>NW_027223769.1:7602059-8802059 GCF_028538775.1 Myotis yumanensis | reverse complement strand
GTCACGGGTGTTTACCCGTATGAAGATGAAGAAGTGTAGATTGCCTAGGACAGGATACTTAGTAAGGGCATAAAAGTATTTGACTGAGAAATAAAACGTAACTGCAAAGTCAAACCGGCTTTCTGGCAGTGCCCTGCTGGTGGCAGGCAGAATGAAGAGGCAATCTCTAAAACCCTAAATCTGTTCACAAAGCTCCTTTCTCAGAGCCCTCCCATGGCTCCATCTTCCTCAGAGTAAAACTGTGGCATATGTGACCCCACAAAACCAGCCTCTCTGCCCTTCACTCCTCCCACTCACCCCCACTCATGGTCCTCCAGCCACCATGACCTCTCTGTTGCTCCTTCAAAGCTGCAGGCAGGACCCCCATTCAGGACCTTTGCAGCACTGTCACTTCGGCTGTAACTTGTTCCTTGAGTTGCTCACATAGGTGATGCACTCTCATCCTTGAAGTCTTGGTACAAATGTCACCTCCTTTGAGAAGCCTTCCCTGACCACCCCCAAGAAAGGAGCCACCCTTCCCAGTCTCTATTATAACCCCATTTTCTTTCCTTTAAAGTATATCATCTTTTCTATTGATCACTTCTTTATTTCCTTCTGTCTTCCTCTTGACAGAATAGGAGTTCTCCCAGGGCAAGGACTTCATTTATTTTGTTGAAACATAGATAAAAGTCCCTAGAGAAAGACAGCAAGCCAATATATGGTAGTATCCTATATAATACAGAGTGAATATGCAAATCGACCGTCACTCTGCCACAAAGATGGCGGCACCCACAGTGGAGGGGGGTGTGTGGTTTCCGTAACACAAGATGGCTGCACCCACAGCGGAGGCTGAGCTCCCATAACAAGCAATCAGCAGGGACCTGAGGCTGTGCGCCACCCCCCCCCCCCCCCCAGGGGGGCTTGATGGGGACCTCAGGCCACGCCACCCCCAACCTGGTGCCAGGCCGGGAGACCTCAGGCTGTGCCCCAACACCCGACAGGGCTTGATGGGGGACCTCAAGGTGCACCCCTCACCCCAGTGCTGGACCAGGGGACCTGAGGCTGCACCCCCTTCCTGGTGGAGCTTGATGTGGGACCTCATGCCATGCCCCCCACCCAGCGGGGCTTGATGGGCGACCTCAAGGCATGCCCCCCACCCTGGCACCAGGCCAGGGGATCTGAAGCTGCGCCCCCCATCCAGCGGAGCTTGATAAGGGTGGGACCAGCTGGGTCTGGATCTAGCCCAATGGGGAGGGGCCAGCCAGGTCTGGGTCTCGAGCCATTTTGAGGCACACATGGGTGGGTGAGGACTTGACTCTGGTTCCTGTGGCACGCCCCAGACTCTGACAAGAGGAAGATTTTCATGTACATTTTACTAATTTTCTTTGATCTCTGACACTTCTATTATAGAGAAAGGGCAAATAGCAATATTAAAATATTTCCTCTAATTAATCCCTTTTAATGTACATGAATTTCATGCACTGGGCCACTAGTAATTATTATAATGAGATGTAACTTCTAGTAATACAGTTTGCCCTGGAGAAAAATAAAGAAGGGAAGGAGGTAAGAGAGTGCAGTGGGGTGTTACACTTTAAGACAGGGCAGGCAGGGAAGCACGGGGGCAGAGGCTTGAAGGGGATGAGAAAGGGAGTCATGTAGACACTGGCGGGAAGAGCAACCAGGCAGAGGGAACAGCCAGTGTAAAGGCCCAGAGGTTGGAATGGTGTCCATGTGTAGCTGGAGCACTGCATCCCCTCCTCCCACAGACCTGGGCCTCAGGGGCATCTTCAAGTGCCACCCACTTTTCCCTGGCACCTAGCAGGCATCTGGGCACTCACACATCACCACCTTTGATGGGAAGACTGTTGAAGTCCCAGGCACTTATTGTAAGATCAGAGTCGTTCAAGGAATTAGGCAGACTCAGCGAGCAAGTAAGAGGGGACTTTATTAGAGGGAGTGGGGGGATGGAGCCACAATTGGGGAAGGTTAAGACTCAGCCTCTGCTGTCCTTGGGGTTGAATTTTATGTGCCAAAACCACAAGGGGCGGAGGCTGGGGGATGCAAGTGCTCTAGTCTGATTAGATAGAGTTCGTTATCCTTCAACCGATTAGTGCTGGCCCTGGAGGCTGTGGGTTGTAGGCGGCCTGGCCTTATCATTGGCCGGCTGTCTCGCCCTTGGTGCGGTTGCCTCCTGTTGAGCCGGACAGGCTGACTGCAGGCTGTTCCGCGGAAGGAGGCTGGGGCCACTTTCTCATTCAGGGCTTTCTAGTCCACCTGAGCCACAGTCCTCTGCTGGCCGGTCACTTAGCTTCTGTCTCTACCAAGTCCTTGAGTCCCTTGGCTCATTGGCCCTTTTCAAGGTGGAAGTTGGGAAGAACAAGTCCATCTCAAAGACGTCTATCCAGGCAAACGGGACCCAGACTGTCGGCAGAGAGAGCCGTGACCTGGCTGAGGTAAGCACTCACTGGCCTCTGGAGATCTTGGTTTGTTTGAAGCTACAGGAAACGCATTGGCTCAAGCTAAGTAAAACCATGTGACACATGCCCCAGGGCCGTCATTCTGGGCCCGTGGAACTTCTTTGTATACCAGTTTAGCTTTTCTTGGTTATAAATAACAAAAAACACATTAAAACTCACTCAAATAAGTCAGGTTTCTTTATTACATAACTAAACAATCCATAGTGAAACCGGGCGTGGTTTGAACGGGGTGCTGACTGTTTCTCAGCTTTCTCTTGGTCTGTGGCCTCTTTAGCTTTAGCTCTGTCTTCAGGCTGCCTTTCTTGTGGTGGCAAAGTACTGGAATTTCCAGGTCTCCAATGTGCATTCCCCATCGTCCAAAGCAAACCCCAAATCTTTTCTTCCAATTACTAAACAAAACCCCCGAGCTTCACTTTGATTGGACCCCACTGATCCAGTGTTGTGGCCCAGAGATTGTGTTAAACCAGTGGTTCTCAATCTTCTGGCCCTTTAAATACAGTTCCTCATGTTGTAACCCAACCATAAAATTATTTTCGTTGCTACTTCATAACTGTAATGTTGCTACTGTTATGAATCATAATGTAAATATCTGATATGCAGGATGGTCTTAGGCGACCCCTGTGAAAGGGTCATTTGACTGCCAAAGGGGTCTCTACCCACAGGTTGAGAACCGTTGTCTTAAACAAATCCAGTGTTAGCTTCGGAAGCTGCAGGTGGGAGAGATCCCCCCAACCCACACAGCTGCTCATGGCAAGGACAAGGATTCCCAAACCAGTATTTCTTGTTGCAGAAATTCTGCGAATTTACATTTATTTACAAAGAATGTAAATGCCCAGGAAGACCTGCCCTCTGAGACCTGAGACTTTTGTCTGGAATCCTCTGGGGTGGATGTATTTTCCGCGCTTGAGGTCCCCTGCCTACAAGCATTCCATTGTTAACTGTTGGAATACACAGCCGTGCCCCTCCCACCTCACCCCTTCCAGGAAGGGGACAGCTTTCAGAATTAGTCATGCTGTCAGCTTTCCACACAACAGCCCTATTGAATACAAAGGGCAGCCTGTAGAGTGGGTGCTATTTTTATCCCCATTGCACAGATGGGGAAACTGAGGCCAGGAAGGGAGACTTGCTTCCCCCAGATCACATAGTGAGAAAGTGGTGGAGCTAGAATTTGAATCTAAGCTTTCTGGCTCTGACCTCCTTCCCTCTCCATCTGTGGACTTCATGTGTTCCCTCAAAGTGTGATCTACTTAAGGAGAGTTGGGTACCAGGTTCATCTGTTATGGGGCCTGGGATATAGTAACTCTCAAGAATGGTTTTCATTTATTCACTCAACAAATATTTCCTGAGCATGTACTGTGGACCAGACCCTGTGCTCAGTGCTGGGGACACAGAGGGAATAGAATAGACCAGGTCCCTTGCTCACTGAGCTGGCATTCCAAAGGGGAGAGACAATAAACATGGCCGGTATGTGTATAATTGTATAGTATGTCAGGAGGTGATAGATGCCAGTGCTATGAAAAAAATAAAGGACAGAACAGGATAGAGGGGGGAGGGGTGGTAGATTACAGGTGGAAGCTATGGTTAAATAGAGCGACCAAGGAAAGCGTCATCAGGAAAGTGATGTTCGAGCAAAGCCCTGAAGAAAGGAGATGAAGATGGGACATGGGTACATCTGTGGGAAGAGTAAGTCCCTAGAGGAGGGGCAAGAGCAGATTCTGGAGGCTGGAAGGTAGCTGGGGTGTATGAGGAATAGCAGAGAGGCCAGTGTGGTGAGTGAGCAAGCAAGTGAGAGGCTGAGGGAGAGAAAATGAGGCCAGAGAGGTGACAGACAACCAGCTGGAGGGGGCTTATGGGCCGTGGTGAGGACTTTGGCTTTTTACCAGGAATGAGGCACAGCGAAGAGAGCTGAACCAGGAAGGCCCTGACCTGACTCAGCGGTTCACAGGCTCCCTCTGGCTGTGTGTGGGGAGCAGACTGTAGGGCAGGACAGGAGCAGGGGACTAGGGAGGAGGTGGCTGTAATGTCCAGGAGGCAGGGGATGGAGGCTGGGCCAGGGTGGGGCAGTGGAGGGGGGTGGCAGTGGTTAGTTCTGAAAATATTCTCTGGGGTCTTATTCCCTCTTCCCACCCTGCTGTCTGTTCTTCAGACCCTCAAAGTTATGTGGGGCCCTGCTGTCCTTTGTCCCTCCCCCCCCCCCCCCCCCCCCCCACACACACCCGATGTGAAGGCAGACAAAGTTGGCTTGGAATTCCAACTCTGACCCTTAATTAACCGTGTGACTGACCCCTATGTGCCACAGCTTCCTCCACAGAGAGAATAATTGCTGCCTAGCAGGCAGTGTGTCCTGCAGTTGCATTCACCAGGATTGTTCTTTGAAAATGAGAGAGACTGTTAGCAGTAGGCAAATGACTCAGGGATGCGCAGGCCTGTGGAGCTGGCTCTCACTGGGCACAGCACCTTCTTGGACACGGAGGTGCTGGGAAGGGGGGATGGGGATGCTAAGATGTCAGGGTTCTGGCTGCCAGCAGGCTGCTGGGTCAGTGCCTCCCATGGCCACAGAGCCAAGCTCTCAAAACTGCAGACTCATCTCACTGCCTCTGCAGCCAGGCAGGAGCCTGCCAACCCTAGTGCCAAGCCACAGAGCCTGGGGCCCCTCGGGACAGGGCTGGGCAGCTGAGAGGGAGGCTCCACCACTAGGAAGATGCATAAGGGATCAGGGACTGGAAGTTGATCCAAGAGGAGGAAAAGGTAGACATTTTGGGAGGGTTAGGATTAAAAAGGGAAAAAAAAAAAAAAAATATATATATATATATATATATATATATATATATATTTGCATATAGTATGTATTATATATTTCCTATATATAATACATACTATATGCAAAAATACATTTCCTAAGTTCAATTAAATTATTTAACTTTTAAAATAATAATTTATTCATTTTTAGAGAGAAAGAAAGGGAGAGAGAGGAGGAACATTGCTCTACATTGATCAATTGGCTGCCCCCGACATGCCCCTACCAGGGGTCTGACCAGGAATCAAATCAGCAACCCTTCAGTGCCCAGAACGACACCCAACCAACTGAGCCACACTGGCCAGGGCTGCTTATTTAACTTTTAAGTTACCCAATCCTAAATTTACTTTTCCTCTAATCTTTTATTGTTGTTTTTATCTTGTGGCTTATTATTGATTTTCCCAACTTTCCTTTTAAACTTTGTGAACGATAGAGAAGTTGCATAAACAGTGCAGTGAACCCAAATCCCCTGCACAGAGCTTTGCCAGCTCTTCGTGTTTTGCCTCATTTGCTTTATGTCTCTCTATCTGTATCTGTTTATTATTTTTCTGAATTTCTTGCATCTCAGAAATCTCCTGCTCCTCTTTGTGCAGGCATTTCCAAAGACCATTTTCTCTGTTGTTTGCCTGTCAACATCTTTTCCAGAGAGAGTCACAAAGCACGACCAAGCTTTTCCTTAACTGTGCCTTTTCCTCTGACTGAAACCAGACAATGAATGGGTCTGAGCTGCCTGTCACTACTTGAGCCAATTAAGCAGAGACAGGGTTGAATCATACATGAGCACTTTATTTTGTAACTAGAGGCCTAGTGCATGAATTTGTGCACAGGTGGGGTCTGGCCAGCCCGGCCCCCATCAGGGCAGATCGGGGCTGGGCCTGTCAGGAGGAGGAGATGGCAGAAGATTGACTGGCTGGCCTGCCCAGATTGGGCTGATCAGGGCTGTGCTGGCTGGGGGAAGGGGTCTCGGGTGATTAGGGTTGGGGGGGCCGATTGGTGGTGGGGCCAGCCAGGGGAAAGGGCTGTGGGCAGTGGGCTGGCTGGTCCCACCCAAGAATGGGGTGGGTGGGGGTGCTGATCAGGGGCTAGCGGCCTGGGGGTGCGGCCCTATCCCTGATCAGGGTGGGGGGACCAATCTGGGGTGTAGCCAGTTGGGGGGAGGAGATAAAGAGGTTGGCTGGCCAGCCTTGCCCCCTATTGGGGTGGGGGGGTGTCATCAGGAGCGGGTCGGCCGGGGGGAGGGGTTGCGGGCCTATCATGGTGGAGCAGGCTGATCAGGGTCGCGGCTGGTGGTGGGGGGGAGGGGGAATGGGATTGGGGGAAGGAGGGGGCGTTTGGCCAGCAGGCCCCGTTCTTTCTTGTTCGGGGTCGGGGAGTCTGATCAGGGGCAGGCTGGCAGTGGGGAGGGGCCGAGAGGTTGGCCACCGGCCCCACCCCCTGATCCAGCTGGTTCTCTGGTCACAGTGGATGTCATAGCGACCGGTTGTTAGGTCGTTATGGCTGTTATAGTAGCTGCCTTCTTATATATATAGATATTGCAGGCAACATGGGAGAGCAGCAGGTCATCCACAGAAGTTTGCTCTACCCACCACCCCCATAAGCCAGCTGCTTATATTGGTTAGAAGGACAAAGATTACATAGGTATAATGGTTACAGGTTACAGGCGATGTGGGCTGGGGGTTGCAAAGGGCAGACACCTCCGGGACTTCATTGTTTTGGCAAGAAGGTTGTTAATCTTTCCATGAAGAAGGCAGTTCTCAGATAAGGAGAATGGACCACATTTCGAGGTTAACTCCCAGCCATGTCAGAATGCACTTTCTTTAATCAGAACAAAACAATCGGTTAACAGCATGATTAATATCTCTTATAACTATAGCTAGTCCCCACTATTCTATTTCTCCCTCTTGCCCCTAGCATGACCATGGGCAGACTTGATGACAGTCCTGGAAGTCTTTCCTACAGAGAACCTACCCTGATCAACTCTCCAGTGTCTGTGCTGTAATGGTGGCCACAGGGTTGGAAGGTGGGTCTGAGAAGGGAGATGACCTACCAGGCCTGAGCCATAGCCACTGTGAGTCTCCCTCTTCCTCACTTCCTCTCATGAAGCCTCAAACCAGGGCAAGATGGGGCCTTGGTCACTCCAGGGAGACAGACCTACCCCTCCTAAAACTGCCCCCAAAGGGGAATGAGGTCCAGTTAGGACAGGTCTTCTAAGAGAAGCTGGAGATGCAGCCTGTTTTGTTGAAATATCCCAATGTTTACATGTTAGCAACTATTAATTTTCAACACTTTGTGAACTGAAGGAAACATATAAAATAGTTGGCTTTGGCCCTGGAGCTACTAGTTTGAGATCCTTTGATGGGGAAAATGAGACATTTTGGGGGGCTAGCAATCTGAATCTGTGCCATTAACCTAATACACATACTTATTAGCCTATAGTCTAGCGGCTAGACTCTAGCCACTGCCCCTTTAATTGTCTGGTCCGGCAAGACCTGTTTACTCCCATTTTCGAGAGGCCATAAACCATCCCCTTTGGAGTTATCAGTGCTGGTGCCAGGCCAGGCCTTTAGTTGTGGTCTCAAGGTCCTAGCACATGGGGCTCTTTAAAAACTTGCAAAGGGGACCGGAAAACCCTTATTTGGGAGACAAAGGGGTGAAAAGATATAATAGGGAAAGCTTCCTCCATGTTTTTGCTTAGAATTTGAGAAATCTTCCTCTGAGCCTGCTGGCGTAATAAACAATGTAACTCCATTTTTCTGGGTGTTGCTTGGTTTTTCTCCGGTCTTCTGTAACACCTTGTCTTAGTGAGTGAGGCAGGCTGGAAGGGGGCTGCAGGGTTCCCCCTTGACCCCTATCCCAGTTATGTAGCCTTCCCCCTCCTCCTTCCCTGTAATTCCCACTCATACCCAAGACTCCAAGCCATCCCTCCTTCAGTGATGAGGAAACTGGTCCAGGTCTGTCAGCAAATCTGGTCCTCTATGCCCACCTGCCCTCACCACCCCATCTCAACTCCTGCAAGGCCTCTATGATGATCCGTAGAGGGATAAGAGCACTTTCATTATTTAACAGCTACTTCACGAACACCTGCTATAAGCCAGGCATGGTTCTATAATTTAGATGAAATTCCTTGGGAGTGTTACAGGACCAAGGTTCATGTTGAAAGCAAAATGTGGGGTTTGAATCTGAGTTTGTTGTCTCACAAAATCGAAGAATGAAGTTGTGGACAAAAACAGCTAGCAGAACCAAAGTTTCTTGAGAGAAGCCAGTCCTGGAAAAGGTGCAGCTGGGGTTCAGGCCAGTGTCCAGAGCTTCCGTTCCATGTTGTAGCTGGGTGTACTTCAGCATCCATGCAAATGAAAGTCTACTAGTCCATGTGTGGAGGCCCCATATGGCCATAAGCCACGTGGGTGCAGGGGAGCACCCCCCCTCCCCCAGCTCACATCAGAAAAAAGAGAGAGGAGCACGTGCTTTTTTGTATACATACTTGCTAGCTTCTGATTGGTTCTTTCAAAGAATTCTGCCTTAGTAACATTCTTGGGATTGGTTATGCGCCTCACTGCAAGCTGCCTGTCTTAGCAACATTCATATATTTTAATGTTTATGTCTCCCCTGTGCCCTTCTTTCTCCACCCAGCTGGGTTGCCTTTGTAACTTCCACCAGCTGGGTTCCCCAGTTTTACTTCCTCCCCATTATGGCCCCTGTTCCTGCCTACCTAGCTTCTATCTATCTCCTCAGTGTAACTGCTGCTTCAAAATGTCACTGGAAAGGAACTGGGACTGAGGCAGGTCTGCCCAGCACAGTCTAGAATGTGTGGGTTCTTGACTTCGTTCAGGAAAGATTTCAAGATATGAGTCCAGGTGATTGTGAGAGTATGTTTTTAAAGCTGGGACAGTGAAATAAAGGAAGGTCTTAGGATGGAGAAAGCAGGAACACAGCAATAAGAGTAAGCCCAGGCAGAGCTTCTTTTTGACTCACTAAAAGGTTAGGCAAAAGGAGGATCCTTGGAGATAGGATCAGAGGGTTAGCCAGGGACAAGCTGCTGCTGCCCTCTGCTCCCCGAGTTGCAAGTCTCATCGGAACGCTTAGAGCAGCGGTTCTCAACCTGTGGGTCGTGACCCCTTTGGCGGTCCACCGACCCTTTCACAGGGGTCGCCTAAGACCATCCTGCATATCAGATATTTACATTATGATTCATAACAGTAGCAACATTACAGTTATGAAGTAGCAACGAAAATAATTTTATGGTTGGGTCACAACCTGAGGAACTGTATTTAATGGAACCACTGCCTTAGAGCTTAGGAGAAAGAAAGCAAAGATACACCCTGAGGAAGGATGGGGAGGGAGGCTCAAGGGGAAGCAAGCACTGGCATCCTTTGTCTTAAAGAGGTTTTTTTTCTGTTTTCTAATGGTAGGAATTTTAGGGGAGGTTTCAGGTTTTAGGTGAGGGTCTCAATAGAATATTCATCAGCTTTCTAGGTGTTGTTACAGAGTAGGAAAATTTTTAGGCCTGCTTAATTACCTAGCCACCTCAGCCGCTTGACAGCCTGTGCAAAGTTTCTAGGAACTGAGCTCACACACCTGAGCAACAGCTTACAAAGAACGAACAGATCAACACACCTGAGCATCAGCCTACAAAGAACAGACAGATCAAAATTAAGAATAGTCCTGACCTTTAAGTCACCCAGAAATGAATAACAGGAGGATGATGAATAGCTTGGCTAGAACTACGCAATTAGCTTTTGTAACTTGGCTTTGCTTGCTATGGGAACCTGAACACGGATGTAGTTGTCCCCTTTAAATATTGGACTCTGCAGATGGTCGGGGCCGCTTCTCCCTTGGGCTTCCCGAGTGGAGGAGCGGACACTGGCCAGTCAATAAAGGCTCTCTAAATTTTAATCAGTCTGGAGTTCTGGTCATTCTGTCACTCGTGCTCCACAACAGTGTGTACCTTGATATACTGATGAATAAAAATGAGGGTCATTCTCTGGTCAGTTTTTCCTTCAAAGAATGCCGCTGGAAAGGAACCAGAACCAAGGCGGGTCTGCTCCACATGGTCTTGAATGTGTGAACCATTTGCTCCTAAGTGTCTTTGGTTAGGGAAGATATTGCAATTTATTTATTTATTTTTTACATTTTGTTTTATTGCTTAAAGTATTACAAAGAGTATTACATATGTCTCCTTTTTTTTCTCTCTCCCTTTGACCTTCCCCCGGCCTCCCCTACCCCCCAGTGTCTTGTGTCCATTGGTTGTGCTTATATGCATACATAAAAGTCTTTCGGTTGATCTCTTACCCACCCCCCAATCCTCCCCAGACTTCCCGCTGTAGTTTGACAGTCTGTTTGATGTTGTTCTGCCTCTGTATCTATTTTTGTTTATCAGTTTATAATGGTCTTAATTATCCATAAATGAGGGAGATCATGTGGTATTTTTCTTTCATTGACTGGCTTATTTCACTTAGCATAATGCTCTCCAGCTCCATCCATGCTGTTGCAAATAGTAAGAATTCCTTCTTTTTTACAGCAGCATAGTATTCCATCGTGTAGATGTACCAAAGTTTTCTAATCCATTCATCTGCTGATGGGTACTTAGGCTGTTTCTAAATCTTAGCTATGGTGAATTGTGCTGCTATGAACATAGGGGTGCATATATCCTTTCTGATTGGTGTTTCTGTTTTCTTGGGATATATTCCTAGAAGCGGGATCACTGGGTCAAATGGGAGTTCCATTTTTAACTTTTTGAGGAAACTCCATACTGTCTTCCATAGTGGCTGCACCAGTCTACATTCCCACCAGCAGTGCATGAGAGTTCCTTTTTCTCCTTATCCTCTCCAGCACTTGTCGTTTGTTGATTTGTTGATGATAGCCATTCTGACTGTTATGCCCAGATTTCAAGATTCCCAAGAAGCCACCAGGGAGCCATCCAATCCGATGCAAAAGCAAAGAGTCTTTTATTTTAAGCCCGGGCTTAGCTCCTCTACCTTCCTTACTGACGCAGCAGCAGGTGGCAAAAAGAGAGCAGTCTGCTCGAACCAGGGGTTTCATAGAGGGTTGGAGTAGGGGCGGGAGAGGGGGCTGTGCCCCCCGCCGATTGGCCAGGTGCGAGCTGGTGACCCATTACACAGGATGTGGTCATAGTGATGGCGTGCACTTCCCTTGATTACCATTGGTTAGTCCAGAGAAATGGTGGGTGTGGCTAGCAGAGGCTCCTTCCGAGGGGGAAGGAGCCTTCGCTGAGCACATGGTTCCATACAAAATGGAGGTCCCTTAATGGATGGGAAGCCAGCCACTCGGCTCCCATGCAAGGCCTGCCGCCGTGGGCGTCACCGGGAGGCGGGCCGCCCACCACCCCACCTGGCCCTTGGGTCGCCCGCTGCTCGGCCCGAAAGTGACTCGGAGGCCGAGGAGGGCGGCCCGGGTCCTTTTGGGCGTCCGCGGGCCTGCGCCTATCTGGTCAGGTGCTGCCTCGGCCATGGCTGCCCGTCATCCTCCCTGCCGGATGCCTGCGGGGCCACGTGCCCCACCGGCCCTTTCACTGACAGGTGTGAGATGGTACCTCATTGTTGTTTTGATTTGCATCTCTCAGATGATTAGTGACTTTGAGCATGTTTTCATATGTCTCTTGGCTTTCTGAATGTCTTCTTTTGAAAAGTGCCTATTTAGGTCCTTTGCCCATTTTTTGATTGGATATTGCGATTTATTATCTGGCTGTAAATTGTTCAGCCATTTTTAAACCATTTGTCTCAGTTTTCCTCATTCCACTTGCCAAGGAATTTTCCTCGCTTCTTAATAATCTCCTCAAAAATAAAGGCCAATATTCAATAGGTCAGAGTTTGGAGCAAGGAAAGGTTTATTGATCAAGGCCTAGCTCAAGAGGATAGGAGAAATGATTCTCAAATGAATCTTAAGAGTCTCGACTCCAGGCATCTTCTATTGTTAAGGGAAGGGAGGAGGGGAGAGGCAAGGGGTGGGTGCTTCCCTTACACAGTTAGACAGGGAGGTGTCAAAAGGAATCCAAGGAGCCCTAACCCGTTTGACTCAGTGGATAGAGCATCAGCCTGTGGACTGAAGGGTCCCAGGTTTGACTCTGATCAAGGGCATGTACCTTGGTTGCGGGCACATCCCCAGTAGGAGGTGTGCAGGAGGCAGCTGATCGATGTTTCTCTCTCATCGATGTTTCTAACTCTCTATCCCTCTCCCTTCCTCTCTGTAAAAAACAAAAAAAGGAATCCAAGGAATAGTGGGATATTCCTCAATCCCTTTGGTCCTTTGACCCCCCCCCTTACCCCCCTACACACACACACACACACACACACACACACACACTCCTCTTAAGGCAACGGTTCTCAACCTGAGGGTCACAACCCTTTTGGGGGTTGAACGACCCTTTCACAGGGGTCGCCTAAGACCATCGGAAAACACATATATAATTACATATTGTTTTTGTGATTAATCACTATGCTTTAATTATGTTCAATTTGTAACAATGAAATTGGGGGTCACCACAACATGAGGAACTGTATTAAAGGGTCGCGGCATTAGGAAGGTTGAGAACCACTGTCCTAAGGAGAGTCCTGCGAAGCTTTGAAAAAGTCATTACTTCCGCCTCCCTGTTGCCAGGAAATGGGCTGCACCGAGGCCTCAGGGCGAATTGGGGCGCTGCTGCTGCTGCTGCTGCTGCTGCTGCTGCTGCTGCCCTCTAGGAGGACGGGCTGTGGAGCAGTCGCCTACATGCTGAACCACTGAACCGCCCTTGGGTTCACGTGGCCAGCGCCCGCCTGCAGGGACAGCTGGCAGAACAGGCCTTTAGGAAGTCCCTTCCCCTTGACTGAGTACTAGTTGAAAGGAGTGCCGTGGTAACTGCAATCAAAGGAGGCATGATGCTTCCAGAAAAAGCTCAAGGATAAGTATTGCAAGCAACAGTAGTAGACACTGTTGGATCGGGCTCCCAAGGAAAGGGTGGAGATTCAACAAGTTAGCGTGAAAGTTGGAGATAAAGTTCTTCCAGAATATGGAGGCACCAAAGTAGTTTTAGACGACAGGACTATTTCTTATTTGGACATGGTGACATTCTTAGAAAGTATGTAGACTGAAATAAATCACTATTGAGATGGCATCATGTGACGCTGCCCATTCCACTGAAGTTCTAAAATCTTTCCTCATGTGAGTAATTTCCGTGTCTCTTTTATAATAAACTAATGATAACCACACTAATGACATCCAGTGTCTCTTACAATTTAGTTTCACCGTGCTTAAAAATAAAAAGGAGAGAAAAAATAAAATAAAAGAAAAACAGTCATTACTTTGTGCATATTTCCTCACCCCTCTGCTGACAGGCCACTCAAGCCTCCTGCAGAATTCTTCTAGTTAGTGGCATATCTACAGCAGGAGGCATTCGCCTCAGGCCACCAGAGAGAGGAAGCATTTCCTTCTGTTACTGGAGGAGATGACTTGCCAGCAGGGGAAGCAGAAAATCAAAAAAAGCAAAGAGAAGTTTCCTCAAATATGCTTTTAAAGATAGGTAAATCATAAGGGAACAGAAAAGGCTAAGGGTGGGTATGAGTTTAAATAGGGTGACTGTAGGAAATAGGCCTCTGTGGTCCATCTCCAGTTTAGTCAACTTTTCATGGAAATGGTAACTGAATTTCCCCAGGGCAAACAGAATGGAGGGAGGAGGGAAGAGGATACAAGAACAAAGAACTGTGTAGGTGAACCAGCATCTGGGTGGAAACCCCCCAGGCGCCCAGGATGAAACACCTGCCTCAACTAGATTAGGGGGAGGTGGAGACAACTAGAAAAGGCCTCAGCCCATTTTTTTTAAATGGCCCAGTCAGAGACAATAAGACCTAGACCAAGTGTGAGGAAAACTATTAACCCCATAGTACTCAGCCAATGATGAACTGGAGGAGGGACTCTCCCACCCTAGGGATAGATAACCTGTGATCACTGCTCTGTGTGTGCCTATTCAACCAAACACCCACTCTTTCGAGAATGTTCCAGAAATGGAAAAAGACTGGGACAGAGTGACAATGGGGGTGGGGGTGGGTGGGAGGGGTGGGCCAGGGGGCTGAACACCCTCCCCCTCAGCTAGCCTAGTCTTAGTTTCTAAGATGGGGAACACAAACCAGTACCCCCAGGGCCTGATCCAACCATTGGACATATTTTATTTGGTCTTCAAAGTGTTAAATTTAAAAAGTCGGTTGCCAGTACTTAAAAATCAGGAGATAACATCATAAAAACCAACATTTCCAGCTTCTCTTGGTGAGTGATGACATCAAAGTGTGATAGGCAGTTAGACAGATATGAGCAGAGCAAGAACGATGGGCCAGATACAGAAGGTCATCAGAGTGTGAAGCTCTGGGTGTCTAGCAAAGGGCAGTTGTAGGGTGGGACCTCACCCCCAGGGTGACCGTTCCTCCTCTAGCATATCGCCGGTCATTGGGTTTGGCCCCCCTGACCTTTCCTCCCTAGAGATAACTTCTAGGCCTTAGTTGTAAAGGGTGTCCCAAAATTCACGCAAGAAGTAATTTTGATAGAAAACACAGGTTTATAATTAAAAATTGTAAATTTTTATTGATTAATAAAGTATACAGTATAGGGTTATGTATGGAATAGCACACATAAAAAGTGGATTATCATGTCGCGATAGCGAGCACCATTAACTGTTATTGCCTGAGCAGCCACATTTTCGAAAAATGGTCCTATGATGCCTCCAGCCCCAAATCCGCACCAAACAGTGACACGTTGTGGATGCATTTGTTTCTCAACAATCACTCGTGGATTTTCTGAACCCCAAATGTGACAATTTTGTCGATTAACCAAGCCATCAAGATGAAAATGAGCCTCATTGAAATTCAGCCATATTTATGCAAAACCGTCATGGAAAATTTCAACAAAAGAGTGCATATGTGCCAGCAAAGCTGTGGAGGCCATTTACCTGATATGCTATTCCATACATAACCCTATATTGTATACTTTCTGAATCAATAAAAAATTTACAATTTTTAATTATAAACCTGTGTTTTCTATCAAAATTACTTCTTGCGTGAATTTTGGGACACCCTTTATTTCAGCTCCAGGCCCAGAAAAGCAGCAAAACCAGCCACAGCTGACCTCAGGACCAGCTGCATTGGATAATGAGCCCCTGCCCTAGCATAGACCAATCAATCAATGGACACCTAGACCCTGAAAGGACACACCTGGAAAGCTGCTGAATAGTCTATTAAGATCTTCCCCTGGTGGACATAAGACACTGGGGGGTAGGGGAGGCCATGGGATTGTCGAGGGTGGGGGGAAGGACACATATGTAATACCCTTTGTAATACTTTAAGCAATAAAACAATTAAAAAAAAAAGATAGAGGAGAAACCAAGATGGCGGCATAGGTAAACACCGGAGATTGCTGCTGCAAACAACTGAGAGGCGCCAACATAATCAGGAGGGTCAGAAGGGACAGACGGAGCAAACGGCACCAGGGTAATTAGGAAAGGTCAGAAGGGGCAGATGAAACAAACAACTTTTATGGGGGATAGCTGCAGCCAGGGAGGTTACGGGAGATGGCTGCAGCCCGGGAGGGAACTAAAAAGCAAACGCCTGATAAGAAACCAGACAGGCATTAACTCACTTAGAAAGCCAGATCATTAGTGAAAAATTCCAAACTACATTCCCTCCCCGCCAAAAGCAGATAGGTATGTTGACACGGCGCTAGATCTCCAATGGAATGACCCCAGGTTACTTGCCCTGTTTGCTGAAAGGTATATAACCTGTGTTTAAACTCTTGGTCGGGGCTCACGGCCGCTGCTCTGCCGCGTTCAGAGTGAGTTGTTGTGGGCCCCAACATGTTGGAAGCTAAATAAACCCCTTGCGTTTGCATAGAAAGCGTCTCTTGGTTCTTTGTGACAGCGGCTTGCACCCCGGACTTTACACAACCACTTCAAAAATACAACTAAAAGACGGAAAGAACATCACCCAGAACCACAGGAAGGCTGGCTGAGGAGAGATTCTTCAACTAGAAGGAAAGAGAACAGCATACCGAGGCTCAGAGGAGGCGCAGTGTGGAAAATACAAAGGTACGGAGGTGTGCGAGGAGCCGGCTGGTGGCTGAGGGCGCAGTTGTCGTTTTCAATCAGGAGGGAGTCTCAGACTCTGAGCTCCAGATCCAGGCGAGTCTCTAGGGACTCAGACTCAAACGGGAGAAGCGGGATTGTCTGGCATCAGTTGGAACGTGAGGGCAGCTTTCTCTCCGAGGTTTGCAGCAATTGCTGGGGTTCTGAGAAGCAGAGCCTCTGGGAACGGGACTGAGAGCAGCCATAACCACTCCCTCCACCCGCCCTGTTGATCCCGCCCCGCCCAAGCCCTGCGCAGAGCCATTTGCCGGATAGCCTCAGGCAAAGGCTAGATTAGCACCTCTCCAGAGGACAGAAGTTTTCCCACTTCAGATACAGCTGATTCTCACAGCCAGTCGACCTGGTGGTCAAATCCCTCTAGTATTAACTACAACAATTAAGGCTTAACTAGAACAAGACTGCGCACAAAGACCACAAGGGGGTGCACCAAGAAAGCATAAAAAATTCGGAGACAAAAAAACATGACAGAAATGGAGGATATAGAGCTAAAAAACGCAATTTTGAGGGCTTGCAATAATGTGCTAGAAGCTGCCAATAAACTTGATGAGAGCCTCATGAAATCTAATGAGACCCTCGATGTTGTGATAAAGAACCAACTAGAAATTAAGCATACACTGACTGAAATAAAGAATATTATACAGACACCCAGTAGCAGAACAGAGGAGTGCAAGAATCAAGTCAAAGATTTGAAATGTGAAGAAGCAAAAAACACCCAACCAGAAAAGCAAAATGAAAAAAGAACCCAAAAATACGAAGATAGTGTAAGGAGCCTCTGGGACAGCTTCAAGCGCACCAATATCAGAATTATAGGGGTGCCAGAAGATGAGAGACAGCAAGATATTGAAAACCTATTTGAAGAAATAATGACAGAAAACTTCCCCCACCTGGTGAAAGAAAGGGACTTATAGGTCCAAGAAGCGCAGAGAACCCCAAACAAAAGGAATCCAAAGAGGACCACACCAAGACACATCATCATTAAAATGCCAAGAGCAAAAGACAAAGAGAGAATCTTAAAAGCAGCAAGAGAAAGAGACTCAATTACCTACAAGGGAGTACCCATACGACTGTCAGCTGATTTCTCAACAGAAACTTTGCAGCCAGAAGGGAATGGCAAGAAATATTCAAAGTGCTGAATACCAAGAACCTACAACCAAGATTACTTTATCCAGCAAAGCTATCATCCAGAATTGAAGGTCAGATAAAGAGCTTCACAGATAAGGAAAAGCTAAAGGACTTCATCACCACTAAACCAGTATTATACGAAATGCTGAAAGGCATCTTTTAAGAAGAGGAAGAAGAAGAAAAAGGTAAAGATACAAATTATGAACAACAAACATGCATCTATCAACAAGCGAATCTAAGAATCAAGTGAATAAATAATCTGATGTACAGAATGAACTGTTGATTATAATAGAATCAGGGACATAGAAAGGGAATGGACTGACTATTCTTGGGGGCGGGGGGAGAAGGGGTGTGGGAGATGCGGGAAGAGACTGGACAAAAATCGTGCACCTATGGATGAGGACAGTGGGTGGGGAGTGAGGGCGGAGGGTGGGGCGGGAACTGGGAGGAGGGGAGTTATGGGGGGGAAAAAAAAAGAGGAACAAATGTAATCTGAACAATAAAGATTTAATTAAAAAAAAAAGATAACAGGAATAATGCTGATTCTATTTCCTCTTATATCTCTAGTATCTAAACCAGGACCCAGCATGGGTAATTGTACAATAAAATATTTTTGATTGATTAAATGTACGCTTAAATAAAATTAAAAAAAAGAAAATAAAAAAAAGATCTTCCCCTGGGACCTCCCTAAAAATTTCCATCCTTAAAACCCTGGACCCAGCATGCTCCTCCTCCAGGAGCAAGCCCACACCTTTCCCTTTCCCCTCCCCCTCCCTCGGCCCTCAGGCACATTACCATTACCTTCTTCACTCCCAAGCTCCAAGGGTCCTTCCTTTGCCCCTATAACTTGTTTCCCAAGTCCATTTCTTCCACAAATTACTTCTTCTACCTCTGAGATTTTATAAATATACTAGAGGCCTGGTGCACAAATTCGTGCACCAGTGGGGTTCCTTGGCCTGGCCTGCGGGATCGAACTGAAACCTTCTCCAACATCCCCTGAGGGGCCCCAGATTGCAAGAGGGCACAGGCCAGGCTGAGGGATCCCACCAGTGCACGATGGGGGCCGGGAAGAGATGGGGGAGGTTGGACAGTGGGGAGGAACTGTGGGAGGGCTCCAGGGCGTGTCTGGCCCATCTCACTCAGTCCCAATTGGCCAGACCCCAGCAGCAAGCTAACCTACTGGTCAGAGCGCCTGTCCCCTGGTGGTCAGTGCATGTCATAGTGAGCGGTTGAGCAGCTTTAGCATACCATTAGCATATTACGCTTTGATTGGTTGAATGGACGACTGGACGACCAGACACTTAGCATATTAGGCTTTTATTATATAAGACTAGAGGCCCAGTGCATGAATTCGTGCACAGGTGGGAGACCTTGGCCTGGCCAGCGATCGGGGCTGATTGGGGCCATCTTGCCCAGTCCCAATTGGGGTCGATCAGGGCTGGCCAGAGGGGAGGAGGGACTACAGGAGGTTGGCCTCCTATGGGAGGTTGGTTGTGGGAGCGACTGACTACCAAGGGGCAGCTCCTGCGTTGAGTGTCTGCCCCCTGGTGGTCAGTGTGCATCATAGCTCCAGCTGATCATCTGGTTGTCTGGTGGTAATGGTCACTTAGGCTTTTATATATAGAGAGAGTAGAGGCCCAGTGCATGAATTTGTGCATGGGTGGGGTCTACCAGCCTGCCTCCATGGGGCCATTGGGTCAGGTTGGCTGGGGGGAGGGGCCGTGGGAGGTCGGCTGGCCCCAACCCCAATTGGGGTAGGGGGGCTGATCAGGGGCAGGGCCGGCCAGGGGGAGGGGCTGCGGGCAGTTGGTGTACATCCCACCAGGTTCCCCAAGATCAGGAACTGCATAGGCACCCCCAGAGCACCAGTGGGCATTTTCTTTCCTGTGCTCCCTCAGTCTCCTCCATGAGCTTCGGGGCCACAGGAGGTATGGTGCTTCCTGGGAGTTGTAGTGCGCTTCCTCCACAAAGAGCTCTCCTGTAGACTGGGCTCTGGGTTTCCGAGAACTACACCTCCTGGCGTACCCCGCGCCAGGTGAGCCTTATCTGTCAGCGCAGAGTGGAGGACCCAGGAAGCCGGCTGCAGCAGGAAGAGGGAATGTGCTTGCGCACTAGGCCAGCCTGTCCTGTTTGTCCCAATCATTGTAAACAGGCAGAGGCAGGGCGGGGTAAGAATGGAGTGTCTGAGGCCGGCCAGGGGCACAGTGCAGGAGGAGGCTGTGGCGGCAGTGTGAGCGTGAGGAGGCAGTGGCTGCAGCGCAGGTGGGCGGGCACAGGTTAGTGAGGGGCAGCGGTGGTGTGCAGGGGCCGCAGTGCATCCCCCTCAGGTGCCTGGGGAGCCCTCTCCGCACCTGCCTCACAGTAGCGTCTGTCAGAGAGCCTGTGGAGCTGGTTGGAGTTGGGGGTAGAAGGTGTGGCTGCCCCTAGTGCGGGTTCTTTCAGGCAGGCTTTTCCTCAGTTCTCACCTTCTTTGCTGTGCATTCCTCCCACTTCCCAGCCAGGCCTCCCTCGTGACAGCCACATTTGTAATTTGGTGCTCTTGAGGTCTGAAAGAGCACAGCCAGGAACCGAGCCCCTGCCCCCCTGGGGCTCCAGGCCTCAGGGCAGCTCTTGGGCACCTTGGAGTGGGGGGGGGGGGGGAGGGCTAAACGGGGGCGGGGCCAGCTGGGGGGAGGGGCCTAAGGGAGTTGAGGGGGCCAATCGGGGCTAGATCACACTGGTTGGCTGCCATAGCGTGAGTCATAGCCACCAATCATTCTGGTCGTTCTGGTCATTCCACTGTAATGGTCAGTTGGCTTTTATATATATAGATGTTCCTTATAGTTGAAGGCTTGGCTCTGAATCTTTCCTAGGCTGAACTCAAGCACCAAGTGTTAGGGTCACAGAAGGAGGAATGCATGAGGTAGAAAGTGGTAAAGAATTATGAATTTATTAGATCATCTGGAAAACCAGATGGGCTGAGCCCCAAAATGGTGCTGGCAGTCAGGGACTGGGAGTCAGAGATTTTAAATGACTCTAGATAGGCTTTTTCTGGGCAGAGAATTCTCTGGGTAGGTGCAGATCCTGGGAAAGTCCCAAGGGAAAAGATAGTAGTCTTAGCAAGTGAAATGTGGTCTTATTGAAAGGGAATTTAATGGAATGTCAGTTGTGAAGTGGTCTAAAGGTCAGTTCCCAGGGGACAGGGTATCTGTTCAATTATTTAATCCAACCTGTTAGAAATAAGGTGAGCCCATAAACTAGGGGTCCTGATAGAACACAAAGGATAGTCAGGAGCCAGACAGTAAGGCAAATATCTTTACTTCTGCAGGAATATGTGCAGCCAACACTGGGTCTGGCAGCATGCACACTGAGTGAGTGGTCTGCTTGGGTTTTATCCCTTGACACATGCCATCTGTCCCTCACTCTTGATTGGTCAGAGCTTAGGCACACATTCTTTTGTGATTGGCTAATTTAAAGAAAAAAGGGAGGGGTTGCCCTAACTGGTTTGGCTCAGTGGATAGAGCGTTGGTCTGCGGACTAAAAGGTCCCAGGTTTGATTCCGGTCAAGGGCATGTACCTTGGTTGCAGGCACATACCAGTGGGGGGTGTGCAGGAGGCAGCTGATCCATGTTTCTCTCTCATCAATGTTTCTAACTTTCTATCCCTCTCCCTTCCTCTCTGTAAAAAAATCAATAAAATATTTTTTTTTTAAAAGGGAGGGGTTGACCTTTGCCATTTCAAAATGGTGGTTGCCTACACTCCCTTTTTTGACAGAAAAGATTACTTGTTTATTCTTACAATTCCCCCCTTTTCTTAGGGTGGAAGTCTTTTCTTCAAACTCAGCATTAGCTGACTTCATGCTCTGCAGTATTTAGGAGAAGGAGATCATTTTGCTGTTTGGTCAATGTGGTTTCAATTAACCTTTGGATAAGACCTCTCATACAAGGGATGTTATATCATCCCATTACTGTAACTCCTAACCCGATTATCAAAGAGGTGAATATAGAAACCATCATTCTTTTCCACTTTCTGAACCATTGCTCTAGTTGGAGAAAGGATCCTCAATTCCAGGATTCTCAGTGAACTCATTAGCTAAAGTTGCCAATCCCTGTAGGGCCTTAGTAATGGTTCTGTCTGGAGCTGTGTTGTCAGGAATGAATGTACAACATTGCCCACCCCTCCAAACATTACGCATACTCCTCCTTTTTCTGCCAGAATCATATCCAAGGCCAACCTATTCTCCCACATCATTCTGCTGGTGGCATCTAGTTGTTCAGCTATACCTTTAACTGCATCTCGAGTATAGTTAACAAACCTTTTCTGGTTCTAGTAAATATAATTAATCCAATCCACATTTTTATTGACAGTTGACAACCAGAACAGGACAGAGTCAATCCTACAGTGATCTGATTTCTAGCCTTAAACTCATTTGGCACTCCTCCTGAACCCCAATAGAATCTGTGTAAATACGGGGATCAAAGGAGCCCCCTGGACTCTCTCTCTTCTTCCTAGTCTGTCTGTCCATTGAAAAAGGTTATGATATGCCAAAGTGAAAGGGATAGTCAATTGTATCAGAGCACAAGTTCTGCTCCAGTTGCTGGGCAAGGTCGCAAGTAATGGTCCCCCACAATACCACCAGACATCAGCATGGGATATCGACAGTGCAGAATGATTGACTTCTGAGGATACTCGGCCATTTATGCATCTGGATAAATTTTTCATAAACTCTGAATACTGTCCCCCGCCCCCCCCAAACACACTGAGAGGCAAGAGGTATAGTTTACATCAGAAGATGGGGGCTGAATTGTTTTGGGGACCCTTGCTCTTTACCTCTGTTGGATGGGAACAACAGGGATAAAGTTGTACAGGAAGCGTTTCCCCAGGCGGTTTCTCCTGATACGGGCAAGCATACATTCCATCCCATCAGTGTCTGAGGTCCATCCGAATGGAAATGGGACCCCTTGGGCCTCTAGCCTCCGTGCTGCACAAGTATAACAGTCACTCTTATTTAGGGCACATACAGGATATTTAACCCATTCCACCCAGGCATTTGTTTTCTTATATCCTACTTCTATTTGCAGCTGGTGGCAGTGGTCTAGGGCAGTGGTCAGCAAACTGCACTCGCAAGCCACATGCGGCTCTTTGGTCCCTTGAGTGTGGCTCTTCCACAAAATATCATGTGCGGGCATGCACGTACAGTGCGATTGAAACTTCGTGGCCCATGCGCAGAAGTCGGTATTTTGTGGAAGAGCCACACTCAAGGGGCCAAAGAGCCGCATGTGACTCGAGAGCCGCAGTTTGCCGACCACTGGTCTAGGGCAGTGGTTGGCAAACCACGGCTTGCGAGCCACATATGGCTCTTTGGCCTCTTGAGTGTGGCTCTTCCACAAAATACAAAGAACTGTGGAGCTCGAAATTTGAACGTCTTTGTGCTGGTATAGAAATATTGGAGAAAAACAAATGTGAACTTAGTTCACAGCACAAGTGGTCTGCTTTGAAAGACCTGGAGAAGGAAGACATGTTGATTTTTAACACCTGGAATAGTATTCCTGACTCATATAATCAACTGAAAAAACTAGCGTTTGCTGTTCTTTTCTTATTCGGGTCTACATATTTATGCGAATAATCATTTTCAAGCATGAACCTTATCAAGAATAAATTGAGAAGTCATCTTATTGATGAGAACTTGGAATCGTGCCTAAAATTAAAAACAACAACATACAAACCTGACTTACCCAAACTTTCCAAGGAGATGCAAGGCCATTGTTCACATTAGTGTTTGTCAGTCATTGTCATGATTTAATTTTATGGATATTGTAAGGAATTTAATTTTATCAATAAATAATATCGTTATTAAGTATGATATCAAGTTTTATTCAACGTACCTATAGTTTAACTAAGACTTAGAACTTTAAGTAAAGTTTATTAAGTTAATTTTAGGGAACGTTGTGGAGTGAAAGAAGATGTAGTGTCGAGGATTGAGAAAGGTATGTTGAGATGGTTTGGACATATAGAGAGGATGAACGAAAGGAGATAGACAAAACAAGTATACAAGATGAGTGTGGATGGGAGAGTTGGAAGGGGTTGACCTCAGCGAACGTACCTCAATCAGATTGAGGACGTTTTTAGCAAAGGCCAGCTTAGGAGTACCCTAATTAAGTTAATAACAATGTACCTACCTATATAGTTTAAGTTTAAAAAATTTGGCTCTCAAAAGAAATTTCAATCGTTGTACTATTGATATTTGGCTCTGTTGACTAATGAGTTTGCCGACCACTGGTCTAGGGCTGTGGTTGGCAAACCGCAGCTCGCGAGCCACATGCGGCTCTTTGGCCCCTTGAGTGTGGCTCTTCCACAAAATACCATGTGCGGGCGCGCACGTACAGTGCGATTGAAACTCCATGGCCCACGCGCAGAAGTCGGTATTTTGTGGAAGAGCCACACTCAAGGGGCCAAAGAGATGCATGTGGCTCGCGGGTCGCGGTTTGCCAAGCCGCAGTTTGCTGACCACTGGTCTAGGGGATCTTGTCCTGTAACATCTACTCCTAAATGTAGTCCTAGCCAATCTCTTGGCCTAAAGGCTGAAATATCCAAGTCATTCAAGTTATCTATAATCAATAACTTAACTGGGTAAGCATGATCCTGATTATACACATTTCCCCTGCAATTTGCCAGAGGCCTAAAGCAAATAGACAGCTTAAAGTTTCTTTGGTGTTAACTTCAAGGGGCTATGTCCTGAAATGGCCGTCCAAGATGAGGTGTCTCCACCCAGAGAGGCTGGTGGTACACCCCCAACCCAAGTGGGATGGGTCCAATCTTGTTCTGCAGTCCAAACAGCAGTCTCAGTGGTAACGTAGTCTCCTGGTCGATGGTGATGAGCCAGGAACTCAAGAAGAGGGCTTTGAGCCAGGAGGCCTTCTAATCTGAGAGACATTAAAATAGAAGAGCTAGCCAGTACATAGTTCTTAAGAAATTGTCCCTAGTCTTCGTTGTAGGGAGATCTTGAGGCATACCGGGGCCTATTGGAATCACCTAAAGCCAATTCTAAGTCAAGAAAAAGTTTAACTTCATTTGTCCTTGGGTGTGGTCAGCAAATGACACTAATTGGATTTCTGCTACCTGTCTCCCTGAGTACGTTCATATAAACTTTTTATATGAACTCTTGTTAGGGAGGCAAAATGTAAATCACTTACTCTTAAGTGTCCTTGGTTTATGGAAGATGGGATTTACTAAATAGCTCCAAATTGCTGTTTAACCATCTCAGTTTCCCTATTCCACTTGTCCTGGCTTACTGGGCTGTGTCATTTATATAACTTCCTTTCAACAGTTCTCTTTACAAACATTCCTCAACGTTCACAAACCCTTCCTCATAAATCTTACAACTTTCAGAACCCACTTTCTTTTTCCTTCAAAATGACACCAAGACCATAATTTCTTCCCAATTAGTTAGAATTCTTAACCCTTAGAAACCTTAATTTTTAGGTGACATGTAATTAACATTCCTCAGATTAGCAATACATTCACAATTTTAAGAGATATTTTAAATAAAATACAAGACTTATTATTCATTAACAGATTCAAATCTATCCTCTAGATTCTCCATACATGGCAAACTGAGATTAATATTTCAGTATCCTGGTATTTTAAAATACCTAGATATTTAATAATTTTTTTACCACTTAACCCAGCAAACTCAAAGTTTTAAGTTACTAAAACTTTGGAAGTTACTAAAAGTTTTTGGAAAACTATGTTTAGGCATATGTAACTATTATCATATACACTTAATTTTTTTATATTTACAACAACTTTGAGATTTTAAAGCTAACTATTATTACTCAAGGCATTTTATTGGCAATTTTGTAACAGGGACAACTCACCAGCCTTCAGTAGCTTTAATGTGAAAGTACTATTTTATTTTATTTTTCTTTATAAAAATGGGAGTGACCCTGCCTACCTTCCCCCGCCCCATTGCTATCTCTCCAACTTGCTAGAGGGCACTTCTGCAGATCTGTTCCTCCCAGTGTTAGAGGCAAAAATCTGGAAATTGTACGCCCCTGGGACCGGTAGTCAACTTTGGACCTGGGAGTCAACCTTAGAATGTAGTCCATTCTCATTCAAGACCTGCCTATGATCACAGAAAGGTTAACAACGTTGTTGCCCAAACAATGGAGTCCCACCCCAGCCCACATCACTTACTTCCCTAGGCCTGTAATCCCTACTTCCTCATGTAATCTTTGTCCTTATGTTCATAAACCAGCGAAGAGCAAACCAAGCCCCCAAAAGATAGACAGCAAGCAAAGTAAATTGGTAACCTAAATTACATTACAGACACACAGACAAGAACTCTCACTAGCTAAGAGTTTCAGGCAGCTGATGCCCTGAGAGGGAAAGCGAGAAGAGTCCCCAAGATTAAGAATTCTTGGCAGCTGCTGGACGTTCCTGCAATCTCTGCCACATGTTCAGCCTTGCCACAAATAACTGGGCTGCCCCAAAGTGGGACATGCCCTATCTTTAAATAAATTAAACCAAAAAACAAAGAGACACAAAACAGAAACACTCTTATATACAACTAGAGGCCCGGTGCACGACATTCGTGCACTGGGGGTGTGGGGGTCCCTCAGGCCTACCTGCACCCTCTCCAATCTGGGAGCCCTCAGGAGAGCCCTCTCCAATCTGGGAGTTTCTGTCTGTCTTTGCAATCATATGAGCAAATTGTCTGAGACTCCAACTCAGTTTGGTTTGTTGCTCACAGAATAATAGAGGCATTTTTGTTTTTCTTTGCTTCATTGGTGGAGATTTCCTGGAAGTTTTAGGATATCTTCCCTTTAATTTTTCCTAGACACTCTGATTTTACTTATGTCTCTCATCTTTGCTTTCCCTCCATCCCCACCACAACAGTAACCTGCTCCAGGCTCACTTTGCTCTAGTGCAGTGGTTCTCAACCTTCCTAATGCCGTGACCCTTTAATACAGTTCCTCATGTTGTGGTGACCCCCAACCATAAAATTATTTTCGTTGCTACTTCATAACTGTAATTTTGCTACTGTTATGAATCGTAATGTAAATATCTGATATGCAGGATGTATTTTCATTGTTACAAATTGAACATAATTAAAGCATAGTGATTAATCACAAAAACAATATGTAATTATATATGTGTTTTCCAATGGTCTTAGGCGACCCCTGTGAAAGGGTCAGTTGACCCCCAAAAGGGTGGTGACCCACAGGTTGAGAACCGCTACTCTAGTGTCTAGGACAGTGGTTGGCAAACTCATTCGTCAACAGAGCCAAATATCAACAGTACAACGATTGAAATTTCTTTGGAGAGTCAAATTTTTTAAACTTAAACTATATAAGTTATTAGCTTAATTAGGGTACTCCTAAGATGACCTTTGCTAAAAACGTCCTCAATCTGAGGGGTCGACCTCAGCGAAGGTACCCTCACTTCTTCTAATGCCACTTCTTCAAAATAGACTCGCCCAGGCGAAAACCGACTTCTGCACACGGGCCACGAAGTTTCATTCGCACTGTACATGCACGCCCACATGTGGTATTTTGTGGAAGAGCCACACTCAAAGGGTCAAAGAGCCGCATGTGGCTCGCGAGCTGCAGTTTGCCGACCACTGATATAGGATATTTATAGGTGCACATAACCTGCAGATAAAGCTTCTCATCATGCTCCTTGTCTGTCCAGTCAGGCACCACAGAATGCCCTGTATAAAACACCACCAAAGCAGAGCAATCTTTCTTGTCCCTGGTTTGGGGACTGTCCCCCTCCTCCCTGATCCTCAGCATTTTCCTCAATGGACTATCTGGGGGAATGTATTCCCTAGGCCTAGAATTTTTGTTTCCCATCCTCAGAAAGTCCCTTGTGACTATTCTATGTGTCCTGTGTGCTCAATCCCCCATACTGGAGATTTCTCGCACTTCCCAAGATCCACTTCAACCCTCTCTGGACATTACCCTTGTTGGAGATTAGAACCACAGATTAGAATTCCCCACTCACTTTTTGTTCCAGACACATCCCAGTCACATATACTCAACCTCTGAGGATACCCAACCATCAAGGCAGTCCTTATAGTCCAGTTTTCCACCTTGGCTCATGCATGAGGTTACCTGGTTGCACAGTGCTTGCTTGGGCCCTTCCCACATTGCTGGCTGACTCTCCATTCAGAGCTTGTGGTTGGCCCACCACCTACAACAAAAGTAGTACAGAGGGAAGGTTTTAAGGCTGCCCTGTGTGGCATGTCACCCCACCCCAAAATGGCAGGACTGGGCCACTGCCAGCTCCCACTCTTCTCTCACAGGTGTGCAATACAGAGGCCACAGGGAGCAGTTCTAGAGCCCCAGGAGGCCATACTTATCTGCCCATGGGTCTCTCTGTCCTCATCTTGCCCAGGAAATAGGAACTTGGAATATTGCTGCAACCTCACCTCCCCAACCTGAGACAGGACAGTAAGCCAGTAGAACAAGTAGAATAGGGAAACGGAGACAGATAGCTGAACAAACTGCAGAGCGATTTCCAGCCGATACAGAAGGTTGCCTCCCTAGAAATGACATCTAGTCCTCAGTGTATTTCAGCTCCAGACCCAGAAAAACAGCAAAACCAGGGGGTGACACCAGGACCAGCTACAATGACCCCTGCCCTGACACCGACCAATGGGTGGAGACCATCACCCTGGAGGAGCACACCTAGAAAACTGATGACTATTTTGCTGAAACCCTTCCCTAAAAGAAATAAAGCCAGTGAGAAAGAATAAAGTCTCAAGACAAAGGACCTTGCACATGCTCTCCCTCTGGGGAGCAGTTCCCATCATTCCCTTTCCCCCTGTTTCCCCCACTCTTACAGCCATGCATCTCCTAAACTCTAAGAAACCCCACAAAACTTGCAACCAGAGGAGCAATGGGTAGCAACAGCTCATCCCAGGTTAACCCCTGAACCTGATCCCAAGGCCCCCTTTTCTCTGACTTTCCAGAGAACTAGGGCAGCCCACCCTAGACTCTCCTGTTGCTTCTTCCATGCTAAATCCTTTCATATTATACTGTCCTCAGCTTTAATAAACATTTCCTCATAGTCATCTGGACTCATGTTTGAAATTTTCCCTGCACGAAGTCAAGAACCCACACGCTACCAGCTGGTCTGAGGCAGACCTGCTAAGGGCCAGGTCCCCTTTCCGGTAACAAACCCACCAGCCTGGCCTCTCAGTTTCCACCTGGAAAGGTGGGGAACTGGCCCAATAAGAACCCCTCATGAGTCGGGTGCCTCTGGCTCCCACACCCCAGGCTGCCCATCTGGGGCCTATAAATTTGTCGGGAGCCTATGGAAACATGCACAGACTTAAAAGAAGAGCAATAAAATTATTGAGCCTGAATATTAAAACCAAAATCAATAAAACTTTGAATAGGTGACTATAAAACACCCTATGGCCTTGCTTTTGTATTTTTATTCAGCATTCCTGAAAAGTTTGTGATATTCAGAAACTATTTGTAGGTTTGGTTTTTCTCATTTTGCAAAGATTTCCAGGATACTGAGAAATCGCAGCCAATCACAACTTCAACAGGTTCTTCAGGGCCAAAGGATTTCAAAAGCAAAATGAAGGGGAACTATTTCAAATGACATTATTATCTATACACTATATATATAAACTGTAAAGTTAAGAAACATTCAAACCTATAGAGAATTTTTTGTGAGTTTATTTGAGCCAAACTGTCAACAATTTCTGGAAAGCAAAATTTCAATGAATTGAGATAATGCTCCAGTGAATGGCAGTTTTGCACCTTATTTTCTATATATAGACTAGAGACCTGGTGCACGAAATTTGTGCACTGGAGGGGGGGGTCCCTAGCCCAGCCTGTGCTCTCTTGCAGTCTGGGAGCCCTCAGGGGATGTCCAACTGCTGGCATAGGCCTGTTCCCCCTGGGCCTCTACTGTATATATAAATAAATAAATGGACACACTTTAATACTGTTACCAGACCACCTCAGCCCAGCCTGTAGTGTGTGGGTTCTTGACTTCATAGGAGTCCAAGTGATTTTGAGGGTATGTTTATGAAAGCTGGGGACAAGGAAGGGCTTAAGGTAGAAGAAGCAACAGGAGAGAGCCTAGGTGGGGCTGCTTTGGCTCACTGGCAAGTCAGAGAAAAAGGGGGCCTTGGAGATAGGATCGGGGGTTATCTTGGGACAAGCTGCCATTGCCCATTGCTCCTCTGTTTGCAAGTCTTGTAGAAACCATAAGAGCAGGGGTCCTCAAACTACGGCCCGCGGGCCACACGCAAATACAAATATTGTATTTGTTCCAGTTTTGTTTTTTTACTTCAAATTAAGGTATGTGCAGTGAGCATAGGAATTTGTTCATAGTTTTTTTTTAAACTATAGTCCAGCCCTCCAACGGTCTGAGGGACAGTGAACCGGCCCCCTGTTTAAAAAGTTTGAGGACCCCTGCATTAGAGTATAAGAGAAAGAGAGCAGAGATACACGATTCTGTGGGCAGGAATCCTAGGGGAGTTCTCAGGGGAGGTTCTTAACAGAATATTCATTATTCCAGGTGTGTCCTCAATATGTTGATTCATCAGAATGTGTGTATGGAAAGGACAGGGTTTTTTTCTGGTTAGTTTCATTTTTCAAGAACATCATCAAAGAGGGACTGGGACTCAGGCTAGTCTGTCCCAGAATGGTCTAGATTCTACCTGTGGGTCATGACTCTTTTGGGGGTCGAACGACCCTTTCACAGGGGTCACCTAAATACATCCTGCATATCAGATATTTACATTATGATTCATAACAGTAGCAAAATTACAGGTATGAAGTAGCAATGAACATAATTTTATGGTGGGGGTCACCACAGCATTAGGAGCTGTATTAAAGGGTCGCGGCATTAGGAAGGCTGAAAACCACTGGTCTAGAATGTGTAAACCATTTGCTCCTGAGTGTCCTTGGTTAGGGAAGATAAAGCCTTGTGATTCATTAGCTGGCTGTTCATTGCTCAAATTGTTTGGCCTTATTTAGTTATTTTGTCTGTTTCCTTTATTCCACTTGTCAAAGAAATTCCCTAGCTTCTTAAAATCCTGCCTCAAAATGACTGAAATCAAATCGGCCTGGAAGACTCACCAACAGGATGCAAGAGGCTGCACATACCTCACTCTCTGCACACCCTCCCCAGGTCCCAGTGTGCACACTTTCACCCACCCACAGGGGGTCTCTAGTCCTACCCTCCCGGCCAAAAGCCCCGGCCCCAGTCCAGCTCACTCTTGGACATGGCATGTTCCAGTCCAGCCCTGGGGAAAAGCTATGGTTGGCCTGAGTTGGGTATAAGCCTCATAAACATTTGGATATCCAAATGCAAAATCACAGTGACTAAAGATTCTGGAAGTGAAGTTGGCAGAAATCTCTAATTGGTGGTCTTCCCAGGCTAAAACCAGCCCTCAGATGTGTTCTGTTTGATCTGAATAATTTTTTAAAAATCTGACCCAACTTTTAAGATTAGAACTTCCACATAAAGATTCAGATTTCTGATACCTATTAAAAATAGTAGCAATTGGCTGGACCTGTGTACAGCCTATCCCTTACTTTTTTAAAATTAAACTTTTTTTCAAAGTAGCACATTTTTAGGATATATAAGTGAGTGTCTCTTCCCACCCCATCCTGCAGCCTCTCAATCCCCCTCCCCAGAAGCAATAATATTTTATTCATATACAATATTCACATATAAATTATTTTCCTCTTCATTAATGGCAGCACACTTTGATACGTCTTGTTTTTCTCCCAAGGTGTCTGGGAAGTACTTCTTTACCTGTCCATGTGAGCCTGCTCCAGGCTTTTTGGCAGCTGCCATTTAGACAGGACGATAGTTCTCCTATTTGCTGAGTTGTCCCCATACCTTATAATCTCACGTCTGTCCTGCTGTACTCATTCATGATTCTTGCCTGGCCCCTTTGGCATCTGAGTTTGTAGACCAGTGGTTCTCAACCTTCTGGCCCTTTAAACACAGTTCCTCATGTTGTGATCCAACCATAAAATTATTTTCGTTGCTACTTCATAACTGTAATGTTGCTACTGTTTTGAATCGTATTGTAAATATCTGATATGCAGGATGGTCTTAGGCGACCCCTGTGAAAGGGTCATTTGACCGCCAAAGGGGTCGCGACCCACAGGTTGAGAACCACTGTTGTAGACGGTGGCATAGATGAAGGACAGAGCATGCACCCTCCATCCACCACAGTGCACTCAGGCCTTCTCACTCTGAGATGCCTGTAGTTCCCAGACTTCCCAGCAGGGAGAGACACCACTCCACTCCCAAGACCACCAAAGGGGTCTTCCCAGGGATATTACAATCTTGAACTGTCTGTGCAAGAGATGCTATCTGCCCAGACACAAAGACCCCTTAGCTGGACTGGAATCCCCCTCAGGCCTTCCCTTACTCCGTTTCTATCTCCGCCCACCCCGAATTTCCCACTTTGACTGAGCCCCACCTCCCCGAGTGTCCCCTCCACTTCTTGTAGGGACTGGCCCCTCCTGAATGGGAGTGGGGAGAGGTCTTGTCCTAGTTTAGGGCCTGGGACCGAGAAATTGCCTGAGGGAACCACATGAAGAAACCATACAGCTGGGTGAACATTGCTGCCTCCCTGTCCCTCCCTGCTGAGAAGTGGGGGTCTGTTCTCCCTGCCCCAGCGAATAGCCTCAGCAGAGCCTTGACCTCCAAACCCCTTTTCCCTGGCCTGCACTCCACCCTCTCCCTGGCCTGGTTCCTGCAGCCCTCCTCCCCACCCCTGTGATGGTATTGGGGGTCGCCTGGAGTCCAGCTGGTGGCCAGCACAGAGCCACCCCTTTTCTGGCCCTGCCCCTCCCCATGACCCCAATCCTCTACCAGCCACTCAAAGGAGCCTTGTTCTCTATCCAGCCCCCAGACAAAAGTCTCTCTGTCTAAAAAGGCGGAATTGGGGGGAGGGGGCACCCCATCGGGGACCAAGTGGGGGCATGCACAGACCCCAGCCGGAAGGAATGCCGTGAGGAGGAGGGGCAGGGGAGGAAGGAGGGCGGGCAAAGGAGCTGAGCACGGTGCAGTTGGGTCTTATCCGGAATGGCAGGCAGCCCCCCACTCCAAGGCCTGCTGTTAACCCAGGCTCTCAGCGCTCTTAGGAAGAGCCTGGGCTCCGAAGGTCTGGACCTGGTGCTCAGGAGCCAGTTTCCAGTCTCCCTGGGGCATGAGGGACACAACAGGGGAGGGGTCATGATCTAAGGCCAAGCAGCCCAACCCTCTCCTTGGCCATACCAACATCTTCTATTGACCCTCAAACTAAGTCAACGGCAGCAAGTGGCCTGGAAGAGGACATTAGCTCTCCCGCGATTGAGGCCAATCCCTCCTCCAAGCACAGCACAATTTAAGTAAAAGTAACGGGATACTACACCTCTGCATAGCCCTCCTCCACCCCCTCCCAGACCCCCAGGCCATGCTCTGTTGTTAAAGCCCCTGCACTTTCTCCCTCCAGGTCCCTTTCTGAGGGGCAGGAGATTGGAGAAAGCCCCCTCCCCTAATGTTGGGGTTGGGGATGAGTTCCAGCCCATCCTATTCTCACTGCACCTCACCTCAGTCTTGGACCCCAGGGAGCTCCTGTCAGTGGTGGGGTGGTGGCTGGAGCTGTCCCTTTAAGAGCAGGAATGGAATGGGAACTCCTGTGCTTTAGGCAGTCTGACTTGTTCTCTACCTGCCCAGCGTTGCCCAGGTTTGCTTAGGGCGTGGCAGCTGCAGATAAAGGCAGGACTCAGGCGGAACTACACCATCCACACAGCCTGGGGAGCCACACGGGTGAGAGATGGGGCCCCTTCCCTCCACTGCTCTCTGTTAAAGACCCTAGAACCTCTCCCTTCAAGGTCCTTTTCTGGGGGCGGGAGCAGGAGATTAGAGGAAGCCTTAATGAGATCCTCCTCCCATGATTCTCCTCTGGGGCTGGTGAGCCAACTGGGGAGAGGATAAGGTCTGCAGGTGCGACCGGGTTGTCTGGATAGATCAGGGGCACCTGGGTGGACCAGGACAGGACTGGGGGCATCTGGGCGAACAGGGGTCTGGGGGTACCGGAGCGAATGGAGGTATCTAAGTGGATCATGGATGGTTGGTGGTATCAGAGCAGATAGGGTGACTGGCTAGACTCGACTGTCTAGGGAGTGGGGTCCTGTCGAGAAAACGGAGCTGGAGGTTCCTGAGGAGATGTAAAATGGGGGGCTGGGTGGGAGATTTCAGGGACACGAGGAGTCATTCCTCATGCCTGAAAGGCCTGGCCTCCAGCACCATAGAGGGACAGAGGGGACAGCAGAGGGCAGCCGGCGGAGACAGGACCTCCGTGGCTGGGAAGGAGTGGAAAGGGGTGAGCAGAGCCTCAATCTGCAAAGCCGCCTACCTTTCCAAGCCTCACGCCAGTAACAGTCAGTTCAGGAGCAGCTCAGGGCCTCTTCCAACGACGGCCTGACAGGAAAGAGAAGGGCAGACCCCAGACACCAGCGCTCAGCCAGGCACAGCTGAGACCACTCCAGTCTCCCCTGAGCTGGGGGTGCTGGGTGATGCTCGGGAGGGAGAGTAATGGAGACTTTGCAGCGGGCGGGGCACTCGGAGGATCCCATGGAAAGGGGCATAAGTGCTGAGACTCAGAGTTGCCGCTGACAGAGTAGTTCACACGGGTTACAGGGTTGCGACAGCAAAGTGGGCTAAGCACAGCGCCACCTTCATCTGCTGTGAAGATGACACGCGTGAATGAGCGCGCAGAACTGAGAACAGCGTGCCCGGGTGAACCTCGATGAGCCAGGCTCTTAGCAGTGCTATTAGTCCTGGGGCGGCAAAGCCTCACCAGGTCGCTTTCAACAGCCGCAGACCTTCTACAGGCCTGTCCTGCCCACACACCCTCCCCAGGTCCCCCTAAAACGTTTTGGGCTCCTAAACTCATTAGTAATGCTCCCCAAAACTACAGGCCTCTTCCTGAAATCGAAAGCAGCTCAGGTGGGGGTTCCATGGAGGGACCGAGAAGGAGCGAGATGGGGGTGCTCTCTCCAGTCAAAGGGGCTTTTCACCAGGGTGGGGAGGACATATGTTTTCCCATCAGGAAATGGGGCAGGTAACAGATGGCCTTCAGGGTTGTCGGGATTAGACGAGTGAAACCCAGCAAGGTCACTGGCAGTGCCCGGCACAGGTGGGTCAGAGGAAGTGTAAGCTCTTGCTGTTAAGATTATGACAACCGATGCCTTAGCCGTGGGGCAGGGGCAGGGGCAGGGAGAGGGCAGGGGATGCACAGAGACCGGGTGCTTATCGCAGGCACAGAGGATGGTGGGAGGGTGGACTAACCCTAGACCAAGAGGGGACAGAGGCGTCCTCTTCGTGCTGAGCAGGGCTCCCTGGGGAAGGAGGAAGATCTGCTGCCAGGAGGAGCTTGGCAGGAGGTGGAGTAGGAGCAGGGGCTGGGACCTGGGTGGAGGCAGAACCAGGGGCTGGGGTGGAATGAGCAGGGGTGGGGCAGAAATGGGGGTCAGTGGTTAGGGTGGCACAAAAGATGGAGCTGGGGCTGCAGCCAGGCCAATTCTCCCAAGTCTATCCCACCCGACCCCAGCCTTGTGCTCTACCCGCCACACCCAGCCCTGAGCGGCTTGAATCTACAAAGTCTGGGCAAGGCAGGCAGGCTCCAAGCTGTCTATGGGAGACACTCCTAGGAACTGGGCCTCCTGCCACTTGGCTTCTAACACCCCATTTCCCAAAACACCCCGAGGCCCTGAGAATCCTGAGTTAGGGACAGCTGCTGCAAAGCCAACCCTGGTTTAAATCCCACTTCTGACAAGGCACCTATCAGAGCCTCAGTTTCCCTATCTGTAAAATGGGGTCAACCAGAGGCAGCTTCTATCTTATTTGGTTGCCAGGGTGATTCACTTCAAGCCTCAAGTCCATGTCCAGTGAGTTGTTATTGCTGCTCCCCCATCAGGTCCGAGTTCTCACCTAGCACGCACCGCACTCCTCAGCTCTTGTCTCTCAGCCTTCAGTGCCAACCTTCCTACCCGGGGGTGAGGTGTGTACCTGGGTGGGGCGTGGAGTAGGAGGGGGTTGGGAGCCAGAGGCCCTGCAGGGGCAGGGAGAGGGCAGGGGATGCACAGAGCTAAAGCTGGGCCCTCCCCTCCGCTTCCAGGCCGGCTCCATCATGCAGCAAGTGGCCCTGAGCCTGCTCCTCCTCCTCCTGGCAGGTGAGTGCTGTTCCCGGAAAGGCCGTTCCCTGAGCTGCTCTGCTGAGCGGCAGGCCAGCCTCACAGTGTCCCCTGTGGGGTGGTGACTGTCAGGATAGCATCTCCTTGAGGGAAGAAGTGTTGTGCTGGTGATTTCAAGGGAACACAAACACAGGACCTCTCAGAGCAGCAGCTCAACCGGCTAGAAAGTCTTGTCTTGATGTCTCATTGATGACTTCAAGGAGATGCTCAGCCTTTGCTGTGTCTTCATGCCCCCTAACGCTTTATTACGGGGGTGGGGGGGCAACTGGGAGCTTAGAGGTAATGGAACAAGTTACCGATTGTGCCTCAGTTTCCCTACCTGTAAAATGAGGACAATAACAGCACTTACGTAGAGAGTCACTGTGAGGATGGAAAGAGCTGGCATTTGGAAAGCACTTAAAACAGGGCCTGTACAGAGTAACTATGTACTTGTACTTAAAATATAATTTAAAATTATTAATCTCCCCTTAACAAAGAACGAACAGAGCTTAGGCCCCGGGCTCCGGCAGCCACCGCTTCTAGCCAGAATTGAGTCCTAGTCCTTTGCTTTCATTGTGTTTGTTTTTCCCTGTTACATCAGGCAAGACTATTCCATGTAGGATGGTGATAGAAGATGGCTTTTTAAATAAAGTGTACAAAGTTCATAATTAGCAAGTTGCTTTAAAGAGGAGTGGTGAGCAAACATCAGAACAGGCGGGTGGGATGTGGCCGAGCAGGGAGATGAGCTCCGAGGCTGACGGCACTGACACCGTGTGTCCTGCGGACGAGAACATCGCTCCGTTTCTGGAGGAGGCGTGGAGTAGCCAGGGGTCTGGAAACATCGGGCCAAAGGGTGGCCAAGAGCTACCCGGGTTAAAACCTAGTTCAGGAGGCAAAATGCTGGCGTGGCTCGCAGGTGTGGGCTGAGTGGAGGGCCCACACCTCCGAGATGGGACGTGCTAGTTTGGGGCTGGACCCCTGCACCCTCGGGAGGCAGGGCCTGTCCATCAGGGGGCCTTTCTCCAAGCCCCTGGCCCTGCCAGCTTCACTGAGACCAGCACCCATGTCCTCTCCTTCCTGCTTCTCCCGCCAGGCCTGCCTGCCCTGGACGCCAACGACCCGGAAGGTAAGTCAGACTGTGCTCTTCTACCAGCCTCCCCCCCGCCGCCAAAATTCCCCCTGGACCCCCTGTATTTCAGCTATGCTCCTGGATTTATGTTCTTTTTTCTTTCCTTTCAGATAAAAACAGTCCATTTTACTATGGTAAGAGCTGGTGCCCCTCCCTTCGCTCCTCCTACCCCACCCCTCATACTGTTTTGTGCCGAGGGCCCCACACAATGTTGGGTGAGGGTCTGCTGTGGGTGGAAAGGGGGCAAGGATAGGATTGGACCAGGACATTGGCCAGTAGCCACAGTGGATTCAGGGAACAAGACAGGCCAGCCTGGTCCTCGGGAAGAAGCATGACTATCCAGCAAGGACAGTTTACGAGAAGCAGGGACAGTTACGAGAAGCCACTGTTGTGTTCAAATCAAGTCTGGGAGAGGTTTGACTTGAGAAAACTTCCTGGAGGAGCTGTGCCATTAGACCCAAACCTCCATGGCCTCCAGATTCCACATGATCTGCTCCGTGTCCCTCCTCTGTCCTCCCTCCCCCATCGCTGCTTCTGCTCTGGCCACAATGGCCTCTCTGCTGTGGCGCAGACTCAGCAGGTGCACTCCCTGCCTCCGATCTCTGTCCTTTCTGACCCCTCTGCCTGGATACTTTCTCCCACATGCCACATGCTCCCTCCCTCCTCTCCCCACATCTCTGCTCCAGTGGGGCCCTGCAGAGAGGCCTTCCCTGGCCACTCTCCCTGAAAGAGCTGCCCTCGGGCTTTCTGTTCCCTGGCTCTGCTTCCTTGTCTTCAGACCACGTCTCTCCATCTGACCCTCCGTGAGATCTGTGTCGCTTGCCTGCGTGTTAACTGGCTATGAGCAGAGGAGGGCTGGGCTTGTTCTCTGCACAGCTGTATCCCAGCGCCCAGCACAGCACCGGTGCCCAGTCATCCTTGTTAAGTGGGTGGGGGCTTGGATGAGGAGGACACTGGCTGGCTGACACTGAGGGCTCCCCCTGGGTTTCTCCTAGACTGGCACAGCCTCCGAGTCGGAGGGCTCATCTGTGCAGGGATTCTGTGCGCCATCGGCATCATCGTCGTCATGAGTAAGTGGAGGAGCTGCCAGGGAGTGGGGAGGGCAGGGCTGTGGGTCCCCTCTCTTGACCATTCCCCTCTCCCCAACAGGTGGGAAATGCAAGTGCAAGTTCAGCCAGAAGCCCAGGTGAGCCGGATTCCCAGTGTGTGCCTACCTCGTGCTGGACAGACACCTTCCAGGGGTGAAGCTTTGCAGAAAGGCCCGGTGGCCAGGCTCTGCCCTGGAGATTCCCGCCACTAAGAAAGACGTCCTAGGTTTATTCCTCGGAGCTGAAAATCCCCAAAGGGCCCCAAATCTTGAAATGCTTGGGACCCTGGGGTGGTACAATTCTATGATGGGAAAGAAGCCAGGAAGCCAGGCTGAGGAAAGCTGAGAGTCTTCTAGTCTTGAGGGTGAGGACAAAGAGGCAAACACAGATCTCACCACTTTTCTTTTCCTAGCCACCGACCAGGGGACATCCCACCTCTTGTCACGCCAGGTAAGACAGGAACAGATGGGCCTAAGGAGTACACGGGATGTGAGGCGTGTGTGTGTGTGTGTGTGTGTGTGTGTGTGTGTGTGTGTACGTACTCTGGGGACTAAAATCTCCATCCAGTCTCACAAACTGACCCTATCACCTCTCCCAGGCTCTGCTCATAACTGTTGAGGATGGATCCATGAAAGAACACAGAGGGCCTCTCTCTTTCCCCATGTCCTGGTCTGCATAGGAACCTAACTCCAGGATGGAATCCCCTCCTCTCCTCAGACCGCCTTTCCAGACCCATCTCACTTTCACTGTAAGGGTCTCTTTGTTCAATATTTGATCTAAAGTGAGCTTGCCTCCTGCCCAAGCAGTTGAGACTCTGTATGTGTACTTGGGTAAGATTTGCGGTGGACACGCTCTGGAAGCTGCCACAGAAGCTGGCAGCTGAATCTCTTTGTTGGGAAAAGCCCAAAGGCCTATTCCCTTGGGACCTGGCGAATGGCATGAGGTTTGTCCTCTGCTGCTATGGCCACGGGAGCCACTTGTGCAATTTAACATTTTCTAGTTTAAATGGGGGACATTTTTGAGAGTGAAAGGGAGCTGTAACCAGAGGAAATGCTGGGACACTCGGCTGGACAGTGGGATTATCCTACCAGGATATGAGGACCCAGATAGCTTATGATTGTAATAGTAAGACCCCTTAAGACTCACTCACTGCTGTGACCCCAATTTATTACACAAGACCCTTCCTAATACCCAATGCCTCCGTGAGGCTTTTACGTAATTGCCCATGATAACCCTAATAATATATGATGGCCACCTGGTGTGAGAGCCTCCAATGAGCCTCAAAATCCCTTGAGACTCCCCAAAACCCAATAAGACCTCAAAATGTCCTCAAGAGACACCCCTAAGATGCCTAAAACCCTTCAAAACATCCAAAAAGAGACCCCCCCCCAGGAAGAGACCCACAAGAAACCTGTGTCCTGTCCCTAATAAAGCCCTTATATCCCTCAAACATCCCCCACAATCATGAACCCACACTCCTTAGACAACTCCTAAAGCTTACCAGAGTATGCCAACATGCTCCCCTGGGACCTCCCCCTCTAAAACACTGCTCCTGGGACACTGTCCCCCTCAACCCCCCTTTTCACTCAGGGGACACCCTCTCCCACTGATCCCACAACAACAGCTGGGGCGGGCTCACAGCACATTTATTGAGCTCACACACCTTCGCCTTCACCTCGGTCACTCACTGGAAAGGAGTACCCTGGGCTCCCCGCAAAAACTCCCGCTCTCCCTCCCATTTCCCTCGCATAGCAAGGACGTGCTGGGCTTCCGCCTTGGCAGCAGGCATGCGCACAAGCAACAGAGGAAGTTAGCAAGCCTGGCAGGAAAACCTGCCCAGCAACTGGTAACGTCATAGAGGCGTGCACTAAAAGCGATTGGCCAGATTGAGTTTAGTGGGGAGAGGAAAGCCGTCTCCTCCTGGGTACTTGCACAGGGAGCTGGAGTAGGAGGGGTGGGTTGAGGGGAGGGGGGTGCTTCCAGGCCTCATGGAGCTCTGCACATTACTCCACCATGACTTCTGGATTCCAGTTCCGAGCCCCAGTCTGAGTGCCCAGCATTTGCCCCCAGCCAAGATGTTGCTTAAGATTGGAGGGCAGTTCTTGCCTTGACTTGGCCTGTGGCCAGTATCTCACAGGACCAGCCATAACCCAAATGGGGCCAAGAGGTCAGTCAAGGAGGTGTCCAGAGGCCTAAAACTCCCCATGCCAGCCCCCTCACCAGCCATGTCCAGGATCCCATCCAGTGTCAGGCACTGAGGTCTAACTCGTGAAGCTGGTAGATCTGTGTGGGGCCCTTGAAGCAAGCAGCAAAGAGGAAGTGTCTGCCAGCCATGGCGATGTGGGCAAAGGCCCGGGGGGCCACCAAGGCTGGGGGCCCCAGCTCCTGCAATGGTTCCAGGAGCCCCTTGTCAGGCTCAAGGCGGAAGACCTGGCTGAAGGCGAAGTCACTGCCCAGGATAGCCAGCTGGTCCCTGGCTATGAGCAGTGGCTGGAAGACGTGGGCACCACGTGAAGGAAGTTGCTGCAGCAGGCGGAACATGGAGCCATCCCAGCGCATGACCTGTGAAGTGTGGCGGCTGGTTAGGACTGGGATCCAAGAGGGCCAGGCCTGTTGATAGTCCTCTAGGCTTCAGAGGACTTGGAACAGCTTGTAAATTGAGGCCTGCAGGTCCTTAAACTCCTGTAGCTTTCTTTATAAATGTCATCACCCAGCTGCTCAGGCCACATTCTTGGCCCTTCTCCCCGCCCCCACCCCCCGCCCCCCAACACACACACACACCAACATAGAACTCATCAGTAATGGAATCTGTCAGTTTTACCTACTACGCTATATATTGCTCCAATCTCCTCTGGCCACACTCCAAACCAGCTATAGTCGCCTTTTCCCTGGTCACCTACTCCTGTCCTTGTGCCCACAGTTTGCTCCCCACAGAGACACTCTGTGAACTGAATCAGAGCAGTGACTTCTAGGCTCAGACTCTCTTCCTGGGTACACCTTTCTCTAAAAAGAGTGCTGGAGGGTGTGGGCACCAGCCTGGGGGACTCAGAGTGTGATGCTGTGGTTAAATGTCAGTCCTGGAGTGAGTCAGAGTTACAGAGCCAGAGTTTAGGGTTAGAATCAGAATCTTGGGGCCAGTGTCTATGTTGGGGAATGGGAGTAGTTTAGGGTTAGCAATGCCTTGAGGGGTCACAGTCTTGAAGTCAGTGTCGGGTTGGGGTCAGAATTCAAGGATCAACACATTAGATGGGGTTGGAGTTTGAAGATCAGCCGGTGAGCTTGAGGCAGAGCTGAGGGCAGCGTGCAAAGTGGGGTCAATGCTGAAAGACCAGCCCAGATTGGGTGGTCCCCATTGAAAAGACATTCCTGAGTAGGAGTCAACTGCAGGTCAGAGGTGGCTTGTGGCCTCTGCTCCCACCTCTACCTGGTTGGACCCAGGCTTACCAGGGAGTCCCCGATGTAGCGTGTCAGGCACAGGAACACATCCCCACTGGCCTGGAAGTGGCGTGTGGCGTAGACGTCCTCAGCCTCGGGGATGTCCGTGCGCCTCTCGAAGCGGCCCCCAAACCAGTGGAAGAGCACGGGCCGCTGTGAGGCTGAGGCCAACAGCAGATGAGGCCGGCCGTCCAGCTCAAAGGCCTCAGCATCCGTGTCCCGGTGCCAGGCGTGGAGGCTCTGGCGTGGGTAAAAGCCAGGCCCGTCGCGGCACAGCAGGGTGGTGCTGCCTGCCTTGGAGGCATCGGCCACCACGAAGCAGGGCTGTCCATCCAGCCACAGGAGCTCAGCGTCATTGGGCCTCAGCAGACGCTTTGGGGCCAGGGCCTGAGTCAGGGCCAGGCGCAGGCCGGGACCGGGCCGAGCCCACAGCTGCGAGCCTCCCCACAGGCGGGCAGCCAGCACGAAGAGGCGCAGGCCCAGCACCAGGGGCTTGCAGGACACCACCGAGGGAGCTGTGGGGGAGTCAGGGAGCAAGAGGTAGATCAGGCCAGCTGGGCAGGGCAGCCCCCAGCCCCCGCCCCCCACAGGCAGGAAGATGAGGGGGGGAGCTCACCAGACAGCTCTTCCTCAAGCCGGAAGCGCTGCAGGCCATAGTCCCAGGAAAGAATCAGGCAGCGGCCAGCAAAGGGCTGGGCCAGGACCATGTGGGGCTCCCCCTGGTAGGAGAAAGGTTCCACGCCCAGCGCCGACTCCCCGACCGTCTGGAACCGGGACAGCTCTGGGGATGGCAAGAGAAAGTCAGGCAGGCCCGGGAGACCCCAAAGGTCTTCATCGCTGAGCCTCTGTTTGCACATCTCTGAAATGAGGACCGTCATGGTGTTCATCTCATAGGTACATAGAGTGAAATCTTTTTAATCTATAGCTGTATTAATTCAAAACAACATGATAATACTTTATTTCCTAAGCCTGGTGGCATCATCAAATAACTGCTTAGAAACAGCATGTTGCTGAAACCGGTTTGGCTCAGTGGATAGAGCGTCGGCCTGCGGACTGAAGGTTCCCAGGTTCGATTCCGGTCAAGGGCATGTACCTGGGTTGCAGGCACATCCCCAGTAGGAGATGTGCAGGAGGCAGCTGATCGATGTTTCTCTCTCATCGATGTTTCTAACTCTCTATCTCTCTCCCTTCCTCTCTGTAAAAAATCAATAAAATATATTTAAAAAAAAAAAGAAACAGCATGTTTAATTCATTTAACTTCACAAAATCCCAAGGAGGTACATTCCACTGTTATATCCACTTTACGGATGAGGAAACTAAGGTTAAGAGACACAGGCAGCCAGTTGTCCAGCAAAACCCATCCTTCCCATTTTCCATGAAATAGGACTGGAGGTGGGCACAACCTGCCCAGCTAGAGGCCACATCACCCAGCACCCCCTCAGGACCCCCTCCTGAAGTTAGGTGTGGCCATGTCCAAACCAAGTTTCCAGTGGAACAAGAGCAGAGTGGTGGCTGCAATGCTTGCCTCAAGCGTATGAAGGTGGCTCACCCTGGACTTGGTCTCCTCCCCCTTACTCCCAAGACCTGGCCGATGGACGTGCTACAAGTCAGTGCCAACCATGAAAACCAGGACAACACCCAGATGTGTTGGGAGTGCACATCGCAGGCCCTCTGTCTTCTTTCACTCAGGGTATTTTGAATCTCTTTGCTACAACTTAGCTTTTATGGTAACAGTGCACCCAGGTTGCCCAGCAGAGTGGTGGTGGAACTGAGCAGTTGACTCCGGGTCATACTACTTCACTCGATAGGCCAGGCCTGTTTCTAAGTGCCAGGATTGCAGCAATGACCCAAACTAACCAGGATGCCCACCCCACAGGGCGATCTTTTAAAATGTCCATCAAATGATCACTCCCTGCTCAAGACCCACCATGGCTTCCCACAGCCTCGGTGAAATCCACTCTCCTCTCCGTTGCTCTCAGTGTCCTGTACAGTGAGACTCCTGCACCTTTGACCTCATGTGTCCTTGCTTTCAGTCACTCTCCCAAACCAAACCTGCCTTCCCTTGATCCCCAAGCAGGACAGGCTCTGTGCTGCCTCAGGGCCATTGCACATGCACCCCCCTCTCTGCAATGTCCTTCCCTCTAACCTCAGGTAGCTACATCCAGATCTAATGCCATCTCTTTAGAAACTCTTATCAGATGCCCATGTAAGGTAGGACCCCCCCTTAATTTTCCTCATCACTCCCTGTGTTTATCACAACATGTAACATACATCTATTTGTGCAATGTTTTATTTAATGTTTGTCTCTCCCTTCCTCCCCACAGAACTGCGAGGCCAGGGTCCAGAGTTATCTTGGTCACCACAGTGTGCCCATTGCCTTTCATAGGGCCAGGCACAGAGTGGGCCTTGGTGAATATTTGTTAAATAACTTAATAAAAAATGACCCTTGCCCTAGCCTGTTTGGCTCAGTGGATAGAGTGTTGGCCTGTGGACTAAAGGGTCCCAGGTTTGATTCCCGTCAAGGGCACGTGCCCAGGTTGCGGGCTTAATCCCCATTAGGGGGTGTGCAGGAGGCAGCCGATCAATGATTCTCTCTCATCATTGATATTTCTATCGCTCCCTCTCCCTTCCTCTCTTAAATCAATAAAGAAATATATTTAATATATATATGTGTGTATATATATATATATATATTAAATGACCCTTAAGTTAAATTCTCTTCTTCTATGAGTCCGACAAACCTAAAACATGTCACATTTAGATATGATGATGATGATAATAGTTATTATTATATTAATAGCCTTCAGATTTGAACCCAAATGCCCATTCCTTCAGGAGTATCTGACTCTTGCTCTGGCTCTGGGCTCCCATAGCCCCGGGGGCTCCTCACCTCCCAGCCCTGACCTCTCTGTGCTGCCCCCACCCTGGCCCTGATCATTCCAGGCTCTGCTGTCCTCTGGACTGTGGGCTCTACGAGGACAAGACCCAGGACCATTTCATCACTGCTGTGCTTTCTGCATTGCCCAGTACCCATAACGGCACCAACATATGTTTATGGAAGAGCAAAATGGTCATAGGAAGCATTTTAGAAATGGCCATTTTTATATTAATAAGAGTAACAAGAATGAACATTTATAAGGGCCTCCCATTCCAGGCTCTGTGCCAAATGTTATACAGGCGTGGATACATCACTGAATTCTCACAGCAACCCTGTCACTATTTATTACCTCCATTTTACAGATGAGGAAACTGAGGGTCAGGGAGGTGATGCTGCTTGCTCAGAGTCTCACAGCCAGGAAATGGCAGGAAGCAGGAAGTGAGGTGAACCCCTCAGCCCGGGCCTCTGTCCCCCTGATCTCCCTCCTTCTTCTGGGAACCCCTGCTGTCCCTCCCACTCCACAGGGAAAGCCCCCACCTATGGTTCTGCACTTGAACGTCTTGGGGTTGAGAAGGCGGAGCTGCATGTGGGCCAGGGCGGTGGGGCCGGCGCAGGCCCCGGTCCCCACGCTGGCGTTCACGCTGGGGATCCACTGCAGCAGCCAGAGGACACGGCAGTCACACTGGAACGGGTTCCCACGGAGGTCCCTGGGGCAAGAGGCCGGGGAGGGGCTGCGACCCGGCTTCCACCATCTGGAGGCCACACTCCCCACCCCTCCCCAGGTAAGAGTTCAGGATGGAGCCCCACAGGTGGTGTGAGGAATATGCATCATTGCAGCCGTCCACATTGTGCCTACCAAGAGTGGGCACAGATATCCCCTCCCTCCTCAAACATTCCCACCTCCCCACGCAGCCCCCTTGAGCCTCACACATGAGTCAGGGTCTCCAGGCCTCGGAACAGGAATCTGGGGAGGGCCTCCAGATGGTTATTGGCCAGGCTCCTGGTGGAAGGAGAGAAAGAGGAGGAACCATCAGCAGCTACAAGGACAGCCTATGCTCTGGATGATGGGGTGTGGGGTGCCTGCCAGGTGGGCTGGGGCAGTGGAGGGGTGAGGCCTTGGAGGCACATACAGATGTGTGAGTGAGCGAAGTCCTCTGAGAGCATTCTTAGAGATGGAGCCAATTTCATTGTCCTCGATGAAGCTGTGGAGGGAAAGGGCAGTAAGGGGGAGACCCTCATTTTTTGCTGTGGCCCCACAGTTTTTAGGGAAACTCACCCCATGGAAGCCATACACCACTGGAATGTGCTGAGTTCTCCCCAACACTTGGCGTAATCCCAGGGGAAGCCTCCTCAGAAGCCTCTTCTCACCGAGCTGCCAGCCTACAATCCTGGGGGCCAAGAACCTGACCCTGTGGTCATTACCAGCCTCACAGTGAACACTGCCACCACCGCCCCCTCCTCCCTCCCCCCCCTACTGCCACTGTGATCACCAATACCAGCACCTGTATCACTACCAATACCTCCACGATTATCCATTGTGACCAATACCCATGCCTCTACCATTGTCATCAACCCCAGTATGAATAACTGTATTTATCACTAACACCATACTGTGCCACCACTGTCACTGATACTGCCACCCTCATCACCAACACCAACATCACCACCTACTTCCACAACACCATCATTACCAACTCTGACACCGGCCACACTAATAAGCATCACCAACAATACAGCCGTCATGATCAACACCAAATGACTGCCACCATCATCACCAGCACTGCCACCATTATGACAAGCATTAGCGCTAGCACCAGCATAGCCAACATCACCATTATCCCCCACACTCACCCGTAGCACCACTACTGCAACACTCCACCATCACCACCAAACCAGTACCAACAACATTTTCATTACATCAACACCGACACCAACATCCTACCCACAGCCATCACCCACACCAACACCAACACCAACACTAATACTGGAATTACCGGAGTCCTCTGCACTGATAATGATCCTACCACCAACCCCTCAAACTTCATCATCAGTATCACCATTGGGTCCACCGTTTTTATCAGCGTCACCCCCACTCCATCATCCTCAATAATGCCACTGCTTCCTTGTGAGCAGCAGCAGCAGGATCACCACCAACTCCAGCATCACCAATACCAGCTTTGACATACTGTCGTCACCACCATCACCATCACCACAACCGCTACCATCACTACCAGCTCAGAGTTGTTTCCTATTAATTTGAAACATTTCCTGCCTCCGGCCTCTGTGCACCCTCCCTGGGTGTCCATAAGGCAGGTAGGGCCAGAATAGTCTCAGGTTTCCAGGCTTTGTGTGGATCTTCACACAGTGAAGTGAGGTGTGTAGGCTGAGATGCCACAGCTAAGCAGGAATCCTGACCCCACTCAAGAGGCCAGGCCCTTTGCCCCCCAAGGAGGGATCCTTGTCCAGATATTTCCTCCCCAGGGCAACCAGCCCCTCCCTCCCCCTACTCTGGGAGCACCGAGGGGCCCCTCCTTCCTTCCCCAGGTCCCCATTCTGGCCCAACCACTGGCCACACTCACAGATATTGCAGGTGGGACAGGCCTGCAAATGCATCATCCTCAATCACGGAGAAGGAGTTGAATGTGAAGAGGCTGGCAAGGGAGCAAGAAAGAAAATTTTCCAGAATTGCTGCCCCCTATCTGACATTTTAACCTTGACCCCCACCTTCAGCCCACATGGGCATGGTTTCATACACACACACACACACACACACACACACATATACATATATGTGATTTAAGTATGTGTGTGGCTACAGATGCTTTCACACACACACACACACACATAACACATATGCACATAGTCCCACACGCATGTGCATGAACACCCACTCCCTTGAGCTGGTTGTCAGCTCTGCTGGGCCCCACTCACAGCAGGTGCAGGGATGGCACCCTCCGGAAGCTGCCGGCCTTCAGCTGGGAAACTCCAATCCTGACGAGTGAGCTGGGGACATGGCGATTGTGGGTGAGGAGAAACCCACTGCAGTGCTCCATTCCCATCCCAGTCATCTCCTGCCTGGGACCTGGCATGCCACCATGGCCCAGGTGTCTCTCCCCCACGTCTTCGCAGGGAGACAGGCATTTGCTCGCCTCACTTGGCAAGGATCCCGGTGGCTCTCAGCCCACCCCCTGGCTATCCCTCCTCCCAGGCCCCTGGTGCTGATGCTGCCCTTTGGCATTTCCCTTCGACTCCCCTTCAAATCCAGCAGCCCCCTTTTAGGCATCCCAACATCCTTTGCTGCCCATCTTCCAAGATCCTGACACCCTGTTTCCTTGGCACCCTACCCCCGACCTCTGGGGTACCAGGACTCCCATCCCCACCCTCAGGCCCCCAAAGGGCCTGACACTCACAGTGACAGCAGGGTCGGGGAGAAGCTCTCGGGCAGGTCCGGGGAGCCTTCACACAGAGCACTGTCTTTGGAGCAGGAGCAGCTCAGAGGACATTTTCCCTTTGGGGGTCTCCAGGCTGCCCCGGCCCCCACCTCAGCCAGCAGCAGCAGCAGCAGCAGCAAAATGCCTGCCCCTCCCATGCCCCCTCACCCCTGCGGAGGCACCAGCTCCCCTCTGCCCACCCAGCTCTGCCCAGGCTTCGGCCACTACATCTCCCATGCCAGGCAACCCTCCATTCCGCCAGCTGGCACACTCTGCCCTGGCTTCTCTCTCTTCTTTCTGTTCTCTCTTTCAGTCTGTCTTTCTCCCTGTATCTCTTTGGAGCCCAATTTTCTGTTTATTTCTATTTCCCTGTCTTCTTCCTGTCTCTCTCTCTCTTTCTGTTCTTCTGACTCAGTGAGTTAGCCTATTTCTCTGCTCTGACTCTATTTCTGTCTTTTTCTTTTTTCTCTCTCTGTGTCTGTCTCTCAGTCTATTGGCCTTTCTCTCTGTGTGGTGTGGTGGTGATGGTGGTGGTGATGTGTGTGTGTGTGTGTGTGTGTGTGTGTGTGTGTGTTTTCCTCTGTCTGTCTTTATTTCTTGTCTCTCAACCCCCCTTTCCAGCTCTCTGTGTGTTTCTTCCCTCCTCCCTCACTCCTTCTCCCTGGGGGTTTGGGAAAGGGACACAATGGGCACCGGGTGTGCCCAAAAAGCAGGGTAAGAATGAGGAGGGGGATCAGAGGCCATAGGAAGAGCAGCTCTGGGGAAGGGACTGGATAGCCCCCATGGGAGGGGAGGGGCCACCAAGGGCTGGAGCCTCCCTGGCCACTCCCAGGCAGCCCCCCTCTCCCGCCCCGCCCAGATTTTCCACTCAGGGAATGTGAGGAGGATGCCACCAGGGTGGGGACCAGATGGCTCTGCAGGTAAGAAGGTGAGGAGAGACCACTGAGGGCTGGAGTCACCCTAGTCATTCCCAGAGGGCCCCCTCCCCAGGCTTCAGGAGGGTGCAGTGGACTCTGTTGACAAGCTTGGAGGGGCCAGTTCAGGTCCAGCTGCTCCCTCTGGTGGCCATACTTGGCAGGGCACTGCTCAGCTCAAAATTAACCCCTTGAGTGTTCACCTCCTACTGGGGGTAGGGAGTTAACCCAGGAAAAAATGATGATGATGCCACCCCCTTCTTCAGCGTTGGCTCTGCACCAGGCCCTGTCCTGAAGGCTGATCTATTAGCTCCTCCGACCTCTTCACAACCTTCTGAGGCTGATACTATTGCAGGGCTATCTTACAGAGGGACATGCTGAGGAGAGAAGTCCGGTAATTGGAGGTCTGGATTACCCGGAGAGGGCAGAGGCAGGACTGAGCCCAGGCGCCAGCTCCAGAGCCTCTCCACATGCTCTTGCGTTCTTTCTTTGGAGATCAGAACTCATGGATAGTGGTTATTTTTATTTGGACTAAGCTTTTAGCAATTTGGATAGATTCTGTCCATTAAATAGGAAAAATAAATAAATGGCATTTGTTACCAAATCCCAAATAATAGTAATAATACTTACTGAGCACTTACTGTGTGCCTGTCTCTACATAAAATCACTCAGTCCTCACAACCCTGTGAGGTGTGTAATATTACTAGTTGCAGCTTTACAGACAGGGAAACTGAGGCAGGAGGAGTTTAAATGATTTGTTTCATGGCACTGGATAGATCTGAACCTAACCACTCCCCCTGCCACTGAGTAAACACACAACCTCTCTCCTCCTGCTGCACACATCCAGAAAACTTGGGGAACAAAGGGCTAAACGCTCAGGCAGGATCACATATATCTGGATTCCAGGCTCAGTTCTGTGTGGATTTAGGCAATTAAATCATTCAGTCTCCCTGATCCTCAGTTTTCCCACCTCTCAAATGGGACAATCATGCACCTACTTCCCAGGTGTATAGAACATTGAGTGAGACAATAGAGGCAATGCCACTTGCAGGGTGGGCATTGCCCAGTGGTTGGTGGGCTTGGGGTGGGCCCTGGACCTAAGTGCATACCTGCACCCAAACAGCTGTGTGATTTGAGCAAGGCCCTTCGGTCTTGGTTACCTCAGCTATAAAGGAGGGATATTAAAATTCCTTACAGGGCCTTTAAAAAGATAAAGGACTTAGTGCCAGGGTACAGAGGGGGCACTCATAGCATGTCCAGCCCAGCAAGGACGATGCTGATGGTCACTTATTGTGTGCCAGGCTTTGTTCTAAATGTTTTACATGGATCATTTCTTCCTTTTTTCCCCTCAAATTTATTTTATTGATTTTTTACAGAGAGGAAGGGAAGAGGGAGAGGTTTAGAGAGTTAGAAACATTGATGAGAGAGAAATATCTATCAGCTGCCTCCTGCACACCTCCTACTGGGGTTGTGCCCACAACCAAGGTACATGCCCTTGACCGGAATCAAACCTGGGACCCTTCAGTCCACAGGCTGACACTCTGTACACTGAGCCAAACCGGTTAGGGCTACACGGATCATTTCCGATAATCATTCCAACCTCCCTGTAAGGTGAATACTATTATTATCTCCATTTTACAGAAGAAGAAACTGAGCCACAGAGAGGTTAAGTCATGTGCCCAGCATCACACAGCTAGAAAGTGGCTGAGCCACTCTAATCTGGAGCAGTTGGCCCTAAGAGGGGAGGAAGCTAAGGATTGGCTAGAGCTGGCCAGGTGCCCCCCTCCAGGCTCACCCTCTTGCTCCCTGTCACCCCTCCCCAGTGCCGCATAAACATCAGGGTTATCATTAACCAGGAACTGCTGGTGACCCTGGGGTGCAGGCCCAGGGTGAGCAGAGGCTAAAGGCTCAGAAAGATGGGGATGAGGGAGCCTTTCGAAGCTCTGCAGGTCCTCTGAGGCTGTGTGCACACATGTATGTGTGTGCCAGGCCTATGTCGGTGCCGAGTGTGCGTATGCACAGTTCCCCTGACTCTGTGTCCTGCAGAGCCTGAGGTCTGGGCCTGCTTCTGACCTTTGACTGAAAGGGGAGCAGTTCCTGCCCTTAACCACCAGGGGGACCCCCGGAGAACTACTAGTAGCTCCACTTTGCTCAGCCTAGGTTTGCTCATCTCTAAAATGGGGTTAATAATAAGACAATGTCTGGCCAGAGACTTCTGAGCTTGGCCCGAGGTTACAGTCTGACCTCAGTTATTTCTCCATTTTATAGGATGGGAAGCTGAGGAACAGAGCGGTCAGATGGTCTGCTCAAGTTCACACAACCAGGAATGGCAGAGTCTAGACCTGAGCCCAGATTTCTCTGTCACCAGTGCCTTCTGAATTTGGCCTGCCTATGGGGATGCCAGCTGTGGTGTCTTCCAGGAGATCCTAGAGGCCACATGAGCTCAGGGAAGGGGAAGTTCAGGGTTAAATACGTCAACTCATGCTTGATGGTGTCAATGTGTGAACAAAAGCATGTAGGCCTATTATGTCTGTGACAGTGTGGCCAGCTGTGTGCTTGTTTGCTGGTGCATGAGGTTGTGCTCACAGGTGGTGTGTGTCTGTCTCTGTGGTTATGTGTAAGAGTGGCTGCTTTTCTGGCTGTGTCCTTGACAGTGTTTCTGCTTCTCTGTGTGCCAATGTAAATGTGTGTGTGTCTGTGGGCATGTGTACACAACTTTGTGGACTTCACATCTCTGAGAGCGTACAGGCATGCTGGCTGTGTGCCTATGTCTTTGAGTGTATTTCTGTGTGGCACGTGTGCATTGGTGTGTCAGGATGTCTTCATAAGAGTGTGTATCTTGCCCTGACCGGTTTGGCTCAGTGGATAGAGCGGCAGCCTGCGGACTGAAGGGTCCCAGGTTCGATTTTGGTCAAGGGCATGTACCTTGGTTGTGGGCATATCCCCAGTGGTGGGTGTGCAGGAGGCAGCTGATTGATGTTTCTCTCTCATCGATGTTTCTAACTCTCTATTCCACTCCCTTCCTCTCTGTAAAAAATCAATAAAGTATATTTAAAAAAAAAGAAAGAAATAATCCTTTGCCTAGTTTAAAAAAAAAAAGAGTGTGTATCTTTGTGACCGTGACCGTTTGTAAGCGGGGCTAGGGTGAGCTGTGTCTCTGATTGTGCCTATGTACAGGTATACATCTGAATGAACATGGGTGAGCAAATGTGTTTGTCTTGGTGTTTTGTGACTGGTGTAAGAGGTGCTGGTTGTGTGTGCGTCTTTGGGTTTCTCTATGAGTGTGTTATTCTGTGTGTGTCTGCCTGTTTGTATGTACATACGTACATGTGTTTGTGTGCTTTTTTGCCTGTTTATCTGGGTCTGTGGGTTTCTCTGTGTGTGCGCACAGGCACATTCCTGAGGGACTAAACAGTCAGCAGTGAACAACACCTACACACATTGAAATGTCCCCCAAACAGTCCTGTGCTGCTTGCTGACCGGGGCTCCGAAGAACACTGGAGTCTGGGTCAGTGGGCTCCTCAACACTCAGGCTAGGTGGCCTTCGGCTCCATCTAAGCCCAATTCCCAGGGAACAGCACAGAAAATTATTGACACCCCTCAGTCCAGCTCAGAAGCTGTCTGAGACAGGCCTGAGGCATGTGCGTGCGTGTGCGTGTGCGTGTGCGTGTGCGTGTGCGTGTCTGCAATCCAGTCCTCTCTGCCAGGACCTCCTTTCTCCAGCTTTCCGAAACGTGGCTGTCTACTGTTCCTCTATCTGAGCGGAGAGAGTTAACTTAGCGGGCCAGGGCGGACTGGGCTGGGGGCCGCCCCCTGGCCCCCCTCCAGCACCAGCTCCAGTTACAGCTGCTGGTTGGGGAGGGCATAACTGGGGTGGGGCTGGGAGGGGAGATCGCTGGGGGCGGTGCATCCAGCTCTGGGCCAGGGGGTCCAAAGTGCTTGCCCGGTCACAGCCAGACTTGGGGGCCTGCTTCCAGCAGGGGACAGCCTGATTGGGGTGAGCGTCCCCTACCCCTCCCCTCCCGGCCTCACCCCTCGCCTAGCTGGGCAGCCTATTTTGGGAGCAGGAGTGGCCAGTCCCTGGCTTCCCAGGCAGGCCAAACCTAAGAGAAATGCAGTATGTTTGGGACACTGGCTTGTCCCGGGGGTGGGACTATGGGTGCGCCACTTCTCCCTTCCTTGCTGTTGCCCCCTGGCTGGTGTGGGTTATGGACATTTATGTGTGTACGTTGGGTTGCGTCACTGTTTGGGTGCACTGGAGGCCTAGATGAGGAGTAATATATTCCTGACTGTGTCTCCACCCCATATCCTTCTCCAACTGGAAGTGTAGGGGTACCGGACGGGTGCCGTATCCATTTCAGCCCCAGTGTGTGTGTGTGTGTGTGTGTGTGTGTGTGTGTGTATGCGAGCGCCCCTGCCCTGGCATCTGTCTTTGCCCTGATGTCACTTGCCTGGTGTTGTCCGATTGTGGAAGATGTCCCCCAGAGGTGGGTGGAGGGGATATTTTTCCCTTTTCTCATTGTTCCCAGAAGAGGAGAAGGGGTGGCCTTTTCCCCAGCAGGATTGTGCCTGACCCCAAGGAGGGGAAGGAAGGCTGTTGCCATGGTGGCCTGTACGAGGCAAATTCCTCCAGAGTGAAGTGGGAGATATTTATACCCAGGGTCAGGCAGAGAGCGGCTGTCAGGGCCAGGGCAGCAGAGCTGGGATATTTCGGACACAGCACGGCCGTGGTGGGCAGATGGGCCCTTGGGCATGTTCGTCCCTTGCAGTGTCTATGTCTGTCCATCTGGGTGGAGGGAGGCCTCTCGCTCTCCACTGGAGTGGGTGGGGGAATCTGCGGCCTGCTGTGGGGAGGCCCAGCCTGCAGGAGATCCCCGTGGGCAGTGTGTGTTTCACCCCCGTCCTTGTGGCCATGTGACCCCATTTTGTGGGTTGATTTGGTGACACTGTGTCCTGTGAAGCAGGGGGTGCCCCTGTTACTCAAGGTGCATGCCAAATGCTTTGGAAATTAAGTCCCTCTCCGACTTAACCCCTTGGGTGCAGGCCCCAGTGGTGGGGGAACAAGGGTGCACATTTCCTAACTCTTGGTGTCCCCCAGGACAATGGCATCTCTCGACCACATCTTGGTTCTCTGTGTGAGTCTCCTTGCCATGGCGAGAGCAGGTGAGTCTGGGGAGGCAGCCCACTACCCACCTCAGACCCAGGGTAGCAGGAGTTGGGGAAACCCTGCTAGAGAACCAATTTGGAGACTCCAACCTAAACTGAGTCAGTTGGGGCGCTGGGGAAGTGGGGGTCTCACATGGGGTCCAGTAACAGGCTAGTACGTGGGGGAGGAGGGAGGGTGCCCAGGTCAGGCAAAGGGTGGGATGGTGGCAGGATGATGGGATCAGAGACAACCTATAATGAGATGGGAGCGGGAACAGTTAGGTGCGCCCTACCCCACCCAGGGCAGTGCAGAGAAGGTAGCTAAGACCCAGAGAGGGCGGGTAGCTTGTTCAGGGTCCAACTGTTCCCCAACTCTCAGCCCAGGAAGGTAGAGCCCCCAAAAGGGTCTATTTATGCCCTTCCTTGTCCAAGGAGCCCAGGAAGCATCCAACCCCTGATTTCTTTTTCTCTTTCCAGAAGCTCCACAGGAACATGACCCATTCACCTACGGTGAGGGAGGGGAGCATCTGCCTTTGGGAATTGGGGTAGGGGGGCTGGGTTTGCCTGTCTTGTCCTCATTCTCTCTCTCTCTCTCTCTCTCTCTCTCTCTCTCTCTCTTTCTGTGTGCCTCTGTCTCCCTATTTGATCCCTCTCTGTTTCTCTGCTTCTCTTTCTCCTTTTACTTCTCAGTATCTTGCGGCCCATCCTCTGCTGCTTCCTGCCCTTTCTCCTCTCCCTGTCCCCCTCATCCTCCCCACCATCCCTCCGGCTCCCTTGTTTCCTACGTGCTCCCTGCACTGCCCACCTCCTTCCCTTCCTTCACTCTCCTCTTCCTGATCCATCGCCTCTGTCCTCCCATATCTGCTCCTTTCTGATTGATCTTCTTTCTCCTCTCCTCCTACCCATCCTTCCTCCTCGCTCCCTCCTCCCCATTTTGCCCTTCTCTTATCCTTCTTCCTCCCCTCCCTGCCCTCACCCTCCTCCCTGCTGCCCATAGACTATCAGTCCCTGAGGATCGGAGGCCTCATCATCGCCGGGGTCCTCTTCATTCTGGGAATTCTCATCGTCTTCAGTGAGTTCCCCGACTGCCTCCAGCCCGTCCCCGCCCCGCCCCACCCCGCCTTCAACCCCGCCCTGTCTCCACCTTCTGCCCGCCCTGTTCCTGCCCCGCCCAGGCACTGCCCCATTTTGCCCCACCCCCATCCCATCCTCGACCCCGCCCGCCTGACTCCCGCCCTCGGCCCCGCCCGGCTCCACCCTCGCTAGCACCCCTGGAGCCAGAGCGCCCCTCGGTGCCGCCTCGAGCGGACTCTCAGCCTTGTCTTCCCCCAACTCCCTCCCCACAGGCAGAAAGTGCCGGTGCAAATTCAACCAGCAGCAGAGGTAAGAGGCCCTCCCAGCGCTCAGTCACCTGCTCCCGCGCTACAGGGGCTCTGAGGGCGACGCGGAAGCCCACCCAACCCACAGCCAGAGACCCGTCAGCAAGCACCTACTAGGTGCCACGCCCCTACCCGGGTCCGGGGACCCGGCTGAGCTCCCAGCCCCGGGGGCGGCGGCTGGAGGTGCCAAGTGCTCCCCAAACACAAAGTCGGGAGCGCGGGGCGCGCTGCGAATGTGCCACGGAGGAGTGAGATCACCGCGTGGTGGCCCAGTTTAGCTCGGTCTTGTTGCTCGCTCTTTGATTCGTCGTTAAATAAGAATGCAAAGCCCAGACAATGCGTAAGAGCAAGTACCTTCTCCATGTTAAAACAGTTACAGATGTTATTATAAATAATAGCCAAGACTCACTGGGCGTGTCCCACGTGCCAGAGGCCGTGGCGTTGTATCTTATTCGCCCTCCGCGCCGCCCCTCCGAGTAGCTGCTGTGTTAACCTCGTTTTACAGAGAAAACCGAGGCACAGGAGGTAAAATCACTTGCCCGAGATCACCCAGCTGGAAGAGGCCATCCGAGGCAGTCTGCCCTCAATCCCTGGGTCGCCCGCCCCGCGCCCACTCCCAGTCCTTCCCCGGGAGGTACTCACCGGTGCCCGCAGGAACGCCTCCCGGGGCCCCTGAATTCGGTCGGAGCCCAGCCTGCTCCTTGCCCACCGCGGCCTCAGGGCACACGGGGCTGCGGAACGAGGGCTGCCTCAGAGGGACCTGGGAGTGGCCGCCCCCTCTTCCCATTCCCAGTTCCTCTGCTTCTCTGTTCCCAGGACTGGGGAACCTGACGAAGAGGAGGGAACTTTCCGCAGCTCCATCCGCCGTGAGTGTGGGGAGACTTCGGGTGTTTGGGGGTGCGGGTTGGTTCCAAGAACCGCATTCCTGGCCCTCCCCGGGCGTGTGGAGGATGGGATTGATCTCAAACTGGAGGGCGGGGAATTTCTCTGCTGCTCCCCACTCCACAGGAACCGGGGTACCCTCCTGACACCCGAACTCTGTGTTCCCCTCAGGTCTGTCCAGCCGCAGGCGGTAGAGACACCTGGCGCCATGGAACCCAGCCAGGTCCTGCAGCTCTAAGCTGGGCAGGGCGGGGAGGGGGGGGCGCGAAGGGCTGAGGCAGGGGTTGGGGGCTCTCCTGACTCACCTGTTTCACCCCACAGGATTCCCCTGGCGCCTGATGCCCCGCCCACCGCCCGCGCACCCGCTGCCACCTGGACTGCTCCACTTCCTAGCCCAGACCCCACCGACGCCTCTGCCGCCCCGACTTCCAATAAAACGTGTTTTCTCTCCTGACAGCATTTTGTGGATGTCAGTTCCTCTGTGCGGAAGCCTAGCCAGGCACCCCCTAGAACCCGGCAGGGGGCGCCCCCACCCTTGGGGAAGGGGCGGAGACCTCGGCAGTGGGCGGGGGCGGGGGTGGGGGTGGCCAGGACGGAGGCGGGCTCTCCGGGCCCCCATTGGCTACGGCCCCCCCCAACACCAGGGCTCCCCCATCTCCCCCAGACATCAGTCCATCGGTCTTCCAGCTGCCGCAGCCGTGCCTTCACCGCTTCGGCATCCAGCCTCCCCTGCTCCAGCCCGGCATGGCGACCCCAACCCAGGCCCCCACCAAGGGTGAGCGTCGCCTGGGGAAAGGGTGCAGGGGGGCTCCGGGGTCTTAGAGCTTCGGAGAGAGGATCTGAGGAGCTATCAGTACTGGAAAAGGAGGGGAGGGGGGAAGGGGATGTCCGTTCCTCCCATGGGCGGAGGCCCCTGCAGTGAACCCCTTGGCGCCCCTCTGGGCCTCTTGGGCACCCTCTCCTAGTGGTGTCGCTCCTGTGCGAGACCCGCGGTGGGAGAGCGGCAGTCGGGAGAGAAAGGATGCTCGGACCGGTAGCTATAGCAACGGGGTGGCTGATCCTGCACAGCACAGCATGGTAGTGGACGGCGAAGAGATGGGCTTTGAGGGTGGGAGCTGATGGGTCAGCAGCCACAGAGGTTCTCGCCCTTTTCAGGGTCCCTGAAATGGGTACTGGGGGGGGGGGGGGGTCATATCCCTCTTTTTCCAGCGCTAGCTTCTATGGTGGGAAAGCCCTGGCAGGCAGGTTCAGTGGGAGAGGAGAAAAAGGAATAGACAGGGAGATGGAGGAAGTGACAGATGGAGAGAGATGGAAACTGACTGAGCCTGAAAGAGATAGAAAGGGATCAAGGGAGACAGGAGACCCAGAGTCAGAGACCCAGAAAGACAGATATGAGACTCAGAGAGATTCCAGGAGAGTGAAGGGGAGAGGCAGAGAGAAACAGAGACATGCAGAGAAAGAGAGAAAATCAGAGACAGAGAGAGATAGAGGGAATGAGGCAACTGTGGAGAGGGACGCAGAGAGAAAGACACAGGAGGTGAGAGAGAGAGAGAGACCCAAATCGCCAGAGAGGAATGAAGAGAGGAGGAGGAGCAGCACAGGGTGGGGCCTGATCTACTGCAGCAGCCCCCCTGGGCAGGAATGGGTGACAGGTCCCTCCTTTCCAGCCCTCATTCAGGGGTCTTGTCTGGACTGGGGGGTGCACTTGGTGCACACGGATGCTCCTCCCCACCTCCATCCAACCACAGCGATGTGCATTTCACACCCATTAACCCAGTTATATGCACCGCTTAAACACTCTCTCTCCTAAGAGCCTCCTTTCCTTCCCCGGAGCCTGCCTCTTCAGAGGAGCAGGGGAAGACCGGTTTAACTGAGGGTTGGGGGCAGAGGAAGGGTTCCCAGCGCCCAGAGAGGGCCAGGGGATAAGGCTAGCGGTCCCGAGGAAACCCCACTCCACTCCAATCTTTCCTTCCCTGCCCCCTTTCCCGGCAGGCAGGGGCTGCTGCATGAGCCGTATCTGCAGAATTGGAAGCAGGGCGGGGGTGGGGGGGCCTGCAGAGGCTGGAAACCACCCTGGGGAGAGGGGGCTGGGCTGAGCCGGCAGGCCTGGCGGGAGCCCAGGGCTTCTTTTCATGGAGGTGGTTAGCAGGATCGATGACAGTAGACGGGCCAAGGTGGGAAGACACACGCCTCAGCCCCCGCCCCCCCCCCCCATCTTTTCCCCAGTCACATCATCAGAGGGGGCCACAGGTCTTGGGGAACCCCAGGAGGAAAAGTATGGTGTGTCTTGCAAACTGCTAAAGGAAACTAAATAATGGATTGTTGGGAGGGGAGGGGAGAGAAAGGTGAAGTCTCTCCCCAACCTGTCACAAAGCAGGAGGGAGAGTTGGGGACAAACAGGGAATGCAGGAGACCCACTGGGCCTGGGTCCCTTATTCCTGAGAAGGACCCTCAACTTGGCCAGAAGCCAGCCCTGGGGAGGGGCAACAAAGGGAGGTACAAAGGGAGCAGAGGGAGTCAAGATTGGCTCCAGAGTTAGAAACCCAACCCCTAAGCCTCCCACAGAACCCCACCCGCCTGAGATGCCTGAGCCCACCACCTCTCTTCACTTATCAAGATGCCCCAGTTACCATAGCAACCACCTCCTTCCTCTAGTCTCTGGCAACTGGCCAGGAGTGGTGCACATTCCTTTTCCTGCCTCCTGGCTCCACCCTTAGCTCAGCCTAGCCCTGAGGACCCAGATTGCTGGGGTAGCAGGAACCAGAAGAACTTCCGCATGGAGCACAGGGCAGCCAGGGAAGAACCAAAGAGGATTTTAGGACAGGCACTCACCCAGCGGGTTCCTGATGGTTTGGGTAGGGAGGGTATATGGAAACACAGGCAACAAAAAGCAGGATAATCCAATTGCTCTACCTAAGACTTCCTCTTTGAAGACTGAACAGAGAATGGAGAAGGGTGAACTTGCACATTGTGTGAATCAGTGCTCTTCAGGGTCTTCCCTAGGTGCCACCTGTATTAGTCAGTTTAGGCTAGAGCATTTAGGGCAACAAATAGTACCAAAAATCTCATGGCTTCTGACAACCAAGGTTTATTTCTCACTTATACTATTCATCAATCACAGGTCAGCTGGGGACCTCATTCACCAATGAACACCGGAGCGGTTACCATCCTGAACATTCTTGTCACCAGGTCAAAGTCAACAGGGAGCTCTTGTCTGGGCTCTTAAATGCTCCAGCCTGGAAGTGACGATGACATTTCCACTCACAGTTTATTGACCAGGATTAGCCACATGCCTCCTTCCCCCCACACCAAGGCAGCCATCTCTCCCTGAGCCTGGAAGGGGAAGAACACTAAGGACAACACCTGGCATTGCTGGCACCCCTCCCCTCGAGGTGCCCTAGAATTCTGCCCCAGACACGGCAGACTGTACTAAGAGCTGTCGGAGGGATTCAGGAGCCATTAGATGGGTTCTTGGATGGGAAAGATGTTCTGAGTTCTCCTGAAGGAGAATATAGTTTGGGACAAGGAGAAAAGAAAATCCACACACATACATATTTTATCCACACATTAACATTTATGAAATCAGGGTGAGTTTCCTAATAGATGGGTGTTTCATGTTGTAAAGTTACATACATATTCATGCATAACACATCCAATGGGGAAGCTATTACAAAATCAATTATGAATCTTAAAATCAATAATGCCTTAGAAATAAGTAATATAAACACATTATATATAGCAGAATATAGGGTATATTATAGGACTGCTCCCTGTGCTGGACTTGGTAGCAGAAGCAAGTGGATGAGAGCAGTAGCTGCAGTGGCTGCCTTTTGGAGCTCAGTGACTGAGAGATCTCAGGGAGTGTTCAGGGGAAGCTGACACACTCAGCAGCCCAGTGAGATTGGGGTCTCTTCACCTCCGGCACCATATGCACGTGGGATTATGTATGTGCTTTCAGGGAATGAATCCATCATTTGCAAAAGCCTCCACAAGAGCCTAGGACCAGGGCCTAGGACTGTACAAGGGAAGGTATCAGCCAATGGATTAAGTGGGAGCTGGAATCCATCCTGTGCTTCACTCTTCAAACCTTGTGTCCTTCCATGAAGCTCTATCACCCAGAGCAAGGGGTCTCTCTTTATCTGATTTCTACACAGAAACCATTAGTCCAGTGGCCCTATATGCATCCTCATATATGTTAAGAAACCCAGTGTTGAAATATTTTTTTTCCCTCTCTCTTTCTCTGCCTTCCTTCCTACAGTTCCTCAGGAACCTGACCCATTTCACTATGGTGAGTGGCAGATTCTGTGATAAGAGCACCTGGGGATGGATGATGGCGGCTGCTGATCCCCATGGGTCACTGCTGAAGTGACTTCAGTTGTGGCTGATATGTGCTAGGCTACTAGCCATGGGACCATGTGGGTACAGCTCACAACAGCTGGGCTCATGGAGGGCAGAATCAAACTGGGGTACCTTCTCTGGGCTCCTTCAGGCTTCACCAGGACTCAGGGCTGGTGCATTAGGGTCACCAGAGTAGCAAACAAGTCTGAGGCCAGGCTGCCTGGATTTGAATCCTGGTTTAGCCACTCACTAGCCGTGTTGCCTTGAGCAAGCAACTTTGCCTTTCTGAACCCTTCTGTAAATAAGGGAAAGTAATAGTTCCCACCTATAAGAATTGTGAGAAAGATTTACTTGGATGATGCCATTAAATCATTCCTTCCCACAACATGGAAGCTCAAAGAAGCTACCTCCAGGTCTAGCAGACCCGTTCCCTATTCCCTCTCCCAACAGCCCGCCTGCCCTCTGCCTTCGCTCACTCACACTGTTCCTCCCACAAGCCGAGTGCTTTCCCACCGCAGGATCTTTGCCCTGGCTCTTCCTCTGACAGAAACAGTCCTCCTCTAGCTCGTCACACCGCTGGCGAAGGCTCCTCTTCCTTCTTCAGGCCTCAGTCAATACTGACTGCTCTGCTAGAAGAGGCCCTCCCTAATCCCAAGCAAGAGGAGCCACACCTACACATGGTCACATGACTCAATTTTTGGGTTTGTTTTGCTTAGTGCTTTATCACAATAATAAAGTCAACTCCCTGAGGGCAGAGGCCTGGACCACTGCTGATATAGAGTGGGTGCCCTATAAATTAATATTTCAAAAAATATTTACTGCGGTATAATTAGACAAGAATAATTCTTATGTAGGAAAATAATGGAAAGAACTAGATTAAAGTGTTGCGAAGAGGATGGGAAATTCTAAATAGGACAGCCATAGAAGGTTTGACACTGGAATAAAGCCCAGAAGTTGGTATGGGGGGAGATTTGGGGGAAGATCTTTCAGGTAGAGGAACAGCAAGTGCATAGACCCTGAGGTAGGACCGTGCCTGATATGCTCCAGGAAGAGCAGGGAAACTAGTGTGCCCGGGGTTAGGGGGCTGAGAGGAAGTGGAGTGGGGTGAAGTCTGAGAAGGAACAGAGACCAGATCTTACAGGGCCCTGTGGACTGTGATGAGGACTGGCTTTTACTTGGAGTGCAATAAAAATGGGGAGGGGAAGGGGCAGTTTTGAGGGGAGGAGGACCCTGATCTGACTCAGGTGCTAACAGGATCCCTGTGGCTGGGGTAGGAGGCCACAGAGAAGGTGGCTTGCTGCAGTAGTCCAGAAGGGTGACAATGGTGGACAGGACCAGGGAGGAGGCAGTAGAAGGAGGTCCAGAGGAGGGGGTAAGGGAAGAGAAGACAAGGGGAGCTATGTCATCTTCACCCACTGGAGGAGCCTCCAGCACAGCCTGCAGCATCTCTGAATTTTGGGACCCTGGCTGGGCAATCTGAAGACAGGCTGGGGGCAGGGGGAGGGGTGCTGAGGTGCCACCTCACCTTGATGTCACCCGTTATCTTCCCCAGACTATGACACTGTGCAGACCGTGGGCATGACTCTGGCCACCATATTGTTCCTGCTGGGCATCCTCATCATCATCAGTAAGTGTGTCCCTCTCCTGGAATCTAAAACCCTCAAAGAGGGCCTGACGGCCACCTCCGGTCAGGCCCCAGGCGCAGAGCTCCCCTGCTGGCTCTCGACCAGACCCTTATGTCCTGTCTTCTTGTTCTGTCTATCTCTCTCCTAACAGGCAAGAAGGTGAAGTGCAGGAAGGCGGACTCCAGGTCTGAGAGGTCTGGCAGCAGTGGGGAGAGCGGGGAGAGGGGTGGGAACAGAAGGGCCCAGGGCTAGCCTGTATTCCACATAAACCTATGGCTATTGAGCCTCTTTTTTAAAAAATCAATTAAACATTACATAATTTACTAAGTGATCATCCCAATAAATCTCGAATCCTATGCTTTTCTTTCTCATCTTTGCTTCCACAGCCCAACATGCAAGTCCTGTAAGTCGGAGCTTCCCTCCTCAGGTGAGGGTGAGAAAGTGTGTGGTTCTGGGAGGAGGACAGGTGGGAGCAGGAAAGGGAGTCATTAAAAGGGGAGTTGCACTGTATGTCCCCAAGAATGGGGCCACCAACCCAATGGGTGGACATGAGAGATTCAGTAGGAGCTGAGATCCTGCAGCTCAAAATGTTAAACCGTGGCTCGTCAGTGGGGTGTCAAATGTCCTAGCGTCCACTAAGCCTCCAGACACAAGGACACAAGCTTATAGAAGCAAGGATGAGCTAATTCCCCCGAGTAGAAAGCCAGAAGCCTGGGAAGAGAGGGGGGCCCACATGGGAAAGAACTTCCGCAGTCAGAATAAGACAGAGTTGAGTCCTAGAGAAGCAGAAAGCAGATGTTTTCCAGACTTAATTGTTCAATTTGGAAGATCTAGAATGAAATGCAGGAGAGAAGAGAAGGAGCTGAGGGAGAAAGGGGTGAAGGAAGGAAGGGCTTTTGAATAATAGTATCAAAATAACAAAAGCAGAGAGGTATGGAATGCAGATTTTTAAAAACTAATGTAAGTAGCATGAAACAATGGAAAGGGATAAAGAGCAGAGGGAATTGAGGGTGTGGGGGGGTACAGGAGAGGGTGCGGATGAGGGGGATGGAGGTGGGGGAGGGTGGAATATAGGAGGGATGGGTGCAGAGGGGAGTAGGAAGAATGGGGGTGCTGCAGGGGGAGAGTGGGTGCAGGTGGATGGAAGGTGTAAAGGAAGATGGAGAGAGATGTAGGCCGTGGAGGGGGATAAGCATGTAGAGAAAGATTGTGACTCCTTGGGAGTGTTAATTTTAATTATGTAAAAATATCTTGACCTGTTTTTATTGGACCTGCGTCCTCTCCAGGGATATTTAGAAGAATCAGATGGGAATCTCTCTACCTCTTATAAAGTTCTTGTAACTAAAACGTGGGCTTTGGGGTACTCAACATTTGGGGGGATTTGGTGGCAGATTTCATGAGACTTTCTTTTAATTTCACTTAAAAGCATTAAGGGGACACTCTGTGGATGATTGGCCGGGAGGGGGTGTGGGGGGCGGGGGGAGGCCCTGATGCCTGGGGCCGTTCTAAGGGCATGTGCAGGATTCTGACCCACTCCAGTTGAGTGCCGGTCCCATGTGGGTGGGAGCAGGAGAGCTCCTGCTGTGGCCCCTGTCCGGAGGCCGGAGGCCGGGTGTGGGGAGGGGCAGGCTGGGAGGAGGCTGGGAGCACAGGTGGGAGGCGGAGACTCCCTTTGTGACAGGGGGAAGCCCCCCCCCCCCCCCCCCCCCAGAAGCCCAAGCTGGCCCAGGGAGTGTCCTCATAGGTGTGTTCCCGTCTATGACAGTGTCCTACAGGGCAGGGCAGAGACACACAGGCATCCCTGTATGGCCCACACCGCAGGGAGCGGGAGGCAAGACAACTCCCTGGTGTCTCAAGACTGTCTCAAGACTGTCAGTTCTTGGGGGTCTGGATTCCATGTGGGGGTGAGGGCTCACTGGCTCTGGGGAGGGGATGCTCTAGTCACTGACCTAAACTGTCTCTCTCCCTCTCTCTCCAGCCCCAGGAGGTGGCGGTGTGTAAAGCCAGCCTCGGCACCTCCACTGCTGTCCCTGCCTGAGTGTGGGAGCCCGAGGACCGGGTGGAGGTGGTGGGGACCCCAGCTTTTCGCTGCTGGGAGCGCTCCCCGGAATGAGCCGCCCCACCCACCCCGAGGCTGGAGCCGCTGCACCCTGCTGCCCCTCCCAAGGCCTTGGCTATGACGACCCCCCAAAGAGCCTATCTGCATCCCAGATACAGGGACTCGGGTCTCCAGCTCCTGGAGTCCGAGAGCCCACCCCCTGTCCCTCCGAGTTCCCGGGTACTGCCCCCCTGAACCTCCTCGTCTCCTCCCCAAAGATCCGTTCTCCTGCACCCTCGGTGTCTGTGTCTTGAGCTTAATAAATGTGCATTTGGTTTTTCCCCTGTTCTGTCTGTGTGCTCTCATCTGTGGGGACCAAATGGGGGAGGAGCAAAACTGAACCTGGGGAGCTCTCGCCCAAGTCCCCAAGTGGTCCCTCCTTCCTCTTCCCCAGCGGCCTCCTCCTCTTTCCAGGATTCCCTTCCTCTCCCTCAACTCCTTCTGGGCTGTGCCCTTTCCGTCTCCTCCTCTAGAGACCCCCATAGACTCCCCCCTTCTCGCCAGCCCCCTCCCCAAAAGAACCCCACCCATCCAAGACCCCTAGCCCCAGGCCGGGCGGGTGGAGGTCCCTGCCTGGCTTCTCACCCCTCTCCCCCTCCCGATCACCCGTAGCGTCTCCCCCCTGCAGCTCTCACCCCAGGCTCTAAAGCCAGGAAACCCAAGAGGAAATGACTGAGCCCGTCTGGGTCCCCGCCCGCCCGCCCGCAGGCGCTCTCCTGGCCACACCCTCCGCCTGCACGCAGCCACGGCCGCCGCTGCCCTCTCTCCACGAGGCTGCCGGCTCCGACCCCCAGCTCGGACCTAAGTCTCTCCGCCGACCTTCCTCCACCTTCTCCACTCTGCCCAGGCCCGGGCCCAGGTGAGTAAAGACTGACCTTAGCGGATCCTCTCTGCCCCCATCCATGCTCAGTTCTCCGGCCCGCTCTGCCTTACAGGGGTCCTGGGCTGCCCTGCCCCTCTTCCCCCTGCCGCAGTCTCCCCGGCTCTCCTCTCCCTCTCGGACCATCCCTCCCAGCTCTGCCCAGCATCATGCTCTGTTGTCCCTGCGGGGAGGTCCTGACACTCACTTTTTCCTCTGAGGTCAGGAGCACATTACTCACTCTTCCTCTTTCCCTTCATTGCTGACTCCTGGGCTGGGAGACAGCCCCTGAGGGAGGGAAGGGGCCCCCGGATCTACCCCTGTGCCCCAGGCCCCTCTGGGTGCCCGGCAGGGTCAGTCCTGGTGGGCAAGTGCTTCTCTGCCTCGGGCGTCTGCACAGTGGCTGCTACCTGAAGCCCAGTTTTGTCTGATGTGTCTTGTTTTCTTTGGGGACCTGCAGAGGGAAGAGGGGGTGGCTGCTGGGGATCCCACTTCTGAGACGCTCTTATTAGCCCTGGTAGGGGGGGTCCTTGAAACCAGAAGTACCTGCTCAGGCTGGGGAAGGGGGCTGTAGGGATCCCTGGGGCTGCCCTGGGCCTGCCTCGCTGACATCATGGCTGACCCCGGCTCCTGCTCACCCTATAGATGTCGCCCTCCGGCCGCCTGTATCTCCTCACCATTGTGGGCCTGATTCTCCCCACCAGAGGTAAGGCCCAGCCCTTGTCTCCACCCTGCTCCGGAGCCCCCAGCCCTACCTCGAGGGCCGGGCGGGGTGGGCAGCTAGTGGGTTTGGATGTCCTATCCTGTGTCCTCACCTCCTACTGAGCAGGAAGTGGGGGTCCCAACGAAGGGGCCAAGATTACATTCCTTTTGGACACCTCAGACCTGGGTGGCTGCTTCCAAGTCTGGCCAGAGCCTGTCCTGCTGAGCAGCCTCCATTTCACCTCCCAGAAGAACTGAGTTTGATTTGGCGAGGAGATGGGTGTCGGTTTTCTACTCAGCAGCCAGGAGCCCTGGGCTCCCAGCAGAGCAGCTCGCTGGATGCCCGGGTGATGCACAGTTAGGCAAAGGGGGTGAGCCAGGGCCAGTCCAAGAGCTGGAGATGTCTCCCCTTTGCCTGGAAGTGCTTTCTGAAGGCAGCAGCTATGGTGGCATTGGCAGGTGCGTTCTGCATGGCAGTGTGTGGGAGCTGGCCTTCAGCTTTACTGTATTATATTATACGTGTTGCCCTGCCTGTTTCACAATGAAGAAATAGACTCGGCAAAGGGAAGTGTCTGTGCCAGAGGCTAATGAGTGGAGGGGCTGGGCCCAGTCATGCTGTCTGTCCCAGAACCCAGAGCACACTCTCCACTCACTGCCGCAGCTCTCTTGGATACAATGGTTTTCGTGTATTTCATCAGTCATGCAACAAGTATTCGTTGAGCAGCTACTATATGCCAGATCTTATTGCATGCACTGTGGAAACAGCAGTGTATAAAACAGGGGCTCACATTCTATTTGGGAAAGACAGAAACCCATTGGTAAATTACATAGTATTCTAGAAGGTGATACGTGTTATGGAGAAAAATAGAGGACAGGAATGAGGATTGTTTGAATAAGGTGTTCAGGGAAGACCTTACTAGGAGGTGACATTTGGGCAGACACTTGATGGAGGTGAGGGAATGAGCCAAGCAGGTATGGGGCGGGGGAAATGAGTGAGTCTGGTGAGGAACAGCAGGTAGGCCAGGTGGCTGGGTTGGGTGAACAAGGGGCAGGGTGGGAAAAGGAGAGGTTAGAGTAGTGACAGTAGCGCTAGGGCGAGGCACTGACTGCATGTTAAGCAGTGGGGGAGACTCTTCCCCCCTCCATCTCATTTCACGCTGTCTAAGGTCTGAGAAGTCGATTCAGTCATCCCCACTTTGCAGTCAAGGCTCAGAGTGGGTGACACAGCAAGGGGATGGTTGGGAACAGCATTTGAGATGAGGACCCTGGCTGACTCTAGTGCCTGGGCTAACCCATCTCCCCCATCCCACAAAGATGGGCAAGGAGAGGGGCTGGAGGAAGGGTGTTGGGGCATTAGCATTTCTTAAAACACTTCACGTATTGATACCACCAAAGCTGATCAATCAAAGAGCTGTCTGCTGTTCTACCAGCAGAAGGAGCTTCTGAATTACAAGCCCCGAAAGGCTTCAGAAGGGAGGGTAAGTGGGGGTGTTGGTGAGAGGGACCAGAGCCTACTCCCTGGCTTCTCATCCTTGATTTTTCAGGACAGAGATCCGAGGAGGCCACATCCATTTCTCTAGCAGACTCAACTACTGTGAACATTCATGCCCTGACTCAAACCCCAGGTGAGGAACGAGGGACAGGCCTGGTAAGATCCTATCATTGCAAATAACAATGGCAATACAATTCTCAAACTGGACCAAACAGGTATTTTTGAATTTGTGTCACTGAAAAATCCAGGGATAGACCTTCAGGCGTGGCTTGATCTAGGTTCTCAAATGATGCTATCAGGAACCTATCTTCATCTCTTGGTTCTGTTTTCTCTGTGGTGGCTTCATTCTCAGGCAGAGTCTCCTCTTATAGTGCCAAGATGGCATTCAGAAACCTGGGATTTCCATCCTACCTGCTAAGAATCCGGGGGGAAGAGAATTTTCCCTTCCCCAATCCAGCAAATGTCCCAGAACTGAGTGTCATTGACCAAGCTCAGGTCACATGCCCACCCCTGAGCCTTGTGGCCACAGGCACAGAAAGCTGATTAGCCAGACCTGGGTCTCATGTTCAACCTCCAACAGGGCTGGTGCCAGCCCCCACTGAATTAGGTAGGCTGAGGGTTGGGGAAGGATGGTTCCCCAAAGGAAGTTCCAGGGCTCTTACCAGAGGTGGGTGGATGCTAAGAAGGGGAATGGGAATTGGTGGGAGGGGAGGGCAGGGCCTGAGACAGGGCAGATACTGCCATTGCATTTAGGCAACGAGGAAATGGCTGGATTAATTAAGTCATTTCCATGACATCAACATTGAGTTGCTATGGAAATACTCCTGTACCTCCATTCATGGACCCCCTCACCTCTTCTCTTTTCTCTCCCTGTCTCTGGACTTCAGACGCAGTTCATCCAGAACTCCTGTCCACCCCTCAGACTTCAACCCTGCAGGCTGGTGGTGAGTGGGGCAGCGATACGGGGGGAGGTAGGCCTGGGACCAACATTGTTTCCCCACTTCCCCTGACACTGGGTCTTTGGTTACCCATTTCAGCCCTCCCAACTCTGAATCCCCTGGTTTAATCTGTGGTTGGACAGCCAGCCAACTCATTCACTTCTTTAAAAAAAATCTTTTGGAATCTTGAAAAATAATATGCATGTAGAAAAGTACAAAAAACATAAATGTACAACTTAGCAAATCATTCTGAATTGAACCCCTGTGTAACCACCACCAGGCCAAGGAATAGTTTTGCAAACATCCCAGAAATTCCCTATGTGCCAACCCCATTCACTTCTTCCTTTAATCTCTTTATCTTTTTCCCTTTTTAAAAAATTTTCAAATCATTTTTGAACTTTTTCTTGGAGTCTAACATAATTCAAAAAGTGCTCCCCAATTTTTTCTATTAATGTTTAATGATACAGGTGTATATAAACACATTCTTCTGGGAAGTAATAAAAATGTGGTAGGCAAGACGAAATCCCTTTGTTCATTCCCCATCCTTGTTGTCTCTCCCATCTCGGGGAGGCCCCCACTGTTAGCATGGGGTTGGGTGTAGTCCCCCAATGAGATTGTATCACGTGTGTGTAACCTGGAGGAAATATGCTGATTGGGAGGTATATTTGTGTGAGCTTAAGGATATTATATGATTGTGTTTCTGCAACTGGCCTTTTCTCCCCATGAAATAATGTTTGGAAATTCTTCCCACATCCCCGTGTAGACACTGATCTTGTCCATTTTCACTGCTGAGTTCTCCACAGGCTACCGGTGCACAGTTAATGAATGTATGCACGTCTTTTAAAAATAAGTATTTTTATTGATTTTTAGAGAGAGAGGAAGGGAGAGGGAGAGAGAGAAACATCGATGTGAGAGCAGAAGATCGATTGACCGCCTCCTGCATGCCCCAAACTGGGAATCAAACCTCAGCAATCGGGTCTGTGGCCTGCCTGGGAATTGAACCGGTGACCTTTTGGTGCATGGGATGACACCCAACCAACTGAGCCACACAGGCCAGGGCTCTCTGCACATCTTGATGAGCACCTTGGTCACTTCCATTTTTTTCTGCCACACACAGTGCCACAATGAGAAACCTTGTCCCTTTCCCTTTGATCAAACACAGCACTTATGTGACTGTTTGGGTCTAAATATTTTACCCTTGTTCACTTGCTCAATTTTCACACAATCCCTCAAAGGTAGAAATGATCATTATCCCCACCTTAGAGATAGGGACATGGAAGCTCAGAGTAACTTGCCCAAGTTGTCACAGCATGTCAGTGACATGGCTGGGATCAGGGTCCAGGAACCTGGCTCTAGAGCCCAGCTCTTGCCCACAATACAATGGGGTTAAGGACATGAACACTAAAATTTGTTTTCAAGGCCATTTGGAAATGGCCACATTGATTTGCCTGCCACCAGCAGTTACACGAGTCCCCCTTTCCCACTCCCATAGTGCCACTCGGCTTATGAACGTCTTTGATTTGTGTCAGCGGGACCCGGGGAAGAGGGCCCCTTGCAGTCTGTGGATCCATGCTGCTCATTCACTTGTTTCTTGCCCTCCCCTCCCTGCTCTTCTGACCTCAGTAGAAACACCAACCCAGACGCAGCAACTGAAGGGAGAGACTGTGCTTCTAACCACAGACCCGGGGACGGATGAGAGCAGCACGGAAGGTAGAGCCTTGCACTAGAACAGGAATGTGCAAGTTTTGTTTAATTCTCTTCTAGGTCAGCTTTTCCCCAAGGATACTTCTCAGAGTACCCGTTTGGGGAGTTCTTAATACATCTTCCAAAAACATTTTTTTTTGGTTTGCCCAGCCAGTGTGGCTCAGTGGGATTTTCTGTCAAAGGTGTTGGTGAAACTCTAAGATAAAGTTAATCACGTTTCTTTCTGGCAGGATTTTCCAGAGTCTCAACAAACCTTATTGCAGCGAGTGTCCCCAGAGGGGCATCTAATTTGTGACATTTCCCAAGCCTAATAGACTCAGGATGCTCTTTTGTTCAGGTTCCTTCTCAGGGCTGGGGCCGGGAAATGTGGCTATAGGTGTTTCCCTTGTGTATGTCTTCTTGTTAGAGCAGGAGCTTTTCAAGTGTAAATTACAGAAAACCCAACTAAAATAAAAGCTTACTGGCTGTATATGTTCTGTGAAGTCCAGAGGTACCACTTTCAGGCATGGTTGGATCAAGGAGCTCAAGTCATCATGACAGACTTGCTCCTTCTCTCAGTTGTCTTCATTCTCAAGTGGCTTTCTCCCTCTTGGTGGCAAAGATGGTCCCATAGTTCTAAGTGTAGGTATCAAACTCAGCTAGAGCACAGCTAGGGCACATCTCTTTCTCATCATCTGCACCCCAAGGTCCAGAATTGACTTTCATTAGCACAGCTGGGGTCACATGCCCATGTCTGACCAATGAGAACCTGAGAAAAGGGCTACTCTGATTGGTCAGGCCTGAGTTTTGTGCCCGGACCCTTGGGCTGGAGAACCTGGTCAGCCTTGTCTGAACTGCATAGACCAAGAGTCAGGGAAGAGGTGGTTCCCTTGATACCAGTGAGCAGCAAGTGTTAGCAGAGGTGTGGGGAAGGGGGCTGAGACCAGATGAAGGTGGCCGGTGTGATGCTCCATATTTGAGGAGCAGCCCCTCCTGGAAAGGACCTGTAGCTTGGGCTACTCCTTGGCTGAGATACATCCACGGTGTGCGTTTTGGGCACTGGGCAAGAGCACCACCTCTAAGGCCATGCCATTCCCCTATCACAGTTTTTATAAATGTTAGTTTTCCAGTGATGGCAGTAAACTACCACATTCTGACAGAATCTGTCTATTAAAGCCATTTTATGACAGATGGAAATAAAGGGTCTGGGGGAAGGGAACATCCCCAAGTGGGGTGTAGCAACTCTTTCCACACTTCCCAATTGAGAAAACATCTCCATGTTCCTCATTCACGTGCTGAGTCCTTACTGACCCGAGTTATATGTGCTGTTCCATACTCCTGGTTATGTGCGACCGAAATTCAGCTGAGCCTCAGGGCCACCCAGACCCTGAGCACGGAAGCCCCCAGTGCCTCTCTGCCTCCATCTTTGTTTCTCTTGTGCTGGAGCTTGTCCCCCTCCTTGGCTCCTGTCATCTGCTGGTTCAGAGCTGCCCGGCTTCATTCACCTCGCTTCCACTGAGAATCCCTTCTTGGAATTTGCAAGGTCCCAGGGAAAGGCGAGTCTGGGTCACGTGCTCCCCCTTGTGGCTTGGGTTACAATTGGCTAACAAGATAGCCGGGAAGCCTGAACACCTCCCACCCCCAGCCCAAGGAAGGGGAAGCTGTTCCCAAAAGAATGGAGGAGTGTATGCCAAGTAGATAATAACAGCCAACATTAGCTGAGAGTTTGCTCAGTGCTGGACCCTTTGCTAAGCTTTCATGTATTCACTCAATGCTCATAACCATCACCTTAACCCCATTTTACAGGGAAGAAACTGAGGCCCAGAGAGGTTACTCTGAAAGCCCTAGCCCACAGCCCTAAGTGGCAGAACTAGAATCTGAGCCAGGCTCTGTAGGGCCATGGTGCCTCAGCACCACACGCCACCCAGGCTGTCCCTTACATTTTCTGTCCCTGCTATTAATCTTGCCTACCTCTGTTCAAGGCTTTCCCGAACATGTCAGCATCCTTGGCTGATGGTTCATGTTTTGGGAGTGAGGAGCTTAGTTGGCCTGGGGAGCTCAGGGTTCATGAGGCAGCTTTTCTGCCTGTTGACTTCACACTGGGACATCAGACAGTAGTAGCCATTTCACTGGGACACTTCTCAGTGCCAGAGGGGCAGGTCAAGAGAAGGATCCTCTGGTATTTTCGGCCTGGGAGCAGAGGCGATATTCAAAATGTTTTATAACAAGTGCCTCCAGGCTCTGTAACTGGGCCGGGGTCCTGGGGGCACCCAGCCTGGTTATGACAGATGTTATCCTTTACTTCCTGGGTCTGGGGCCGTCCACAAAGTCCTAGGAGAGGGGTCAGGAGGTTGGAGGGAATCCTATATAATAAAAGGCCAGTGATCATAATGGTGTAATGACCAGAACAACCGATGGACCAGTCGTTATGAGGTGCATTGTCTACCTCTTGGTCCCTCCCTCCAGCCCTCAGGCTCCAATCGCTGGATGGCCAACAGGGAACCATGGCGGGGGGTGGGAACGGGGACTGGGGACTGGCGAGCGTGTGCGGATCTCCCCCCACCCCCTCCACACCCCATCCAAGGCTCTGATCGCTGGATGGTGAACAGGAAACCATGGGGAACCGGGGTGGGTGGTGACTGGGGACTGGCAAGCAGGCAGAAGGCAGGCCTCTTGGTCCCTCCCTCCGGTCCGCAGGCTCTGATGGCTGGATGGCAAACGGGGAACCACGGAGAACCAGGGTGGACAGCAGCCGGGGTGGGACTGGGGATTGGCGAGCGGGCGGAAGATGGCCGTGATCACAGGCTAGGCCTAGGGACCCTAATCGCGCACGATTTCGTTCGCTGGGCCTCTAGTTTCAATATATTCATTATTTACTGGCTTCCGGGGTCGGAGTGGGGGACACATGGGCCTGTTCACTGCATGTGTAGGTGTGGGAAGGGGGTTTCTCACAAAGACACGTTCAGTAATGCCCCTTGTTTCCCTCCACGGCTCTCTCCTGTCCGCCACCATCTTTTGGCCACTCTCTCTGCTGATCCCACTAAAGGCACCACACTCTCCAAGCAGTCTCCAGACAAAGACTTCGCAACAGACCCTGCACACAGGCCTACTGGTCAGTAAGTCCCCAGATTGGAAACAGGCCATTTCCTACTCACTGTGTGTTCTAGCACCTGGAATACTGCCTCAGTAAACATACGTTGGGTGAATACACAACTTCAAGGCTGGCAGAGGGTGGGGACAGGATAGGCACACAATAAATAGATGAATGAATACATAAATGAATGTTGCATGCAAGCCACCCCAAAACTCTGTGACTCAAAATGACAATCATTTATTTAGTTTTTGAGAACTAAACTTGAGTCTGCAATTTGGAAGTTTAATCTGAGCTCAGTGGGTGGTTCTTCTGCTCTCACCTGGATTTATGCATCTGAGATCATTTTGGGGGGTCAGCAAGGAGCTCTGCTTCTAGAGGCACCATGATTCTTCCCCTTGTTCTTCTGTCTTCCACTTCCTGACCAGCCAGCCCCCATGAGCAGATGAAAATGATATGTCCATGCGACACATTCATTCATTTATTTATTAAAAAGATAGTCACCTAGTGCCAGGCACTGCTCTAAGTGCCAGGATACTGCAGTGAACAAAGCAACAAAAATCTTTGCCCTCATAGAGCAGACATTCTAGTGGAGGGAGAGAGACAAAAAAATAATAGCCATATTAATTATATGTCATATGGTTTTAAAGTTGTTATCAAGAAAAATAAAACAGGGTTAAGTTGAGAGAGTGGGATTATTTCTGTAAAGGGCATGGAAGGCCTCTCTGAGGAGTTGAAGGGGACGCATGAGGATATCTGGGGACGCACTCTGGGCAGAGGGAGCAGCCAGTGCCAAGGCCCTGGAGTGGTCTGGCAGGTCATGAGCAGGGCTGGAGCAGATGATGAGGGGAGAGTGAGGAGGTAAAGTTAGGGAGGTAATGGGAGCCAGATTGTGTGCCACCTGAGAACTTTAGGTTTTGTTCTAAGTGCACCAACACTGAGACACAGGTGTCCCCTCTCCCTGATCCTGTCATTTACTGTTTCCTTCACGATCTTTTGCTGAACTTCAACTTGCTCTCTGTCTGTCCCCTGCAGATTCAAGTGAAGACGATCCCTTCTCCTATGGTAAGTTACCCAGGGAGGATTCAAGGGGGAGGAAGGGTTAAGGCCCTCTTACCACACCCCTCCACTTTTCTCTCTGCAGATAATTACACTCTACGGAAACATGGGCTGTTGGTCGCAGCTGTGCTGTTCATCACAGGCATTGTGATCCTCACCAGTGAGAATGGGCGTTGGATGGGAGGGGCACCAAGACTGGGAGGAAGGAGGCCTTGGCGTGGGGGTAGGCCAGGGTGGGGTAGGTTCATGAAGGCCCCTGGGCAAGGCGAATTTAAATGAGGCATATCTCTTAGCTTCATAGCCATACAACCACCACAGAATTCAGTGGCTTAAAATGGCAGCCGTCTACTTAGCTTTCAATTCTGCAATTTGGAAATGTAGGCTGGGCTCAGCTGGGTGGTTCTTCTGGTCGCTGCTGGGTTTATTCATGCATCTGAGGTCAGCAGGGACCTCTGTTTCTGTTGGCACCTTGGTTCTTCACCTCATTGGCCTCGGCTTGTTCATGTGGTGGTGGCGGGATAACTGGATGGTGCAGTATCCAGAACTAGTAGCCATGAGGAGCAGTAATTACACTGGCCTGAAGGGTCGAGAGATAGAACTGTCAGAGAGGTTTGCAGCCCCTGCATCGTTGTAACCCAGTCAGGAGGGAGCAGGATGGAGGGGACCAGATACATAAACCTTTCTCTCCTGTCCTGTTCTCTCCTGCAGTGCCTCCTTGCCACTGCTGAAGGAGAGGGCGAGGGGCTGAGACTTTGGCCTCTCAGGTCAGCCGGCTCCCAGGGCCCAGCATCACATGGGGGAGGGAGCAGAAGGAGACTAACAAGCAGAAAAACTACTTTTAAAAAAAGTTTTTAAAATGCTGCACATTAAATAAAACACTAAGGCCACCCGTTTGCAAGCTCTCAGTTAAACTGTGTAACCTTCACCAAGTTTTATTACCTCTCTTGTCCAACTTTCTCATCAGGAAAATGGGCACATCTTTTTTGTCTTAAGGTGGGAGGCAGAACACCGACAGAATAAAAAGATGGTTCACACGTTAACACGTGTCTGAGCCTCATTGAATCAGGGGTCAAGCAACATGTGTTTATCGATCCTGACTTTGTATCTAGTTCTCTCCCCTGTAGGAAGAGTGAGGCTCGGAGAGTTGGACTGGATCCAGGTCTGTGTGAGGGCAGAGCCTGAATGTTAGTTCTGGGGCCATAAATCGTTCCAGAGACAAATATTTGGGGCACCTACTCTATGCCCAACATGTGCTATGATGCTGGTCTTGCCCTGGGGGAGCTCAGAACTCATAGGGGGATGACAACAGACAAGCAGTAGGTCAGTGCCCGGCATGTAGCGGGTAAATGCACTAATGAGCAGAGTGGACACAGAGAAAGATAATAACCACGAGGAAAATAAAGCCATATGATGTGACTGAGAGGGGAAGGGAGAGTTGCTCTCTCTCAAGAGGTAAAATCAGAACTGATTCCTGAGGATGAGAAAGATGATTAAAAAAACCAAAGAGGTAGAGGGAGGAGCCCCAGGTGCAGTAATGAGCTGAGCATGTGGCAATAACTGTGGAAAGGGGCTGAACAGGCCAGGGATCCGGGAAGTAAGGGTGGTGTCCAGGAGTCCCCTTTGTCTTCTGAAATCCCCTCTCATTCACTGTGGTCCAGCCTCCTGGCCTCCCTGCTGCTCCTTAAGCTCACCTGTTCCTTTCTACCCCAGGGCCTTTGCAATGACTCTTCACTCTGTGTGGAATACCCTTCCTTCAGATGTCCAAGTGGCTCCCCCATCACCTCCTTCAGGTCTTCTGCCTCCTTCCTGGCTTTTTCCTTATAGCTATAGCATGCATCACCTTCTGACTTATCACCGCCTGTACACTTGACTTAGTTTTTTTTTTTTTTAATCCTTACCTGAGGATATGGTTGTTGTTTTTTAAATTGATGAGAGAGAGGGGGAGAGAGAGAGAGAGATGTGAGAGAGAAACATCAATTGGTTGCTTTCCATACATGCCCCAACTGGGGATTGAACCTGCAACCTAGGTATGTGCCCTGATCAGGGATCAAACCTGACATCTTTTGGTGCACTGGATGACACGCCAACCAACTGTCACCCGGTCAGGGCTAGGCCATTGATCTTATTCCTGGTCTCTCCCACTAGAAAGCCAGCTCTACTAGAGCAACTATTCTAGTCATTCTTGTTCCTGGCTGTATTCCCAGGGCCTAGGTCAGTGCCTGGCACATAGTAGGTACACAGTAAACATCTGTGGAATGAATAATACACAAGTTAGGAAGGTTTCCAAAGTGCTCCTCTATGTGTGGGAGAAGGTCCTCCCTTGGGCCCTGCACCAGCTCTTCTCCTATCTGCTTCTCATCACTTGCTCAGAGTTGCCTTGGTGCTTCCCGAGGAGCAAGGTTGATGGGCCTTGTCCTCCAGCATCCAAAGCACACACACACATACACACACAGAAATCAATGTTGTTCCAACTTGTGATTGGATCATTTCCTTCATCCACAGGTGGCAAGTGTAGGCAGTTGCCCCGATTATGCCGGAAGCATAACAGGTGAGCCCATCAGAAATGGGGGCCAATGACCAAGCTGCCACCAGCTTACCATCTCCCTCCCCTCACAGAGCCTACAGAGTCACAAAAGCCCAGCCTGAGAGGGAAGACCCAGATGGAGCCAGAGCCAGGGCCGATGGCCTGAACCCCCTACCTTCCCAACCCTGCCTGCCCTGAGGGCTGTCCAGCTCCCCAGGCACTGCCCTCACGTTGACCATTCTGTCAGAAAATAAGTAAAGCACTGCAATCCTTGTCTATCAATCTCTGGTCATTCATGTCTGGGAGTGGAAGAAAGTGGCAGGAGCTGGGGACAGGCTCCCTGAGGACTAACATGAGGAGGTCACACTGAAAAAACAAGGTAAGAGATATAGTGAATGAAGCCAGCCTGGGGTGAAGCAGGAGGGATGGGGGAAGGGCTGCAGGGATTCTGGTCAGTGCTGGATTCTGCCCATGACAACTTGAGACCGCCGGCCTGGTCCATGCGCAGAGCCTGGTGTCCAATGTCAGCTCACCCCTAACATTGGTAGGTAGCCTTGGTAACTGGGCTAGCACAGTGGAGGTCCCAGCACCATGGTGGCCCCCTTTTCTTCACAGTCTGGGTCTCTCCAGCATGCACACATGAGTGTTGGCCTTACATGAGTGTGGACACCCAGCCTGCATATCTGAGCTTCATCGACACCACCAGCCCACAGATTGGGCTGCCTCTCGATTTAGGGAGTGCCCACCAAGAAGCCACATAGGCCCTGGAGTGAGCTCAGAGAAATTTGGATGGGGAACTGGGTTGCAGGTCCCAGAGCGTGGTTATGTCGAGCACAAGCTCCAGTGGGCACTTCCTGGAGGCTCCGGGGTTCTTCAGCCTGTGAGGAGGGGCTCAACCAGACTAGGCCAGAGCAGGCCTCTGAAGCACAGGGCTTGGGGCAGAGGGCTCTACCCAGGTTTAAGGGTCTTCCTGCCAAAGGAAAGGGATAAGGTCCTGTTCACAGGTGGTTGCATGAGAGGATTTCACAAACCAGGTCACAGCCTATTCATGGATTACAAAGTCAGTTCAGTGGGCTGTGAGTAGCATAAAAAGAAGTAATAAGGTATAAAAGGAAATAGCAGTGTATCAAATAACACACACACACACACACACACACACACACACATATATATATATATCCTCAATTTTTGCTACAATTTCATCCTATCTGTATTATTATTTACTTTTATTTTAATAAATCAACTCACTTTAAAACTTAAGTATGTTTATTTTAAAAACACTATCATGTATGGAAGAAGCACTGCTTCATATAAATAGAACATAGCCAGAAAGATAAATCTAATGAAAACAAACACATATATGTGATATGTATCATAAATATGTGACATATTCCGTATTATGTATATACACATAAATTGTGAATAACACATATATGTGTGATGGATATTGTATGTGATATACATATAGGAATTATACTAAAAATATTTTTGATTGTCAGCTACCAGCAACAGAACAGATGCCTAACCAATCAGGAGGAAATATCACTCATATACATATTATATGTATATTACATATGTACACATACACATACATATGGTCAACTCTCTTTTTAACTTAAATACATTTATTTTAAAAGTTATAATCATATATGGAAAACTAGTACTGCTTGATATAAATAGAAGACAGCCATAAAGATAAACGCAGTGGAAAGTAACAAGCAAAAAGTGCATTTTAGCTGGAAACTGACTTGTTGGCCAAGGGCTCTGAGCCAGGGAGGAGGGACTGCTCAGTTGGAGGGACCATCAATTGTCTGCCCAAAGACACTGCAGAGTTCGGGAGGCCAAGACCGCTCTCACTGCTGACACCAACTGCGTTTGTCCCCAAGGCCACCCTTAGGTTCAATGATTCACTGGAAGGACTCACAGAATTCACTGAGAGCTGTTATACTCTCAGTTAGTTTATTACAGTGACAGGAACCAGGTTAGTATTTGCCAAGAAAAGAGACACTTGGGCTGAGACCAGGAAAGTTCCAAGCACGAAGCTTCCAATTGTCCACTCCCAGTGGGGTCGTGGACAGTGCTACCTTCTGGCAACTGTGTGACAGCTTGCATGAGGTACTGCCAACCAGGGAAGCTCCCGCAAGCCTTGGTCCAGAGCTTTCATGGGAGCTCAGTCACAAAGACATCACAGACCATCCACACGGTCACCTTAGTTTCTAATCCCTTTGGAGGCTGAGCTGGTGCCTATGGCCCACAGACCCCCCCGCCCCCCCCCCCATCAATCCCATGGTTAGAAAAAGCCCCCGGTAAAGAAAGACGCTCTTTAGAGGCAGCGCATTGCAGGGGCGTACCTTCCCGGAGCTGAGGGCAAAAGTCAGACCTCTCTTTGGGTAAGGTTAATTCGTTACTACACAGGGCCTCCCTCCCTCGTATCATCTGATGCATTAAAAGATATTCAAAAGTTATACACTCTCTCATGATGGGATTCAATGTGATTAGTATTTGGGGCCTAAAACCATTTCATGTCCCCCACTGGAGCCCAGCCTGGCCTTGAGTATACACCAGGCTCCAGGGCAGATCAAGGGCAGCGCTGACCCACCGCACGGATGATTGGGGGATTGGCACTCTGGGTTCATTCACCGCTCATTCCATGTTCCCTGGGTGAGATGAAAAGCTAATCCTATGTTTCTCAGGTACCCCTGAGATGGGGTTCTGGATGTGGCTCCAGCTCTGCTAATTAGAGGCCCTCATATGAGATTTAGAAGGTCAAAGAGAACGTCTTTTTGCCTAATTGACTATATTCTGCTGCCGTGTTTGTGAAGGTGATGAGGTGTTCAGTGACACCGTTCCAGTATCCAGTCACTAACCTGTGGGAATTAAGATGCAGTTACACACACACACACACACACACACACACACACACGATATCTAAATGGTCAAGAAACACATGAGAAGATGCTCAGTATTATTAATCATCAGGAAAAATAAATGAAAATCAGAATGAGACACCACCACACACAGAATGGCTAAGATGAAAAAGACTAACAATACCAAGTGTTGAAAGAGGATATGGATCAAGTGGAATTTTCATTCATTGCTGGTCATTGGCCAGAATGGGTGTGGCCTCTGCAAGGGTGTGAAATTTGGGGTATTTAATCACCTAAACCAAGGAGTTCACTCTCTTGGTTGCTCTTGATGTGTTGTGTTTGACTCCTGGCTTGTAAGACTCCTGTTTCCTGTATTCATCATGGGTCCTCATGGGCCCTGTGAACCCCACACACAATAGACTAATGGACTGTAACTAGCCTGATGCTGAACTGGATCTGGCTGCAACACGGAGCGGAAACTAGACACTGGCTTTGCTTCCAGCTCTACTGAAACCCCAGCTACACTTCTATAACTGACTAAGAGAAATGGGACTTTGGAAACCCGGGGATGTAATTCCACACAAATAAAAACCACTCATCCTCCCGTGAGAGTCTCCGAAAATTATTTTCCTCGAGATATCGTAAGGACTCCACCTCCAGCACTCAGAGGGGAAAGGGACACCCCAATTTCCCCGATAACAATGCCACATTCCAGGAAAAAAAAAGAGGAAAGAAGAAAAGAAAAAGGTGGACTCTGGCAGGGTAGTTTAGTTTGTTAGAGCATCATCCTGATACTCCAAGGTTGCAGTTTCAGTCTCTGGTCAGGGAACGTATAAGAAGCAACCGATGAATGCATAAATAAGTGGAACAACAAATTGATCTCTCTCTCTCTCTCTCTCAATCAATCAATAGCCCTAGCCAGTTTGGCTCAGTGGATAAGAGCTTCGGCCTGTGGACTGAAGGGTCCCGGGTTTGAGTCCGGTCAAGGGCACATGCTCCGGTTGTGGGCTCAATTCCCGGTAGAGGGTGTGCAGAAGGCACCGATCAATGGTCCTCTCTCATCATTGATGTTTCTATATCTCTTTCTCTCTCCCCTCCTCTCTGAAATCAATAAACACATATTAAAAAAATAAAAATAAATCAATAAATAAAAACTTTTATAAAAGAAAAAGATGGGAGAAAGGAACCACTAGGTGACTCAGTTCCTTTTGTAGAGTTTCCAAGATGCCCTCCTAAAGACTTCTACTTGCTTCTGATTATCCACCTCTATCTGCAAAAGGAAACTGAGAAATATAGTCTTTCAGCTGAATCCAGGACATCCTGAATGCCATCAGGGAAAATAATACTGGAGTCTGTTCACACCTCCAGGGGACAGAACCCTGAATCTCAGACTTGGGGAAGCACCTAGAGATCTCTCCAGTAGAGCCCCCAGTGCTCTCCGCAGGCTGCATCTGCTGCCCAAACCCCTTCTGGCATAAGACACTTTTTTATGTGAAGTGTCTGAACTGCAGCCTCCTCCTTCACTCTTACGTCAGGGGAGAGATTCTTGCCAAGAGCTAATGGAGTGGCTCCTGTAATGCAGCCAGCCTCCCGGGTACAACAATGACAAGGTTCTTATTCTGGAAGAATTAAAGCCAACTTACATTAACTGAAAGAAGTCTGATTACTCATCTGAAGCTAGATTGTGCTTTTTTTGGGATATTGGGAGGGACCTTCAATGCTTGCTTCAGTAGGTGTGTTTGCTTTAAGGAGGTTGATGAGTCAATGTCCTTCAGCTCCTGCTCGTGGGAGATTAAACAGGATTTGAAACATCAAACATCTTCTAAGTTGGCTTTGTAATGTGTCCACTCATCTAGGTTAAACTACATTTCCCAGAACTCCTCTTCCCATGTCTCTATGCTCATGGTTAGGGAGGGCCACAGAGATGTTCTCTTGGGAGATTTGCTGGGTAGAGGTTGGAGCAGCAGCCTTTTGTGGCTTACACGTAAGATAGCAACTAGGCCTGCAACTGCTGTACTTCCCCCTAGCGCCTCCTTCAGTTTCTCCCCTTCCTGGGCCAGGTGTGTGCTCAGCCCCATCACCAGGGGCCCTGGCTTCAGCAGGACACCTGCACCACCAAGGTAAAAGGCAAAGAGAATAACATAAGGTTTGGTCCATATTCATGGACTCCAGCCTGTGCTTGTGGGGTCCAGATTGCTCTTGATCTCCCCAACCTCACATCATCTTCCCTTCCTCACTGCCTGTCCCGTGGACTTCAAGTTCCAGGATAAGCACAGAATTAACAGCCTCACAGAGACAACTTAACCAGCTCCCACAGCTGTGAAAGGTCAAATTCCTGTAACAAATTGTGTGTGTGAGTGTGTGTTAGCGGTTCTGCTTTGCTGACACAGAATTTGGTCTCAGAGCGACTCCAGAAGAATAGAATCTTAAGGATGAGTTCTGGTTTGTTTGTTTTTTTAATTGGTCCCCTAATCTAATTGGATTTAAAGTCATTAGTGACCCAGTTTCCAGTAGTAAAGGGGACAGATAGTTCATGGCCTGAAGTGGGGAAACAGTTATTCAGATCATTACCAGTAGTTTCCTGTATCAGGTTCTTATAGATGGCAAAGCTCTGAGTGGCCAAGTATTTGCTTCCATAGAACAATTAAGTGAAAATAAAGAGTGTGATGGGGTTGGTTGGCTGCTTCTAACTGTGGTGAAAACTTAGGGAAAGAAAATGGTGAGCTCAGAGCTTTAAATTTCCAGCTCAGGATATATATTGAGGGACTTGAAAACTTCCGTGACTGCTCTGAAAGAAACTGCTTTCCCATGGCCACATGGGTGACAGTTCTGCAAAGCAAACTCAAAGTCCAATCCTGTGGGTGACTGGATTACAGCACAAATGGAACTTCCAGCCTCACAGGGTCTCTTTTTAAAGTTGTGACATTGCTTGGAAAGGAACAGGATCCTGAAAGTTGGGACCGGGACATATGAGAAGATTCTAAGCCTGGACCTAAAACCTCTCAATTCTTCTGAATCTTCTTTGATCATAGAAGCAAACTGCAACCCTAGTTGAAGAGATTGATTTCCTCTTGCCTAAAGAAATGTAATGGCCTTCCCTGAGGTAGTTACCTAGCAAGGCCCTGCAGATTCTTCTCAGGACCTGTTCCCATCATCCCTTCTTGCTTCTAAGACCTATAATTAGGCCCAAGTCTAAACAGAATCCAAAGGAGGAGGTACAAAATATGACCCACACAGAGGTGCAATGTAACATCAAAACAATTGCCAATTTCTGTTTGCCTATTTATATCAACATAAAACTGGAAAATATGTGTGGAAATAAATGTTAAAAGTGTGGAATTAGGTAAAAGAATATAAAGTTAGATCAAGCCAAATTTATTGATATTGCCTCACTAAGCCGAGATTCTGGATTCAATGTTTGAGCTTCAGGGGCTAAGAAAAGCTTTGACAGTTTGTGTGGTTGACTGATATGTGGACCCAAAGGCAACCTATACTAGGTTGAAATGTCAGAAGTGCTTGGTATATTGTAGAGCATGTGTCAGCTACCTTTTCCTATAAAAGGCTAGATAGTAAATGTGTTAAGTTTTACAGGCCAGTGCCAGTTAAAATTATTCAACTCACTCATTGTAGCAGAAAAGCAGCCAGACAATTTATAAATGAATGAGCATGACTGTGTTCCAATAAAAGTTTACAAACATTAAAATTTGAATTTCATGATAAACTTTTACATGTCACAATATTATTCTTTTTTTGATTTTATTTCATTTAAAAAATGTAAAAACCATTTTTAGACTGCAGGCCATACAAAAACAGCTTGTGGGTGGTTATATGCTGACCCCTGCTATAGAAGAAGCTCTCTAAAGGCTTAGAACCTGGGGGACACTATGCTAAATAAAGTGATCTAGGCACAGGAAGACAAATACTGCATGATGGCACTAGTAAGTGGAATCTAAAAATGTCAAACTCATAAAGCAGAGAGTAGATAGGTGGTGGTTGCCAGGGAATTAGGGGTGGATGGGAAAAATGGAGGGATATTGGTCAAAGGGCACAAAGTTTCAGTTATATAAGATAAATAAGCTCTGACATTCTAATGTACAGCACAGTGACTATGGTTAATAATCTACACTAATAAAAGAGAAACATGGTAATTGGCGTACGACCGCTACCCTTCCCATTGGCTAATCATGGGCAATATGCAAATTAGCTGTCAGCAAAGATGGCGGTTAACCGCCAACCAAGATGGCAGCTAATTTGCATATTGCCTGCCCCTCCGCCATCCAGGCCTGCTGTGACCTGAATGGCGGGCGACCCAACCCAGGGCTGGCGGGGCGTGACCGCAGCTGTCCCCTACTGGCCAAGATCCCAACCGGCTCTCCCACCAGCAGACCGGGGCTGGCCTGGCAGCTTTGGCTTCCACTGGCAGTCACACCCCCCAGACCCACTGCTGCCAGCAGACCAAGGCTGGGGAGGCAGAGGCCCCCAACCCGCTCCCCCCGGCAGACTAGGGCTGGGGAGGCGGCTGCTGCAATCACCCGCACTCACACCCCAACCCGCCTGATCGCCCCCGACCCGCTCCCGCTGGCAGACTGGGGCTGGCGGGTTGCCAGGGACCCGCATTCCCGCGGGCAGACCCAGGCTGGCGGGGTGGCTGCGGCGTCTGCCCTCAGTCACGCCCCCAACCCGCAAGAGCGGGTTGGTGGCTTGAGTGCAGACAATCACCCCAAAACCACTCCCGCTGGCAGACCGGGGCTGGCGGATTGCCCTGGACCCGCATTCCCCTGTGTGCACCTGCCCGTGGGATCACAGCCGCGATCACGGAGCAGGATAGGGCGGCCTGCAGCCAGCCCGTGTGCACCTGCCCGTGGGATGCAGCAGCGATCACGGAGCAGGAAAGGGTGGTCTGCAGCCTTTCCCTGTGTGCACCTGCCTGTGGGATCGCAGCCACGATCATGGAGCAGGAAAGGGCGGCCTGCAGCCAGCCCCCCTGTGTGCCTTTCCCTAGGTAGCCCTGGGGAGGGGATTCCACAGTAGGGAAGGGCGCCCCACCCTGGCCACAGCTCAGGGGAGAGTACAACATGCAGTGGAGGCCAGGAGCCTGAGTGATCAACAGAGAGGGGCGCCTGCTTGAAGCCTTCAGGGTGTGGCTGGTGGTAGGCCTCCAGCAGACGCACACACACACACACACAGACACACAGCGCCTACTCTGAGCTTCCAATGTGGTTGGGAGCAGACCACCAGTGGACACACACACCCGGCAACTGCTCGGAGCCTATGTGGCGGGGCTGGGGGCAGGCCCCCAGCAGACACACACACACACACACACACACACACACACACACACACAGGGACATCTGCACCGAGCCTCTGCTGCCAGACTGTGGCCATCAGTAGGACATCCACTGAGGGCTCCCAGACTGAGGGGCAGGCTTGGCTGAGGGAACCCCATCCCCCAGTGCACGAATTTCGTGCACCGGGCCTCTAGTACTGTATATATTATAGTAATACTGAAATTTGCTAAGAGAGTAGATCTTAAGTGTTATTAGCTTGACTTGGTAATCATTTCACAATGTATGCATATACCAAAACACCATGTTGTATACCTTAATTATATACATAATAGAGGCCCGGTGCATGAATTTGTGCACCAGTGGGGTCCAGCCAGCCCTCCCCAATGGGAGCCCATTGGGTCGGGCTGGGGGGGAGGGGCTGGGGGTGGTTGGTTGGCTGGCCCCACCCTTGATCGGGGTGTTGGGGCTGATTGGGGCTGGGCTGGCGGGGGGTGGGGGGGTGGTGATCTGGCTGGTTGGCTGCCACAGTGCGTGTCATAGCCACCGGTTGTTCTGGTCATTCTGCCATTCTGGTTACTGGGCTTTTATATATAGAGATTTTATTTGTCAATTATACCTCAATAAAGCTGAGGGAAAAAAAAACACAGGCTGAGGGATATTGGAACACCAAGTACCTTTGTCATTTAAGATTGCTTATCCACATACACTGGGAGGGTCAAGGGGATGCAGGTGTTTTTCGCTGTGGTGAGAACACCTAAGATCTACTATCTAATAGATAGTCACTATTATTAACTATCATGTAGCTATCAGAAATAAATTCGTGAGGGGAGGTCCCAGCATCCTTGAAGAGCTTTGTGGTGGCTCTTTTTTGTAGATCAGAAATTCTAGTGGAATTGTCCACCATTGAACCGAGATCTCTAAGTACAATAGGTATAATGAGATCCAGGGGGTGGTAGGGATGTGGTGGCACTTATATGCCCAAGATAAGGTGGGCATGGTTACTGCTAGTGAAGTCAAAACAGTATTAAAAATAGAGGTCTTTGGCTTTCATTAATTTATCATGGTAATCTTTTAGAAATGAAATAGATAGGGAGTCTACTAAAGTACTCTGGGTTTATTGAAGGCTGACAACTTCCAGGACAAGGCTTGGGTGGTAAATTTCAGTCAGCTTTGGCTCTTAGCACAGTAGCAGCTACTCATCCCCCAAACCCAGCCCTATGGCAGGCAGCTGTGAATGTATTCCTGGAGCAGCTTGCACTCACCCTCCAGGACCAGGATGGGCAAAAACATCTCGTCCTCCAAATATTAAGGTTCTGTGCTATGGTCACTGATTGCTGCTTCTGATCAAGGAGTTGCAGACCAAACGGCAGGCAGTCAATGATATTGCACCTTCCCCCATGTTGTTAGCCAGCCGAAATGACTTTGAGGAGATTTAAAGGGCTGATGCTCTTTTCCCCCCACCTTTACTTTTCCTCCCCACCCCTTATTTTTAGGAGTTGGATAGTAAACACTAAGGCATTAAAAAACACTCTATATACAGAGAAAATTATAATGTGACAATGAACACCCAGGGTAATGTGCAGGCTCAGAAAAGACCCCAGAAGACCTTAAATTTACACACCAGGCTGCTCCTTGGCACGGAGACAGCCTACAACAATAAAAAAAAAGCAGTAAACAAAACAATAACAAAAAATAGCAAACCTTGAGGATGGGAAAAAATCTGATTTCCTGAGTTACCACGTTTTATATTCAAGTGTCCAGTTTTCAACAAAAATATTCACAAGTCATACAAAGAAACAGGAAAACACAACACATTTGAAGGAAAAAAATAAAGCAACAGAAATTGTCCCTGAAAATTAGGTGGTAGCATATCTAATAGGCAAAGACTGTAAAACAACTGAAAGATGCTCAAACAACTAAAAGTATATGTGAAGAAAGTCAACAAAATGATGCGTGAACAAAATGTAAGTGTCAATCCTATATAATAAAAGCCTAATATGCTAAGTGTCCGGTTGTCCGGTGACGGGTCAACTGTTCAGCCAATCAAAGTGTAATGTGCTAATGATATGTTAAGGTTGCTCAACTGCTTGCTATGACGTGCACTGACCACCAGGGGGCAGACACTCTGACTGGTAGGTTAGCTTGGTGCTGGGGTCTGGCTGATCAGGACTGGGCGAGATGGGGCTGGACATGCCCTGGAGCCCTCTCGTGGTCCTTCCCCAGCCCCGATCATGCAGTGGTGGGGTGCCTTGGCCTGGCCTGCACCCTCTCGCAATCCAGGACACGTTGGGGGATGTCAGAGAGCTGGTTTCGGCCCAATCCTGCAGGCCACTCCCCTCAGGAGGGCACCAGACACAGGGCTCATGGCTGCTGAGTGCTGCTGCAGCAGCGCAAGCCTCTCCTGATCAGGACTGATTGGGTGCGAGCCCTTGGCAGGCACAGTGGTCCAGGATGAGCAGGAGCAGCAGGTAGGAGCTGCAGGCAGCATTGGACTGTGGGTTTTGGCCCTATCCCCACAGGCCACCCCGAGGGATCCCACCCATGCATGAATTCATGCACCGGGCCTCTAGTAAAAATATAAAACCCTAAATGAAACCCAAAAGAAATTCTGGAACTAAAATGTATAATGGCTGAAACAAAAAAATTCACTAGAGGGATTTAATGACAGATTCGAGCAGACAGAAGAATCAGTGAACTTTAAGATAGGACAATGGACATTATTGAGTCTGAGGAACAGAAAGAAAAAGGATTGAAAGTGAACAGAACCTAAGGGACCTATGGAACACCCTCAAGCAGACTAAAATATACATTGAGGGAGTGCTAGAAGGAAAAGACAGAAAGAGGTACAGAGAATATTTAAAGAACTAATGGCTGAAAAGTTACCAAATTTAATGAAAGATGCTATATAATAAAAGCCTAATATGCAAATCGACCGAACAGCAGAACGACTGGCGGAACGACCAGTCACTATGACATTCACTGATCACCAGGGGGCAGATGCTCAATGCAGGAGCTTCCCCCAGCCTGCAAGCCCCAGGCCAGCCAAAGCGGGTGCTAGCAGGCCCCCCCCCCCCCCCCAATCACCCCACCAGTTGCCCCACTGATCTGTCCCAATTGCTGGTCAGGCCTAGGGACCCTATCTATTCACAAGTTTTGTGCACTGGGCCTCTAGTATAAATATAAACATCCAAGAAGCTCAGCAAACTCCGAGTAAGATGAACTCAAAGAGACATGGCAGCACATCATAATCAAACTTTCAAAAACCAAAGGAAAAAAGAATCTTAAAAGCACCAAGAGAGAAGTGACTCGTCACATATAAGAGCTCCTCAATAATATTATCAGGAAATTTCTCATAAGAAACTTGGGAAGACAGAAGGCAATGAGCTGATAAATTCATAGTGCTAAAAGACAAACATGTCAACCAAGAAGTCTATATCCAGTAATTGTCTTTCAAAAGTGAGAAATTAAGACATTCTTAGATTTTAAAAAAAAGCTAAGGGAGTTCATTTCCATTAGATATACCCTGTAACAAATGCTTAAGGAGGTTCTGCAAGATGTAATAAAATACACTAGACAGTAACTGGAAGCCATATGAAGAAGTAACGATCTCAATAAAGCTAAAATATATGGTGAGATTCTGCACCCAATTCTGGCATGTGGGTTTTTTTAGCCCAACACCAAGTAATTCTTCAACACCAATTGTGTCCTACAATTCAACAATTCTGACACTATCTACCCAAAGTTAGCATCAGATTCCTCAGGTTAAGGGCTCAATCCTACAAGACTGCTCTCCCTTCGGATGCCAATTGCAATCCAGATTGTGCTTATGATCTACTGGCTATAAATTGGAGGTTCCAACAACCCCCTTTTATGTCCAGTTAGTTTTCTAGAGTGGCTCACATAACTTAGAGAAACATTTTACATACTAGATTATGGATTTACTAGAGGCCCAGCACATGGATTCATGCACTGGTGGGGTCCCTCGGCCTGGCCTGCACCCTCTCACAATCCAGGACCCCTCAGGGGATGTTGGACTGCCAGTTTCAGCCCTATCCCTGCAGGCCAGGCCAAGGGACCCCACCGGTGCACAAATCCATGCACCAGGCCTCTAGTATGCATATAAGATCTTTGGTTAATCTCTTCCCACCCTCTCCCCTCCCCGCTTCCCTCTGAGATACAACAGTCTGTTCCATGTTTCCATGCCTGTGTGTTGTGCGTCTGCCCCTGGTGGTCAGTGCACGTCATAGCTACTGGTCAACTGGTTGAATGGTTGAATGGTCCAACTGTCAGATGGTCACTTAGGATTTTATATGTATATAGACTAGAGGCCTGGTGCACAAAAATTTGTGCACTTGGGCGGGGGGGGGGGGTCCCCTCAGCCCGGCCTGTGCCCATTTGCAGTCCAGGACCCCTTGGGGGATGTCCACCTGTTGACTTAGGCCCACTCCCCGGGGGATCAGGCCTAAGCTTGCAGTCAGACATCCTTCTGGCAGCCAGGGAGCCCTCCAGGAATGTCCAACTAAAGGCTTAGGCCCCCAAGGGAGCTGTGATGAGGAAGCTGGGGTGACAGAGGAGCCACACTGTCCCGCCGCCCTGGGTCAGTTTGCACACGGGACTCCCGGGCAGGCCGGCCGATCGCTGCTGCCCCGCCCGGCCTCCCCGGGTCGGGTCGCACACGGGATGCCCGCCACCCCCGGTTGCAGATAGCAGGCCCGGATGCCGGCAGGGCAGGCGGGTTGGTGCTGACCTGTCCTGCCTGCAGTATGCAAATTAGCCGCCATTTTGTTGGCGGTTAATTTGCATATCACACTGATTAGCCAATGGGAGGCATAGTGAAGGTATGGTCAATTACCATGTTTGTCTATTATTAGATAGGATTATAAAAGGATATAACTCAGGAACAGCAAGGTGGAAGAGATGCATAGGGCAAGGTATAGGGGAAGGGTGCAAAGCTTCCATGTCCTCTTTGAGTGTGCCACTCTTCCCAAATCTCCATGTGTTCTCCAACTCAGAAGCTCTATGAACCCTGTCCTTTTGTTTTTTTATGGAGACTTCATTAGATAGGCATTACTGATTAAATCAGTGTTCCCTCTTCCATCCCAGGAGTGTAGTGAGAAATCCCTACTCTTAACCATATGGTTGGTTGCACTGGCAACCAGCCCCCATTCTTAGACACTTTCCAAAAGTTTCCTCATTAAAATAACAAAAGACAACTTTATCACTCTCATCACAGAAAATTCCAAGGGTTTTAGAAGTTCTGTGCCAGAAATGGGGACAGAGACCATGCATATATTTATTATTATAAATCACAATGTCACGTGTGGGCAAATAAAAAGCTACTACTATTATTATTATTTTTTAAATAAATCTTTATTGTTCAGATTACAGTTGTTCCTCTTTTTTCTCCTCATAGCTCCCCTCCACTTGGTTCCCACCCCACCGCATACCCTTACCCTCCCCCTCATTGTCCTCATCCATAGGTGTTCAATTTTTGTCCAGTCTCTTCCTGCACCCCCACACCCCCATCCCCCCCAAGAATTGTCAGTCCACTTCCTTTCTATGCCCCTGATTCTATTATATTCACAAGTTTATTCTGTTAATCAGATTTTTTATTCACTTGATTTTTAGATTCACTTGTTGATAGATATGTATTTGTTGTCACTTTGTTGTTCATAATTTTTATCTTTACCTTTTTCTTCTTCTTCCTCTTCTTAAAGAATACCCTTCAGCATTTCATATAATACTGGTTTGGTGGTGATGAACTCCTTTAGCTTTATCTTATCTGTGAAGCTCTCCAGCTGACTTCCAATTCTAAATGATAGTTTTGCTGGGTAGAGTAATCTTGGTTGTAGGTTCTTGCTATTCATCACTTTGAATATTTCTTGCCACTCCCTTCCGGCCTGCATAGCTTCTGTTGAGAAATCAGCTGACAGTCATATGGGGTACTCCCTTATAGGTAACTAACTGTTTTTCTCTTGCTGGTTTTAAGATTCTCTGTCTTTTGCCCTTGACATTTTAATTATGATGTGTCTTGTAATGATACTCTTTGGACTCCTTTTGTTTGGGGTTCTCTGTGCTTCCTGGACTTGTAAGTCTATTTCTTTCACCAGGTAGGGTAAATTTTCTGTCATTATTTCTTCAAATAGGTTTTTAATATCTTGCTCTCTCCTTCTGGCACCCCCATAATTCAGATGTTGGTACACTTGAAGTTGTCCCAGAGACTCCTTACACTATCTTCATATTTTTGGATTCTTTTTTCTTTTTGTTTTTCCGGTTGGGTGTTTTTTGCTTCTTTGTATTTCAAATCTTTGACTTGATTCTTGGGATCCTCTAGTCTGCTGTTGGATCTCTGTATATTATTCTTTATTTCAGTCAGTGTATGCTTAATTTCTGATTGGTTCTTTTTCATATCCTTGAGGGTCTCACTAAATTTCTCAGAGGTTTCTAGAAGATTCTTGAGTAACCTTATAACCATGGTTTTGAACTCTATATTCAGTAGTTTGCTTGCCTCCATTTCTTTCATTTGTGACCTGTTTCTTTGTCTCCTCATTTTGGCTGCTTCCCTGTGTTGATAGAGTGGCTTTCTGTGCTAGGTGTCCTATAGGGCCCAGTGGCTCAGCCTCCTTAAAGAGTGAGGTGGACACTCTTGGTGCACCCCTTTCTAGGCTATGTGCACAGTCTTGTTGTAGTTAAGCCTTGATTGCTTAACTGGAAGGATTTGACCTCCAGGCAATTGGCTGTGAGGACCAGTTGTGTCTACAATGGGAGAACTGCTGTGCTGGAGACACCCTTATGGGGCAGGACTTGCTTCAGTGGGGCTTTGGTGCTCACTGAGTCTGCCCCCTGAGTGTGTTCCTTATGGATCTGAAGAGTTGTAATCTGGTATGGTCTCACTCTGACCACTGGGTACACTGGCTCTTGGATCTCCAAGGAGGTGCAAAGTAAACCACTGCCTTTGGCCACCCAGCAGGAGCTACAGAGAGATCTGCAGATTCCTCCTCTTTGTTTGGGGTTTGGAGGTGCCCAGATGAGGCCCAGCTGTAAAGCAATGCAGGCTGCTGTGGAGCCTTAGGCCTTCTTTTGGAAGCTTTGGGGCTCTCTGATCCAGCTGCAGTTTGTTAGGTTTTAGATTGCAAAAGGCAAGGCCATTCATATACAAAAGCCTCTGGGCACAGCTTGGGTGGGGTTGTAAATTGGGTGGGGCGGGGTCTCAGGGAATCACCAGGACGGAGCAAACAGCAATGGTTGCCCATCAGTCCTTCCCCGGAGAGGTCCCTGGGTCTCTATGTCCCCCGGCCCCATGCAGGCACAATGATCGCTGCAAGCACCTCTGAGAGAAAGCCTCCCTCGTTTTGGCCTAATGCCAGACAGTCCAGTTTCTCTTCGTATGAGTCTGGGTCTTCAGAGTCTTGCCTGGAACTGGAGTTCAGAGCAATCAAGAGCTTGTCTCTCCCTACCGATTGAAAAAGACCACAGTGTACCCAGTTGCCAGCCCGTTTTGCGTGCCTCCGTACCTCCGCTCTTCCGCACCTCTGCACCTCCTACCAGTCTCAATGAGCTTTTCTCTTTCCTTCTAGTTGTTGAACTTCCACTCAGCCAGCCTTCCCATGGTTCTGGATGATATCGGTTTTGTCTTTTAGTTGCAGTTTTGATGCAGTTGTGCGAGGCAGCAAGTTCAGGTGTTTACCTATGCCACCATCTTGGTTCCTCCACTAATATTATTTTAATAATGATTTGTAACTGCACTTTTTGTATTCCATATGATCTAAATGACTAATACATTTTAAAAAGTAATCTAAAAGCTAGTATTATTGCAGCTTTTGATTGTAACTTTACATTTTGTTTTCTACATAATGTAAGAGACTAATGTATAAAATTATAGTTTGTTCATCAGTAACCAAAAGAAATAGAGTTTTGTTATGTTATTGAAATTAAGCTGGTATAGATTCAAATTAAAGTATTATAACTTTAGGATGTTAAATATAATTCCCATTGTAAACACAAAGAAAATAGCTATAGCACATACACAAAGAAAATGAGATTTAAACACTTCCTTATTTTAAAAAAATCAACTTAACACAGAAGAAGGCAGTAATGCAGGAAATGAGAGACTAAAAACTATAAGATATTTGGAAATTTAAAAGGAAAATGGTAAAAGTAATTCCCTCCTTATTAGCAATTACTTTAAATGTAAATGAATTAAATGCTCCTATTAAAAGACAGAGATTGAGCCTGACCAGTGTTTCTCAGTGGTTGAGCATCAATCTATGACCAGGAGGTCATGGTTCAATTCACAGACAGGACACATGCTCAGGTTGTGGGCTCCATCCCCAGTAGGGGGTATGCAGGAGGCAGCTGATCAATGATTCTCTCTCACCATTGATGTTTCTATCTCTCTCTCCCTCTCCCTTCCTCTCTGAAATCAATAAAAAAAAATTTTTTTAAAAGACAGAGATTGGCAGAATGAATAAAAACATGTTGTTTACAACAGATTCGTTTTAGATCCAAAGATACAAATAGATTGAAAGTGAAATGGTGGGAAAATATATTCCATCAAATAGTAACCAAAAGAGAGTGTGTGGCTATAATAATAGCAGACAAAATAGAGTTTAAATAAAATATTTACGAGACAAAAAATATATTATATATTAATAGAAATTCAATACAAGATGTTACAATAATTATAAACCTTTATAAACCTAAACAGATCATGCAAAAATATGAAGCAAAAACAGAATTTAAGTTTCTACAATAATAGTTGAAGGATTCAATATCCCCTTCTCAATAATAAATAGAACAACCAGACAAAAGATAAGTGAGGTAATAGAGGACTTAATACAATAAACCACCTGGATCTAACAGGCATGTATAATACCTTACCCAATGTATTATAAGCATACATATTCTTCTTAAGAATTCTTAAGAATAGCATACATAATCTTCTCGAGGACACACAGACATTTTCCAGGATATACCATTCATAAAAAGAATATATATGCTTATAATACATTAAAAATAGATACCCTACAAAGTACCCTCTCTGACCACAATGAGATGAAGTTAGAAATCAATCACAAAAGTAAAACTAAAAAAATTCAAAAAATTTTGGAAAATAAACAATACACTAAAAAAAAAAATCAATGGATCAAAGAAAGATTACAAGGAAACTACAAAATACTCCCAGATGAGTGAAAATAAAAGCACAAGGTACCAAAACTTATGGGATGCAGCAACAGTAGTGCTTAGAGGGAAATTTATAGCTACAAATGTTTACATCAAACGTAAGAAAGATTGCAAATCAACAACCTAACTTTACAATTTAAGATACTATAGAGAGCAGAACAAACTAAACCCAAAGCTAGCAGAAGAAAGGAAAAATAAAGATTAGAGTAGAGATTAACAAAATAGTTAATAGAAAAACAGAGAAAAATCAGTGAAACCAATAATTGAAAAGATTAATAAAATTGCCTTTAAGAAAAAAAGAGAAAACTCAAATTTAAAAAATCAAAGTGAAAGTGAGAACATTATTACTAATTCTACACAATTAAAAATGATTATAGGAGTACTGTGAATAATTATATACCAACAAATTGGATAATCTATATGAAATGGAAAATGCCTTAAAACACAAAACGTTACAAGACTAAATCATGATGAAATAGAAAATCTGAATAGACCTATAATAGCATGGAGATTGAATCAGGAATAAAAAATCTCCCCCAAAAAGAAAAGTTCTAGACCTGATGGCTTCACTGGTGAATCCCACTGTTAACAAAAGAAATTCCAAATCTAAAGAAATGTTTAAAAAGTTTATTTAAGTCAAATGTTGAGGGTTGTACCCAGAAGCAAAACCTCAAAGGACTGAGAAAATGCTCTGAAGAATAGCAGTTTTACAGTTTATTTTCCACATTAGAATGTGTAAGGAGAAGATACAAGGCAGATGTGAAATCCATTGGTGGTAGAGTAAGAACGCAGGAGAAAGTAAAGTGGGGACATCTCTGGGATTTCATAACAAGTCAAATGGAGAGACACTTTTTCTTTTTTACATTGGTGGGTGCAGGATAATTAACATTTGGTATACATAGTTTATAGCGATAAGTGGGTAAAAAAAAACAATGAAGAATGTTGGAGTTGTCTGGTCCTGGTGTCAAGGTGTTTCTCTCCGTAGGTCTGGAGATCATTCTCAATTCTAAGATTATCTTAGATGCACAAAAACAGTGGATATGGCTTGCTCAAGGTAAACATCAATGTATCATATGGCCTTAGGATGTGAATTCCTATTATGACCTACTCAGTGAGGAATTTTTGTGATTGGAACATTGCATGGCTACTTTCAGTTATTGAGCTTGTAGGGTCTGCCAGGTAGCCCCTTTTTCTTTCACATTACCAAACATTTAAAATATGTCCTATCTCATTCTATGAGGCCAGCATAAGCCTGATATCAAACCTAGACAAAGACACTACAAGAGAAGAAAACTAGAGACCAATGCCCTTTATGAACACCAATTTAAAATTCTCAACAAAATACTAGCAAACTGAATTCAGTAGTACTGGTATATTAAAAGAATTTTGTACTATTTTTATTCCTGGAATGCAAGAAGGGCTCAACATACAAAAATCAACCAATGTAATGCAGTGCATAAACAGAATTAAAAAAACAAAACACCATGATTATCTTAACTGATGCAGAAAAAGCACCAACAGAATTCAATATTCTTTTTTTTTAAAAGATGAATTTTTTTTTTCTTTTTAAAAAATTGATTTTAGAGAGAGGTAGGGAGAGAGAGAGACATTGATGTGTGTGAGAGAAACATTGATCAGCTGCCCCTGCATGTGCCCTGACCAGGGATCGAACCTGCCACCTTTTGATGTATGGGACAATGCTCCAATCAAATGAGTCACGCCAGCCAGGGCAATGTTCTCTTATGATTAAAAACAAAAACAAAAACACCACTTAATAAACTAGAAATAGTACTCCATTTTAAGTTATTCGTTACAATTTTGACTATATCTTTGAATAATTTTTAGTGATAACTCTGGGGATTAAAAATGCATACTGAACTTTTCACAGTGTATTTAGAAACAAAATTTTACTACTTGAAACCTTACCACTAATAGGTGCCTTTACCTTCTCCCTTTATGTTATAGTTGTTATAAATTATATTTACACTAATTAATAATTCCATCAACAATATTACTTTTTTCCTTTCACCTATCAAACATTTTAGAGAACTCAAATGGAGAAAAATTTATTCTATTTATTTAGATAGTTATTATTCCTGCTTCTCTCCTTTATTCCTAAGGTTCCAAGCTTCCTTCTGGTATCATTTCCCTTCTGTCTAAAACATTTCCTTTAGCAATTCTTATAGAGTAGTTCTGATGGCTATGAATTTTCTTAGTTTCCTTTAATCTAAGAATATTTTTATTTCATCTTCATTTATGAAAGATATTTTCACTAAATATAAAATTGTGGGTTGATAGTTCTTTTTTTTTTTTTCCCCCAGAACTTTAAAATATTGAATTACTTCCTTCTGGCCTCCATGGTTTCTGATGAGAAATCTTCCATCATTTGAGTTGTTATTTACACATAGGTAATGCATTGCTTCCCTTTGGTTTCTTTCAAGATTTTTTTTCTCTGGCCTTAGTTGGTTTGGCTCAGTGGATAGAGCATCAGCCTGCAGACTGAAGAATCCCAGGTTCAATTCTGGTCAAGGGCACATTCCTGGGTTGTTAGCTCAATCCTCAGTAAGGGGCGTGCAGGAGGTAGCCAGTCGATGATTCTCTCTCATCATTGATGTTTCTATCTCTCTCTGTTGCAGATAAGCTGCCAGGTGGCACGGGAGAATTAATCAATCGGGCACTCAAGAGGATATTCAGAAAAGTAGCCTTTATTGCAGATTGCGCTAGTGCCCTGACTCAGGGGGTCAGTCTCCAAATCCTGAGTGATGAATTTGGACGAAGCTTTCCTTTTATACCCTTAGTCTCTTTGTCCCCCAAATATGGATCAGGCTTCTAGACTTTTCGAGGGCTTTGCAGCCCCCCACCCCCACCTCCCCGCCATGTGAGTTGGGATGGGGGAAGTGAGATCACACTCAGAGGCTTGTCAGCACTGGCGCCAGCCCCTCTGGGGTTGTATATGGTTCATGGTTTATGGCCTCTGTAAAATGGGAGTATTCTGGGAAACAGGTCCTGGAAGGCAGGATAGGCTTCACAGATAAGAATGGAGTTTATCGGCAAGCAAGAGTGTGCATCAGTAGGCAGGATACTGGCACAGATTCAGATAGCTAGCCCCACAAGTCTTATTTTCTCTTTCATCTCCCTTCCACTCTGAAATCAATAAAAATATATTTAAAATATACTCATCAATTGGCTGCCTCCTGCATGTGCCCCACTAGGGACCAAGCCCACAATCCAGGCATGTGCCCTTGACCAGAATTGAACCTGGGACCCCTCAGTCCACAGACTGATGCTCTATTCACTGAGCCAAACCAGCTAGGGTAATATATATATTTCTCTCTCTCTCTCTCTCTCTCTCTCTCTCTCTTTCTCCCTCTCTCTACTTTGGTTTTAGTATTTGATTATGATTTGTCTATGCATGGATTTCTTTGGTTTTAACCTATTTTGGGATTTACTCAACTTCTTGAATCTGTGAGTTTATGTTTTTTTGCCAAACTAAAAATTTTTCAGCCATTATTTCTTCATACATTAAAAAAATTTTTTTTCAGCACTGTGCTCTTACCCTTCTGGGACACAAATGTTAGAACTCTTGCAGTCATCCTACAGGTTTCTAAAGCTCTATTCATTTTTAAAAGTCTTCGTTCCCTCCACAGTACAAATTGGATAATTTCTGATGATATACCTTTAAGTTTACTGACTCCCTTCTATCATGTCCCTATTGAGTCCATCAGTGAATTTTTTATTTTAGTTATGTTGTGTTTTTTAGTTGCAAAATTTCCCTTTTCTTGATATATCCTATTTCTTTGCTGATACCTTTTAGTTTAATATCTGTTTCAAGAATGTTTATAATTGCTCTTTGAGCACTTTTACAAAAGCCGATTTAAATTATTTTTCATATAATTCCAACATTTGTACTGTTGCAAAAAATATCTATTGATTGTGTTTTCCCATGAGAGTTAAGGTTTGGTGAATTATTCATATGCCAAGTATTTTGAATTGTATCCTGCACAGTATGAATATTATATTATGACACTCTGTGTCTTGTTTAAATGCTATGAAGATTGCTGATATTTTCTTGTTTTAGCAGTCAATTGACCCAGGTAAATTCATTTTGCAAATTCCTATCTGCCTTCTATAATCTGTGGTTCCAATGTCAGTTCAGTTTTTGAAGAATTTGCAATGCTATTCTGATCTGTTTCATTTATTGTCACCTCGTTGTCAGTCTGGGCAGAAGTCTAACCATTAACTCAGTTCTCAAAGTTTTTGCTATGTTGACTAAGGTCAGCTGAACCCAGGAGGTTTTTGACCTTGGGGTCACTTTCCCAAGCCCTTTTCTCTTGGTACCTTCTTGGTACTTTCTGATTCTCTGAGCTCCCCTTTTAGATCCTCCAGCTATAAACTGGCCACTTCTATGATTGTATCAGGTCTAGGACCAAGAGATAAGGCAACAAAGAAGGTAGAGGGGGGGGGGGGGGGAGGGGGGGAGGGGGAAGGGGGAGGGGGGAGGGGGAAGCAATAAGGATTGGCGGTGCCCTCCTGGAGCCAGGGCTCCACTGAATGAAGAGAAAGGTCTCTCTCCGTCACAGTTTTGCCTTCTACTGCCCGCTCCTACTGCCAGGTACTGTTGCTGTCATGGTGTAACCACAAAGGAAAGTAGGCAAAGGAGCAAATGGGCAGTTTGCAGATATGCAAAAGGGCTGGGGATCTTCAAAGGGCTGGCATTCTGATTTCTGTAACAAATCTTTGTTAATCTTTCCATGATAATAGGCAGCTCCAAATGGGGAGTAAGGGCTGCATCTCCAGGTCAGCTCCCAGGTCCCCCGTGCGGCTGGCAGCCAGGGTAGAATGTGCCTTCTTTAATCAGAATAAAACAACCATGGTTAACAGAGCATGATTAATATTTTTTACAACACTAGTTAGTTCCCTAACATTCTATTTCTGCTCCTTTTCAATTGCTCACTGTGGGCTTGCCTGCAAGAGAGAAAGGAGAGAAACGAAAATTTCCCACTCTCTCTGAGCTATAGGAATTCCCTCTCCTGCTTCTGGAATCAAGCTTCTCCTAGATTTCTCTCTGTCTGCACCAAAATGCTCCCTTCTGGGTTCTGGACTGTGTTGAGTTCAGGTCAGGAGATACAGGGGAAAAAATGAAATTGTAAACTCACCATTGATTCAAATCTCATCAAATATCCATGACCCAATGAGGTGGTTGCTGAGGGCAAAGTGAACATGGAGTGACATCTTAGTGCACTCTTAGTCCATTCGGCTGCTATAACAAAATATCAGAGACTGGGTAGCTCATAAGCAACAGAAATTTATTTCTCACAGTGGTACATTGAATTCTTATGTCCTTCTCCAGTCCACCTACTGCAATTACTTTTCAGGATCTTCAAATAGGTAGGCCACGTATTCTGTCCAGATTTTATCTTGTTTGTTTGTTTGTTTTCTGTACAGATTTTAGAATTGTGATCAATGGGAAAGAAAGGGTGGCACGAACTTTTGAACATTTTATACAGTGCTGGCTATGGGGCAGCATCCTGACTGATACAGCCACCAAATTCGTGCAACTGCAGAGCCAGACTTTTTTCATTTTGGGCTGAAAGCTGCCCCACTATAATTGCCCCCTAAACACCCTCATTCTGCCCTCTACAGTCACGGGTAAATTGGTTTTATCTCCCTCATGTCAAGACCTGCAGATGCTAGAAGCCCCGTGTCTTTTCTCCACCACCAAGCCCTGGTTCTCCCACTGCCCCTTGTTAAATATTATGGTTTCCCTTATCATCTCTTCCAGGTGTGGGCTGATCAGCTACCACAATCACCTCCTTACGCTGCCTCAAAGCTCACCTTAAGCTAAAGAAAAACCATACTGTTAGGTCGCCGAAGGAGGAATGCATGAGGCCAGAATGGTGAGGGATTATGAATTTATTTGATCATCCCCACACCAGGTGGCTGAGCCTGGATGGCTCCAGCACCCAGTGACAGGAGTCAGTGGTTTTAAAAGGACTTTTGGCGGGCTTTTTTTTGGGGGGGGGGGGTAGTTTCCTCTGTGCAGGTCGGATTCTGGGAAGTCCAGAGGGAAGAGATAATTGTCTTAGCAAGTGGGCTGTGGTCTAGACAAGTGGAATGTCCATTGTGAAGTGGCCTAAAGGTCAGTTCCCAGCGGAGGGCATAGAGTCAATTGTTCAATCAAACCTAACACATATGTGCTCCTTACTTCACTGCTTTTAAATAAAATCAGTTCCAGTGTGCCAGCAAAATGCTTTTTGCTCAGTATGGTGACGTCTGACCTACTAGAGGTTGAATTTTAAAATGCAAGTTTTCATCATTAATGAAAAGCACACCAGGAAGAGACGGAGGTGTCCTCTCTCCCCTGCAGCTGTGTACAACCTGTATCATAAATCTAGTTTACGGAGTCTGATGGGAGAAGCTGTGAGAGTGGGCATTATACAGTGCTGGCAGAACATCTCCTACACAGCATGGGAGCAGCCTTGTATGACTTGCTCTGGCATGAAAAACAAATGATCCCCCACCCCCCGCCCCCACCATCCCCCACCCCCACCCCCACCACAGGACCTGCTGGCCCACATCTTCCAGCCTCTCCTCCCATCTCTCACTCTGCTCCCACTTGCTCCCTACTTCAGCTACATGGCTCAGACTCACCATTCTCTTTCTTGATGCAGGGGTTTTGCACATGCTATTCCTTCTCCCTGAAGTACTTTTCCCTGCATTTTTTAAAATCTAGTTAAATCCTCTCATCATTCAAGTCTCTGCTCAGGTTTTCTGTTCCCAGAGAAGCCTTCTCGGACCCCCAATATATGTTATTGTGGATTCCTGTACCTTTCCTTGATAGCATTTATCATCTCTACTTTTACATTTGTGGTTATTTCAGTAAGCTGTGCCCCCTCCCCCTTTAGAACATAAGCTCCGTCAGGCAGGGCAGGAACCAGGTCTTGGTCACTGCTGACCCGTAGTATGCTCATGAATGTTTAACAACTGGCTACAGGGTAAGGTGGGGGAGAGAGGATTAGCTGATTTACAGCATTTGCTGATTTCCATGTTGTAAATCTTGTACCATGGCTGATTTTAAGCCACCAATGTGATTTAGACCAAGATTCCTAAATTTTAACAATGGACTCTTGCTGGCTTGTATGAGCTGGCTCCCACTCACTGCTGCAGCCAATACTCCAGCACCCACACAAATTTGCTGAATGAATGAATGATTGAATGAAACTAGTTCCACAGAATTAGCTTCCCCGATCTGTCCCAATCCATGGCATACTCTCCATCTGTTGGCTACAGATTTTTTAAAAAGCAAAACTATGATGATTTCATCAAGACAAATGTGTTCAGTGTAAAAGATTATTCTACGGGTACAACCCTCCCACTTCTTTTTCTGGCTCTAACATATCCTTTCCTGTGTGTGATTAGAGCTTTGCGTGCTGTGAGTAGTGACTGATTAGTGACTCATGAGATCAGTGCAGTAGGTCTTGGCAAACATTTCATTTTTTAATAAATCAAGTAGAAAAGGGTATCAGAGGGTATGAGAGTATGTCTCAGGTGGTAGGAAGTGTTGTTTTGTGGAACTTGTTGTGATCATGTGTTCATCCTGAGTTGTGACGTAAGGTGACCTTCTTGGAGTCAAGAAATTTTGAAAGCCACTGTGGTTGATAGCAATGCTTTTTAAAAAATTAATGAATTTTATTTTTTAGAGCACTTTTAGATTATTAGCAAAATTGAGTGGAAAGTACAGAGAGTTCTCATATATTCCCTGTCCCCACACAGGCACAACTCTCCCATTACTAACATCTCACACCAGAGTGGTTACAGTGGATGAACCTACATGGACACATCATTATCACAGAAAGTCCATAGTTTTCATTAGGGTTCACTGTTGGTGTTGTACATTCTATTGGTTTAGACAAATGTATAATGACATGTATTATGACAGTATTGTACAGAGTAGCTGCACTGACCTAAAAATCTTCTGTGCTCTGTCTGTTCATCCCTCCCTCATCTGGCAACCACTTATCTTTTTACTGTCTCTTTAGTTTTGCCTTTCCAGACTAGGAAATAGGAATTTTAGGGGAATAGAGGCGGGTGTAGGGAATTTTTAGAATTGGGGGTCCATGGAAAAAACACAGGGCTACAGACTGAGAGAAGTTACATTTCCATAAGACAGGAAAGCTGGGAGAAGGTACATTTCTGTAAAACAAGGGAACAGTGACAGTTACATTTTCATAAGACAAGGGAGACTGGGAGAAGTTACATTTCCATAAGACAAGGGAACTGGGAGTAGCCAAAAAGTCTATATTTACAAAATAAAGAAGGAGGAAGAAAACCCAGAGGGCATAGGAGGACAAGGAGGAAGAAGGGCCTCAGGAGTTACCAATTCAAAAGGGAATATTGACCAATCAGAAGGGATATCAGGACACAGGGACTTGCAGCCTTTATAAACCGTGGAAACAGGAAGTTGGCGGGACTCTTCCCCCTTCCCACCTGGGAGTCTGTGCTGTGAGATTCTTTCCCCTTCCCCACATGGGAGTCTGTACTTGTTCTTCAATAGATTTCCACCTTTGCTATAGCACCTTCCATCTGTGGATTCATTCTTTGACTCCGATGGACAAAGAATCGGGGGAACCATCCTGCCCAGGGGAACACCGTGTGTTTCAGTCCAAAAATCCCATATCAGTTGGAATCATACAGTATGTTGCTTTTCAGAGTGGCTTCTTTCACTTAGTAATATGCATTTAACTCTTTTTGTGCTTGATAGCTTTTTTTTTTTTTTTTTTTTTTTTTTTTAGCACTGCATAATATTCCATTGTCTGCATGTACCATAGGTTACCAACCTGAAACCGGACACAGTGGGTCTGAGGCTGCCTGTCAAATTAAGCAGAAACAGGGTTGAATCACATATGAGCATTTATTCCAATAATGCCAGCAGTATGGGGAGAGCAGTCAGTCACCCTGGAAATTCTGACCCCCCTCACCAGTTGGCTGCTTATATACATACGAGGGAGAAGATAACTCCGTGCAGCTGTGAGCTGCAAGTGTAATGTGGAAAGGGGAGGGGAGGGTCTGCAGTCCGGCCTTCAGAAGCTTAAAGTCCGATAACAAGGTGGCTAATCTCCTATGATGTTACCAACAGCTCAGCCCATTCTTGGGACCAGAAGAATGGTCAGTGTTGATGAGAAAAACTCCCAGAGTGGGTCAGGGCCCGGGCACAGCAACCAAATCAAAGCATGTCCTGTCCTTGGTCTGTTCTCAAAATGTATTTCTTTTCTGAATAATGGACCCATGGAGGCATCTTATCTTTTTAAAGTCTTGTTTCATCCTCCAGTTTCCCAGGATCTGTAAGAAAACTACTTATCTATAGTTAGTAAGTGAATAATTATTAGACAACTGTGGCTCTATTCTGATTTCAGAGAGGAAGAGAGAGATAGAAACATCAATAATGAGAGAGAATCATTGATCAGCTGCCTCCTGCATGCCCCCCATTGGGGGTCGAGCCTGCAACCTGGGCATGACTGGAATTGAACCCAGAACCCTTTAGTGCACAGTCCAACGCTCTATCCACTGAGCCAAACCAGCAAGGGTGGCTCTATTCTTATTACATGCCCTTCCTCACTATCATTTACCCCCGTTAGTATTATCATCTCATATCTATGAGATTAGTTTTATATGGAAGGTGTCCTGTTATTGAACTATATTAGTCCTGGCCTATTATATTTTCCCTTTATGGATTTTGGCTTTGAATTCTTTCAGGGAAAGGGGGCATTAGATCTCTTCTGTAACTGCTTCCTGCTGATGGGGGCAGAGTCTTGAAGTCCTCGCTGTCTGACAGGTGAAGGAGGGAGCCAAAAAGGGGAAAGCGATTCATGTTTCATTGATTCAATTAAACCATAAATCCAAACCATTGAGTCTTATTTTTAGGACACAGTGATGTAGATGGCTTCTACAGTGAGGCCCATACTGTGTGAATAAGCAATTAGTTAAGTGGGGACATAGGTATACATTCTATGAAACAGAAGAACACAAAACATAAAGGGTAATATATACAGTAAATCATAAACCAGTTGAGAAGATTTCCAGACCTAAGGCTTCTGCTGGAATAAAATCACACAGTGACAACCTGATAGATTGTCTGCAGTTAGAACACTGTCTGCAGTTAGAACATTGTCTGCAGTTAGAACATTTCTGGTGATGTCATCAGGTGCTGAGGTCTGTATGTCATACACAGATACAACCTTAAAACAATACTCTGAAGAAAATTAACTGCATTTGGAATTCATTACCTACAATTGGGTACTATGGTTTCCATCAAAACACATTTTTTCTCCCTAAGATTACCCTCATTTTCATCAAAGAGCCAAACCAAGACTAATTTATTTACTGTATTAAGTTGAGTTCCAGTTTGACCTGATTGTTTGCATAAACACAACAGGAATGGCAATTGATCATATAGGCTTTTTAAATCTGCTTTGCCAGAATCTCACAAGAAAGTTTCCTCTCAGGGAAAAAGAGCCAAGCCACACAGTTGCCATCAGGCTTTTCCTGCAATACCTACAGGTTTGGGTAAATTCCACAAGTTTTTGAGGTGCCCACAGGTGTCTTGAGGTTCCTTCTTGCTATCTTCTAGGAAAGCAACCTTCATTCCTTACCTGGAAAGACCACCATGAACCATGTGACCAAGCAAGGTACCACACTATTTATCCAAGGGATTTATCGGCTTCAAAGTCTATCTTTATTCCTTAGAGCTTTCTGGTGACATCCAGAGTCCTGGCATGCCCCTCTCAGACGACATTCTAGCAAAGTCGTGGTTAATAAAATCACAATTGGAAACTGGCTTATGTCCTGTTATGAAGAAATCAGATTCTTATTGTATTTATGCAAATAAACACCTTGCCATGAGAGCAATAATACTCAATAAGAGTTTCCAAATTATGGAGGGATCATGTAGGGAGAAAAATATAAATGCCTCAATATTGCTTATGAAAGTATAATTTACCAAATTGCTTTAAGAAAAGAAATAAGGTTCCTTATGTCTGGAAAACAAGAAGATTAAAAATCAGCAATATATTTTTAATTACAAAAACTATCATTATTTTTAGTTCATTCAGTCCTATAATCAAATTCTGTTTCTCTTGATTTTTCTTGCCAATGTTTATATAAATCCAGATACTCTATAGAGTTCTAATAACTTTCATCCAGTTTGAGGGGATGGTCTGAAAGTTTATTCTCAAAGATATGTAATATAAAAGAAATCAGAGTCCTTTTCATGGATCTTTCAGAAGATGTAACATCTTTGAAAATGTATGAGTAAAACAATGACTATATATGATAAAAAAAAAAGAAACTTAAAATGACACAGTTATAGATTTATTTACAATGTAGTTTACATGGAATCCTGTTCTATTTGCAAAACAAAACATTCCAGAATAACAATCAGAATGTAAATAAAAGTATATCAGAGTTTTGTAGACTCTTGGAGATTTTTTATATAATCTCTGGAGCATCCATTTTAATCTAAACTAATAAAAGACAAAGATGCTAATTGACCATACCTTTGCTATGCCCAAGCCACGCCCACCAGCCAATCAGAGTGACTATATGCAAATTAACCCAACCAAGATGGCAGCATGTAGCCACGAAGCTGGAGCAAGCAGGAGGCTTGTTTGCCCGGGTGATGGAGGAAGCCAAGCTTCACGCCAGCCCTGAGCCGGCTGTGGCCTCTGCTCATGGCAACAAAGTTTCAATTATAGAAGACAAATAAATCCCAGATACCTGCTTCCGGCCAGCCTCCACTGGGAGCTTGGGTGGCTGGAGGCCGTGGCCAGCCTGCAAACAGCCATCAGCCCCTCACCCAGGCTGGCCACACCCTCATGGGGTGAGGGTCCCTGCGGGGGGGCTTAGACAGCCTGCAAACGGCCCTCAGCCCCTCACCCAGACTGGCCAGGCACTCCAGCAGGACCCCCAACCCTGAAGGGACTGTGGCCAGCCTGCAAATGGCCCTCAGCCCCTCACCCAGGATAGCCAGGCACCCCAGCAGGGACCCCCACTCTGAAGGGGCTGTGGCCAGCCTGCAAACAGCCATCAGCCACTCACCCAGGCTGGCCAGGCACCCCAGTGGGGACCCCCACCCTGAAGGGGCTGTGGAAAGCCTGCAAACAGCCATTAGCAACTCACCCAGGCTGGCCACACCCTCATGGGGTGAGGGTCCCCGCTGGGGGGCTTCACCAGCCTGCAAACAGTCATCAGCCCCTCACCCAGGCTGGCCAGGCACCCCAGGGGGAACACCTACCCTGAAGGGGCTGTGGCCAGCCTGCAAACAGCCATCAGCCTCTCACCCAGGCTGGCCAGGCACCCCAGTGGTGACCCCCACCCTGAAGGGGCTGTGGCCAGCCTGCAACAGCCATCAGCCACTCACCCAGGCTGGCCAGGCACATCTATATAATAAAAGGGTAATATGCAAATTGCCCTAACAGCAGAACCTCTGGGAATGACTGGTCACTATGACACACACTGACCACCAGGGGGCAGATGCTCAATGCAGGAGCTGCCCCCTGGTGGTCAGTGCACTCCCACAGGGGGAGCTCTGCTCAGCCACAAGCCAGGCTGACGGCTGCCAGTACAACCGTCAGCAGGGCTAAGGATGTCCAACTGCAGCTTAGGCCTGCTCCCCGCTGGCAAGTGGACATCCCCCGAGGGCTCCCAGGCTGCCAGAGGGATATCTGACTGCCAGCTTAGGCCCAATTCCCCAGGGAGCAGGCCTAAGCCAGCAGGTGGTCATTCCCCGAGGGGTCCCAGACTGCGAGAGGGCACAGGCCGGGCTGAGGGCCCCCGAAGTGCACAAATTTTTGTGCACTGGGCCTTTAGTAATATGTATATATAAATAGGATATAATTATTATTTCCTTATTTGACAGAACTTCCCATATACCTTAAGTATAAAATTTTCCTTCATAAGTAGAAAAAGCAAACCCTTGAGGCATTCCAGAGCCTATTAGAATGACCTAAAGCTAATTCTATGTCAAGAAAAAGCTTCTTGATTTTTCCACCGCCAGTCGGCCTGGTGGTCAAATCCCTCTAGTGTTAACTACAACAATTAAGGCTTGGCTAGAACAAGACTGCGCACAGAGACCACAAGGGGGTGCACCAAGAAAGCATAAAAGATGCGGAGACAAAAAAACATGACAGAAATGGAGGATATGGAGCTAAGAATCGCAATTTTGAGGGCTTGCCATAAATTTGTGCAGAGCCTCACGAAAACTAATGAGACCCTCGATGCTACGATAAAGAAATTAGAAAGTAAGCATACACGGACTGAAATAAAGAATATTATACCCAATAGCAGACCAGAGGAGCACAAGAATCAAACCAAAGATTCGACAAAAACACCCAATTGGAAAAGCAAAATGAAAAAAGAATCCAAAAGTGTGAAGATAGTGTAAGGAGCCTCTGGGACAGCTTTAAGCGGACTAATATCAGAGTCATTGGAGTGCCAGAAGATGAGAGACAGCAAGATACTGAAAACCTATTTCAAGAAATAATGGCAGAAAACTTCCCCCACCTGGAGAAAGAAATGGACTTACAGGTCCAAGAAACGCAGAGAACCCCAAACAAAAGGAATCCAAAGAGGACCACACCAAGACACATCATCATTAAAATGCCAAGAGCAAAAGACAAAGAGAAAATCTTAAAAGCAGCAAGAGAAAGAGACTCAATTACCTACAAGGGAATACCCATACGACTGTCAGCTGATTTCTCAACAGAAACTTTGCAGGCCAGAAGGGAATGGCAAGAAATATTCAAAGTGCTGAATACCAAGAACCTACAACCAAGATTACTTTATCCAGCAAAGCTATCATTCAGAATTGAAGGTCAGATAAAGAGCTTCACAGATAAGGAAAAACTAAAGGAGTTCATCACCGCCAAACCAGTATTATATGAAATGCTGAAAGGTATCCTTTAAGAAGAGGAAGAAGAAGAAAAAGGTAAAGATACAAATTATGAACAACAAATATGCATCTATCAACAAATGAATCTAAGAATCAAGTGAATAAATAACCTGATGTACAGAATGAACTGGTGACTATAATGAATCAGGGACATAGAAAGGGAATGGACTGACTATTCTTGGGGGAAAAGGGGTGTGGGAGATTCGGGAAGTGACTGGACAAAAATCATGCACCTATGGATGAACTCAGTGGGTGGGGAGTGAGGGTGGAGGGTGGGGTGGGAGCTGGAAGGAGGGGAGTTATGGGGGGAAAAAAGAGGAACAAATGTAATAATCTGAACAATAAAGATTTAAAAAAGAAAAAGAAAAGAAAAAAAAAAAAAGAAAAAGCTTCTTAAAATTCAAACCCTGTGAAGGTAGTCAAATATATTAGACCAAAAGATTATATGTTATATATTATTATTCTTGTTTAACAGTATTAAATAATTAATTCATTTAAAGTGACAACCAAAGATATTAAATACAACATAGGCTAGTAAAACTTCAATTCTTATGATTAAGAAGATGGGCTTTTCAGTAATCAAGTTCCTGATTAACATAACATAACTATTTCAATAATATATAAAGCCTTTGCTTCCTAGGAAAATACAGAAAAACTTTTTCCCTTTTAACAGACTGGAAAAGAACCAAACAAATTCTGTATTAGTTTACTTTAGATTCATTTATCTAATTAGATTTATTATTCAGTATACCTATAATTATAGGTATTCCTTTTAAGATTTCTCTTCACAACCCTTCTATAACTTTCAAAAACCTTCTTGCCCATTCAGAAATAACCAGCTTTAGAACAACTCACTTTCTTTTTCCCTTTAAAATGCATCTCCATACCTCATGCCTTCTATTACCCAACCCATACAGCTTCTTTAAAATTAGTTAGAATTCTTAACTCTTAGAAACAATTTTTAGGTGACAAGTAAGTAATTAACATTCCTCAGATTAGTAATACATTCACATTTTTAAGATATATATTTCAAATAAAATGTAAGATATATTCATTAACACTTTCTCCATCTTCTCTGCAATAAGAAGCCCAAAGTAGGCAAACTCAGCTCAATTAATATTTCAGTATCCAGTTATTTCAAAATACTTAGATATTTAATACTTTTTAACTCAGCAAGACTCCAAAGTTTTAAGTTACTTAAGTTATCAAAGACTTGAGAAAACTATGTTTAAATAAATACAATTATATTGTGAAACTACCAAAACCCTTCCTTTTAGCTATATCTATTTATTATGTCTTAACAACTCTATGAGATTTTAAAGCCAATTATTACCTAAGGCATTTTCTTGGCAAATGTTGTAACAGGGATAATATGACCTTGACAACTTTTAGGAGGCTGGAGAAAAGGTGAGTGGGAGGGTGTTTAAAAGATTTATTTCCCATATTTTTTTTTCTGAGTAGAATCCTTATGATGTAACAACATGAAGTCTTGCATATAAGAAGAAATCTTATCCCATTTTAAAACAGAAACAAAAACAACCTCCAAAGTAAAATAAATGAGTTCTCTCAAAAGAAGGGACTGGGACACTTAGCCTTAGAATCTCATCTCACACCAACCTGCACAGCAAATGAGCTTCACAAGGTCTGAGTGGCACAAAGCCCAAACAGCAGAGACAGAGGATTCCCAGTGTTCATAAAATTGTGAAGAGCAAAGCCACATCCCCAAAAGATAAGAAAGCAAGCAAATAACATCTGTAACCAGTTACATTACAGACAGACAAGAACTCTCACTAGCTAAGCATTATGGTGGGCGGATGCCTTGAGAGGGAGAGCAGGGAGGGTCCCCGAGATAAAGAACTCTTGGCAGCTGCTGGGAAGTTCGTGCAATTCCTGCCATCGGTTCAGCCTGTCACAAGCAGTGGGAGCCCCCAGCCAAGCGGGAGGTACCCCCATCTTTAAACCAAACAACAATCAACAGAGACACTCTGTGTACAATATTTACAGGCACACACAACCCACAGACACGAGCTTCACACCACGCTACTTGTCTGTCCAGCCACAGAAACTTCAGAATGCCCTGCATTAAAAACAACAACAAAACAAAACAAACAACAACAACAACAACAACAACACTGAAACAGAGCAATGTCTCTCTCATTCCAGAGTGGATCAGACTAAGGGCTCGGAGACCAGGCAAGGACCACTGAAGTCTCTTGCCACCTGGACCTGATCAGGCTTGACCAGACAAGAGGCAGTAAATGCCTCCCGTGCCTTACAAAGAAGCCCAGATGAGGCAGCAAATGCTTCTCGTGTCATACAAAAATGCTTGATTCAACTTAAGTGGAAGGACGGGGATTGCTGGAGCCGAGCTCGGACTCCACAGGAAAATTCCTGGCAGCAGTGCAAGCTAAAAAAGGTGCTGATTTCAGCCCCAGGAACCCCCAGTCCAGGCAGCCAGTGGGATCTCCAGTACTTACCTGCAAAGAAATCCCATTGGGGGTCCTACCAAGGTTGCCAAGTTTGAAACTGGACACAATGGGTCCAAGGTTCCTGTCACTACTTGAGCCAAATTAAGCAGAGACAGGTTGGATCACATATGAGCATTTATTCCAATAATGCCGGCAGTATGGGGATAGCAGTCGGTCACCCTGGAAATTCTGCTCTGACCTCCTCTCGCCAGTTGGCTGATTATATACACACGAGGGAGAAGATAACTCCATGCAACTGCGAACTGCAAGTGTAACATGGAAAGGGAAGGATAGGGTCTGCAGTCTGGCCTTCAGAAGCTCAAAGTTCGATAACAAAGTGGCTAATCTCCTCAAACGGCTCAGCCCATTCCTGGACCAGAGAATGGTCAGGGTTCCTGAGAAAAACTCCCGGAGGGGGTCAGGGTCTGGGCACAGCAACCAAATCAAAGCATGTCCTGTCCTTGGTCTGTTCTCAAAATGTATTTCTTTTCTGAGTAATGGACCCATTGAGGCATCTTATCTTTTCACTAGAGGCCCGGTGCATTAATCTGTGCATGGGTGGGGTCCCTCGCCCTGGCCTGGTTTCATCCTCCGGTTTCCCAGAGTCTGTAAGAAAACTTTTTCTCTACAGTTAGTAAGGTGAATAATTAGTAAACAGCTGAGGCTCTATTCTTATTACGTGCCCTTCCTCACTATCAACTCCATTCACCTGCCAAAGGACCTCTTGGTGGCTTCTAAGCTTTGGTAATTGTGAATAAAGCTGCTATAAACATCAATGTGTAGGTATTGTTGTGGACATGAGTTTTCACCTCCTTTGGATAAATACCAAGGTGTGTGATTGTTGGATTGTATGATAAGAGAATGTTTAGTTTAGAAAGAAATTGGAAAACTTTGCATCTCCACCAGTAATGAATGGAATTCCTGTGGCTGCAGATCCTTGGCATTTTTGATTTTGGACATTCTGATAGGTGTGTAGTGGTATCTCATGGTTGTTTTAATTTGCATTTCCCTGATGACATGTGATATGGAGCATCTTTTCAAATGCTTAGTTGCCATCTGAGTATTTTCTTTGGCGAAGTGTCATTTCAGGCCTTTTGGCCATTTTGGGGGGTTTCTTTTTAGAGAGAGTGGAACAGGTGATGGGGGGGGAGAGAGAGAGAGAGAGAGAGAGAGAGAGACATTGATGTGAGAGAAACACATCGATTGGTTGTCTCCCACATGCAAGATGGAACCTGCAACCCAGGTACATGCCCTTGACTGGAAATCGAACTGGTGACCCTTTGGTGCGCAGGCCGACACTCTAATTACTGAGCATGCCAGGGCATTGCCCATTTTATAATTGGATAACAATGATTTTTTGTTTAGTAATTTTGTTTTATTTTCCATGTCCTTGCTTGCACATATTTTTCAAAAGCAAGAACACTATATCAGACTTCATATTTTTGTCACACGCTTTACCAGTTTATGAAACAAACAAAAACCAAAGTCTAAATTTAAAAACACCAGCTTTCCCAAGTCCCTGTCTTCCATTCCCCAGGGATCTAAAGGTTAAGACCACTGAACTCCAAGAGAATTTGAAAGGCAGAGAGAGGAGAAGAGAGAGAGAGAGAGAGAGAGAGAGAGAGAGAGAGATCTGGCTCAGAGGCCAGTGAACTTCCTGATCCAGTCTACCCCACCCCAGCCCCTGTCCCCCAGGCTGTAAGTGCCCATTCCAGAATTATGGGACAGCATGGGCAAGGCAGGGAGCACATGGGACAAGGCACCCACAGAGGACAGCCCATCATAAATCAATTTCCATGTGTTGCCTGGAGCTCTGCGTTAGGCATTTTCATCTACATGAGCTCATTAAAGCTGAGCCACAGCCGTCATACAGCCAGGAAGCACAATCATGGGTGGAATCTGGACACTGGAGAGTCTTATGCAGTTAACCAAGGTGCCCAAACTTCCTCTCAAAGACCTCACAACAACCCTGGGCGGCAACAATAATGATTAGTGCTGACTCTTACAGAGCTCCTACTGTAACCTTAGCTCCATGTGCTCCAGGCGCCTTAGAGAGGTTGTCTTCAGAAATTGTGTCTGTTGTGTGTCTGTTTAACAGAGGAGGAGGGGACTGAGGCAGAGAGGTACCAGACCTTGGGAAGAACAGCATAGCCGAATGAGGTCCCTGGCACTGCGGGACTCTGGGCTGCTGGGCCTTGAGCTCTCTGAGCACCTGCTCTGTGCCAGGATTTGTGCTGGGCGCTGGGGTGACAGTTGTGACCACAAACAGACTGACAAACATGAAAGTTTCAGAGAAAGGAAGTGCCACAGGGTGGTGTGATTGGGAGGGGCTGTGGGAGCAGGGGGTGGGGAATTGGTTGGGGTGGTCAGGGAGGGCTGCACTGAGGAGGGTATATTTGGCTGAAACCCGAGAGCTAAGGAGCCAGCTTGCAAAGTTCCTGGGGAAGGGCGTTCCAGGCAGAGGGAACAGCAAGCATAAAGGCCTGTGTGGGAACAAGCTCAGTATGTATGAACAACAGAAAGAGGAAGTGAGAATGAGGTGGGAGAGTGAGAGAGGGAAGAGAGAGGAAGCTTTGTACTGGGGGGAGGAGGGGCAAAGGGGGTGGGAGGGGGAGTATCCGGGCCCCAGAAAGCCCAGAAAAGTAGGGCTGTGAGGCATGGTCTCCCAGGCTGGGTCCACTGTCAACCCCTCCTGGGTCCACTCTTCCCCACCACGTCTCCTCCCCCTCCCCCTCCTGCCTTCCCTTTCTCCTTTCAGGCCATGTCTGCACTCCCCACTTCCACTGCAAAGTTTGCAGTACAACCCAGCTCCCCCATTGCTACCAGGGCTCATGGGTTCCTTCCCATAAGGAAGATGGAACTCTCTCTAAAGTCTCCACCTGAAGGCATTCATTCATTCATTCATTCATTGAAGTTATTCTCTCATCTATCAAATATTGATTTGCCTCAGGTATTTTGCCCTGTAGTTTCCTCTTCTTGGAACACTGTCTTTTATCCCTCAAGGCTCTGCTTCCAACCTTGACTTTTCTAAGATGCCTTTCCTGACCACCCCCAGCAAATTAACCCCTATCACCCTTAGCAGCTGAGCTGCTCCTGGTGATAAAACAGGGTAGGTGAGTGCTCCTGGGGTCTCTTTCTCTATATATCTGAGCTATATTGACACGATGGGCATTCGTTTCCCTTTCTCCGTTTTCTTTGGGAACCATCCCTTGCTTCCCTCCCTGGTGATTTGGATGGGGCCAACCCCATTTTCCAGCTCTGGAAATCAGCAGGTCATCCAGGTAAAGCCAATGAGAGACAGCCCCGGGACTTGTGCTGGGACTCCTGGGACACTGAGTTTTTGTTCTGCCATGGTTACTTATCTGGTAGGTTATGAGGCTGGGACTGCTGGGGGCAGAGAGAACCTGCCTGGAGATGAACTCAGTATTGAGGAAAGCAGAAATGAGAGAGGGAGAGGGGCATATTCAGTGTGTATGAACACCTGGCTTCAGCCATACCTGAAATCCAAACTCCTGGACTTTTCTGTTACAAAAACCAGTAAATCCCCCTGTGCTTAAGCTAGTTTGGGTTTCAGTTATTTTCAATAGAAGGCCTGATTGATAATAAAGCCTCCAAGATATGCAGGTGGTCAAGCTTAGGTACTTTCCCCTAGAGCAGCGGTTCTCAACCTGTGGGTCGTGACCCTTTTGGGGGTCAAATGACCCTTTCACAGGGGTCGCCTAAGACCATCGGAAAACACATATATAATTACATATTGTTTTTGTGATTAATCACTATGCTTTAATTATGTTCAATTTGTAACAATGAAAATACATCCTGCATATCAGATATTTACATTATGATTCATAACAGTAGCAAAATTACAGTTATGAAGTAGCAACAAAAATAATTTTATGGTTGGGGGTCACCACAACATGAGGAACTGTATTAAAGGGTCACGGCATTAGGAAGGTTGAGAACCACTGTCCTGGTCTAAAGCAGAATTATAACCTCATAACAGTGTCTGTGTTTTGTTTTCCCCTCCATCAAATTGGGAGTAGAGGGGCTGGTAATAACATTCTTCTGGCTTAACAAAGAAAAATTTCACAAATATTTATCCTTTTCAGAATCTACATACCAAGTTAAGTATTAGTCCCAGGGTAATAAATTGCTAAGTAAGACAACAAATCAGAATTATATATTTGTAAGGTTAAAGTTTCCTTTCACAAAATGTACCAATGATCTCTGAGGTCCCTGTGGCTTACAATGAATATTTGTGCCACTTGGGGTGCTCTCTTAAAAATAAGACCAAAGCTGGTTTGGCACAGTGGTTAGAGGATTGGCCCACTTTTGTAGGTTCCCTAGCCCCAAGAGAGACATGTGCAGGATGCAACCAATCAATGTGTGTGTGTATCGCTATCTCCCACTCCTCCCTCCCTTCCACTCTCTAGAAATCAATAGAAAAATATATTTGGGGTAGGATTAAAGTACATATATATTTTTTGAAAAGACCAAAGAACATATATGATAACCCATGGACACAAACAACAGTGTGGTGATGACCAGAGGGAAGAGGGGGTAGGGGCTGGGTGGAGGTGGGCTAGAGATGAAAAAAGGGGACATCTGTAATAGTGCCAATAATAAAGTTTTATATATACACTAGAGGCCCAGTGCACAAAAATTTGTGCACTCAGGGGGGTCCCTCAGCCCCGCCTGTGCCCTCTCACAGTCTGGGACCCCTCAGGGGATGTCCACCTGCTGGCTTAGGCCCGCTCCCCAGGGGATTGGGCCTAAGCTGGCAGTCAGACATCCCTCTGGCAGCCCGGGAGCCCTCGGGGGATGTCCACTTGCCAGCAGGGAGCAGGCCTAAGCTGCAGCTGGACATCCTTAGAGCTGCTGAGGAGGCGGGAGAGGCTCCTGCCATCACTGCTGTGTTGGCAGTCATCAGCCTGGCTTGTGGCTGAGCAGAGCTCCCCCTGTGGGAGCGCACTGACCACCAGGGGGCAGCTCCTGCATTGAGCATCTGCCCCCTGGTGGTCAGTGTGTGTCATAGTGACCAGTCATTCCCAGAGGTTCTGCTGTTAGGGTCAATTTGCATATTGCCCTTTTTATTATATAGGATAGAGGCCTGGTGCACGGGTGGGGGCCAGCTGGTTTGCCCTGAAGGGTGTCCCGGATCAGGGTGGGGTCCCACTGGGGTGCCTAGCCAGCCTGGGTGAGTGGCTGATGGCTGTTTGCAGGCTGGCCACAGTCCTTTCAGGGTGGAGATCCCCACTGGGGTGCCTGGCCAGCCTGGGTGAGGGGCTGATGGCCATTTTCAGGCTGGCTATGGCCACAGGCTGGAAGCAGGTATCTGGGATTTATTTATCTTCTATAATTGAAACTTTGTAGCCTTAAGTGGAGCTCAGGGCTGGCAGGGCAGGCGGGAAGCTTGGCTTCCTCCATTGGAGAGGGCAACCCAAGCCTCCTCTTCACTCCAGCTCCATGGCCACTGCCATCTTAGTTGGGTTAATGTGCATATTTGCTCCTGATTGGCTTGTGGGTGTATCAGAGGTATGGTCAATTTGCATGTTTCTCTTTTATTATATTAGATATATACAAATATACATATATACATATATACATATATACATATACTAGTGACCCGGCACGTAAAATCATGTGAGTCCTGGAATCCCTCCCCGAGTGCGCCTCCCCATGCACGCAGCCCGGCCCTCCCGCCCAGAAAGAGTCCTGCAGCCACCGCCGCTGCCGCTGCAGGAGGTGGGACCCAGAAACTCACCTGTGCCTCCGGTCAAGTCCTCCAGAGTCAAGTTCTCACCCACTCACGCGTGCCTAGCCACACATGCAGCCCTGCCCACCCGCGCGTGCCTGCTGGGCATGCAGCCTCCTGCTGATTGGTCGTTACAGCATGAGGGCGTCATGACCATTAGTATATTAGCTCTTTATTATGTTGGATACACATACACATATATACATATACGTATATATACATATAAGAAGGGCTTTTGCACATGCTATTCCTTCTCCCTAAAGTACTTTTCCCTGCATTTTTTTATCTAGTTAAATCCTCTCATCATTCAAGTCTCTGCTCAGGTTTTCTGTTCTCAAGAAGCCTTCTAATACATATATATATATATATATATATATACATATATATATATATATATATGTATATATATATATATGTACACCAGTGGGGTTCCTTGGCCTGGTCCCTGCGGGATTGGGCCAAAACTGGCTCTCTGACATCTCCCACGGGGTCCTGGATTGTGAGAGGGGGCAGACCAGGCCGAGGGACCCCACTGGTGCATGATCAGGGCTTGGAGGGATCACAGGAGGGCTCCAGGGCGTGTCCGGCCCATTTCACTCAGTCCTAATTGGCCAGACCCCAGCAGCAAGCTAACCTACCAGTTGGAGCGTCTGCCCCCTGGTGGTCAGTGCACATCGTAGCGACTGGCTGACCAGTCAACTGTCTGCCCTTTGGTGGTCAGTGCACATCATAGTGCGTAGTTGAGTGGCCTTAGCATATCATTAGCATATTAAGCTTTGATTGGTTGAATGGCTGACTGGGTGAACGGACACCACGTAGCATATTAGGCTTTTATTAACATCCAAAAGTTCTGTCTCCCAGAAGGGAGGCTTAGCCATTGCTTATATACACTGATTGGTCAATTACATGTTGATTTCTTCTTTACTTGGCTACTTTTATCTGTTTGAGTTCCTGTCAGCTCATCCTGTTTTTTTGGGGTTTTTGTGTGTGTGTGTGTGTGTGTGTGGTTTTTTTTGCTGCATCTGCAAAATGCTGTTTTAACATTTGGCAAGAAATAACATTTAGAACTGCCCAGACCTTGAGAGTCTTGTCCTATCTGGCATTTGGGAAAGGTGTTTTGTGATGTTGAGGAATGCCTAACTTTCTGCAGTTGCAAAGAAAGATGTTTATACTTATCTTTCTATTATTTCTTTCACCAGCACTTAGAAGAGTCTTTAATCCTCAAACCTTGAGCAGGAATTCCACTAGTTAGTACCAAGAGCAAATCAGAGAGGCTAACACTTAGAACTGGTTAGGGTTAGGAAGTGTGAGGTTGTAATGTTTTGCATTTATAGGAAATGATGGCTGGAACTGTGGCAGCTATGTTACCACCTTGAGGGATGACATATGCTGCCAACATGCCAAGGATTCTTAGCCCATGAGAACACCATTCAACTGATGCATTGATCACTGTGGAACCTCCCTACCTTGATGGGACTACTTGTTTTATAAAATAATAAAGGTCCTTATTTTTTAAGATATTTGGAATTTGTTCTTAACTTACTTGCAGCCAACAGCATTCTACATGATACACCCAAGGGGAGTGATACACACAAGGTGGCACAGGAACTTAATGAGCATGGCCTCCTAAGTGCTCAGGCAGGTGCTCTCACCAGTCGTGGTCCCGGCTGTCAGCACAGCGAGACCCTCATCATCTCCAGGCCCAGTCACTGTCGGCATCATAGGTTGATTATGGTCCCCATATTCTGTAGAAGAGAACAATGAATTTTCTTTTCAACTCTAGCCACCAACCCACAAAATTTAATTAAAATCACTCCCGGAACATAGCATCAATACTGGTAATTTAACAGTAATGCATAAAAATATCAGATTGCTTTTGGGGGTGGAATGGGGATGGGGATAACATGGGAAGGGGTAAAAGAGAACGTTATAAGATGATGGAAATGTTCTTTATCTTAATAGGGGTTTATATTACATAGTATATGCACTAGTCTAAACTCAGCAAACATATTAAGATGTGTGCATTACACTGTATGCAAATTTTACTCAATAAAGAACTATAAATACCAAACTCTAGTGACATAAATGCTGAAATGTTTAGGGATTAAAAATATTGATGTTCACTTTAAAATACTTCACTTTAATGTATTTGAAAATCCATCAAAGAAATAATATGGATTGATGAATAAATAGAGGATGGACTGATAGGTATATGGTAAAGCAAATTTAGAAAAACGTTGACAATTGTAGAATCTAGAATATGGGCATGTGGGTATTATGGTAAAATTCACTCAACTTTTCTGTAGGCTTGACATTTTTCTTAATTAAATGATGGGAAGATATAACAAACCTATGTATACTTAGGAAATTGGGCCAGTGTTTTGGAAGATACACAAACTAATGGTGGCTCAAACCAGGCCGAAGTCTGGATCTTTCACCTTGACAGCCCAGCTGGCCCTTTTCTCCTGCTGCTGTGCCACCCAAGGATGCTGTCCTCAGCGGCTCATGGACATCATGCTCACACTTCAGGCCAAGTGACGGGGGCTGGGGTGGGGGGGGAGAATAAGGAATGGAGATCTGCTTGTGATTGAAAGTTACAAAGATAGCTGATACAGAAACCAAAAATGATGATGATAATTATGATAACAATGATAGCCAACATATCACCCCTACTTATGAGCAAGGCCCTATTCAAGGGCTTCACATGACTGAATTTATTTAGTCCTAACAACAACCTTATGAGGTATATACTGTTATGATTCTCATTTATGGATGTGGAAACGGAGGCCCAGGTAGGTTGGGTGGTATCATTACCTCAGAAAGGGTATGGTAAGAATCGAATCCTCAGCTTCTGTGGCAGGAAGTCAACAGCGAATGGCTTTGTGGGTAACCCTGATGCATCAGAAGCCAGAGGCATAAACATCTTGTTAAGAGATATGGAAATTGTAACAGAAATATAACAGCAGAAACCATGACTGTTGCTTGTCTCTGGAGGGAGGAAGTGGTGGAGTGGTGAGTTGGGTAGTAAGGCACGTTGCAACATCAGCGTGCCGGCCATCAGGAAATGAGGCCGGAAGTCATGAATCTAGAAACCTGAGATCCCAACTGTCTGCAGGGCTCATTCCTGTGAGTGTCCAGACCCTACTGATGATATCTTGGAAGAGGGGTAACAAAATCGCAGCTGATGGTCGAGGTTTGGAGGTCGCCATTGGAGCCTGGACAACCTGCCTGCAGGCAAGGCCCAGCATGGAAGCCTGAGGCCAGGAGGAGGACATGTGGGCACACCCACCAGGGGTTCCCCGCAGTGTCCTACCCAGCTCTCCAAAGCCACAGTTGAATGGCAGTAGCACCAGTTACCACGGCAAACGTTCAGGAAGCACACGGCCAGGGCCAGGCAGTGTTCCAAGCACCACACAGGTATCAACTCATTTGGTCCTCCCAACAATCAGGATGGGGGAGGGAAACTGAGGCACAGAGCTATGACTCCATGAAAGGCCATAGAATTGGGGACTCTTTTGTGAACCTCCTGCTACAAATAATCACCTCAGAGTAAGAATAAATCACATATCAGATTCCACTAAAGATGTATACTTTCTTGACTCATTTCTGTACACCCGCTGGAATTTCAGCCACAGGGACCACATTGGCCAGGAAAGTGCTGAGAGAACATCAGTAACTAGAGCAATGCAAATCCAAAAGCACGGAGGAGACCCAGCTTGGAGGAGCCATGTTGGCATTCTAACGGATGTGGGTGTATTGCCGGCCTAGATCTGTAAGATGGAGATAACAATGGCATTATAGAGTGTCAGCTGAGGCCCAGTGACTTACCTGACCCTCTCCAATGCCAACTACTGTTAGTGTTATGATTATGGCCTTAATTTAAAAAAAAAAAGGATAAACAAAGGAAGAAAGAAGAAAGGAAGGGGAAAGAAATAAAGAAAGAGAGATAAGAAAGAGGAAAACATTTTAATATCAAGAAGGAAGAAAGGGAGTGAGGAGGAAGGTGGAGGAGTGGGGGATGATAGGTTTTCAAAGATTCCCACAAACAACTGAAAATAAAGTTTTATCCTTAAAGGTCCTGGCCATGCAGCTGAGGTAATTTGCTGGATGGGTAAAGAGTCCACTTGCATTACAACCCCAGCCCTGCCACATCTGGTTCTCTGAGCCTCGGTTTCCCCACGCCCACAGGCTGCCTTGAGAACCTGAGAAGTGCTGTCCGTTAGGGAGCTGGTGGCATCGCCTGGATTCTGCTCCTGTGATGCCATTACTACCCAGTTCTCACTTAGCAGACAATTCCAAAGGCTATAAATAGCCACATCTTGGCTTCTCATAAATGTATGAAATATGACTTGGCAGCTTGCCCAGGCTCCCTGTCTGGGTGGTGGGACTGTTTCGCAGAGGTCTAGTGAGTACCAAGGTCATTGGCTCCAAAGGAACCCCAGCTGCTGTGTGGCACCAGGTATCGTGCCACCCTATGCCCTCCTTGGCACAGGCTCACACCAGCCACACTGGCAAGCCCTGTCTGGGGACTTAGACCTGGCCTCTGCCTATTTGCTTGGACTTAGCTGTAGGGCCCAGACTGCATTAGGTAAGTTCTTTCACAAGTCGGTTCTGGGAAGGCTGTGCCAGACAGCAGGTGGGGAGAGGAGGGAGGGGTGGGCACACTGCTGTGCTGTGCGGGGGGGCCTTCCTCCATCTCACTTCATGAAGTTCTCAGAGGCTGACCTCGCCCCAGGCTCAAGAGTGGGACCCAAGGGGCAACGAATGCAGAGTTTAGAGACCCTACTGTCTGGGTTCAAGTCCCAGCTGCCCCGCATATAACCTTAGTTTTATCTACCCTCTCAGTGCTTCCATTTCCCCATCTGTAAAAAGGAGATAATAACAATGCCTACACCAGGGGTCCTCAAACTTTTTAAACAGGGGGCCAGTTCACTGTCCCTCAGACTGTTGGAGGGCCGGACTATAGTTTAAAAAAAAACTATGAACAAATTCCTATGCACACTGTACATATCTTATTTTGAAGTAAAAAAACAAAATGGGAACAAATACAATATTTGTATTTGCATGTTGCCCAGGGGCCATAGTTTGAGGACCCCTGGCCTACACTATAGGGTTGCTGGAAGGATATGATTTTATTATTGCTGTTGTTGTTATAACCTGATGCAGTGTCAAGCACAGACTATCTTTTCCAAATAGGGTGTTATTATTACTTCTTTTCTGTTCAAACTAGTTAAGTAGTTAAGAGCAAGGACTCTGGAGCCAGCCTGGTTGGGTTCAACTCCCAGGCCCACCACTTATTACCTATGTAACCTTAGACATACATCTTACCTCTGTGGGCCTCAATTCCCTCATCTGTATAATGGGGATGACAATTATTTATCCCTCATAGGGTATTTGAGAGCTGAGTAAGTTAATACCTGCTAAGTGCTTGGAACACAGTGAGCAATCTGTTATTGCGATTGTTGCTCTTTTTCCATTGAGGTTGCTAAGCTGCTGTGATATAATCCTTCGGCTGCTCTCATCTCCTCCTGGGAAGCATCTGCTGGGGATTACGACAACACACAAAAAATTAAAAGTAGAAAGATGAAGAAAGACAACTCAGAGGATATCCTATAAGTACCTGGATTTAACTGTGCCTGAAGCAGAATCTACTGTTGGACTTCTCAATTTCAGGAGCTAATAAATTCCTTCTTAGGTTAAACCACCCTGCTTGGATGTCTGTTACTTGCAGCCAAATGTGTTCTGACTAATGCAGAAGGCTAGTGGGGGGTTCAAATAACAGGGAAGATATGCGAGGTGAGAAAGCCAAGGGAAGGAACAAAGGAGAGAAAGCTTGAGAAAAGTAGGCTGTGTGCCTCCTGGGTTAGAATTCCAGCTCTGTTACTTATTGCTTTTGGTAAAGTGATTACGGAATGGATGGGACCTTTGACTCCTCCCTGTGTAAATGCTTGCGGTGTGACTTTGCCACTGTTTCCATCAAGAGATGGAGTCTGTTTCCCGGCCCTTTGAATCTGTGCTGACCTTATAACTTGGCTTGGCCAATAGAACATGGTGAAAGGGATTCTGTGTTAGTTTCAAGCTTACACTTCAAGAAGCCTTGCAACTTCTGCTTGCTCTCTTGGACCCTTGCCATGACCTTGTGGCCATGTCTGGGCTAGTTTGCTGGAGGATACGAGACTAGAGGCTTCCCAGCCAACTCCCCAGCCCCCTTAAGCAGAGCTATCTAGCTACCCAGAGCTGAACACAGATTCATGAATGAGCCCAGTCAAAACTTAAGGAACTACTCACCTGGGCCCAGCCTATATTGCCAACCTACAGAATGGGGAGAAAATGAATAATTGTTGCATTAAGCCACTGAGTTTGGGGTGGTTTCTTACGTAGCAGTAGATAACTGACACATCTGGGAAGGTCGACTTCCCTACAGGCCGTCCCAAACCTGACCGTCAGGTCACATATAGCAAGCCAAGGCCTCCCTGCCCATCCCTGTCTCTCGTCTTGTGCTAGTTCCAAGCCTGGGCCTCAGGAATCCTAGTCACTTTCTTGGACCCCTGCTACTGATAGGGTGGACTTATAATCTAAAAGATAGAGCACCTGCATTAATCTGAAAAGTAATCATATTATTTTAAATCTTAGAACACATATATTTATGTGAATAGGGGGTTAAGTTTCTTATGTATGAGGAGGGAGTTAAATTTTTCTTTTTTTTTCCCTTTTATTTATTTATTTTTTTTTCCAATATATTTTTTTGTTGCTTAAATTATTACAAAGAGTATTACATATTTCTCCTTTTTTCCCCCCGCCCTTGACAATCCCCTGGCCTCCCCTACCCCCCAGTGTCTTATGTCCATTGGTTATGCTTATATGCATGCATACAAGTCCTCTGGTTGATCTCTTACCACCCCCCTGCCCCCCGACCCTCCCCGGCCTTCCTGCTGTAGTTTGACAGTGTGTTCGAGGCAACTCTGCCTCTGTATCTATTATTGTTCAAAAGTTTATAATGGTCTCTATTATCCATGAATGAGTGAGATCATGTGGTATTTTTCCTTCATTGACTGGCTTATTTCACTTAGCATAATGCTCTCCAGTTCCATCCATGCTGTTGCAAATGGTAAGAGTTCCTTCTTTTTTACAGCAACATAGTATTCCATCGTGTAGATGTACCAAAGTTTTCTAATCCATTCATCTACTGATGGGCACTTAGGCTGTTTCCAAATCTTAGCTATGGTGAATTGTGCTGCTATGAACATAGGGGTGCATATATCCTTTCTGATTGGTGTTTCTGGCTTCTTGGGATATATTCCTAGAAGTGGGATCACAGGGTCAAATGGGAGTTCCATTTCCAGTTTTTTGAGGAAACGCCATACTGTCTTCCATAGTGGCTGCACCAGTCTGCATTCCCACCAGCAGTGCACGAGTGTTCCTTTTTCTCCACATCCTTCTCCAGCACTTGTCGTTTGTTGATTTGTTGATGATAGCCATTCTGACAGGTGTAAGATGGTACCTCATTGTTGTTTTGATTTGCATCTCTCGGATGATTCGTGACTTTGAGCATGTTTTCATATGTCTCTTGGCTTTCTGAATGTCCTCTTTTAAAAGGTGTCTATTTAGGTCCTTTGCCCATTTTTTGATTGGATTGTTTATCTTCCTTTTGTTAAGTTGTATGAGTTCCCTATAAATGTTGGAGATTAGGCCCTTATCAGATATAATGTTGGCAAATATGTTCTCCCATGTAGTGGGCTTTCTTGTTGTTTTGTTGATGGTTTCTTTTGCTGTGCAGAAACTTTTTATTTTGATGTAGTCCCATTTGTTTATTTTCTCTTTAGTTACCAATGCCCTAGGATCTGTATCGGTGAAGAAATTGCTTCGGCATATGTCCGAGATTTTGTTGCCTTTGGATTCTTCTAGTATTTTTATGGTTTCCCGTCGTATATTTAAGTCCTTTATCCATTTTGAGTTTATTTTTGTGTATGGTGTAAGTTGGTGGTCTAGTTTCATTTTCTTGCATGTATCTGTCCAATTTTCCCAACACCATTTATTGAAGAGACTGTCTTGACTCCATTGTATGTTCTTGCCTCCTTTGTCAAATATTAATTGAGCGTATTGGTTGGGGCTGATTTCTGGGCTCTCTATTCTATTCCATTGATCTATATGTCTGTTCTTGTGCCAGTACCAGGCAGTTTTGAGAACAGTGGCTTTGTAATACAGCTTGATATCTGGTATTGAGATCCCACCTACTTTGTTCTTTCTCAGGATCTCTGCAGCTATTCGGGGTCGTTTTTTATTCCAGATGAATTTTTGGAGAGTTCGTTCTAGGTCTGTGAAATATGCCATTGGTATTTTAATGGGAAGTGCGTTGAATTTATAGATTGCTTTGGGCAGTATGGACATTTTAATGATGTTGATTGTACCAATCCAAGAACATGGTATGTTCTTCCATCTCTTTATGTCTTCCTCTATCTCTTTTTTCAACGCCCTGTAGTTTTCTGAGTAGAGGTCTTTTACCTCTTTAGTTAAGTTTATTCCTAGGTAGCTTAATGTTTTTGGTGCGATGGTAAATGGGATTGCTTTTTTAGTCTCTCTTTCTGCAAGTTCACTATTGGTGTATAGAAATGCCATAGATTTCTTGGCGTTAATTCTGTATCCTGCTACATTGCCGAATTCTTTTATTAAGTCTAATAGTTTTTTGATGGAGTCTTTAGGGTTTTTTAAGTATAATATCATGTCATCTGCAAATAAGGACAGTTTTATTTCTTCTTTTCCAATTTGGATACCTTTTATTTCTTCTTCTTCTCTAATTGCAATGGCTAATACTTCCAGTACTATGTCAAACAGGAGTGGTGAGAGTGGGCATCCCTGTCTTGTTCCTGTTCTTAGGGGAAATGGTGTTAGTTTATGTCTATTGAGTATGATGCTGGCTGTGGGTTTGTCATATATGGCTTTTATTATGTTGAGGTATGATCCTTCTATTCCCACCTTGCTGAGAGTTTTTATCAAAAATGGGTGTTGAATTTTGTCAAATGCTTTTTCTGCATCAATTGATATGACTATGTGGTTTTTTTCCTTCAATTTGTTTATGTAATGTATCACGTTTATTGATTTGCGGATATTGTACCATCCTTGCATCCCTGGGATAAATCCCATACTTGGTCATGGTGTATGATCTTTCTGATGTACTGCTGGATCCAATTTGCTAGGATTTTGTTGAGGATTTTGGCATCTATGTTCATGAGGGATATTGGCCTGTAATTCTCTTTCATTGTGTTGTCTTTACCTGGTTTTGGTATTAGGGTGATGCTGGCTTCATAGAATGAGCTTGGAAGTGTTCCTTCCTCTTGGATTTTTTGTAGTAGTCTGAGGAGGATAGGTTTTAGTTCTTCCTTGAATGTTTGGTAAAACTTCCCTGTGAAGCCGTCTGGTCCTGGGCTTTTGTTTGCTGGAAGCTTTTTGATGACTGCTTCAATTTCTTCCATAGTTATTGGCCTGTTGAGATTTTTAGATTCTTCCTGATTAAGTTTTGGAATGTTGTATTTTTCTAGAAATATGACCATTTCCTCCAGGTTGTCTAGTTTGTTAGAGCAGAGTTGTTCATAGTATTTTTTAACAATCATTTGTATTTCTGTGGGGTCTGTTGTTATTTCGCCTCTATCATTTCTGATTTTGTTAATTTGGGTCCTCTCTCTTTGCTTCTTGGTGAGCCTGGCTAGAGGTTTGTCAATCTTGTTTATCCTTTCATAGAACCAGCTCTTGGTTTCATTGATTTTCTGTATTGTTTTTTTGGTTTCTATGTCATTTATTTCTGCTCTAATCTTTATTATCTCCTTCCTTCTGCCCACTCTGGGCTTTTCTTGTTGCTCTCTTTCTAATTCTTTGAGCTGTAGAGTTAGATGATTTACTACCATTTTTTCTTGTTTTTTGAGGTAGGCCTGTAAAACTATAAACTTCCCTCTCAGGACTGCTTTCATTGTGTCCCATAGGTTTTGGATTGTTGTGTTTTCATTGTCATTAGTTTCCAGGATGTTTTTAATTTCTTCTTTGATCTCATTGGTAACCCAATCAATATTTAATAACATGCTATTCAGCTTCCAAGTGTTTGAGTATTTTGGGTTGTTTTTATTGTAGTTTATTTCTAATATTATGTCCTTGTGGTCTGAGAAGATGCTTGGTATGATGTCAATCTTCTTGAATTTGGGGAGACTTTGTTTGTGACCCAATATGTGGTCTGTTTTTGAAGATGTCCCAGGAGCACTTGAGAAGAACGTATATTTTGTGGCTTTGGGGTGAAGTGTTCTGAAGATGTCAATTAAGTCCATCTGATCTAGTGAGTCATTTAGGATTGCTGTTTCTTTGCTGATTTTTTGTCTAGCGGATTTATCCAGTGATGTCAGTGGTGTATAAAGTCCCCTACTATGATTGTATTGTTGTCGATCTCTCCCCTGATATCTTCCAGGAGTTTTCTTATGTATGTGGGTGCTCCTGCATTGGGTGCATATATGTTTATCAGGGTTATATCCTCTTGTTGTATTGATCACTTTAGTATTATGAAGTGGCCTTCCTTATCTCTTGTTATGGCCTTCACTTTGAGGTCTATTTTGTCCGATATAAGTATTGCTACCCCAGCTTTTTTTTCATTTCGATTTGCCTGAAAGATATTTTTCCATCCCTTCACTTTCAGTCTGTGTGAGTCCCTTCTAATGAGGTGGGTCTCTTGTAGATAGCAAATGTATGGGTCATGTTTTTTTATCCATTCAGCCACTCGATGTCTTTTGATTGGACAATTTAGTCCATTTACATTTAAAGTTATTATTGAAAGGTACTTGTTTGTAGCCATTTCTATTTTTTTGTGGCTGTTTTCTTTCTGGGCTTTTTATTTCTTCTTTTTACACCAGTCCCTTTAGCATTTCTTACAATGCTGGCTTGGTGGTGATGAACTCCCTTAGCCTTTTTTTTTTAAATAATTTTTATTTCTTAAATTATTACATATGTCTCCTTTTCCCCCACCTTGGCATTCCCCCGGCCCCTACCCCCCCGCCCGCCCCCCCCCCCCCCCCGCCCCGTGTCTTGTGTCCATTGGTTAATCTTATATGCATGCATATAAGTCCTTCGGTTGATCTCTTAATGCCCCCCAAACCCTCCCAAGACTTCCCACTGTAGTTTGACAGTCTGTTCAATGTTGCTCTGCCTCTGTATCTACTCCTGTTCATCAGTCTATACTGGTCCCCTTTGTCTGTCCCAACCTCACTGGAGTAGTCTCAACCTCACCAGGGCCGTCTGAGCCTCACCAGGCCGTTACAGCCTCACCAGGGTCGTCCTGACCTCACAGGGGCCGTTTCAACCTCACCGGGGCTGTCCCTACCTCGCGGGGGCCGTTTCAACCTCACCGGGGCCGTCCCGACCTCACCGGGGCCGTTTCAACCTCACAGGAGCCGTCCCGACCTCACCGGGGCCGTTTCAACCTCACCGGGGCCTTCCCTACCTCACGGGGGCCGTTTCAACCTCACTGGGGCCGTCCCGACCTCACCAGGGCCGTTTCAACCTCACCAGGGCCGTCCCGACCTCACAGGGGCCGTCCCGACCTCACCGGGGCCGTATCGTTCTCACCGGGGCTGTCCCGACCTCACCGGGGCCATCCCAGCCTTACCTGGGAAACAGGAAGTTTGGTCCTCTGTCCCCTGCCAGCGGCTCCCCACCAGACAAAATCTCCAGGCGTTCCTGGTGGCTGAACATCCAGCACTCCTGCTCAGATCATGCCCTCCACCAAGTGCACAGACTGCCTGTCTACCATCCCCCAGCGCCCCACTCGAGACTGGAACCGGTGGGCATGTTTGTGCGCCTGCTGGTACAGTGGTTTGACAGCGCCGGCCCAGCTGGGCCCAGCCCCGGCCTGCCCCAGACCTGACTCGGCCCCCCCCCCCCCCCAATTGCAAGGAGCTGAAATCTGCAACCTGCTGGGATGGGCTCTGTACTTGGTGCCTCTGCACATCCTACTCAGTCTCAATGCTCTTCTTTCTATGCGAGGAGTTGAAATCTGCAGTTTGTTGGGTTGGGCTCTGTACTTGGTGTCTCTGCACATCCTACTCAGTCTCAATGTTCTTTCTCTCCTTCCAGTTGTAGAGCTTCCACTGGGCCAGCTTTCCCATGGTTCTGTATGATAGGTGTTTGTCCGATAGTTGGTAGTTTCGATGTTGTTGTGTGAGGTAGCATGCACAGGTCTCTTCCTTAGCCGCCATCCTGGTTCTCCTGGGTCTGCTTCTTGAGTGTGTCTCCCATGGCTGTGAGCAGTTGAAGTCTGCAATTTGTTGGGTTAGGCTGCAAAAGCGCAGGTGGGTCTTTTTGTGCACCTGGCACAGCTTGGATGGGGATGTAAATTGATTAGGGCTGAGTCTCAGGGAGTCGCCATGGTGGAGCAAATAGTACTGGCTGAGTCTCCAAGGCTCCTTGCCTCTCTGCCGGGGCTTTGTGTCCCCGAGTGCCGGCGAGCAGCTGTGTGACAGAGTCTCCCTCGCTTTCTGATGGCTGCAAGGCCGTGCTGCCTCTCCCCCATAGGGTCTGGTGCCTCATGATCCCGCCTGAACCAGCTCAGTGGATTTGAAAGTTTGCAAAAGCAAAGGCGTTTCTACTTGTGAGTCTGGCACAGCCCAGATGGGAATGTAAATTGCGTAGGGCGGGGTCACAGGGAGTCGCCAGGGCGGAGTCTCAGCGGCTCCTTGCTTTGTCTGGCCAGTCACAGACCATTCATTCCAGAACAGAGGTCCAATGGATTCCCAAGCCTTTTAGAGTCTTTAGAGCTGGGGTTCTAAACCAGGAGTACACTGCCTCCACATAGCCTACTCTTCTCAAAAGAGAGACATTCTTTGGTGGGAGAGGCAAAGATTCTCAGAAAGAGGTGTACCCCAAGTACTTCCTGTTTAGGGAAGGTTATAACACTAGTTATAACAGATTCTGGACTCAGTTGGATCTAGGTACTGATCCAATCTCTGCCACTTTCTTGCCATGTGACATTGAGCAATGAATGCAACCATTCTGAGTTTCCATTTAATCCCTGTAAAATAGAGATAGTTGTACCTACCTGCAAAGATTGTTGTTCATTCATTTCTTCATTTAACCAGTTAGCACACATTGATGGAGCACTTCCAGGAGCTGGGGTTATAGCTGGGGGACAACAACAAAAATATCCCTAATCTCATGGAGGTTTCAGCTCAGAAGGGTTAAAAAAATTAGTCCAATAGTAACAGAAACACATCAAAAAATGCAAAAGTAACAAGTGTTTTTGAAGGAGTGTGTTAGTCAACATGGGCTGCGTTATGCTGTGGTTACAAAAATCCCCCAAATCTATGGCTTATAATGACATAAGTTTATTTCTCACTTATCTGCCATGTCTATTGTGGGTCAGTTGGAGCTCTGCTCACTCTTTGACCCAGGCTGACCGAACAGCCTCCATCTCACATATTGTGAGTTCTGCACAGAAGAAAGAGGACTCGAGAGTATCTTGCAATTAAATGCTCTAGCCTGGAAGTAACTTGGATTACTTCTGCTCATGTCTCATTGGCCAGAATCACTTGCATGTCTCCCCGCCCCTCCCCCACAACCATAAGGAGACACAGAAGCACTACCCTACCCTGTGCCTGGAAGTGCCTGGAAGATGGAGACCCAGGGAGATTTGGTGAGCAGCACTAATGGCCATTCTAAAAATTTATATGTTGTGAGAAAGTTTCCATGAAGCGGTGATACTTGAGCAGAAGCCTGAATGATGTGAAGAATCAATTAAGAGGGAGGGTCCCAAAAGAACACTGATACAGTTTTAGGCAGATATTGGATCTTCTTGGATTTGCTTGAGAATTCAGGGAGTGCAAGGCCAGGAACCTACACAAAAGCCAACAGGGTGTGTGCCAAGCTGTTTGTTATTGAAGGATGTGGGCCCTCTGAAACTTTTTGTCTAATAAGACTGGCCAATTTAAAACTATTTTTAATCTAATGGTGGGAAAAGAGATAGATGCCCATGATCCTCTTCTGTCTAAACAACGACAACAACAACAAAAATGGTGAGTATATATAAGTTTTAGTATAAGGCATCGGAATTACAGATTTTTATAAGGCTTAAAATTACATCAGAGGACATGGCCACAAACTCTGGAGCCTGGGTGTGGCAGCAATTGGCCAGGTGTCCAACAGTTTATTTCCTCTTCCTAGGCACATAGAAGGCCACGTTTCCAAACTTCTTTTGCAGATAAGTGGGGACTCTATAACTGAGTTCTGGCCAATGAGATGTGGACAAAATGAATGACATTTCTAAGCTTGACCCTAATCCACAAACCTGGTTCCATGTTCTCTCTGTCTGTTCTATGATGACCTCGGAAACTATACTTCAGATGGAAGTCTATACCTCTGAGTCCCCCTTTGGAAGAAAGCGCTGAGTTGCATCTGATTATGGCGTGAGAAGGACATAAACCTTTGTGTTCATTCTGTGGTTTGTTACTGCAGCAGAGTGTATCCATCCTGACTAATACAGAGTGACTTTCAGGACTCCTCCAGTAGAAGTAACATCTGCAAGGACAATTTCATGAAGCAGAAAGTCTATATTCAGGGTTAACATGTGGAGTTGGACAGGTTAAGCACCATGCAAGGGGCTAGTAGAGATCTCCCTGCCATAGTCACCAAGTTGTACCCGGTATGGGGCTATGCCATATGAGGGAAGCCTTTTAAAAATTTGCACTGAGACATATAGGCTAGTGGCAGCCGTGTCTGAATTTCTGCAGCATCAGAAAAATAAGGAGGGTTCATATTGCCTCTATAGCAGATGGAAGGGGCTGTAGCAAGGCCCAGTGCTAAAATGGCATTATTAGCGATTACAGTTATTAAAAAATTTAAAAATTATGAGACACCTCACCAAAGAAGATATATAGATTGCAAATAAGCATGTGAAAAGATGCTCCACATCACATGTTATCAGGGAAATGCAAATTAAAATGATAATGAGATACCATTACACTCTAATCAGAATGTCCAAAATCTGGAACACTAACAAGACCAAATGCAGACAAGGATGTGGAGCCACAGGAACCCCATTCACTGCTAGTGGGAATGCAGAATGGCACAGCCATTTTGGAAGATAGTTTGCCAATTTCTTTCAAAGCTAAACATTCTCCTGTTGTACAATCCAACAATCACACCCCTTGGTATCCAAGAAGTTGAAAACATATGTCTACACAAAAACCTGCACACTGATGTTTATAGCAGCTTCATTCATAAGTGCCAAAACTTGGAAGCAACCAAGTTGTCCTTCAGGAGGTGAAAGGATAAATAAACTGTGGTACATCCAGACAGTAGAATATTATTCTGTGCTACAAAAAAAATGAGCTAGCAAGCCATGAAATGACTTGGAGGAAACTTAAATGCGCATGGCTACGTGAAAGGACTTAAATGCACATGGCTAAGTCTGAAAGGTGACATACTGAGTGATTTCAGCTACATCATGCAGTGTATAACGTTTAGTCAACAACAGACTGCATATGCGATGGTGGTCCCATAAGATTATAATGGAGCTGAAAAATTCCCATCACCTAGTGACATTGTAGCTGTCTTAATGTGGTAGTACACGCATTACTAATGTGTTTGTGATGATGTTGGTGTAAACAAACCTACTGCACTGCCAGTCATATAAAAGTATAGCACATACTACAATTACATATAGTACCTAATACTTGATAGTGACAATAAACGACTATGCTACTGCTTTATGTACTTACTATACTGCTAATCATTATTTTAGAGTGTACTCTTTATACTTATAAAAAAATTGCTGTAAGCCCTGACTGGGTTGCTCAGTTGTTTGAAGCATCGTCCTATACACCAAAAGGTTGCAGGTTTAATTCCCGGTCAGGGCAGGTACCTAGGTTGCGGGCTTGATCTCCAGCCTGGGTGCATAGGGGAGGCAACCCATTGATGTTTCTCTCTCACATTGATCTCTCTCTCTCTCTCTCTCTCTCTCTCTCTCTCTCTCTCGTTTCTCTAAACATATCCTCTGGAGAGGATTTTTAAAAATGGCTGTGAAATAGTATGTTATGTCAGCAGCATCCTCATACATCTCGTTTATAGCATCTCAATTACATCATTTTCTCTAGTGCTTGATTTAATCTCATGTTGTTTTGTACAGTGACATGCTGTGCAGGCTTGTAGCTTAGGAGTAATAGGCTATATCAATAGCCTAGGTATGTGTATAGTAGGCTGTACCATCAAGGTTTGTGTGAGTACACCATGATGTTCACACAATGACAAAATCACCTAACGCCATACAGCTCAGAACGTATTCCTGTTGTTAATCTGATCGTGACTGTAGATGACATTCTGAAAAAGGCAACTATAGAGACAGTAAAAAGATCCGTGGTTGCTAGGGGTTAGTTGGAGAGAAAGATGACTGGCAGAGCACAGAGGATTTTTAGGGCACTGCTGCTACACCACCAGGAGTGAATCCTAATGTAAACTATGGGCTTTGGGTGACAATGATGTGTCAATGGAGGTTCGTCAATTATAACAAATATACCTGGTGGGGATGTTGATATTGGGGAAGGCTATGCATGTGTGTGGCAAGGGTATATGGCAAATCTCTGTACCTTCTCTCAGTTTTGCTGTGAACCTAAAGCTGTTCTAAAATAAAAAAAAGCCTTCAAAAATCACAATATAGGAAGGGAAAGGGCAGACTAGGGTGGTTAAAAATGAAATATGGGGTATGCAGTGTTACACTGCACTCGGTGGGCTTGCCTTTCCATTTCTGCTAGATGAGGAGAGCTTCTCATTGTCCAACCAGCCTCATGGAGAGTGGCTGCCACTCCCTGCTCCAACCTGAGGGCTTCCCCATTCTTACCTGTAAGGAACTCTGCCTTGTCAGAATCACCTGTTTAAATGGACATCAGATCACATCCCTCTGCTACTCAGAAGCCTTCCATGGTTCCCATCTCACTACAAATAAAGTACAAAGCCCTCACCTAGGACCTTACATGTTCTGGCCCCTGGCTACCTCCTTGATGTCCTCCCAGTAGGCTCTATCCAACAGCCTCTGGTTCAGCAGACACCCACCCAGAGCCCTTGCAAATGTTGCCTCTTCATGGACGGCTTGTGGTAGACTGAGTAATTACCCCCCCCCCCCCCCCCCCAGCTCTGTTCCTAATCTCTGGCAGTGTGATTAAGGTAAGGATCTTGAGATGGGGAGATTATCTTGGATTACTAGGTGGGCCCAATGTAATCACTTGGGTTTTTATAAGAGGGAAGCAGGAAAGTCAGAGTCAGAGAAGATGTGACCCTGGAAGCACAGGTTAGAGAGTCAAAGAGACAGGTGTGAAAATGCTCTGCTGCTCACTTTGAAGAGAAGGAAGAGCTGGAGAAAATGAGCAGGTGGATTCTCTTCCTTGAGCCCCCAGAGGAATCCAGTCCTGCCAATACCTTGATTTTAAACCCATTTAAGACCCACATGAGATTTATTTTGGACTTCTAATCTCCAGAATGGTAAGATTATAAATTTGCATTGTTTTAAGCCATTAAATTTGTGGCAATTTGTTAAAATAGCCACAGAAAACAAATACATTCTTCCTCCATAATCCTACTTGTCCACCTCTTTCTTGTTATTTGGGCTCATCTGAAATGTCATCTCTTCAGATAAGTTGTCTGTCCCTAGCTACTGCAGCTCAATAAATATTTGTTGACTGAATAATTGAAATGGAAATGTGCGCTTGACCCCATAAAGGTTGAAGCAAAGAGCTCACAAATGCCTGTGGGCTGAATTCAGTCTGCAGATAATGTTTGATTTGGCTGGATTTATGTTTGAAAACTCTTTTGAGCCAACATGCATAAATTGGACAGTTTCACTCAAACATTTGAATTTCCAGAATTTTTTGAGACTTTCTAAGGAACCAGACCTGCATTTGTGCATGGCGCTAATCAGCAAGAACTATGGACTAGTTCCATTGTCCCTCCCCTCAACCTAGTATAATAATTCCTACATTGCAACAGCTCCCCAAGGCCTTTCCCCTTATTTTTTGTTTTCTATTTGGCTCATGGAGGCCATTGAATTAGCAACCCTGGTGTCTCAGAGTTCCCCTGAAAGCAAATATTAATAAAAAAAAAAAAGTGTCAACAAGGAGGTAGAAGGTATAAAGAACAACCAGATGGAAATTTTAGAACTAAACACAATAACCAAAGTTAAAGGTTCACTGAATGGACTGAATAGCAGAATGGAGAGGACAGAGAAAGGAGTCAGTGAACTTGAAGACAGATCAGTAAACATTCCGGAACAACAGAGAAGATTGGAGGAAAATGAACAAAGGATTAGGAACCCATGAGACAATAGCAGGCCCAAAATGTATGTCCTCAGAGTCCCAGGAGATAGAAAGGGAATGTGGGGCTAAAAAAATATAATTTGGGGAAGCAGAAAGGCAGGGGGGAAGGTGAGCTGATAATGGTGCTTTAATGAGCTGGTTGCCACAGTACCCACCTGAAGCTCAGTGTTGCTAGGGATCCTCTGAGAGAATGTGGGAAATGTTGAACATCCAGGGCTGGGGAAGCTAGATGTCTATCCTTCACTCCCATTCCTTGTGGCAAGGATTGCTTCTGGGGGCACCAACTGCCTGGTTGCTAGTGCCACACCCCAATGCCTGGCCCAGCAAGCTCCTGAGGGGAGATTAGAAGCCACTGGTGCCTACAGGAACCATCCATGTAACTGCTGAAGCTGCAAGAGCCTTCAGGGTAGGCTGAGGGGTATGAGTGGGTGTATTAGTTGCCTATTGCTGCATAACAAATTGCTACACATTTGGGAGCTTAAAGTGATACATATTCATGATTTCTCAGTTTCTGTGTGTCAGGAATCCTCTGCTCTCAAGGATCTCCCAAGGCTGCAGTCAAGGTGTTGGTCAGGCTATATTCTCATTTGGAGACTGACTGGAAAACAATCTGCCTCTGATCTCATTCAGGTGGGGTACAGAGTTTATTTCTTTGTAGCTCTGTGACTGGGACCTGGCTTTTTGCTGACTGTCATCCTCAGGTTCTAGAGGCCACTTGCAGCCCCTAGAGCAGCGGTTCTCAACCTGTGGGTTGCGACCCCTTTGGCAGTTGAACGACCCTTTCACAGGGATTGCCTAAGACCATCCTGCATATCAGATATTTACATTATGATTCATAACAGTAGCAACATTTACAGTTATGAAGTAGCAATGAAAATAATTTTATGGTTGGGTCACAACATGAGGAACTGTATTTAAAGGTCCAGAAGGTTGAGAACCACTGCCCTAGAGGCTGCCCTTAGCTCCCTGCCATGTGGGCTTCCTTAGCATGCTGCTGACGCCATCGGACTAGCCAGCCTGTCTAGCTCCAGTTGGCTAAAACAAAAGCTTATGTGGTATAACCCAATCAAGAGAGTGACATCCCAATACCTTCACCATATTCTATAACAGGGATGGGGAATGTCCGGCCCCATATAAGGCCCATGAAATAATTTGGTCTGGCCCTGCCAAGGCATTAGGGGTGAGTTAACTAAATGTTTGATCAAATATAGTAGGCTAATTTTTATGTTGGTAATTTTGTACAGCCTGAGAATCTATATATATAAAAGCCTAAGCGACTGAACGACCCAACAACTGAACGACTGGTTGACGAGTCGCTATGATGTGCACTGACCACCAGGGGGCAGACACTCAATGCAGGAGCTGCCCTCTGGTGGTCAGTGCACTCCCACAGCAGAAGCGCCACTTAGCGAGCTTACCGAGCGGTAGCAGCAGGGGCAGTGGGGCTGGGATGAGTGGAATGGCATGGGCTCTTCCGCAGTCACCTACTGCTTCATGCACTACTACATCCCTCCGGGGATGTCGGACTGGTGGGGATTGGGCTGAAACTAGCAGTCTGACATTCCCCAAGGGGTCCCGGGTTATGAGAGGACACAGGCCAGGCTGAGGGACCCTACCAGTGCACGAATCCATGGACTGGGCCTCTAGTGGTGTTATAAATATCCAAATGGCCCTCAGCAGAAAAAAGGTTCCCCACCCCTGTCCTATAAGTTAGAAGTGTCACAGATGTCCATACTGAAGGGGAGGGAATCACGCTACGGTGGGGACTCTGGGAGATGGAAACCATTAGTGCCACCTTAAGGTTCGTGTGCCACAGTGGGCACCAGCAGCTTTGGGTGTGGATTATGTGATGTTCAGTCATAGGCCTGGGCATCAGACCAGGCTTGGCTCTGGCTGCTTCACCTCTAGCCACTAAATACTAGGGGCTGCTGGGAGCCGGTAGGGGAGGGAGCTCAGATGTTGTCTTTCACTCCCATCACTGGCCCCTTCCCAACTGCAGCCTCATGGGTGGCTGTGAGGACATAATGTTTTTGAAGGGTTTGAGTTTTGACCACACTAGGGAGTCCACAATATTTGCTATTATTATCATTGTTGTTCTCTGCCTCTGGTTCCCACTGGACCCCCTTTAAGTCTCCATGAACATCCCCCATTCTACAAGACCCCTTGGTCTCTGGGCACCACGTGAAACCTTACGTGTTTTGGCAAAAGTGCCTGGTATGTGAGGGGTGAGCTCTGCTCTCTCCTCAGTGGCAGAAATCCTGCACTGGAAGCTTCAGATCTGTTCTGTAGTTGCTTCACAATGAACTATCAGGGCAATGAATTTCACAGGCATTAATATTTTATTGCTCACTCTTTCACTCTGCCAAACAGTGTATATAATTTCTGGAATAGTTAGTCCCAGTGATTTCTGTGGGCTGCCTGGACCGGGCCTGGTTCCTTGTCCTGGTGGAGGGACCTGTCTCCATTTGGGGTCTGAAGGGGCTCTCTCCACTGCAAGACAGGAAAGGTGGTGTGTGTCCCACTGTCCCAGGCCACCCCTGTGGCAGCACCTTCTGACTTGGAGAGATATAGGGAAGCTGAAAGGCCATAGGCACAGTGGGGGCAGGGTGGGGCAAGGACAGGCAAGGAAAGGCAGGACCAGTGCAGATCTGGGGGGACTGAGGTTACCACTCCCCTCCCTGTCTTAGTCCTTGTCCTTAGGAGAGTGCAGTGAGTGAGGCGATTACAGTTTACCAACCCCAGACATTCCTCCCCCAACGGCCTCATTCCACCCCTCCTTTTTCCCTTGTGAGGAATATAGGGCTTGAGCCAGGCAACCTGGGTTTGAACTAGAGCCCCCCGCCCCGCTCTGCCAATGACTAGCCAGGTAGCCTTCTTGTCTCAGTTTCTCATCTGTGGAATGGGGATTGCTAATGAGTTAACAGCAGAACCTGGAGCAGGGAAGAGTGCAGTCACTCTTCTGTGGCCACGGGTATTTGGCCCTTATGCCTTCGGAGTGTGGTGTGGGGCAGGCACAGGGCAGAGGCTCGGGAAAGGACAGTTGAGGTGACGAAGGCACAGGAGGCCAGGTCTCCTGAGCACTGCAGGCTCACTTTATTTCACCAGAAGCACCTGTTTTCTTCTTTTACTCCGTGAAGGGCAGAAGAGCTTGAGCAGCATCCCGAGCAGGCTTAGCATGGTGCCCACCAGCAGCAGCTTCAGGCCCTTGAGGAGGGAATAGCTGGTCTTCCCCTTCCAGGCCTCTCCTGCCTCTCGCTGCTGTCTAGCTTTCTCTCTCTGCAGAACCTCCACCGTATCCACATGGGGCCTGGGGTTGAATCGAGCCACGAGCTCCTGGTGCACGAAGCACTTGTAAATGGCTGGCCGGAAGACCTGCAGCCGCCTGCCCCCGGTGGCGGGGTCCAGGACGGTGCTCAGGTCCTGGCCGGAGAGCTGGCCCTGCCAGGTCAGGGACTTGCTGTCGGCTTCCCAGATGATGGGCCTGCAGAAGAGGACAAGGTCAGCGGCAGCCCCCAGGGAGGAAAGGACAAATGTCCGAGGGAGGTGGAGACAGCAGCACCTCCCCGGGGAACAGCAGACAGCACCCCCTCTGAGGAGCGCTATTGAGCAGGGAGCAAGTGGAGGGTGGGGGCAGGACGGCTGAGAGTTCTGGGAGCCCTACCCCTTACTGAGTGGGCGACTTGGCCAAAGGCTCCAGCTGTCCGAGCTTACATTTCCCCAATCTGACCCTGGGGGTAGTAATTGTACCCACCTCAGAGGTATTAGCGAGAGTGCTTGCTGGTCTAAGTGATTTGTGGCCCCTGTACCTGCTTGGCTTTGTCTCCTCCACTCTCCCCTCTCCTCTGCCCCAGCCACACTGGCCTCCTTGATGTTTCTCTGACATGCTGGACAGGGTCCTGCCTCGGGCCTTTGCTCTTAGTGCTCCCTCTGCCTGGAACGCTCCCTCAGCGCTCTTGGCTCCCTCACATACCTTCTCAGAGACACGTACCTTCTCAGAGACGCCTTCCCTAACTGCCTTATTTGAAATTTTCACCTCACCCACTCCCATTCCCCCCTCACTGCCCTTATCACCACCTTAAATACTGAATATTTTATTCATGTGATCAATTATCGCTCCATGAGGGCAGGAATCTTTTTCAGTTTTGTTTTGCACTGCATCCCAGGTACCTAGAACAGTGCTTGGTTTATAAACACACTCAGTGGTAACTGAATAGCATTGTAAGTGAATAATTTGGAAAGCAAATAAGCGATCAGGCATAAAACGCACCCATTGTGTGAGGAACAGAGGGGACACTTGGAAGACAACATTGGCAGGGCCAACAATCCTACAAGCAGTAACATCTATCAGTGTGGAGCGGTTTGTCAGACACTGTTGTGTCTTCCCAGTCATCTGTCCCCTTAGACATTACAATGAACCCATGAGGCCAGGGCCAGCAAGACCTCTGTACTGAGTTGGATAGTGAGGTTTTAATCAGACCTCAGAATGTGACCTTATTTGGAAATAGGGTCATTGCAGATGTAATTAGTTAAGACGAGGTCAGACTGCAGTACAGTGGATCCTAAATCCAATATGACTCGTGCCCTTAAAAGAAAAGAAGTGGGCTGGCCTTAGCTCAGCGGTTCCTTCTAGTCAAGCCTTTGCCAACCACTCTTGCTAGTGAGGGTGGTTTGAGACCTGTGGGCACCCTCCAGCCTTTTTCTAAAAAAAAAAGAAGAAAGAAAGAAAAGGAGAAGAGCCACAGAGACACAGGCACACGGGACTACCACCAAGGATGACAGAGGCAGAGATTGAAGTGATGCAGCTATAAACCAGGGAAGGCCCAGGATGCCAGCCACCACCAGGAGGCAGGAAGAAGCAAGGATTCTACCAGCGTCTCAGAAAGCACAAGGCTCCCTTGATTCTGGACGTCTAGCCTTCAGAATTGTGAGAGATTAAATTGCTGTTGGTTTAAGCCACCCGGTTTGTGATACTTTGTAATGGCAGACCTAGCAAACTAACACAACCCCTATCCTACAAACAGGGAAACTGAGGTCTAAAGAGACACCAGAGGCCAGAGTCACATGGCTGGAAAATGGCAGAGCTGGGACCAGAACCCAGGCCCAGCTGAGCCCAGAGCTTGAGATAAAAACCTCACACAAAGTGCCGCTCCACTTGGCTCCCTAAAGACACGGGCAATTCTTGAAGCCTCTCTTGCCTCTTCCCTCAAGTTCCCAATGACTGGCACTTGGGAAATCCTTGTCTGGCAAAGGACATGGAGTGGGTGTCCCAGTCTAGATGGGAGGAGGGATTCATAGTGCACTTTCCTGCACTTATGAACTGTGGTATTTTTTAGGGAGTAGGTATTGCTTTTATACTTAAAGGGGGAGGAAGGAGGAAGGGAGACAAAATGACAGGAGCAGGAGAAAAAAGAGAGAAATAGAAGTCACAATGGAATAAACAAGAAAGAGAAAACCAGATGGAGGTGGTGAGGCCAGATTCCACAGAGCCCATAGCTGCAGAGGCCCCAAGAGATGGCTCTCCCCTTGCAAGAGAGGGGCTGCCACTGGGGTGAGTGGGGAAGGAGGGCAAGGGGACCTCCTGGTGTGTGTGAGATTAAGGGTCTGCACTGCCACTTCCCACCACAAATCTCCTTGAGCAAGGACTGCATCCCTTCCAGCTGCAGTTCCCAACCTATCAGTGGACTTCCTTGGAGTCCAGAGCTCCTGGGGCCAGAGTGGAGGGATGGGAGAGGGTGTGGTTTGTGAAGAGAGTTTGCCCAAGGCCCATCCCCAGTGAAACCAGGAGTGGTTGTAGTTCTTATTACTGGGGTAGGGGCAGGCAGGTTGGGGTAGAGAAGGAAAATGGAGAGATTTCCCAGGGGCTCCAGGCAGGAAGACAAGAACGTGAGTGTGAGCTGCAGGAGGCAGCCCCTGAAGGGCATGCCTAGGGCACTGTCCTGTCCTCTGGAGCCTGCTGACCCTCCCAGATGAGTCAGAGGCCTCAGAGCCCCACAGCGTCCCAGGCTTCCCCCAGTACAGCCCCTCCACTGGCCTGGGCTTCTCCCATCCCCACCTTGACCACTCGGCTGCGTTGCTGCTGGGCCGGTGGCTTCCTGAGGGCAGGAACTCTGAAGACGACCATGTCCACAGCACTGTCCAGCACAGGGCCAGGCACAGTCAGTCAAGCCCTCCCTGAGTGTTAGATGCTCTTCTGGCTGTGTGAAGCAATAGTGTATGGGCACCAGGGGGTTCTTACCAAAGGAATATCTGAAGAAGCCAGTGCAGAGACTGTGGGGCTGACCCATGTAGGGAACCCGCCCCCCTCCCCCCACCCCCTTGTCTGCATGGATTAACCATGAAGGTTCCCAGACTGAGAGAGCCTGGCTAGGGGCCAAGGGCAGGGCTGGTGTGCACTTCCATTACCTATAGATGGATCCTAAGAAGCAGGTGAGCCATGCAGATCCTGACTCCTCACTGAGCTCGAAGTTGTCAAAAGCAATGTCAAAAGCAATGTTCGTCGTATTTGATGTTTCACACTGGACATGGCAGGCTTCTATCTGCATCTCAGGTCGCATGCGGCTGGTCCACAGCCTAGCATTTCCCAGGTAGAGCAAGCAGGGGACGGAGTTCCCCAGAGGCTCCTGGATGTAGCAATACCCCAGGCGTTTGTGCTCACCGGGCTCGCCACAGCGGTTACAGTCCTGCCAGGGCTCCCAGTGGGTGAAGATGATCTCCTTGCTGCCCAGACTCAGGGTCTCATTCTGCAAAGGCTTCTGGCCCAGGTCTCTATGTGTAATGTGCAGGGTGCTAATGTCCTGGAAGTCAATCTCATACTGCACCACTTGGATGTCTTTCTTGTCCCGACAGCTGTATAAACCCGTCTGGGATGGCAATGGACTTCTAATGAGAATGCTGCCTTCAGACATTGCTTCTATGTTTGAAACACTGAGGGGGTGGATGGACCAGTTGGTCCCATCTTGTAGGAAGTAGTAGTACCACTGTGCCCCAGAGGCGTTGCAGTACAGAGAGACATCATTGTTGGAAAGTAGGGCTCGTTGGCATCGCTTGCTATGGGGACAGCTGATGGGAACATAGAAACCCAGCAGTGGGACAGCAAAGCTGAGCAGCAGCCACAGGGTGGTCATCATGGTGGACTGGGACTGTGGCAGTGGGCCGGCCACCACCCTGGACATTGTGAGGTCACTCATGAAGCTCAGGCTTCAACCCCGGGCAGCAGAATGAACTGGAGTACACCCCATGGGTGTGTAAGGTCACAATCCCTATTTGTTTTGTGACAAATGAACAGCCCTATTTAATTTCTCTCCCAAGCCCTCTGCTTTGCTTGGGTAGGAGGAAGCTCAATTTGTCTATTCAGGATTTTCACTACCACCCCCGTGCTTTGGCATTAAAGTGTCACATGTAAACACTCAACACGTTTTCCCTGAACACCTACTATGTTCTGGGCATACTTCTTAGTACTGGTGATGGAGAGATGAATAAATCCACTGGTTACCATTCTGACCTCCTACCTCTCCAGCCCTCCAGCCATGTTGGCCTCCCTGCTGTCCCCTGAACACAAAGCATAGGGCTCCTGGCTCAGGACCTTTGCACATGCTAGTCTCTGGCTCTTCCCACAGATATCTGCATCACTCAATTCATTTTAGCTCTTATTTCTTGCCACTTAATTATTTTTTATTTTTCAGTTACAGTTGACATACAATATTATATTTGTTTCAGGTGTATACCCCAGTGATTTGAAATTATATAACTTACCAAGTGATCATCCCAATAAATCTTGTACCTTCTGGCACCATACATAGTTATTAGAATACTAGAGGCCCGGTGCACAAATTCGTGCACCAGTGGGGTCCCCCCCCACACACACACAAAGCACAAAAATGCAAAAAAAGTGGCACCAAATAGACTGTGAAAAGGACACTTATTAATAGTATGAGAGCTAAAACAAGAAGGCAGAGTGTCAACTTGTTCAGCCTCAGTTGGGAATGTGTATTGTTAGGTGACTCAATGTTTTTTACCACTCTGTGCATGTCTGTAAATGACTGTGAAAACTGTGGGCATTGATTTGGGTGTTACAAATAAATTTTAGCAAGTAGGTGAATTCACAAGTATGGAATCATCAACTAATGCAAACTGACTATATTAATAGCTAAAGGAAAAACTGAGCAGGGAAATCGTGATAGAAAGTAAACCAGTGGTTTTCAACCTTGGCTGCATATTAGAATCACCTGGGAATCTTTTTAAAATCCTGATTTCTGGGCCTCATTAGAATCACCCCAAAGATTCCCAGGTGATTCTAATGTGCAGCCAAGGTTGAGAACCACTGATTAGTAAATAATGCTGGCGTGTGGGTGTGAGCTCTCTGGGAGCACTCTCAGAGAAGGTTAAGTTTCATAAACACCTGAATAAATTGAGATAAAGAGCCATGTGGACATTTGAAGAAAGACTATTCCTAGGAGAGGGCTAGACCCTGACATGGCTGTCTGGTTAAAGGGTGGAGGCCCGAGTAACTGGAGGATTAGATAAGGGGCGAGTGGTGTGTGGGTAAGGTCAGAGTTCATTGAGTCTTTGCTAACACATCCTGCCTTCCTCTTTACCTGGCTTCTTAGTTAATGCCCCTGCCCCATGTGGGGACCTCTAAAGGTTGTATTTGGCATAAGCTTTATGCTTACGCTCCGAAACTGTTGCTTTTATGGCATAATGCTGCCAACACCACCTCAGGAGTGATATCCTCTCTGTTCGCACATCTCCTCTGCTCTCAGACCTGCTAGTGTACAAAACTATCTGGATTTTTTCTGTCCTCTTCCCAGGACTGTATAAAGTCCCTCTATCTAAGCCACATTAACATCTATACTATTGCTTCCCCTCTGCCTCCCTCCCTCTCTTTTTGGCTTTCTCCTCAGCCCAGGGAATCTTTTCTAAACAGGTAAGCAGGGGTATCGGGAGACTGTGAGAAAGCCCACTTCTAGTTTTCATTTTAACTAGGTGAGATGTCACAAACTGGCTGAAAAAAAATGTTTTAATTGGCCTCATAAGGTGTTTTTAGAATATTTAAATCAATGACCAACATGTAAAATTCAAGAGCTATCATATAAGAATCCAGATTCCCTGCTATTCATCTTTTTTTTCCCCAAAATATATTTTATTGACTTTTTTTTTTTTTTTTTTTTACAGAGGAAGGGAGAGGGATAGAGTTAGAAACATTGACGAGAGAGAAACATTGATCAGCTGCCTCCTGCACACCCCTCACTGGGGATGTGCCCGCAACCAAGGTACATGCCCTTGCCCAGAATTGAACCCGGGACCCCTCAGTCCGCAGGCTGACGCTCTGTCCACTAAGCCAAACCGGTTAGGGCATTCCCTGCTATTCTTTAAATAAGTAGGTGATATTTCTGCTTACTGCTATAATTGAGTAGCTTAGGTCATAATAACCCTCTTGATAACAAGAGTAGACTTTAAGATAACATGATTAATATGTCTAAGAGATGACAAAATGATGATTTTGAATCTACATAAGAGAATCAAAAGAAAATACTAGAATTAAAAAATTAAGAATTCACTAGAAAGGGTAACAATATATTAGATACAACAGAAGAGATAATTAAGAAAATGACTTTAAACAATAAAGAATTTAAATTTTTTTTAAAAAGAAAGAAAATGAAAGAGGGTCCACAGAAAAATATCTATACTGCAGCATGCAAAGGTAGAAAAAATACAGGAAAAAGTGTAAGAGACTGATGAGACAAGTTCATAAAATGTTCTCTATGACCAAAGTCCATAGTTTGGTACTTATATTTTCTTCTATGTAACTTATTGTTTTGGGTCTTATATTTAGGTCTTTGATCCATTTTGAATTAGTTTTTGAACATGGGACAAATTGTAATCCAGTTTCACTTATTTGCATGTAGCTTTCCAGTTTTCCCAGCACCATTTATTTTTACTTTTAAAAATATTGTTATTGAGGAAGGGAGAGGGAGAGAGAGAGACAGAAACATCAATGATGAGAGAGAACCACCAATTGGCATGTGCTCTTGACCAGAATTGAACCTGGGACCCTTCAGTCTGCAGGCTGACGCTCTATCCACTGAGCCAAAACATCTAGGGCAGGGGTCCTCAAACTACGGCCTGCAGGCCACATGCAAATACAAATATTGTATTTGTTCCTGTTTTGTTTTTTTACTTCAAAATAAGATATGTGCAGTGTGCATAGGAATTTGTTCATAGTTTTTTTTAAACCATAGTCCGGCCCTCCAACGGTCTGAGGGACAGTGAACTGGCCCCCTGTTTAAAAAGTATGAGGACCCCTGATCTAGGGCCTCAGCACCATTTATTGAAGAGATTATCTTTACTTCATTGTGTGTTTCTGGCTCCTTTGTTGAAAATTACCTGTCCATATACATATGGTTTTATAGCTGGACTCTATTTTATTTCATTGATCTGTGTGTCTGGTTCTCTGCCAATACCATGCTGTTTTGATTATCGTAGCTCTGCAGTATAATTTGAAGGCAGGTAGCGTGATACCTCCAGCTTCGTTCTTTTCCTCAGGATTGTTTTGGCTACTTGGGGTCTTTTGTGGTTTCATACAAATCTGATGATTTTTTTTATTTATTTTTTATTTTTTTATTTTTCGGTAAAGTATTACAAAGGGTATTACATAAGTGTCCTTTTTTCCCCCCCGCCCTTGATTTTTAAAAAAAATGACACTGGGATTTTGATGGGGATTGTATAAATCTGTATATTGCTTTGGGTAATATGGCCATTTTAACTATGTTGATTCTTCCAATCCATGAACACGGGATATTTTTACATTTTTTGTGTGTCTTTTTCAATCTCTTTGTGATTGAATCTCTTTCAGTGCTTTGTGATTTTCAGTATATAGGTCTTTCATGTTCTTTGTTAAGTTTATTCCTAGGTATTTTATTCTTTTGGTTGCAATTGCAAAAGGAATTATTTTTTTCTTTATTTCCCCTGAAGTTTTGTTATTAGTATACAGGAAGGCAATGGATTTTTGCACATTGATTTTGTATCCTGCAACTTTACTGTGTTTGTTAATTGTTTCTAATAGTGTTTTGGTGGGGTCTTTAGGGTTTTCTATATACAGAATCATGTCATACACAAAAAGTGACAGTTTGACTTCTTCCTTCCCTATTTGGATGCCTTTTATTTCTTCCTCTTGCCTTATTGCTCTGGCTAGGGCTTCCAGTGCTATGTTGAATAGAGTGGTGAGTGAATATCCTTGTCCTGTTCCTGATTTTAGACAGAAAGCTTTCAGTTTTTCACCACTGAGTATGATATTAGCTGAAGGTTTATAATAGACTAGAGGCCTGGTGTACAAAATTCATGCACAGGTAGGGTCTCTAGGCCTGGCTGGTGATCAGGGCTGATTGGGGCCTTCTGGCTGCCGGCTGGGGCCTTCCTTCTTTCCGCGCCGCCCCTTGGTGGTCAGTGCACGTCATAGAGAGTGATAGAACTCCCAGTCTCCTGGTCGAACTCCCGCAGGGACACTTTGCATATTGATTTGCATATGTTGAACCATCCTTGTGCCCCTGGAATGAACCCCACTTGATCGTGATGTATTATTTTTGGATGTACTGTTGTATTTGATTTGCTAGTATTTTGTTTAGGATTTTTGCACCTGTATTAATTAGAGATAGTGGTCTGTAGTTTTATTTTTTTGTGTTATCTTTGCCAAGTTTTGGTATCAGGGTTATACTGGCTTCATAGAATGTGTTAGGAAGTACTGCCTCTTGTGGGGGGGCCCTGTCTAGAGTGTTCAAAGACATTCTGAGTGTGGGAATCCTAATCAGGATGTTACTATACGCAGGTGCAAAAGCAAGGACGCAGTAAGCTATATACTGTGCAGGCATGCCTTTCTGTTGCCCAAATACTGAGGTCACTATTTGGCATAAAGCCTCTCTTGTTTGGGCTTTTTTGAGCTTGTATATAAGTTGCCACTGACCAGCCAGTGAGAGGCTAATGTTATGTGAGGCTGCTTAGTCGGGCTACTGTGTTTATATAGCTTCTATGTTGGTGGCTATGTTGTGGGGAAGATGTATTACTGACCAGCTGGTGCTGGCTATTTTCACTAGGATGGCTCCAGTATTTGCTACTGTATTAGCAAGGACTACTTTACTAGACTGCTTTGTCTAATAGCTCCTTAGTAGCAATGGCTACTTGGGCTACAATAAAGATTCTCTTACATGCCCATGACTTCTCATGTCTTCTCTGTCTTCAATCCAATAGGAAGATATAATGATCCTATGTTTACACAAACCTAAAAAAGTATAAAGCAACACCTGAAAGTACTAAATGTTGAAATAGACAAATCCACAGTGGAACATGGAAACAAAAATTTAGTAGAGAAATAGAAGATTTGGACCATACGATATAGACTTGACCTAATTCATATACAGGATGGGGCAAAAGTATGTTTACAGTTGTGAGTACATGAAACACAGAGTTTATTCTTATATTATTATTTATAAACTATTGTATTATTTTCCATATGAACAACTATAAAACTGCTTTTCCCCCACTCTGTACAAGGAACAGTGCACTCAAATTTAGAACATATGTTCTTTTCATATTCACATGAAATATTTGTCAGAACTGACTATATTTTAGGTCATTATTGTTAAAGGAATTGAATTGCATTTTTAACATTTGGAATTAATCTGGGCACATAAGACAAAAAGATAAGAACATTACCATATATTTGAAAATTATATAATGAAATGTCTAAATAACCAATGAGTCAAAAGTGAAATCATAATTGAAAATAAAAACTATTTTTAATTGACTGGAGATGAAAATATAACTTATCAAAACTTGTGAGATGCAAGTAAGTTGTGCTTAGGGGAAAATTTATGGTCTGATTTCATATTTTGGAGGGAAAAAAATAAAACTAGAGATCTAACCAATCTCAAATATCAGAAATCAATTAGATAAAAAACAAAAAAAGTGCAATAAAAAAATTAAAAAGTCAATTCTTTAAAAAGGTGAATGATATTGATAAAGCCCTAGCAAGATTGATTAAGAAAAAAGAGAAAGGACCTACATAATGAATATCAGTAATGAAAAATGAGACATTACTACAGATCTTAGAAGAATATTACAAACAAATTTTGGGCAAAACTTCTGAAAATTTAGATGAAATGGATAAATGTATTAAATAAATAAACATTGGCACACAAAAAAAGTATCTGAAGGATTTTACATTTACTATTAAAGAAATTTAATCTGAAAGTTAAAAACATTATACCCATAGAGATCCAAGATGGCAGCAGAGTGGGTGGAAGTTACATTCACCTCCTCCCAGGACCAAACTGGAATTACAACTAAATTATAGAACAATCATCCTGAATAACCAACTGAAGACTAGCTGAAGAGAAGTCTTATAATCAAGGATTTACAGAAGAAGCCACATTGAGACTGGTAGGAAGGGAAGAGATGTGAAAAGGTCTGTCCTCATTCCTATAGGTGGCAGCTGAGGTTTGAAGGGATATCTCAGCTGCAAATTTCTGAGAAGTTTGGGGTTTAAACCCTAAGCCAGGCTCCTAAGCCTAGAGCACCAGAGCTGGGAGGAGACCACATAACATCTGGCTGTGAAAAGCAGCAAGGTTTTTGTACACAGAGAGTACAAAGGGTCTGCTAAAGACACAGGCACCCTCATAAAGGGCCAACACACAAAATTTTGTTCACAGCCACTCAACCTGAACTCCAGCAGAGGGAGGGTGAAGCAGACTAGAGTTGCGTGAATAGAGTCTGGGGTTCGTGGCTCTGGGAGGCAGTTGAAGGGAAAGCCATCAGGATCCCTGTGCAGAGTCATTGTCCCATACAACAGATTCCGTCTTGTTTGGGTGGAACTCCCTTCCATGCAAGCATCAGCTTAGGGGAAAGCAAAAGCCCCACCTTCTGCTCTCCCTCTTGCCCCACCCAGTGGACCTATGTCCTGCTGATGAGTACAGACTCTTTCAGTGACTGAGCCTAATAGGCAGCTGACAGGTGGAGGCAGATCTCATTGGGGTGCCTTGGGACTTTTGCTGACCTGTCACCAGGCCTGGTGCTAGTAAAAGCTGGTCTTGTTGTGCAGCTTGGTCCTTCCCTCACAACCAGGCCCAGCCGAGGCAGCCACAAAATGTAGATTGCAAGTAGCTCCAAACAGGCTGCCAAGGGCCCATCACAGGTAGTGTCTTACACTGGCCTGTACCAAAATTGCTCCCAAGAGGCCCAGAACCAACATGCTCAGTGGCCAGCTTCAGACAACATCAGAGGAGGATCCAATAAGATTCATAGACAGCATGCCCAAAGGGAGATCTTGGCAGGCACCAAACCCTGCTGAGGAAAATTTACCTTCATGTGGTTAGCACCTACACAGCAGTTGCATACTGTGGTTAGAGTTGAGTCTCACAGTCAGCCAGCCTGAGAGTCAATCCCATGAATGACTAGGCCAATAGCAATCAAGACTCAATTACAATAGGAGGGCTCACACAAAGGACATTCCTATAGCACCCAGCTCAGGTGATCAATGAGCCTGTACCACTGGACCCCACTATACACCTACTACATAAGAACAACCAGCAAAAACTAAGAGTCATAGCAATTCTACCTCATGCATAGAAACAAACACAAAGAGGCAGCTAAAATGGTAGACAAAGAAACAGGCCCCAAATAAAAGAATAGGAGAAATCTTCAGAAGAAGAGCTAAATTAAATGGAGGAAAATAACTTATCAGATATAGAGTTCAAAGTAATGGTTATAAGGATGCTCAACAGCATGAAAAAGGATACAGAAATGAAAAAAAGAACCAATCAAAAGTGAGGAGTACAATATATGAAATGAAGAACACACTGGAAGGAATAAAAAGTAGTTTGGCTAAAGCAGTGGATTGAATTGTGGATTTAGAAGAAAGGGTAGAAAAAAACACCCAATCAGATCAGCAAAAAGAAAAAAGAATTTTAAAAAGTGAGGATAGTTTAAGGGACATTTGGGACAACATGAAGCATAACTTCTGCATCATAGGAGTACCAGAAGGAGAATAGAGAGAGCAAGGAATTGAGAACCTATTTGAAGAAATAATGACTGAAAACTTCCCTAACCTGGTGAAGCATGTTACTTAGCCTCCATGTTACTTAGTAACAGGTTCAGGAATCACAGAGAACCCCAAACAAATGGACCCAAAGAGGCCCACACCAAGACACATCATAATTAAAAATGACAAAGGTCAAAGACAAAAATCTTAAAAGCAACCAGAGAAAAGCAATTAGTTACCTACAAAGGAGCTCCCATAAGGCTGTCAGCAGATTTATCAACAGAAAATGTTGCAGGACACAAGGGATTGGCATGAAATATTCAAAGTGATGAAAAGAAAAGACCTACAATGAAGACTACACAATCCAGCAAGGCTATCATTTAAAATTGAAGTCAAAATAAAGAGCGTCCCAGACTCCCTGTGCCCCCCCTGCCCTCCGCCCCTCCCACACACAAACACAAAGCTAAAGGAGTTCATTACCACAAAACAAGTATTGCAAGACATGTTAAAGGGCCTGCTTGAAGAAGAAGAAGAAGAAGAAGAAGAAGAAGAAGAAGAAGAAGAAGAAGAAGAAGAAGAGGAGGAGGAGGAGGAGGAGGAGGAGAAGGAGGAGGGGGAGGAAGAAGAAGAAGACGACGACTAAGGAACATAGCTAAAGGAATAAAATGGCTAGGGTGGATGAATAATGATAAAAAAAATAAAGAAAAGAATAAAATGGCAACAAATAAGTACTTATCAATCATCATTTTAAATGTAGATGGCTTAAATGCTCCAATCAAAATATACAGGGTAGCTGAATGAATAAGAAAATAAGACTCTTGCCTGGCTGGAGTGGCTCAGTGGTTGAGCGTCGACCTATGAACCAGGAGGTGACAATTCGATTCCCAGTCAGGGCACATTCACTGGGTTGCACACTGATCTCCAGTGTGGGGCATGCAGGAGGAAGCTGATAAATGATTCTCCCTCATCATTGATGTTTCTATCTCTCTCTCCCTCTATCTTCCTTTCTGAAATCAATAAAAATACATTTAAAAAAGAAAACAAGACCCATTTATATGCTGTCAACAGACCCACTTCAGAACAAAAGATACATACAGACTAAAAGTAAAGGAATGGAAAAAAGATATTTCATGCAAATGGAAATTTTTTAAAAAGCCAGGGTAGCAATACTTATATCTGACAAAGTAGACCTTAAAACCAAAAATATAGTAAGAGACAGAAAAGGACACTACATAATGATAAAGGGGGCAATCCAATAAGAGAATATAACCCTTGTAAGCATTTCTGCAATCAACATAAAAGCAACTAAATATGTAAAGGAAATCTTCAGGGAGAGATTGGCAGTGATATAAATATAGTATGGGATTTGAACACCTCATTGACATCAATGGAGAGACCTCTCAGACAGAAAATCAACAAGGAAATGGCAGCCATGAATGACACACTAGATCAGATTAATTCAATTGTTATCTTCAGAGCGTTTCACCTGAAGCAGCAGAATATACATTTTTTTCAAGTGCACATGGAACATTTCCTAGGATAGACCACATATTAGGATACAAAACAAGTCTCAATAAATTTAAGAAGATTGAAATCATATCAAGCACCTTCCCTGATGATAATGGTATAAAATTGAAAATCAATATAAAAAAAAAAACAAAAAGAAAAACACACAAAGACATGGAGGCTAAGTAACATGCTACTAAACAATGAGTGGATTAACAATGAAATAAAGGAAGAAATCAAAAGATACCTGGAAACAAAAGAAAATAAGAACACAACAACCCCAAATCTGTGAGATACAGGGAAAGCAGTCCTAAGAGGGAAATTCATAGCATCACAAGCCTATCTCAAAACACAAGAAAAAGCTAAAATAATCTAACTTTACACTTAGAGGAACTTGAAAAATAACAACAAACAAAGCCCAAAGTGAGTAGAAGAAAGTAAATAATAAATACCAGAGCAGAAGTAAATGAAATAGTCTCTAAAAGAACAACACAAAAAATCAATGAAACTAGGAGCTGGTTCTATGAAAAGATAGACAAGACTAACAAACCTTTAATGAGACTCATCATGAAAAAAAGAGGACCCAAATAAATAAAACCAGGAATGAAAGAGGAAAAGTAACAACTGACAACACAGAAATACAAAGGATTTTAAGAAAATATTATAAACAATTATATGCCAACAAACTGGACAATCTGGAAAAAATGTATAAATTCCTAGAAACATACAATCTTTCAAAACTGAATCAGGAAAAATCAGAGAATCTGAATAGACAAATTACAAATAGTGAAATTAAACCAGTAATAAAAAAAAGAAAACCTCCCAATAAACAAAAGTCCTGGACCAGATGGCTTCAAAGGTGAATTTTATTAAGTATTCAAAGAAGAACTAACACCTATCCTTCTGAAACTATTCTAAAAAATTCAAGAGGAGGCAAGACTTCCAAATTCATTTTAAGAGGCCAGCATTATCCTAATTCCAAAACACTACAAGACACTACAAAGAAAGAAAATTATAGGCCAATATCCCTGATGAACATAGATACTGAAATCCTCAACAAAATATTAGCAAACCAGATCAAGCAATCCATTAAAAAATTATGCCATGATCACCAGGCCAGTGTGGCTCAGTGGTTGAGTGTTGATCTAAGAACCAGGAGGCCATGGTTTGATTCCCCCTCACATGCCCAGGTTGCAGGCTCAATCCCCAGTGTGGGGTGTGCAGGAGGCAGCTAATCAATGATTCTCTTGCATCATTGATGTTTCTCTCTCTCCCTCTCTGAAATCAATAAAAATATATTTTATTTTATTTTATTTTATTTTATTTTATTTTATTTTATTTTATTTTATTTTATTTTATTTTAAATATATTTTATTGATTTTTTACAGAGAGGAAGGGAGAGGGATAGAGAGTTAGAAACATCGATGAGAGAGAAACATCGATCAGTTGCCTCTTACACACTCCCCACTGGGGATGTGTCCGCAACCAAGGTTCATGCCCTTGACCAGAATCGAACCTGGGACCCTTCGGTCCGCAGGCCAATGCTCTATCCACTGAGCCAAACCAGTTAGGGCAATAAAAATATATTTTAAAAATTACACCATAATCAAGTGAGATTTATTCCGGGGATGCAAGGTTGGTACAACATCCGCAAATCAATTAATGTGACATACCACATAAACAAAATGAAGGATAAAATAATATCAATAGATGCAGAAAAAGCCTTTGACAAATTCCAGCACCCATTTATGATAAAAATTCTCAGCAAAATTGGGAATAGAAGGAACATGTCTTAATGTAATAAAGGCCATATATAACAAACGCACAGCTATCATACTCAATGGGGAAAAACTGAAAGCATTACCCTCAAGATCAAGAACAAGACAGAGATACACACTTTCACCACCCTTATTCCACACACTAGAGGCCCGGTGCACAACATTCGTGCACTGGGGGCGGGGGTCCCTCAGCCCAGCCTGTGCCCTCTCACAGTCCGGGACATCCCCTGAGGGTCCTTAGCGCTGCCACAGAGGTGGGTGAGGCTCCCGCCACCACCGCTGCTCTTGCCAGCTGTGAGCTCGGCTTCTGGCTGAGCAGCGCTCCCCATGTGGGAGCTCACTGACCACCAGGGGGCAGCTCCTGCATTGAGCATCTGCCCCCCTGCTGGTCAGTGCGTGTCATAGCAACTGGTCATTCTGCCATTTGGTTTATTTGCATATTAGCCTTTTATTATATAGGATTACTGGAAGTCCTAGTCATAGCAATCAGATAACAAGAAAAAATAAAGGGCATCTGAGTTGGGGAAAAAGTAGTAAAACTGTTATTATTTACAGATGACATAATACTGTATATAGAGAGCCCTAAAGATTCCACCAGAAAAGTATTGCAATTGATAATTGAATTCAGTAATGTAGTCGAAGTATCCTGAATTCAGTTGCATTTTTATACCTCAACAATGAACTACCAGAAAAGGAAACAAACAAAAAGCCCACACACAATCTCATTCCAATTGCTTCAAAAAGAATAAAATACCTAGTATAAATTCATCCAAGGATACAAAAGACCTGTACTAATAAAATAATAAGACACTGAAGAAAGAAATTGAAGAAGATACAAATAAATGGAAGCATATACCATGTTCATGAATAGAAAGAATTCATATAATTAAAATGTCCATTACCTAAGCAATCTACAGATTCCACATAATTCCTATCAAGATACCAATGGCATATTTCACAGAACTAGAACAAATATTCCAAAAATTTATATGGAACCACAAAAGACCCCGAGTAGCAACAGTGATCTTGAGAAAGAAGAACAAAGTTGGAGTAATCACATTACCTAATATCAAACTATACTACAAAGCCACAGTAATAAAAAGAGCATAAAAACAGACATATACTAGTAGACCAATGGAACAGAATAGGGAGCCCAGAATTAAAGCCACCCCTTTATACAGTCAATTAATATTTGACAAAGGAGGCAAAAACATACAATGGGCTAAAGACAGTCTATTCAATAAGTGGTATTGAGAATATTGGACAGATACATGTAAAAAAAGTAAAATAAAACTAGACCACCTTCTTACACCATACACAAGAATAAACTCAAAATGGATTAAAGACTTAAATGCAAGACTTGAAACCATACAAATCCTAGAAGAAAACATACATAATAAAATCTTGGACATTTCTCATAGCAATATTTTTTCTGATATATCTCCTTTGACAAGGGAAACAACAACTAAACAGGACTACGTCAAACTAAAAAGCTTTTGCACAGCAAAGGAAACCATCAACAAAATGAAAAGACAACTCCTGAATGAGAGAACATATTTGCTAATGATACATCTGATGAGGATAATTTCCAAAATTTATAAAGAACTTTTACAACTCACACCAAGAAAACAAACAATCCAATTAGAAAATGGGCAAAGAACCTGAATTGACACTTCTCCAAAGTGGACATACAGATGGCCAACAGACATATGAAAAGGTGCTCAATGCTATTAATCTTCAGTAAAATGCAAAATCAGATCACAAGGAGATATCTCCTCATGCCTGTCAGAATGGCTATCATCAATAAATCAACAAACAACAAGTGTTGGTGAGGATAAGAAGAAAAGGGAACACTTGTGTACTGTTGGTGGGAATGCCAATTGGTACAGCCACTGTGGAAAGTACTATGGCATTATCACAAAATATTAAAAATGGAACTGCCTTAAGACCCAATGATTCCACATCTGGGAATTTATCTGATGAAAATTGAAACATTAATTTGAAAGAATATATGCAACCCTCTGTTCATTGAAGCATTATTTACAACTAGAAGCCTGGTGCATGAAATTCATGCACTCGGGGGGGGGGGGGGTGTCCTCAGCCCAACCTGCGCCCTCTCGCAGTCCAGGAACCCTTGGGGGATGTCCGACTGATGGCTTAGTGCTACCGTGGAGGCAGGAGAGGCTCCCACCACCGCTGCTACACTTGCCAACCATGAGCCTGGCTTCTGGCTGAGCAATGCTCCCCATGTGGGAGCACACTGACCTCCATGGGGCAGCTCCTGTGTTAAGCATCTCCCCCCTGGTGGTCAGTGCATGTCATAGCGACCTATCGTTCCACCGTTTGGTCAATTTGCATATTAGACTTTTTAAAAAAATATATTTTATTGATTTTTTACAGAGAGGAAGGGAGAGAGATAGAGAGCTAGAAACATCGATGAGAGAGAAACATCGATCAGCTGCCTCCTGCACATCTCCTACTGGGGATGTGCCCGCAACCCAGGTACATGCCCCTGACCGGAATGGAACCTGGGACCCTTCAGTCCGCAGGCCGATGCTCTATCCACTGAGCCAAACCAGTTTCAGCTGCATATTAGCCTTTTATTATGTAGGATAGTCAAGCTATGGAAGCAGCCCAAGTGTCCATCAGTAGACGAGTGGGAAAAAAAGCTGTGGTACATTTCCACAATGGAATACTACTCAGCCATAAAAAAGAAAAAATCTTTTATAGATGGACCTGGTATAGATGGACCTGGTTAGCATTATGGTAAGTTAAGATAAGCCAGTTAGAGAAAGACAAGTACCATATGATTTCACTCATATATGGAATCTAATGAAGAAAATGAACTAACAAGCAAATAATGACAGACACATAGAGCGCAGGCTGACAGCCATTTGGGGGTGAGTTGTAGGGGATCAAGGGATTGAGCAAAAAAGAGAGAGAAAACTCATGGAAAACAGTGTGGTAATTGCCAGGATGTAAGGGGGTTGGAAGGAGGTGGAGGAGTGTATGGGGGATAAATGGTGATGGACAGAGACTTGACTTGGGGTGGTGAACAGACAATACAGTGTACGGATGATGTGTTGTAGAACTGTGCACCTGAAACCTGTATAATTTTGTCAACCAGTGTCACTGAAATAAATTCAATAAAAAGGAAAAAAGCTGTGTACAAAAACCCTCTAAGCTCAGAAACTTTTCCCAGTGAATTATTAGAAACATTTCTTAATAGTTAATTAAGACATCAATTGTTAATTAAGACATCAATTTTTCAAAACGGTCCCAGAAATAGAAAAAAAAAATGGAACAGTTCCAAACTTCTATGAGGCCTGCATCAACTTGATACTGAAACCTTAAGAGGATATTACAACAAAGGAAGACCTCAGAACAACCTCTTTCATGAACCTGGACACAATCTCCTAAACAAAATATTAGTAAACTGCCTCCAATGATACATAAAAAGGATATAAATCATAACCAAACTGGGTTAATCCAGGAAGGTAGGTTGGGATTACATATAAACATCAATTGATGTAATTTACCACATTAACAGAATAAAGGAGAAAAATTATATTATCTCAGTAGATGCAGAAAAAGTATTTGATAAAATTCAACACTCATTCATGGCTCAAAAGTCTTAGCAAACTAGTATTAGGAAATGTTCATAATCTTATAAAGTCTTCTATTAAAAATCTAGAGCAGAGTTATTCTTAATAATGAAATATTAAGAATAACATAAGCATGTCTGCATCAACTTCTCCATTCAGCATTTTACAAGAAGTATGTGAATTTAGCAAAATAATTCGATACAAGGTTACATACAAATACCAAATATATTTCTGTTTACCAACAACAAACAATTAAAGGATAAAATTTAAAAGACACAATTTGTGATAGCATAAGAAATCAAATACCTAGGAATAAATACGATCAAACATATATAAGACCTCTTCATTAATAACTGCACATTATTAGAAGTCAAAGAAAGCCTAAGTAATGGAAGCTGATTTCAAAATTTGTGTTCAGAGGGCCAAGAGTAACCAAGACAATTTTGAAGAATAAAGTTGGAAAATCTATACTACAAGATATCATAACTTACTGTTATGAAGGTATAATAATTAAAATATGGTGGCATTGTGCAAGGATGGATAGACCAATCATATCAAGTAGAGCCCCATAAGGAGACAGAAACCACAGTAGTGTTTATGTTGGCATAAGCATGGGCCAGAGTGTCTTGGTTTCTTTGTTTTATATTTGGTCTCCCCCTGAATATTAGGAGCCTATGAGTGCAGGGACTAGGGACAACATAAACCACCCAGCGCCTGGCTCAGAGGGGCACCAGGGAATTCTTGCTGAATGAACATCTGACCAAGCCAGGGAAGAGATCCCTCTTGCAAAGACTGACCATGAAGGCTTACGGGCTGGGATACAGAGCCTGCTTTTCCATTGGAAGGTAAACTCCATTCCAGGTGGGCATGAAAAAAGCCTGGTGAGGGTCAAAGGCAGGGCTGGTGCCCTGTAGATGGAAGCCAAGGGGCAGGTGAGCCACATGTTGCTGGTCAAGTTGTCCAACTGGTAAATGTCAAAGTTAAAGTATGGCTGGTTGGTTTCCTTGAAGTGGCCACAGGGTACAAGGCAGGCTTCCACCTGCAACTCAGGCCACACACAGTTGTATTGCATCGCTTCTGCCCTCAGGTATAGTTAACTTGGCATGGGTTTTTCTAGGGTCTCCTCAACATAGCGGTACTCAAGACATTTGTGCTCACCTGGTTCCCCACAGCAGGCACAGTCCTGCCAGGGCTCCCAGTGGATGAAGTTGAGTACACTGCCACCCAGTCTTAGGGTCTCATTCTTCAGGGGCTCTTTGCCCAGACCTTTGTGTGTAATATGCGGGGGTGACATCCTGGAGGTCAAAAACTCATACTCCACCACGAGGGCACTGTCATTGTCCTGGCTGAGACAGAGGCCTGTCTGGGAGGGCTGAGGGTTGGAAGCTACCTCCAGGCAGTTTCTTTACATTAGGTATAGGTAATGAGGAGACCAGGAAGGGGAGTACCAGAGGGCCTTGGGATGGTCACACTGCAAGACAATATCATTGCCTGAGCGTAGAGCCCACTGGCAGAGATTCTTGTAGGTGCAGCTGACCAATATCTGGGTCCACAAAGTGGGGAGAGAAAGGCTAAGCAGCAACAGGGTGGCCATCATGGTAGCCCAAGACTACAGTAGCAGGCTCAGAATCACCCTGGGCATTGTGAAGTCACCCATAGAACTCAGGCATCAGCCCTGGGAAGTGCAATGAACCTTGGTCCACCGCACTTCCAGGAGTACAATTCAGTTCATGTCAATAAATAGCTTGGTGTAGGTTGTAGGGTCAAAAATTCAAAGATCCACAAGAGCTGGGCAGGAAACAAAAATGAGTGAACCTAAGCCAGAACAAGTGAACTAAAAAAACAAATTATTTGTCCTCCATATATCCAATAGACAATGGTGAAACGGGACAAAAATGGCTTCATGCCCAACAGGAAAGGGAAGAAGGGGAGACACACAAAAAATCACTGGTTTGTACTATTTCTAAAATCCAGTGAGAAGGTTCTGCAAGGGCCTCCTGCCTTGTAGATGGGAAGAATTCTTTAATTAGCACTGAATCAGCTACTTGGGGGAGGGGTTCCCCAAACCCTTGTTCTCTGTGGTCATGTCTCCACTCTCCAGGGAGGTATCTCCTTTCTATTACCCTCCTTGGCTACATCTGAGGTGGCACTGGAAGATGTGCCCTCCTTGACACATAAGCATTTTTCTCAGCCTGCTTGCTGTCGCTCAAAGTTTGGGACCTAAGGATTCTCAGTCAACTCCATGTGCAAAAAAACCCACAGCCACAGTTCTGTTCAGGATGTTCCTCTCCTTCCTGCTTCCCCACCTTTTATCCCCCCCCCCCCTCTCATTCTCCCTCTGGAATTGCAGGTAGCTTAAAGTCTATCAGGCAGCCATGGAGAGCCAAATTCTTCATCTCTCATTCACGGAGCCATTTTGTCTACCTGAGAATATCTTAAGGATTTTCTGGGAGTATCTTAATTCATTGAGATTTTAAAATGATTAATTATTATTTAATTAGTGATATAGCCTTGACTTTATCCTTGGCAAAAGCTGAGTTTTAATTGGACTTTGTTTCTCAAAGGCCTTCCCAATTTTTGGCCAACATTCACTCCTAATGTTCTGTATGCCAACAGCTTCCCCCTAAAGCTGCCAGTTCATTAAATATGTTCTATGTCTTCCAAGGTATCTCAGGCAACAGTCTCCATCCTTCTGGTTTCAAATCCTTCTGGTTTCAAATAAGTTTTCTTGTTCTCTTTGTTTTTTTTTTTTCTTTCTTTTTTTTTGTTTTAATTAAATCTTTATTGTTCAGATTATTACATTTGTTCCTCTTTCCCCCCCCCCCATAACTCCCCTCCTCCCAGTTCCCGACCCACCCTCCGCCCTCACTCCCCACCCACTGTCCTCATCCATAGGTGCACGATTTTTGTCCAGTCTCTTCCCGAATCTCCCACTCCCCTTTCCCCCCCAAGAATAGTCAGTCCATTCCCTTTCTATGTCCCTGATTCATTATAATCACCAGTTCATTCTGTACATCAGATTATTTATTCACTTGATTCTTAGATTCACTTGTTGATAGATGCATGTTTGTTGTTCATAATTTGTATCTTTATCTTTTTCTTCTTCTTCCTCTTCTTAAAGGATACCTTTCAGCATTTCGTATAATACTGGTTTGGTGGTGATGAACTCCTTTAGCTTTTCCTTATCTGTGAAGCTCTTTATCTGACCTTCAATTCTGAATGATAGCTTTGCTGGGTAAAGTAATCTTGGTTGTAAGTTCTTGGTATTCATCACTTTGAATATTTCTTGCCATTCCCTTCTGGCCTGCAAAGTTTCTGTTGAGAAATCAGCTGACAGTCGTATGGGTATTCCCTTGTAGGTAATTGAGTCTCTTTCTCTTGCTGCTTTTAAGATTCTCTCTTTGTCTTTTGCTCTTGGCATTTTAATGATGATGTGTCTTGGTGTGGTCCTCTTTGGATTCCTTTTGTTTGGGGTTCTCTGCGCTTCTTGGACCTGTAAGTCCATTTCTTTCACCAGGTGGGGGAAGTTTTCTGTCATTATTTCTTCAAATAGGTTTTCAATATCTTGCTGTCTCTCATCTTCTGGTACCCCTATAATTCTGATATTGGTGCGTTTGAAACTGTCCCAGAGGCTCCTTACACTATCTTCGTATTTTCGGATTCTTTTTTCATTTTGCTTTTCCGGTTGGGTGTTTTTTGCTTCTTCGCATTTCAAATCTTTGACTTGATTCTTGTGCTCCTCTGGTCTGCTGTTGGGTGTCTGTATAATATTCTTTATTTCAGTCAGTGTATGCTTAATTTCTAGTTGGTTCTTTATCACAACATCAAGGGTCTCATTAGTTTTCTTGAGGCTCTCATCAAGTTTACCGGCAGTTTCTAGCAAATTATTGAAAGCCCTCAAAAGTGCGTTTTTTAGCTCTATATCCTCCATTTCTGTCATGTATTTTTGTCTCCGCATTTTTTATGCTTTCTTGGTGCACCCCCTTGTGGTCTTTGTGCGCAGTCTTGTTGTAGTTAAGCCTTGATTGTTGTAGTTAATACTAGAGGGATTTGACCACCAGGCCGACTGGCTGTGAGAATCAGCTGTGTCTGCAGTGGGAAAACTTCTGTCCTCTGGAGAGGTGCTAATCTAGCCTTTGCCTGAGGCTATCCGGCAAATGGCTCTGCGCAGGGCTTGGGCGGGTCGGGTCGCAGGGGATCAACAGGGCGGGTGGAGGGAGCAGTTATGGCTGCTCTCAGTCCCGTTCCCAGAGGCTCTGCTTCTCAGAACCCCAGCAACCGCTGCAAACCTCGGAGAGAAAGCTGCCCTCACGTTCCAACTGATGCCAGACAATCCTGCTTCTCCCGTTTGAGTCTGAGTCCCTAGAGACTCGCCCGGATCTGGAGCTCAGAGTCTGAGACTCCCTCCTGATTGAAAATGACAACTGCACCCTCAGCCACCAGCCAGCTCCACGCGCACCTCCGTACCTTTGTATTTTCCACACTGCGCCTCCTCTGAGCCTCGGTATGCTGTTCTCTTTCCTTCTAGTTGAAGAATCTCTCCTCAGCCAGCCTTCCTGTGGTTCTGGGTGATGTCCGTTCCGTCTTTTAGTTGTATTTTTGAAGTGGTTGTTTGCGGCAGCAATCTCCGGTGTTTACCTATGCCGCCATCTTGGTTTCCTCCCTTTGTTCTATGTCTAAGCCAATTCCATGTGTTTTTATTTTTTATAACAGCAGCACCCCACCCCTTATGCTATTTCTGTGTTACTGGAGATAGGCTATTTGCTCCGGTACAGTAATGAACTTCCCCCAAATCTCAAAGACTTACAAAAACAAAGGTTATTTATCACTCATGCTCCATGTCCATTGTAGGTTGGCATTATAATCATCAGGGATCCAGGATGATGGAGCAACTGCTATCTCTAACATTTCCAATTTCATGCCAGAGAAGGAAGAAAGAGACCTTTGTATTATTTTACGTCTACAATTACATACACTGGCTTTAAATTACACATGCCATTTGCTCACAAACCATTGGCCAGAAACAGTTACATGGCATTACTGATTCACCAACCCAACATAGGAAATGGAATTTTACATGCCTCTGAAACATTTGGCAAGTGCCAGTTAGTAATGATTACCACAGCTAACATCTACTAAAAGGAACATTCCTTTACATCATACAATTAAAACCATTTCCAAAATACTCCCATCAGATTTCTCCTAAAGTTCCATTGGCCAGGATTAGGTCCTATGTGTAGATTCAAAGCAATCCCTAAAAGGAAATGAAATTTCCATGCTTGGCTTAAGTCAAACAGAATTTGCTCTCTAAGGATGAGGAAGGACAATCTTCTCTGACCACAGAAATCACTGAAGACCCTAATAGAATCAGGACTTTGTATGCATGGGAGATGTAGAAGAGAATGCTTATTTGATTAACCAACCATGTCTACCACAGCATCCACTGATGGGATAGTGGTAGGCACTGTATGAGCTACATGACCTTAGGCAAGTTGCTGAAACTTGCTAAGCCACAATCCCCATCTGTAAAATAGGGACATTAGTACTGCCCATTACAAACTATGATTGTTATAAAGCTTTCAAGAAATTATCCATGTCAAATTCTTCACACAGTTTGGATTTGGAATAAGACAGCGGTTAGGCCCTGGCTGGTATGGCTCAGTTGTTGTCCCATGCACCAAAAGGTTGCCAGTTCAATTCCTGGTCAGGGCACATACCCAGGTTGCGGGTATGATCCCTAATTGGGGTGGGTACAGGAGTCAAACATTCAATGTTTCTTTCTCATATTGATGTTTCTCTCTCTCTCTCTCTCTCTCTCTCTCTCTCTCTCTCTCTCTCTCAAAAAAAGTCAATATAAATATATATATACTAGAAGCCCGGTGCACAAAAATTTGTGCACTGGCGGGGGTGGGGGGGTCCCTCAGCCCAACCTGTTCCCTCTCACAGTCTGGGACCCCTCAGGAGATAACCACCTGCTGGCTTAGGCCCGCTCCCCTGGTGGCAGATGGCACGCCCGATTCTGCGGTGCCTGCCCCGTCTCCCCGAGTTGCAGATGACAGGCCTGGATCCCCGATGGGTCAGGCGGTGGCTCAGGATCATGCTGCCGCCCGGCCCCGCACACGGCAGGCCCGGATCCTGCGCTGGGGTGGGCGGCAGCTGGGGAGTCTCGCTGCTGCCCACCCAACCCGCCCCGCCTCACACACGGCAGGCCCGGATCCTGCACTGGGGCGGGCATTGGCTTGGGATCTCGCTGCTGTCTGCCCTGGGTGGGCGGCACAGTGGGATCTGCCTGAAGCATGCAAATTTAACGGCCATCTTTGTTGGATTAATTTGCATACTCTTCTGATTGACTGGTGAGCGTAGCGAAGGTATGGTCAATTAGCATCTTTGTCTTTTATTAGTGTATATATATATATATATATATATATATATATATATATATATGAGGATACAAAAATATATATATTTAGGATAATGGGAATGTAGCCAAGGTTTTAGTCCCAAGCTCTGGGATCAGTTTCATCTCTTTACCTACCTTTTATTAATTTGGGTCCAGTAACTTCACCTTTTTGTGCCTGGCACATTCATTTACTCCATAAATAAAGATTGCTTACTCACTTGCATGAGGTACTAAGGATCCAGGCTAAGTCCCTGCCCTCTTGGAGCTTACATTCTAGTGAAGATGTATTAATCAGATTAAGTTAAGTTAGCTGTGTAACAAAAGAATTTTCAGGGTAACAGGACAATAAAGAAGAACCTGGCTATGCTGATCATCTGAAAAAAAAAAAAAAGAATTTCAAAGCTCAGTGGCTTAGTACAATTTTCTTCTTGCTCATTCTACATGTCCAAAGTGGTTTGGTGGAGAGCTCTACTCCACACAGTCCCTTCAAATGCCATGGATTATGAAGGTTGCACCATCTGAAACATCATTAACTGCCATGGCGAGGAAAAGGAGGATAGTGAGTTATGCACTGGCAATTAAATGCTTTGGCCTGGGAGGGATCTACACTACTTTTCACTGCAGGCCATTGACTAGAATTAATCACATATCCCCACCTAACTGCAGAGGGACTAGGAAATATAGGGCAGCACATGTAATATTTGCTAAGCAATATTATCTTTGCCTTGGGGGAAAACAGACAGTAAACAAATAAATGACTGATAAAACATCAGGTCATGGTAAATGCTTTGAAAGGGAAAAAAGTGGTTGGTAGGAGAGGGAGATGGGGATAGAGACTTTTATGGGCTGAATTGTGTCCCCCAAAATTCATATGTTGAAGCCCTAACCCCAGTACCCTAGAATGTGACTTATTTGGAGATAGAGCCTTTAAAAAGGTAAGTTAAAATGAAGTAGTTAGGATGGGCTCTAATCCAATATAACTAGTGTCCTTATAAAAAGAGGAGATTAGGACACAGACAACACAGACAGGAGGACAACCATGTGAGGGCACAGGGAGAAGGTGGCCATCTGAAAGCCCAGCAAAGAGGCTTCAGAATGTAACCAACCCTGCCAACGCCTTGACTTGTACTGCTGGTCTCTAGACTGTGAAGAAATAAATTTCTGTTGTTTAAGCCACCCTAATTGTGGTATTTGTTATGGCAAATCTTTCAAACTAATATAGAGACTATTTTAAAGGGAGTAAGGAGAGAAGGCCTCTCTAAAGAAGTGACATTTGAGCAGACCCATATAAGATAAGCCATGCAGATTCAAGCCATGCAGGAAATAACAGTCTGGACTAAGCAGACAACACATGCAAAGGCCTTGAGGTGGGAACATGTTTGGCATGTGTCAATGTAGTTCAGCCAAAGACCATCAGAAACACACCCATGGTTAAATAAAATTTACTTTAATGAACAAATATAGTGAGGGGAGGCGCATAGCATGGGAAATAGTGCAATGTCTCAGTAAAAAGGTATTAGAAAAGACATATAATTTGGGCTTGTGTTATGTGATTTAGGGAAATGTTCAAGGAAGTGGGGATTTGCTTTGAATTGGGTGCTGTCAGGAAGTGGGAGTAATCTATATTATCTAGAAGATGAGAAGAATACAGTGAAGTTAAAGCAGCTGTCACTCATATTAGCTGGGAGAGGTGGATATTTGGTGTTTTGTGGCTTGGACAATGTTCCTGTCTTCATCTGTGTTCAGACACGATTACAGAGTGATTTTGTTTTTGTCTTGGTTCATCACAGTCACAAAAAAGCCTTATGTGATGTATGGCCCACTAAAAGGAATAAAAAAATAAATAAACCATCATTGAGGAAGACCAGGTAGTAGACAGACTAGATAGAGACTTAAACTGTCTTAAAATGTTCAAATAGCTAACAAAGACATGGAGGAAGACAGGAAAATGACCCATAAGAATAGAAATGAGAATATAAATAAAGAGGTAGAAAATATAAAAAAGAACCAAAAAAAAAAAAAAAATTCTGGAGCTGAAAAAATACAATTACTGAAATGAAAATTTCTCTAGAGAAATTCAAAAACAGAGGTGAGCAAACAGAAGACATAATTAGTGTACATGAAGATAAGACAAATGAAATGACTGAATCTGAGGAACAGAAGAAAAAATATTACAGGAAAGTGAACAGAGTCAAAGGGACCTCTGTAACATTATCAAGTAGGCCAGCATACATATTGTGGGAGTCCCAGAAGGAGGAGAGAGAGAGAAAGCCACAGAAATAACTACATTTGAAAAAAATAATCACCAAAAAACTCCCAAATTGAATGAAAGATATGAATTTAGAAATCCAAGAAGCTCACCAAACTCCAATAGGAAAACCCCCAAAAGATGCACAACAAGACATGTTATAATCAAACTGTTGAAAGACAAAGAGACAATCTTGAAAGACACAAGAAACCTTGGAGGCCCAAAGGCAATGGGTTGAAATATTCAAAGTGCCAAAAGAAAAAAAAGCTTTAGACCAAAAATTCTATAACTAGCAAAATTGTCCTTCAGTAATGAGGGAGTAATTAAAATATACCCAAATAAGCAAAGGCTGAGAGAGTTTATTGCCACTGTACCCACCCTGCAAGAAATGCTACAGGGAGTCCTTCAAGTTGAAGTGAAAGGATACTAGACAGTAACTCAAAGCCATATGAAGAAATAAAAATCTCTACTAAAGATAAATACATGGGCTAGTATTATTGTACCAAACCTATTTTTAATTGTTTACATGACTTTAAAATGCATAAAATAATTATTAATCTTTATCATTGGGCAAACAATGTATAAAAATGTAATTTGTTATGTCAATAATAGAAAGGAGGTGATGGACATGTATAGGAGCAAACTTTTTATATGTTATTGAAGCTAAGCTGGTAAAATTCAAATTGAAGTGTTTAAATTCAGGGAGTTATATATAATATAATCCCCATGGTAATTGCAAAGAAAATAGCCACAGAATAGACATAATGGGAAGTCAGAAGGGAATAAAAAATGTTCACTACAAAAACATTAACTAAACACAAAAGAAGGCAGTATGGAGTAAGTTAAGGGCAATAAAGGTATAAGGCATATAGAAAACAAACAGCAAAATGGCGTAAGTCTATCCTTACCAGTAATTACTTTAAATCAAAAGACAGAGATTGGCAGGGTGTATTTATAAAAAATGCATGATCCAAGTATATGCTTTTTACAAGAGACTTAACTTAATCTAAAGACACAAATAGGTTGAAAGTAAAATGATAAAGAAGGATATTCCATGCAAACAGTAAGCAGAAAAGAGCTAGAGTGTTTATACTCATATAAGACATAATTGACTTTATATTGAAAAAGGTAAGAGACTAATAAAAACATTACATATTAGTAAAAGGTTTGACACAACAAGAAGCTATAACCAATATAAACATTTACATAACTAATAACAGAACCTCAAAATGTGAAGCAAATGTAGACAGAATTACAGGGAGAAATAGATTTAAATATCCTACTTTAATAATAGATAGAACAGCCGAACCGGTTTGGCTCAGTGGATAGAGCGTCGGCCTGCGGACTCAGGGGTCCCAGGTTTGATTCCGGTCAAGGGCATGTACCTTGGTTGCGGGCACATCCCCACTGGGGGGCGTGCAGGAGGCAGCCGATGGATCTCTCTCATCGATATTTCTGGCTCTCTATCCCTCTCTCTTCTTCTCTGTAAAAAATCAATAAAATATATTTGAAAAAAAAAATAGAACAAATAGACAGATGATAAGTAAGGAAATAGAGAACTTGAACAACACAATAAATAAATTAAGCCTAACAGACATATACAGAACAACAAAATACAAGTGCACATTGAACATTTGCCAGGATATACCATATGTTAGATCACCAATTAAGTCTCAATAGATTAAAAAAAAATAGATATCATACCAAGTATCTCCTTCAACCACAATAGGATAAAGTGAGAAAACAGTAACAGAAGAAAAACTGGAAAGTTTACAACTATGTGGCAATTAAAAAACATTCTCTTACACAATCATAGGTCAAAGAAGAAATCACATGGGAAATTTAAAAATACTTAGAGACAAATGAAAATGGAAATACAATATACTGAAATTGTGAGAGGCAGAGAGAAATTTATAGCTTTTAATGTCTACATTATAAAGGAGATATTTCAAACTAGTAACCTAACTTTATACCTCAAAAAAACTAGAAAAAAGAAGAGCAAATTAAACTCAAAACTAGCAGAAGGAATAAAACAATGAAGGGTAGCATAGAGATAAATAAAATAGAGGACAGAAAATAATGAAGAAAAGCAATGAAACCAAAAATTGTGTTGTTTTTTTTTTAAAAAATAAGAATACAATTGTCAAACCTTTGGCTAGATCTAATGCTGCTCTACTCCCCACCACCCCCCAACCCCCCACAAGAAAAAGATGGCAGATACAAATAACTAAAAGTAGGGAGTAATTCCAAAATAATAGCAGAGTAAGTGGAAGCTACATTGACACTTTCCCAGGAACAAACTGGAAATACAACTAAAATATAAAAGAACCACCCTGGAAAATCAACTGAAGATAGCTGGAGAGAACCCCGATAACCAAGGATGGAAAGTGGAGACTGCATAGAGACTGGTAGGAAGTGTGGAGGCACAAAAGGGCTGGTAGGGCGCCCACAGACAAAAACTGAAGTCCCAGAGGGATAGCTCAGCTGTGGGGAGTTCCCACTGAGAACTCTGGGGTCTAAACCCCAAGCTGGGTTCCCCAGCCCAGAGCACCAGAACTGAGAAAGGTGGCCACATAACATCTGGCTGTGAAAAGCAGTGGGTTGCTGTCTGCCAGCAAGAGACAGCTAGAAATGCAGGCACCCTCTTAAAGGGCCAACTCACAAAATTCTGTGTGCAGCCACACCATTGGGCTTTGACAGAGGAAGTGCAGAGTAGACTGGAGTTGTGTGAGGAGAGTCCAGAGTTGGGGACTCTGGGTTAGAGCTCAGAGGGCAGCCACCCGTTTCCTGTGCTGAGTCATTACCTCACACTGCAGAAGACATCTTTCTTCCTGGATGTTTGCTATCCAGGCGATTTTTGCCTGGAGGGAAAATAGTTGCCCTACCTACCCGGTTGGAAGACCTCTCACCCTACCCTGAGGTCAGTAGCCTGAGGCAAATCAAGACTGAGAGTCAACTGAACTGCAGGCAGAGGCAGATCTCTGAAGGATTGGAGTCTTTGCCTGACCTTCTGGGGCTGAGGCTAGGAAAAGCAGACCCTGGTGCACATCTTGGTCCTTCCCAAAGGCATCCAGTGCCAGCAGAGGGAGCCGCAAGCTGGGATTGCTGATAACTCCAAACAGTACTCAGAGTGTCCAACATTGCCCTGCACTAGAGATTGGAAGTTGTAGCAGATCTACGTAATACACAGACACAAACCCACACAGGCAGCCAAAATGGGGAAACAAAAAAATAAGCCCCAAATGAAAGAACAAAAGAATTCTCCAGAAGAAGAGGTAAATGAAATGGAGATAAGAAATTTATCAGATATAGAATTCAGAATAATGATGGCAAAGATGCTCAAAGCATGAGAAAATATATAGTAACTATGAAGAATGACATAGCATGAATAAAAAACACAATGGAAGGAATACACAGCAGATTAGGAGAAGCCGAGGATCAGATCAGTGAATTAGAAGACAGGGTAGAAAAAAGTCACTCATTCAGAGAACCAAAAGAAAAAAAAATTAAAAAACAGGAGAACAGTTGAAGGGATCTGTGGGACAACATGAAAGGTAACAATCATCGCATTATAGCAGTGCCAGAAGGGAAACAAAGTGAGCAAGGTGTTTGAAGAAATAATGGCAGAAAACTTCCCTAACCTGATGAAAGAAAAAGTCACACACATTCAGCAGGCAGAGTCCCAAGCAAGAAGAACCCTAACAGGCCCACACCCAGACACAATATAATTAAAATCCCAAAAATTAATGTCAAAGAGAGAATCTTAAAGACAGCAAGAGGAAAGCAATTTGTTACCTACAAAGGAGCTCCCATGAAGTATTCAAGGTAATGGAAAGCAAGGATCTGAAACCAATATTACTATATCCAGCAAGTCTATCATTCAAAATAGACAGTGAAATAAAAAGCTTGCTGAACAAAAAAAGGGTAAAGGAGTACATCATCACCAAGCCAGCATTACAAGAAATGCTAAAGAGATTGCTATAAGAGAAGAAGAAATAGAGAGAGAAACCTAGGCATACAGAATTAAAATGGCAATAAATAAGTACCTATCAATAATAACCTTAAATGTAAATGGATTAAATGCTACCATCAAAAGACATAGGGTAGCTGAATGGATACAAAAACATGACTCAACTATATGCTGTCTACAAGAGACCCATGCAGAACAAAAGACACACAGGATGAGAGTGAAGGGATGGAAAATTTTTTTTTTCATGCAAATGGAAAAGAAAAAAATCTGCAGTAGCCACACTCATATCCGACAAAATAGACTTCAAAATGAAGGCCATCACAAGAGACAACAAAGGTCACTACATAATACTAAAGGGATCTATCCAACAAGAGGATATAACCCTGGTAAACATATGCACCCAATATAGGAGCACCTAAATATCTATATATATCTATATATATATATATATATCTATATATATCTCTATATCTATATCTATATCTATCTATCTATCTATCTATCTATCTATCTATCTATCTATATGAAAGCTTAAGTGGCCATTCGACTGTTTGACCAGTCACTATGACATGCACTGACTACCAGGGGACAGATGCTCAATGCAGGAACTGCCCCCTAGTGGTCAGTGTGCTCCCACAGTGGGAGCACCACTCATGGGCACCAAACACCAGGCTCATGGCTGGCTAGCGCAGCTGTGGTGGTGGGAGCCTCTCCCTCGGACACTTCCTCTGTGTGCCCCTCCTCCATCCGGACTGGGACCAGGACCGGGATCGGGATTGGCATCAGGACTCAGTGGGCACGAGCTCACAGCCGTTTCTTGGTCATGGGCACACCTGTATCACCCTAGGACAGGCACGTGGAGACCACAGCAGAGTGGCAGCAAGCCTACCAAGTGGCGGCAGCAGGCACAGTGAGGCCGGGATGAGAGGGAGCGGCGTGTCGCCTGGCCTGGGCTCCTCCCCGGCTGCCTGCCATTTCACGCACTACTACATCCCTCAGGGTATGTTGGACTGCCGGTTTGGGCCCAATCCCCACAGGCCACGCCCAGGAACCCCACTGGTGCACACATCTGTGCACTGGGCCTCTAGTATAAAAATAACTTCTAAAGGACTTTAAGGGAGAGATCGACAATACAGTCATAGTAGGGGACTTTAACATCCTTCTGACTTCACTGGATAGATCTTCCATACAAAAAATTAACAAGAAAACAGAGACTGAATGACACACCGAATCAGATGCATTTAATTGAAATTTATAGAACATTTCACCCTAAGGCTGCAGAATATACATTATTCTTAAGTGCACCTGGGTCATTCTCAAAGATAGACCACATGTTAGGACACAAAACAAGTCTCTACAAGTTCAAGAAGATTGAAATCATATCACGCATCTTCTCAGATCACAGTGGAATGAAATTAGAAATCAACTACAGTAAAAACACCCAAAACATTCAAACACATGGAGGCTAAATAGCATGTTATTAAACAATGAATGGGTTACCAACGAGATCAAGAAATAAATAAAAAAAACTTCCTGAAAACAAATGAAAATACAACCACCCAAACCTATGGGACACAGCAAAAGCAGTCTTGAGAGGGAAGTTCATAGCACTATAGGCCTACTTCAAAAAACAAGAAAAATTAATAATAAACTATTTACCCTACAACTTAAAGAACTAGAAAGAGAACAACAAGAAAATCCCAGAGTAAGCAGGAAGAAGAAAATAATAAAGATTAGAGCAAAAAGAAATGACACAGAGGCTAAAAAAAAAAAAAAAAAACAATGAAACCAAGAGCTGGTTTTTTGAAAACATAAACAAAGTTGATGAACTGTTAGCCAGTCTCATCAAAAAACAAAGAGAGGACCCAAATAAATAAAATCAGAAACAAAAGTGGAGAAGTAACCACTGACACCACAGAAATACAAAGGATTGTAAGAAAATACTACGAACAACTATATGCCAACAAGCTAGACAATGTGCATGAAATGGACAAATCCCTAAAAAAAAAATACAATCTTCCAAAACTGAATCAGGAAGAGATAGTAAACCTGAATACAAACTGATGAAATAGAAGCAGTAATCAAAAACCTTCCAGTAAACAAAGCCCTGGTCTGGACAGTTTCACAGGGAAATCTACCAAATCTTTAAAGAACAATTAACACCTATCCTCCTCAAACTATTCCAAAAAATCAAAGAGGAAGGAACACTTTCAAGCTCTTTTTATGAAGCCAGCATTATCCTAATTCCAAAACCAGATTAAGATACTACAAAGAAAGAGAATTACAGGCCAATATCCCTGATGAACATAGATGCTAGAATCCTAAAAAAAAATCAGCAAATCGGATCCAGCAAAATATTTGAAAGATCATAAACTGACCAAGTGGGATTTATTCCAGGGATGCAAGGCTAGTATCATATTTGCAAATTAATAAACATGATACATCACATAAACAAATTGAAGTACAAAAATCACAGGACCATAATCAATAGATGCAGAAAAAGCATTCGACAAAATCCAATACCCATTACAAAATTTTTTAAAAATTGATTTCAGAGAGGAAGGGAGAGAGATAGAAACATTAAGGATATAAAAGCATAAGCGACTGATGGAAGGTGGATAGCGGGAGTGCTGCTCAGCTCACCAACAGGTGCCAGATGCAGGGCTTGCGGCTGGCCACCGAAGCCTGGAGACTGCAGCGGAGCGGCAGGGAGCCTACTGACAGGCGGCAGCAGCAGGTGCAGTGGGGCCGGGATGAGCAAGAGAGGCAGGCAGGAGCAGCAGGTGGCGTTGTACTGCTGTTTCAGCCCAATCCCTGCAGGCCACACTGAGGGAACCCACCAATGTATGAATCCGTGCACCAGGCCTCTATTCAATTATAAGAAAGAATCATTGATCAGTTGCCTCTTGCACACCTCATAGTGGGGATCGAGCCTGCAACCCAGGCATGTGCCTGGACTGGGAATCAAACCGTGATCTCCTGGTTCATGGGTCGATGCTCAACCACTGAGCCATGCCAGCCAGGCCCAATACCCATTTTTGATAAAAACTCTCAGCAAAATGGAAATATCATACCTCAACATAATAAAGGCCATATATGACAAACCTACAGCCAATATCATACTCAATGTGCAAATACTAAAACCATTTCCCCTAAGAACAGGAACAAGACAGGGATGTCCGCTTTCACCACTCTCAGTCAACATAGTACTGGAAGACCTAGCCACAGCAATCAGACAAGAAGAAATAAAGGTATCCAAATTGGAAAGGAGGAGGTCAAACTCTCATTATTCGCAGATGACATGATATTGTACACAGAAAGCCCTGAAGACTTTAGCAAAAATCTATTGGATTTAATAAAGAAATTTGTCAATATAGTAGGATACAAAATTAACACCCAGAAATTGATGGCATTTTTATATACCAATAATGAATTCTCAGAAAGAGAAATTAAACAAACAATCCCATTTACCATTGCAATAAAAAATTAAGATACTTAGGAATAAACTTAACCAAGGAGGTAAAAGACTTGTACTCAGAAAACTACAGGACTTTGAAAAAAGAGATACAGGAAGATATAAATAAATGGAAGAATATACCATGCTCATGGATTGGTAGAATTAACATAATTAAAATGTCCATACTACCCAAAGCAATCTACAGAGTCAACCCAATCCTTGTTAAAATACCAATGGAATATTTCACAGATCTAGAACAAATACTCCAGATTTATATGAAAACAAAAAAGGCCCCAAATAGCTGCAGCAATCTTGAGAAAGAAGAACAAAGTTGGAGGAATCACAGTACCAGATATCGAGTTATACTCCAAGCCACTGTAATAAAAACAGCCTGGTACTGGCACAAGAATAGGCATATAAATTAATGGGACAGAATAGAGACCCCAGAAACTGACCCAAGCCTTTACGCTCAATTAATATTTGAGAAAGGAGGCAAGAACATACAATGGAGCAGACACAGTGTCTTCAATAAGTGGTGTTGGGAAAATTGGACAGATACATGCAAAAAAATGAAACTAGACCACCAACTTACACCATATACAAGAATAAACTCAAAATGGATAAAAGACTTAGATGTAAGTTGTGAAACCATAAAAATCCTAGAAGAAACATAGGTAGCAAAATATCGGACATCTCATGTAGCAGAATTTTCACAGATATGTCGCCTGGGGAAAGAGAAACAAAGGAAAAAAATAAATGGGACTATATTAAACTAAAAAGCTTCTATACAGCAAAAGAAACAAGCATCAATATAAAAAGCATTAAAATATATTCTACATGGGAGAACATATTTGGCAATGATACATCTGATAAGAAGTTAATTTCCAAAATATATAAAGTACTCATACAACTTAACAAAAGGAAGACAAACAATTCAATTTAAAAATGGGCAGGAGACCTAAATAGACCTAAAGGGGATGTACAAATGGCCAAGAGACATATAAAAAATGCTCAACCTCACTAATTATCATACTCAACATCAGAGAGTTGCAAATTAAAATTATAATGAGGTATCGCCTCATATCTGTCAGAATGGCTACCAGCAACTAATCAACAAAGGACAAGTGTGACGAGGATGTGGACAAAAGGGGACCCTAGTTCACTGCTGGTGAGAATGCAGACTGGTGCAGCCATTATGGAAAACAATATGGAGTTTCCTCAAAAAATTAACTATGGAACTCCATCTGATTTAGTGATTCCACTTCTAGGACTATATCCTAAGAAACCTGAAACACCAACCAGCAAGAATATATGCACCCCTATGTTCATAGCAGTATTATTTACAATAGCCAAGATCAGGAAACAGCCCAAGTGCCCATCAGTTGATGAGTAGATTAAAAAGATGTGGTACATTTACACCATGGAATAATATGCAGCAGAAAATAAAAAAGGAAAATCTCTTACCCTTTGAGACAGCATGGAGGGACCTGGAGAGTATTATGCTAAGTGAAATAAGCCAATCAGAGAAAGACAAGTATCACATGATCTTTAATGAACAAAATAAACTGATAAACAAAATAGATTCAGAGACATAGAAGCATGGGACAGACTGCAGAATCTCAGAAGGAAGGCAGGTGGAGGTAGGTGTGAAGAGATCAACCAAGAACTTGTATGCATATATGCATAACCCATGGACACAGACAGAGGGTGGTGAAGACCTGGGGTGGGGAAACAAGGGCGTGCTAGAAGGGGTCAATGGGGGGGGAAAAAACGAGACATATTAATATTGTGAACAATAATGATTTTATTTTATTTTTAAAGAGAAAAGGAAATGAAAGTAGGGACATTACTATTAATCTTACAGGAATAAGATCGTAAGAGAATACTAGGAAAAATTGTATGAAATGGACATATTCCTTGAAACATACATTTACCTAAACTGACTCAAGAAGAAATAGAAAATCTCAAAAGACTATACAAATAAAGATTGTATCAGTAATTTAAAACCCCCCAGCAAAGAAAAGTCCTGGAACAAATGGTTGACAGATTAATCCAAGTGAACTTTTAAGGAAGAATTAACACAAATCTTTCTGAAATTCTTCCAAAAAATTGAAGAGGGATAAACACTTCCTAACATTCTATGCAACCAGCATTAATCTGATATCAAAGCCAGATAAAAACATCACAAGAAAAGAAAATTACAGATCAATATCCCTTATGAATATAGATACAAAAATCCACAACAAAATATTAGCAATGTGAATCCAAAAGCATATTAAAAGATTATTTTAAAAAGATTACTCACTGTCAGAGCCATCAAAAGCACTGCATAGATCTACTGCTCTGAGTTTCTCTGAGTCCACATATTTTTCTAAATTCTTCCTGACTACGCGAGGGCAGGTTTCTTCTCAAACCATGCCCACTACATTAACTGTTGAGAACTTAGTACAAATTCCTCCTTTATTCTCTACTCACTGGTTACAGGTGTCGGGTCCAAGACCCCTGCTAGGGCTGGACCTCCTAGGACGCTGGGTCTTAGATGGAGAAGCTATGAGAAGTTATCCTATATAATAAAAGCCTAATATGTTAAGTGTCTGGTAGATTGGTCAGCTGTTCAACCAAAGCATAATATGCTAATGATATGCAAAGGCTGCTCAATCGCTTGCTATTATGTGCACTGACCACCAGGGGGCAGAGAGACGACCAGTTGCTATAATGTGCACTGACCACCAGGGGGCAGATGCTCTGGCTGCTAGGTTAGTTTGCTGCTGGGGTCCAGCCAATCAGGACTGAGCCAGTCCGGCAGGACACACCCTGGAGCCCTCCTGTAGTCCCTCCCTGGTTGGCCAACCTCCCATGTCCCTCCCCGGCCTGATCATGCACCGGTGGGGTCCCTCGGCCTGGCCGGCACCCTCTCGCAATCTGACACCCCTCTGGGGATGTCAGAGAGCCAGTTTCAGCCTGATCCCGCAGGCCAGGCCGAGGGACCCCACTGGCGCACGGATTTGTGCACCAGGCCTCTAGTGAGTATATAAGAATGCATCTTTATTGCAGAAGCCAATGGCCATATAGCCATCAGACAAAATAGTCCTTCACAGCAAGTCCTGTACAGGCAGGGAGCTGAACATCAGCTGGTTCCTCTTTCCCACAAAGCAGCATTAGTCTCTGTACCCACAGCTACTATCTGAGCAGCCATAGGCTGCCCCCTAGACTCACCACCTCACATTGCAGTGGTATCTGAGCGCTCTGGCTCTGCAGCTTCTCCTGTCTCTCTTGCCCAGCACACTCTAGCTGGTTAACATGGTAGCTATATCTGAGCTCTCTATGAACTCTTAGCCTTATGTTGTAGGAGTACCAGCTCTCAGCTCTGTCTCTCCAGCACACTTCACACTCCAGCAGACTAGCTGGTCAGTAACCTGTATATTACCCCAGAGACAAAGAAGGCTAGTTGCCAACAGTGACATCAATCATTTGGGTTACAGAAGGGCACAGCATCCAGTGAGATCGCTATGGCCTTGCAGCTGCTTATGGTATGCTAGCCTAGGTGCAGAGTGGCCTTGGACATTTGGCATACTATCAACAAGGTCTCCACACTGTAGCCTTGACTATCCAGGGACTCTGGTGTGGTTCCCACACTCACCATAACTAAGTGGAATTTATCTAAGAATATGAGTGATTCAACATAAGAAAATAAATCAAAGTAATACATTAATAGAATGAAAGGGGGAAAAACCACATGATTATCTCAATTGATGATGAATGCTATTTGACAAAATCCAATCTTTTCATGATAAAAACTCTCAGAAAACTAAGAATAGAGGGAAAATTCCTCAACCTGATAAAGGGTATTATAGAAAATCCACAACTAACATCATACTCAATAGTGAAAGACTGAAAGCTTTCCCCATAAGGTCAGGAACAAAACAAGGAAGGATGCCTCGTTTCAGCGCTGCTATTCAACATTGTACTGGAAATCCTATCTATAGCAATCAGACAAGAAATTTGGCAATGATACCAAAAAAGGTATGGAACCAAAAAAGGCCCCAAATATCGAGTTATACTCCATTGTATAACTCAAAGCCACCCTTGAGTTCCGACCGATGCCAGACAGTCCAGTTTCTCCCTGTATGAGTGTGGGTCCCCAGAGACTCACCCGGAACTGGAGTTCAGAGCAGTCAGGAGCTTGAGACTCCCTCCCGATTGAAAAAGACAACTGTGCCCTCAGTTGCCAGGCCTTTCCGCACGCGCCTCCGTACCTCTGCACTTTACTTCCGCACCTCCTCTGAGTCTCAGTGTGCTTTTGTCTTTCCTTCTAGTTGTAGAATTTCCACTCAGCCAGCCTTCCTGTGGTTCTGGATGATGTCCGTTTTGTCTTTTAGTTGTATTTTTGAAGTGGTTGTGCGAGGCAGCAATTTCAGGTGTTTACCTATGCCGCCATCTTGGTTTTTGGGGGAAATCTTAATGATTTCAGATTTAACGGTGATTTCATAGCTATAATACTAAAAGCATAGGCAACAAAAGGAAAAAATAGATAAGCTGAACTTCATCAAATTAAGAACTTTGTGCATCAAAGAACACTATCAAGAAAGTGAAACGATAACCTATAGAATGCAGATTATTTCCAGATTATATTCTAGACAAGGAATTACCATTCAGAATACAAAAGAACCACAACTCAACAACAAAAAACAACCCAATTAAAAAATGGGCAAAGATTTTAAATAATCTGATGAACAGAATAAACTGGTGAATAGACATTTCTCCAAAGAAGATATACAAATGGCCAATAAGTACATGGAAAGATTGTCAACATCATTAGTTTTCAGTGAACTGAAAATGAAAAACACGATGAGATGGTACTTTGCATCTACTGGAATGGCTATATTTAAGAAAGGGGGAAAGAACAAGTGTTGGTGAGGATGTGGAGAGTTCGGAACCCTCCTGCTCTGCTGTAATATAATGTAAAAGGTACAGCAATATGGAAAACAGTTTGGCAGTTCCTCAGGATAAAAAATAAAACAACACTGTTGGGGGAAAGCCCCAAAAGTCTAAATTCAGGATGGATTCCAAAGAACTGACACGTAGCCTTATTTGATTCAAAAGAGCTTTAAACAGGGGCAAAGCAGCTGCTTGCTCCAGTGGTGGCTGGCCTGGAAGAGAGCCACCCCTTCCCAGGACAGGGTCTCTTTTTCTATAGGGGTTTGAGTAGTAAAACCACATGGTGGGGAGTCAGCTAGACTACGAGAAAGAATAATGCATCTCTAAGTTAGCAGACAACATCCGGCAGCTATCCTTACTCCATATATTCGTCAACTCCCTTCCTGGGGTCTCACATTCATCTTTGGGTGGCAGTCCTGCTTTCTGGGTAGTCAGCCAAATCTGAGGCTGCAGAGAGTTAACCAGTCACAGAAAGTTCAACAGAGAGTCCAACATTTCCCAGACACCTTTACTGCTGGAGACATGCTCATCTCTGAGCTCCCCTACAGATTTGATATAGGAATTCCACTCCTAGGTATATATCCAAAAAAATAAAAAGCAGGTATTTGTACACCAAAATTCACAGCAGTGTTATTTACAATAAGTAACCAAAAGGTGAAAACAACCCAAGTGTCTCACAACAAATAAATGGATACACAAAATGTGGCATATACACACAGTAAAATACTATTCAGCCATAAAAAGAAATGAAGCTTTGTGATATATACTACAACATGGATGGACTTGAAAACATTATGCTTAGTGAATAAGCCAGACACAGAAGGACAAATGTTATATGATTCTGCTTATATGAGGTACCTAGAATAAGCAATTTGATAAAGAAAATAGAATATAGAGATAACTAGGGGACGGGACAGGTAGGATGATGAAAAAGTTTAGGGTGATTGCTGGGGTCCAATCCCAGCGGGTCCAGGGGTCCCCAAAGGTGTGGACGGAGTCGGCGAAGAAGGAATGACACGAAGACAGACTTCAGTTGATCAGCAGCCTCATCAGGACTTATAGCCAGGATCTCCAGCCAAAGTTCTGGTCGGAGTTCTGGTTAGGAACTGATGAGGATCTGATGTTTATTGTCTTGTTACATCCGTATTTATACCAGCCCATTTTAATCCTGTCAATTTCTATTACAAAGGTTAGGGCGTTTCTTATCTCCATTCCAGGGAGTAAAGATTATCTAGCTTAACTACTCACCTGGCACTTAATTAAGGGGTTGTATCTCCTCCCTAACCTCAGGGAAAAATTCCCACCTGGGGAAACAGCCTTTCTCGGAGAGGTGACCTTGGTTAAAACACATGGCACTAAGGAGAGCAAACATATTAAGAACAATATGCTATATATGCCAGGTCCCTTGAAACATATGCTGTGCAGATGTTTCTTTCCTGCAGTGACTGTGTCAAGCAGCAAGGATGGACCGGCTTCCGGCAGGTGATGAACGTACCAGTATAGTGGTGATGAGTACACACTGTTATGGGGAGCCGATATAGGGTTAAGCCTCGGACTGACCTGTTAGCAAAATCACAAACAAGTCTTCTTCCGAGTCTTAAACAACCCAATCCGAGAAGTGGCCGCTGATTTACACGCGCTGTCATTTAAAAAATAAAAATGGGGGAATTTGCTGGAAGCCGATCCACCCTTGCTGCTTGACGCAGTTGCTGCAGGGAAGAAACATCTGCACAGCTTATGTTTCAAGGACCTGGCATATATGACATATGTTTGCTCCCCCTCTTAAGCGCTATGTGTTTTAACCAGGACCACCTCCCCGAGAAAGGTTGTTTCCCCAGGTTAGGGGTTAACAGGACTAAGGAAGAGAATAAATCAGTAAATCCCCTTAGTGTTACAGAAATACCATGTACTACTTATGAAGAACTTGGACTAAGACTGTTGGCAATAAATTTGGGACTTGTTGGGCCCGCATCCCAAGGGGTCTGCCCACCAGGGAAAGCACCAAAGCCTATACCCCTGGAGACCCACTGACACAGGGCAGTCCCAGGGAAGGCAAGCAGCGAGGCTGGGAGGACATAACCTTTACTGGGTAGGATAATCTCCTTCAGTCACTTCCTTGTAGCTTATCAGTAGAGCAATAGAATAGTGACCTTGGAATAGCCCTTGTAATGGAACACAGAGATTAACCTACACAAGATTAAAATCAACAGAACTAGATAGAGATAGGATTATGGAAATGAAACTAGGAACTGTAGAAGGTTTCCCAAAACATACCATGATGTAATTATAGAGGCATGCTTATGGGATCAAATAGTATAAATATAGATGTAATAGAACAATGAAGAGAGAACCCAGCCATGCTGATCAACTGAACGCTGTCTCCGGGTCCTTTCTTCTTCGCCGACTCCGTCCACACCTTTGGAAACCCCTGGACCTGCTGGGGCTGGCCCCCAACACACTGTGAATGTAATTAATGCTGAATTGTGCACTTATAAATGGTTAAAATGATACATACATATTTTGGTATGTATATTTTACCACAAAAATATATTTTTTATAAAGTGGATGTGAAAGTTGGGAAAGGATCTTGAAATTTCATATAAAGTGGCCAGGAGAGAGGTCACTGCAAAGGTGACCTTTAAGTGAAGCCCTAAAGGAGGTGGAGGATCATGGGGCCACCTTCCATAAGGTGTCCCTGCGGAGGGAGTAGGAAGGGCAAGGGCCAGAAGTGGGAGTGTGAGACATTCCACAGGGGAGGCCAGGGTGACTGAGTGAGGGGGGTGAGGTCAGAGACGGAGCAGGCCATGGTTTAGTATTTTGGTTTCTGCTGGGAGGGGGAGCCACAGGAAGGTTTGAGCAGGGGTACGTGATCCTACTTGAGTTTTAACAACGTTAAAACAAAACATCCCTGGTCACCGAAACGGCCAGCCAGTTAGGGAACCCCGGAGTCCAGTCAGAAGCGCAGTGTTTCCCAGGACGCGCTTCCCCTATCCGCCATCGCGGGGCAGCAGAGCCGCGCTGCGCACCCCGCGCTCCGGTGGCCTCGCGCCGCTCCGTCCTGAGGCGCAGGTGGTCTAGTTCTCGGGAATCTTAGCGGAAAACCCGTCTTTAGTCTGCGCCTCCGCTGGGCCCCTTAAGAGCCAGAGTTTCCGGAGGCCTGACTTGGGGCAAGCGATGCCCCGGGGGCCAAACCTCGAGATGGGAATGGAGGGAGGTGGAGAAAACTTCGGAAGTAGAATTCCAACTTTTCCTGGGCCTGATTCCCTGGGCTTCCCAAGAGGGGCAGAGCGTCCCTTTCAGGAACCTCGCTTCGTTTTTTAAGTCAATGCAGTATGTGGAAGGCATGGCACTGGCCAGGTAGGCAGTTGGACAGAGCGTCGTCCCCATACCCTCTGATCCCGTCAGGGCACAAAAAAGAATCAACCAAGAATACATAAATAACTGGAACCACAAACCGGTGTTATTTCCCCCTCTTTCTCTTATCCTCTCTCTCAAATCAGTCAATCAGTAAATTTTAAAAAAGTACGTGAAAGACACAAGAGCACCTCGTCCACAGGGACTCACTCGTCCCGCCTCGCAGGGTGTATCCAGGCGGGTCCATCGCCAGCCCGGGAGAGGGGAGAGAAGGAACAGGTGCGCACAGGGATCCTGCCCGCTCAACAGGTGAGTCACCCCAGCTGAGTCTCGGTTCTCGTGAGTCACACTCCGCTCGGCTGGGCACGAGCAGAAGACAGGATCCCAGGTCTGTAGGCGCGCTCCCGGCGGGCGGTAACTTGGTTCCGACCCTACGGGCCAGCGCGCACCTGGGCCAGCCCACTTCCGGGCAGGGAGGTGGAGGAGCCCCTTCCACCGCCCACCCCCTTGCCCAACCCTCTCTTCTCACTCTGTGTACCTGGGCCGATCCATTCCCCAGAGCGCATAGGGGGTGGAGTGACTAGGAGAAACACAGTGAGTCAAGCAAGTGTCTCCCCGAAAAGCTGGAAGTGTTCTTCATCCACGCCGTTTCCGCTCATTAAAACCCTAGAACTGGGCAGGGTGGCCTGGGAATAGGGACAAAGATCGGAACTGGGAAGGGGAGGAGCATGTACCCCTCCCAGCCTTGGTGCGCGCCGCGCCCCCTACCCTCCGGGTACCCAGCAGGGGACGCGCGGACCGGACGTGCCCAGACGGCCGCGATGGCGCCAGGGGCAGGCGGCCGGAGCTGGGTGCTGGGCTCCTACCCGGGCACTCCGGGTTGGGGCGCGGTCGTCTTTATGTGGCTCTTTCTTGGTACTTTGTGCACAGGTACGGAGAGCGGGGCCCCTGGTGCCGCGGAAGGGCGGGAGGGCATTATAGAAACGGGATGAATGAAGTTCTGCACCTCCGAGGAGGCAGGAGAGCTGGGGGAGGGGAATCGGGAAGACCAGGACCTTCCGATCCCAGGGTCTCCGAGATCCCTGGTGTACGGTGTGAGGGGAATTCCGGTTTGCGTTGGAAGCGGTCCCCCGCCCTTGTTCGGGGATAGCAGGAAGTGAAACTCCGGGGCCGAAAACCCTGGAGCGCAAGGAGAATGGAACTCTGTGAGGGCAGGGGTGAAGGGACCCCCACCCGATCAGCGGGAAAGGCCAGGAAGGAGACGTGAGCGCACGCGGACATTTCTACGTCCTGGGGCAATGGGGAGCGGGCACTCGAGACCAAGAAACAGTGCCCAGGCTTCTGATGGGTGTCCCTCAGGCTCGAAGTATCTGTGCGTAAGGGTCTGGTAGGATGGACTTCTAATGGACTTGGTTTGAAACCATCTTCTGCTGGCAAGTTTTCGCTGGATCAGATGTTTGTTTGGGTGGGGACGTGGGCGGGGGGGGGGGGCGGGATTTTATCTTTCTGCAAGCACTTTGGGCATATTTATTTGAAATGGCTTTGGGTAGGGTGAGATGGGAGGCTGATGGAGACATTGTTGAGCTTTACCTACTCCATGACAAAGCAGTTCAGACAACTCCAAAATTAACCCTCCAGTCCACAAAAGTTGGGGTAATTTGGAACAATGGTTTTGAAGTGGGGCCTCCAGCACTTCAGCACTTGCCTGTATGGGCCACAGAGAGGAGCCCTTTCTGTGAGAGAATGGGCAAGGGAAGAGGGGGCTGGGGTGGTTCAGAGGACACACTCTGGGAAGAGAGCTGGCAGGATGTTCCAAGAAATCTGGCCATCTGACCTTGCACCTGTCACTTCAGCCCCACGGGCCTATAAAATGGGCATGATTATCAGAGCTGCCCCACCAGTCCTGAGGATTAAGGATCAGTGTATGCCAGGCTCTCTATAAAACCATACACTTGTAAGTGTCGAGTTGGTGACAAAGGTTGTTGCTTATTTCTGCTGAAGCACATTCCAGCGTTCGTAGTGGTCCCTACTGACTCCTCTCGCCCTCAGCTCCTGCCAGTGCCATCCAAGTGACTGTGTCAGACCCCTACCACGTGGTGATCCTCTTCCAGCCCGTGACCCTGCCCTGCACCTACCAGTTGACCACGACCCCCACAGCACCCATCGTGATCTGGAAGTACAAGTCTTTCTGCCGGGACCGCATCGCTGATGCCTTTTCACCAGCCAGTGTTGACAACCAGCTCAATGCCCAGCTGGCAGCTGGTAACCCGGGCTACAACCCCTATGTGGAGTGTCAGGACAGTGTGCGTACTGTCAGGGTTGTAGCCACTAAGCAGGGCAATGCTGTGACCCTGGGAGACTACTACCAGGGCCGGAGGATCACCATAACAGGAAGTATGTTGGGTGGGGCAAGGGAGAAGGCAGGGGATGCTTGCGCAGGCTCCCTTGGGTGCAACCTGGAGTCCCCACCTGGAAGCTCGTTAGCACCAGTGTCTGAAATGACTGACAAAGGGAGGACCCTTCCTTCTATCCATCCATCCATTCCTTTATATAACAGCAAAGAGTTAAGGAGCACCTAACAGACACCAGGTGTTGTTTGGTGCCTTGGAAATACAGCAGTAAAGAAAATTATTAAATTCTTTCCCTTGTGGAGCTCGAAATCCAGTGAGGGAGACAAGATAAATACAACACATATTCTCAAGTGCTTGGAAATAAAGACGAGTGGGTAATGGAGAGAGAGGCAGGGTTCTATAATACTAATATTACCAGTAATAGTAAGTAAAATTTCTGTAAGTAACGACTTAAAAGGACCTCCTATGTGCCAGGCTGTAATTCCAGGCTTGTGATTAACTCATTTAGACTCCACAATTGTGTGAGTAGATTCTGCTACTGTCATTTCACAGAGGCCCAGAGAGGCAACATGACTTGTACAGGGTCACAGAGCTGATAACAGAGCTGGGATTCTAAGTCAGCCTCTTTGGGTCTAGTCTCTAAGCTGGTAACTCCTTTGCTTGACCAGGGTGGGGTGAGAGATTTTAATGGAGAAGGTCTATGACTTGCCAGCGCATTACATTATTCTCCCACTGAGTCCTTACGTCCACATTTTCCACTCAAAAACGGAGACACAGAGAGGTTAAGTAGCTCATCTAAGCACACAGAGCTAGAGCTGGGATTTTAACCCAGGCAGCCCTGGGAGCCCTTTTCCGTGACCTTAATTCTGCCTAATGATGGGAAGTGCCTGTTAGGACTAAGTAAGGGGTGGAGGGGAAGTTGTTCATTCATTCATCTGTTCAGATAGTATTTATCGAGCATTTACCAAGTCCTAGGCACTGGGGATGGGGTGGTGATCAGGACATCTGATAGCCCTGCCCTCAAGGAGGTGACGGGGTAGTGGGGTGAGGCAGATAGTAAACATCAGATAAAGAGTAAGAGAATATTAGAGAGTATATGTATTACAATAAAACAGACCTGGGTGTTGTGCTGTATGGAGTGACTCGAGTGCACACCTTAAGAACTACACAAATGTAGTTTGAGGAGGGACTGGGACTGGATCCTAAAGAATCTAGAAAGCAGCTCTAGCTGGTTTGGCTCAGTGGATAGAGCGTCGGCCTGCGAACTGAAAGGTCCCAGGTTTGATTCTGGTCAAGGGCACATGCCCGGGTTGTGGGCTCAATCCCCAGTGAGGGGTGTGCAGGAGGCAGCCGATCAATGATTCTCTCTCATCATTGATGTTTCTATCTCTCCCTCTTCCTTCCTCTCTGAAATCAATAGAAGGCAGAGAGGAAGGTGATGGGAAGGAGTGGGTGAGGAGTGAAGGCTCACCCATTAAATGGATTTATCCTTTTACTGTCTTAAAACAAGATTAAAGTTTTAGTCTTGGGCATGGGAGCAGAGGAGTGAAGGGAGTGTCCCTTTGCAGACCCCAAGAGACCAGGGCCAGGGCACACTCCTCCCCTCACTCTGTAGACCATGGACGAAAGGCAAGGTTCCAGGTACTGAGCCTGTCAGTCCTGTTTCTAGGAGAGACCAGATCTACTTGCCCTGAATTTCCATGGGCAGTTCAGTCCAAAGCATCCTGCTGTTCTTGAGGACAAAGGGCTTCTTGGGGGTTAACCTGCCCTGTACCTTTCCCGCTCCCACCAGGACCAGGTGGGACAGCCTGGCTGGCTGGAATCATGCCTGTGCTGAGTCCAAAACTCCAGAGTGGCCCTCAGGCTCCAGCTGGGGCAGATTCTTCATATCCTGGAGGCCTCACAGGCCCAGGTCTTTCAAGCGGCCTTGATCCGGCCCATGTTTGATGTAGGCTGTGGGCATCCATTGTATCTACGTCCTCTCAGGAAAGCCAGTAGCCATAGGAGCTTCCTTCATTTCAGCCTTGAAAGTAGTGAAAAGTTGACTTTCCTGTGGTGTCCCAAGGGTCACCAGCATCAGGTCTTAAGTGAAAGTGGTTCGGGGCAAACTGAAATGTTAGTTCACCCTCAGAGTCTCTCAGCTCAGTGGGGCCTCACCGCCTTCCATTCTTCCCTGCTGTGGGTGATGTGGGTGCCTGGATAGGAGCTCTGTTTCTACCTCAGGCTGCTTGGGGTCCATGTGTCACCCTCTCCCTCAGTAACATGACCAGAGAGCCCATGGGGCCCCCGAGATTGTAAGGGCCCTCTGTTGTGTGCTGATACGGAACCAGAGGCTCAGAGGTGTGGAGGAGGCCCAGCTTCTGTTTCCAACTGGATACCAGTGTCTTCTCCCTGTACCTAAAACACTTGGAGCAATGCCCAGCCCCGTGTGTCAGGACCAGACATAATACAGGGAACAGGGCGCGCCTGGCAGGAAGGAGGTGGGCCCAGGCCTTAGAATTGATCAAAAGAAGCTGTAAATCCATATTTTTCATGGGTTTTAGAAACATGCAAGCCAAACAAAACACGTCAAGGCCCGGGTGTGGGCCACAGGAGCCCAGATTTCATCTCCTGGCCCATAAGCTTTTGCTATGGCATGGGGTTCCTGTCCACCTCTTCATTGTTGGGCAGGGACCTGTCCTGGAGCTCTGGTTTGGAGAGGTGTAGTCAGAGTCTGGTTTGAAAGATAGGCTGAGAAAATGATGGTGTTCTGGAGAGTCCAGAAAGTTTGGGAGAATGTAGTTAAGAGTTTTATAGGATTCAGTGAAAGAATATGTGCAAAGGAACCCAGCACATAGCAGAAACTCCGTAATTGGTGGCCAGATACCTGACCATGGAGGGGTGCTATGTCCCCCACTCCTTCATGTCTGCTGCGAAGGTCACCCTCCTTGCACAACCCCTCCTCCACACTGGCACTTTCTGTCTTCCCTGATTGTTTTTCTCTGTATTGCTTGCCACCATCTGACATGCCACATATTTAACCTTTTTTACTTGTCTCTCCCAGTTAAGGACTGCTATAAGGGCAGGGGTTTATATCTGTGGTCCATAGCAGTGGTTCTCAAATTGTTAGTTTTAGGGCCTCTACTCTTTTGTTGTTGTTAATCCTCATCTGAGCATATTTTTCCTTTGATTTTTAGAGAGAGTGGAAGGGAAGGGGGGAGAGAGAAACATCAATGTGAGATAGAGACATTGGTTGCCTCTCGCATGCGCCCTGATTGGGGGAGGGGGGAGATCAAGCCTGCAACCGAGGTATGTGCCCTTAACCGGAGTCAAACCTGGGACCCTTCAGTCTGAGGGCCGACACTATCCACTGAGCCAAACTGGCTAGGGCTAGGGCCTCTACATTCTTAATTACTGAGATCCTCAAAGAATTTTGTTTTTGTAGCTAGCAAACTGAGAGAAGTTTAAAAAATATTTAAGCTGACAGTGATAAACTCTTCATAAGTTAATATGGATAACATACTTTAACGAAAATATTACCGTATTTTCCAAAACAAAATAAGAAACTTTAATGAAAATTGCATCGTTGCTTTATAATTTTGCTCATCTCCTTGAAGTCTGGCTGAGTAGAAATTGTGATAGCGTGTGTCATGTAGCCTCTGGAATACTCCACAGTACATTCAGAGATTAAGTGAAAAAGGCAAATAACATCTTAGTATTATTATGCAAGTAATTTTGATCTCTGGGATCCTCTGAAAAGGTCTTGGGGAACCCCAGGAGCCACAGATCACACTTTGAGAACTGTTGCTGTCGAGTATACCACATGCCTCAGATACTGCCTGGAACATAGGATGCTTTCAGTAATTATGTGAAATGTTGACTGTATTAAGGGCATATTTGAATAAAACCAGGTGCCTAGACTCCTGGAACAGACTACGGTAGCTAAGGGAGGTCGACGCTAGGACGGAAGGGGTTCATTTCCCAGTCCCCCTGTGTCAGGCACTCTTGACTCAGCGGTGACTGAGACCAGGGTCTGCTTGTGTGGAGTTCAGATTCTGGGTGGGATCAGGAGTGCTCAGCCTCTAAGCTAGCTGATACAGTGTAGCAGTGGGGCAGGGGAGCTGTGCCAGTGGAATGGAACCCGCCCTGCCAGGGTCTGAGAACACAGTGCCGGGCAGAAGAACTAGCACAGGTGCAAGCAGAGGCAGGTGTGGGCCAGCATGCTGGGCCCAGTGAGGAGGCCAGAGTGTCCAGAGTAGTGAGTGAAGGAGATTGGTGGGGGTGAGGCTGGTGTGTCCGGTAGCGAGATCAAACCAAGGGCCTGTGGGCCAGGGAAGGGCTTTTGGAGTGATGGAGGTAGACGTATCGAAAGGAGGGTTTGTCTATGGATGTGAGCTCTTTCCAAAGGAGGAAGGCTCCGGTTCTTTTTCATTTCTTTGGCAAGTGGCTGATGCCCTGGTGAGTGCCAGGTGCTGCAGACTGGGGCACACACAGTTACTGCCCTCGACTGTCTTGGAGAAGGGCAGCGGGTACGTGGGGCAATGTGGTAGGCAAGTCATCGGAGGCCCGAGTGCCAGAGCTTTTGGGAAGAAACTGGCTGGTGGCTGTGGCGTGTTCCTGTTGCCAGCTCGGTCCCACCTGCCCCACGCTGGTGCATACCTGAAGGGATTTAACTAATTAGGGCCTGGAGCATAGAGAGGAAACGGAAATGCTGACAGACTTCCATTACTGGTGTAATTAACAGGCTCCTTGCCCCGAGCAGCTTCGTACCTGAGCGTCCCCAAGCCCTGGGCCTGACCTGGATTGTGGGGGCTGACGGGTGGATGGATTAGGGAACTGGGACGGTCCAGGTCTTTCTCCCTCACATACACACACCCCGTTTTTTTCTCATGCCTCCACGAATTCTGATTCCTAGAATCTGAGCTACTTACCTCTGCTCCCTTACCCTGGGCCCACGCCCTGGGCCTACATCAGGCTCCCTGGTAGTTCACAGTGGGGGCAGTAACTTTTGCTGTGAGAGGTACAGAGAATGGCTGTTAATTCTGAATTGCTGGCTCTGGAGTCAAGGCCACTGATGAGCTGGACAACTTTGGGTGGGTCAGGTCATCTCATCTATGAACCGGGAAGGGTAACACTGCCCACCTCACAGATTTCTTGAATACCCCATGCCAAGTGTTTAATGCAAAGCCTAAGAGGAAGCACTGCCTGGTCTGAATTGTCTCATAGCCACTCTTCGCACCTGCAGTCCCATTCCCTGATGTCTCCATGGTGGGAGGCTCCGGCCTCCCCACAGTGGCTTCACACTCTCCTCCTGGTACAGATGCTGACCTGACCTTTGACCAGACGGCTTGGGGGGACAGTGGTGTGTATTACTGCTCTGTGGTCTCGGCCCAGGACCTCCAGGGGAACAATGAGGCCTACGCAGAGCTCATCGTCCTGGGTGAGTGGGCTGGGCCCTGAGGGCCTGGGAAGGGGAGGGGAGGGGGGCCTCTTCTCCCACTTCTGCATGTCTCCCTCTGTCCTCCAGCTCACCCTCTGGGCTCTGTCGCCTGCTTTGCTCTCCCCACATGGCACCATCAGTCACTTGGGCTTACCTGTGCCTTGCACCCTAGGCAGAGACTCCCTCCCCCCACATTTCAAGTAAGCCACAGCCAAACTAAGAGTGGAAGGAATGGGGGACCAGATCTCTTCTTGTCTCATTTTTTAAAAAAATACAGAAATGGTCAGAGTTGGTTGGCAGTGAGTGAGGAGGGTTGATGGTATGTGTAATTGAGAAGGGAGCTGGACCCACCTTCTGTCACATCTCCAGGGCCACGTCTGACCCCAGAGGCCCTTGCCAAAGCACAGGAACCTTGCCCTCTGCCTGCTGGGATGGCGTTTTGTGGCTTATACAGTGCGTGCTTCCCTCAGGCCAGGCCCCTCCAAATGCCCAGGTGCAGGGTGGGGTAGCCACCAGCAGCCCTGTCTGGCCATGAGGCCCCTTTACGTGTGTGGAAGGGATGTTGCCGTTAGCCAGATGCTCTGTTCTCAGCCAACACATATAGTCTCGTGTGACATCTATATGTGAAATGCTGCCCGGCTACACACTGCCATCAGATGCATGTTACAAGGAAACACATGTGTGAATGAGCACACATGCTGAGGGAGCATGCTGCAGGGGCTCAGACCATGTGACAGTTCGCTCGTGGGTGACAATGCATGCACCAGTGACCCAGAGAACCTCTGCTTGTCCTTGGTGAACTGTACAATCTGCATTAGCAGTTCTCAAAATGCAGTCTCGGGACCTACTTATGCTCTGAAAAATTATTGAGGATCTCAAAAGAGTTTTTGTGTATGTTTCTGTGGGTTATGTCTATAGTTGGTTAACATAGAGATTGAAACTGGAAAATTTTTAAAGCAAGATACACAAGGACATAATCCATTACCATCAAAGTGATGATGTTGTGTCATCGCATGTCACAATGACAGCAAAAAGGGCAAATAATGGCTTAGTGTTATGAAAATCAGTTTGGCTTTGGGGACAGGACCACACTTTGAGAACTGCTGGTTTGGATGGTGGAAAACCCCTCATGGGGCATGTGGCATGGAGTGTGTGAGCTCTGGATAGAGGCTGGTGGAGAGCTGGGTGTATAGATGCCCCTGCGATATGCTCGTGGGCACACATCACTGATGGCACCTGAGGGAAGGCACTAGCTGGGCCATGAGACTTGCAGATGGGACAGAATGCATGGACCGAGATGGGACCCTTATGGACTAAAGAACCAGGGCCACACTAACTTTTAGGGCTGTAGGCACTTTTGCCTTCATGGGAAGGCATTAAAAAAAATTATATATATATATATATTTATGATTACTTTGCTATAAAAACCATTTGTTATATATTTGGTATTATTATATTTTTTCTTCAGATTTAAAAATAAAAATATTTTCAAGGTCCCTAGGACACTGCCTATTATGCCTGATGGACCAGGACTGTCCTTATCACATGGGATGGGTTCAACCCTTTGGGGCAATAGGACCCATGTATGTGGAAAAGATGAAGTGCTCAAATTCAGTTCACACCTTCAGAACCTATGGGAAATGTACTGGGACCCTTTGGGGCAACAGAATCCCCTGAGGCATGAGAGAGGGTAAATTATGTGATGGAAGCCTTCTGGAAAACAGCACCCATGTGGGTGGGGGGGCTGGGGAGGGCAGGAACCAAGTGCTATGATCCTCCTAGGCCACCACCCTATCTGATGCTTCCAGGCACACCTTCACCCTGATAAGCCTGGAGCTGGGCTTCTGGGGAGAGGCAGCCTGGGCTGGCTCTTGCCAGCATAATATGTCTCTCTTTTGTCCCTCCAGGCAGGACCTCGGGGGTGGCTGAGCTCTTACCTGGTTTTCAGGCGGGGCCCATGGAAGGTATGGGGGTGGAGGCCCCTACACACCACTTACTGCTTCTAAGTATTCTCCCCCCACCCCACTAAATGCCGCTCGCTGTGGACCCCCACTAACCTTGCCTGACTCCAACTCATGGCATCTAGTGACCTGGCTCTGGGCTTTGGGGTGGGCAGGGAGCCTAAGGGTGGCCTGGGGTGTAGGCAGGAGGCTCCTGTGACTGGTACCTGTAGAGTTCTTCTGGGGTTTGGGATCTGGGCAGCTGGCTCTTTGTCCCTCTCTCAGGCTACAGCCTGTCTTGCTCTGGCTAGGTCACCTCTCCTTTTCTGCCTTGCCCCGATGAGTCCAGGGCGAGTTCCTTTGGGACCGGCCTGAATTGTAGAGGAGTGGGCAGCCCTCTGCTGCTGCGCCCCAGCTTCTGGCATGGAGACTCCAGCAAGGGCTACAGCTTCCCTGACAAGCTTTGCAGACAGCTTCGCCCACCCATCTCTGCACTGTCCTGCTGTGTCCCTGTTCCCACCCAGGCCTCCTGGCTCAGGGCCTGCTCCCATCTCTCTGCAGACTGGCTGTTCGTGGTTGTTGTCTGCCTAGCTGTCTTCCTTGTCTTCCTCCTCCTGGGCATCTGCTGGTGTCAGTGCTGCCCGCACACCTGTTGCTGTTACGTCCGGTGCCCCTGCTGCCCAGACAAGTGCTGCTGTCCAGAGGCTTGTGAGTGTCCCTCGAGTGACCACCCCCATTCAGCAACTTGCCTGGGTCCAAGGGGAGGAGGTGCTACTGGTCTGGAGGTTATGAGGTGAGCAATTTGGGAGAAAGTGGGTCAAGGAGGACCAGCAGATTTAGATTTTTATTTACATACTTTAACTTTTCATTTATTTTGATTCTTCATTTGAGTTTTTCTTTTTGAAAGTATAATCTATATGCATGGTAAGAAAAACTCAAATAGTACAAATCAGTCACTGTAGAGTAAATCTCCCTTTAAAAACAAAATCTTAAGTCAAAAGGTAAGAAACCAAACGAGGTTTCATAATAATTTCAGCATCACATAATTTAAGCAAATTAAAAAACCTCATCCACACAACCATTTGGATTTTATACGGGGACTATGTTTAAAGACATGTCTAGCACATGAGTAGCACCTGGAGAGTTGGGAATGGAAGTGGGGAAGGAAGCAAACGAAGCAGGAGGGGAAAGAAGGAAGAAAGTGAGTCCCTCCTCCCGCTGCCCCCTGGCTCCTCTGCAGGGACTGTCTGGTAAACCAGCACCTCTGCACTCAGTTGTTTTGAAGTTTTAATCAACTTTGACATGGACATTTATGTGGGCCACTTTCAGCCATGCATATATGTATCTAGTCTCTTGCACTGAAAATAGGCCATGAAAGCACACTTCTCTACTAGTCCTTAGTAAGTTCAACACTCCCACCTTTTCCTTTATCATTGTAAAGGTTACTGTATCTTTGGTTGATGAACAGATGACCTTGACAGCTAGAAACATAACTTTACACATGAGGAGCACCTAGAACATGAGACCAAAAGAGGGACAGACCTGCTTCTCTCATGGCACCTGCCCATTTCTAGGCCAGTAGTGAACAAGTGATGGAAAGAATGATGCATGTACTCCAGATGGGTGTATGTCTGTGTACTTACATTTAAAGCTCATACACATGATTTCAGTATAACGCAGTCCAAGCTGCGTTAAAAGTTGAATCACAAGCGATTTTTTAAGGTGGAGGTTTGAGGCCTGGCCTGCCTCCTTACCTGCTTGGAAGCCCAGTAAATCCCCCTTATTTAGTCTCCTCTTCTGTAAAATGGGACTATGGCAGAGCCCTCTGTATAGGGTGAATGTGGGAAACTGGTGTGTCCAGCATTTACTGCAGGGTTCGGCCTACATGAAGTGTTCCACACTCACTAGCCATTGGACATTGCTGCTGTCAGCATCGGCAGTGACCGAGGGCCAGAGAGCAAATCAGAGCCCTGCCACTCACACCTCAGAGCAGTGTTCCCTCTCTGAGCCTGTTTCTCCTACCTCAAGGGGTGTCGTGAGCATTAAGGGAAGACTGTGAGCGTCCCTAGCACAGGGCTGTGACTCACTCCATGCCGACTAATTCTGTGGCCACTGGGCTCAGTGGTGGGCAAACTGGTTCCTCAAAATAACACTCCCTGGAAAAAATTTGCTATCTGGGGACTTAAGCTATCACCTTTCTTGTCATTTTTAGTTGGGAGCTTCTGGCTTACCTGGTGGATGTTGGTCCGTTTCACAGGTGGAAAGGGACTCCCAAGGGCTATAACCAAATTTGCAGTTACCCCACAAATTAGGTTAAGGCTGGGGCCAGGACTGCAAATTCTCTCCACTCTGAATCTGTTATCCAAACTGAGGCCCCATTAATTCCCTACCAGAGGCTGCATTACTCCACAGCTATAGTGACAGCCACAGCCCTCCTGGGCCATCTGAAAGCAAATCCCACAGCAAATTAGAAATCAGCCAGTCACCTGAGCTACTGGGGGGCTTCTGGGGGGACCACTGAGCCTTTTGCTTCCCCACTGAATCAGCAGTGAAGGGACCTTTCTGAGCCTATCTCCACGCCCTATTCCTCCTACCCCCACCCCCACTCCCATTTTCCTGTTAAGAAGCCCAGGGAAGAAACAACGTGCCTGGGCAGTGACTGTGCTGCAGGAGCAGCCACCAGAACCCAGCCTCTGGCCTGGAGAGGAAGGCAGCAGGGAGGATTTGCCCTCGAACTGTCAAGCCTAGAACCAGGAGGGGGTGAAGGCAGAGTAAGTGGGTACAGCCACTAGGAGAATCCCCATGACCTCGAGCTCAGGAAGATGCCATGGCGAGGATCCAGCAGGCCTGAGGGGAGCAGGCATGGGATTCCCCTGCCCCGAGATGATTTGTTTTCTAAAGCTGGGACTCAGCTGCCAACTGGAATGTTTTGGCCTGTGGGTCCAGCACGTGGGTTTATCTAAAGGGGCATCTTCTCCCTTTGCTCTGTGAATGCAGGCCCAAGGTGGCCACTTCTGATAAGGTGGCTAGAGAGTTGGGATTTTATGTAAAACCTCGACAAATGTTGGTGAACATCACTGCTAAAGAAAACATGTCCTGCCAGATTGGGGCTGCGGGCTGCAGCGTACATCCCTGTTCTCAAAGCTCCGTGAGGAATCACACAGGAGGTGTGGACTCGATGACAGACCTACAGAAACCAAGTCCCCAGGGAGGCTCCACAACTGGGGATGGGGAGAAGGTCGAGGCACATGTCCCTCTGGTCCTTGTATCATAGGGAAGGGCAGTATGGCTCCTGGCCACCATCTCATGCTTTGTGTGTCTTAACCAGTGTATGCTGCTGGCAAAGCAGCCACCTCAGGCGTCCCGAGCATCTACGCCCCTAGCACCTATGCTTACCTTTCTCCTGCCAAGACCCCACCCCCGGCAACCATGATTCCTATGGGCACCGTTTACAATGGATACTCTGGAGACTTTGACAAGAACAGCTCAGGTGAGGTCTGGGGGAGCCAGGAGCAACTAGGGGAGGGATAGGCTGGGCATTTGGGCACTAAGAGGTATGGGGCTGGAAGGAAGAGAGGACTGGGGGCAGGGGAAGGGGGCTGGGAATGCAGGACTTTGCTCCAGGGGAGCAGCCACTGACAGCCATTCTCCCCCAGTAGGTGGCTGTAGCTCCCAGGTACCCCTGCTTCGTGATGCAGACAGCAGTGTGACCTCTGGTAAGAACCAAGTGTTACTAAGTTGGACATGCCTGTAAGGGAGGGGGACTGGGCCAGCACCCAAATTCACCACCTCCATCTCCTGTCTCCAGAAGTCCGTAGTGGCTACAGAATTCAGGCCAGCCAGCAGGATGACTCTATGCGAGTCCTATACTACATGGAGAAAGAACTGGCCAACTTTGACCCTTCTCGACCTGGCCCCCCCAACAGCCGTGTAGAGAGGGGTGAGGAACCTTGGAGTTTGAGGGGTTGCAGAGGTGGGGGGTGGGGCACATCTCCCGGATTACCTGTCCCAAGGATGCTTGCAAATCCTGGACAGGGTACCTCCTTCCTTCCCTACCATGGCCAGTGAGAATTGTATGGGACACTGCATGTCATCCCTTAACAGGTGGGAGAAGTCTCGGGCCCTGTAGAGAGTGTATGAGGCAGTGGTAACACTGCTGGACCCTAGAGCTCCTGGCATTAGGTCCTGACCTCCCAGCAGTCAGTGACACATCCCTTCCCTACAGCCATGAGTGAAGTCACCTCCCTCCATGAAGACGACTGGAGATCGCGGCCTTCCCGCGGCCCTGCCCTCACCCCAATCCTGGATGAGGAATGGGGTCGCCGCTCCCCTCGGAGTCCAAGGAGGTGGGAGCAAGAGCCCCTCACAGAACGGCCCAGGAGTGGCTGGGGGGCCGGGCGTCCCCGGGCTCGCTCTGTGGATGCTCTGGATGACCTTACACGGCCAGGCTCTGCTGAATCAGGGAGGAGGTCTCCTCCAAATAGTGGGAAGAGAGGCCGAGCTTATGCGCACCCCCGAAGCCGCAGCCGTGATGACCTCTACGACCAAGAGGACCCAAGGGGCTTTCCACACTCCCAGGAACCCCACTTCGATGACTTCAGGTCTAGAGACCGCCCTGGTGCTGACCCTAGGAACCGCTCCCACCGCGCTCGGGATGCTCGGAACGAGAGGTCCACGGACCCGGACCCCCAATATGATGGTCGGCTTCTGGAAGAGGCCTTGAGGAGAAAGGGGCCAGCGGAGAGGAGACCTTACCGGGAGGAAGAGGACGCCTACTACCCCCCAGCGCCTCCCCCTTACTCTGAGACCGACTCCCAGGCCTCACGGGAGCGGAGGCTCAAGAAGGTGAGTGGACAGCCTTCCCTGGCCTGCATTCCTGGACCCTCTCCAGCCCTAAGCTCACACACCCTTTTCTTTCTTTCTCCTTTGCAGAACTTGGCCCTGAGTCGGGAAAGTTTAGTCGTCTGATCTCCTTTTGTATGTAGTTTTGTACTTTTTTTTTTTAATTTGAGGAACTGTTGATGTTCCTCTTCTAATAAAATATATAATCACAAGGCCTAATGTGGAGGGAAGCGCTTATTTTGTTGCGTGAGGTGGGGCCCCGGAGAGCTGCCCTGCGTGTGGGCACAGGGTCCCCTGCCCCTGCTCCCCGTACTTGCCCTGCGCCCTGGGCAGGACCAGCTGTCTCCTCCCGCTCCCCTAGGCGGGGAGTGCGCACCCGCTGGCTCCGCCCCGCCCTGCGTGCGCGCCCCAGCCCCGTCCGGACGTGCGCATGCGCCTCGGGCCTCCGCCTTCGCGCACTTTAGCCGAAACGGGAGCGCGCATGCGCGCTCCACTACCGTTCCACTCCATTCACACGCGCCCCCCGCCCTCCCCCCTGACGACTTCACCGTCTCCAAACCCCGCGGCCTGCCTCGTCCCCCGGCGTTCTATCCGGGCTCGCGTTCCACCCGGCGGCCCGCTGGCGAGTGCCAGGCAGTCCGGGGGCGGGGGCGACCCCGCGCCGCGCCGAGACCCGGCCGGCGCGCGCCCGCGGCCATCGGAGACAAACAGCGTGCGCGTTCCCCGGGGGCTGCCCTCCCCGCGCGTCGGCCCGGGATCGCGCTGCCGCCGCCGCGCGCGCGCAGCTCAAGTAAAGGAGGAAAAAAAAGGAGGAAAAAATAGAAAGCGGCGACTGCTACCGCAGCGATCCGCCGCGGGACTGGGCCAGGCCGGGCGGCTGACGCTCGAGCCGGCGATCCAGGGGAGGCGGCGGCCGTCCAGGTCGGGCCGGATTAAAAAAAAAAAGTCGCGGCGGCGGCGGCGGCTCCGGGAAGGAGGCCCGAGGGCCGCGTGCAGCGGGCGGGGGGCGGCCGCTGCGTCCCGGAGCCCAGAGCCGGCGCGAGCCGGCAGGAGGGCGGGCGGAGGTGGCGGCGGCGGCGGCTGCAGGAAAAGCGCGGCGGCGGCATCTCCTCCTCACATGACCCCACTGTTTGTCCCCGTGATCAGCGCGAGCGGCTCCCGTGTCTCCTCCGTCCCCTCCTGCCGCGCGGCGTGAGCGCCGGGCTCGGGGGCCCCCCCGGCCGCCCGCCCGCCCCCTCCCCTCCCTCCCTCCCCACCCCTCCCCTCCCCTCCCCCGGGCCCCGCGCCCCCCCCCGCCCCCACCCCCCCATGGACATGCTGGACCCGGGTCTGGATCCCGCTGCCTCGGCTACCGCTGCTGCCGCCGCCAGGTAAGGGTGCCGGCCGGCCGTGCCCCCGCGCCCCGCTCCGGCCCTTCGGCCTGGCGGGCGGGCCGCCATGATCCCGAGCGACCGCCCGGCCCAGCTCAAAATGGAGGCCGCGAGGGAGGGGGACCGTGCTAGTGCCCCAGCCCCGGGTCCTAGCGGAGCCTCAGCCCCCGAAAGGGCCGGGCGGGACGGGGGCGCTGCACCTGAGCAGAGGGGCGGGGGCGCGGGCGGCCCTGACCCCCTTTACCCGCCCTCCCCGCAGCCACGACAAAGGACCCGAGGCCGAGGAGGGCGTCGAGCTGCAGGAGGGTGAGTGCTCGCTCGGCGCCGGGCTGCGGCCTGCGCCCGGGGCGGGCCCCGGGGGTGCCCAGGCCCTCGGGACCGCTGACTGTCGCCCCGACCCTCCTTGGACCGTAGGCGGGGACGGCCCCGGGGCGGAGGAGCAGACTGCGGTGGCTATCGCCAGCGTCCAGCAGGCGGCGTTCAGCGACCACAACATCCAGTACCAGTTCCGCACAGAGAATAATGGAGGACAGGTGAGAGGGGGGGCGCTGCGGGCCGGAGGGTCGGGTCGGGAGGGGCTGGGACCCGGCCCCTGCCCGGGCCCTAGCGCTGGCCTCGCTGCTCTGCCGCCCCCTGCAGGTGACATACCGCGTAGTCCAGGTGACTGATGGTCAGCTGGATGGCCAGGGCGACGCGGCGGGCGCCGTCAGCGTCGTGTCGACGGCTGCCTTTGCTGGGGGGCAGCAGGCTGTGACCCAGGTGGGTGTGGATGGGGCAGCCCAGCGCCCCGGCCCTGCTGCTGCCTCTGTGCCCCCAGGTCCTGCAGCACCCTTCCCACTGGTAGGTCCTCAGCAGTGCCGGGGGGACGGAGAGGGTACACTGACCGTTTTGGGGGAGTCCCAGTGGGTGGGGCATGTGCAACACAGATGCTGCCGTCAGGCTGTCAGGCTGTGTGGGTTAAATTCCTGTTCTGCACAGTGAAATCTTGGACCAGATCTTTGGAACATCGTTTTTTTTTTTTTCTTTTTTAAACTTGGGATCATGGTAATAGAAAAGTCTCTTTCTCAGAGGTAAAAGTCAGTTGGTTCACCAAATGATTGCCGAGTGTCTGCAGGTCCCAGGGCCCTCTGAGACATCGGCAGAGTAGTACATACAGAGGGGTCCCACCCTCCGTAGAGGATGCAGCATCCATCAAACAGGGCGACAAGGGGAGAGTTTGGGGAACAAGATGGCTAAGGGTGGCCTCTGTGTCCTCCTACTCCCCAGGCTGTAATCCAAAATCCCTTCAGCAATGGCGGCAGCCCAGCAGCTGAGGCTGTCAGTGGGGAGGCACGATTTGCCTATTTCCCAGCGTCCAGTGTGGGAGATACCACGGCTGTGTCGGTACAGACCACAGACCAGAGCTTGCAGGCCGGAGGTAAAGGGAGGAAGGGGCCGAGGTGGAAGGCAGGGGAGGCAACAGGCCCATCAGGGAGGGATTCCCCAGCCATTTCTGACTCTGCCCCCAGTTTTAGCACTAACCCGGCTTTCCCTACAGGCCAGTTCTATGTCATGATGACGCCCCAGGACGTGCTTCAGACAGGAACGCAAAGGACGATTGCACCGCGGACCCATCCCTACTCCCCGTATGTGCAGGAGACCTGGGCCCAGGGGCAGGGGACACTGGGAGGGCCTGGTGTGGGGCCGAAGGAAGGAAAGGTTTTCTGGAGTAGAAGTCAGGCAGTTGAGCACGCAGTAGGCACTTGATATATTTTTTGGTCTGTTTTTGTTTCTTTAGTATAAAGAAAGTATCATTTCCTCTTTCTTCCTACATATGAATATGTCTTACAAAGGTCATTTTCAAGTCTGACTTCTTAATAGATGCTTGGACAAATGGGCCCTGAGATGACATGTGCCCATTTATCCCTCTTCTAGGAAAATTGATGGAACTAGAACACCCCGGGATGAGAGAAGGAGAGCTCAGCACAATGAAGGTAAAGTCAGTGTGGAGCCCCTGCGCCAGTCCCAGGCCTTGGCCTCACCGGCACTGCCAGGCGGGCCTTGTGTTTGGTCACAGATCACTGGGCATGCTCCACATGAGAGAGGTGTTGAATGCTGGAAAAGTAGAAACCGGTGGAGGAGGTTCATTGTCTGTAACCGATAGGTAGGATGAATGGACTGGAATGTGTTTTGTCATCCTGGCTAGTTTTGAATTAAGGGCCAGCATCAGAAATGGCAGGTTTCACTCGGCTGCAGTGGCTCAGTGGTTGAGTGTGGACCTATGAAACAGGAGGTCACGGTTCGATTCCCAGTCACGACACATGCCTGGGTTGCTGGCTTGATCTCCAGTAGGGGACGTGCAGGAGGCGGCCAATCAATGATTTTCTCTCATCATTGATGTTTCTTGCCGTCTCCCTTCCTCTCTGAACTCAATAAGAATATATTAAATAAATATAAATAAATAAGTAAATAAAATAGCAGGTTTCACATTCACATATGGATTTCCTGCTCCCCTGGACCTTCGTTTCCATTGGCAACTGTTGTGTTTGAGTCCGTCATTTCCCTGCCTGCCTGGCTTCCAGAAGTAACTCTGGTCTGATAGTGGGCACATCTGAGGATGAAACTGCAGGAACCTGTGCCTCTGGCTAGCCAAGGCTGGAGCATCCTGCCCTTATAAACACCAAATCCAACCTAAGGTCATTTTTGGCTCTTTTTGCTGTCCCCTAGTTTCCCACTCAACCTCTGCCTCCAGTCAGGAGCCACTATGATCGATGTAGGAGCATTCAAGTCCAGGGGAATTCTTACATCCAAACAACTGTCCTTTAGCAAATATTTCCTGAAGATAGATTCTGGGCCAGGTATGGGGCATGTAGAGTGTCAGAGAAGTTTAGGAGTTCAGGCTAGTGTCTGACTGAGCACTGACCACCAGGGGGTTAGTCTTTGGGAGGGCCTGCCAGACAGAGGGAGCACAGGCTGGAAGGGGGGGTGGCAGAGAGGAGTCAAGTTGCTTTGGAGGGTACTGGCTTGGTTGTTGCAGAGGTTCCATGTGGAGTGCTTGGAAAGGGAGCCAGGAGAGTCAAGGAAGGCCCTGAAAGCCAGGGTGAGACCCCACAGTCCTAAAGGTCTTCGATTGGGGATGGCTCTGCAGCTTTGATCTAAGCATCTCACTAAATTGAGGCATTCATTCAGCACGTACATACGATGTGCCAGCCCTTCTAGGTTTTCAGATAGTGGGTAATCGAACAGATGAGGTCTTGGCTCTCGTAGTGTTTATTCTGGTAGGAAAAACAGAAATTGCACAAAGCTACAATATGACGTCAGATAGCAGGAAGGAAGATAAAGCTAGGTAATGGTGGCAGTATAGGCCTCTAAGGTGACATTTGAGCAGAGGCCTGAACAGACCTTAAGGAATGGGCCAGTCAAATACTGGGGGAGGGTCCCAGGCAGAGGGATGAGCAAGTGCAAACACCCAGGCCTGAGTCAGAACAGACTTGGCATGTATGAAGAAGAGCAGAATTCAGGAAAGGAAAGAGGAAGTTGGCAGAGTTACAGGAAGATTGGTCGGGCCAGATCCTTGTAAGAGGCCCTCCCAGTGTCCCTGCTCTTGGATATTTATTGTAGTTTGAGGGGAAACCAACAGAGGGTTTGTGTATGGAGGTCAGATAGTAGAAAAATAGGAGGTGACTGCAGATGTCTGGCCTGAGACAGGCTGAAGAATCAGGATTTCATGAATCAGGGTTTCATGATGGGGTCAGGTTGGTTTGAAAAGGGAAGGAGTGAGTGAGTCTGAGCTTGGTTTTGGGGTGTGGCAAGTTTGAGGGGCCTCCTGTAGGCTACCCAGCAGTTTTGTATCTACTGCTTAGGTCATATGACCTCAGACTGGTTCTTAATCTCTGCACCTGTTTAGTCCTCTCAGTAAGATGTTAACCCATCTCCTGCAGAGGCTCAGAGTGAGGATGCACGAGCTGAGACGTTTGAGTGCCCGGCAGTGTGGTGTGCCCCCCAGTGAGACTGTAGCAAACCACTCTTGGGATACCATCTAGCCACCCTCTACCTCACTCTCATTCGTTGCCTCTCACAGTTAATCCACCTGCAAAAAGTCTGGAATCTTTCTCCTATAAAAAAGTCTTTCATAACCTTGCTTTTACCCTCCAGCTGTATCCTGCCCTCTCCTAACCTGCAGAGTATTTGGGCCACCTTTTACCCTTCCTGTACCCTTGGCAGTCTGGCTCTTTTCTCTACCTAAATGGCTCCATTTAAGGCTATCCTTGACAGCCTCATTGCCAAACCCATTGGCTTTCTTCCCTGTCTGTGCTGTACACACCTGACCCTGCCTATTCCCAGCATTTTGGTAATGATCCTTTCTGCTCTACCTGCTCTGATTCTCCTACACTCTGCCTCTTTTTCACAGCCTGCTCCTTAGAGCAGGGCTTCCCAGATGCTCCGGGAAGCTTGTTAACAATCAAGGTCTCCGGGCTGTCCTCACAGTCTTTGAATGGGTAGGACAGAGGGAGTTCCAGAAGTCTGTATTTTGACAAGTTCCCCACATGATTCTTCACATTGTGCAAGGCTGGGGAACTGCTTTGGCTTGTGGTGTTTCTTAAGGTCTGATCCCGTCTCAGGTCAGTCTCAGGAGAGTGAAATGTTAGGCTCGGGAATTGTCAATATCCCAAAGCCCCATCCCCAGTTGTAGGTGCTCAGTATTTCTCTGAGGGGTTTCTGCTGGCTTTCTCCTATGGGACTCCAAAAAGGTGAAACCTGCCCCTCTATGTCCCTGCGGGGCTTACTTGAACTCCAGGCTCATTTTGAGCTGCTTGCTCAAAGTACCATTTCTGGGTGTCCTTGAGACACCTCAGACTCAGTGTGTCCACACAGAACCGCTGTCTCTCCTCCCTAAAGGCTCCCATGCAACATTCCTTTTCCCACTGCAGCAAGGGGCACCCCTGTCATAAGTGTCCAGGCCAGAACTGAAAGCCAGGCCACCTTCAACTCTGCCCTCGGCCCTCATCCCCCAAACCTGAGATTCTTTGCTGAAGTGGACTTCAGATCAGCTTCTCTTTCTCCTTTTTACGTCTTTCCCACCAGTTCTTGGTACTGTGGGACCCGTCTCTGGCCTCCTCATGAACTGGGGCATGTGTCCTGCCTGAAGGGTGGCCTTTGCAGCACCCATTGCTGCCATGTCAGTTTTGGGTCCACTGTTGTGAGAACCTCTTCAGTAGCCAAAAATCCAGATCTTTATGTGAAATCCAATTTTTTAAGATGGACCTGCTTTCTTTATTTCATTAGTTTCCACTCTTAATGCTACTAATTCATTCCTTCTACTTACTGAGGGTTTAATTTGCTAGGGTTTTTTTTCTTCTACTTTTTAAAGATCATTTTAAACTTATTTTCCCAATACAAACCTTTCTAGTTACAAATTTCATTTTAACACTTGCTTTAGCTACATCCCATTTGGATATGTCGTGTTTTCATTATCTTTCAGTTAAAAATATTTTTCGGTTTTCCTTGTGATTTCTTCTTTGACTCATGTTTTATTTAGAGGTGTGTTGCTTCATTTCCTGATATGTGTGGATTTTCTAGATGTCTTTTGCTATTGATTTTTAATTTAGTTTTATTATACTCTGTAACTTTAGTTCTTTGAAATTTATTAGGATTAGTTATGTGGCCCCGAATGTGGTCTGTCTTGGTGACAGTTTCTGTGGGTTTGCTGCTGTTGCGGAGTGTCCCCTCAGTGTCAGCTTGGTCAAGTTGGTTGACAGTGTTCAGGTTTCCTATCCTGATTTTTTTGTCTTTTGTTCTGTTAGTTACTGAGAGAGGAGTGTTGATGTCTCCAAGTATATTTGTGAGTTTGTTCACTTCTCCCTTTTGTCCTGGCAGATTTTACTTCTCAATTGTGTTTTAAGTGTTGTGTGGGTATAACTGAAGCACTTCTGTGGATACATGTGGCCTTGGTCTTAACTAATCTTCCTCCATTTCAGATGTACCAAAATGGTCTTCCCAAGCCCCAGGTCTGACCACATCACTACCTGCTTAATGAAAGGCCCCAGACTCAAGGGCCTGAACTCCTAGAGTAAGAGATAAGGTCCAGACTCATTAGCAGGCATTCAAGGTCTGCACAGCCTATTTTTACAACCTTTTCCTGTCACCCTGTTCCATGCGCCCAAGTATTTCAGTGTCACCATTTCTGGGATCTTGACACCTGTCTGCCTGATGCCTCTCCCCTCGGAAACTAGCCCAAATATTTCCTCTCTAAAACTGTGAGGCTACACCCTACCCCACTCTCAGGCAGAGACCATTGCTCTACCCTGGAGTTCCCAGGCACTTGGCACAATCTCCAGTTATAACACATACCCTCGAGTGTTTGTACCATGTCCCCTGTCACGTGCACTTCACAGTGGTGCCAGCAGGACAGAGACTGAATTGACTGTGGGTTCCAGCCTCTCAGAGTGCCACGGCAGGCAGTACTTTTTTTATCTTAATCCTCACCTGAGGGCATGCTTAGAGAGAGGAAGGAGGAGAGAGAGAAACATCAATTCAGCTGCCTCTCTCACACACCCTGACCGGGGATCAAACTGCAACCCAGTTATGTGCCCTGACTGGGAATCAAACCAGCAACCTTCAGTGCACAAGACAATGCTCAACTAACTGAGCCACTCCTGCTGGGTGGCAATATGTTTTTAAGAAGTAAATGCAAACTAGAGATGTGCCACGCCCCTGTCTGCCCCCTGGTGGCTGGAAATGAGGAGTACGTGGGAGATGCTGCTACAGCCCAGCGCCCAGGCCGGTGCATGCTGGACTGCCGGGGGAGGGAAGGAACCGAGGAGGCATTGCTGCGAGTGCCTCAGCTGAAACCTCGCGAATGGAGCAGGCACGCAGCTGAGGGGTGAGGGTGTGGGCCTGGGCTGCACTCTTGGCTCTGCTGCAGGTTTTGGCCACCGAGTTCCGGAGACTAAGACAGACAAGGCTGTCCTTGAAGGGAAGGTTCTTCTCACACCCCAGCAACAGGGCCCAGGGCTGGAGTCAGATGAAGCTCTGTGCTGGGCACATTCTTGTCATGATATTAGGGAGGTTTCTGAGGAAAGAGGAGAGCGAGGGAGGAAGAAGGGCCAGGGAGGAGGAGAGTCCACAGAGGAAGGTGTTGTCACCCAGGCCAAAGTGGAAGAGCCCTGAGAGGTAGGGAGGACTGGTCAGCAATGAGTGGATAAAACCAGTGCCAGGAGAAGATTTGTCTGTCAGTGGCCAGGTGTGTTCTTTGAGGGAACACCAGGGTCAGGGGCAGTGCCAGCCTCAGAGGAGGTACTGGCCAACCCCTCCTTTCCCACCCTCCCTCGGCCCCCTCCACAATCTCCCATCAACACTGCCCAACCCTGAGAAATATCTTCTCACCCTCCTTTCCAGATCCTATTAGCCCAGTTCCCTCTCTACAGACACTGCCCACATTTGTCCACAGGAACTGAGAGTTGGGGGATAGCTGGGCGTCTTTGTCCCCACAATGCCTAGTACTTGGAAGGTAAAGAAAGGCTGAGACAGGTTTGCTTCAATGGTCCCCAAACCAGGGGTGTCAGGCTCCAATGCAGGCAGACCCCAGGCCGCTGTCGTAAGTCAGGATGTGCAGGCCAGGTGAGAAGCCAGAGAGGAGATATGCCCTGCCCGAGGGGGCAGCTACTGCTCAGCTCAGCTGGCAGTGTGAGAGTGTGGCGTTTTATAAAACAAAACCACAAGTCTGGGTATTTTTCAAGTGAAACCTTCCATTAATTTGCCATCCCTGGTCTTTAAGAGGATTCATGTTGTTCCTGGGTTACCCAATGCCCTGATAGGCCAGGCCCCTGAGAGCCACCACTGCCAGTTTGGAGATGTGGGGCATGCTGTCGGGGCCCTGGAGAAGGGTTTTAAACAGATAAGACATGGCCAGACTGTGACTTACAGATGAAGAAAAAGCAGACTCAGGGTACGCAGTGCCCTGGGGAAACCCGAGGACTGTGGACAGTCACGTACAGGGGCTGTGGGGACTAGTGGGGGCTCTCAGTTCCCATGCACAGGGACTCCGGCCCATTCTTGCCTCTCAAGAGTACATGCCCACTGTAGCCACAACTCCTTTCTTCCAAAGATGTTAACTATTACGTGAAATTTCCTTATTTTAAAATGTTGACTCAAATTTTAAAAGTAGGCAAACAAAATGAACCCACTGTCCCCCATGGTTAATTCTGCTTTAAAGGTATATGTGGTACTTGAGAGCGAGACTTTGTTTGTTTCTCTTGAGAAGCACTGGGAAGCAGGCGGGGAAGCTGGCGGCCTGCCTTCAGATCTTGACTCTAGATTTGCTAGCAGTGTGACCCTGCCCAAGGCCCGTGCCCTCCCTCAGCAGCCTGGGGTCTGCCGGCACCTGCCTCGGGAGGCAAATCGCCTAGCCGCACAGAAAGTGCTATAAACCTAGCTGTTGATACTGCTATTGTGCCTACAGTGGAGCGGAGGCGGAGGGACAAGATCAACAACTGGATTGTCCAACTTTCAAAAATCATTCCAGATTGTAACACAGACAACAGCAAGACAGGAGCGGTGAGTGCCCCTGGCGCCACCCAGAAAGTCTGCCTGGACCACTGGGGTGAGCCAGTAGGCAGAGGCCAGTGGGCAGTGCTCACTCTAATGCTCTTGCCCGTCCCCCAGAGTAAAGGAGGGATCCTGTCAAAGGCCTGCGACTACATCCGGGAGCTGCGCCAGACCAACCAGCGCATGCAGGAGACCTTCAAGGAGGCCGAACGGCTGCAGATGGATAATGAGCTCCTGAGGCAACAGGTGAGTGCCAGGGCTGGGAGTTGGGTGGAGGACCCAGGACCCCAGGGTGCAGGGAACTATCCCTGGCCCCTTGTGCCCTCTCATGTCTGCCAGATTGAGGAGCTGAAGAATGAGAATGCCGTGCTTCGAGCCCAGCTGCAGCAGCACAACCTGGAGATGGTGGGCGAGAGCAACCGGCAGTGACGCCCTTCCCGTCGTGCGCAGGCCCTCCTCTGGGACTGCTGCCCCTCCCCCAGCCCTTAGCACAGAGAGGGACAGATGCCCCTCCCCCAGCTGCGTTTTTTTATAGTAGATTTTTAACAAAAAAAAAATGGGGAGAAGTAATGCATTTCTTTGGATAAACACCCACTGCTCTCCTGGATGTGGAAATGACCTCCCTCCCCCATCTGTCTGCCCCTTCTCCTGGCCCTCACTAAGCCCCAGCACTTCTAGTGGTCTCGCCTGGAGGCAAAAGGGAGGAGGACAGAGGCCCTGCCATATCCCGCTGCCTCTTTTGGCCTCTAGAGGTACTGACATGGTGCTTACGGGCAGGAGGGGAGCCTTTGGGGGGCCATCCCTGGGACCTGGACCTAAGAAGGGAGGCCATGTCTCACCCCACCTCTTGTTTCTGGATTCCTGCTCCCCTTTGAGTGTGTGTGTGTGTGTGTGTGTGTGTGTTTTAATTTTCTTTATGGAAAAATGGACAAAAAATAGAGAGAGAGGTATTTAACTGCAATAAACTGGCCCCATGTGGCCCCGCCTTGTCTGTTTGCGTATTTGTCCATCTCAGGTATGGGCAGGGGTCATGGGGTCTGTGCAGAGCTCTATCAGGGCAGGGCCTCAGCTGCTGTTGGTGGCTCTGTGCCAGTCCCTGCCATTCTCTACTGCACGGGACCCAGTCTGTTGGCTGGCTGGCTGGCTGGCTGGCTGGCTGGAGGAGTTAAAGAATGAATATCCTCTTTGAGGCCCCAGGTGTGTATATGTATGTGGGGGCCGGGGAGAGGTTGGGTCAAGGACCTATGTCTTTGGAGGAGAGGCTGGGGTCTCCTGTGTCATCAGTTCCTAAAAACAGGACTGGCTCCTGGCTCTGCTCTTCTGGGCTGAAGCCCTTCCCTCTGCATCAGCCAATGGTGGGGCCTGGCCTTGAGCCCCCCACCCCCAAGGAAGGCAGAAGGCCAGGAAGCCAGGCTTGGCCCGTCAGCCTGTCGCCTTGCACTGTGGCTCTGGCGCCTGTGCTATGACCCCTGCCCCTGGCTGATGATGAAACCTGGCCTGAGTGGAGATGTAGTGACACCAGGCAATGTTGGGGGATGCTTCTGGGTCTCCCTGTGGCCAACCGTGCAACTCCATCCACCCCCAGGATCTAGGCCTGCCAGTCGCCACCGTGCTGAGTTCACCATGCATGCACCCCAGATGTCCCCAACTGGTTTCTTCCCGCTGAGAGCCCTGTCTCCTTTTCCTGGCCATTACTCGGTTTGAGTCCCTCTGTGGGTGTGTGCAGCAGGAAGAGCCTAATGTGATGTGAATGGGGAGGCAGATGGCAAGGGGCAGCCTTGATTTCCCAGGGGCCCCCATCTTACTGTTTTGAATGAGCTAGGCTATAGTTCAGGGCAGGGGAGAAGTTTTCAATCCTTGGCAGCAGCATCTTCAGGCTCCAGTGGTAAGGTTGACACTGGATGATCTGTAAATGAGTCAGAGCCAAAATTGCCAAAGTCCCATCTCTGGAATTAAGTTTGTGGGTCCTCTGGGCTGTGTGTACCCACTACCTGTGATTCAGGTAGTGGCCAGGACAGTCAGGAGCCTTGGTTCATCTCCCCACCCAGTGGTGTTCTAAGGCAGTGGTCGCCAACCGGTGGTCCGTGAGGTCCGAAAGGTTGGCGACCGCTATTCTAAGGGACCGCTCTCCCCCCAAAAGAACCCTGGTTTGTAGTGTTGGCTGTTGTGTACATACCCCATTGCTGGTGTCCAGATACCAACATGCTGCCACTGAATGTGGAGGTGGGATGAGAAGTGCATAGTGGCTCTGTTGAGCCAGTATGAGCCAGGTCTAGCACAGCCCACTGACATCCTGTGTTTGGGGGAGGCAGGAAAGCCTGGTGATCAGAGCACAGGCCTGAGTCAGGCTGCTTACTCTGGAGTGCCAGCTCTGCCTCTGATCTGGGCAGAGCCCCATCTTGGCCTTCAGTTCCTCTCCTGTCAAGTGAGGAAAGCAAGCCGGGTAGGCATGGTGGGCTCCTAAGAGGGAGCAGCGCCTGGGAAGCCAGGGCTGAGTAGGCAGCTAGGGTCCTGAATACAGTGCAGAACCCAGAATGGGGCAGCAGGCACTGCTTTGAGGACAGGTGGTCCTGGCTGGGTTAACACAAAAGTGAGTACACCTGCTGGGGCATGAGGTGAGCCACTACTGTTACTGCTATTCCATGGTCTGAAGTTCACAGGAACGTTTTCCAGATACCAGGCCACTTCTCAAGGTTCTGACACTTATAAAAGACCACGCTTGTGCCATCTCAAACTCCTGCATCTGGCTGTTGCAGTGTTCCCTACAGAACAGAACCCGAAGCTGGGGGAATGGTATGGGGCACCCCAATGGACCCTGGTAAGTGACAGCCATCCCCCATGTGAATGAGGAGGGGTGGGGAACAAGGACACCTTGCTCCTGCTCATTGACCTGTGCAACCTCTGTGGCAAAAGGGGGAATTTTTTCTGAGATCAACAAGGTGATGTCATCTTAGGGAAAGTGTTTCCCAGGTGTCTGGCTAGAGGCCTGTGTCTGTGGCCCCATCTGCCCCACCCCCTGTACACACCTCTGCTGGCTGAGGTTGACACAACCCTGTTCCCTGTCACTCTGTTCCCGCTTATCTCCCGCCTTTTCGGCGCCACTACCTTCTTGGAAATGAGTTAGGACAAAGGGGAGGGGGCTTAGCACCTCCGCCTCTCCTAGCAGGCCCCATAAAAGCGGCTGTAACGGCCCAGACACCAGACCAGACACCAGAGCGGTCCTAGACTTCACAGCAGGACAGCTAGCCAGACGGCACAATGGCACTGAACGTGCGGATCCAGGCTGCCTGTCTGCTGCTCCTCCTCCTGGCCAGCCTGACCAGTGCCTCAGCTCTGCACCAGGTGAGAGCCCACGGGGGCCGGGGCCCAGCAGGCAGCCACATGGGAGAGCCAGGCCCTGGAAGGGACTGCTGAGGGCAGTGGACTGGGCAGATGGAAAGGCAGGCAAAGGGGGGGATGGGCAGCTGCCTGAAGTACAGAGATAGGGTCCAAGTGGCAGGGACTGGGGGTCCCAAACTAATTCTACATTTGAGTGCCTACTCTGTGTAAAGTTCTATTCTAAACGGTGGGGATCAAGCAATGAACAAGGGAGATGAGAGAAGATTTTTGCTCTTATGGTGCATACAATCTGGTCAGGGAATTAGTAAAAACAAAAGATCGTGGTGTTTAGTAAATGCTACTCAGGTTTAACAAAAAAATTGTAAAGTGACCATGGTGGTGGGAGGTGGAAGGGGATAGGTGAGATCAAGAGCTGGCAGTCAAGCAGGAGTGTTTTGTGAGAAAATGGTATTTGACCTAGAACTTGGAGGGTGAGACGGAGACGGTAAGCTAAAACCCGAGGTGGGGGCAAGCATGGTGTACTTGATAATCAGGCTGTAGGAAGTGGGTGCTGGTGCTTGGAGCTGAGATTGAGCGGTGGGCATGCTGAGTCTTATGGACAATCTTGCAAACCCTGATTTTCCTCCAAGTGCAGGAAGAGCCCTGCAGGCTTTTCTAATGGGGAAAGCCACAACATGACTGATACGTGTGGGAATGGATTGTAGGGGCAAGATGGAGGCAGGTTTTTTTATGGGTGAGGGGTGGCATCCAGGCCAGGGAGGGTGATGTCCCAAAGAAGAGCAGCAGCTGTGGAGAGAGTAGGAGGCCTGGGTGTCTGCAGGAAGGAGATTGCCTGTGGGGAGGTGAGAAAGGCCAGGAAGCAAGGCTTCCAGCTGAGGGAAGAATGGGTTGGTGTGCAAATGAAGCTCTGCCGGGCCCCTGCCATCCTCAGTATTCCCTTCTGCTTTCACAGACAACACAGCTTGCAGACCTCCAGACCCAGGATACAGCTGGAGCCACAGCTGGCTTGATGGTGAGAACACCTGGGCCTCCTTTCAGAGCCTCACAGCCTTCCCTGAGCCCACACCCGCTCACTCTTCCTTCCTTCCTACAGCCTGGGCTGCAGAGACGGAGGCGGCGAGACACTCACTTCCCCATCTGCATCTTCTGTTGTGGCTGCTGTTACCCATCCAAGTGTGGGATCTGCTGCAAGACTTAGTCTCCCTGCCCTCACGCCCTCCCTTATTTATTCCTGCCGCCCTCGAACACTCGGTAAATGTCTCAGAATAAAATGACTGTTCCAGCTTTTATTTTCCAAACCAGCGTGTTGCCTTTTCTCCCTGCCCAAGGCCTATGCCAGAGGTCTGCCTGGCTACTGTCTTGTAAGGGTGTACTCAGTGGGATGTGCGGGGTTGTTGTGTATCCAGGTTGCAAGGAAGCTTGGTGAAAGAAATTTGTTTTCTGCTCTTCCCCTTCTTTAAGCCCCACTTCATAAGACCTAGAATTTTTGTTGCTACAGCAGGAAATAAAAACTAAACAACTGAACCGGTTTGGCTCAGTAGATAGAGCGTCGGCCTTCGGACTGAAGGGTCCCGGGTTCGATTCCGGTCAAGGGCATGTACCTTGGTTGTGGGCACATCCCCAGTGGGAGATGTGCAGGAGGCAGCTGATGGATGTTTCTCTCTCATCGATGTTTCTAACTCTCTATCTCTCTCTCCCTTCCTCTCTGTAAAAAAATCAATAAAATATATTTTTTTAAAAAACAACTAAACAAAGTTTCTTCTTTAAGTCTTGAAATGGGTGACAAACTCAAATGCCTAGCGAGGGTTTCTCAAAGTCAGGTCTGGGGCTCCATCCAAGGCCCCACAGGCGGACACTATTAAGATGTTACTATTTCCTACACTCTCATTCTCACATGAGTGTGCAGTGGGGTTTTCCAGAAGCTCTGTGACATGATGACATCATCACTCTGATGGCTAATGGACTGTAGTTGTGCTTTAAAAATTTCCCAGTTTCAATTTTTAATATGTTAAGCAACTGTACATATAACCCACTTAAAGTTGTTGGAGTCCTCAGTAATTTTGCAGAAATGGTTCCTGAGACCAAAATGTTTGAGAACCACTGGCCTTGCAGACAGCTGCAGTAAATGAGGGAGGTGTGGATTTGTTTCGCAGGAGCATATTAGGTTGTAATCTCTCAATAAGGACACACTTTGCACATGACACACAGAAGAGAATACCGTTCACCTTCACAAGGAATTAAGGTCCCTCCCATTCTTTTTAAAAGCTATATCCCTCTCAATTTATCCAATTTTCCCTCTTTTGATAGAAACAAAGATGCATTTCACTATCTTCTTAGCCTATAAGAAAACATCAGCAGTGGTGTGATGTTGAAGGGGCTTGGCCATTTGGCTTCAGTGTTGTGTATGGACAGGAAGTGGGGAGGCCTGATCCCATCTAAAGTGGCTCCGGGTGAAACATGGCTAGAGCTTCTTTCCCAGAGAAGGTGGCCATCCCTCCTGATTGTAAAAATTTTGGCAACTGATTAAAGGAATTTGATTTTTTTAAATCAACACTCTGGGAGCTAAACTAAACCCAACTGGGAGCTAGATCAGTTTGGTAACCCACATACTTCTGCTTTCTGCCTTCGAAGCCATGAGAGGCTCCTCCTCTGAGAGGATTTCCTGAACCAAGACTAAGGGGCGGGAGAGGAAGGCAAGCTGGAGAGCCTGGCCTCATTTGCTGTAGGATGGAGCAGGCATCTTCTCTCTACCCCCACCTTCCACCCCCTGCTCTGAACCCCACCTCCTCATGTGTGAAAGGACAGAAGTGTCCCTACAGTGTTCAGCTGATTGGGCTGTTGAGCGGCTCAGCAAGGAATGAGTGTGAAATGGTTTTGGAAACTGTCAAATGCCTCATCAGTATAAAGGATCAGTATAAAGGGGAAGGAAGAGGACTCCGGACCCCCCAATAAATGCCTGGGAGGTGGGAAACCTGAAACGACTAAATACATTTCATGATGCTGAGTGCTCTTTGCTCATCTTAGCAAGTTCTCCAGGTGGTCCTAGAGAGCGGCAAAGGTGCTCCAGTTTCTGTGGGCACCAGAATCTGCTACGGGCAGATTGCTAGAGTGGCTGACTCTGCAGGGCTGGGGTGAGGCCATGGAACTTGCGTTTCTAATAAGCTTCCAGGCAATACTGATGCTGCTGGTGGGTGGGGGTGGGGGTGGGGGTGGGGGGTACAAAGCTGACAACTCCTGGTACAAAGCTGACAACTCTGGCTGAGCGCTGAGACCAAGAACCAGCTATCGATCAAGAGAGCTTTAAACAAGTGGGCCTGAGGGCTTGATCTGCCTTGAGTTGACTTTTGCTTGCACTGCACAGTATTTTTAGATACAATTGGGCTAATACCTAAAAAGCAAGGTACGGCACATAAAAATCTGAACTCCTGATATTATGGGCTAAACTGTGAAGATTTAAATCCCAGTACCTCAGATTGTGACCTTATTTGGAGAGAGGGTCTGTAGAGAGGTAATTAAGTTAAAATGAGGTCATTAGGGTAGGTTCTAACCCAGGAGGACTGGTGTCCTATAAAAGGGGTTCTTGGGCACAGAGGCCCTCACCCAGGGAGAACGCCTGCTGAACATGAAGGTGGCGATCTGCAAGCCCAGGGGACCCTGAAGGGAAGGAACAGCTCCTTTCCCCCAGCCCTCGTAAGGAACCGATGCCCAAATGCTGACTTCCCACTTCCAGCCTCCAGCAGTGATATAATAAACTTTCTAAGCCATTTGTTTTGTGGTACTTTGTCACAGTGTCCCTAGCCTTGAAGGGAAGGACTGGGTGATCTGGCAGAGTTGGGGGCTGGGTGTGAGTGGCACCGCTCCCCTGTAGGCAGGCCTATGCTCTCCGGTCCCCCAGTCCTCCTGTGTTCTGGACACCGGGGTTTTCAGATTTCGGTAATAGTTGCCAGTGCTGTCTATGGGACTCACTCGCCTGTGCATCCTTCTCTCAGGGACAGCCTTCAATTCACACCCAGAAAGATGTACCCCAAAACAGCGCAGGTACATGAACCCAAGGGGGTTGGTGCTGACACTGGAGGCTGTAACGTGAGTATCCAGGTCATGGTCCCTCCCCCAAAGCCCAGGCACCAGGCCCCTCTCTTCTCCAGGACCCAGGCGTTCAAGCCCCACCCCACTCTCAATGGGCCTTTGTCCCTGACTGGGAAAGGCACGGGCAGAGTCTGACATCATAAAGCCTGATGTGGGGATGGGACTCTCCTTCCCTCCTCCATCCAGCCTTCTCTCCTCAATTCCCTGTCTGAGGGATTTCCCACCCCTCAGCCCGCCATCCACCCAGGTTCTCCCTTGGGAGGAAGGACACTCCCTCCCGCCCTTCCTCCCCACAGAAGATGCCCCAATGTGACTGAGCAGCTCACAGTCAAAACACTACTGCACTTAACCAAACCACTGCCAGCTCCCACCACCACTTTGCAGAGATGGTGCCAATGGAAGGGTCTGGATGGCAGGAGGATCACGCGGAATCTGTCCACAGCGGGTCCCTACCCTGCTGAGTCAGCACAGCCCTCAGCAAATACCCTTGGGGCTCTTTTCTAGGGGAGTAAGACAGACAGACAGATAGAAACACTGCCCTCTGGAAGCTCCTGGCTAGTGGGGAAGGAGCTCACCGATTGTGCAGATGAGCAGATGTGCCGAGGGGTGTGGAGGGACAGTCACATGTAAATGAGGGACTTTGGCTTGGTGAGAAGGCAGGCCGGCTTCCAGAGGAAGTGGCATCCACTCGGTGGCTCTGGCGAGGCAGAGTGGGCGTGGGGCGAGGTAGAGGAGCTTTCCAGGAGGAGGGAATCAGTGCAAAGGCCTCCAGTCAGAAGGTGCCACAGGGTACTGGACAGATACGTGCTTGCATCCACCCTTCGTTTATGAAGCTTAGCTGCGCCAGGAGCTGGGCTACAGCAGGCAAAGCCCTCGTCCTCCTGGAGGTCATGTTCTCATGAGAGGAGATAGTCAATACCTAAGGTCATTTCTGATGACAAGAAGAGCCGAGAAGCAAATACACCAGGATGCAGGCACCACTGTGACCAGGGAAGTGACTGTAAGGGAGGGTGGAGGTGACACTGAAGCCCAGAATGGCAAGGTCCTGTCTCCTCTCCCACCCACACCTGCCTCTGTTGCCTCTCCTGACCAGGGTTGTACCTGTCATTGCCACCAAGATTCCCTGGATGCTGAGGACAATGCCTTCTGTTTCTCAGTCTGAGATGTTCAGAGATATTAGAATGCCCTCCCAGGGACTCCGAACCAGAGTGCACAGCAATGCAGGAGAGGGGAACAAGTGAGGCAGCCCCCCCATCCCGTCCAGGAAGGAGCTAGTAGAACCCAGGCATCAGGCTGCCCAGTCGAGCAATGGTGACAAGGGCCCCTTTGTGCCCCCCTCCCCCGGGGACAGGGAGGAGCTGGGCCCTGGAGGCAGGCGGTCCCTGGCACCCACGGGGGGAGGGGGGTGGTGGCGGGAAGGAGGGGCTGGCAAGTGGGGGCCTAGACCCTGGGAGGCCAGGGGACTGTCAGCAGGGGTGAGGAGCAGAGGGTGCAGACACAGGAGCATCCTGGTGAGTACACAGCAGCCAAGAGGGGCTGGGGACAGGGTGGGAGCAGAGGGCCATGACTGAGAGGGTGAAGCAGGGGCACCGGAGGTATGTGTAAGGTGAGGATGGCGCTGTGAACTGCCACTAATTTAGGATGGGGAGGGTGTTCCTTGGGACTTTGGAATGAGCTGGGACCATGGCAGGACAGTGACAGGGCTTTGAGAAGAAACTACAGAGAGAGAAAGAAGGGCCCTCCTCAGCACCCCTCCTGGTGGAGGTTCTGCAGGAACAGCTGCCCTGGGGCTTCCAAGTTTGGGGCAGATGTGGTGGAAATGCCTGGGGCTGGGTGAAGAGCTGACTGATGCCCAGGTGATTAGATACCTGCATCCTGCCCTCTGGGAGGGTGAGGCAGTGGGGTTGGAGTGAGCAAGTTCCAGCACCTGGGAGCACAACAAGGGGTGTGCGGGTGTGCGTGTGTGCGTGCGCACGTGTGTGCGCGCGTGTATACACGTGTATGTGCGTGTGTGCGTGTGTGCGCGTGTGGGTGTGTAAATTCAGACCCCTGGGTGGGTCTGAATTTACATCAGTGTTTGTCAACCTTTTTTCATTACACCCCCACCAAAAAAATTTTTAGACCTGCTCTTCCTAAAGCCCACTGGCCCTGTGAATTTCACTACTACAGATGTGTCGTGCATGTTTATGTACTGTGGCCCTGGAGGGTCACCATCACTGCCATCATCTGCCTTGTGTCCATCAATATGTGTCTGGGCAGGTCTGTCCTAGCTACATGTCAGTGTGGGTGTGCAGCCGTGTGTCTTTGTGAGCATGGCATGCAGGCAGGTCCACGTGCATGCCTGAACGTGGTGCCAATGTCAGTGCAGGTGTGCTTCTGTGACTGTGTGTGCCAGCACAGTCTACGAACACAGGGGTCTCAGTGCCTGTTCACATTGTAGGGTCCTGACCAGGTGTCCACATGAGTCTCTGTGGCCCAAGCCTGCTCCTCTGGCTGGGTCTAGATCTATCATATTTCAGAGCAGCATTTGCATGTGTTTGGCTGTGTATGCATCTGTGTCCGTGGGAAGAGGGTGGTGAAGGCCTGGAAAGGCAGCTCTTGGAGACCCTGTCTCCAACCCTGAGGGGGACCTACAGAGCAGCCAGGAGGGTCTCCTGACCTCCCAACCCCTGGTCCTTCCTGGCCCCACATAGAGCCCAGCCAGGACTGTGTCTCTTCTCTCACCCCACCTACCCCAGGAGTCCCCCAAGATGCAGCACCCTCCCCCTGAGGGAACAGGGCTCTTTTGTGCTGGGCACTGGCCTCTGCTGAGGGTGGGGACAGCAGGGGCCGTCTGTGGGGTGGGAGCGGGCGGCAGGAATTCACACGGCATGTTGGGAATGCTGATGCTGTGAAACCCAGTCATTGATGGCCCTAAGTCTCTGCCTACCACCTCCAGGTCTCCCCCCACTCACCACATCCCCTTCCCCCACAAGGCTCTGTCATTCCCCTTTCCTTCCACACAGTTCTCCATGGCAGTTTGGTGGGGTGGGGAGTGACCCTATGTAGAGTAGCTGCTAGGCTGTGTGGGAGGGGCCCGAGCATCCACGGCAGGCAGCCTTACGACAGGCAGCAACTCATAGCAGATGCCACGCGGGACAGGGGTGCTCAGGCTCCTGCCCCCTTGCACCTGTCTGACTCTTATTCCAGGTTGGCAGGCTGACATCTTCAAGTGGGACCAGAAGACACCCCAACTCAGGGAGACTGAGGTGAGGGCCAGGGTTCCTTCCTCCGGGCTCCCCCTTCTTCCTGCTGCTGGTCCAGCTTGGCTCTGTCATTACTTCCTGAGGGTCCCCAGGGGCACCATGGTGCTGAGGATCGTTGTCAGCATCTTACAACCACGTAGGGACAGGACAGTTGGGGGTTAAGCCTGCACACCTGGAGCCGGGCAGATAGGGCTTGGCCTAGTTCAGTGATGGCGAACCTTTTGAGCTCGGTGTGTCAGCATTTTGAAAAACCCTAACTTAACTCTGGTGCCGTGTCACATATAGAAATTTTTTGATATTTTCAACCATAGTAAAACAAAGATTTATATTTTTGATATTTATTTTATATATTTAAATGCCATTTAACAAAGAAAAATCAACTAAAAAATGAGTTCGCGTGTCACCTCTGACACTGGAGTTGATACTTACGAGCTGTGTGGCTTGGACAGGTTACTTAGCCTCTCTGGAACTCAGTTGTAAAATGAGAACAATGACTGCACCTGCCTCAAAGAGATCGAATGAATTAATACGGCAGAGTAAAGCACTGAGGACTGGTACCTGGTCAATGCCATAGAAACGTTTGTCTTTATCAATATTAATGGCAGCACCTACTGTCTGAACAAGCCCCCTCCTGAAGCCTTAAGAGAAGAACCCCTTCCCTAATCCTTAACCCCTCCTGTCCCTCCTCCAGCTGTCATCACACGCTGTACAAAATGATATTCCTCACAGCACTGCCTCTGTTTTGGATTATGATTGCAGGTACTGGCCGGGGAGGGGGTGGCTGGGGATTCTGGGGCCTCGGCCCCGAGCAGGCTGCGCTTGTTTCTGTGGGTCCCTGGATCCCTCAGGCTGGGGGAAGGTGACGAGAATGGGGCCAGGTGATTCGGTCAGGACATGTCCCTTGCCTCAGCAGTCCTACTCACCCACAGCCTCTCGAGGGGGTCACTGGGGTGCCTGGATGCCCTCGTCCATCTCCGCCTTCGAGGGCACATGCGTCTCCATCCCCTGCCGCTTTGACTTCCCTGACGAGCTGCGGCCTGCCGTTGTGCATGGCGTCTGGTACTTCAACAGCCCCTACCCGAAAAACTACCCCCCGGTGGTCTTCAAGTCACGCACCCAAGTCGTCCACGAGAGCTTCCAGGGCCGCAGCCGCCTCCTGGGGGACCTGGGCCTGCGCAACTGCACCCTCCTGCTCAGCAACCTCAGCCCCGAGCTTGGCGGCAAGTACTACTTCCGCGGGGACTTAGGGGGCTACAACCAGTACACCTTCTCCGAGCACAGCGTCCTGGACATCATCAGTGAGTGCCCCGGGGGTTGCACAGCAGTGGGGCGGGGGCATCCCTGGGTCAGGCAGGGGTGTAGCAGCACAGACCCAGGGACTTGTTTGTTAGGCTGGGAGGTGCAAAGCCCGGTGCCCACACAGATCAGGCGGATGACAGAAATGAGCAGAGCGGGGACCCCAAGCAGTCTCGTGGCCCTCAAAGGGGCGGGGCGGGGGGGGGGGGGGAGGGATAGGGCTAAGGTCTCCTGATCACTGCGTTCGCTGGGCAACTGTGGGAAAGTGACTTAACTTCTCTGAGCCTTGGTTTCCTCTTCTGCAATGGGGGCAGGGGCAGCACTTTAAGCTCAGTGAGTGAGTGCTTGTCAAGTGCTCAGAGACGTGCCTGGCACATGGCACTGGCTCTGCTCACTGCGCTGGGTGAGAATGCAGAGCCATTGCTGCCAGGCAGTTTGAACTTGAAAAAGAAACCAGAATTGTGTATTTTCCGGTGATCTCCTAATTCCTAAACATTAGCTGCTGGTTCCGATATATATATTTTAATTCCTAAATGTAGGCCAAATAAAATGCAGCTCTGGGCCAGATTTGACCATCAGAGTAGGACCCACTGCTTGATTTCGGACATTCCTACTGCTGAGTGCCTGAGAAGCCCTACTGCCTGGGGCTCTTAGATTCAGGCTCCTGTCAGTAGTGAGTCTAGCTGGATTACAGGCCTGATCCACCTCCAACACACACACACACACACACACACACACACACACACGGAAGTACACCAAATCAAACATGGGGAGGAGACAGGCTTCTTAAGGAATATGTTGCAGATGATCAAGCCAGAGTGACAGGGTTTGAAGCTCAGTGTTACCAGCTGTGGCCTCAATCTCCTCAACTGCAGAATGAGTAAAGTAATATTACCTACCTGCTAGCATGGCTGGGAGGCAAATCCAATGCTGTGAAGGACTCAGACCAGCAATTGTTGTTTTCATTACCATTACACCGTGGTTGGATCTGTGCAGGGCTCTGGGTGAAGGTAACCGGTCAGAGAACGTTTCAGGGAATTCTGTATCCAAGGGGAGGGAACCAGGTACCAGGATTGGAGTTGGTCAAGGTGGGGATGTCTGCTTCCTCCGTCCTCCTTCTCCCTGCCCATGTAGACACCCCCAACATCGTGGTCCCCCTGGAAGTGGTGGCAGGCACGGAAGTGGAGGTCAGCTGCCTGGTGCCTGACAACTGCCCAGAGCTGCGCCCAGAGCTGAGCTGGCTGGGCCACGATGGCCTGGGGGAGCCGGCTGTGCTGGGTCGGCTGCGCGAGGACGAGGGCACATGGGTGCAGATGTCGCTGCTACACTTTGTGCCCACTAGGGAGGCCAATGGCCTTCGGCTGGGCTGCCAGGCCTCCTTCCCCAACACCACCCTGCAGTTCGAGGGCTACGCCAGTCTGGACGTCAAGTGTGAGCCTGGGTGCCACCCGGGGGTGGGGGTGGGGCCCGTGGCTCCTGCCTGCTGATTCCACTGTGTCGTTGGCCTTAGACCCCCCTGTGATTGTGGAGATGAACTCCTCGGTGGAGGCCATCGAGGGGTCCCACGTCGGCCTGCTCTGTGGGGCTGACAGCAACCCGCTGCCGCTGCTGACCTGGATGCGGGACGGCACGGTGCTTCGGGAGGCCGTGGCCGAGAGCCTGTTCCTTGAGCTGGACGAAGTGACCCCCAGGGAGGACGGCGTCTACGCCTGCCTGGCAGAGAACGCCTATGGCCAGGACAACCGCACCGTGGGGCTCAGCGTCATGTGTGAGTGGCCGCCCTGTGGACTCGCTTGGCACTGTCCTGCAGAGCAGGGATTAGGGGAAAGGGTCCCTGCCCAGGGCGGGCTGGGCCATCAGGGACAGAACTATGGTTGAGGGAAGATGGAGAGGAGGGTTGTGGGTCAAGGCATTCATTCATTCCTTCGTTCTTTGCACAAATATCTAGTGAACACCTACTCTGCACCACTCTCACCCCTGGGACAGGAGCAGAAGACAGATGTGGTCCCTGTCACCCAGGAAAGCTGGTTTTATTCCGTTTCCTGGGGCAGCCTGGCTGACCTGGGAGTAGATCAGGGCCTGACCCTACGAATCTGAATTTTAAATGAGTCCCAATCCAGTTCTAATGGGAGGGCTGGTGGGACCCGAGGCCTCACCCAGCCCATTGTGTGCACCTGTACATTATGGAGCCCCAGAGGAGGGGGCTAATCAGACAGGATTCTTAGCTAGGAACCCAGGAGCAGTCATTCATTCATTTTTCATTCACAAATACTTATTGAGGCAAAATGCCAGGGCTGTGGATAATAATAATGACAGCTACAGCCAACATTTACTCAGCAGTTTCTGACTACTTTACACAAATGCTCTTCCCCCAGGCATCCCAAAGGCTGGCTCCTCCCACCTCCTTCTACTCTCACTGAAGCCTTCCCTCACCATCCTACTTAAAACAGCAATCACCCTAACTTCCCATCCCTCCCTTCATTTTTCTCCAAGGCACTTATCCCAAATTTGCCAATGATACATTCTATTTACTTACATGGCAACTACCACATGGGCAGGGATCTTCCTCTACCTCCTTCAGGCTGGAACAGTGCCTATTACTTAAGTTCTCAGTTACTCCTATGGAGTTAGAACTATTATTAAGCCCATTTTCCAGATAAGAAAAAATGAGGCCCACAGAGGTTAAGACACACAGCTGGAAGGAGCAGGGCCTGGATTCAGACACAAGCATTCTGGCTGTAGAGCCCCTGTTCTTGTAAACAGGACAGCCAGGCCTGGGGTTCCCCGAGCCATCCTGAGCTGCTGTGCTTGGATTGGGGTTTATGGGTCACATTTGGGGGTAGAAGTTGGCTGGCAGAAGAGGTACCTCCTGGCATCTGACCATCGCCCCCTGTTCTGCCCCTAGATGCACCCTGGAAGCCAACGGTGAACGTGACATTGGTGGCTGTGGAGGGGGAGACGGTCTCCATCCTGTGCTCCACACAGAGCAACCCGGATCCTATTCTCACCATCTTCAAAGAGAAGCAGATCCTGGCTACAGTCATCTATGAGAGTGAACTGCAGGTGGAGCTGCCGGCTGTCACACCTGAGGATGATGGAGAGTACTGGTGCGTGGCCGAGAACCAGTATGGCCAGAGAGCCACCGCCTTTAACCTCTCCGTGGAGTGTGAGTATGCCCCTCCAACCCCCGTCCCCTGCTGAGAGCGGGCTTGACTGGTGTCTCCCCTCCACCTGAGGTAGATGGTTCAATAGGGGACATCTGGGTAACCAAGAGTTAACGTTGCACCAGCAGGTAAGGATGGGGAAGGCAGGAAAGTGGAATCCACATAAGAAAATACAAGTCCCACCTGAGAACACTTGTCTCCACATCCTGGAGTGTGCTTTTACCCAGGGAGACTCTGGATCCTGTGGCCACTGCCTCTTTAACTAAAATAGTAACCATGAAATCTAACCCCGTGGGGCATCCCTATGTACCAGGCATTGTTGGAAGCTCTGTATAGGGACACACTCATTTCATCCTTATGACATCCCTATGAGGGGTTCCATTACTGCCCCTAGTTTCTAGAGAAATAAGTGGAGGCCCAGAGAGGTTGTACCACTTGCCCAAGGTCACACAGCTAGGAAAGGGCAGAATTTTAAGATTCAAATCCAGGCAGTTTGGTTCCACTCTTCTGTGCTGCCCAAAGCTTACTTCATCCTGCATTATTACATCAGAATACAGTCAGTGGTCCAGCAGTGGTTCTGTGCAAAGGGCTGTGTGGCTCTGTGAGAGGTGGGGCAGAGCACCAAGAAGACACCAAGCTTATTAACAGATATAAGCCAGGGAGATGAGATGGATGCACATAAAAAGCTAACTGCCTTGGAAATGAAACTCCTTGTTCCACTGCCAGCTGGTGCCTCCCCAGCATCCTCTCTATGGACAGCACCACTAACACACCGACGCCCACCCTGGCCACCATTCTGGGTTGTAGCTCCCAAGTCACAGTTTTGACCCCCCCCCCTCCTTCAGCAACTCTCTCTGGAATGTCACCTCCATATTTCCATTTCTCCTGCTTCCTCCTCAGCTCTGACCTGACCTCTGGCACTAGTCTCCAAACTTCACTACTCTCAACCTCAATTACTTCACTTATAATGGTCCCCCAACACAAGTTTGCCGGAAGATAACGAGCACAGCCCATACATAATATTCTGCATGTATGGTGATAACCAGTACATGGTAGCTATCGATCATTCCCGGAGTGCCATCTTCCAGGGCAATGCCATGGCCATCCACTCCTTTGCTGACCTTTCATCATTGGCCACATTCCCTTCAGTCCCTGGTCACTCACAGCATCCAATGTGGTCACCATGTATGGGCTTTGTGGCACTGTCTTCTCCGTATGTGCCCTTTGGGCCCAGCTTCCCTCTTCTGATGTACCCTTTTTTCTGTCACACCCCAAGCCAATTGTCCTTAGTTTAAGAGTCAGAACCCACTGAACATACACACAACACCGTCTCATGTACATTGTCAGTCACCCTTCCCCCTCTGCCCCCCGCATAGTAAGAGTGGTTGCAGCAAATGGCCATAAAGGGCCTATTCCGGGTCACGATTCCATCCTTTATCGGTGTGGCTTTGCTGGGTCCTCCTGGTGGCCTGTGAAGCAGGTGTGTGTTAGCCTTAGTCCTTAACTAAGTAGAACGAAGGTCAGAATTCCCCCATGCTCATGCAGCTAGGAAGGTTGGTCAGAGCCAAGATTCTTCTGGACTCCCGTCTGCCCCAGATGTTACCTGGCAAACCTCAGCTGCTTCACCTCCCTGCAGGTCTTAGCACCCAAGGACTCACTTAAAATCTGGATTTTTTTTTAAAAAAAAGACTCGATTTGGAATATAAAGCCATCAACCCACTGGAGTAGCAGAGCAGCTATGACATTCCCCCCCCCCCCCCCCCGCCCCCCGGCCGCCCTGCTAAGCTCCTCAGGCGTCTCCAAGGCCTGTGTCATAGTGCGTTCCCTCTGGGAGTGCAGCCTCAGCCCTAAAGTCTGTGTCCCCTAGCACCTGGCTTTAGTGCTCACTGACAATGGTGGGTACCCAGTCTGGTGCAGGGTTCCCAGTCTTACCTGCCCACCCCAGAGCCGGCATGGCTTGGGCACTGCAGGAGGCTCTCATGCAAGCGATGAGTCTGAGCTCTTTGCCTGTATTGGCAATTTTATTCTCACAACAATGTGATTGGGAAAGGGGACTGTTGTTCTTTACCCCAAACCAGTTTAAGGAAACTGAAATGTTACTGGTATCAAGTACCCGAGAGCTGAACCACCCTGGGTCTATATGCCAGCTCTCTCTCCGTCTTGCTGCACCATCTCAGACAAGAGACTTCACCTTTACTGAGCCTAAATCATTTCCTCTGAAAAATGAGTGTGATAAGAGTATCTTACTCCAAAGTTGGGTATGAAGACTACGGAAATGATGGTGATCTTCCACAGCATCTGACACTTCCTATATGTTCCGTAAGTCTTAGCTATCCTCATCGCTTCCCACCCACCTTTCCTTTGGACTCCAGGCTGGATGTCCGCCCTGCATGCTGAAGCCAAGGCCTTGCTCACATGCGCCCTCTGCTGGAATGGTTCTATTCTTCTAATCATTAGTTCTCGGGTGGATGTTAATTTGTCTTTACAGCACAATCCTGTGTCTATCTTCAGAGTTCCTGTAGCCCCTGTGAGTTAAGGACCATTACCCTGTTTGCATAAATGAGAACTCCATCTTGGAGGCCCAAGGATGCTGAGGGCCTGATTGAGGCACCAGCCAGTAGATGGCCACTTGGGGTTTGTCTAGTGTCAGTTGGGGTGTTCCAGGCGGCCTGCAAAGCTTGGAAAATGCTGAGCACATGCAGGCAGGTGCCAGCATTCCCGTAGCATCTCGGGCAGACATCGTCACTGGAGCACTAGCGGTGCAGTCTTGAACGAAAGGGTTTTTAAAAAAATTTAATTGCTGTCCATTCAGGTTTGTCATTATTGGTTTACTTATAGTGTGTTAATTCGTTAACACTACAGCAAGACTGGTGTATGCCTGCCTAAACAGAATTGGGGGTATTTAACTTTTGATTTACCAGACTTAGATATGTGTACGCATTGAGGTTCTGATTAGAACCATCTCTATTATGTATACATCTGGTCACGTGACTCCCTGGCCCATCACTGTCACCTGGATATTCTTTTGCTGGAAAGTGAAAATACTAGTAAGTGGGCTGGCGAGCTGAGGGTCTTTGGCCCGGGTGTACGTGGGTTTTGGTCAGAACCGAGAACCAGAACTCAGGCTACGGTGAGCAGAGGGGAGTGCTCGACTCTCCAGGAGGAAAGAGAATATAGTTTTAAAAAGCAGCATTCAAATTTTGACGACAATTTCATATTTTGGAAAATGAAAGAAAATCATCATACCTGTACCATTTTAAAAAATACAAAGGCAGTAAAGCAAAGCTCAACAGAACCTTGGGTGGAGGGTGGTGCTGGGTTCGAGTGGCACTGGGACTCTCACGAGGGGGATCAGAATGCAAGGGGGCTCTGGAGAGTCAACAGGGCCATCTGCAGGGTGGCCTGAAAGGGGGGCGGCAGAACTCAATAGGTCACCCCACAAGTCTTCCCAGAGCTCTGCTACGTGAGAGACACAATGTAAGTGTGGGCAACAGAGCGAGACAGAATAAGAGCCTGTCTTGGTGGAAAAGAGAGATAAGCCGTATCAATATATAACCCGGGTAGGGATGAGTGCTGGGCAGGAGACTTAGCGGGACGGGAGTGATGTCAGTGGAGCGAGGTGGTAGAGGAGGAGAGAGTATCTGAGTGGTCTGAGTAGAACCTTCATGGAGCGAAGAAGCGAGTGGGAAGGTGCCTTCAGGGAGTGTTCCAGGCTGAGGGAGAAACACAAATACCTGGGTGGGAAAAGCTCCATAAACCCGAGAAACAGCAAGGAGGCTGGTGTGACGGGAAGGAATGAGCCTTTCAGGGTAAGACACGGAGGTCAGAGTGTGGCTCAGTCCCGCAGGGTCTTGCAGTCCAAGGCAAATAAGTTGGATTTTATTCTAAGTGACACAGAGCGATTGGAGGATAGGTTTAAGCAGGGAGCACCATGATGTAATTTATGTTTTGGGAGAACAAAGTTAGCCGTGTAAAGGAGAAAGCGCAGCTCACCTCGATGACAGCTATGCGGCTCCGGGCCCTCAGCCAGGGAGTCCTGGCTTCCGGCTGTCTCCAGCCACTCCGTCCGATTTTGCCCCTGCAGTTGCTCCGGTGATCCTTTTGGAGTCCCACTGTGCAGCGGCCCGAGACACGGTGCAGTGCCTGTGCGTGGTGAAATCCAACCCGGAGCCGTCTGTGGCCTTCGAGCTGCCCTCGCGCAACGTGACCGTGAATGAGACAGAGCGGGAGTTCGTGTACTCGGAGCGCAGTGGCCTCCTGCTCACCAGCATTCTCACGCTGCGGGGACAGGCCCAGGCCCCGCCCCGCGTCATCTGCACCTCCCGCAACCTCTACGGCACCAAGAGCCTGGAGCTGCCCTTCCAGGGAGCCCGTGAGTGGCGTGGTCTGGGGCTGGGAGCCACAGGGAAGAGGGGGCTCCTCTTGGATCCAGGCTCCTCTCCCCAAGGCTGGCTGACCATCAGCCACCGAGCCTGGGTCAGGCTACGCAGGTGGATCATATGGTAAAGAGGTCCCTCTGGACCGGAAGGAGAGGCCGCCCTGAGTTTGCCTGACTGTCCTGGGCCCTCCAGGCCCTCCAGGCCCTCCAGGCTAGTCAGTCAGTGAAGGATGTGCCAGCTGTACAGATATTTTTCACTGTCACTGATGTCCCAGTCCGTCTCCTAAGAACCCAGGCATGTTCGCTCCCACCAGCAGTCTGAGGGCACCTGGGTTTTCTCTCTCCTCAGACCGCCTGATGTGGGCTAAGATTGGGCCCGTGGGAGCCGTGGTTGCCTTTGCCATCCTGATTGCCATCGTCTGCTACATTACCCAGACACGCAGAAAGTGAGTGCCCCGCTGGGGCCCACCTGGGGGAGGGGAGAGACTCTAACGGTGGGGGAGGGGTGGAGGGAGGCTGAGGGCTAGGCAAGGGAGGGCAGCCCTGTGTATGTGGGAGGGTGTATTCTGCTCTGAGGATGTTCCGCTGGACGGAGGAGAAAGGAGTCCTGCTTCCATGAGCCACTACAGGTCAGCATGTGCCAGTGCCTGAGTCAAGCACTTTCCACCAGTCATTTCCTGTTTCTCCACTCTGCCCTCCTGCCCTCCAAGAGGTGTGATGGGGAAAGCCAGCTTCCCTGCTTGCAGCTACAGCGTCGGTCACAGTTGGTTCCAGAAGTGCCAATGACTACCCACATCTGTGGCAACAAAAATGCTCCCCAGCCCAAACCACACCCACCTGCCACCACTGTGCTGCTGTTTTCCTTCCTTGTGGCTCTACCGAAAATGAGTTAATCTCCCTGCTCCATATCTTGGCAGCAAGAGGGGTAGACAGACCCAGAGCAAATGAAGAGAACCTGGAGAAGCCAGGCGGGTCCTAAAAAATGGTAGAGATCAGGGGTCACAAAACAGGGGAGGGATGGACAGTGGTGGACAGGAAGGGCTGGTCATTGTAGAGCCCGTCTGCCCCATCTTAGAGAGATTGGTGGGACCAACTCTGGGGTCCCTTGGGCCAAATTCCTAAGGTAGATGAAGGTATAGAAAGGGAGGGGGAGGGAGGCCTGGGAGTCCCACTGGGGCTCTCATTTCCTGCCCAACAGAAAGAACGTGACAGAGAGCCCCAGCTTCTCCGCAGGGGACAACCCCCCAGTCCTGTTCAGCAGCGACTTCCGCATCTCGGGGGCACCGGAGAAGGTGAGGGCCAGAACCCTGTGGCTCCAGGCTAGTTGGAACCTAAATGTCAGGGACACTGGGGTCCTGGGAGAGGCCTGGGAGGCCAAGGGGCAGAGGGGAGGCCATGCCCTTTAGGAGGGACAAGGAGGAAGTATGGAGGGCTGGCTTGGACCTAGGCTGGGAGGGGTGCTGAGGCTGAGACTGTGACGGGGACTATGGGGCTCAGGCCCAAGGGAAGCCCTCATGTAGGTCTATGACAGCATTTCCTTCTCCAATAGTCCAGAGTGGTCTCTACCCTGGAATGAGCACCCAGGAGGTAGGTTCCGGGGGGGCCTCAGTGTGCCTGCCTCTGGGCCCTCAGTGGGCCTTGGGGCTGTCATGCATATGTGTGCTTCCCTGTCAGGAGTCCAAGATGGTCCCTGGTTAAGTCTGCCCTGCCCAGCACTCCTAGCCTTGTCTATTCTGTCCCACTGCTACTCCCGTCTGTCTGTCTGTCTTTGGCCATTGTTCTATGTGTCTGTCCAAAGGCTTGTGTGTGTGTGGGAGGGGAGTATGGGAGTGGGGTGAGGGTGGTGGTAGAAAGCATGAAGGGGAAGCCAAAGCCACACCTACAGGATCACCAAGATTGAGGTGTACAAACATTTGGAAAGGTGAAATCTGACCAGGTGGCTTTACTCTGGAAAGGTGTTATGGATTGAGTTGTGTGCCCCCAAATTCCTATGTTGAAGAAGTTTTCCTGAAGACATTGAATTTGTAGGCAACTTTCAGGCTAAGCGATGAGGTGGGTGTTGCGAAGGGGGATCAGCATGGGAAAAGGCTCTAGAGTGGACGCGGGGACTGTGGGGCTGGCTGGGCTGGAGGTCCTTAGAAAAAGAGGTTCATATGGAGCTTTGGGACTTAACTCTAAGGGATGGGGTGCAAGTGACTCCAGCCTTTGGATCTGGAAAAGGTGGAACGGGACCCTTCTAATGGGTTGGTTCCCTTCGTAGAGTGAGAGGCGCCTGGGATCTGAGAGGAGGCTTCTGGGCCTTCGGGGGGAGCACCCAGAGCTGGACCTGAGCTTTTCTCACTCGGACCTGGGAAAACGACCCACCAAGGACAGCTACACCCTGACAGAGGAGCTGGCCGAGTATGCGGAAATCCGTGTCAAGTGAGGGAGCTGGGGCAGCCTATGTGGCTGCCACCCTCGCAGCGCCCTCCTTGGCCCACACTGGCTGCGGGCTCCCTTCCTCCCTAAAGTACTGGGGGCTGAGGCAGGAAAGGGATGGAGCAGGTGACAGCAAGGTCCTGGGGGTCTGGCCCCCCATCCTTCCCAGCTGCCCCTCCCCGGCCAGCACCGCATCCTCACAGTGTGGCTCTCCTCTAACCTCCTTTAACCTCATCTGTCTGGAGGGGAGTTTTGTCTGTCTGTGTTATTTATTGCTATCCCCTGCCTGGTCTCCTCCCCTACACCTGGCCCCAGGGTGTATACTGAAGGGACATGGAATAAATGCCCCAAAGCCAAATGCCTGTCTAGATCCTGATGATTTCTGACCTATCCCTGCGGGAGACTTCTATCCCCCTCCTTATCCTCTGCTGGGCCCTGTGTGTGGGCAAGGCCCAGGGATTCTAGCCCTGAGTCCAGGCCAACCACCATTAAGTTGCTCCCACTCTGAGCTGTGGGCTGGATCTGGCTCACAGCATGCCTTATTTGACTTCTGGTTTATTTCACATAACAACCCTCATTCCTGCCTCCGCCACAGAGTGACTGACAGTGTTGCACTTGCACTTGACTACCACAGCTGTGACTCACTGAAAGAGAAGGGTTATGGGCTCCCTATATGCCGTAGTTCCCACCATTTCCTGTTGTCCCACACCTGGCTGGTTTCCCTCACTCACTGACATGCCCTCCTGTGCTCTGAAGGTCAGGGGTGACCCGAGGCCTATTCATGAGCCTGTATTGGTTTGACTGCCATCCTTAACATTCATGTTGCACTCTGCAACTTCAGTCTTCAAACTACTCCATTTGGTTTAAGAAACATTACTTAGGTTCCAGCTGTGCGTTGAGCCCATTTAGGAGGCTCAGGCTATCCTGGGAAGGGACCCCCAGGACAACCCTCTGAAGATGAAAACACTGGGGCCAAGAGAAGCTAGGTGATTTTTCCAGGGTCCTGAAGCTAGTAAATGGTGTGGCCAGGCTCCAGACCCTGAGTGGCACACTCACAGGAGATTTACTAGCCACACCCTACCTCCTGACTTCCCAGGGGCCACGCCTTGTCGAGGTTGCAAATTTGTCAGCTGGCTGTGGACAACCTGTGCCTGTGGTCCAGACTCTCTTGGAAGACTCTTGAGATGGTTTGGGCAGACACATGGAGAGACTTGTTGGGTGGCTCTAGGGCGGGGGCCATGTTCCCCTCGCACACCCAAGCAGCACTACTGATTCTGTGCACAGTCCTCCCTTCACATGGCTAAATCTTGGTCTGTTTCAGCCTAATGAACTCTTCTGACCTCACTCTGATGACTCCCTAAGACCCTGCCAACCACAAAGGTCCACAGGTACCTGGAAGGTAGCAGGTGGCCTTGGTGTATCCTGAGACTTTTGCTGAGTGGCCTCAGACCCAGCACTGGTGCTGAGTTTGAAGCTGTATGAACCTGGTGAACACCACTCGCCCCTACCTGGTCACTCACTGAGAACCTACTTCATGCAACTTGTGTACTGCCCAGAGGCTTTTTCATGACTGAGCTTAACAGGCAGCCAGCAGGAGGAGGTGAATCTAGGATTTCAGGTGTCTGGGACCCTTTGCTGACCAGCTTGATGCTAATGGAAGCTGGTCTTGTTATGTAGCTTGACACCACCCATGTGCACAGGCCAAGTAGAGGTAGCCACAAACTGTGGATTGCTTTGTAGCTCCAAACAGGTAGCCCAGGGATGATCACAGAAAGTACCTGACATTGAACTGTACCAGAATCCCTTCCAAGAGGCCTCAGAAACAACACACCTGGTGGCAGGATTCAGACCCCATCAGAGCATGACCCGATTACCTCTACAACCAACACATCAAAAGAGAGATCTTGGCAGGCACCAGACCCTGCTGGGATGAATTCTGCTATGTGGGGTCAGCTTCTTCACAGTAGCTCATACACTGTGGTCAGGGTCAATCCTCATAGTCAACTGGGCTGACTATGGGCCAACAGCAATCAAGACTCAACTACAACCAGAGGATCACATAATCCTCACAAGTTTCCTAGAATAGGTGATCAGGGAGATTCCACCACCAAGCCCAGAAAACACCTATTACATAAGGCCACCATGCCAAGACTGGGAACATAGAAGATCTACCTAATGCACAGAAACAAATACTGAGAGGCAGCCAAATTGGGAGACAAAGAAATATACCCCAAATGTAAAACAATAGAAATCCCCAGAAAAAGAACTAAATGAAATGGAGGCAAGCAATTTAACTGGTACAGATTTCAAAACAATAATTATAATGATGCTCAAGAAATTTAGGGTAAGAATGGATAAACTCAGTGAGAACTTAAACAAAGAGATAGTAACATAAAAGAGGACATAGAAACTATAAAAAAGAACCAGTCAGAAATGAAGAATACTCTAAAAGGAATCAATATCAGATAAAATGAAGCAGAAAATCAAATCAGTGATTTAGAAGACAAGGTAGCAAAAAACTCCAAATCAGAGCAGAAAAATTTTTTTTTAAATGAGGATAGAGCCTGGCTGGCATGGCTCAGTGGTTGAGCATTAACCTATGAATTGGGAGGTCAAAGTTTGATTCCTAGTCAGGGCACGTACCTGGGTTGAGGGCTCAATCCCTAGTGTGGGGTGTGCAGGAGGCAGCAGTGGTTTTCTCTCATCATTGATGTTTCTATTTCTCACTCCCTCTGCCTTCCTCTCTGAAATCAATAACAATATAATTTAAAAAATGAGGATAGTTTAAGGGACTTCTGGGACAACATCAAGCATAACAACATTCATATCATAAAGTACCAGAAGGAGAAGAGAGAGTGAGCAAGGGACTGAGAACCTAGTTGAAGAAATAAATGACTGAAAACTTTCCTAACCTGGTAAAGGAAAAAACCCCACACAAGTCCAGGAAGTGCAGAGTCCCAAACAAGATGAACCCAAAGAGGTCCACACCAAAACACATCATAATTAAAATGGCAAAGATTAAAGACAAAGAATCTTAAAAGCAGAAAGAGAAAGACAGTTATCTGCAAGGGAACTCCCATAAGACCGTCAGCTGATTTCTCAACAGAAGCATTTCATGCCAGAAGTGATTGGCACAAAATAGTCAAAGTGATGAAAGCAAGGACCTACAACCAAAATTACTTTACCCAGCAAAGCTATCATTTAGATTTGAAGGACAGATAAAGAGCTTCCTACACAAGAAGAAGCTAAAGGATTTCATTACCACCAAACCAGTTTTTTGTTTTGTTTTGTTTTATTTTTGTTTTTAAAGAAAGAGACATTTTATTAGCCTTGTTACAGCAATGCATTAAATGAAGGGATCCTCAGTGCACAGCCCACCCAAGCTGCAAGCAGATAAATCAGAGTGGAACCGATTATTGTACACAAGTGCAGACACAAGATCACCCTGAACCTCAGACAGAAGATTGAAAATCACTTTACAAAAAAAAAGTAAATAAAAATAACACCCATTTTTCTATTTAAAGAAGTGCCAGCTCTTGAGTGGCAGAGCATAAAAAGACCAATCGCTTTAATGCTCAGCTGTGCAGCCTGTGAGGGCCAGGCCTGTCTTGGCTTCTAAAGCTTAATTTAAGCATTCTAGAGTTTCCTCTTTTGAAGTACTTCTGTTTTAGAATTTTCTTTCTCTACTAATTTATGAACTGTGTCAGTCTAACAGTTAGCCAGCCTTCATTAGATGTAAGTGTTAAGACCACAGAACCTCCCTTTGTAAGGCTTATATCTGAGTCAAGAATGAAGAGAAACTAGACACCAGAACCTTAAAAAGTCAAATGACAGTAGAGCCAGTGCCCATTTAGAAAAGCACTCTTACCCTCTCCCCCTTAAAGTTCTACTTTGGTAAATATTAACATATAACCAATTAGGAAAATATTTAACCCCATTAGCAAAATTAACACCATCATTGGGAGAGTTACTCTTTTGTGCATAGTAAATGTTGCAAGATGAACTTCACATTGGATAAAGCAGATCTGAAAATCAGTTTGCATTAAAGTGTGCCTCCCTCAACGTCAACCTGAGCTCAGGGAAATGAACAGAGCCCTGCAGCTTCTGCTGGTCTGCAGCCACACTAAATCATCTGGTAGCTGGCATGGCTCCTCTTCCTGCCAATGAGGTACGCGATGAGGACCAGCCCTACCAGGGCACCACCCACGGTGATGGGGATTGGCATGTTATTCTCATCCAGCTGACATTCTTCCACAGACCCAAACTTGCCACCTTCTACCTGGGAAGCCTGGACCCACACTTTGAAATGTTGACAGAAAAGGCCTCTGTGACCCAAATGTGCTCCTTGGCATTACACTTGTAGGAATTCCCTATAGTGGTCTGAAGAGCTCTCAGTAAGCTGTTAGTGGCCTTGAAGGTGGGGTCTTTGGTGTCTGGAAGAGTCATGTTCAATTGGATTTCTTGAAACCCCCCCCCCCCCAAAAAAAACCAAAACAGCTAGAACTCACATTCATTCCAAACTGGAAGACTAGGAAAGTGCTGGTCTCACTCTGGAGCTCAAGGGTCATGAGCTGGGTAGTGCAGCTCCCACCGACTTTGGTGTTATCTGCGTTAATGTTGAATACTCTGGTCACAGTCTTGTCTTCCTTCTTCTTGTAGGTGACATTCACCTGCACCCCAAGCTGGCAAGCAGACAGGTTCCGTTGGTGCCACTCACGTTGTACTTGTGCACCGAGGGGCTCTCAGGCACTGGAGACGGTGGAGTGGGGAGGGGTTGGTGAAGGTTGGGAGGGGGAGGGCGGGGAGGTGAAGAGTGGGGAGGGGATGATGAGATGTTGGTGAATTGTTGGGGAAGGTCCATCTTGCATACAGCATGTCTCTTCCTTGCTGAAGCTATCATTTGAAAGGTTTGCCTAGATGGTGACAGTTACACTATTCATGTGGACCTGGTTGCTGCTCACACATATGTATTTTTTATTTATGTCTGCCATGATGTCAGTTATGGATTTTACAGTCTTGACTCCCTGGAAGCTTGCATTGGGGAAAATCTGTGTGTCTGATAAGTCATAAAACAGAACGAATCATCTGGACACTGTAACGTGTAGCATTTCTTGCTAAATTGAGGGTCAGTGTATGTCTTCTTCCAAAAGCAATCATGAGACTGGGGTTAGAAGCTCCTCTTTAGCACAGGAGCTGCTATTTAATGCTTTGCATTAGGTGACAGGTCGAAGATCGCATTCTTAGAGCCACTCTTGGTATTACAGTTGATTGAGAAGTCAGCAGAGAAGTTGGCCATTATAGAAGCTGTCCTGTTGCCAACCTTCACTACAAACAACACTGCTGATGCACCACACAAGGCCTGTGAGTAACAGCAGGAGCAGGGGTTGCCTCCGGGGGTCGCCATGGGCACCAGGGCCACGGGAATGGGAACTTGGAGGGGTCGGGTGGTTGGGCCACCAGAGGGTGGGCACTGGGGAAGAGCTGGGGGCCGGTGTGAGAGCAGCAGGTCCTGCGGTCAAGAGCACTACCAAACCAGTTTTATAAGAAATGTTAAAGGGACTTCTTTAGGAAGAGAAAGAGAAAAAAAAATAGTTATAAAAACCCAAAATTACAATAAATACACACCTATCAGTAGTCACTTTAATTGTAAATGAATTAAATGCTCCAATTAAAAGACATAGAGTAGCTAAATGGGTAAGGAAACAAGACCCATATATATAATGTCTACAAGAGACCCACCTCAGAATGAAAGATACACACAGACTGAAAGTAAAGGGATAGAAAAAGATACTTTATGCAAATGGGACCAAAAAAGAAGCCAGGGTATCAATACTTATAACAGACAAAATAGACTTTAAAACAAAGGCTATATTAAGAGACAAAGGAAGACATTACATAATGATTAAGAGATCAATACAATAAGAGGATAGAACCCTTGTAAACATTTATGCATCCAACCAAGGAGCACCTAGATATACAAAGCAAAAGGGAGAGAGCAACAATAATAAGATCATAGTAGGAGATTTTAACACCTCACTGATATCAATGGATAGATCATCCACACACAAAAAATCAACCAGGAAATAGCGGCCTTAAATGACACACTAGACCACATGGATTTAATTGATATTTTCAAAATATTTCTCCCCAAAGCAACAGAATATGCATTCTTTTCAAATGCACATGGGACACTTTCAGGAATAGGCTACATGTTAGAACACAAAAAAAGTCTCAGTAAATTGAAGAAGATTAAATTCATATCAAGCATCTTCTCCAACCACAATGGTATGAAACTAGAAATCAATTACAAGAAAAAAACATAAAAAACACAAAACACTCGGAGGCTAAAGCACATGTTACTAAACAATGAAATGAACTAACAATTAGATCAAGGGAGAAATCAAAATATACCTGAGACAAATGAAAACACAATAACCCCAAATCTGTGGGACATAACGAAAGCAGTCCTAAGAGGGAAATTCATAGCATTATAGTCCTACCCCAAGAAGTAAGAAAAACTCAAATAAACTAAATTTATACCTTAAGGAACTGGAAAAAGCACAACAAGCAAAGTTCAAAGTGAGTAGAAGGAAGGAAATGAGAAATATCAGAGTGGAAATAAATGAAAAATAGTCTAACAAAAACAATATAAAAGATCAGCAAAACCAAGAGCTGATAGAGATAAAAAGATAAACAAGATAAATAAACCTTTAAGCAGACTCATCAAGAAACAAAGAGAGCCCTAGCTGGTTTGGCTCAGTGGATAGAGCGCTGGCCTGTGGACTGGAGGGTCCCGAGTTTGATTCCAGTCAAGGGCACATGCTTGGGTTGTGGGCTTGATCCCCAGTAAGGGGTGTGCAGGAGGCAGCCAATCAATGATTCTCATCATTGATGTTTCTATCTCTATCTCCCTCTCCCTTCCTCTCTGAAATCAATAAAATGTATTAAAAAAAAAAAAGAAACAAAGAGAGAGGACCCAAACAAATAAAATCATATATGAAAAGGAGAAGTAACTGACACCACAAAAATAAAAATTATTATAAGAAAACTAGAGGCCCAGTGCACGGATTCATGCACGGGGTGTGTGTGGGGGTGTCCCTCAGCCTGGCCTGTGAGGATCAGGCTGAAACTGGCTCTCCAACATCCCTCGAGGGGTCCTGGATTGTGAGAGTGTGGTTCTCTGGTGATGCACCCCAGAATCAGGCTCACTCCTCTCTGGTTCCAGGTGTGTCACTCAAGAACCGCAGCTGCCAAGTCACTGAAGCTCGGCAGCTCCTGTGTTGATAGTCTAGCCCGGGGGTGGGCAAACTTTTTGACTCGAGGGCCACAATGGGTTCTTAAACTGGACCGGAGGGCCGGAACAAAGGCATGGATGGAGTGTTTGTGTGAACTAATATAAATTCAAAGTAAACATCATTACATAAAAGGGTACGGTCTTTTTTTTTTTTTTAGTTTTATTCATTTCAAATGGGCCGGATCCGGCCCGTGGGCCATAGTTTGCCCACAGCTGGTCTAGCCCCTGGTAGTCAGTGCATGTCATAGCTACCAGTTGGACGGTTGAACAGTGGGCCAGTCGCCTAGGCTTTTACATATATAGATATTATGACAACAAATTGGATAACCTGGAAAAAATGGATACATTCCTAGAATGCACACAATCTTTCAAAACTGATGCTCAACCACTGAATTAAAATGTAAAAGAGAACCAAGATGGCGGCATAGGTAAACACCGGAGATTGCTACCTCGCACAACCACTTCAAGAATACAACTAAAAGACAGAATGGGCATCATCCAGAACCACAGGAAGGCTGGCTGAGTGGAAATACTACAACTAGAAGGAAAGAGAAAAGCATACCGGGACTCAGAGGAGCTGCAGTGTGGAAGTTAAGTGCACAGGTACGGAGGCAGACGCAGAAAGGGCTGGTGGCTGAGGACACGGTTGGCTTTTTCAATCAGGAGGGAGTCTCAAACTCCCGACTGCTCTGAACTCCAGTCCGGGGCGAGTCTCTGGGGACCCTGACTGATACGGGGAGAGGCTAGACTGTCTGGCATCGTTCACATCTTGAGGGTGGCTTTCTCTCAGAGGTGTTTGCAGCGATTACCGGGACACTGAGACTCGGGGCCTCTTAGGGCAGGACTGACGATCAGCCATAGCTATTTGCTCCGCCCTATTGATCCCCTAGGACCCCACCCCGCCCAAGCTGTGCACGGAGGCTTTTGCAATCTGAAAATTACCTAACAAACTTGCAGCTGGCCCAAGGCCCCAGGGCAACTTGCATTCCTTCACAGCTGAGCTCCTGCTGACTAGCCTCAGGCAAAGGCTAGATTAGCACCTCCTGAAAGATCCAGGAGCCTGTATACTCGGTGGTCAGAGTGGGACCATCCAGATTGCAACCCCTTGGACCCATAAGGGACACACTCAGGGGGCAGACTCAGTGAGCACCAAAGCTCCACTGAAGCAAGTCTTGCCCCATAAGGGTGTCTTCAGCACAGAAGTTCTCCCACTGCAGACACAGCTGATTCTCACAGCCAATTGACCTGGAGGTCAATTCCTCCCAGTGATACCTACAACAATCAAGGCTTAACTACAACAAGACTGTGCACACAGCCCACAAGGGAGTGCACCAAGAGTGTCCACCTCAGGTGATTGGGGAGGCTGAGCCTCTGGGCCCTATAGGACACCTAGCACAGAAAGCCACTCCATCAACACAGGGAAGCACAAAAAATGTGGAGACAAAGAAATAGGACACAAATGACAGAAATGGAGGAAAGCAAACGATGATATAGAGTTCAAAACCACACTTTTAAAGTTTTTCAAGAACTTCCTAGAAGCCGCCAATAAATTTAGTAAGACCCTCGAAAATACTGGTGAGACCGCTGATAAATGTAGTGAGATCCTCAAGAAATCTAGTCAGACCCTCGATGTTATGATAAAGGACCAACTGGAAATTAAGCATACACTGACTGAAATGGAGGATATTATACAGACTCCCAACAGCAGACCAGAGGATCGCAAGAATCAAGTCAACAATTTGAAATACGAAGAAACAAAAAACACTCAACCGGAAAAGCAAAATGAAAAAAGAATCCAAAAATACGAAGACAGTGTAAGGAGCCTCTGGGACAGCTTCAAGTGAACCAACATCCAAATTATAGGGGTGCCAGAAGAAGAGAGAGGGCAAGATATTGAAAACCTATTTGAAGAAATAATGACAGAAAACTTCCCCTACCTGGTGAAAGAAATAGACTTCCAAGTCCAGGAAGTGCAGAGAACCCCAAACAAAAGGAATCCAAAGAGGACCACACCAAGACACATCATAATTAAAATGCCAAGAGCAAAAGACAAAGAGAGAATCTTAAAAGCAGCAAGAGAAAAAAAGTCAGTTACTTACAAGGGAGTACCCATATGACTGTCAGCTGATTTCTCAACAGAAACTTTGCAAGCCAGAAGGGAGTGGCAAGAAATATTCAAAGTGATGAATGCCAAGAACCTACAACCAAGATTACTTTATCCAGCAAAGCTATCATTCAGAATTGAAGGTCAGATAAAGAGCTTCACAGATAAGACAAAGCTAAAGGAGTTCATCACCACCAAACCAGTATTATATGAAATGCTGAAAGGTATCCTTTAAGAAGAGAAAGAAGAAGAAAAAGGTACAGATACAAATCATGAACAACAAATACACATCTATCAACAAGTGAATCTAAAAATCAAGTGAATAATCTGATGAACAGAATGAACTGGTGATTATAATAGAATCAGGGGCATAGAAAGGGAGTGGATTGACTATTCTTGGCGGGGGGAAGGGGTGAGGAAGATGCGGGAAGAGACTGGACAAAAATCGTGCACCTATGGATAAGGACAGGGGGGAGTGAGGGTGGAGGGTGGGGTGGGAACTGGGTGGAGGGGAGTTATGGGGGGAAAAAGAGGAACAAATGTAATAATATGAACAATAAAGATTTAATTTGAAAAAAGATATTTGTACTGATAGGTACTCAAAACACATTTGGACTGACAAATTTGTCTTGAATTAGCTGATTCAAAGCCACTCCTCAACTTATATAAATGTAGGTTATAAATTTGTTAATACTTTTTTATAAATAATAATCATTTTATCTTATTGAAAACATATTTGGGTTTAAGCTTACCAAAACGGATGTTTTGAAAATTAAGCAATGATGTATTTCATGTAAATGATAATTAACTGATTTGTCCATTTTTGTGATTTATTTCACAGTTTATAAAATATTTTACATTTCTCAGTTAACTTAATTTTTTCAAATAACCCTATGAGTGGGATTAATTTATTTTACATATTAAAAAAAACAAGTTCTGAATGCCCAAAACTAACTAGGTTTAGTAATGTAACTTTGGGTTTTAGGCCAGTGGCTTTCAAAACACCATTCACTTCATATTAGTACACAATATATACTCAATAAATATTTGTTTCAAGGAATATTATTTAAGGCTAAGTACAGTCTTATAGAATATGAGTATGTATGGCATAAAATTATGTTTGATGAGTGAATATCATCAGATTAAATCTATGTAGAAATAATTATGTAGACTATGATTCTTAAAACAGAAAATGTAGAATTATCTAAGACTTTATCTGTATACAAATTTTATGTTCTGCATGACATACCTTTCAAAACATATTTGAAGGATTCAGATAGAGGTCCTCTCTGGACCCAAAAATCTCTCTGGGTCTTTTCACTTCTAATATTGAGAATGTGCTATTGTGTTGGGGTCCAACCCCAGCGGGTCCAGGGGTCCCCAAAGGTGTGGACGGAGTCGGCGAAGAATGAATGACATGGAATCTGGGTTCAGTTCATCAGCAGAGTTGGGTTCTCTAGCCAGGATCTCCAGCCAAGTTCTGTAGCCATGTTCTCTTGCTAGGTTCTCCAGCCAGGGTTTCCAAATTCTCCAGCCAGGTTTGGTCGCCAGGTTCTGTTGCCAGGTTCTTTTGCCATGTTCTGTCTAGGTTCTCCAGTGAAGTTCTGTAGCCAGGTTCTGTCCAGGATCTCTTGCCATGTTCTCTGGCTAGGTTCTGGTTAGGATCTGACGAGGATCTGATGAGGATCTGATGAGGAGCTGATGAGGAGCTGATGAGGAGCTGATGAGGATCTGATGTTTATTGTCTTGTTACATCCGTATTTATACCAGCCGATTTTAATCCTGTCAATTTCTATTACAAAGGTTAGGGCGTTTCTTATCTCCATTCCAGGGAGTAAAGATTATGTAGCTTAACTACCCGCCTGGCACTTAATTAAGGGGTTGTATCCCCTCCCTAACCTCAGGGAAAAATTCCTACCTGGGGAAACAACCTTTCTCGGAGAGGTGACTTTGGTTAAAACACATAGCGCCAAGAAGGGGAGCAAACATATTAAGAACAGTATGCCATATACGCCAGGTCCCTTGAAACAGCAAGGATGGACCGGCTCCCGGGACTATTGAGTTGATGGGTAGCATTCTTATGTGTATGGTTAATAAATTCATGTATTTTCTAAGAAAAAAAGAAAGAAAAAGAAAATCTGGACAGATCAATTACAACTAATGAATCAAAGCAGTAATAATAATAATAAAAAAAACTCCCAACGAACAAAAGTTCTGGACCCAATGGCTTCACAGATGAATTGCAGCAAACATTCGAATAAAGATAACACATGCCTTATCAAACTATTCCAAAAAATTCAAGAGTAAGGAAGACTCCCAAGCTCATTTTAAAAGGCCAGCATTATCCTAACTCCTAAACCAGATAAAGATATTACAAAGAAAGTAAATTATGAGCCAATATCCCTGATAAATATAGATGCAAAAATATTCAACAAAATATTAGCAAACCAAATTCAGCAATTAAAAGATCATACACAATGATCAAGTAGAATTTATTCCTGGGATGCAAGGTTGGTATGATATATGCAAATCAATTAATGTGATACACCAAATAAATAAAATGAAGGATAAAAATCATATGATAATACCAACAGATGCAGAGAAAGCATTTTATAAAATCTAGCATCCATTTAGGACAAAAACTCTCAGCAAAAGTGAGAATATAAGGAACATGCCTCAACATAATAAAGGTCATATATGACTAACCCATAACTAACATCATATTCAATGGGCATAAACTAAAAGCATTTCCCTTAAGATCAGGAATATTACAGGGATGTCCACTTTCTTTTTAAAAAAAATTAAATATATTTTTATTTATTACAGGGAGGAAGGGAGAGGGAGAGAGAGAGAGAGACAGAAACATCAATGATGAGTGAGAGTCAGCTATTGGCTGCCTCCTGCAAGCCCCATACCAGGATCGAGCTTATAACCAAGGTATGTGTCCTGACCAGAATCGAACCATGACCTCCTGGTTTATGGGTTGATGCTCAAACACTGAGCCACACCGGCCAGGTGGGATGTCCTCTTTCATCACTCTTATTCAACATTAGAGGCCCGGTGCATGAATTCCTGCATGGGTGAGGTCCTTAGGCCTGGCCGGAGATCAAGGCCTATTGGGGCCATCTTGCCCAGTTCTGACTGGGGCCTGGCCAGCCAGGAGTGGCCTGCTGGCTGCTGGATGGGGGGAGGGACCACAGGAGGTTTGCCGGCTGCAGGGAGGGACTGGGGGAGGTTGGCTGGCCATGGGAGGTTGGTTGTGGGAGTGCACTGACCATCAGGGGGCAACATTGAGCGTCTGCATTGAGCATCTGCCCCCTGGTGGTCAGTGAGTGTCATAGCGATCAGTCGTTTGGTTGTAATGGCCGCTTAGGTTTTTATATATATAGACTAGAGGCCTGATGCATGAAAATTCCTGCAAGAGTACTCCTTCTTTCCTCAGGCTGCTGGCACTAGCTTCCCTCTGGCACCCGGGACCCAAGCTTCCCTCCTCCAGCTGCCTGCAGGCACCCAGGACCCAGGCCAGCTTCTCCCAGGCCGCCAGCAGGCACCTGGGACCCGGGCTTTCCTCCCACCAGCCAACCGCAGGCACCCAGGACCCAAGCTTCCCTCCCTCATGCTGGCTCAAGGCACCCAGGATCACAGGAAGTGTCCCCCAGGCCAGCCACAGGCACCTGGGACCGCGGGCGGCTTCCCCTGGGGCTGGTCCCTGGCTTTGTCAGGAAGGACATCCAAAATGATGTCTGGAAGATGTCTGGTCTAATTAGCATATTACCCTTTTATTAGTATAGATTGTACTTGAAAGTCCTAAACACAGTAAGCAGACAAGAAGAAGAAATAAAAGGCATTCAAATTAGAAAGGCAAAAGTAAAACTGCCATTATTTGTAGATGACATGATACTGTATGTATAAAATCCTAAAGATTCCACCATAACACTACTAGAAATGATAAATGAATTTAGTAAAGTAGCAGGATACAAAATAAATATCCAGAAATTGGTTGCATTTTTATATACCAATAATAAACTGTCAGAAATGGTAACTAAAGATAGGAACAAGATGGCAACATAGGGACTCGCTGGTATTCGCGACCTCCCACAACCACATCAAAATTACAACTAAAATACGGAACAACCAACATTCAGAACCACATGAAAACTGCCTGCATGGAAGCCCCACAACTGGAGAAGTAAAGAAAAAAGCACGTTGAGACTGGTGGGAGGGGTGGAGGTGCAGAATGGGCTGGTCTGGCACCCACGTGGGACTTTTTAATCCAAAGATTGTTCCTGTGGAGGCTGCTATGAGAAGCAAAGGGTCCCAGCCTCACACCAGACCCCCCACCCAGGGTCCCAGAGCTGAGAAGAGAAGTCCCATAACTTTGGATTGTACAAACCAGTATGGATTGTGGCTGAGGGACACAGAGGCTGCCAGAAACCAGGAGCCCTTTTTAAAGGGTTAGGCACAAACTTACTTGGACTCACTTCCTCTGAACTCCAGCACTAGGAGGCACTGGGGGACCCAGACATATATGGGAAGGAACTGAATTGTCTGGCATTGGGGCAAGAACTCGGGGGAGGCTTTCTACCAGACAGAGATACTCACAGGGGTCATTGTTCATATGCTGAGACCTGCCCTGTCCCAGGGATGACTGGCAACCATATCTGAATCTCCATCAACCTGAGCACACTGTTTGCTCTGCCCTGGTGATTCCCTGAGACCCCATCCCATCCAATTTGCAACCCCACCCAAGCTGTTTGCAGCAGCTTTTCCATATGAATGGCCTGTCCTGGCTCAGGCTTCAGACTTTGCTAAAATCTCTCAAACAAGTTGCAGCTGGTGTCAGTGTGCTCCAAATCCTACATAATAAAAGGCCAGCCACCATAAGCATAACGACCAGAATGACCAGAGAGCAGAACCACCATAGCCCCTCGCTGGGCTGGCCCTGCCCCTAAGAAAGCAGTTAGGGGCAATCAGGCAGGCAGGCAGAGTGGTTAGGGGTGATCAGGTAGGCAGGCCAGTGGTTAGGAGAGATCAGGTAGGCAGACAGCCCCTCGCCAGGCTGGCCCCGCCCCCAAGTAAGTGGTTAGGGGTGATCAGTCAGGCAGGAAGAGTGGTTAGGGGTGATCAGGTAGGCAGACCAGAGGTTAGGGGTGATCAGGTAGGCAGGCAAGTGGTTAGGGGTGAGCAGGTAGGCAGGTGAGTGGTTAGGGGCAATCAGGTAGGCAGATGGTCCCTTGCAGAGCTGCCCCCTTGCAGGGCTGGCCCCACCCCCCAGCAAAGAAAGAGGGAGACCCAGGCCATTGGCAGCAACTCTCTGGCAGGTGTGTGGTTGGCCTGCAGAGGGAAGCCCAGGCCAGCCAAGCCATCACATCCCATGCCTGTCACCTGCAGAGGGAGGCCACCAGTGGCAGGGGAGGGGCAGCAGCACTGCATAGATGGCAAGCAGTGGCAGTGGTGGGGGGTGGGGCCAGTTGCATGCAGATGGGGGAAGGAAAGCTCCGATAGGCCCTGATCTCAGGCCAGGCCTAGGGACCCTACCCAAGGGGTCCCGGATTGTGAGAGGGTGCAGGCCGGGCTGAGGGACCACCCCCACCTGCCAAGTGCACGAATTTTTGTGCACCAGGCCTCTAGTCTATCAATAAAAAGTCCAAGACCTGGCACCAGCACCAGCCTGCCTTGTTTCACGGCTGGGCCTCACCTGGACACTTCCAAACCTTATAAAAATAGGAGGAATCTGCAGATCTCTCTGTAACTCCTGCCACATGATTGACTTTGCATCTCCCTGGAGACCCAAGAGCCAGTACACCCAGTGGACAGCTTCAAACCATACCAGGTTACAACTCTACACACCCACAAGTGACACACTCAAGGGCCAGACTCAGTGAGCTCCATAGCCCTACTGAAGCAAGTCCTGCTTCACAGGGGTGTTTCCTACACAGCAGCTCTCCCACTGTAGTCACAGCTTGTCCTCACAGCCAATTGGCCTGGTGGTCAATTCCTTCCAGTGACACCAACAGCAATCAAGTCTCAACTACAACAAAACTTCCACATAGTCCACAAAGGGGTGCACCTAGAGTACCCAGGTCAGGTGATTGTGGAGGCAAAGCCACTAGGCATTATAGGACACCTACTACACAAGACAACTCTACCAACTCCAGAAGACATAGAAGCTCTATCCAATACATAGAAAAAAATACAGGGAAGCAGCCAAAATGCATAGACAAAGAAGTATGTCACAAATTAAAGAAATGGAAGCAAGCAAACTACTGGATACAGAGTTCAAAACTATGGTTATAAGGTTACTCAAGAATCTTCATGATACCTTCAAGGGACTTAGTGAGACTTTCAAGGAACTTAGTGAGAATGCCAAAGACATGGAAAAGAACTAGTCAGAAATTAAGCATACACTAACATAAAGAAACAATAATTTACAGGCATTCAATAGTAGAGTGGAGGATTCTGAGAATCAAATCAATGACTTGAAATACAAAGAAGCAAAAACCACCCAATCAGAAGAGCAAAAAGAAAAAAGAATTCAAAAATATGAAGATAGCATAAGGAGACTCTGGGACAACTACAAGTGTACTAACATTTGTACTATGGGGATGCCAGAAAGAGAAGAGAGAGAAAGATATTGAAAACTTATTTGAAGAAATAATGACAGAAAACTTATACCTGGTGAAAGAAATAGACTTACAAGCCCAGGAAGCACAGAGAGTCCCAAACAAGAGGAATAAAAAAAAAAATACACAAAAAAACAAAACAAAAAAAAACCACATCAAGACACATCAAAATTAAAATGCCAAGGGCTAAAGACAAAGAGAGAATCTTAAAAGCAGGAAGAGAAAGCAATTAGCTACCTATAAGGGAGTACCCATACAACTGTCAGCTGATTTCTCAACAGAAACTATGCAGGCCAGAAGGGAGTGATAAATGTTCAAAGTGATTAATAGCAAGGATTTACAACCAAGACTACTCTACCCAGCAAAGCTATCATTTAGAATTGAAGGTCAGGTAAGAGCTTCACAGACAAGAAAAAGCAAAAGGAGTCCATCACCACCAAATCAGTATTACATGAAATGTTGAGGGGTATTCTTTAAGAAGAGGAAGAAGAAGAAGAAGAAGAAGAAGAAGAAGAAGAAGAAGAAGAAGAAGAAGAAGAAGAAGAAGAAGAAGAAGAAGGAGGAGGAGGAGGAGGAGGAGGAGGAGGAGGAGGAGGAGGAGGAGGAGGAGGAGGAGGAGAAGGAGAAGGAGAAGGAGAAGGAGAAGGAGAAGGAGAAGGAGAAGGAGAAGGAGAAGGAGAAGGAGAAGGAGAAGGAGAAGGAGAAGGAGAAGGAGAAGGAGAAGGAGAAGGAGAAGGAGAAGGAGAAGGAGAAGGAGAAGGAGAAGGAGAAGGAGAAGGAGAAGGAGAAGGAGGAGGAGGAGGAGGAGGAGGAGGAGGAGGAGGAGGAGGAGGAGGAGGAGGAGGAGGAGGAGAAGAAAGAGAAGAAGGAGGAGGAGGAGGAGGAGGAGGAGGAGGAGGAGAAGAAGAAGAAGAGGAAGAAGGAGAAGGAGGAAGGAGGAGGAGGAGGGGGGGAGGAGGAGGAGGAGGGGAAGGGGGAGGAGAAGAAGAAGAAGAAAAATGAACAAAAAAATGGCAATAAATACATATCTATCAACAATTGAATCTAAAAATCAAAATAAATGAATTGGAAATCTAATAAACAGAATTAACTGGTGAATAAAATAGAATCAGAGGTATGGAAATGGAACAGACTGATGATTCTCAGAGGGGATGGGGTTGGGGAGGGGGGCAGAAAGAGATTAAACAAAGATCTGATATGTATATATGCACTACCTATGGACACAGACAATAGGGTGGCGAAGACCTGGGGAGGGATGGGAACCAGGTGGAGGAGGCCAATGCAGGGGGGGCGGGTGGGGGGGCGGAGGGGAAGGCACATCTGTAATACTCTCAACAATAAAGATTTTTTAAAAAAAGAAATTGAAGCTAAGAAAATAATTCAATTTCCAATTGCATAAAAAAATACTTAGGAATAAATTTAACCAAGAAGGTAACTGTACTCATTTTCCCAGCCAGGTGACTCAGTTGGAGTGTTGTCCCATACACCAAAAGCTTTCAGGTTTAATCTCCAGTCGGGGCATGACAGGAGGCAACTGATTTATATTTCTCTCTCACATCAATGTCTGTCTCTCATTTTGGTGTTTTTATCTCAGGCTCTCTCCCCCTTCTCTATCTCTAAAATCAATAAACATATCCTTAGGTGAGGATTTTAAAAAAGGCCTGTACTCAGAATATTATAAGACACTGAAGAAAGAAATTGAAAAAATATAAATAAATGCAAGCATATATCGTGTTCATGGTTAAGAAGAATTAACATCATTAAAATGTTCATGTTACCCAAGGCAATCTATAGATCCTGCACAATTTCTATCAAAATACCAATGCCGCCCAGGCCAGTATGGCTTAGTGGTTAGAGCATCAACTTGCACACCAAAGAGCACGTACCTGGGTTGCAGGTTTGATTCCTTGGCCCCAGTTGGGGTGTGTGCAGGAGGCATCCAATCGATGTGTCTCTTTCACATTGATGTTTCTCTCACTCTTTCTGTCTCCCTCCCTCCCTTCTTCCCTTCTACTCTCTCAAAACAAACAAACAAACAAATACTAATGGTGTATTTCACAGAACTGGAACAAGTAATCAAAAAATTTCTATGGAACCACAAAAGACCCCAACTAGCCTCAGCAATCTTGAGACAGAAGGACAAAAATTTGACATATCACACTACTTGATATCAAACTATACTACAAGGCTATAGTAATGAAAAACAGCATGGTATTGGCATAAAAATAGACATATAGTGCATCGGAACAGAATGGAGAGCCCAGAAATAAAACAACACATATATAGTCAATTAATATTTGAGAAAAGAGGCAAGAACATACAGTGGTAAAGACAGTCTATTCAATAAACGGTATTGGGAAAATTGGACAGAAAAATGAAACTAGAACACTTTTCTACCCCATATGCAAAAATAAACTCAAAATATATTAAAGACCTAAAGTAAAACTTGAAACTATAAAGCTCCTAGAATAAAATATAGGCAGTAAAACTTTTTGAGAGCTTAAAAATGATGGCGGAGTAAGTGGAAGTTACACTGACACTCTCCCAGGACCAAACTGGAAAAACAACTAAAATATAGAAAAACCACCCTGAAAAATCTAATGAAGACTAACTGAAGAGAACCAAGGACAGAAAGTGGAGACTTCATAGAGACTGGTAGGAAGTGCGGAGATGTGAAAGGGCTCACTGGGCTCCCACAGACAGCAGCTGAAGGTCCGGAGGGATAGCTCAGCTGTGGGGGGTTCCCACTGAGAACTCTGGGGTCTAAACCCCAAGCTGGGCTTCCCAGCAGAAAGCACCAGAACTGAGAAAGGTGCCTACAGAACATCTGGCTGTGAAAAGCAGCAGGGTTGCTGTCTGACAGAGAAAGATGGCTAGAAATGCAGGCACCCTCTTAAAGGGCCAACACACAGAATTTCGTGTGCAGCCACTCACCTTGTGCACTGGCAGAGGGAGGGCAGAGTCGACTGAGCTGTGTGAGGAGAGTCCAGGGTTGGGCATCTGGTGTTGGAGTTCAGAGGGCAGCCACCCTGGTTTCCTGTGAAGAGTCATTGCCTCCTGCTGCGGAGGACATCTTTATCCATGGACATTTGCTATCCAGGCAGTTTGGCCTTGGGGGGAAGACAGCTGCCCCGCTCTGTTGGGAGACCTCTTGACCCACCCTAGGTCCATAGCCTGAGGCAAATCAAGACTGAGCGACAAATGGACTGCAGGCAGAGGCGGATCTCTGGAGGTGTTGAGTCTATGCCTGATCTCCTTCTGGGGCCAGGGTTAGGAAAAGCAGACCCTGGTGCATATCTTGGTCCTTTCCAAAGACAGAAAGCCCCAGAAGAAGGAGCCACAAGCTGTGGATTGCTGATTGCTCCAAACAGGGTACCCAGCGCCAGTCAGAAACAGCCGCTGACCTTGTCCAGCACTAGAGATTGGAAGTCATAGCAGATCTACCTAATACACAGGCACAAACCCAAATAGGGAGCCAAAATGGGGAGACAAAAAGACAAACCCCAAGTGAAAGAATAAGAGAATTCCACAGAAGAAGAGCTAAACAAAATGGAGATAAGAAATTTATCAGACATAGAGTACAGAATAATGACAGCAAAGATGATCAAAGTATGAGAAAAGGTATCTATACTAATAAAAGCCTAGGTGGCCCTCGTGCCCTCGTGTGATCCCTGACGTCATCACAAGGTGGCCACCCCCACGTTGTCACAAGATGGCCACCACAAGATGACCGCCACAAGATTTATACTAATAAAAGCCTAGGTGGCTTCTCACCCTCGTGTGACGCCCTCACGTCATCACAAGATGGCCACCCCCACGTCATCACAAGATGGCCACCACCATGTCATCACAAGATGGCTGCCACAAGATAGCCAGCAGGGGATGGCAGTTGGGGGCCATCGGGCCAGCAGGGGAGCAGTTAGGCATCAGTCGGGCCAGCTGGGGAGTGGTTAGGAGCCATCAGGCTGGCAGGCAGAAGTGGTTAGGGGGCGATCAGGCTGGCAGGCAGAAGTGGTTAGGAGCTAGCAGTTCCGCATTGTGAGAGGAATGTCCAACTGCTGGTTTAAGCCAGATCCTCGCAGGCCAGTTTGAGGGACCCCATCGATGTACGATTAATGGAATAAGAGAATCACCATTTTGCAATCATCGTGGTAACAGTTGGTTCAAGCCAAAGTCTTCAATGAATTCTAAAAACTAAAGGGTGAAGATTTGAAGACTAGGCTCTCTGCATAGTTCACAATATTTCCCTGTAAATTACACAATTACAAAGGCAAAAAGACAAACTTTACAATGGAAAAACCTGACAGACACCTTCTTACCATCTCCTAAAATGGGACAAAACCAACATGTGTCTCCCTACATGATGCGCTAAGAAAGACATAATGGCACTTCTGTGGTCTTCCTGCCAAAGCACATAATCTGTATCTCATCTTTAACAAATATCAGACAAACCCAAGTGAGGGACAAGTGACAAAATTATGGGCTTGGACTCTTCAAAAATGGCAATGTTATGAAAAACAGAGAAAGGCTGAAGAACTCTTGTGGATTGAAGAGATTTATGAGACACGAAAGCTGAATGCAGTGAATAATCTGGAATTGGATTCTGGGTGGAGGGGAGGAAGAGAGTGGGGGAGGGGAAAACTAAAAGGGATATTGCTGGGTTAATTGATAAAATTTGAGTACCAGCTGTGGTTTAGCTAATGGCATTAGATGTCTTGATTTTAATCCTTCTATCATCGATATGTAAGAGAATATCCTTGGTATTAAGAAATGCAGCCTGAAGTCTTTAGGGATAAAGGAGCATGATGTTTACAGCTTATTTATTTATTTTTTTTTAGGCGAGCCCGTCGGGGAACCGTGGCACCCGGGACCCACACGCACTCTCAGCGAGAAACTCGGGACACAGAAGGTCTTCCTGGCATGTGGCGTCCTCCATGCCAGCCACCAGGAGGCCACGGTCAGACCACCAGGCCTGGGTATGTGCCCACAGAGCCCTGGAAGGTCTGCCTGGGTTTCGCTATTCTGTCCCACATTGGATGCGTCTGCACCTGCCAGGGTTCCCTAAGTCCCCTGTGGGACAAGCGGGGTGCAGCCGTACGACCTCCTTGCATCCCTTCCGAACCGAGGGGCTGGCATTTGCCCTGCACCCAGGGGAGATGGAGGCCCAGGAGAAGGGCTGGGACCAGCTCGCGGGGCTTCACGCCCATGCTCACCGGAGGGCCCTCGGCCCCTGCTGCTATAATGCACAGCTTGCAGGACGCCCTGTCTGCCCACGGGCCCTGGGGGCCTGCCCAGATGCTTCAGGGGGCCTGGGTGGCCGAGTGGCGCCCACTTATGTACAACTTATTCTTAAGTGGTTTGGGGGGAAGGGAAGGAATGTATGTATGTGTATTATGTAAAAGTAGGTTTACAGTTGTTTGTATGGAAAATCTATATATATAAAAGCCTAAGTAACTGTTAGGACTGGATGACTGGCTGGTAGCTATGATGCACACTGACCACCAGGGGCCAGATGCTCAACACAGGAGCTGCCCCCTGGTGGTCAGTGTGCTCCAACAGCCAACCTCCGTGGTCCCTCCCCGCTGCCTGCTGGCCCCAATCGGCCTGATCGCCAGCCAGGCCGAGGGACCCCACCCGTGCATGAATTCATGCGCCAGGCCTCTAGTCTATAATAATAAAAGCATAATATGCAAATCAACCGAAGGGCTGAGCAGCAGAATGACCATTCAGATGACCACGCTATGACACGCACTGGCGCCAGGCTAGCCAAGGCAGGTGCGATGCGATTGGTCAGGGGGCCGCCATCACCCCAAAGGAGGCCCAGGCCACCCTCTGCAGGGTGATCCATGCAAGGAGGCGGGGGGGTTCCACGATCGATTGCCCACAGAGGGAGGCCCAGGCCACCAGCTGGTGGTCAATAGATGGGGGTGGGGGGGGGGGGCTCCAATTGCCCCAAAGAGGGAGGCCCAATCCATGAACATGGGGGGGGCGATAGATTGGGGGTGGGGCTCCACAGAACTGGGGAACCGGTTGTGTGTGGCAGTTGATGTGGGCTGCGCCAGGCCAAGGCGGGTGTGGGGCTGAGAAAGAAAACAGACCTGGGTTCAAATGATAGGCAGACCAAACTTGGGGTGAGAAGAGGTCTTCTGCTTGGCTACTGCCCAGCCTGCAGGCTGAGGTTTTCACCTCTGTTCAGGGAGCAGATGGAGTTGAGAGAGAGGTGGGCGAGAGAGAAGGAAGCTTAGAGCTTTGCTACAGCAGTGCTGTGAGCACCCAACCCCAACCCAGGGTTGGAGATTGGAGCAGCCAGTGCAGACCTGAATGAAGCCTTTTCCTCACTGAGAATGAATGAGGGTCCTCAGGACAGGGTCATTTTTATTTCTTACATTTCTTCAAGTCAATTCAATTGATTGAATTTTTTTTAAAAAAAACTTAGCCTTTCCTAAGCTTGTATAGAAAAAAAAAAACACCAGTGTGGTATGCTGGTTTTCTTTTGTTCTGATACACACTAAATAAAGCATAAATATTAGTGGAAAAATCACTCCTAGCCCTTCCTTGAATCACCTGGCTGTCTGACGTGGGGGTGGGGTGGGACTTCAGGCAGCACAGGGTTACCCAGAATCCCTCATTATTGACATTGTTCTGCTCCTTAGGGCAAAGTCCTTAAGGGCATTCCCACCAGGCCAGACCTGCTGGAGCCAGGCTCTGTTGTCAGGGAACAGGTGTGTCAGGGCAGGGCCCCTGTGTGTGCAAGAGATCTGGTAGAAAGTTCCACTGTGGCTGCTATGAACCCCTACTATTCTCTGCCTCGTCTCATACCACCTAGCCTTAGTTCAGCTCCTGGAATTTCCCCAAACTCGTTCCCACTTGAGGCTTTCACGCAGGGTGTTCCTGGGTAACTTTCCTTCCACAGGGACCTCTGACCACTGAGGCCCTAAGGCATGCTTCTGTTCTATGCTCTAAAAGTACACTTTGCATTTACCTTGGGAGCGGGTGTCACAAGTGGCAGTCAGGCATTATGTGTAAGGTTATTTGTCTAATGTTCTACTCCCTGGGAGACTGCCAGTCCTGTGAGGAAAGGGCTTGGGCAGGCTGCAGGGCAGGGGCCCCTCCCCAGGGCTCACAGCCAACTACCACTGCATCTCTTCCTTTCTCCTGCCTAGGGACAAAGCAGCTTCCTTCCATCACCTTCCCTGCCAACTTGGGTTTGGTTATTCCTGACTCTAGACTTTGACTTTGACCTCTGTTGAATCCTCTGCCTTCTTGGAAAAACAGAGGAAAACTGCCTTCCTCAAGAGCCACCCGAATTTTGTGCAGCCCTGAAGCTCTCTTTTTACCGCTCCCTTAGCACCTTGGGGCCTTGGGGCTCCTGTGGCTTCTCACCAAAATGGCAGTGGAGCACAGTGGTAAGGGCATTGACTGAGGAACCAGGGCTCTGTGTTCAAATCAGAGCTGCACAGTTACCAGCTGGGGGACCCCAGAGAAGTGATTTAACTTCTTGCATCGGCTCCTCCAAACACCTGGAGGCCTCATCAAAACACAGAGTGCTGGGTCCACACCAGAGTTTTCCATTCCTGCAGCCTGGAATGGGGCCTGAGAATTTGCCTTCCAAACAAGTGCCCAGGTGATGCTGTTGCTGCTGGTGCAGGGACTCCACTTTGAGAACCGTTGTCATAGTTGCTATAGAAGGTACACGGAGATGAGTTAATATAAATCAGGTAGAATCATATGGCAGGAAGTAAGTGCTAACAACTGTTAGTTATTAATACCGCTTATACCAGAGGATCTGAGCTTCTTTATTTTTTCTTGTTTGTTTGTTTATTTATTTTAAGTGAACTTTAAATTATATTTTTCAATCACAGTTTACATTCAATATTATTTTGTATTAGTCTCAGGTGTACAGCATAGTGGTTAGACAATCATATATATTACAAAGTGTTTCTGCCAATATTTCCAGAACCCACCTGGCACCATACATAGTTATTAACATTTTTTTACAATTTTAATCATTTTTTATTTTCAATTGTAGTTGACATACATTAGTTGCAGCTGTACACCCAAGTGACCAGACATTACATAACTTAATAAGTGATCACCCCTATAAATCCTGCACACATACCTTCACCTTTTTCACCTAACCTCCCAACCCCCTCTAATCTGGCAACCAACAAAAAATTCTCTATGAGTCTGTTTCTGTTCTGCTTGTTCATTTTGTTTGTAGATTCAATTGCTGATAGATATGTATTTATTGCCATTTTGTTGCTCATATTTTTTATCTTCTTCTTAAAGAAGACCCTTCAGCATTTCATATAATACTGGTTTGGTGGTGATGAACTCGCTTAGCTTTTTCTTGTCTGTGAAGCTCTTTATATGTCCATCAGTTCCAAATGATAGCTTTTCTGGATAGAGTAATCTTGGTTGTAGGTCCTTGCTTTTCATCACTTTGAATATTTCTTGCCACCCACTTCTAGCCTACAAAGTGCCGTTTGAGAAATTAGCTGACGGTCTTATGGGAGCTCACTTGCATGTAACTAACTGCTTTTCTCTTGTTGTTGTTAAGATTCTCTCTTTATCTTTATTCTTTTGCCTTTTGATTATGATGTGTTTTGGTGTGGGCCTCTTTGGGTTCATCTTGTTTGAGACTCTCTGTGCTTCCTGGACTTGTATAGGGTGTCCCAAAATTCACACAAGAAGTAATTTTGATAGAAAACACAGGTTTATAATTAAAAATTGTAAATTTTTTATTGATTCATAAAGTATACAGTATAGGGCTATGTATGGAATAGCACATTGGGTAAATGGCCTCCACAGCTTTGCTGGCACATATGTAAAGCCGTGGTCTTCATTGGTCTTCATTGTCCCTGCTCCTGGGCCATAATTGGTACTTGGTAATGCTTATCAAATTGAAGGCATTGAAATCAAAGGGCAACAGATATTAGAATCTGATTCAATAAACCAAGTAAAATTAGGCTTTTATTTTTTGTTGTTGTTGTTGTTAATGCTCACGTAAAATTCAAATCTTGCGTGAATTTTGGGACACCCTATATGTCTGTTTCCTTCACCAGGTTAGGGAAGTTTTCTGTCATTATTTCTTCAAATAGGTTTTCAATTTCTTTCTCTCTCTCTTCTTTTTCCAGTACCCCCATGATGCAAATGTTGGTATGCTTGAAGTTATCCCAGAGGCTCCTTATATTATCCTCATTTGGGGGAAATCTTTTCTCTTTTTGCTCTTCTGATTGGGTGTTTTTTGCTTCCTTATATTCCAAATTGATGATTTGATTCTCAGCTTCACCTATTCTATTGTTGAATCCCTATAAATTATTTTTTATTTCAGTTAGTGTATCCTTCATATCTGACTGGTTTATTTTTATATGCTATTGAGGTCCTCACTAAGTTCCTTGAGCATCCTTATAACCAGTATTTTGAGCTCTGCATCTAGTAGGTTGCTTGTCTCCAATTTGTTTAGTTCTTTTTCTGGAGTTTTGTTCTGTTTTTTCATTTGAGCCATTTTGTCTTCTCATTTTGGCCCCTTCCTGGTGTTTGTTTCTATATATTAGGTAGAACTGCTATGTCTCCTAGGCTTGGTATCGTGGGCATAGGGTGCCAAGGCAAGGCCAAGCTGTGAACCAAGGCTGGCTGCTGCTAGTGCTAGGCCTGGGACTACTTAGTGAGAGGTATGGGACTTGCTGAGGCAAGTTGATGCTTGTTTAAGAGATTTTAGGAAAATCTGAAGCATGAGCAAAGACAGGCCATTCCTGTGGTAAACCCACTGGAAACAGTTTGGGTGGGCCTGGAAGTTGGTGGGACAGGATCTTGGGGAATCACCAAAGTGGGGCAAACAGTGTGAGCCAGGTTGAGGGAGTCTCAGATATGGCACCTGTCTACAGGCTCCATAGGGGAAGGGCTCATCAAAAGAACAATGGCTTCTGCCAGCACTTCTGTCTGGCAGAATGTTGCCCCTCCAGCTCTCACCCCGATGTCAAATAATTTAGTTCCTCCCTGTATGTTTCTGGTGGCTTCCAAGCTGCTGCCCCCATGCTGAAGCTCAGAGGAAGTGAGTCTAAGTTTGTGCATGGGCCCTTTAAAAGGAACTTCCTGGGACTCCAACAGCCTCCATTTTCCTCAGACTCAAACTCTGCTGATTTTTACAACCAGAACTTATGGTGAATTCTCTTCCTGGCACTGAAACCCTGAGCTGGTGGGCCTGGTGTGGTACTCCTCAGGGGTTACCTTCACAGCTGAGATATCCCTCCTGATTTTTATTCACCAAACATGAGTGTGGCACCAGCCTTCTGAGTCTCTGCCCCTCTGACCAGTCCTGATGTGGCTTCTTCTTTAATTTCATAGTGGTAGGACTTGCATTCAGCTCAGTTTCAGGTGGTTCTAAATGATGGTTGTTCTGTAGTTTAGTTGTAATTTTGATGTGATTGTGGGAGGAGGCAAGTACTGCATTTGCCTACACCTCCATCTTGACTCAGTTATTACAATATTATTGACTATATTCCCTATGTTGTGCTTTATATCCCATGACTATTTTGTATCTACCAATTTATATTTCTTTTTTTAAAATTTTTTTAAATCTTTATTGTTCAGATTACATTTGTTCCTCTCCCCCCCCCCCGTAACTCCCCTCCTCCCAGTTCCCGCCCCACCCTCCTCCCTCACTCCCCACCCACTGTCCTCATCCATAGGTGCACGATTTTTGTCCAGTCTCTTCCTGCATCTCCCATTCCCCTTCCCCCCCCCCCAAGAATAGTCTGTCCATTCCCTTTCTATGTCCCTGATTCATTATAATCACCAGTTCATTCTGTACATCAGATTATTTATTCACTTGATTCTTAGATTCACTTGTTGATAGATGCATGTTTGTTGTTCACTATTTGTATCTTTACCTTTTTCTTCTTCCTCTTCTTAAAGGATACCTTTCAGCATTTCGTATAATACTGGTTTAGTGGTGATGAACTCCCTTAGCTTTTCCTTATCTGTGAAGCTCTTTATCTGACCTTCAATTCCGAATGATAGCTTTGCTGGATAAAGTAATCTTGGTTGTAGGTTCTTGGTATTCAGCACTTTAAATATTTCTTGCCACTCCCTTCTGGCCTGCAAAGTTTCTGTTGAGAAATCAGCTGACAGTCGTATGGGTATTCCCTTGTAGGTAACTGAGTTTCTTTCTCTTGCTGCTTTTAAGATTCTCTCTTTGTGTTTTGCTCTTGGCATTTTAATGATGATGTGTCTTGGTGTGGTCCTCTTTGGATTCCTTTTGTTTGGGGTTCTCTGCGCTTCCTGGACTTGGAAGTCCATTTCTTTCACCAGGTGGGGGAAGTTTTCTGTCATTATTTCTTCAAATAGGTTTTCAATATCTTGCTCTCTCTCATCTTCTGGTACCCCTATAATTCTGATGTTGGTACGTTTGAAGCTGTCCCAGAGGCTCCTTACACTATCTTCGTATTTTCGGGTTCTTTTTTCATTTTGCTTTTCTGGTTGGGTGTTTCTCGCTTCTTCGCATTTCAAATCTTTGACTTGATTCTTGCCCTCCTCTGGTCTGCTGTTGGGAGTCTGTATAATATTCTTTATTTCAGTCAATGTATGCTTACTTTCTAGATGGTCCTTTATCACACCTTCGAGGGTCTCATTAGATTTCCTGTACATCTCATCAAGTTTATTGACAGACTCTAGAAGCCTCTTGAGAGACCTCAAAAGTGTGGTTCTTAACTCAATATCCTCCCTTGATAGTTTTGTCCTGTTTCTTTGTCTCCGCATTTTTTACGCTTTTTTGGTACAACCCCTAGTGGTCTTTGTGCGCAGTCTTGTTGTAGTTAAGCCTTGATTGTTGTAGTTAATACTAGAGGGATTTGACCACCAGGCTGACTGGCTGTGAGAATCAGCTGTGTGGAAAACTTCTGTCCTCTGGGGAGGTGCTAATCTAGCCTTTGCCTGAGGCGATCCAGCAAATGGCTCTGTGCAGGGCTTGGGTGGGGCGGGATCAACAGGGCGGGTGGAGGGAGCAGTTATGGCTGCTCTCAGTCCCGTTCCCAGAGGCTCTGCTTCTCAGAACCCCGGCCGCCGCCACTGCAAACCTCAGAGAGAAAGCTGCCCTCAGATTCCAACTGATGCCGGACAATCCCGCTTCTCCCGTCTGAGTCTGAGTCCCTAGAGACTCACCCGGATCTGGAGCCCAGAATCTGAGACTCCCTCCTGATTGAAAACAACAACTGCGCCCTCAGCCACCAGCCCGCTTTGCGCGCGCACCTCGATACCTTTATATTTTCCACACTGCGACTCTTCTGAGCTTCGGTATGCTATTCTCTTTCCTTCTAGTTGAAGAATCTCTCCTCAGCCAGCTTTCCTGTGGTTCTGGGTGATGTCTGTTCCGTCTTTTAGTTGTATTTTTGAAGTGGTTGTTTGCGGCAGCAGCCTCCGGTGTTTACCTATGCCGCCATCTTGGTTATCTACCAATTTATATTTCTTAATCCCTTCACATTTTTCACCCAGTCTGCCATTGCCCCCTCCTCTCTGTCAACCATCAGTTTGTTCTCTGTATCTATGAATCTGTTTCTGTTTTGTTGTTCATTTATATTGTTTTTTAAATTCCACATATGAGTGGACTGCTGCCTATGGTTTCTTCTAGGATTTTTATGGTTTCACAACTTACATTTAAGTCTTTTATCCATTTTGAGTTTATTCTTGAGTATGGTATAAGTTGGTGGTCTAGTTTCTTTCTACCTTCCTTCATTTCTTTCTTTCTTTCTTTCTTTCTTTCTTTCTTTCTTTCTTTCTTTCTTTCTTCTTTCTTTCTTTCCTTCTTTCTTTCTTTTGTGGGTATCTGTCCAATTTTCCCAAACCACTTATTGAAGAGACTGTCTTAACTCCATTGTGTCTTCTTGCCACTTTTCTCAAATATTAATTGAGTGTAATTTCTTGGGTCGATTTCTAGGGTCTCTGTTCTGTTTCATTGATTTATATTACTGTCCTTGTACCAGTACCAGGCTATTTTGAATATAGTTGCTTTGTAGTATGACTTGATATCTGGTATTGTGATCCCTCCAATTTTGTTCTCCTTTCTCAAGATTGCTATGGCTATTTGAGGTCTTTTTTGGTTCTATATAAATTTTTGGAATATTTGTTCTAGATCTGTGAAATATGCCATTGGTATTTTAACAGGGATTGCATTGAATCTGTAGATTGTTTTGGGTAGCATGGACATTTTAATGATGTTAATCTACCAATCCATGAACACAGTATGTTCTTCCACTTGTTTATAACTTCCTCTATCTCTTTTTTCAACATCCTGTAGTTTTCTGAGTACACCTAGTAAATCCAACAAAGCATATATAAGACTTATATACAGAAAACTATAAAACACTGCTGAAAAAATCAAAGAAGAAAAGACCTAAATACATTCCATGTTAATGAACTGGAATACTAAACATAGTAAAGATGTCACTTATTCTCAAATTTACTAGGTGTACCAGTTAATAATATGGATTTTGTAATCAACAAAAACATAATTTCAAGAGAAACATCAAAAGTGCTTTATTCAAAGTAATGTCCATCGTTAGCTACACATTTCCCCCATCCTTAGGTAATTTGTGGATACCGTCCCAATAGAACTTTTCTTGTTTTGAGGCAAACCATTCAGAGACCCAATTTTCCACTTCTTCATACGTTTTGAAGTGCTGCTCAGAAAGTGCGTGTGCCATCGATCAGAACAAGTGGTAATCTGAAGGAGCAAGGTCTGGTGAATACAGCAGGTGGGTTAATAATTCCCAGGCAAGATCTTTTAACATGTTTTTAACTGGTTTTGAAGTGTGTGATGGTGCATCATCATGAAGCAAAATTACTTTGCCGTGTCTTCTGGAACATTCTGGTTGTTTCACGATCAAAGCATGGTTCACATTGATTATTTGTTGTTGGTAGCAATCAGTATTAATGGTTTCACCTGGTTTTAGCAGAAGCTCATAATACACCACACCTTCCTGATCCCACCAAACGCAGAGCATTGTCTTCTTTCCGAAGCAGTTTGGCCTTGCAATCGATGTTGATGGTTGACCTGGATCAACCCATGATTTTGTGCATTTGGGATTCTCAAAATAAATCCACTTTCATCACCAGTCACAATTTGATGCAAAAAAGACTTTCTTTTGTGCCGTTGAAGCAACATTTTACTGATGACTTTTCGGTTTTCCATTTGTCTTTCGTTCAGTTGATGTGGCACCCATTTTTCTTCCTTTAAAATTGTTTGCTGAGCAACATTTAATCTTTCTGAAAATTATTTTTGAGTTTGAACACGCATCTTCATCCAATAATGCTTGTAATTGTTGGTCTTCAAACTTTTTGGTTGACCTGGAAGTTCTTTGTTTTTCACATAGAAATCATCACTTTTAAAGCGTTTAAACCAATGTTCATAAGTATCTTGAGGTGGAGCATGTTCACCATAAGCTTCCTGAAGTATTCAACAGCACTTTTCTTCAAAATAAAGTAATGAATTAAAACTTCCTGCAAATGCTCTTTTTTTGGCATGAAATTCGACATTTTAAAAATATCTATGATGTTAACATTTGACATATGAAGTTTTGAAGCTTGCTGTCAATACAACAAAATAGCATACATACCAAACTGCATATATATCAACATATGTGTAACTCCATCTATTGAAAAAAATCCGCATTATTAACCGGTACACTACTATTACACGTAAGTACTTCTTTTGTTAAGCCATTATAAATGGAATTGTATTTCAGTTTCCATATGTTTGTTGTTAGTACAAAAAATGTGGCTAATTTTTGTATTGATCTTGCATTCTGTAACCTTGCTGAACTCACTTATGAGAGAATTTTTTCCCCTTGGGATATTCTACATAGAACATTGTGTTATGTGTAGATAGGGATGGTTTAATTTATTCCTTTCAAATTTATATGCTTTTTATTGCCTTTCTTTCCCTAATTGTGCTGTCTAGAAGTTTCAGTATTGTCTTGAATAGGAATGGTGAGAAGTGAACATCCTTCCCTTGTTCTCACTCTTAGGGGAGAAAGTATTTAGTCTTTTAGTGCTGAAGTTTTTGTAGGTTAGTTATAGGCTATTACATTGCAGGATTTTCTTTCTATTTCTAGTTTTCAGAGAATTTTAATTATGAATGGGTGTTGAATATTATAAAATTTATTTTCTGCAATAATTTATATAACCATGTGATTTTTTTCTTTATATTATTAATATGAGAGTGCATTAGTTGATTTTCAAATATTGAACCAGCCCTGCATCCCTGGAATAATATACTTGGCCATACTGTATAATTCTTTTTATATATTGCTGGATTCTATTTGCTCATATTTTGTTAAGGATTTCTGCATCTATATTTATGAGGAATATTTGTTTGTCTTTTTTTGTACTATCTTTGTTTTGTTGGTTTATTTTTTTCTGATTTGGCTTCATGGTAATACTGGTTTCATAGAATGAACTGGAAGAGATTATGTAGAATCGGTGTTAATTCTTTTTTAAATGTTGCGTGAATTATATGGGCTTGAAGTTTCTTTTTCAGGTTTTAAATTACTTTAGTTGTTATAGGACTATTCAAGTTACCTAATTTACATTCAGTGAATTGGGGTAGTTTATACTTTTTGAGAAGTAACCACTAACACTATAGTAATACAAAGGATTGTAAGAAAATAATATGAATGACTATATGCCAACAGCTGGACAATGTGCATGAAATGGATAAATTCCTAGAAAAGTACATTCTCAATCTCTAGTGCAGGACAGTGTCAATTGCTATTACTGTCCATTTAGATCAGGCAAAGACTCAAAGCCTCCAGAGACCTCCTCTGCCTACAGGCGGATAGGATTCTGTGTTAAATTCCCTGCAGGCAATCGTGCACAGGTGTGATGGGAGTTTTTCCTCCACAGTGTGGACAATTGCTTCTGTCTGGAGGCTAATTGTTATTCTCAGTCTCTTATTGGGCCTCAGAAACTCCACACCATGGGGCAAGGTGTTTTCCAATAGAGCGGTCAACTGTCTTTCCCCCAGGCAAACCTGCCTGTATAGCAGATGTCTGTGTGAGAAAGATGACATCCGTACCATGAGGAAATCACTCTGCATAGGAAACCAGGGTGCCTGCCTTCTGAGCTCTAACCCCAGAGCCCCTGATCCTGGCTTCTGCTCACACAGCTCCAGTCCACTCTGCCCTCCCTCTGGTGGAGCACAAGGTTGGTGGCTCCACAGGGAATTTCTATTGTTCTATGTTCCATTTTATGAATTCTTTCTTCTACACTTTCCATTCTGCTATTGAACCCATTCATTAAGGTTTTTATTTCAGTTAATATATTTTTTTAGTTCTAAAATTTCCTTTTGGTTCTCTTTATATTTTCTATTTCTTTGCTGAAACTTTCTATTTTTTTCCATGTTTCAAGCATGTTTGTAATTGATCACTAAAGCATTTTTATGATAGCTGCTTTAAAGCCTTTGTCAGATAATTTTAACATCTGTATCATCTTGGCATTTGTGTCTGTTGATAATTTTTTTCATTCAGTTTGAGAACTTTTTTGGATTTTAGTATGATAAGGGATTTTTCAATCGAAACCTGGAATTTTGGATATTATGTTATAGGAATGGATCTTTTAAAATTATTTTTTATTGTTGAAAGTATTACATATGTACTCCTTCATCCTCATTACCCCTCTCCAGCCCGCTCCTGCCCCCTGCCCCAGGCCTTCACCACCCTACTGTCCTCGGTTATCAGGGTTCTCACAAGCAAGTCTTCCATTGATTATTCAGGCAGTTTTTCTGTATTTTAGTTGTAATTACAGTTTGGTCCTGGGAGCATGTCAATGCAGCATCCACGTACTCCACCGCCATTTTTAATCTTGCTCAGGAATGGACCTTAAATCTGTGTTATAATAAACCTCCCCAACAATGCTCCAATGAAATGAAGCAGGGCACTGCCTCACTATTGTTAAGTGGGGATAGAAGTCCAGATTTTCCATTCAGCCTCCCTTGACCCGGGGGGCAAGGGGTGGATGAAGGTTCCTTGTTTTTGGACAGGAGAGGGAGTTCAGGTCCCCCATTAGGCACCCACTATTACCACCCTAGTTGGGAGGGGTAACTTATTATGGCAGTCCATATGGCTTCCACACAGATTCTACTGTAGGATGTGGGCTTGTTACCACTGAGTGATGGTGGAAGTCCTGACTGACCATTAGACCTCCTCTTATACCGCTCCAGTGAGGAGGGGAGCCCCGCGGGGATGAGAGCCCAGCTCCAGACTCAGCCTCCTCTGGTACCACTTAGATGGGGCTTAAGGGAGTGGCCTGAGGACCCGTGCTAAAAAAGTCTAGGCTCCCCACTCAGCCTTTGCTGCCAGGGAGTGAGGGTGAGGCTGCAGGTTTTTCTGTAGTTGAGCAGTTATTGCCTGAAAGATTTCTGTCTATCTAGACTGCCCCTTTTCTGGTTCTTTGGCTAGAAGAGCGGGATTTTACTGAAACCTTTTTGGTCTGTGCTCATTGGTAGTTCCAGTTGCTGGCTTCTCCAGAATTTAGTCTGGAATATATGAGGCAAAGAAAATCAATGGAATTCACTGCCATATTATTCCTCAGATCCTGAGGTCCCTAACTAGTGTACCTTATTTACACCTTTCAGAATTTTCTTATGCTTGTTTTACAATGTCCAGGGTTTTTAGTTATACTTAAAGAAAGAAATAGGGGAAAGCACATCTACCTCATCTCCCCAGAACCATGTCCAGTATTTTCTCCATACCGTCTTTGCCACAGGCATTTTTGCCACAAACACGTTTGCAACAGAACTAATGGACCATAAAGCAATTTTGTCACACACGAAAATAAAATAACTGGTTGATATTTTGTATGTTTTTTTGTTTGTTTGTGTTTTTGGGTTTCATTTCTTTATTGAGTAACTAGAAGGCCAATGCATGAAATTCGTGCACAGGAGTGGGGGGGGGGGGTCCCCTCAGCCCAGCCTGCACCCTCTCCAATCTGGGACCTCTCGGGGGGTGTCCGACTGCCAGTTTAGGTGTGATCCCAGGGATCGGGCCTAAACCAGCAGTCGGACATCCTCCTCACAATCCGGGACCACCGGTTCCTAACCACTCGCCTGCCTGCCTACCTGATCGCTCCTAACTGCCTCCCCCACCAGCATGATCACCCCTAACCACCACTGCCTGCCAGCCTGATCACCCCCAACTGCCCACCCCTGCTGGCCTGGTCGCCCCCCAAACTGCCCTCCTCACCAACCTGGTCACCCCAACAAGCCTGCTGGTCAGTGCTTTGGTCGTCCCTCACTAACCCCCCTGCCAGCCTGGTCACCCCATGCAGCCTTCTGGTCAGTCCTTCAGTTTTCCCTCACTAGCCCTCCTGCCGGCCTGGTCACACCACGCAGCTGCTGTGTGATTGTTACTGTTACTTTTCCGTCATCCCATCTGGTTGTGACAGGCCTAGGCTATTATTAGTATAGATCAATCAACCACTGTAAAAAAATAAAATAATTGACAGTTTGGTGTTTTTATTTGTTTGTTTGGTTTCATTTCTCCATTGACAAAGTTACTCACATTTTTGTATTATAAATAAGTCATAGCTAGTCCTTGCAGTGTCGGTACAGTGATGAGAAGACATGGTGTTGGTCTTAAAATAGTTAGCATTTATTTGCTCCAAGAGTTGGTTTCCTGTTTTGAAACACATTACATTAGGAGGGAAAAGAGGCCAATGACTCTCTTTGAGGGCGCAGAGTTGAACCCACATTTCCCATGAACAAAGACAAGTGCTTAGGTACAAAATAACGTCAGTTATTTGCACAGTATTGCTATGAATCTACACACATTTTAAATGCATTCAAATATTTTGTATTTCTTAATAACGTCTTCTTAAATTTGTTATGTTTAACTAGAGGCCCAGTGCATGAAATTCATGCACTGGTAGGGTCCATAGTGGCTACCGGCTGCTGGCTGGGTACTCCCTCCCTTCCCTCGGCCACCTGCTGCTACCAGCTGGGGCATCCTGCCACCACCATCAGTCAGGGCCTCCCTGCCTTCCCCTGGCTGGCCCTACCCCTGGTCGAACTACTGGATGGACTCCCGATCGAGGGGACAATTTGTATACTAAACTTTTATTATATAAGATTTTATTTTTAATATTTCTCTTTTCTTTTTAACTGTAAGAGACCTTCATTGGGTAAATTACAGAGGTAGAAAAAGTAATCCTAGAAGAAATGGACTTAGCAAACAAGTTCTAGAGTTAAAGGAAGGGCCCTTGGACCTTGGGAGTGAGGAAGCTAATGGTAATGTCGTGGGGGTGGGGAGGGGAAGAAAAAACATGGACATGCTCCTGGGAGGGAGAGCGCTCTCTTTTATTTTTCATTATTTTACTTTTTTATGGCAAAATTGCCTTATGCCAGTTATATGGCAAAAACATTTCTGGCAAAAATTCTTAAAGCAAAGTATCTAGAATCAAGGCATCTAGAACCTCCCAGGACATCACTGCCTTTTGAAGACCTTGTTCTTCCCTCTTTTATTCCTAATGCCCAGCAGTCAGCAGAGTAGTGTCAGAGTGAAGATTTCGCAGAAGCTTCCCTTATCATCTGTAGGATTTACATGGCTTTGCCTATTGTCCAGTTCTGGTTTCAAATACTCACAGACTAGACACCTGATAAAAGTGGTGAGGTTTTAGTTCCAAGATTTTCCCATATAATCATAGTTCACATAAGTTATCTTCTTCCTTTCTGATATCTGTGGGCTCTTTTTCAACCCTTGGGGGTTCCTGAAACGTCAATGTTCATGGTCGGATTCCCTACCTTTCAAGCCTATGTACAGTGATGGCGAACCTTTTGAGCTTGGCGTGTCAGCATTTTGAAAAACCCTAACTTAACTCTGGTGCCATGTCACATATAGAAATTTTTTGATATTTGCAACCATAGTAAAACAAAGATTTATATTTTTGATATTTATTTTATATATTTAAATGCCATTTAACAAAGAAAAATCAACCAAAAAAATGAGTTCGCGTGTCACCTCTGACACACGTGTCATAGGTTCGCCATCACTGCTGTAGAATAATTGGATGGTGAAACTAAACGACAAATACTTTCAAGTTGACCTGTGCCTTTTCCAGCAGGCTGACAGTTCTAATCTGCTTGGATTGAGTCCTTGTCATTTCCTAAGAGCTGGATACAGGGGAACTTGAGGAGGAGCTCACTCTGAAACTCATCTGATGTAGAAACTCCATACACGGAGAAAAACCTGACCAGACATTTGAGTGTTCCTTCCAAACTGCCTCCAAGCCCATATCCCCTTCATTGCCTCTTTTCCCCCCTTCCCAGATCGGCATGCCTCTTAGTCACCTTCAGAGCCACTAAGAGGCAGGGGGTGTGTCCAAAGGGTGAAAATTAGTTACTGAAGACTTCACTGTGCTTCCCCTTTCACTCTCAGATGCTGCCAGGGTCTCTGAAGAGAGAAGACACCAGGAAACAGGTAAAAACTATTTTTGTTTTGGTGGTTTGTGTGTGTGCTATTTTTTTTGCATTCAACAGGCAAGTATAGAGCAGCTACTGTGTGCCAGGCACAGTTCTTGGGGTTGGTAGTACAATGGGACCCTCTCCCTCTCTTGCTGTGTTATAGCAGGTTGTAGAGGCCTGTCTTTGAGCATCTCCCCTGCTGGGCTTGGTGAGCCTCTGAGAATAGGATGGTCACTGGATGTCCAAGAGGGAAGAATGAACTCAGGGAGGCTGGCTCTGAGGTCCTGAACAGTGTAGCCTTGTCCTGAGTCTTTGTGCCTAATGCCTACTGTCCCTAGCCTCCACACTCCACCATGCTTTAGCAGCCTTTCAATTCCAGGCCTGGAGCCCACTTCTTGTGCCCCAGAGACTTTCTGGAGCTCCTTCAGGTAAGCACCCAGCCCCTCTCCCATTCATCCTGGAACTTATTATTAAGCCAGTTCTCAATGAGAGGGTGGATGCTGGCTGCTGGCACAGTGGCCCAGCTGCTGAAGGCTAGTCTTTGCATAGAATCTGGCCCTTGCCACAGACCTTGTGGAAACTCAAAGGGGATCCAAAGTGCATCTCTAAAAACACTGACCCTGCAACCCTGCTGAGTTTTTCATGGAAAATGTAAAGTAGTCACCATGGCTATAGAAGTATGTACCCTAACTCCGTGCTGGGAAATGTATGACATTCCCCCTCCCCCACGGACTCCTCACCCCCCACCCCCCGCCATTGATTGAAAGGCCTGCAGTAAAGTCTTATTTAACTTTTTAAACCCAGTTTCTCTCAAATGGATCTGACCTTGAAGACTTTGTGTGTGTGTGTGTGTGTGTGTGTGTGTAACACTATTAGTGTCTACAGAGCTGGTGTCAGCTCTGCCTGGAGAGACTGCACCCGTTCAGATCCCTTACCCCTAATCCCTGCCTGGGCCAAGCCAGCACAGCCACTACCCCTGGGGACAGACCCCTTCATGCTTTCAGCACACCAGGTACTGCATACCCAACAGCCTTTGGCAGAAGCCACATAGCTGGTGGGGGGTGGGGGACACTGATGTGTGGGAAATGTTGGCTGGGCTGGTGGGAGGGGCACGGATCTGTGCTGAGAAAGGAGACACACTCTGTGGACACATCCTGCCTGACTCCCCAGGGACGGCATTGAGGGCACAGCCATGCAAATTAAGACTTAAATTTAACTTTATGTAAATGTAACTTTGTAAAAGTATAGTAAGGTGGTGGCCAGCTCACTGGAGAGAGGGAGAGAGACAGAAAGAGGGAGAGAGAGAGAGAGAGAGAGAGAGAGAGAGAGAGAGAGGTTGAACATTGGCAGTCCTTAGACTGTCTGTGGTGCACAGACAGGCTGCTTGTTTATGTTTTTTTTAAGCAGGATATTTCACATGGCAATTTGGCTTCTCTTAAAACAGTGGAGGATCAGGTAGTGCTGAGCCCATATTCCCACTTGGCCACAATTGGCTAGACCCAGGATCACCTGGTTGATTTATGTTTCCTACCCAGCCCCTAGAGCATCTGAGAGAGACCCCTGGACTTCTAAGTCTTCTCAGACCCCTTTAAATGCTCCCCTGATATCATACTTAATTATTAGGTCATGTCTCTTCCCTATGTAAATCCTTCACTAGTTGCCCCAAAGTGAGCTCCAAGTTTCCTATAGCCTGGTACTTGCAGTGCTCAGTCGTCTGGTGCTATTCAAAGCCCAAGAGCTAGGCAGGAAGTTTATACAATCATGGATGGATAGACGATGCATGGATGGATTGGTGGGTAGATGGATGTAAGAAAGGAAGGAGTGCTGGTAAGAGAGATTGAGACTAGCCCTGCAAGGATCTCGGACTGATGAGAGAGGCATAGCATACCAAAGAAGCCCAATGTGCATCCAGAACCCCACATCCCTCTATGCAGCCAGACATAGGCTTCCTGGGATCAGGGACAAGGGGTTGGAACTCAGTAAATGAGCAAGAAAAGTCGTCTAAGAAGAAGTAAGCTACCAGGTGGCTCAAAAACATACTCTTTCTGCCCCAGGCTCCCGCCTAGACACAACACCATGCATCTCCTTGGCCCCTTGTTCCTGCTCCTCGGTAAGGATTGTGGTCTGGGCTGGTGCTTCGGTTCTGGGGTGACTGTGGAGCTGGAGGAGGAGGAAAGGTCTGGGGCAGAGAAGAGTAAATGTGGGGTAGGCATTGTGTCCTGCTGTGTGTGTGTGTGTGTGTGTGTGTGTGTGTGTGTGTGTGTGTCTCCCTCTCTCTTCAGAGGGGATTCTTTACTCCTTTGAAAGTTCTCCATGTCCCTCAATAATGCTTTCTGATCATTGTGGTGGGTTTCAGAATACTTGGCTTTTTCTAACTCAAGCACATGGAACTTTGAGCACCCGGCCACCCTCTATGCCTGGGAGGGAGCCTGTGTCTGGATTCCCTGCCGCTACAGAATCCCAGTGCATGGAACGGTCATGGAAAACCTGACTGTGTACCAGAATTATGTGTTTGACAACAAGACCAAGGACTACAGTGGGACAATCCTCTATGAGAATATGAAGTCACAGGTGCCTGTCTCTCCGGAAAGAGTGAAATACCTGGGAGACAACAAATCCAACTGCACGCTTCGCATCCACCCTGTAAAAGCCCAAGACAATGGTCAGCTGGGGCTGAGGATGACATCGAAGAGTGGAAAGTGGATGGAGAAAATAGTCCTCAACATCTCCAGTAAGGCCCTGGGCATGGTGTCCTCTACCTCAGGCAAGGGTAGGAGGGAAGTGGGAAACACCGACTCCTGGGACAGGGCCTGAAAACCAGGTGGCCTACAGAGGCCAGGCAGGGGGTGCCATGAGTGACTCAGCAGCACAAGACAATGGGGCTGTGGCCAAATTGGAGCATGCGCTCTTGTTCCTCCTCAAGCACCCACTTGCCACCCAGCTTCTGCCCATTGTGCAGTCTGGATGCCAGGTGACCTGATTTTTCAAGAGAAAACTCTAGATTTTTAAGTAAAATCTTGCAATGTGTTAATGTCGGTGATTAATTCTAACTGGCCCTTCATAGATAAATGACATGTGTAGGGGCAGATAAAACACAGATCTGAGGCCTTCCCCTGGGGCATGTGCTCACTCCGTCTTATAGCCTGTCTTGGTGGGGGGACTAGGCAGCCCTATGTTTGGAGTAAGAGATGTAGCTTCAGACCCTGCAGTTGGAGGGTAGCCCAGCCCCGGGAGAGCCAGGATTGGCTGTCCACCGTCCTGCTCCACCAGAGGAGCCTCCGGAAGGAGTGCTGTTAGTTGTGCCTCCAATAGCGAGGCCATTAGTGCAGGCTTGTTGTCAAAACTAAGAAATGCATGTTAAGCTAAACTGGCAAAATTCATTTAGGGATGATGGGCGAACGATCTTGAAAACATTTATTATTTTTTATTTTTTGAAAACATTTAGAAAGCAAACATTTGGGAGTAGAATAAAATAAGCACAAAATATGACGTGTAATTCTAAGGAGGTTCAGCACTTGCAAGACCTTTCAGAGGATGCTTTCACTGAGCAAAAGTGATTCAAAGCAGAGAAAGGCAGGCCTGGAGAGAGGTGGGTGGACTAGTAAGGGGATCCCGAAAGGTTATTTGGGCCAAAGCATCTAAAGCCAGGTGTGAGGGCTGGTACGCAGCAGTCCTGTTTTCCAGGCTGCCAGCATGGTCTCTACTCTTTTGCAGAGACGGCTCCTCCACCTCGCATTGAGCTCCCTCCAGAAATCTGGGAGTCCCGAGAAGTCACTCTGACCTGCATGCTGAATTTTGCCTGCTTTGAGTACCAGATCAAGTTGCTGTGGCTCCTGGGAGAGTCACCTCAACATCCCTCTGTCCCCTTGACTTCCCTGACCACCGAGACTATCTTCACCCAGAGCCAGCTCACATTGCAGCCGCAGTGGTCTGACCATGGCAAGAATCTGACCTGCCAGGTCTGGAATGACGCAGCAAATAGGCTGCTCTCTCAGGAAACGGTGTGGCTAGATGTGAAGCGTGAGTCTCTCCAATGCTCCTATGGGAAGGACGAGGAACTTGTCCTCTCCTCTCAGCCCTTCAGTGAGCACCCAGGGTGGCATGAGCCTCCACGGAAGGAAGCATAATCAGTCTGTGGGCCCCAGAGCCGGGAGTGGTCCAAATGAGCTGGGTTCCCTCCTCCACCATCCCTGTAGTCAGCTCTGGTATATTTGGAAACTGACTCATTTCAGCATCTGCTTATAGGAGTAGGGAACCATTTTTTCTGCCGAGGGCCATTTGGATATTTAGAACATCATTTGTGGGCCATAAAAAATTATCAACTTAAAAATTAGCTGCTATATTTGGTCAAACATTTAATTACCTCACCCCTAATGCCTTGGCAGGGCCAGACCAAATGATTTCATGGGCCTTATACAGCCTGTGAGAAGGATGTTTCCCATCCCTGGTCAGAATAAAATATTTTAATCTATCTTCCAGCCATGACATGATTTTGGGATCATCTGGTTAGGTTTTATTGTTCTTTGGAGAGAGGGGAGGGATTTTTTTTCCCCATCATTCATTCATTCGTTCAATAGATATTTGTTGCAAACCTACTAGGTGCAAGGCCTTATTATGGCTGCTGGGAAGACAGCAGTGAGCAAAATTCTTGCCCGTGTGGAGCTAGCATTGCAGTGGGAAAGACAAGCAAAAAGAGATCAACAAGGAAATAGAGTTCATAACAGTAGGTAGTGCTAAGTGTATTAAGAAAAACAAGCAGGGCTTGGAAAGAGGGAGACTTCTGTGACACAGGTGAACTTGTGCTGAGGTTTGATTAAAGGGAGGGACTGAGGCAGGCAGATATTTTTGAGAAGATTCCAGGAAGAGGAAAGAATGAGGAGAAATTTTTGAAGTAGGAACGTAGTGTATCTGTGACAAACAAGGGGCCATAGAGCCCCAGCACTATGTCTGAGGGGCCCAGTGTAGGAAAGGATGGTCGAGAGGGACCAGGGCACTTGAGCTTGTAGGCAGCAGTCAGATTTTAGACTCCACTGAATGGTTTCAAGCAAGGGAGTGACAAGGTCTGATTGACAGTATTAGGAATGCTGCTGCTGCTGGGGAGACCAGACCTGCAGGGACTGGGAGTGGGAGGAGCAGAGACAGGAGTTAGGAGGCTGTGATGGTTGCCAGCCCATGCTTGTTGACAAGGCTGCACACCCCACACACTATACACAGGCCACTGCTTTATCAGAAGAAGTGGCTATACAACTTTATGCTCTACAACTTCTCACTGCTTTACACTCTCTAAGAATTCCCTGTCTCCTCCCTCACTGTTCCTCTGCTCCTCCAGACTCCCCAAAGTTGAAGGTCAGTCCCAAAGAAGCCAGTGTAACAGAGGATAAACCTGTGACCATGACGTGCCAGGTCATCAGCAGCTACCCAGAGTACCATACTCTTTCCTGGCTCAAGGATGGAATCCCCATGACAGAGCAGGAGACACTGCAGAGGGAGCAGAAGATTCTCAAGCTAACTCTGCCTAAAGTGACCAAACAGATGAGTGGAAAGTATCACTGCGAGGCCAGCAATGATGTGGGCTCAGCAACATCAGAAGTGGTCCTCCAAGTGCACTGTGAGCCTCCTGGGAGCTGTGGAAGGGCAGGCAGGGAGTTAGTGGGGTGGAACCAAGGCCCTTAAGAGGTCAGCAGCAGAGGCCTCTGCTCAACTCCCACACTTGCCTCTGCTCCTTTTTCCAGATGCTCCAGAACCTTCCAAGGTTCAGATCTTCTCCTCACCAGCTAAGGAGGGAACTAGTGTAAAGCTGATTTGTATATCACAGGCCAATCCTCCTCCAACAAATTATACCTGGTATCACAATAACTATGAAGTTTGGAGAGGGACAGATGAGACCTTCGAGATCCCACAGGTCCGCCTCAGGCACGCTGGGAATTACTACTGCGTGGCACAAAACAGTATTGGTCGTGGACACCCTGACCAGAATGCTAAGTTGGATGTCCAATGTGAGTAGTCAGAGCCTTTGGGTCCTAGAGGGAGAAGAGGGATGTGGGTGGAGGAGGAAGCAGATGAGTGCAGGGCATTCCTGGGTCCTGGGGTGGACAGCAAGCAGAAGCCAGGGCCTCCTGACATGTAAGCTCCTTGGGCGTTCTGCTGTTGTTCACAGCTGTATTCTCAGCACCAGAACAGGGTCTGGCTGGTGGTAGGTGCTTAGTAGATGTTTGTTGAACGAATAAACTGCTCGATGCCAGGGCCCCTTGAGGGACACAGAGACTTGGCATCACTAAGCAGTGGCTGTGGCTGTGTCCCAGAAGGGGTTCTGAAGTGTTCAAGGAGAACTGAGGCAACACGTGTCATTACCTCTCCATCATCAGACCTCGTTTAACACAGTGAATCTTGTCACTGAGTCAAGCCCAGGACAAAGAGAATCCATAGTTTTCATCCTTGGACCTTGGAACATAATCATCTGGACCAAATATGCTGATGGGAATGCCCAGATCTTGAACATCTAGATATATCTCCTGATATGTGATAGCAGCAGTGGCACCAATGCTTATTAAGTGTTTACTACACACCACACTGCTTTAAGGACATCATCTTATTTTGTCCTGGCAACAATTCCATGAGGTTAGATATTCTTAGGACCTCACTTGACAGATAAGTAAACTGAGTCTTGCAGTCTATGGTCACACAGTTCTAAGTGGTAGGGCCAAGCAGCCTGGCTTCAGAGCTGTGCTTATTATTATTATTATTATTACTAGAGGCCCAGTGCATGAAATTCATGCACAGGTAGGGTCCCTGTGGCTGCCGGCTGGGGCGCCTCCCTTCCCCCAGCTGCCTACCTCTGCCGCTGCAGCCGCTGGCCCCACCCCTTGGCCAAACTCCTGGTCAAGGGGCCAATTTGCATATTAGGCTTTTATTATATAGGATTATTATTATTGCTGTCATTTTTTTCTTTTTTTAAAATATTTTATTGATTTTTTACAGAGAGGAAGGGAGAGGGATAGAGAGTTAGAAACATCGATGAGAGAGAAACATCGATCAGCTGCCTCCTGCACCCACCCCCCTGGGGATGTGCCTGCAACCAAGGTATATGGACAGAGCACATCCGAGGCCTGGGTGCTCCCAGTGCTGTGGAATCGAACCTGGGACCCTGAGTCCGCAGACCGACACTCTATCCACTGAGCCAAACCGGTCAGGTCAATGTTGTTGTCATTTTTACTAATACTCATGCTGCAGCCACCCAGCTGTGTGTGCCAGACCCTTGCAAAGACCCACAAACAGCACCACATGTTCTCTGTCAGAGCTGTGCTCCTAACCGCTGCTCCATCCTGCCTCTAACCACAGCCAGGCCAGACAAGAAGGGGAGGGTTTCTGTCCTAACACAGATGCAGGAAGGAAACAGGAGCCTTCCTGTGGTTAGTTTAGGAACTACGTGAATGCTGGAAGGAATAGGTATTACGACCCGCTGACTTTTCTTCACCCATTTCTCTCACTTCCTCCCAGATTCCCCCAAGGAGGTAACCATGGTGATTCAAAATCCCACACCAATTCGAGAAGGAGACAATGTGACCCTGTCCTGTAACTATAATTCCAGTAACCCCCGCGTTACCAGATATGAATGGAGTCCCCCTGGCTCCTGGAAAGAGCTAGAACCTGGGGTGCTAATGATTCAAAAAGTTGCCTGGAATGCCATGCCATTCACCTGTGCAGCCTGTAACCTGTGGTGTTCGTGGGCTCAACCTGTCAGCCTGCAGGTCCAGTGTGAGTGACCCGGGCAGGGCCATCTGGGAGGTGGCTTGGGTGGGAGTTGGGGCTCTAGGGCGAGGAGGCAGAAGCCTGGACGAGAGTCTTTACAGAGAATTGAGGGGGTAAGAGTCAGGCCTCAGCACCAAGGGGAGAGGAATTCCTGGGGCAGGAGGAGAAAATGGGACCCAAGAAGTCAGACCGAGGCCCTTGCTCTCCAGATGCCCCCAGAGATGTCAAGGTCCTGTGGATTAGTCCCCGTTCTGAGATTCACTCCGGACACGCAGTCCTCCTCCGATGTAACTTCTCTAGCAGCCGTCCCACGGACGTCCACTTCTTCTGGAAGAAGAATGGGATCTTTCTGAAGGAAGGAAGAGAACTGAGCTTTGGCTCCATCTCCCCAGAAGACGCTGGAAGTTACAGCTGCGTGGTCCGCAACTCCATAGGACAGAGCACATCCGAGGCCTGGGAGCTCCCAGTGCTGTGTGAGTGGCTGGGCCTGGACCTAAGAGCAGAGAAGGGCAGGTAACTGGCCACCTGGATCCTGATTTCGCTTTTTCGTACAGATGCACCTAGGAGGCTACGGGTGTCCATTAGCCCTAAAGACAGTGTGATGGAGGGGAAGAAAGCAGTCCTGACGTGTGAGAGCGATGCCAACCCTCCCGTCTCCCGCTACACCTGGTTTGACTGGAATAACCAGAACCTCCACCATGATCATCAGACGCTGAGATTGGATCCTGTGAAGGTCCAGCACTCAGGCGCCTATTGGTGCCAGGGGAACAACCGACTGGGTGTGGACCGGTCGCCCCCTAGCACCCTCACTGTCTACTGTAAGGCCCCTTCCCTCTTCTTCTCTGGCCTTGGCTACTCCTGTGGTTTTGCCCCGAGACTGAATTCCAGACCACCTACCCCTTCTTCCCTCTCCTCTCCCTCCCTATCCTGCCAGGCCAGCCCAACCCGTGTGCTCAAGGGCACACCCTGCTGCACACAGCTCCCTGGCTCCCTCCTCCCGCCCAGTCTCTCCTGTCTCTCTCCAGGAGGATTCCCTGGCAGGCTGCTTCCACCCTCCAGACATCCTGAGCTCCCACGGGGTCCCTCTCTCTGTCTTTCTCTGTCTCACTCTTGTTTTTATCTTTTGAAACTTGAGTGTTTTTTTAAGACCATACAAGTACATGGTAAAAGACTAAAACATCATGAAAGGGTACATAGTGGAAATACCTCTCCTTTCTTGCTCCCTGAGAACTCTGTCCTCTTCTTCAAAGCCTTCACTGTTGGCAGCGGTCTACAACTCCTCAGAGGATTCTGTATGTGCACAGAGTGCCTCTGTCCATCGGTATCTACACACCCTTCCTTACACAAATGGTAGCAGGGCTCACACTTTGCCCTGAATCTCCCCGCTCCGCCCCCCCCCCCCCCCAATGTAATAACACCACTTGGAGAGTGCATACAGCGGGTGTCTGGAAACATAGGGAAGATATTTTATTTATTTATTATGCTTTGTTCAGATTTATGATTTGAGCTATGTTTTTAAATTTAGAGGATTACTGCCTGCAAAAGGGCACACTAAAAGGAAATAGCCTGCGCGAGTTACTTTGAAATGCAACACTGTCTAAAAGCATGTCCCTGGCCTCCCCTGGAGACCTGTCTCTTTTCCTGAAGGCCACGCTGTATTCCGGTGTGTGAGTGCTGCTTAGTGCCCTTCTCACGCGTGTGCAGTCTCTTGCTCAGGGCACCCCTGCAAGGATAGTTGCAGGATAAATTCCTACGTGGAATTGCTGGGTGCAGGACAGTTTTGTGAAGTTCTCATAGTAAAGCCAAGCGCCCTCTGAAGAAGTGGTACTTATTTATGAGGCTTCCGTGCTTCGTGTGCACCCCTGCCTGTCACAAGCAGGACCTCCTAACGGCAGGTCCAGAGGGCAGGGACTAGCTTCTCTCTGTTCGTCTACACTGTGTCCTCACTGGTGGAGATCATGCAGGAGAAAGGACAGGATGCCCTCCAGGCGAATGTCCAGGGCAGAGTGGGCTGGTATCTGACTGAGACAATGTCCTCAATGGAGGGTCCTCCTTTCCCCACAGATAGTCCACAGACCATCAGCCGGCGAGTGGCCCTGGGACTGGGGCTGTGCCTGGTCATCCTCTTCCTGGCGTTCTTGGGAGTCAAGTTTCAGGGAAGGTGAGCTCCTCACACTGCCCCCCCCCCCCCTTCTCTTCCTTCTGCCTTCCCTCCTCTGTCCCTCAGCCCATTCCAGGGAGTAACTCCAGTTACTCAGTCCTGTAGGACCCAGCTCACCCACTCCACAGGGTCCTGTCCCCATCCCTTGCTCCTCACTGAGCGGGTCTTTATTTCTTAGCTGGAAGAGGATTCAGAGCCAGCAAGGGCCTCAGGAAAATTCCAGTGGGCAGAGCTTCTTTGTGAGGAATAACAAGGTAGGATGGAAGAAAGACCAAGTGCAGGCCGACCTTGAAGTCAGGCAAAGTGAAGGGGGCCATGAAGAGTGCTGTGGAGAAGCCCGGGCCGTCAGCCTCCCGGGGAAGGGAACTGTGGTGGGGAAAAGAGGGGTGAGAGCTGAGACCCTGTCCTTCATGCAGATTAGAAGAGCCCCCCTCCCTGAAGACCCCCAGTCCCTGGGCTGCTACAATCCGGTGATGGAAGATTCCATCAGCTATGCGACGCTGCGCTTTCCTGTCGGCGAGACGGACACACCGAGGATTGGGTACTGAGGGGACCGGGAGGATGACATCTGCACCCTGGGGGGTCTGTGGGAGGGAAAGCCCACGTCTCACCTGCCATCTTTGTGCCAAGCCCATGCCAAGCACCACCATGTTCCCATTTCCTCATTCCAGCTCCATGACAACCCACCCCCTTTGGTAAGTAATGGTCTCAGGAACTGGACCTGCTCCTTAAAGCCAGGAGAATGTATGCCCAGAGTCAGTCTCTATCACCTAGTTAGTGATGGCGAACCTTTTGAGCTCGGCGTGTCAGCATTTTGAAAAACCCTAACTTAATTCTGGTGCTGTGTCACATATAGAAATTTTTTGATATTTGCAACCATAGTAAAACAAAGATTTATATTTTTGATATTTATTTTATATATTTAAATGCCATTTAACAAAGAAAAATCAACCAAAAAAATGAGTTTACTTGTCACCTCTGACACGCATGTCATAGGTTCGCCATCACTGGCCTAGGTTAAGGCTGTGGTACTCACTCGTTTGACAAATTAGCTCCTACTGTGAGCATTAGGCGTACACATAAAGGGCTGAGAGGCTGGGGTGCTCTTGAGGTCTAGGGGAGTTAAAAGAAGGGGCAGAATTCATAAGAAATGCTTCATTTGTGGTCACCTATCTGCCTTTCCTCTCAGGGATGCAGGGACCCCAGAGGTGCACAGACCTTCCCTAAACAGGGACAACACGGTCACTTACTCTGTGGTGCAGAAGCGTCAAGTGGTAAGAGGGCAGGGTGTGGAGGGGGGAGTGGAGGACCTGGCCCCAGCTGTGAGCCCCAGGTGGGGAGGCTTGGGTGGTCTCAGCGGTGTCAAGGCTGGGTACTGGGGAGGCAGCTCAGGCACAGGGCCAGCACCTCCCACTCCGACATGCCAAAGGCAGCCGGTTCTGAACAAGAATGCTCCTGCTTGGGCTCTTGACCCCCTCTCCCCTGTGGAGTCAAGGAGAGAAAACAGTGGGTCAGCCATGCTGACCATGATGTGGCTTTCTCAGGGCGACTATGAGAACGTGATTCCAGATGTTCCAGAAGACGATGGGATACATTACTCGGAGCTGGTTCATTTGGGGCTTGGGGAGCGGCCTCTGAGACAGGAAGGAGTGGAGTACGTGACCCTAAAGCACTAATGGGTCCAAGTGGCTGAGCTGGAGGTGCCTAGGGGCTGTCGGGGATAGTCATGGCCCCTGCAGTCCCTGTTGCTCAGTTGAGAAGTTACACAACCTCTCCTTACACACACACACACACACACACACACACGCACACGCACATACGCGCACACGCACATACGTGCGTACACACACAATTACTGCACCCCAGTCGGTACAGAGAACTTTGGACATGAGACAGTCTTCCCTCTCAGCATTGTAACCTCAACCATCCAAAAGGCCTGGCCCTGTCCTGTCCCACGCGCCTTCTGTCCCAGAAAATCATCTGAACACCTAGCCTGCACTGTACAAATCCCCCTGCCCCTCCCCAACCGTCTGCCACCACCCACTCCCTGCAGAGATCAGCTGGTCGCTAGCTTTTCCTCTTTCCCTCCCCATCTCCTTAACACCCCGCCCTCCCGCCCCACTCTGAGAGCCCCACTCACTAATCTTATGCCTAATCTGTCTGGAGCAAAGTCCAGAGAAAGGAACAGAAATGCGGTAGGAAGAGGAACTACCTGGCTCTGACTTCTCTCTATGTCAGCGAGGCATTCCACGGAGAGGATCACGCGGCTGCAGCCCACCTCAGGGGCTGGTGGTGTGAGACATACACCTGTGTGAACAAACATGTAACGGCACGGAGTTGCAAAATAAAAATGTTTTGGTATTATTTCAAAGAATCAGTGAGCTAATCCTGGTCTGTGGTATCAGAGTAGGACAGAGATGTGGGATGGCCTCATGGATGGGGCTTAAGGAAAGGGGACAGGAGTCAAGGTAATTTCATGATTAAGTCAGGAGACTGAAAAGTCTGTTATCTTGTTGCAAAGAGCCCACTGGGTCTGCCCCCTCTGCTTTACTAGCCAAGCCATCTTGGGCAAAGTTCATCTGCTTATTTGAGCCTCAGTTTTTGTGCAAGTGGTTCAGTGTAGGAAGTGCTGTATAATCTTACATTGCTTGAGTCCAGTTATGAGAAGCCTTATGCAATAGCCAAAAGTCCCCGAAACCAAAGTCCCATCTTATTTGCATCTCTTGAAGAATGCAAAAAGGGGAAGCCAACCCGTTACTCACAGTTATTCTCAAGAGTGACCCTGCCAAGTTCCTTTACAATCCAAGCTGCCTAAGAGCTCCTCAAAGGCTCGCTGCCCTGAGAAACCTTAGCTTTTCTACCTCCCGCAGTCGCCCCACCAGTTCCCTATTGCATTCGCTAATTCCGACTTTCCAGTAGGTCCTTGCAACTTCCCTGCACTTGTCAGATTTGATCTCTCCCCTCCCATTCTCCCATTATGCCAACGGGCAAAGGCCCATTCTCCATAGGAGCAAGAACGTGTGGTTAATCCACCTCTCTTCCCTGTCCCCTTTCCTGTCTGCTCAATACCTGAAAGCTCTCAAAGAGAAGAGGAGGTTCTGCTCATCCTCAGAATTACACAGAGTGAGGCACTGATTTCTTATCAGCCTACTTTTGTTTTTTTGTACTTTATCTTTATTGTTGAAAGTATTACCACCCCCTCCCCAGGGCTTCACCACACTACTGTCTGTGTCCGTGGGTTATGCATATATGCATATAAATTCTTTGGTTGATCTCTTCCTATCCCTCCCCCACATCCTACCCCCACCCCCACACTTCCCGGCTTCCCTCTGAAATACTTCAGTCTGTTGCATACTTTAATGTCTCTGGATCTATTTTGTTTGTCAGTTTATTTTGTTCATTAGATTCCACATATAAGAGATCATGTGATAATTGTCTTTCTCTGACTGGCTTATTTCACTTGGCATAATGCTCTCCAGGTCCCTCCATGCTGTCTCAAGGGTAAGAGATCCTTCTTTTTTACTGCTGCATAGTATTCCATTGTGTACCACATGAACCACAGTTTTTTTATCCATTCATCTACTGATGGACACTTGGGTTGTTTCCAGATTTTAGCTATTGTAAATTGTGCTGCTATGAACATAGGAGTGCATATATTCCTTTCTGATTGGTGTTTCAGGCTTCTTAGAATATATTCCTAGAAGTGGGATCACTGGGTCAAATGGCAGTTCTATTTTTACTTTTTTAAAAAATATATTTTATTGATTTCAGAGAGGAAGGGAGAGAGAAATAGAAACATCAAAGATGAGAGAGAATCATTGATCAGCTGCCTCCTGCTTGCCCTGCACTGGGGATGGAGCCCACACCCCATCATGTGCCCTGACCTGGAATCAAACAGTGACATCCTGGTTCATAGGTCAATACTCAACCACTCAGCAACACTGGCCAGGCTATTTTTAATATTTTGAGGAAACTCCACACTGTTTTCCATAGTGGTTGTACCAGTCTGTATTCTCAGTGTACAAGGGTTCCTTTTTCTCCACTTACTTGCCAGCTTTTGTTTTTTGTTGATTTATTGATGATAATCATTCTGGCAGGTGTGAAGTGGTACCTCATAGTCATTTTAATTTGCATCTCTCTGATGATTAGTGACGTTGAGTATTTTTTTCATATGTCTCTTGGCCATTTGTATGTTCTCTTTGGAGACGTGTCTATTCAGATCGTCTGCCCACTTTTTAATTGGATTATTTGTCTTCCTTTTGTTGAGTTGTATGAGTACTTTATATATTGGGAAATTAACCCCTTATGTATCATTGGCAAATATGTTCTTCTATGAAGTGGGTTCCCTTTTCATTTTGATGCTGGTTTCCTTTGCTGTGCAGAAGCTTTTTAGTTTGATATAGTCCCATTTGTTTATTTTTTCCTTTGTTTCTCTTGCCCCTAGGCAATGTATCTGTGAAAATTCTGCTACATGAGATGTCTGACATTTTTTTACCTATGTTTTTGTCTAGGATTTGATGGTTTCATGACTTTGTATTATACCCATTTTGAGTTTATTCCATTTAAGTATTTTATCCATTTTAAGTTTATTCTTGTCTATGGTGTAATTTGGTGGTTTAGTTTCATTTTTTTGCATGTACCTGTCCAGTTTTCGCAACACCATTTAGAGAATATCTTTGCTCCATTGTATTCTCTTGCCTCCATTGTCAAATATTAATTGAACATAGTGGCTTAGGTTGATTTCTGGGTTCTCTGTTCTATTCCGTTGATGTATATATGCCTGTTCTTGTGCCAGGACCAGGCTGTTTTTATTACAGTGGCTTTGATATCTGATACTGTGATCCCTCCAACTTTGTTCTTCTTTCTCAAGATTGCTGCTGCGATTCAGGGTCTTTTTAAATTCCATATAAATTTTTGGAGTATGTGTTCTAGCTCTGTGAAATATGCTATTGGTATTTTAATAAGGATTGCATTGAATCTATAGATTGCTTTGGGTAGTATGGCCATTTTAATTATGTTAATTCTAGCAGTCCATGAACACATCTTTATATCTTTTTCTATCTCTTTTTTCCTGTCCTTTAGTTTTCTGAGTCTTTTACCTCCTTGGTTAAGTTTATTTCTAATTTTCCTAATTTTGTTGTTTTAATAGTAAATGGGATTATTTTTTAAGTTTTTCTTTCTGAGAGATCATTATTGGTGTATAAAAAAGCCATAGATTTCTGGGTGTTAATTTTGTACCCTGCTACATTGCCAAATTCATTTACTAAATCTAGAAGTTTTTTGTGTAGTCCTTAGGGTTTTCTATGTACAATATCATGTCATCTGCAGATAATGACAATTTTCCGTCCTTCTTTCCAATTTGGATAACTTTTATTTTTTCTTCTTGCCGGATTGCTGTAGCTAAGACTTCAGTACTACGTTGAATAAGAGTGGTGAAAGTGGACATCCTGTCTTATTCCTGTTCTTGGGGAAATGATTTTATTTTTTGCCCATTAAGTATGATGTTGGCTGTAGGTTTGTCATATATGGCCTTTATTATGTTGAGGTATGATCCCTCTTTTCCTACTTTGCTGACAGTTTTTATCAAAAATGGATGCTGAATTTTGTCGAATGCTTTTTCTGTGTCTATTGATAGGATCATGTGATTTTTGTCTTTCAATTTTTTTTATGCGACTTGAGAATATTGCACTAGCCTGCATACCTGGAGTAAATCCCACTTGGTCATGGTGTGTGATCTTTTATTATATTGCTGAATTCGATTTGCTAATATTTTGTTGAGGATTTTAGTACCTATGTTCATCAAGGATATTGGCCAGTAATTCTCCTTCTTTGTAGTGTCTTTATCTGGTTTTGGAATTAGGATAATGCTGGCCTCCTAAAAGAGTTTGGAAATGTTCCTTCCTCTTCGATTTTTTGGAATAGTTTGAGGAGGATAGGTGTTGGTTGTTCTTTGAAGGCTTGGTAAAACTCCCCTGTGAATCTGTCTTGACCAGGGGTTTTGTTTGCTGGGACCTTTTTAGTACTGCTTCAATTTCATTAATTGTTATTGGCCTACTCAGGTTTTTTTTATTCTTCCTGATTCAGTTTCGGAAGATTGTATTTTTCTAGAAATATGTCCATTTTGTCCATGTCGTCCGGCTTGAGTTGTTCATAGTATTTTCTTACAATCTTGTATTTCTGTGGTGACAGTTGTTACTTTACCTCTTTTCTTTCTGATTTTACTTATTTGGATCCTCTCTCTTTGTTTCTTAATGAGTCTAGCTAAAGGTTCATCAAACTTGTTTATCTTTTCAAAGAACCATCTATTGGATTCATTGATCTTTTCTATTGTGTTTTCAATCTCTATGTCATTTATTTCCACTCTGATCTTTATTATTTCCTTTATTCTACTTACTCTGAGCTTTTCTTGTTGTTCACTTTCTAATTCGTTTAGTTGTTGTGTTAAATAGTTTATTAGAACTTTTTCTTGTTTCTTGAGGTAGGCCTGTAATGCTATGAACTTCCCTCTCAGGACTGCTTTTGTTGTGTCTCATAGATTTTTGGTTGTTGTGTGTTCATTTTCATTTGTTTCCATGAAGTTTTCTTTTATTTCTTCCTTGATTTCATTGGTAACTCATTCATTGTTTAATAACATGCTATTTAGCCTCCATGTGTTTGAATGTTTTTGAGTGTTTTTATTGTAATTAATTTCTAGTTTCATGCCATTATGATCTGAGAAAATGCTTGATATGATTTCTATACTCTTGAACTTGTAGAGATTTATTTTTTGTCCTAATATGTGGTCAATCTTTCAGAATTTCCCATATGCACTTGAGAAGAATGTATATTCTGCAGCTTTGGGGTGGAATATTCTGTAAATGTCAATTAAATTCATCTGTTCTAGTGTGTCATATAAGGTCTCTGTTTTTGTTGTTATTAACTTTTTGTCTGGAAGATATATGCATGATGTCAGTGTTGTTGTTAAAGTCCCCTGCTATGACTGTAATCCTGTCAATGTCTCCCTTAAGGTTCTCCAACAGAGTTTTTATAAATTTAGGTACTCCTATATTGGGTGCATATATGTTTACTAGAGTTATATCCTTTTGTATTATGTAATGACCATCTTTGTCTCTTTTTATGGCCTTTGTTTTGAAGTCTATTTTGTCAAATATAAGTATTGCTACCCCGGCTTTTTTCTTTTTCATTTCCATTTGCATGAAAAAAATTTTTCCATCCTTTCACTTTCAATCTGTGTCAATCTTTGTTCTGAGGTGGGTCTCTTGTAGACAGCATATATATGGGTCATGTTTTCTTATCCACTCAGTCACCCTATGTCTTTTGATGGGAGCTTTTAATCCATTTACATTTAAGGTTATTATTGATAGGTAGTTATATATGCCATTTTTTTCTTTCTACTTATGTTCCTCTCTCTCTCTCTCTCTCTCTCTCTCTCTCTCTCTCTCTCTTACTTCTTCTTCTTCTTCTTCTTAAAGCACTCCCTTTAACATTTCCTGCAATGCTGGTTTGATGGTAATGTACTCACTCCTTCAGCATTTTTGGGGGGGTTGGGGGTCTGGGAAGCTCTTTATTTTTCCTTCAATTTTAAATGATAGCCTTGCTGGATAGAGTTGTCTTGGGTTCGGGTTCTTGTTTTTCATTACTTTGAATACTTCATGACAATCCCTTCTGTTGAGAAATCAGCTGACATTCTAATGGGTACTCCCTTGTAGGTAACTTTCTGTCTCTCTTTTGCTGCCTTTAAGATACTTTCTTTGTCTTTCATGTTATGACATTTTGATTATGATGTGTCTTGGAATGAGTCTCTTTGGGTTCATCTTGATTGAAACTCTCTGTGCTTCCTGAACTTGTGTGACTTTCCTTCAACAAATTATGGAAGTTTTCTGTCATTATTTAACCTGGTTCTCTATCCTTGCTCACTTTCTTCTCCTTCTGGTATCCCTATGATGCAAATGTTGTTATGTCGCATGTCCCAAAGTTCCATTAAACTGTCCTCCTGCATAATTTTTTTTTCTTTTTGCTGCTCTTTGATTGTGTTTTTTCTACCTTGTTCTCCAAGTCACTGATTCACTCTTCTGCCTCATTTAACCTACTTTTTATTCCTTCCCATGTATTCTTGATGCCAGTTATGTTATTCCTCATTTCCAACTGATTTTTTAAAAAGAAAATCTTTATTGTTGAAAGTATTACATAGGTTCTCCTTTCCCCCCCATTATCCTCTTTCATCCTGCTCGCCCTCCCCCATCCCAAGGCACTCAACACTGCATTGTCTGTGTCCATGGGTTATGCATACATGCATACAAGTTCATTGATTGAGCTCTTCCCACCCACCCTCCCCTGCCTTCCCAGTCTGTTCATGCTTTTGTGTCTCTGGGTCTTATTTATAGTTTCTATTTCTTGTTTCATACTGTTGTAAGTCCCACTAAGTGTCTTGAAATTCTCGCTAAGTTCCTTGTGTATTCATTATCATTACTATGAGCTCTATATCTAATAAATTGCTTGCCTCCATTTTGTTTAACTCTCTTTCTGGAGTGTCCTCCTTTTCTTTTATTTGGGGGTTGTTTTTTGTCTCCCATTTTTGTTGTTCCTTTGTATTTTTTTTCTATGTATTAAAGAAAATTGCTATGCCTCCCAGTCTTCACAGGGTGGCCTTATGTAGTAAATATTTTATGGGACCCAGTGGGGCAGTTTATTAAATCCCCTGAGCTGGTTACTTGTGTGTTACTTGGGCTCTCCCATTATAAATGGGTCCTGAATGCTGCTGTCCCATTTCTGGGAAGAATCTCCTCTGACGTTGGCTGACTGTGAGGCTCACCCCCAACCACATCATCCAAGCTATTGCCTAGGTGCTGGCAGATAAAAACAAAATAAAACAAAATAAAAACATACAAAGGCCCCTAAACAACAACAAAAGCAACCACAAAAGAAGAGAAAATTTGAAAGAAGAAAAAGTACAATAAAAGGAGAAAAGAAAAATAAATATGAAAGGGCAAAGATGAAAGAAAAAAGTTAAGAATAAAGAATAGGGGAAGGAAAATTGTATAAAAGAAAAGAGAAATAAGATAATTACATAAAGGAAAATAGACAAGAAAGCAGGTAGACAAAATAATAGGAAAAGGAAAAGCAAATAGAAAGAGAAAGAATAAAAAATAGAATAAGAAAGGGGAAGGGAAAATTAGATCTATAAAAGAAAAAAGAGAGACTAAAACAATAATCAATAAAGAAGAAAGACACAGAAGATAAAGAAAAAAAAAGTAAAGTGGCATTGATCTCAGCAGACTTCAGTGCCTCCTGGGAGGTCCCTTTGGATCCTGCTCTTCTGATGACCAAGGCTGTTCTGTCTGCCAATGCTGGGCTTCCCAAGGAGGTACTCAGGTGCTAACCACTGTCAGGAGCTGTCCTCCTTTGGCTGTCAGCAACCTGTTTGAAATTTCCAGGGATCCACAGTTTGTGTCTTTCTCCCCAGGACTTGGCTGCTCGCAGGAGGGGCCAAGCTGCACTCTAAGGCCAGTTCCATTAGCAGTGCAGGGCCCAGTGATGGGTCAGCAACCTTCCCCAGGTTACCGGGCTCTACCTCTGCCTGCCTTCACCTGCCAGCCAGCTGTCAATCTTAATCACTCAAAAGTCTGTTTCTGAAAGGGCTTTAGGCAGAATCAGGAGTCTGGACCTCTGGGTCTCCCCTGAGGGGGAGGTGCCATTCAGATGTCAGGGAAAGTGATGGGTGTGTTTCCCTGTTCCAGAGCTACTCCTCTGAGAGTGATCCAATATTTCCCTGCCCTGAGCTGGGCAGAGATCCTTATATGCAGTCCAGGGGAACAGCTGGAAACCTGGAGTTTCTATCAGCTCTCCTGTGAGAGGGAAGCACCAGGCAGCTTCCCGGGATAGTAGGGTGCACAGCCCCATCGCTAATCCAGTCACTGGTTCCTGAGACTATTAAAAACTTGGCCTCTACTGCTGTCTGCTCTGCAAAGGTCAAGATGCAGGGTGTGGCAGGCAGGGCTCCTGAGGGTGTGACAGGCTGTGCCACCTAGGGCAGGGCTTTCGTTTTCCTGAGCTGTGGCTACTAGAATGGGCCATAGTCTCTCAGGAAAAGTGGCCATTGGCTTGGTGGGGGTGGGGGGGTGGGAGGGGGCCCAGCCTGGATTCCAGGCCTCGATCTTCTCAGGGAATAATGCTCCCATAGCTGAAAGATCCCTCTTCATTCTTGGCCTGCCACCTGCAGAAGCTGGGTCAGCTCCTCTCACCACCTCATCCTTCCGACCAGTCTCCAGGTGTTTCCTGTCCTTCCTTGATATAAGTCTCTTCCTCAGCTGGGCCTCAGTTGGTAATTCTGGGTGAATATTCTCCAGTTTAGTTGTATTTCCAGCCTGGCCCTGAGAGGGGGTGCCAGAAAGGTCTGCTTATTTGGCTGCCATCTTCCTCAAGAACTGTCCTCTTTGAATTCCTGTGAGTACCTTCATTTTTTCTGGAGGAAGAAGAGACCCCAAGAACTGCTTAAATGAGAAGGGAAGGGATTGGGGGGTTCCTTGTTGAAAATGAGGCCCAGTATCATTCAACCATTCATTCAACAAACATTTACTGAGCACATGTCAATGCATCCAGCACAGAGCCAGTTATTGGGGCACAGAAAAAATATGACACAGTCCTAATTTGGGGGAATCTCTGGGGTACCCAAAGGGTTTTAGGGCAGGGCCCCTTGAAAGAAGCTGGAGTTAGCCCTGAGCCTGATGAGGCCTGGCACAGGCTTCCTGGCAACCAGTGGATTCCTTTCCTCCTGCCCCTGAGCCTGGTCACTGACGTAAATCTATTTCATGATCAATTGACCAGGAGATGTGACTATGAATAGGCACCGCTGAGGTGTGTACAGCAGTTTGCTGGGGAGCTCTGAGGCCGCAGCCCCCTGGAGACTCCCCAGACTCTGGACCACAGGCAGCCCGCTATCCAGCTGCAGATCTCACCACCCTCCCAGGGCCCAGACAACTGACTCTCCAACTCCCTGAGCCACTATTATGTGTGCAAAGAGCAGTAGACAAAGCAGACAGAAATCTTGGCCCTCACTGACCAACATTCTAGCAGAGGAGCTAGCAAATCTGATGTCTAGAACAGTGAGTGCTGTGAATAAGCACAAAACAAGAGGAATGCTGAGAGACTGGAGCAGGGGAGGGGGCTGTTTGTATGGAGGGATCAAGGAAGGCCCCCTAAGAAGGTGGCACTGGCCAGAGACCTCAACCGCCAGGTGGGCGGGGCCAGAGTAGAGATCTTGAAGACCTGTTGTCTCCCTTTGTGCCCAGCTTTGCTCTTCTCACAAACGCTTGTTACGGGAGGGAGGTGAAATGGCACTCCTCTTGCTTTTTCCTTTGGTTCTGTCAATTTCTCAGTGATTTCCAAAGAGAAAATACTATTCAACAGGTGGCAAATTCTTCTACATTCCAAGAGAGGGGCTGAACAACATCCGGGGGACTTACAAGGGAGGCAACCTGGAATCAATTTAGTGACCGAAGTGATAAAAGGAAATTAGATTTTTTTGGAGGTAGTTGTTGATATGCAGCCCTCACCTGAGGCCTGGTGAGAAGCACTCCCAGAAAACCACCCAAAGAAGCTGATTTACTTATTTAGAGAGACTTCGAATGTGGGAGGGGCACAGTAGCTTGGTGAGCAACACACACCCAAGAAAACTGAAGTCAGAAGGTTGTTGTCAGTCTGAGGCAGCAGAGAGATTGAGACAGACAGACAGGAAGACACGTGCACACTCCGAGATAGAGAGACAGAGAACACAACTTGGGGCCATTTTGAATCTCATTGAGGAGGTCTTCCTGCTGACAGGCGGTAAATGGCTACATTCCCAGAGGCTGAGAGAGGAAAGCTAAGCAGCTGGTTGGGCCAGCACTGTGCTGGCCAGTGCCCTTACAAGTGCCCAAGGAAGAGTCCCCTTTGACATCCACGCAGCCCCGTTACTCCAGTGCTGCCAAATGAGACCTTGTCTCTCCTCCTCCTCCTCCTGCCAACACCGGAAGGGGCAGAAAACAGAGCGAAAGGAGAGGGAGAATGGAGGAGTGCTCGCCACAGCATGTGCCCACACTTGTGCACAGTGGCGGGGGGGGGGGGGGGGGGGGGAGGGCACAGGCCACACCTTGATGTAGTTATGTAATTATCCCACATATGAGTGACCAGCTGGAGACAGTGAGGGGACTAAGGCGACTGGAGCCTGCAGCCTGCCCAGCAGCTCCTCAGGACTGGAGAGCAGGTTTGAGCAGGCTGGGTGGGGGCGGGGGAGATAAAGCTGTGTTCTGGTTGTGTGTCACCAATCCTGCTCCTCCAAGGTGCTGGCTGTGCACTCCTCACTACTCAGAAAAAGCCCACAGTTCTGCCCTCTTTCCTTCCTGTGTTCACGTCATCCTGGACCCTTACCTCCTTCCATCTGGCCTCAGCTCCAGGAGGCGATGCCCCATTAGCTGCTCACCCAGGCTGCTGGTGCCTTGAGCTAATGGCCCTGCCACCCCACCCTTCTCTCCCTTCCGGCCCACTGCCCATCCCAGGCACCCTCCCTCAGCCCAGCACGGGGACGCCAGAGCCTCAGAGACATCTGGCAGCACTAAGAGGTGAGTCCTTCTTTCTGTGGCTCCTCTTTACACCAACAGTTATTCCCCAGACTCCCAAATCCCCCTGCTTAGGGTGCCCCTGAAATCAGAGAGGACATTCCCGTGGACACGATGGGCCCTGGCTTCCCTTGAGCTCTCTGCTGGGGGGACCCTTTGGCTGCCCTTTGCCACAACCTCCACCCTACCCAAACCCCAACTTCTCCTTCCCTTGGCTAGGAGCTGACACCAACCCTCCACTGCTGGACAGGTGGTCCACGGTGGGGGAACAGCCACTTCTCTTCCTAGGGAGTTGGGGGCAGGGGAGTGAAAGCAGAAGTCTAACTTCCATGCCTAAGAAAAGCACATACTGTGGGGCCCAACTCTGTTTTGAATTCTTTCTCCCCCTTCTCTCCCCAGAGTCTCAGAAATTAAGCAGCCTTCACTCTTCTGGGACCTGCACGCTTTCGTTCTGTCTTCTCTTGTCAATCCTCGATCACATTCTGTATTTTAAGAGGTGATACAGTGGAAAGAAAGCAGAGGACTGAGGGCTAGCGGTGTCGCTTATCATCCGGGCTCCCCTGCTAACTGGCTGCCACCTCCCTTTGTGGGCCTCCGTCTGCAGAAGGCTTCTAATACCCTGAGCGGTTTGTGACTCCAGAGCTTCCCTCCTCAGGCCTGAGAGCTGAGGGCAGGGAACAGTGAGCACAGGAGCCAATTGGGCCATCGGGCCCCATGGACCTGCCCCCGCAGCTCTCCTTTGCCCTCTACGTGGCTGCCTTTGCACTGGGCTTCCCACTCAATGTCTTGGCCATTGGGGGCGCCGTGGCCCACGCCCGGCTCCGCCTCACTCCCAGCCTTGTCTATGCCCTCCACCTGGGCTGCTCAGACCTATTGCTGGCGGCTTCTCTTCCCCTGAAGGCGGTGGAGGCCCTGGCTGCGGGAGCCTGGCCTCTGCCGGCCCCGCTCTGTCCTGCCTTTGCCCTGGCCCATTTTGCTCCGCTCTATGCGGGTGGCGGCTTCCTGGCTGCCCTGAGTGCTGGCCGTTACCTAGGAGCCGCCTTCCCCTTGGGCTACCAAGCTGTTAGGAGGCCCTGCTATTCCTGGGGCGTGTGTGTGGCCATATGGGCCCTTGTCCTCTGTCACCTGGGGCTGGTCTTTGGGTTGGAGGCTCCGGGAGGCTGGATGCACAATACCACCAGCTCCCTAGGCATCAACACACCAGTCAATGGGTCTCCAGTCTGCCTGGAGGCCTGGGACCCAGCCTCAGCAGGCCCTGCTCGCCTCAGCCTCTCTCTCCTGCTCTTCTTTCTGCCCCTGACCATCACAGCCTTCTCCTACGTGGGCTGCCTCCGGGCACTGGCCAGCTCAGGCCTGAGTCACAGACGGAAACTAAGAGCAGCGTGGGTGGCTGGCGGGGCACTGCTCACACTGCTGCTCTGCTTGGGACCCTACAACGCCTCCAATGTGGCTGGCTTCTTGCACCCCGACATGGGAGGCCGCTGGAGGAAGCTGGGGCTCCTCACAGGTGCTTGGAGCGTGGTGCTCAACCCATTGGTGACCGGCTACTTGGGAAGGGGGATTGGCCGGGGGACATCATGTGGGACAAGAATGAAAGGGGGTACATCTCAGAAGTAGTAGCCTCTGCTGGGGGGCAGGAACATGCAGCAGAACCCCGCTGCCTCTCTAAGCCTCTGGTGGGGGCTGCTCCAAAGGAACTGCAGGGTGGCCTTGCCCTGGGGCACCCCTGGAGCCACTTATGGGAAGAACTGAGTCTGGCAAGATATCGTCCCACCTGGAGAGAAGAATGGAGGCCAGGAGCTGGTCACAGGAGAAAGGTAAATTGACCTCTGCACACAGCAGCGGACTCTCCGCACCTGTCTCTCCTCTCCTTGGTCCTTACCTGCCTGCCTGCCAGTGTTATGGGCAGAGGCCTTTTACTAGTGGGAAAGTAGGAGGGGAGTTTGCTTCTAATCTAGAGGAACTGCCACTCTGATGATACATTTTGGGAGATGTATTTCCAAAGTCATTTCCTAGGAAAGAACAACTTAATTTCTGACTGAGACAGGAGGCAAAATAATGACACTGTAATACACTGGAAACTCACAAGAGGGCAGCATTAGAATTGTGAACAGGAAGTTGGGGAGAAGAGATGCTTCAGCAGGGGGAGGGAAAATATTAGCAGCACCAGAAATAGTCGCAAACAAATACAGAGCCTCTAATACGAGCCAGTCACCATGCCAAGTGCTTGACTAGTGTTGTCTCATTTCATCCTCACACAGTCCTTTGATTCACCCGTGCAGCTGGGCAGGTTGTTCATTAACTCAATTCTAGCCTGTGCTTTGCTCACCAAGCCATGTGCCTGGCACAGGGGGGCCTCTATCCAGGGGAAGCAGCATCCTATCTAATAAAGAGGGAATATGCTAATTGACCCACAAACCATCGCAAAGATGGTGGCGTCCACAGCCAATAAGGAGAGAATATGCTAATTGACTGCTCCACCCTCAAAGTGGTGGCACCCACAGCCAATAAGGAGGGAACATGCTAATTGACTGCCACGCCCTCAAATATGACAGTGCCCACAGCCACAAGATGGTGGCGCCCAGTCCCCTCAGCACCGCTGGGCCCGCCTTGCTGCACACCTGCCTCTGGAGTCTTCCAGTCCTCTTAGCCCCCCAGCTACCCAGGGCCGCCCGAGGCTCAGGTAACCAGGGCTGGCTGAGGCTTGTGCTGCTGGCAGTGGCAGCAGCAGAGGTGTGATGGGGGCATTGCCTCCCCCTGATCACCAGGTTGCCTCCTGCCCCTGAGGGCTCCCGGACTGTGAAAGGGGCAGGCCCAGCTGAAGGACCCCAGGGAGTAACTGAAGCCATTATCATCTTTATTTTGCAGGGAGAAAAAATTTTCCCAAGGCCCTACAGCAAGGAAGGGGTAGATGTGGGATGTGATCTTTCAAGGCAGGGCCCCCAAGGTCAGGGGACATTTTGAAAACTTAGGGTATTGGATTAATGCCTATCCTTGGGGTCCATTTTACAAAGGTGAATGGTGGCACCCTGAACCCACAAGAAAGCAGGCAGAAGAGAGAGGCCATAAAGGAGGCAGACACTTGGGCATCTGCTCTGACCAGGCCAGGGGTAGAAAGCAGATTTGTTCTTCTGATGCTGACAGTGCCATGAACATATAGGAGCACCAAAAGTGGTAGCTATGTGCCCAGCATGCGTGAACTGATTTATACAAGTTATTTTTTTTCATGCTTAAATGTCTACAAGGGCAAGGAATTTTGTTTTATTTTCTGACATATCCCCAGCACCTAGAAGAGAGCCTAGCACACAGTAGGCTCTCAGTAAATGTTTGCTGCATGAGTGAATACTCACAATAGCCCTCCAAAGCAAGTTTTATTTTCTGTTTTATAAACATGGAAACAGGCCAGAGAAGTAACTTGCTGGAGGCTCTGTTGGAGGCAGAAACGTGTTAGTTCCCTGCACTGTGGTGATTCCAGAGAGGTTCCCATAATAGCTCAGGTGGCCCCCTGCCCCTCCCATAATGCCAGAGACTATTCTCTCTCCTACTCTCTGCAGCACCTGCTGATGGGCCACTTCTTCCTGTTACTTGTGCCTCATCCTCATAGGGGAGATTTCAGTTGCTCCCTGGGGCCCATGGGCCTTGCATGATCCTCCCCTGGCATCATCTCCTGACCCCTGGCCCTTGAACCCTAAACCTTCTACCAGTTCCCCCAGTGGGTCAAGCCTGTGCACCTGCCATTCCTTCTGCCTGCAGTGTTTCCTCCAGTGGTTCTCTGCCTCTGTATTATCCTCCCACCACTCAACCCTCCAATCCTCTCATTACGAACTGTAAGCACCACAACAGCAAAAACTTTGTTTTGTCCACTACTTATTGAGATAATATTTACATATCATAAAATTCACCCATTTGGTATGTACAATTCAATGAGTTTTAGTAAATTTACTGAGGTGTGCAACTATCACTAAATCCAATTTAGAACATTTTCATCATCCCAGTCAGATCCCTCATGCTCATTTACAGTAACTCCCACTTCCACCCCCATTCCTCAGGCAACCAGTCATCTACTTGTTGTCTCTATAACTGTGCCTATTCTGGACATTTTATATAAATGAAAACATATAATGCTCAGTCTTTAATGTCTGGCTTGTTTCACTTAGCATAATGTTTTTGACGTTCATCCGCATTATAGTACACATGGGTATTCCATTCCTTCTTATTGCAGGTAGTGTTCTATTGTATGGATATGCCACCTGGTCCATCCATTCACTAGCTGATAGGTCACAGATGGATGTTTCCATTTTTTGGCTATTATGACTAATGCTATTTATTTTTTGTTATTTTTTAAATATGTTTTTATTGATTTCAGAGAGAGTAAGGTGGAGAGAGAGAGAGAAAGAGAGAGAGATCAATGATGAGAGAGAATAATTGATCAGTTTCTTCCTGCACGCTCCCTACTGGGGATTGAACCCACAACCCAGGCATGTGCCCTGACCAGGAATCGAACCGTGACCTCCTGGTTCATGGGTCAATGCTCAACCACTGAGCCACACTGGCTGGGCGACTAATGCTATTTGAACATTTATGAGCAAGACTGTGTGGACATATGTTTTTCTTTCTTTTAAGTAGATACCTACTTATAAGGGAATTGGGTCACATGGTAAGTTTATGTTTACCTTTTAAAGACACACTGCTTAAAAGTGACTCCACTATTTTGTATTCTCACCAGCAGTGTGTGAGGATTCTCATTTCTTCACATCCTCACCAACACTCGACATTATCTGTTTGTATTCTACTTATAGCCATTCCAGTAGCATGTGAATAAAATGGTATCTCGTTGTGTTCCATAAATATTTGAATGAATAAATAAATAATGTCTGAAGCTGGACAGAACTTGGGTTTGAATTCTGATGGTGATTACCTGGAGCAAGTCACTTCTGCACAGTGAGGCACAAGACATAATGGTGGTACCTTGAGAATCAGAGTATCTGCTATAGATTATATGCCACCTAAAAGGTAGCTGCTATCATCATCACCACCATCATCATTATTATTAATATTATTATTACCATCACCCCAGGGACAAGCCCATACCAGTGACTGGGATGATGGCAACTAACACCTGTTAAGTGCTCATCCTAACATGTCAGGCTCGCTTCTAAGCATTTGATATGTACTAATGCTTTAATCTACACAATAACATATGAGATTGGTACTGTGATCATCTCTGTTTTAGATGAAAAAGCAGAGATTCAGAGAGTTTACATCACTTGCCCCAAGTCAGAGTAAATAAGTGACTGAGCCGACATTGGACCCAGGCCATACTTACCATTACTGCATCCTGCTTCCTGTCCTTACAAGGCAAACTAGACAAGTGCTATGTAGAAAGCAGATAAAATGCAAGTGGAGGATGGGGGAAGGAGAGATGACGTCTGCTCAGGCCTGGTGGGGGCATTCCACTGGAGGCTGCCCTCGGAGCCAGGCCTCCACTTGTGGAATTTGCTCTTCATTTTGCATACAGAGATAAAGGCATCTTTTGTGCTATGGCTCAGCAGTGAGTGACATCACAGGCACTGCCAGATCTTTATCAGTTCCGTCAGATTAATAGCTAAATGCACTCGCTCTGGAGGAACCAGCAAGGTGCCGAGTGGCAGAGCACTTGGATTCTTAAATAAGCAGGTGAGTGCTGGGCCCTGAGTAACTATGTGGAGAAGCCACTTGGTGCTTACTTTACTGGGGGAAGCAATAGGAGACAGGCTGACCCCAGTGGGGAAGGTGTCAGGGGGCATGAGAAAGTGAGGTGGTGACGATGTTCTCTGTGGACTGTTGAGACGCTGCCATCTCTCTCCCTCTCTGTCTCACAACCTCTCTCTCTCTCTAGTGGCCATCACCATGGACACAAGCCTGGACCCATCCTTCTTCCCCGGCAATCACTGGCTGTACTTCTCCGTGTACCTCTTCACCTTCTTGGTGGGGCTTCCACTCAACCTGGTGGCTCTGGTGATCTTCGCCCGCAAGCTGCAGCGCCGCCCAGTGGCCGTGGACGTGCTCTTGCTGAACCTGACCCTCTCAGACCTGCTCCTGCTGCTCTTCCTGCCCTTCCGCATGGTGGAGGCGGCCAGCGGCATGCACTGGCGGCTGCCCTTCATTTTCTGCCCCTTAACCAAATTCCTCTTCTTCACCACCATCTATCTCACGTCCCTCTTCCTGACAGCTGTGAGCATCGAGCGCTACCTGAGCGTGGCCTACCCGCTGTGGTACAAGGCCCGGCCAAGGCTCCGACAGGCTGGCCTGGTCAGTGGGGCCTGCTGGCTCCTGGCCACTGGGCACTGCAGCGTGGTCTTTATCACTGAATTCTCAGGAAACTCTTCCTACAACACCTGCTACCTGGAATTCCAGGAGGAGCAGCTGGCCATTCTCCTGCCTGTCCGGCTGGAGATGGCTGTGGTCCTTTTTGGAATTCCCCTGCTCATCACCAGCTACTGCTACAGCCGCCTGGTGTGCATACTCAGGAGGGGAGCCAGCCACCGGCGGAAGAGGGTGGCAGGGCTAGTGGCAGCCACGATGCTTAACTTCCTCATCTGCTTTGGGCCCTACAACATTTCTCATGTTGTGGGCTACCTCCAGGGTAAAAGCCCAGTGTGGAGAAATTACGTGCTACTCCTCAGCACCTTGAATTCTTGTGTTGATCCCTTGGTTTACTACTTCTCATCATCTGGGTTCCAGGCTGACTTTCAGAGGCTGCTGCAAAGGCTGCCTGGGGTCTGGGGCTTCTGGAGGCAGGAGAGCTGCTTGAAACTGAAGAATGAAGAGGAGCAACCTCAGGAGCTGTCCAATGTAGAGAACAGGTAGTGGACTCTAAGAGGGCTGTGGAGCAGGTTGCAAGTGGCCTGAACTGAAAGACATCTCATTCACAGGGCAGTTCCTAGCTCAAGTCAGGCGGGACCTGGGAGTGGCAGGCTGGGGACTGATGCAGTCGGAGCAGAGCAGGCACCCAGCCTTCCTAAGGATGTGCTTACCAAAGCCCAATTCTTGATTTCACCACACTGCCCTCCTTTCCCATCTCCCCACACGCTGTGGATTAGGCCTAGGACGTAGTCAAGGTGAGAGAGCTCTGGAGAAAAATGAGCTCTCGGTGACAGCAGCCAGCTCCGGTGTTTTTCTAAGTGTAAAAGAGGAGTTGAGAGCAGTGTCCAGGGCCGAGGAAGCTACCCAGTGACTTGAGACAAGAGAGAAGAATCTACCCTTCAGAGCCACTGACCTGGCAAGTCAGGAGTGGGACACAGGATCCAGGCACGAAGGAGCATCCTGCTCTCACATGGACTTTTCCAGAAAGTTTCCATTGTTCAATAAATTCAGATTTTCAGGGACATCTATGAAAAAATGACAGAACAAAAATTACCTGAATAAATTTGATAGCAAGCAAAAGTCTTTCCTTATTCTGTTTTCTTGTGGTGCACATGTGTCAGGTGGAATTGGTGGGTAGAAGGATTCAGAAGGGAAAGGACTAAACAATAAGATGTCTGAATGCTGGGAGAGGATCTGGGTTGGAGGAATAACAATAATAGCCGACATGTTATTTTCTTCAATCCTCTCAATAACCATGAGGCAGGTAAAATTTCTATTTTCTAGATGAGGAAATGGGCCCAGGGAGGTGAAGTCTCTTACCTGAGATCCTACAGCCAGTAAGTGATTAAACTAAAACCTCAAGGTGGGATTAGCTGACTCTGAAGTTCATGCCCCTCACCCACTCTGCTGTTCTCCCTCCAGCTGTGCGTTACCACAGTGATCGGGCCAGTCCATCTTCCAGAGTCAGGGAGGCAGTCTGGCCAGGACAAATGTCAACAGGCCACAGTGAGACATAGAACTACATGCTGCCCTGTGCCCATCTAAGCGGGTAAAGGAAACTGGTAGAGAGATGGTGGGGGTGTATGCGCAAGTGATGGGGCATCATGCATTCTTGCCATTTGGCAGAACAAGTAGGTGTGTCTCTCACTGGTGAGGGGCTTGCAAGCATGAGTGAAGGTTCTGGGGGGTGCAAGATGAAGTCAAACCAGGTTGGACCTACCATGACATAGGTCAAACGAACTCAATTCTGCAAAAGAGAGCCAACCATTGGGCACCTGACTCACAGTGGATACCAAAAGCTACTCAATATTAGCTGAAACACCATTTCTCAAACATTTTTGTATCATTGTCCCCTAAGGAGCCTTTTAAGATATTTTTTTCCTACTTGGCACCTTGCCTATGACATTTTAATACAACAGATATGCTATATATCTGTTCATGGGTGTGGCCCTTCAGAAGTGCACAAACCACTGTAAGATTTTTTTTTTTGCTTCCACAGAACTAATTTTCACCTCCTTTGGGGGCAATATTGCCTCACTGAGAATGCAAAAGTTAGAGAAATGGTTGTATCCAATAGTGATAAAGCCTGTCTCACACAACTGTACCAAACAAAGTTTATTCTCTCAGGAGCAAAAGACACCACATTCCACAGAGGGAGTGTGAGCGATCTCACAAAAGAAGGGACAGGATTACTATAGAATTTGGGGGAAGGGTGATGTTTAGGTGAAGTTTCAGTGAAGCCACGTTTGACAGGCTCACAGCAAAGCAGAGCTGTACATAAAGACAGCAATATCAGGCCTGGACCTAGAACACCGGTTCTCAATCTGTGGGTCGAGACCCCTGTGGGGGTCGAATGACCCTTTCATAGGGGTCGCCTAAGACCATCGGAAAACACATATATAATTACATATTGTTTTTGTGATTAATCACTATGCTTTAATTATGTTCAATTTGTAACAATGAAAATACATCCTGCATATCAGATATTTACATTACGATTCACAACAGTAGCAAAATTACAGTTATAAAGTAGCAACGAAAATAATTTTTATGGTTGGGGGTCACCACAACATGAGGAACTGTATTAAAGGCTCACGACATTAGAAAGGTTGAGAACCACTGACATAGAAGAAGAGTCAGGATCCCATTTCTATGGAAAGATACAAAATAAAGACAGAGGTTGAATTTTACATCTGAAAACTCCTTATCTGAAGCCCTGGGGGCTAAAGGCAAGGCTGCTTCTGTGTGTCACAGGCTCCCGCCTGGGTCTTCCTAGTAGCAGGGGGATGTTTCATTTTTACTGACATGATTTGATTTCAAACAGTCAAGGTTGCTCAGCAATCTACTTTTTAAAATTAATAAGTAAGTTTTTAAAGATGTACAAAAAGAACTCATTGTTGGCCATGAAGTAGGAGAAACTTTTTCCTCCTAGAATGAAGGGCCTCCTTCACTAAAAACTAGAGCAGCACAACCCAGAAGGACAGGAGGTAGGGGAGCCTCAGCCCCCTGACACAGGTTCCCTGGGCCACAGGTCAAGTCTCAGTTTATAGGAGAAGAGGGAGTTGGCTAGAAGCTTCAAATCACCAAGTGTGACTGGAAACCTAGCAAAGCTACCCAGGAAGTGATTAAGGAACCCTGCAAAGATGGTTCACTGCGGCCTGGTGGACGACAGTGAGTGATGAGACTATTGCAGGCTTGTGCTGTGACCAGCTCAGACCACTCCTAAAGCAGGGTCAGTTAGAGGAGGTGGAGGCAGGAAGTGGAGAGGAAACCCAGCACAGGTTGCCAGCCAACTTGATGCCTTCTCCCCAGCTGTGGCCAGGGCCTTTGGATCTGCATATGTGCCTTGTGGGAAAGCTGTGCGCAAAGCAAGAGCAGTGTATCTGCTTCAGCTGGATCCTGGGAAGGGGCAAACACTAGAGGAGGTCAAGGTTGGGGGAGGAGGAAGAGAGGTGAAGAACAGTTGGGAATAAGCAAGAGGTCTGGGAGTCTGCAAAGTTCGTTGTGAGAATCATCCAAAAGGAGGGAGCAGAACAATAATAAAGGTAAAGAGGCACATGGAAGAAAAGTCAGGCCATAGATCTGGAAGAGGAGAAAGAGGTGGGAGACAGAATCTGAGTGGGGAAACAAACAGAGTGATATAATGTGAGAAAGCACTGAGCTTTTTAACCTTCTTTTCTCTGATAGGACTGAGTATGGTTTTTAAAAAAAAGCTACAAGTGATACATACAGGTAGTTGTGGCCCCTAAAACTTTGCAAGGTCTGTGAGAAGCCTGCTGACTGTAAGCTAGTTCTGAAAAACAATCCATATGGAGGGAGATTAAGGCATCAAGATGGTGGCCCATGTTCTGGAAAAAGGATGCTAGGATCACATTCCAAAAAAAGAATGGAATAGGAGAATCGAAGATGGCGGCATAGGTAAACACCGTCTATGCCGCCGTAAACAACCACTTCAAAAATACAACTAAAAGACGGAACGGACATCAACCAGAACCACAGGAAGGCTGGCTGAGGAGAGACTCTTCAACTAGAAGGAAAAACAACAGCAAACCGAGGCTCAGAGGAGGCGCAGTGTGGAAAATTTAAAGGTACGGTGGTGCGGCGGTGCACGCGCAAAGCGGGCTGGTGGCTGAGGGCGCGGTTGTCGTTTTCAATCAGGAGGGAGTCTCAGACTCTGGGCTACAGATCCGGGTGAGTCTCTAGGGACCCAGACTCAAACGGGAGAAGCGGGACTGTCTGGCTACGGTCCCTCCGAGGTTTGCAGCGGTTGCGGGGACAGACAGGCAGAGTCCCTGGGGACGGACTGAGAGCGGCCATAGCTGCTCCCTCCCCCGCACCGCCCTGTTGAGCCCGCCCCGCCCAAGCCCTGCGCAGAGCCGCCTCAGGCAAAGGCTGGATTAGTGCCTCCCCAGAGGGCTGAAGTTTTCCACACAGCTGATTCCTACAGCCAGTCGGCCTGGTGGTCAAATCCCTCTAGTGTTAACTACAACAATTAAGGCTTGGCTAGAACAAGACTGCGCACAAAGACCACAAGGGGGTGCACCAAGAAAGCATAAAAGATGCGGAGACAAAAAAACATGACAGAAATGGAGGATATGGAGCTAAGAATCGCAATTTTGAGGGCTTGCCATAAATTTGTGCAGAGCCTCACGAAAACTAATGAGACCCTCGATGCTACGATAAAGAAATTAGAAAGTAAGCATACACGGACTGAAATAAAGAATATTATACCCAATAGCAGACCAGAGGAGCACAAGAATCAAAACAAAGATTCGACAAAAAACACCCAATTGGAAAAGCAAAATGAAAAAAGAATCCGAAAGTGTGAAGATAGTGTAAGGAGCCTCTGGGACAGCTTTAAGCGGACTAATATCAGAGTCATTGGAGTGCCAGAAGATGAGAGACAGCAAGATATTGAAAACCTATTTCAAGAAATAATGGCAGAAAACTTCCCCCACCTGGAGAAAGAAATGGACTTACAGGTCCAAGAAGCACAGAGAACCCCAAACAAAAGGAATCCAAAGAGGACCACACCAAGACACATCATCATTAAAATGCCAAGAGCAAAAGACAAAGAGAAAATCTTAAAAGCAGCAAGAGAAAGAAACTCAGTTACCTACAAGGGAATACCCATACGACTGTCAGCTGATTTCTCAACAGAAACTTTGCAGGCCAGAAGGGAATGGCAAGAAATATTCAAAGTGCTGAATACCAAGAACCTACAACCAAGATTACTTTATCCAGCAAAGCTATCATTCAGAATTGAAGGTCAGATAAAGAGCTTCACAGATAAGGAAAAACTAAAGGAGTTCATCACCGCCAAACCAGTATTATATGAAATGCTGAAAGGTATCCTTTAAGAAGAGGAAGAAGAAGAAAAAGGTAAAGATACAAATTATGAACAACAAATATGCATCTATCAACAAATGAATCTAAGAATCAAGTGAATAAATAACCTGATGTACAGAATGAACTGGTGACTATAATGAATCAGGGACATAGAAAGGGAATGGACTGACTATTCTTGGGGGAAAAGGGGTGTGGGAGATGCGGGAAGTGACTGGACAAAAATCATGCACCTATGGATGAACTCAGTGGGTGGGGAGTGAGGGTGGAGGGTGGGGTGGGAGCTGGAAGGAGGGGAGTTATGGGGGGAAAAAAGAGGAACAAATGTAATAATCTGAACAATAAAGATTTTAAAAAAAAAAAGATGTGGAGACAAAAAAACATGACAGAAATGGAGGATATGGAGCTAAAAATCGCAATTTTGAGGGCTTGCTATAAACTTGAGCAGAGCCTCACGAAAACTAATGAGACCCTCGATGCTACGATAAAGAAATTAGAAAGTAAGCATACACGGACTGAAATAAAGAATATTATACCCGAAAGTTGCGGAGGGGAGACCAAGATGGCGGCGTAGGTAAACACCGGAGACCGCTGCCGCAAACAACCATTTCAAAAATACAACTAAAAGACGGAACGGACATCACCCAGAACCACAGGAAGGCTGGCTGAAGAGAGACTCTACAACTAGAAGGAAAGAGAACAGCAAATCGAGGCTCAGAGGCAGCGCAGTGTGAAAAATACAAAGGTACCGAGGTGCGCGCGCAAAGCGGGCTGGTGGCTGAGGGCACGGTTGTCGTTTTCTGTCGGGAGTGAGTCTCAGACTCTGGGCTCCAGATCCGGGCGAGTCTCTAGGGACCCAGACTCAAACGGGAGAAGCGGGATTATCCGGCATCAGTTGGAACCTGAGGGCAGCTTTCTCTCCGAGGTTTGCAGCGGCTGCCGGGGTTCTGAGAAGCAGAGCCTCTGGGAACGGGACTGAGCGTGGCCATAACTGCTCCCTCCACCCGCCCTGTTGATCCCGCCCCGCCCTGTTGATCCCGCCCCGCCCTGTTGATCCCGCCCCGCCCAAACCCTGCGCACAGCAATTTGCCGATCGCCTCAGGCAAAGGCTGGATTAGCGCCTCCCCAGAAGGCAGATGTTTTCCATACAGCTGATTCCTATAGCCAGTCGGCCTGGGGGTCAAATCCCTCTAGTGTTAACTACAACAATTAAGGCTTGGCTAGAACAAGACTGTGCACAGAGACCACAAGGGGGTGCACCAAGAAAGCATAAAAGATGCGGAGACAAAAAAACATGACAGAAATGGAGGATATGGAGCTAAGAATCGCAATTTTGAGGGCTTGCCATAAATTTGTGCAGAGCCTCACGAAAACTAATGAGACCCTCGATGCTACGATAAAGAAATTAGAAAGTAAGCATACACGGACTGAAATAAAGAATATTATACCCAATAGCAGACCAGAGGAGCACAAGGATCAAACCAAAGATTCGACAAAAAACACCCAATTGGAAAAGCAAAATGAAAAAAGAATCCGAAAGTGTGAAGATAGTGTAAGGAGCCTCTGGGACAGCTTTAAGCGGTCCAATATCAGAGTCATTGGAGTGCCAGAAGATGAGAGACAGCAAGATATTGAAAACCTATTTCAAGAAATAATGGCAGAAAACTTCCCCCACCTGGAGAAAGAAATGGACTTACAGGTCCAAGAAGCGCAGAGAACCCCAAACAAAAGGAATCCAAAGAGGACCACACCAAGACACATCATCATTAAAATGCCAAGAGCAAAAGACAAAGAGAAAATCTTAAAAGCAGCAAGAGAAAGAGACTCAATTACCTACAAGGGAATACCCATACGACTGTCAGCTGATTTCTCAACAGAAACTTTGCAGGCCAGAAGGGAATGGCAAGAAATATTCAAAGTGCTGAATACCAAGAACCTACAACCAAGATTACTTTATCCAGCAAAGCTATCATTCAGAATTGAAGGTCAGATAAAGAGCTTCACAGATAAGGAAAAACTAAAGGAGTTCATCACCGCCAAACCAGTATTATATGAAATGCTGAAAGGTATCCTTTAAGAAGAGGAAGAAGAAGAAAAAGGTAAAGATACAAATTATGAACAACAAACATGCATCTATCAACAAATGAATCTAAGAATCAAGTGAATAAATAACCTGATGTACAGAATGAACTGGTGATTATAATAGAATCAGGGACATAGAAAGGGAATAGAATGACTATTCTTGGGGGGAAAAGGGGTGTGGGAGATGCGGGAAGTGACAGGACAAAAATCATGCACCTATGGATGAACACAGTGGGTGGGGAGTGAGGGTGGAGGGTGGGGTGGGAGCTGGAAGGAGGGGAGTTATGGGGGGAAAAAAGAGGAACAAATGTAATAATCTGAACAATAAAGATTTAAAAAAAAAAAAAAGAATATTATACCCAATAGCAGACCAGAGGAGCACAAGAATCAAACCAAAGATTTGACAAAAAACACCCAACTGGGAAAGCAAAATGAAAAAAGAATCCGAAAGTGTGAAGATAGTGTAAGGAGCCTCTGGGACAGTTTCAAGCAGACTAATATCAGAATTATTGGGGTGCCAGAAGATGAGAGACAGCAAGATATTGAAAACCTATTTCAAGAAATAATGGCAGAAAACTTCCCCCACCTGGAGAAAGAAAAGGACTTACAGGTCCAAGAAGCACAGAGAACCCCAAACAAAAGGAATCCAAAGAGGACCACACCAAGACACATCATCATTAAAATGCCAAGAGCAAAAGACAAAGAGAGAATCTTAAAAGCAGCAAGAGAAAGAGACTCAATTACCTACAAGGGAATACCCATACGACTGTCAGCTGATTTCTCAACAGAAACTTTGCAGGCCAGAAGGGAATGGCAAGAAATATTCAAAGTGCTGAATACCAAGAACCTACAACCAAGATTACTTTATCCAGCAAAGCTATCATTCAGAATTGAAGGTCAGATAAAGAGCTTCACAGAGAAGGAAAAGCTAAAGGAGTTCATCACCACTAAACCAGTATTACACGAAATACTGAAAGGTATCCTTTAAGAAGAGGAAGAAGAAAAAGGTAAAGATACAAATTGACAACAACAAATATGCATCTATCAACAAGTGAATCTAAGAATCAAGTGAATAAATAATCTGATGTACAGAATGAACTGGTGCTTATATGAATCAGGGACATAGAAAGGGAATGGACTGACTATTCTCGGGGGGGAAAGGGGAATGGGAGATTCGGGAAGAGACTGGACAAAAATCGTGCACCTATGGATGAGGACAGTGGGTGGGGAGTGAGGGTGGAGGGTGGGGTGGGAACTGGAAGGAGGGGAGTTATGGGGGCGGGGGGAAGAGGAACAAATGTAATCCGAACAATAAAAATTAAAAAAAAAAAAAAAGAATGGAATAGAAGGGAATGAAGTCTAATAAACATTGGTGGAAGTAGGAAGGTGCACAGAGTTCACCCCCTACCCCCCACGGACAATTGGAACTAGGAGAGAGAAAATATTACAGAACAGAAAATGAGGTACAAAAATATTTTTGGAAGGGGGTGATTTTACTGGATTTAGACTAGAAGGTTCAGTGAGACGACCCAATCAGTCATCCCCTGTTGTGGGGTCAAATTGTAATTGGCACTAATCATGATCATCTTGTTCCCCTTTATTAAGGTGACTGGTCTCAGGATAGACATATGACCCAATTCTGGCCAATAAAAGTATGAAGTCTACTAGCCTCTGGGAAAGATTTTGTGAGGAGCTGCCCTGTTCCTTCCTGGTTTGGAAGCTTTTATGTATGTGATACTTGGAGCTGTACCAGTCATTTTGGGGCCACAAGGCCACAAAGTTGAAGAAGAAAGCTAAGAAGCTAAGGGTGGCCCTGGGCCCCAATGACCTTATTGAGCTGGGACTACCACTTCCAAACTCATTGTTAATATACATCGTCATGTTTGCCTTGCTGTTGCCTATTCTCTAAGTTGCAACCAAATGCATCCTAACTATAATGGATAAGTCTATTTCGAAGCATCCTATATTCTACTACGACCTACCTGATGACCTATTTTCTTACTTTAAATTATTTTATGATTCTGGAATCTTAAAACTCAACTGCTTTCTTTGTAGGAGCTATGAAATCTTAGTGTTCATTTTATCTCTTATGCCTGCACTTGGGAGATTTCTTATGGTTCCAGTCAGTAGCTCTAGCAGCAAGATGTCGTGACTCCTCTCACTGAGAAGCAGGCTTTTGACAGTGAACTGGTTATGGCCGCATGGCAACAACATTACAAAACAAAAAACAAACCCACTGGGTGGGACCCTTTTAAGGCCAAGTACCACCTAAAAATGTTTATGCTTATTATGGGACCTTAGTTGGCATGAAAACAAGAGAGGGTTGAATGGGTGGATCATGAGATGTCCTATGGAAGGGTCCTTGATCCTGCTCAGTGTTCTTAGAACCAGGCGATCTACCCAGTCATCTTGTCTTGGAGTCACTATAGCGTACATAATGCCCACATGAAGGTGAGGACATGCGTTCCTGGATGCTAATTTACTACTTACAGTTAACACACGCAATAAGCTTGCTGTTTATTGATTCCCTCCATTTCTGCCTCCCTTTATAATAACTGTTTTTTTTAGTTCCCTATGCTTACAACACTCATCTTTCTGATACCATAGAATATGGTAAATAACTTCCTGTTTGTTTATCCTTTGGAAAGTAATTAAATTACTTACTGTGAGTAAAAAAGTCACTTGGAAAAGATGTAAGCAGGAAAGTTACCTGCAGAGTGAACTAAACAAACAGACCAGCAAGCTTGGGCACTGGTTGGGGTACCAGCAGGGCTCCTACTGCTGCAAGCTGACCGCATACCCAGCCAGGTGGTGAGAAATCAGACCAGGTTCTCTGAGATGAGAAACACAAGAGGGCCATGCAAACATCACTTTTGACCTTAAGACCCAGTGATGTCCTTCTAGGTATTACTCAGGAGGATGAGAGCATCCCTGTACACAGAGACTGTAAGCAAAGATTCATAGGGTTACTGGAAAGAGGACCTCGCCCCTAGTGGGTCTGCCTCAGGCCAGCCGGTAGTGTGTGGGTTCTTGACTTTGTGCAGGAAACATTTCACAGTACGATTCCAGATGACTATGAGGAAATGTTTTTAAAGCTGGGAACAGTACAACAAGAGAGGGTTTAATATAGAAGCAACAGGAGAGTCTAGGCTGGGCTACCCTAGCTCTCTGGGAAGTCAGAGAAAAGGAGCCTTGGGGTCAGGTGGCAGTGGTTCTCAACCTTCTGGCTCTTTAAATACAGTTCCTCATGTTGTGACCCAACCATAAAATTATTTTCGTTGCTACTTCATAACTGTAATGTTGCTACTGTTATGAATCATAATGTAAATATCTGATATGCAGGATGGTCTTAGGTGACCCCTGTGAAAGGGTTGTTGGACAGCTAAAGGGGTTGAGAACCGCTGGGTTAAGGGGTTAGCCAGGGACGAGGGGCCACTGTCCATTGCCTCCCTGGTTGCAAGCTTCTTGAGGCCCTTTATGGTTTAGGACAGCGATGGCGAACCTTTTGAGCTCGGCGTGTCAGCATTTTGAAAAACCCTAACTTAACTCTGGTGCCGTGTCACATATAGAAATTTTTGATATTTGCAACCATAGTAAAACAAAGACTTATATCTTTGATATTTATTTTATATATTTAAATGCCATTTAACAAAGAAAAATCAACCAAAAAAATGAGTTCGCGTGTCATCTCTGACACGCATGTCATAGGTTCACCATCACTGGTTTAGGAGATGCATACCTGTGGGTAAAAAGTGGGGGAAGATAAGAGGAAAAGGGAATGGAGGTGGCTGCTCCCCAGAAGGAGAGGATGTGCTGGGTCCTTTGTCTTGAAGCTTTATTTCTCTCTTGCAGGCAGATATCTTAGAGGAGACCTCAGGGAAGGGTTTCAACACAATACTCATCAGTTTTCTAGGTGTGCTTCTTCAGGGGCCTGGTCTTCACTGGTTCATCCGTGTTAGGGCAGGGGTTTGTTAGTCATTGTAGCTGGTCCTGGTGTCACTCCCTGGTTTTGCTGCTTTTCTGGGTCTGGAGCTAAAATACAACTGAGGCCTAGATGTTACCTGTAGGGAGGTGACCTTCTGTACCTGCTGTAAGTCGCTCTGCAGTTTGTTCAGCATCTGTCTCCGTTTCCCTATCCACTTGTCCTGGCTCACTGACCTGTCTCAATAGCAGCTATAATCATAATAGATCAAAACTGGAAATGGCCCAAGTATCCATCAAAAGAGAATAGATAGCGCAGCTGGCATGGCTCAGTGGTTGAGTGACTACCTATGAATCAAGAGGTCACTGGTTCAATTCCCAGTCAGGGCGCATACCCGGGTTGTGGGCTCCACCCCCAGTGGGGGGCATTCAGAAAACAGCTGATCAATGATTCTCTCTCATCATTGGTGTTTTTATCTCTCTCTCTCTCTCTTCCTTCCTCCATTAAATCAATAAAAAAATATTTTTTTTAAAAAAGAGAGAGAGAATGGATACTTGAGATATAGCCATGCAATGGAATATGACTCTGCAATATAAAATAACAAACTGCTGACAGAGTTAACAGTATAACCTCTAACTGTGATATTGTGATTCATAATAAGAAATATATATTTGGTCTTTGTCTCTGGTTCTGGCACCAAGCTTCTAAAAGCCTTGGAATTTCCTAAGTGAGAACAACAAAGGTGTCTTTTGTTATGCTATTGAGGTGGCTTTTGGACCCACCTAAGGATGGGGGTTGGTTGCCAGTGGAGCCAATCATGTGATTAGAGGGTTGGAACTTTCCGTGGCACTCTCAGACCTCTGGGCAGGGGTTGGAAATTGAGATCAATCACCTGTGGCCAATGATTTAATCAATTGTGCCTATGTAACGAAACCTCCACAAAACCCCAGAGAGCTTTTGGGTTGGTGAACACTTGGAGATCTGGGGAGAGTGGGGCACCTGGCCAGGGCATGGAAGCTCCGTGCCCTTTCCCCATACCTTGCCTTATGCATCTCTTCCACCTAGCTGTTCTTCAGTTATATCTATCTATCTATCTATCTATCTATCTATCTATCTATCTATCTATCAGGCTAATATGCTAAGTGTCTGACCGTCTGACTGGTTGCTATGACACACACTGACCACCAGGGGGCATTTGCTCAAAGCAGAAGCTGCCGAGCAGTCGCAGTTCTTGACAGTGGCAGTTCTTGGGTTATGCACCTCAAAACCAGAGAGGAGGGAGCCCAATTCTTCGTGGGGCCATGTGATTCCACCTTCGGCCGTGGGTTATGTTGTTGCTGGGGCACTGTCGGCCCTGAATCTGGTTTACTGCACACTTGCGTTTGTGTTCCACACCCTGTGCAACAGCAACTTTGCAGAGTGCCCTCTTGCACTCCAGGACCCCTTGTGGGATGTCAGACTGCTGGTTTCAGCCCGATTCCCACAGGCCAGGCCGAGGGACCTCACCTGCTGGAGGGACCCTGCTCACTCCACAGACACCCTTTGAACCACAGCGCTACCCCAGGTGTGGCCAGCCGGCCAACTGGGGAGGGACCATGGGAAGTTGGCTCCAGGGTGTGTCCAGCCCATCTCTTCCAGTCCTGCCGGACACCTTCTAACTAATTTCCTTTCAATGTGCACGAATCCATGCACTGGGTCATGAGTTCTTTTATAATAAACCAGTGATCTCATAAGTAAAATGTTTCCTAAGTTCTGTGCGCCACTCTAGCAAATTAATTGAACTTGAAAAGGGGATCATCGGAACCTCTGATTTATAGCCAGTCCAGTCCGAAGCACAGATAATAACCTAGCTTGGGACTTGAGTTTAAGGGGGTGGAGGCAGTTTTGTAGGACTGAACCCTTAACCTGTGGGAGCTGATGCCATTTCTAGGTAGATAGATATGGCATCATCTCTATCAGAATTGAGTTAAATTGTAGGACATCTAGCTAGTGTCCAGAGAGTTGCTGGGTGGTGTGATAGAAACCACACCACCCCAGACTGGAATTGGTACCAGAACCTCTTTACTGACAGAAAGAAGATCAGTGGTTGCCAAGGGGAGGGGTTGTCTGGGAAGATGCCAGAGGGACATTTTAGGGTAATGAAAGTGTTCTACAACTTGACTGAGGTAAGGGCTACACATTTGTCAAAACTTATCAAACTATGCTTAAGTAGGTGCATTTATTATATATAAATTAAACCTCAGTTTTTAAAAAGGTGATTAAAAAGAGCTGTGTCACCTCATCTCAGTGCCCATCCCCTTGGTGTACATAAAATAATCAATTAATCGCCCTGACCAGTTTGGCTCAGTGGATAGAGCGTTGGCCTGTGGACCAAAGGGTCCCAGGTTTGATTCCAGTCAAGGGCATGTACCTTGGTTGTGGGCACATCCCCAGTGGGGGGTGTGCAGGAGGCAGCTGATCGATGTTTCTCTCTCATTGATGTTTCTGACTCTCTATCCCTCTCCCTTCCTCTCTGTAAAAAATCAATAAAATATATTTTTAAAAAATAAAATAATCAATTAATCTTCCCAAGTTTCAACAAGCCAAGCAGGTACCTGCTTTTGCTGTGCCACTCTGCAGAAGTTGGGTCTGCCGTGGGATACTCCAGGTTACACAAAATGGCAGAAACCATGGTAAAAACGGGTGATACATGGCAACTAGCTCTTATCCTGGTGCTGGAGATCTGCAGGAAGCAGTGGGACCATGGCCAACTGGAGAGTGCATGGCTCACATAAATTTAACTCCTGGCAGACCCGTGGGCTCAATGCTGCCATACCTTCTGGTCTTTCCAGTTGAATATCCAGCTGTTATTGTGCTTTAACATCTTATATTCTGACAACCAATGCCAACTGCTTCTGTATTGTGTGTGTGTAAGTATTGAGGGTGCGGGTCGTCTCATGTGGCCTCCACAGCAGCGGAAGCTGAAGAGGTTCAGATGTTTGGGATGGGTGGGAAAGGAGGCAAAAGTTAGTGTCTTTTTGTCATAAGCACAGCTCACAGATACCTTTGATGACTTTAGAAAATCATTCCTCCCAGTCCCTGCTCTCATTTCAAAGTCCCTGCCCACCCCAACAGCCCTTCTCTGAGAGCCACAGGGCAGGTCTCTGAAGGATGCAGCCAGGCAGAGGAGAGGAGCTTCTAGGATCCCCTTTCTCCATCTGGGCTCCTCCTCCCACCCCCATGTTCCGGAGGCATCGTTCTGGAAGGCTGTCCCCTTTCGCTCTGGTTCTACACCCGCTCCCCAGCTGTTGTAATCCATTACAGTAACTGTGTACAGGGACATCTCATTTTCACAAATTCAAACCAAACTTCATTTTCTCCCCCAAATCTGACCATGCTTCCCAGCCTAGTCCAGCTCTGTAAATGGTAACACCATTTACCTAGCTGCCCAGGACAGAAACCCTGGCATCATTTTTTTAAATCCTCACTCGAGGTTGTTTTTATTGAGAGAGAGAAAGAGAGAGAGAGAGAGAGATACATTTACGTGAGAGAAATATCTGTCTGTTGCCTCCCATAAGCACCTTGTCCCAGAATTGAACCCACAACCTTTTGGTGTACGGGGTGATGCTCCAACTAACTGAGCCATCTAGATTAAAATTTTTAAAAAATTCATGTGTTTTTATGGAAGGGGGTGAAAATGGGAGACATCTGTAATATTGCCAACAATAAATAATAAATAAATAAGTATATAAATAATGAAATTAACACACAATAAAAAGGAACTTTTTCAATTGTACACTTTTTAATATATTCGGTTCTGTGAATTTCAACACCATTTCCTGTAACCACCACCACAATCAAGATAAAGAGCCGTTACAGTCACAACTGTCCCTCACCTCTAGCTGCTGACAGCCACAGATCCACTATCAGGACAGTTTTATCTTTTCAAAAATGTCACACAAATGGAATCATAATGACTTTGAGATACATCCTCGTTATTGTATCATAATTTGTTCCCTTTCATTGCTGAGTCGTTTGTCCCGTTGTATGACTGGACCCGATTTGCTTGTTTATACAGCCACTGAAAGGCATTTGGGCCGTTTCAGTTTAGGGCAGTTATGAATAGAGCTGCTTTAAACACTCATGCACAGGTTTTTGTCTGGACATATGTTTTCATTTCTTTAGGTCAAATATCCAGAAGAGGGGTGGCTAAGTCATATGGTAATTGTATGTTTGGCTTTCTAAGATACCTTTGGTCTGTTTGCAGAGTGGTTGTACCATTCTGCATTTCTTCCAGGAATATACAAGAGGTCCGATTGCTTCACATCCTCGTCAGCACTTGATTGTTAGAGTTTTTACTTTAGCCATTCTGATAAGTGTGTAGTGGTCAGAAAGCCATTCCTAATGCCTTCTTCTTTACTATCCATGTTCAATTTACCATAAAGTCCTATTTCTTCTGTCTCCAGAAGAGATCTTACATAAATCTGTTTCTCTCCAACTCCATGGCAACCATTATATCTCACCTGAACTATTGCAAAAGCTTCTAACCTGGTTTTTCTTCTTATCCTCATCCTCATCAGTTCACCCCATAGCAAGAGGAAGCTTTTAAGAACATAAATTGAATAATGTCATTGCCCTGAATAAAACCTTTTATGGCTTCCCATTGCAATCCCTCTTCATGGCCTATCAGGTTCTGTGCCATCTTTCCCTGCCTCTCTCTGCCATGTCCACTAGGGCCATCCCAACTGCACTGACATCACTCAGCTGGCCTGGCCCCAAGCAGGCCACACTCTCAATCTCTGCAGGCACTGCTTCCTCCACACTTTACCTGGCTGGCTCACCTCTTCTTTCAGCTTTTGTCTCCAATGTCACTCTTTACAAATATATATATATACTAGAGGCCTGGTGCACAAAAATTTGTGCACCGGGGGTTGGGGAGGGGAGAGTCCCTCAGCCCGGCCTGTGCCCTCTCGCAGTCTGGGACCCCTCGGGAGATAATGACCTGCTGGCTTAGGCCTGCTCCCGGGTGGCAGAGGGAAGGCCCAATCCCTAGGGGCAGCCCCGGTCAGGCTCAGAGCAGGGCTGACTGGGGAATTGGGGCGCCGCCCCACGTCATGCACAGAGCAGGGTGGATTGGGAGGTTGCGATGCCACCCTCAGTCACTCTCAGGGTAGGGCCGATTGGGGGGTTGGGGCACCGCCCCCTGTCACACCCAAGGCAGGGTCGATAGGGAGGTTGCGGCGCCACCCCCTGTCACGCACAGAGCAGGGCCGATCAGGGGGTTGGGGCGCTGCCACCTGTCACTCACAGAGCAGGGCCCATCAGGGGCGTTGGGGCTCCATACCCTGTCACACACAGAGCAGGGTCGATCAGAGGGTTCGGGAGCTCCCCCTTGTCACGCACAGAGCAGGGCCTATCAGGGGTTGAGGAGCTCCCCCCTGTCACTCACAGAGTAGGGCCGATAGGAGAGTTGGGGCACCACCCCCTGTCACACACAGAGCAGGGTGGATCAGGGGGCTGGGGCGCCACACCCTGTCACACTCAGGGCAGGGCCGTTGGGGAGGTTATGGCTCTACCCCGTCACACACAGAGCAGGGCCCGTGGGGGGTGGGTTGGGGTGCTGCACCCTGTCACACACAGAGCCACAGGGCAATCAGGGGGTTGAGGAGCTCCCCCCTATCAGGCACAGAGCAGGGCTGATCAGGGGGTTGGGGTGCCTTCCCCTGTCACAAACAGAGCAGGGCGGATAGGGAGGTTGTGGCCCCACCCCCTGTCACACACAGAACTGCAGGGCGATCAGGGGGTTTGGGCACTGCCCCCTGTCAAGCTGATCCTGGTGCCGGGAGGCCTAGCGGCTCCGCTGATCCCGGTGCTGGGAGGCATATTACCCTTTTACTGTATAGGATAGAGGCCTAGTGCACGGGTGGGGGCCAGCTGGTTTGCCCTGAAGGGTGTCCTGGATCAGGGTGGGGGTCCCGCTTGGGTGCCTGGCCAGCCTGGATGAGGGGATGATGGCTGTTTGCAGCTGGTCACACCCCCTTCAGGGTGGGGGTCCCCACTGGGGTGCCTGGCCAGTCTGGGTGAGAGGCTGAGGGCCGTTTTCAGGTTGGCGGGTGACTGAACCTCTCAACCGCTCCTTTTTTTCTTTTTATTTTTTTATTCTGGGCCAGCTTTAGCCTGAGGCTTGGCTGCAGCTCTGAGGCCTTGGCTGCTGAAAGCAGGTATCTGGTTTGTTTGGGTTCTATAATTGAAACAGTGTTTCAACTCCAGCTCTGAGATCCCGGCTGGCTGAAAGCAGGTTTCTGAGGTTTTGTTTAGCTTCTATATTTGTAACAATGTTTCAAACTGCAAGCTCAGAGGCCGGCAAAGGCAGGTGGGGAACGTTGGCTTTCTCCGTCACTGAAGCAAGCAAGCCTCCTGTTCACTTCAAGCTGCCTAGCTGCCGGCTGCCATATTGGCTGGCAGTTAATTTGCATATCGCCCTGATTAGCCAATGGGAAGGGTAGTAGAGGTAGGGCTAATTACCATGTTTCTCTTTTATTAGATAGGATATATATATATATATATATGTATATATATATATATAAACAATCTTTATATATATTTACTTTAAATAACACTTTTCTTTCAATTACAGTTTGAATACATTATATTAATTTCAGATGTACAACATAGTGATTACACCTTTATATAACTTACCAAGTGATCGCTCCACCCACGTCATTCTTTAGATAGGCTTTCTCTGATCACCCAATCTGAAGTAGCCCTCCCCCCTTGATATTATCTTACACTGAGCTTCCACTGTTTGAATCATATATTTGTCTGTTCATTTGCTTAATATGTGATTCCTCCTTTTTGACTGGGAAGCTCTTGACAACGGTCACCACGTCTGTTTTATTCATTACTACCTACCCAGGTTCCTAAAACAATACAAAAAAAAAAGAATAGTGAGTCCTAACTGGTTTGGCTCAGTGGATAGAGCGTCAGCCTGCAGACTCAAGGGTCCCAGGTTCGATTCCGGTCAAGGGCATGTACCTTGGTTGCGGGCACATCCCCAGTGGGGGGTGTGCAGGAGGCAGCTGGTCGATGTTTTTCTCTCATCCATGTTTCTAACTCTCTTTCCCTCTCCCTTCCTCTCTGTAAAAAATCAATAAAATATATTTTAAAAAAAGAATAGTCATTTGATAAACAAGCGAATGAAAAAGAAAAAGTATCTCTTATTTTTCACTATTATGAAACTGCTACAGGAACACCCTTTTACATAAATGCTTGTGCAGGTGTGCATCCCCTAAAAGTGGTACTGCTGTATTAAATGGTATATACATGTGAAATTTTTATAAATACTGAAAAAGTACCATCCCCAGCTAAATCAACCATCTCTCCCCTAACAGTCTGTAAGAAACTCCATTACCCTGCCAACAGGGATAATACTAGTATAATATTTTAATTTTTAAGTTGATATTTAAAATTTAGTATCTCAGTGTATCAGTCAGGGTCCCCCAGAGAAACAGAACCAATAGGATGCATATATACCTAGAAAGAGACTGGTGTAAGGAATTGGCTCACTCTGGTGGCCTGGAGAGTCCAAAATCTGATGGAGGAGGCTGGCAGGTTGGAGACACAAAAGAGTCGCAGAGGAGTTCTGAAGGCCGTCAGCTGGGGAGTTCCCTCTCGCTCAGGGATGTCAGCCTTTTGTTCTATTCAGGTCTTTACCTGATTAGAAGAGGCCCACCCACATTATGGAGAGAAATCGCTTTACCCAAAGACCACTAATTCAAATGTAAATCTCATCCAAAACATCCTCACAAAAACATCTAGAATAATGTTTGACCAAATATATGGGCAATGTGGCCCAGCCAAGTTGACACATAAAATTAACCATGCACTCAGTACTATTTTAACTTTAATTTCTCAGATAGTAAGTCAGGTAGAAAATATTCACATATTATATATAGTTATGTTTTTTTTCCTATACTATGCCTCCTTTTTATTTGATTTGCTGGAATTCTTTGAACCTTTAAATGAAACTTTTATCAGTTGTATATGTAGAAACATAGTGGTCTTTTACTTTGTTAATAATACTTTTTTCCATAACATATTTTTATATGCTCAAAATTGTTATTTCTTTGATGACTCTTACATTTACATAATGCTAGAAAAAAACCCCTCATTTATAAGGCTTAAAAGTAATTCTATGTAATATCTATACAACTTCTATAGTTTTAAAAAATATATTTGATATTTAATACACCTGGATTTTGCTTTCATTATTTAATTACACTTTTCCAAATGAAGAGGCAACTATCCCAACATTATTTATTGAATAGTCCATCTTTTCCCACACTGACTGAAATAGATTTGGATCACTTAATTAGAAAGAATTCTTGACATTAATCCCCAGAGGGAAAGTAGGGGAGGGAGGGGGCAAGGGGAAGAGATCAACCAAAGGACTTGTATGCATGGATATAAGGTAAACCAATGGACATGGACAACAGGGGGATGAAAGCATGAGGGGGGGTGGGGTGCGGAGGATGGGGGTTTAATGGGGGGGATGAGGACACATTTGTAATACCTTAACTAATAAATAATTTTAAAAAAGAAATGGGAGTGAAAAAAAAAGAGTTCTTGAAATGTAATCTACAACAAGGTATCATCATCTTACCTATCTTACTAGCAAAAACATAAAAGATTCAAAATATCCAGTGTTGGAGAAGGTGCATAGATATGGTACTCTCATGCACAATTGGTGGGAATGTAAATTACTGAACATTTTCAGGAAGATAATACGGAAATATCTATCAAAAATTTTAAAGTATATTTCTTTAATCCAGCAGTTATATCAATTACATATGTAAAAATCTATCTAGCCAAAATACTCACATGTAGATAAATGGATAGATAGATAGATAGATAGATAGATAGATAGATGATAGATAGATAGATAAATGATTAGCTAGATATTAACTGAAGCACTATTTATTACAGCAAAGGAACTGGGAATTATGAAAACCAACCCTAAATGGTTGCATAAATGATAAGATGGTCCTAAAATAAAAGACCATGTAGCGCTCTGGCTGGTGGTGCTCAGTGGTTAAGAAGCATCAACCTGCACATTGAAGGATCACAGGTTTGATTCCCAGCCTGATCAGGGCATGTTCGGGAGGCAACCAATTGATGTATCTCTCTCACATCGATATTTCTCTCTCTCTCTCTCTTTCTTCCTCCTATTCCCTCCCTTCCACTCTTTCTTAAAAAATCAATGGAGAAAATACCCTCAGGTGAGGTTATTAACAACAACAACAAAATACCATGTCACTGTTAGAAAGAATATACTGGGTCTGCATATTCTAACATGGAAAGATCACCCCCAGATGAAAAATAGATTTTCAAAACAATACATGTAGTATTATTCCATTTATGCATTTTTTAAAAGTACATATTTATGATGTGCATATATGGGTATAAACAAAAGAGAGATTACCTCGAGAAAGGGAGAAGTAAAGTGGCATTTCACAGTTTACTTTCTATTGTTGTATTATTTTATAATAGAGATATCTTTGTGCATTATTACACAATTTTAAAAAATTAAAGCACTTATAATGGACGAACATTCACCAACTTGATTCTGACCAAGGTAGAACAGAGGGCACAGAGATTTAAGTTGCATGAAAAATCAGAGAGATCCTGTGAGATTAGCTGGGATAATGAGGATAAATCATTTAACACCGTCAGGCCTCCAAGTGCCCATTCCTCAAATCCCAGGCATTGAAAACAGAGAGTGTCTTCTCTAAGAAAAATGAGGGTGGTGTTCCCGTGAGGTGGGGGAATGTGAGCAGAACACACCATCAAGAAATGACCACCAGGGCAGAGGCACAGAATATATGTGAGAGGGTCTTATCGCTCCCACCCACCCCCGGGTAGGGCCAGCACATGCCCTTGGACACTGCCATTTCTCTCACTGATATAAGATAAAAAATGTACACAAGCCCTGGCTGGTGTTGCTCAGTGATTAGAGCATCAGCCCTAACACCAAAGGGTCTCAGGTTCAATTCCCAGTCAAGGGCACATACCTGGGTTGCAGTTTTGATCCTGGGTCCCAGTGGGGGTGCATGCGGAAGGCAACCAATCCATGTCTCTCTCAGTGTTTCTCTATTGCTCTCTTCCCTTCCTCCCTCCCTTCCACTCTCTCTAAAAAATCAATAAAAAAATATCCTCAGGTGAGGATTAACAACAAAACACACCCCGAGGTTGACTATCAGAATAATTACACCCAGACAAAGCCCTATCTGACCGGTCTCCTGTGAGGAGTCACATGAAATTATCAGCAGTGAGTTCAAAACATGATCAGATTTCTGGCACTGCTCTATCAGTCTCTCCCCAGACTGGTCTCCAGACACCCTCCAAAAGCAGGCATGGGATTTTCCCAAATTAGAGGGCTCCTGTGGACGCTTGAGATACATGACAACAGCCTTTGAGGTACAGTGTCATACCCTTTGGGGAAGAGCTTCCTATCATAACAGCTAGAAAGAAAATTTAAAATGGTAACTTAGGGAAAAAATGGCACAGAGCCAAGGCTGTCCCTGTAGCACCAAGAGTCTGGCTCATAAGCTTTCTTCAGTGAGGGAGAAGAGGTGAAGTGATAACTGGTGCACTGGGGATTGCGCAAAACTGGCTTCTGTGAAGGCAGGCGTCCTACTTGGGAGCGCCTTTCCTCTTGCACACTGTGGCTGACACAGATGGAGACCATCGCTGTGGCCTGTGAGACAAGCGTGCAGCAGAACTGGTCGACAGCTTTGCAATTCAGCAAAGATTTCCCCCACAGATGATCTCTTTAACTTGTAAAATAATCTCGAGGGGTTGGCACCATCCTGCTGTCTTTACAGATGACAGCACTGAGGATTACATCTGTGAAATGAATACAGAGTGTGAAAAGGGAACCTTTGCTGTTTTAGTTTCAGCCAAGAACAATCAACAGATACCAAGCACCACCACAGCCGAACGAATGGGAGGTGTTGGACCATCCATGCGGACTCTGAGAACGAATTCTGTCAGCACTCGCTCAAGACCCCAGTTAGGCCAAATACAAGGAGCTGGGAAGTGGAAGAGGCAGACATGGAGGACTGTTCTGGAGTGCACTGTGTTGACCCCAGTGGGAAGGCGAGGAGAACGCAATAGAGGGACTCCAAGGTAGCAGCGGTGACGGCTTCTGCCAGGTGCTTGCTGGGAGGAATCAGAACGTGGCTCACTGGGTCTGGCAGAGCAAAATAAGAGTGAGCTGCTGGGCCACCAACAATGGGACAAAGGTGTGTAGCTCCCTTGGACCAACTAAGGGCCCTTTGCTGAGGAGCCAGCCCAGAGTCATTTTAAAAATGATACCTCCCAAGGGTCAGCTTAGAGGAGCAATGCAATCCAATGAGGAATGCCCAGGAGCTGAGAGTGTCAGATGTGGCCAAGCAGAGGAGACACTCCACATCCAAGGAAGGCACAGAGACCATGCCAGTGGGAAGTCCAAGAACCTGTAAGGTTCTCATGGGAGAATGAGCCGGCACTAGATGTCTGCCTCGACCAGAGGACTTCGGCTTCAGGTCATAACTGTACCAGGCCAGCTAGTCCTGCCCCTCATGCCTACTCTCTACCCATAGGGTGGAGCCCTATGTGGGTTCAAAATAAAAGCTAAAGAGTGGGAGAGACAATGAGATGAGATGGAGCCAAAAAAGAGAAATCCCAGTGGCCATCCTTCCTCCGCAGGCTGCGAGCCCGAGGCATTGCAGAGCCGGAAGGGAGACACGATACTGGAATAGAATTGGGAATTTTGATGTAACACTGGCCTGGAGCTGTGTGACTATTAAGCTGGACTGGTCTTTTTATTGTCAAAGGGTGTCTGAAAAAGCCATGGCACCCAAGCATCCAAGCTGCAGATTGACAGGGTGTAAGGGAAGAATAAAGTTAGGGTGTACTTTAATCTTGTCAAGTCCAGCTCATTCAATAGCATGATTATATTTGATTCTAGATGGCCTCAGGGTGCAGTCATTTGCCTCTTTGGCTTTTAGCATCTGCATGACATCCAGGGCAGCTCTTGGCTTTTGAACGACCAGATGTAGAGAGGGGCTGCTGCCCGAGAGTGGATCCAAGCCTGGCAGCACTGGATCATTTGCCCACACCAGGGTCTGGTACAGCACAGGCCTGGAGGGCACCTGGCCCAGGCCTCACAATTACTCTTTGGACATGATCACCAGATAAGATTAAATGTAGACTCGTAGACTTGCAGAGATATCCTGACAGGTCCCAACTTCAGACCTGTGGCTCATTTCCGACTTTACACTTCAATGAATTCTGTCAAAAAACAAGGAAATATAACCCTAAAATTATTTTCAGAACAGTACAATTTCATGTTAAGAATGCTGCTCTACTATTATAATCCCATTTTAGCATTTCATCACTTTTTTTCATATACTAGGAACCTCAAAAAATAGAAGTGGCCTGACTTCTGAGATGCCCTGCTCTAAGGACATTGGTCATCCTTTGGTTGCCTAGCACCTGAATCCTTTCCCATGTTTAGGGAACTGCTCAAGTATGAATTCCGAACCTTGGTGGGAACAGAGCCCAGCTCCCACTAGAGAAGCTGACAATGCTTGGACCTTGTTTTCCATGCATCCCTCCTATGTTTACACATTCAGGTGCATCTCTCCAAATTCTAAATCTGAAGCTACAAAATGGTACAAGAAGCTGGGACAGTAGAGAATTAATTCTAGTGGTGGCAGTAGTAGCACCAGTAGAATGTGGCTCTAAGGCCCAGTGGTCAGTGTGTGCATGTTTGCGGGGGAGGGGCCGCTGTGTCCTCATTGGATTGTGTCAGTGGCATGACTTCTATGTGGTCTTGGCTGTGCAGCTTCCTTTATTCTGCAAGCCTGGTTCTCAGCTTTCCTGGAAGATCTCTGAGCCATAACATTTTTATCATATAATCCTTAAATTAGCCAGAGTTGGCTTCTGTTGCTGCAATTAAAACCATTACAATGATTATGAGCTAAGAAAACCTGCATTCTAATGAGAGATGCTCAACCCATTAGAAATCTCTTTGATGCATTAAAACAGCGAAGAAACATTGCTTGATATCCGATCAACTGGCAAACACCCAGAAACCAGACAAAGCCAAGTATGGGTGGGAGTATGGCTCAGAGCTCCAATGGCTGCAAGGCTGCTGGCTCTGCCTTTTTTCTTGTTTTCTGTCTACTTGGGCCCTATCAACTCTCCCATCTGGGCCACCCAACAGAAGAAAAGGCTGTGGCTGGGCCGTGTGGACTGCACTGTCACTTCCACGAATTATCTCACTTTAATTCTAGGTGTTCACTACTGTGATGAGCAAGATAGCTCATAATAAATGCTCAATAAATGTTAGCTATGAATATTTTTCTTGCTTTTAATTTATTTTTTGAGCAAGATTACACACATATACTCAGGAAAAAAAATTAACTGTGTAACAGGCTATTCGAAGACAAACTGCTAACAGTTTCCTGGGTATTCCTTCCCCCAATTCAGTGGTTCTCAACCTGTGGGTCGCGCCCCCTTTGGCGGTCCAACGACCCTTTCACAGGGGTCGCCTAAGACCATTCTGCATATCAGATATTTACATTACGATTCATAACAGTAGCAACATTACAGTTATGAAGTAGCAACGAAAATAATTTTATCGTTGGGTCACAACATGAGGAACTGTATTTAAAGGGCCAGAAGGTTGAGAACCACTGCGGGCCCAATCCACTCCTTTGGAAATGTGAAGCAAATTACAGTACACCTCTGCCCATCGCACTCCGGATGTCACTCGACATCCTGACACGGCCACAAGGCCCCACAATCTGGTCCCTGCTGACTGTCCTGACCTCATTCCCACAACTGTCCCCTCACTCAGTCCCTTGCAGTCACTCTGGCCTCCCTGACCTCCTTGACTGAATGCCCACAACATTTCACACCTCAAAATCTTCTTTCTTACAAGTCTCTGCTCAACATCACCTCCTCTGAGAGGCCTTCTCAGACTGCCCTCACTCTTTGTCCCATACTCTGCTTTTCCAGTCTCTGTCTTCCCCTGGCCTGATGTTGTGTATGTTTCTCAATCTATTGCCATCGGCTTCATGCAGCAAGCCCTGCTCATGCTGGCTGCCCAGCATCAGTGAGCACTGTCCCCTGGGGCTGCTCTGCAAGTCCTCACTAGGTGCACGTGCGGGTATATGTCCCCTTCTCTTACAACTCACTTTTCTTATACTTTGCTTTTTTCATATAACAATACATCTCAGAGTTCGATCTCCACTGGTCTATGTAGATCTGTCTCATTCTTTGTAACAGATGCATAGTATTTCTACTATTGGATGCCCCATAGTTTTTATTTAACCAAACCCTTTACTGGTGAATATAAGTTATTCCCAGTTTTGTACTATCACAGAACAAACAAACAAAGAGAAAACTCTGTGGTAAATGTTCTCCTTTGTGAACACAACAGTCTATCTATACAATAAACTCATAAAGGTCAGCTGGGTCAGATAGCGTAGGATTTTTTAATCTTGAAAGATATCACCAAGTTGCACCCCAGAGAAGAGTCCAAGTAACAGGGAAATAGATAGAGGAGTAGGAGATGAGGCTGGGGGTGGGGCGGGGTGGGGGCGGGGAGGGAGGCAGGAAGCTGACACAGTGGATCTGTAAGCCACTTGAGGACTGTGGCTTTAACTAGATATGGGGAGACTATGGGATTTTAAGTAGTGGAGGGATGTGACCTGCTTGTGTTTTTTTTTTTTTTGGGGGGGGGGGGATTACAGCATTTTATTGTTTTGCAACTTATTTTTCTCAGAATTAGCAATAGGTCATGAACATCTTTCCATGTCAGCATGTCTACTTCATTATTTTTAATGACTGCTTAGCACTTCTTAACATAAACATACCATATTTCATTTAACTAGTCCTATATTGATAGGTATTTCAGTCCTCCACAGTTTGTCTCTAATACAAACATTGCTGCAATATACATCCTTGCTATTTATATACACAGGGTGAAGCAAAAGTAGGTTTATAGTTGTTCATATGGAAAATAATACAATAATTAATAAATGGTAATACAAGAATAAACTAAGTTTACAGTTGTGAGTAGGCAAAACACAGAGTTGATTTTTGAAAATATATGTGTTTTTTTTTATAGTAATGTCTTTATTTTTTTTTATTTTTTATTTTTTTCATTGCTAAAAGTATTACAAAGGGTATTACATATGTGTCCTTTCCAACCCCCCCCCCCCGCCCCGCGCCCTTGACAATCCCCTGGCCTCCCTTACCCCCCAGTGTCTTATGCCCATTGGTTATGCTTATATGCATGCATACAAGTCCTTTGGTTGATCTCTTACCCCCCTCCCTCCTGCCCCCCAACCCTCCCTGGCCTTCCCACTGCAGTTTGACAATCAGTTTGAGGCAGCTCTGCCTCTGTATCTATTATTGTTCAAAAGTTTGTAACGGTCTTTATTATTCATGAATGAGTGAGATCATGTGGTATTTTTCCTTCATTGCCTGGCTTATTTCACTTAGCATAATGCTCTCCAGTTCCATCCATGCTGTTGCAAATGGTAAGAGTTCCTTCTTTTTTACAGCAGCATAGTATTCCATCGTGTAGATGTACCACAGTTTTCTAATCCATTCATCTGCTGATGGGCACTTAGGCTGTTTCCAGATCTTAGCTATGGTGAATTGTGCTGCTATGAACATAGGGGTGCACATATCCTTTCTGATTGGTGTTTCTGGTTTCTTGGGATATATTCCTAGAAGTGGGATCACAGGGTCAAATGGGAGTTCCATTTCCAGTTTTTTGAGGAAACTCCATACTGTCTTCCATAGTGGCTGCACCAGTCTGCATTCCCACCACCTGCTTGTGTTTTAAAGGATCATTCTGGCTGCTGTGTGGAGAACACATTCAAGGGGGCAATAGCAGAAGCAAGTGGACAAGGTAGATTATTAAGGAATGCAGGTGAGAGATGGTGATGATAGCCTGAACGAGAGTGGTAGCAGTAGGTGGAGTGAGGAGTGGTTGGATTTGGGATATACTAGTTTAAAGATTTGCTGATGGAGTAAATGACAGAGGAAGAGTCAAAGATACCTCTCAGGTCTTGGGGCGGAGCAGCTGAAAGGATGGGAAAGCAAAGCCTGTGTTACCTGGGACTCCACTCCTGAGATGTTGGAAGTGTGGGGCTGGTGAGGCAGTAGCTGGTGGAGGGCAGTACAATTTCCTAACAGGTAAGTTGTCTTGATGTTAGATTGTTTGTGTGGTTTCAAAGAGGTACAGCTGAACTGCAGTGGACCCAGCTAATGGGTAAATGAGAGCAGTGACCACCTCGAGCCCAGTTCCCTGGTTGGGCCCTCGTCCCTCCTTTCTCTTTACTTTCCCATCATTGCATGCTGCTGTATGTGTTGCTGGACACCTCGGTTCCCTATCAGCCTAAAGTGTTTCCTAGTCATTCCCTTTTTAGTATCCCTATGTCTGGCCTTCTCCTCATCTGTTGTTGCAGGATGCTGAAGAGGACAGCAAAGGCTCTGTGTTGTCAATATATCAGGAGGGCTCTGAACCACGAAGGGGCTGTCAGATTCTGACTGGCTGCAGCAGCTTATCAGGACATATCAAAGACTAGGAGAAGACGATAAAATCAACAGATGAGACAGCCATCATTTGAGGTCAACCAACTCCAGATGAAAGTCAGTTCTCTCAAGCTCACTCCTGTGTCCTCTCCCGACAGTCCAACAGGCTGAGCAGCCTGACCTGCCTTCTACTCAGCCACACTGGTTGCCTTTCTGTTCCTCTAACACAGTGAGCTTGTTCCCACCACGGGGCTTTGGGACTTGCTGTTCCCTCCACCTTGAATGCTCTTCATGCAGCTAGCTCCTACTCATCAGTTCAAATGTCCCTTGTCAGCCCAGGCCTTTTTTGCCATCTCTCTCTAAAAAAAAGGCCCTTGCTAGTTTCTATTTCGATTTCCCTTTTTGCTTCCTTCCTTCACTTGAAATTGCCTGGTTGGTTTGTTTACTATCTGTCTTATTCACTCATGTTCCCAGAGTAAGGGCTCAGGGCACTTGATGAATGGGAAGCAGAGTGATGGAGAAAGGTCTGGCATTGTGGAGAGGAAGCGCACATGCATAAATAGTGCAAATAAATCTGAACTTTGACTTAGATGCATTAGACTTGGGAGGTTGCACTGCCCACTCCCATGATGCAGCTGCTTGTGAGGTCAATGCAGCCTTATGATTCTGTAAGACATCTTAGTCTGAATTCCCCTTTCTACCCAAGTGACCCTAGGACCCCAGCACCAAGGATGTCCCATTACTAACTTGGCTGACAGAATGAAGATAAAGAGAGAAGGCAATAAGCATAGGTTCTGACATATTCTTTGCTTGTATCAGCAAGTAATTTCAACTTTCATCCTTTCACCCCTTGCATTCAAGTGTCTATTATACGCAAGGGACTATGCTAGGTTTTTTATAAGGACAAACTTCAAAACACTTACTTCCGGAAGAACCAACGTTACCTAGATTCAACACTAGCACCTCTTGAGAAGGGGTGGGTCCCTGCCTTTTTCCAATCTGACAGGAGACTTATTGAGAGACTCCTTAGCCTTAGAAATTGCCCATGGTCCTGGCACCTGCTAGAAGAGAGGGTTCTGGGAATCAGTTCTGAATGATTGTGGGTGGTGATGGATAAAAGTGGCTCCTTCCCTAACCTTTTAAGATAGTAAGAGCAACCTTATCCAGCAATCTCCGCCTTTCCATTAAGTTTATGTTCCTCAATCAAATGCATGCAGTAAAATGGCACAAAGTAATTTGGTAGAGAGCAAAAGATTATTATGTTGCTTTAATTCCATGCATATCAAACGTCAAAACCACTTGCTGGGTGCACATTTTAGGACAGGCACTATGTGGTTAGGGAGGGCCACTGCAGGAATGTACCACTTGGGTACCAAGGTGGAGAGTGATGAGCTAAGTGGAAGAGATCATTTCTTCTGGAGAAATTGGGCTGAAAATCACTTTCCAGGGGAAAGAACAAGAGTCTCTGTTGGCAGAGTTAGGCAGTCAGTAGCAAGACACTCACATTCCCTGAGGAGAGACAGAGCATCCTCTGTGTCCGTATCTTCATGTGTCTGCCTTGAGACACCATCATGGAACAATGTGGACCCTACACAAGCTGATGTGAGGTTACCAGTGAGAAGTCAGGGTCCTTGAGAGAAAAGATGGGGGAACAGGAGAAGAAAGAGCAGAAAGCAGGAAGTGGATGCATGTGCAAAATTGCTAGAAATAGGTGTCCAGGGAAAGGAAAGAGAACAGATTACTTGGAATGCAGAAAGAGGAGGAAGCTCAAAAGATCTGGATTCTGGGAAAAATAAGTTTGGTGAGGACAAACTTTGGAGGGATACCCAGAGGGCCAAGCTTCCTTATAAAGAGCTCAACTACTGACCTTCCTCTTTTTAAACATGTGACTCTTCTCTAAGTATAAAAGCCTGTTGTTCATGGAAGAGAAAAGGTGGTCCAGTTGGATAAGGTTCAATTTGCTTCTATGACCTGTTGTATTTGAAAAGCCATCTATCTGCCTGGAGGAAAAGACAAGGCACCTAATTTTGCTTGTGCTCAGGGAAGAGGCAATTGGGATTACAACCCTAGAAAGACTTGGACTTAGAAGGAATGCATGTAGATAAACTTAGGAAGATGGAGCAGTGTGGGGTTTACTCTCCATGAGGGAAGAGGTTATAGAAACTGGAAAGTGGCAAGGACAAGGCAATGGAGAGATGTTGCTGGTGAGGGTTGGGCACTGGTGAGAGCAGGAGGAAGACTAAAGGTGAACTCAGTCCCAGCTGAGCGGGAACCTCTCTATTTCACTTGGTCCTCTATAAGAAGCTCCAATTCAGGAATGTGCTGGACAGATGGGCATCAGTCATTTGTTACCAGTAACAGGCTAAATACTCAAAGCTTTATTTTAAATGTCTACCTTAATGATAACTTAGAGAAGATTAAAGGTGACTCTTGAGTGACATAAATCTCATGTACATATGCTTTCTTCAGGGGGAAAGGGTGAATGTAACACTCGGTGGAGCAAGAAGAAGAGATACAGTGAAGCTGAGAATGGACTCACCTTGATTTGGGGCTGGGAAACCCATGCTCAGAGAGGATTCTGACCCATCATTTTTTTGTTCAGAAAGGATGACCCCAAGTCTCTGAAGCTTGGGCTTTCTCTTTGTCTACATCATATCTGTGGGGCGGTTCCACCAGCCCCACCCTGCACCTGTGCACATCCTCCTGCCCAGCCTGACACTGGTGGGCTTTCTGCTGCTGCTGCACTTCAAAATTGCTGAGGCTGCATGGGATTTCTTCTGACCTTTGGGGGACACGCTCTGTGCCCTCACTGACTATGGCTACCCGCAAACGGCTTTCCCCCTGCAGTACAAGCTGTTCCGCTGGCCTGTGCATGGAGTAATTGCTGCTCAGGTTTTGGACCTCGTCCTTTGGACCCTGTAGCATTGTGATCATTTCCCTATAACTTACCAACCAACAATGGGATGAGTGATGCCAAAGGCCTCCCTGTCTGCTGATGTGGTGCTTCCTGGGAGGTTGGAGCTGTGTCTTGCCCTCTATTTCATCCCCATGGTGGTCACCATCTTCTGCTACTGGTACTTCATGCATAGCATGCTCTCCCTGCCCCAACTGGATACCTGGGAGTGCTGGAGAGCCATGGGGCTGGCCACTGTGACCCTCTTCAAGTTCCCAGTCTGTTTGGGGATCTACAATGTGTCTCATTTGACGGGGTTCTTCCGATGAGAAGTCAAATCTGGTGGGTATGTGAGGTGTTGCTCAGTGCTTCAGTGCTTTTGATACTTGCATCAGCCCCTTGATTTCCTATTTTTCCTCCTCAGCTGTCCACAAAGCCTTTGATGAAAGGCTACAGAAGCTACAGAGCTTGGGTGCCTTACTGTCAATGTGCCAGAGGATAAGAGTTGGGGAACCATCTGCAAAGAGAAGAGATGGGAGCTTAAGTCTGACCAATGTCAGCTTCACAGTAGACTAAATTTACAAACTTGTTACTTCCTTACAAAGGCTAAAAAGGGGGAACAATGAAACAAGTGGGTCGAGTTCTCCTGTGCCTAGTTTAAGAAGCAAAGAAGAACAGTGAGCATCTCAAATCCAACTCATTCATTTGGGTGGGTGTTTTCATGTTATTCCCAGGAGTTTATCACATTTCCTTATTTATGGTTGAAACTGCTTCATGGTAAGCCACAAGCTCTGTTATCCTGGAGTATCCCAGTCCTGGAATTCTTTATCTTCCCCACTCAGTATCAATAAGATACTAGCATTCACTTATCTACTACAGAGCTCATTCGTATATCCTTGGCCCTGATTTGCTGGGGTGGGTTCCATATACTGGGTCTGAATGTCCAGCATAGTCAAGAGTCTGGAGAGCCAGACAGAATCCTGCACATGAGCCCCAAGGACCAGCCCCCCAATCAAAGCAATTGCTGGCTCAGGTCTATAAAACGTGCAAGAGGAGAAAGAGTTCTTGAGAGAAGAGTCAGTGCTAGTGTGAAAAATTCGAGTCAGGCCCTAGTCAGTTAGGCTCAGTGGATAGAGCGTCAGCCTTTGGACTGAAGGGTACCAGGTTTGATTCTGGTCAAGGGCACATACCCGGGTTGCAGGCTTGAGCCCCTGTAGGGGGCGTGTAGGAAGGAGGCAGCTGATCCTCGAGTCTCTCTCATCATTGATGTTTCTATCTCCCTCGCCCTCTCTATTTCTCGCTAAAATGAATATATATATATATATAATCCAAAGAGGATATTTGCTTTAAGAAAGAAAGAAAGAAAGAAAGAAAGAAAGAAAGAAAGAAAGAAAGAAAGAAAGAAATTTGAGTCAGGATACTTTTGAGTAGTTATGTCATTTTTAATCCCCAACATTCTGTATTTGTGTCTTCTTTTTTCCTTGATCTGCCTTGCCAGAGTCTGTTAATTTTTCTTTTCAAGAAAACAAGATCTTCTCTAGCATTTATTTTTGTTTTCTGTTTTATTAATGTCTAATTTTATCTTATTGTTTGCTTTTTTCTACTGTATTGAGTCTTTTCAGTTCCTTTTCTAACTTTTATAAGTTGGATGCTCATTAATTTTCCCCCTTTGCTAATATAAGTATGTAAGACTATAGATCTCCCTCAAAGAGCAGTTCTAGTGGAATACTACAAGTTTTGATTTGCATAATTTTCATTATTTGAGTTCTAAATCAGCTCTAATTTCCATAAAATTTTTTCTTTGACTCTTGAGTTTAGAAATGTTTCTTAATTTTCCAAGCATATGGATTTTTTCTCTTGATCCTTTTGTTATTCATTTCTAACTAGATTGCACCATGGTCAGAGAATATTGTTTGAATGGTACCAGTTCTTTAAAATTTGTTGAAAATTACTTTTTAGCCTAGGTCACACAGTGGTCGGCAAACTCATTAGTCAACAGAGCCAAATATCAACAGTACTTCTTCAAAATAGACTCGCCCAGGCCAAAAACCGACTTGTGCTCATGGGCCACAAAGTTTCAATCTCACTGTACCCGTGCCCGCACGTGGTATTTTGTGAAAGAGCCACACTCAAGGGGCCAAAGAGCCGCAGTTTGCCGACCACGGGCCTAGGATATAGTCAATCTAATGTTCTAGGTGTGATAAGAATACAGATTCAGCAATTGTTGTGTTCTGGTCTTCTCTCCATGTGCCTTAGATCAAACTTTTTAATTTGTGATATTTAAATCTTTATAACCTTTATTTATTTTGTCTATTTGATCTATCAGTTACATGAAACATGTATTACATGCTCCTCTATGAGGGTAAATTTGTCTATTTCTTCTTGTACTTCTGTCTTCCTGGTGAATCAAACTTTTCATCATTCCTTTTACCTTAAAAACTATTTTTTTCTGATATTTAATATAGCCACATTAATTTGTTTTTTTTGTTGTGCTTTTTTGTTAGTATTTGCCTAGCATATCTTTGCATACTTTTACTTTCAAACTTCCTATATCCATATGTTTTAAATGCGTCTTTTAATAAGCAGTATATAGAGTGGTTGGATTTTTTGTAATCTGGTCAGACAATTTGTATTTGTCTTTTAATTATAACATTTTATTCATTTATATTTATATACTAATAATTTTCAATTTATTTATTCAAATCAATTTATTTCTGCCATTTTATTGTTAAACACTTCCGTTGAAGCATAAACACATACTGAAATATTCATACATACTATACTTGGCCAAATAACAATTGTATTGGCCAAATGAATCATCACAGTAAAAAGTAAAAAATGAAACATCTACCATCTTATTCTGTGCTTTCAATTTTCCTCATCTTAATTTTTTTTTTTCTCCTCTTGCCTTCCTTTGGGGTTAAGTTTTTTTTTTATTTCTTTTCATTTCTCATATTTTCATATACATTTCTCACATGGCTGACTGGAAATTATATACTCTGTTTTTATTATTTTAGTGGTTATTTTAGACAATTTAATGTTAGGAATTCCTTTGTTTGTTCCTCCCTCCCTTTCTTCCTTCTTCCCTTAAAAACCACACATTGAGGAAAACCAATTCAGAAGACATTCAGGTATGTGAAACCTGTACAGCAATTTTCCAAGTGTGGTATGAAGACCCCTGCGGGGTCCAGAGACTCTTTAAGGGATCGGTGAGGTCAAAACTATTTTCATAATGGTACTAAGATGCTAATTGCTTTTTTCATTTTCATTCTTTTACGACTGAATTCACAGTGGAGTTTTCAGAGGCTGCCTGATGTGATATCACGAAAGACTGAACACAGAGCAGATATGAGAATACACATCTGCCTCCTATTACTCTGGACATTAAGAGGACTTACAGAATTGTCAAACAATGCCACTCTTCTCAATAGTTTTTGAAATTTTAGTTATTTTTATGAAAAAATGTTATTTGTATTAATATTATGATTTTTATGATTATTATTTTAAAATAATACATATTTTTTGAATTTTCTGTTTTAATTTCTAATATGGTAAATGTCAATAGCTATAACCTACATAAACATAAAAAAACTCCTTGGGGTACTTATTAAGTTTTAAGAGTATGAAGGGACCCTAAGATCAATAAGCTTGTGAGTAGCCGATCTAGTGACATGATAGACTACGCTTGTTCTGCTGAACACAATTGCATGTACTATAGAAAATATTTTGCTTCCTGGTGAATAAGCTTGTAATGATTCAAAATTTTGAGTTAATCTTTAATGCTGCTTAAACTTCCAGAGATGTGGTTTAAAATCAGCCTGGTCAAATGTAAAGCTTTTTGATGTATTAAATCAGAGACAAAAACTAGAACTATTCTGTCATGAGATAAAGAGTAACAAAACTGGTTCAGATGGACAAGATATAATGCTTGGCTCAGTCAGAGTATTCAGCACCTTATGCTAGTCAGGATTTTCTTCTTTTTAAAAAAAAAATATTATTATTGATTTCAGAGAAGAAGGCAGAGAAAGAGAGATGGACACATCAATGATGAGAATCATCAATCAGCTGCCTTCTGCACATCCCCTACTGGGGACTGAGCCCACAACCTGGGCATGTGCCCTAATTGGAATCCTAGTTCATAGGTTGACGCTCAACCACGGAGCCACACGGGCTAGGCTGGAGTTTTCTTCTTGTTTTACGGGGCAGGAATACTTCATCTACATTTAGGTGGTAGTGTACTGATCCAAAATATAATTAGGATTTCTGATCTTAGAAACTGTATGAACTGGAGGAGGGGAAGGCTCGCTCAATACTAATTATATTTGCCCTATATTATCCTGTAAAAAACCTGTACATTTGATTCTTGTCAGCAAAGGTTAAAGAAAGCTTGTGAGGCCAAAAGTTATAAATATACTTTGCGTGCTTTATTTTGGAAGGGGGGTATCACAAAGCCTCAGTTTTGTTGCTAGAGTACTTGATAACATCGAGTTCATATAATCTAGTTCAGTGCAATGACTGTTAATGACTGTTACACCTGCTGGTAAATACAGTAAGTGGTTCCGGGAGCATTGTGTTAGGGGGCAAAAAGGAAGGTTTTCCTCAGCTCCCTCTGGTTTTCGGGTTTATGGTGGAGAGGGTGAGCTTCCACTGGACAGGGCCTCTGACGTGAAGTCATTTAGTTTATGAAAAGTTATGTGAGGGCTTTCTCCTTAAGATAGCACACCCCTAACCAGCACTTCACAGCCATTGAATGCATGCTTTTTTGACACGTTGCTAATTGTTTGCAGCTGTGTTCCATTGAACAAGTATTACTTGGCAAAAATAAAATTATATTAAACATGCATTTTCAATCCACCACTCCATCCTTCTTGCAACTCCAACCTCCCTGCAAAATCCTGCTCTGAGATTCTAACCAGCTCACTTGGCAGAGGCTCTGCCCCACCCCCACTTGGCTGGAGAGCTGATGGCTTACAGGAAATCTACTGAGAGCCTAGCTCTGGCTTTTACAACACACTCCCATGTGGGAACCTCACAACTGGGGCAGGGTGCAGAGTGCTCAAGAGGGAGGGGGAAGACAGAACTGATCAGTGCACTTGAAGATTATAGTTTTATTACAACGTGCACTGCAATCCCCTTTCAAGAACGAGCCAGCAATTAGAGGTGGGCATTTGTTGCTTTGGCCTTCTTGAAAGCACCCCACCTCTGTGATGTGGTTTGGTGGAGCTGACCACATTCCCCACTTCATGTTCCAGGAGTAGCTGTGTGACCCAGAATCCAGGCCATCAGCCTAGTTCCCTCTGACCACAGCAATGGTTCACACATGTGCATTTGTCTCATTCTAGGCCAAGGAAAGTTAGCCCAGCCATTCTCTTTCAACCATTTAGGAGAAAGAACCTCTCTTCCACTGAGCTGAACCTGCATTGAATGCTGGCCATCATTTTGGGGGTCACATTGAGGAACGAGGCTGAAGCTGACCTGAAGGAAGGCAGAACGGCAAGGCACCAAGTCCAGGAACTGCATGTCCCTTCAAAGCAGACATGCGCTGGGCTTTTCAGATCTGAAAACCAAAAATTCTCCCTCTTTTAGCTTAAGCCAGTTTGACTTGGTTTTCTGCCACTTACAACCAAAGAATATGTCATTTCACAAGCGATCATAGTTGCAGCAAGTCTTTTTTCATAATTTTTTAAAATATATTTTTATTGATTTCAGAGAGGAAGGGAAAGGGAGAGAGAGATAGAGATAGAAACATCAATGACGAGAGAGAATCATTGATTGGCTGCCTCCTGCACGCCCCCACTGGGGATTGAGACTGCAACCAGGGCATGTGTCTTTGACTGGAGTCAAACCCGGGACTCTTCAGTCCACAGGCCCACACTCTATCCACTGAGCCAAATCAGCTAGGGCTCTCCATTTTTAAAAAATTTGGATTAAAACTTTAAGTATAAAAAAAACTTTAAGTATGGAAACTTAGAAACATAAAAAATATGATATACCAATCATGCAGAAAGGGTGTTTATTAACAGCCATCTTTCTTGAGATTTTTAAAGTTGATGTTCTACCTCACTGGACCTCTTTGTCAGAGGCAGCATTATTTTGGAATTTAAATGTCTCTCTCCTGTCCATGGGCAGGTCCATGTCCTGTCCATGAAATATACTTTGTGCTTAAATTCATACACAGTGTTTAGTATTCTTTTGTGTGTTTTTAGTGTTTATAAATATCATGTGGTACAAGTCATTCTGTAATTAGCTTTTTTCCACCCAACATTATACCTTTGATGTCTACCCTTTTGATACTTATCACTGAAGCTTACAGATCTCATCCATTCCTTTTATCTGCTAAATAACATTCCCTTGTATTCCTAAGCCATTTTACTTTTCCATTCTACTCCTTATAAACATTTAGATAATCTCCCATTTTTCACTAGTATAAAAATGCTGCTTTGAAATCCCTGTGCATGTCTCTTGGTACATATGTGGGAAAGTCCCTTGAAGAAGAGAAATACTGGCTGGCATGGCATGTGCACTTTCGGCAGCAGCTGCCAAACTGCTCTCCAAAGTGATAGCATAAATCCAGCTTTCTGAAAAAAAGGCTCACTGCCTCCCCAGTGGTTCTTCTTCCAACCGTGGCCCTGCAGCCGACACAGGTGACTATTGGGAGGGGACAGGCTAGGCATGTGCTAGCTGCCAGCAGGAAAAATAATTCAAATGAGGCCTGAGACCCTCAATGTAACCCAGTGGATTGGTGTACACATGGACTGTGGTGGGATGCAGTGGAACAGACAAGCTCTCCTGGATTCTAGAGGTAAAGGAGTGGTCCATCTCCCCATTTCTCACCTTTCTTAACCAAATCCGCCTTGCCATGAGCATCCAAGGAAAGCATAAAGCTAAAATGATATGATTAAACCCAGCAGAGAGAGGTTTCTCCCCCCATTCCGTAGTTCATATGGAAGTGCACTCAGGCTGGTGAGAATGGTGACTGGAAGGCTAGAAATTCTTGGTTCTGTAGGAGAGCACACATTGACAATGGAGTGAAGGGAAAATAAGATGCTGGGACCCTCAGGAGGGATCTAGGAGGCAGAGGGTCAAGTGTCCTGGTTCTTGGGGATGAGAATGTGGCCTCCGTTTGACTCTGGGCCATTAACCATGGGCCAAGACGAGACAAGGTCACGTGGAGAGAGAAAGCATAATCTGTCTGTCTTATCTGTGTCTGTGTCACAGGCTTCTGTGGCAACTGGAGACACGTGGTATCTATATGGTTTAAGCAGAGAAGAGGTGAGAAGAAGGCAGAGGTGGTGCCAAGGCAGGAGACAGGATGCTGAGAAACAGAATCAGAGCCCGCCTGCAAATAGCAATGGGCTATTGAGGACCCCTGGCCCTCTGTGAACATGCGGCCCCACTTTCTTCTTGGGTGCTCATGTGTCTAGGGATTCTAGAGAGGTTTTGTGAGGCAGAGCTGAAGAATAACCAATTCAACTGAATCCTGACTAGGAAAAAATGGGTCAAGCAAGGAGTGTGACCAGGGATGGGAGCACATGAGAAAACTGTTAGTATGCAAGTTCATCTGGAAAAATCAGCCCAGGTAATAATATAAAAGAGAAAGCCTGAATTATGAAAGCAGAACAAAGTCTGAAAGACTAATAATGGCTTGAGATCTAGAATCAATTAGATTTGTGGGATTAGAGTTTTGGGGAAAACAGAAAGGGCTGACTAGTCTGAGAAAGAGCTCAATTCTTGACCGTCCTCTTCCTGACACGTAGCAAGTTCAAGTGTAAATGTTCTTGGCTCGTGGGAGACCCTGAGATGGCAGAAGTTAACCTTATTCCACGCATTGGTAAATGTCCATTTAGGGCTGATCTCTGAGAGCTGTCTGCTTGGGAATGGGCTGAGGCTAGATGTCTACATAAGTGACTACGTGCCGGGAGAAGGCACCCTAAAATCTGACCCACAAAAGGAAAGGCGTGAGAGGTCACTCTTGGGAAACAAGGTGAGGTGTTCATTCCCAGCGGAGGGGTGAAGCCAGACTAGTAAAAGATAAAAAAAACTGAATGGGAACTCAAGAGAGAAATTGGTAGAGGGATTAAACAAGTTGAGGTGGTAGGCACCAAGCGGAACTGATCTTCCTTGTTGGAGTAGAGACATGCGCTCGTATTCAACTGGCCAATGACTAAACTGTCCTCACCGAATAGATGTTTCTAAATTATATGATTTTTTAAAATAAACTAGATTCAAGGCTATCTGCATAGTAATTTCACTAAATTACTTGTATTCTGACTTGCAAGGGTTAGAGCCACAGCCCATGGGCTAGGAATGGCACGTAGCTCTGGGCATGCTTGTAACTGCCTTCATATACCGGGTTAACAACAATAACTTAAATCAGAAGAAGTGTGTTCCACACATGTTATCACACTTGAGTCATAAAACGATCCTGTGAGGTTGGTTTCCTAAGCCTTCTTCCAGAGAGGCTAAAGGCCTTCCTCAAAGATGCACAGCCACACAGTGGTCAAACCTGGACAAAAATCTATGTTGTTCTTCCAGGTCCAGTGCTCCTTCTCTCCCACCAGCTTCCTCAGAAATCAGGATCCAGAGTATGGGACTCAAGACAGCAGGACAGAGTGTTGTCCCACAGCAGCTGAGTGTGGTGCAAGGAACACTAACAGGCTAAATGCTGGGACCTGGGAGGGGAACCGGATCTGCTGGTGCTTCTGCCTGGTCCTGAGGGAACCGGAAACATTATAGAGAAGTTACTGTCTCAATGTTTCACACACTCTAACCCACTGTGCTAGCTCTCCCAAAAGGCTCTGGTTGCAGGGCTTCAGGAAGACAAAGACCCGCTCTCTTCTCCAGAGATACAGCCACCTGCCTGCAGCCTTACCTGTCTTTTTCATCCCTCCATTCAACCATATTTATTGAGCATCTGCTCCATGGCAGGCCTTGCTCAAGGTGTGGGGAACGTGATGGTGAATGAGACAGAGAAACTACCAGCTCTCCTGAGGTGTAGGTTCTGGAAGCCCTGGAGTTGAGGAGTGCTGGCGCACCCCATTTAGGCCTAGCCTGGGGGGTCCCCAGGAATGAGACACACTTGGGATGACTGCTACATGACTGAACTAATAAAGGCCGGACATAGTTCACAGTGTGCTTTTTGGTAGTTTAAGTGTGGCTTCTTCCTCCCTGTTTCTGGGCCATAGGTGGTGAGAGATAGCAAATAAAAAAATACTTGTCTGTTTAACCTGAAAGAATGTCTATGTGTGCATTTCTAATGATTAGGCACAATAAAAAGTTTTACTGGGGCAATATAAAACCAAGACGGTGACCTGCCACTCACCAGGAACTGCTGGCAAACAGAAGGTAAATAAACATCGTTGGGTTTGGGTAAAGCCCTGCGAAGAAAACCTAACAGAGTGCTGTCCTGGGGGGAGAGGAGGACTCCTGTAGGTGGAGTTGCCAAGGAAGGGCTTTCTGAGGAAAGACACAGAAGTAACCAACTGTTTAATGTCTGCTGATGACACGCAGTCTCGGTAACTGCCTGGCCCTGGAGCGAAGCCAGATGAGACAGAGGCAGCTCCAACTCTGCCACTTCATTAAGGGGCCCAAAGCCTTCCTTTTGGAGGCTCTGATCCCCTTGCCCAATAAAAATGAGAATAAAGCAAGGTTCCCCGTGGCCTGTGCTCTTGGAAAGGACCGTTGGTGGCGTGGAATAAAAGGAATCAGGAGAGGGCCACACTGCTGGGGAGAAGGCAATAGGTTCAGTTCCAAGGGAAGACATAACCAGGAAGGGAAGGAGAGCAGGGGCAGAGAGATACTAATGGAGAGACTGCCTGACGCTGAACTGGGCTAGAGTGGGGAAGAGGGAGCAGATGAGATCATGGCCAAAAGGCAGAGAGACCTGTCTTCAGTCCCGGACTCAGAGGTCATGGCCATTCCTCTCTTGAGCAAGAGAGGAGTGGGAGGAGTTGCAGCAGAGAGCTCTGGGAGTCTGTCCCGCAGGTGAGTGTAATCTATCCCATTTGTGTGTCCATCAGAAAAAGTTGAGAATTGCTCCTTTAAAGAGTTCAGTTGTCTGGTTACAATTTACAACAGAGAAGTATTTGCAGTTTCACAAAGTGCTTTCACATACGCTACCTCATGTATTCCCCCAAACAATCCTGCTCTGTCACTGAGGGCTACAACCCACAGTGAAGCCCAGAGAGATTAAGTGGCTTCCCAGGACCTCCCAGCTGAGCAGACAGAGCCCATGTGGGAATCTTCCCAAAAACTTGGCGGACATCCCTGAGCTCTGGCTGTGGAGAGTTCGGGACGGAACTAGGTCAAAAGGCATTCAGAGTGGTCAGCTGTCTCCCGCTCTGCCTCTGGCCCCCTTCTTCACAGCTGAGCTTTATAGTGTCATTGGGCACCAGGCATACAGAATAGGACTGAGAACTTGAACAATCCCCAAAACAGCTACCAGACCCACTCTCCCTCTGTGACAGTGGCTCTCAACCGTCACGCACACCAACATCTCCTGAAGGTCTGGTCAAAACACCCCAGAGTTTCTGATGCAGCAGGTCTGGGTAGGAGGTCGAGGATGTGCATTTCCAATGAGTCCCCGGTGATGCTGCTGCTGGCCCGGGGCCCACACTTTGAGAACCACTTATCTATGGTATAATAGGTATCTTCCCCTATTATGGGACTCTGGAATCTTTATGAGAAGAATTCTTCTTCAGGTGGAGAAGTATAAAGGATGAGAGGGCTAGAAGAAGAATTTGACAGAGACCTAAGGAGCTGGTTTCTCATGAGGCACAGGATTGAAAATCGAGTGAAGAAAAGAAGAAGCAAGGTAAGATTTAAAAAAAGTCTGTAGGAACCAGTGTGATATGAACTAGAGGACAGAATGCTGTGGTCTAGCCTAGTATTTTACTTCATTTGTCAAATAACAGCATCCCAACTTTTACTATGTCCATATACCACCTGCAATATGATTTACTTATAGATTTTTTAAAAATTTGATGTATTTTCTCACATATAATGTAGTCTTATCCTAAACAAAAATAAAATAATAACAACCAGTACTTATAATTGTGCCAGGCACGCGCACACACACACACATACACATATGTTCACATGTACACACACATGCACACATATGTCTACAATTCATTTCAGTCCTTACAGCAACCCTACAAGGTAGGTGTATTATTCTCCCCATTATTTCAAGTGAGGCCTGGAGAAGATGAGTAACCCTGCCCAAGGCCCTCCTCCACACATTTCCTGGTAATGAAGGAGGTGCTGGCTGGCTGGTGTCGGGGACAGGAGCTTGCCACTTCGCCTAAAGAAGTCCTAGAGGCAGGGCCCTCTTTCCGTTGGGTTTGAGATGCCATCCTGCCTTCTCAGTACCTCTCAACCTTTAGTAAAAATAAACTGAAAGCTGATTTTCACTAGTCCATATCATGAAAACAATACTCTTGGTTTTATTTTCATATATAAAATTATATTTAATATACTTTTTCAAAGTGCTTACTCCATAGTACTCCACACCCTCTCTCCCTGAATATCACACTACCCTCTGTCTTCAGTGATACTCACAGGGACAGAGCCAGGCCTGATAAACAAACACTGGCCTGTTTGAAATTTTCTTAAGACTCTGTCTTCAGTATGATTCCCTGATGGCCCAGGAAAGCACTGGGCTGGCGTGGGGCTGTGTCATGGGGGGTGGTGCTTCTCATAACACAGCAGACTGGAGGGCTTACTATAAACCGGGAACGGAGGAGAGGCCAGCTGGCAGAGAGGAGGAAGCACTTGGCTGTACCCCAGTTTGATCCTCCCAATCCAGAAGCTCCCCTTCCTCTTCCTGCTCATCCAGGCTTACCACATGGAGAGGAGCAAAACAGGAGTGCCCATAGGTGGCCAGGGGCAGAGAGGAGGTAACAGCAGGGGTTGAAGGTCATGGGAACCAATTGTGACTTGACTTCTCCAGAATCGAGGTTCCTCAGGAATATCCAGCTTGAGGCCCTGCTGTGTAGGCAGGGTGGTGGGACCAGACTCCGGAGAAAAGCAGCTCTTCTCTCTCGACATTTCCTGGCCTGTGAGTTTGTCGTTCACTCAGATCCAGAATGTTATGAGCATCTATAGAAAACAGTGCAGTAAAGTGAGTAAAGTAAACTTAGTTGAGAGAAAAAGAATCGGCTCTTCCTTTATGCTCCTCCTAACCTAGAAAGTGGGTCTGTGTAGGGGACAGTGAAGCCTGGAGAGAGAGGAGGGATACATGACAGACAGCGGGCCTCGTGGGCTCCCCTGAGGCTTGGGCAGAATGAGGCTCTGGCAGACAGTGGAGCAAGACACACAGGCACTCCAACCCATCATTTTGCTTCTCTGCCTGAAACCCTTCAATCATTTCCTATTATTTTGAGAATAAAGTTCCACTCCTCGCCTTGGACACAGAGCCCTATCTTCTGAGCCTCCCTTGCACAGTCCCATCTCTGACCTCATTCCCATCACTCGCTCTTCTGCTCAGTTTGCCCCTCACTGGTTCCTTTCAGTTCTTCCATCACTCCCGGCTTTGTGTTGTCAGGGTCTTTGAGCAAAGGGTCCGCTCTGCCCAGCGTGCCCCTCCCCCAGTTCTTCCCTTGGAGAGCTCCTCGGGCCTCTGCTCCAGTGCCACCCTCAGGACCCACCTCTCATCCCAGGTTATTCCATTGATCGTCCTATTTTATTTCTGACATAGGAATTATACTCTATATTCATGTAGATACTGTTCTGTTCTCCCTGCCCTATCAGAACGTAAACTCCATGAAGGTAAGAACCATGTCCGTCTTGTTTGGTGCTCCATCCCCATTCATTCATGGAAGCATGAAACACATGATCTGGTTGTCACCTTGCTCTCAGCTGCCTAGTCCAAGAGACTTTCAGGTGCATCTGAGGAGAGTGGGGCTTTCCTGGGCACTCCGAGAGAGGATACTGGGGAGGGGCAAGGAGGTGGCGCAGAGACAGGACTGGAACACTGGGACAGAGATGATGTGTGGGAGCAAGAGCTGAGCCCGATTCCCTAGACCAGTGATGGCGAACCTTTTGAGCTCGGCATATCAGCATTTTGAAAAACCCTAACTTAACTCTGGTGCTGTGTCACATATAGAATTTTTTTGATATTTGCAACCATAGTAAAACAAAGACTTATATTTTTTATATTTATTTTATATATTTAAATGCCATTTAACAAAGAAAAATCAACCAAAAAAATGAGTTCGCGTGTCACCTCTGACACGCATGTCATAGGTTCGCCATCACTGCCTAGACAGTAATGAGCTTTGTGGTGCCACCTGGACTTAGAACATTTTTCTGGGGTGGCTGAAGCCCCTGACCTTGGTAGCCAGTAGCCCAATTTCCATGAAATGTACTCCTCTGGCCGAGGAAAGCCACATGATGCAAAACTGGAAAGATGAACCTGCTCTGACTGTTTCATGCTGGGAAGGGAACAGGAATTTGATGAACGTGCTGTAGTCTGTAGTTCAAGATGGGGGTGGAGAGGAAGGGAGATAAACAAAGAACAAAAGGAAGGGGTAAGACGCAGCTGAGAGTACATAGAAATTACTGGAAAGGATCCTCCAAAGTATTGGTTGCCTGGATTACAGATATAAAGGGTGGCCTGGGAGAACGGGCAGAACTTGCATGCGGAGAAAGGTGGTTAGATTGCAGGGGCAGAGACTTGGGGAGAAGCAAAGAGTACCTGGCTGCTGCTGAAGAGCTTACCAAGCACTCTTCTCTCTGACAAGTGACTCCTGTCGATGGGAAAGCTCTATGGCTCTAGAGCAGCCGTGGGCAAACTACGGCCCGCGGGCCGGATCCGGCCCGTTTGAAATGAATAAAACTAAAAAAAAAAGAAAGACCATACCCTTTTATGTAATGATGTTTACTTTGAATTTATATTAGTTCACACAAACACTCCATCCATGCTTTTGTTCCGGCCCTCCGGTCCAGTTTAAGAACCCATTGTGGCCCTTGAATCAAAAAGTTTGCCCACCCCTGCGAATCAAAAAGTTTGCCCACCCCTGCTCTAGAGAGAACAGCCGTCGAGGTGCCTGCAGATCTGAGTGCCCTCCCAGAAGCCTGGAGACTTTCCCTGGGTGCACCGTGTGTGGGAAGCACCCTGACCACTGTCTGTGTCTGGGGAAGAGAGATGCACACCAGAGGGCCCTGGGACTTCTGGAGGACTAAGTGGAGGGTGTCACTCTTGGGCGACAGCAGTGAAGAGAAGCAGATAGGATCCGAATGTGGATATAGGTAGATACTTATACTCGTGCCAGGCCAGGCAGGAGCCCCAGGCCAGGAATGTCCCTCCACTCACCTGGCCCTCTAAGCCTGCAGTTCTCAAAAGATGTGTTGAGACACACTGGTATGTGGCAACCAGAGGCAAGAAACAGAAGCCAATGGTTCCTGGTAATATTGAAAAGACCAGGGTTTGTGAGTTTAAGTAAACAAAGAAATGAGTGAAAACAAGGTAAGAAGCTATTACAACATCAATTATGAGTATTCCATTTCTCTTTCTAGAGGGAGCAAGAAGGGGAAACATCACAGTGCAGACTGAAATTGCACAGGACCTGAGAGTAGCAGGTCCTGACATAGAATTCCTTTTTTGGTGTTTTGGAGTCGCCGCTCTCACTTGCTGTGGTTAAGCTGGGCTGACTGACCCAGCCCTCAGTCACGTGCTGTAGGCATGTGCATCTGGCCAAAGCACTCTGGGCCAGCAGGGCCATCCTAGAGACCCCGGCTGGGACTTGGGCACCTGTTCTGCTCAGGTTGTAATCCTAAACGGCCAAAGGCCACTACGTGGCATAATATTACTGAGAAAAGAGCTATCAAGCTCTTCTCTTTCATCAAACCAATTCCCTTCTCAGGAGAGCCCAGGAAGCCTCCGAGAGAGGGTCCTCATCTTTATGTGGCAGGAGAGCACTTCTGAAACTGCCAAATCCATGTCAGAACCTTTCTTATCCAGGAAGGATAGAAGTGGGAAGTCTGAGGGGTCGAGGAGGGGTCAGGGCAAGTGGGGAGTCAGGATAGGAAATCTGACAAGCAGAATTTTTACCTCATCAAGGAACTTCACTAATTGTTTGGTTAGGAAGTGGGGAAGCAGGCACTAATAGATGTTTCAAAGAAGCAAATAGTAGAAGCTCAGTCAGTTCAGGCTGGGGAAAGGCACACAAAATAAGGGAGATGACATCTTAATTTTTCTTAACTCAAGCAGAACATTCTCAGAGAGGCTCACTTGATTCTACAATTTTCTTCAACTATGGCAAGCCTGGCACTCTCATCCACATCCTTAGTCCAAGAACTTGAAAACTTGCTGGCCTAATAGTTTTGCCTCTGCTTCCACATCAGCATCCTCTGTAGTCCCCGGCTCTTGGCTGGACCATGTCTGAGGGATGCAGCAGTGTGGCTTTCCTGGACAACTGGTGCACTCTATCCACCATGTGTGGTGGCTGTTGCTTTAGTGGCCAGACTCCTGGCTCCTATCCCACAATGCTGTGGTAGAGTTCTTTCACCAGGAAACAAAGCACTTGTATAAAAAAAACAAACACAAAACAAAGTCATCTAAATTATACCCAGTGCAGCTGATGGAGGTGCTAACAAAATATGCATACCTAACTTTGTGTCCCTTAGACAAACTGATGGCTGTTATGAGAACTTGATTTGACTTATGTTCACTCAATCCCAGGATGGACTGCAGGGACAATAGAACCAGACAGTAGTGGGTCTGGTGCAATACTCTGCTCTTTCCCATCTTCTGGGGTCCAACACCAGCAGGTCCAGGGGTCCCCAAAGGTGTGGATGGAGTCGGTGAAGAAGGAATGACATGGAGGCAGCGTTCAGTTGATCAGCATAGCAAGGTTCTCCCGCCAGATTCTGCAGCCATGTTCTCTCGCTAGGTTCTCCAGCCAGGTTCTGTAGCCAGGTTTTCCAGCCATGTTCTATCCAGGTTCTCCTGCCATGTTCTGTCTAGGTTCTCCAGCCAAGTTCTGTAGCCAGGTTCTGTCAAGGATCTTTTGCCATGTTCTCTCACTAGGTTCTCCAGCCAGGTTCTGTCCAGGTTCTCCTGCCATGTCTGTCTAGGTTCTCCAGCCAAGTTCTGTAGCCAGGTTCTGTCCAGGATCTTTTGCCATGTTCTCTCACTAGGTTCTCCAGCCAGGTTCTGTCCAGGTTCTCCTGCCATGTTCTCTCTAGGTTCTCCAGCCAAGTTCTGTAGCCAGGTTCTGTCCAGGATCTTTTGCCATGTTCTCTTACTAGGTTCTCCAGCCAGGTTCTAGCCCGGATCTCCAGTCAGGTTCTCTTGTCATGTTTTCTGGCTAGGTTCTGTCTCTAGGTTCTGTCCCTAGGTTCTGTCTCCTGTTGTCTTGTTACATCTGTATTTATACCAGTTGATTTTAATCCTATCAATTTCTATTCCAAAGGTTAGGGCATTTCTTATCTCCATTCCAGGGAGTAAAGATTATGTAGCTTAAGTGTGATTGTTCTTAGTTAAAGTGATTAACTACCCGCCTGGCACTTAGTTAAGGGGTTTTATTCCCTCCCTAACTTCAGGGGAAAATCCCTACCTGGGGAAACAGCCTTTCTCGGAGAGGTGACCTTGGTTAAAACACATAGCGCCAAGAAGGGGAGCAAACATATTAAGAACAGTATGCTGGCCGAAGCTGGTTTGGCTCAGTGGATAGAGCGTTGGCCTGCGGACTGAAAGGTCCCAGATTCGATTCCGGTCAAGGGCATGTACCTGGGTTGCGGGCACATCCCCAGTGGGAGATGTGCAGGAGGCGGCTGATCGATGTTTCTCTCCCATTGATGTTTCTAACTCTCTATCTCTCTCCCTTCCTCTCTGTAAAAAATCAATAAAATATATTAAAAAAAAAAAAAGAACAGTACGCCATATACGCCAGGTCCCTTGAAACATATGCTGTGCAGATGTTTCTTCCCTGCAGCAACTGTGTCAAGCAGCAAGGATGGACTGGCTCCCGGCACCCATCTGCTGAGAGTTTTCCCTGAGAAGACCAGATCAGATGAGGTAAGCTGAGATGTGCTCTTCCTTGGGTGTACACTAAGTCTTTGGGGTGCATTGCAAAGGGTGCAGAATTGGAGGAGAAAGGGCTCATCTGCAAAAGTTGAAAAACTGAAATTTGGAAGAGACTACCAGTTTCTTTACTTAGTAAAAAGTCTGATCTTTAACAGCATATTGCACACAGGAAAGGGCTTTTTCCCAGCTGTCTTTGCATCTAGATTTGGTTATTTGACTAAGTTCTTGCCATTGAGTTATTAGCACAAGTGTTGTGTGGAACTTCTAACAAGTCTATGAAATTGAGAAGAGGGGAAACACTTCTTTTCCCCTTCCTCTATTTTTCTGCCAGGAACACAGATGTAATGGCTGGAGCTTCAGCTTCCATATTGGACCATGAGGAAAAAGGCCACCTAGGATGGGTAGAGTAGAGAGCTAGAAGAGGACAGTCTTGAAGTCTTCCTGGGGCTGCCAGAGACAATCCTGGACTACATATCTCTAGGCTGCTTTTATGACAGAGAAATATCATTATATCCTACTTACACAGCTATTACTTAGGGTTGTTCTATTATATGCAGTGGAATCCAGTCCTCACTGATTGGAGTTTCAGTATATATCAACTTTATAGCAAACTAAAATTTATGTCTTCAGTTTTTTATGATACTTTAAACAGAAAGTTTTCAAAATGGAATTAGAATAATTTAAGAGTCAAAGGAAAGCAGCAGTATTGCCAAAGCAGCCATTAGTTTGGCCCTCTTCTTCTTCCTTGTTGTTCTTCTTCATCCATCATTTCTTTTCTTTCCAACATTTATGATGGTTGATCTCCCTCTCTGGGTAGTAGAGTTGGAATAGTGGTTATCTCAGTCTGGGAGGGTTGCTGACTGTGAGGGGCACTGAAAATAATTTATATCTTGACCTACATGATGGTTACACAGTTATATACATATGTTAAGTCATCAGCTGTACTCCTAAGATTAGTACACATTATTGTATATATGTTACACTTTAATAAAAATAATTTATAAAAATTCTCTCTAAAATTCCACCATACATATTTTAGTCTTAAAAGCACTCTTCCTCCCCATATTTGCAATTCAAGAATTATATAATTTGGTGCTTTCCCCTATTCCTTACCCAATTTTGTCATATTGGGAAAGTGCCCAGTGAATAATCATTTTCCCAGATGCCTTTGCAGCCAGGAGTTGTCAAGAGATGTAGTGCTAGCCAATAAGAAATAAGCGAAAGTCCGCTGGGTAGTACTTCTAGAAAAGCTATAGTTTTCTTGATTAAGAGAGGGAGAAAATTTGGTAATGATAATGTGTCAGTGCAGGTTCATCAAGTATAACAAATGCACCCCTCTGGTGGGCGGTGCTGGTGGTGGGGAGGCTATGCATGTGGGAGTCTATGGGACATCTCTGTACCATCTTCCCAGTATTGCTGTGAGCCTCAAACTGCTCTAAAAAATAAAGTCTATTGGAAAACAATGTTTAAGGGTAGCTCTTTTTAATATCATGAAACAAAAATCAAATCTAGGGAAGCAGAAAAGCTAGAAGGAGCCTGGGCTGTGGAGGACTGCACCAGCCTTGGACCCCCGATTTCCTTCACGTGACCTGAGAAAGAGGATATGTTTGAGGATCCGTGGTTTGGGTTTCCAGGCCCATTTTGCAACCCCTACCTGAGATATAAAGCTTTTAGCTTTACACGAGCAAAGACTTCTTGACACACCAAGGGAACCTCAGGTGCTAATTCACTGTGGCTTCATGTCATGGCATGGCAAGGGCCCAAGGCAAAAAAAAAAAAATGTGGGGAGGGGGGTAACCCTGAAGAAATCTCCCAAATGAAGCCTCCATCTGCAGGCTCCTGTGCTTGCTTCTCTTGGTAGCAGTCTTCATGCTCTGTGGGAGCTGGATTCTTCTGGCGACGGAAGGAGCTAATGGGAAGATGACTCAACATGCAGAGGACCTTGGTTCATAAAGCTTTTCTGAGAGCTAGTGAAGTATTACATCACTGCGTCACTGTTTCTCAATTCCCACTTTTGATAAACACAAACTGTACTTTCTATAATTGGTACTAAGAAAACCAGGGTTTTCCCTCTTATGGAAAATGCCTAAGCATTTCAAACCACATGAACTACCAATCCCCTCCCCCAGGAGTTTCTGATAATCTCACCACACCTCTTAAGACTCAACAGTCTAATTTGAGTTTCTTAAGAGTCTGAAAACTAGACAGAAACCAGGGTAACTCCAGTGATGCCACAACTAGTGGGGAAAGCCCATATATGACAGAGCTGGTAAAGGGAAAAAAGCAGAAGGAAGGCTGCGCTGGGAAAAGGAACACAGAGCATACAGTTTCACCCCAGTTTGGCTCACCTTTTGCACCTGAGTGCAGGCATGGCAGCTTTACTAAGGGAGTCTGTACCACTCCCACTTCCAGAGACTCTCCTGGCCATCCTCATTTGCTCAAGGTCAACGCTGAAAGGCAGTCCAAAGGTGGCCTGAGCCCATGAAAGATGCCAGTGTTCTGGCCTGAAGGCTGTGTGTGTGGCCAAGGGACAAGGGGTGGGATATTTTTTCTCCCAGTGCAGTTCCGGGTCTGAAGGCCAGCTCTGCTTGGGCAGCAGATGAAGAAGGGGGTCAGGGAGGAAGGAAAAGTTCAGACAACCACTTAAGGATTCCAGTTATAAAGTAGGAGTCCTCTCTCAAGTTCTTATTTCTGTTTCACAATCAAATGCAGATTCTTATAAATATTCCTGCTCATTTTTAAACGCTAAGTGGCACTGTGAATATAGCAGCGAGAAACTGTAAATGGTGTCTTCCCTCTACTCTCTGTGTATCCAAACTGTTTAGACAGGGAGGGAGGAGCTGATGAAAGATCACATCTGGGATCTGGGGTTAGAGCAGGAACTGGAACACGTGAAAGGCTGAGTCTCCTAGATCCTGGGAAACTAGGGTTGAAGGTCATTCTTTCCTTCTTGTTTTCAGGGAAAGAGTAAAGGCCACTGTCAGGAAGCCTGGTGACCATGCAGATACTCCCTGTGGGAAGTAGATGAAATGACACCCTGGCCTGTACCCTTTTATCTTCCTGTGTGGCATCTACAGGCCTTCCGAGGTCTGCTAGGGAAGATGGGTCTAACTTGCACCTTCCCAGTACTGTGGGGAGCACAGTGCAGTGTTGAACACCATGATTCCAGAAGACCTGGGTCCCACGTTCAGGGTTCAACTCTTACATTTACCAACTGTGTGACTTAAATTGCGTAGCTTCTCTATACCTCAGTTTTCTCATCTGTAAAATAGGGATGAGTGCGCCCACCTCACAGAATGCTTTAAGGATTAAATGAGTTCGTCTTTGTAAAACTCTTTAGCATGGTGCCTGATACACAGTATCATAGAATGGGCAGTAAATGTTGGCTGTTGAACTGGTTTCCTTTTTCTGTTGTAACAAATTGCCACAAACTTGGTGGCTTAGCACAGCAGAAATTTATTTTCTCTCAGTTCTGGAGGCCAGAAGTCTAAACTCAGTATCACTGAGCTAACATCAAGGTGTGGGCAGGACCATGTTCCTTGTGGAGGTCCTTGCCTCTTCCAGCTCCTGATGGCTATTGACATCCTTGGCTTGTGACCACATCGCTCCAATCTCTGCCTCTGTAATCATGTTACCTCCTCTTCTGTCTGAAATGTCCCTCTGCCTCCTTCTTATGAAAACACTAGTGATTGGAGCACATTGAAAGGAAATTAATTAGAAGTGGCTGGCAGGGCGGCTCTGCAGCGAACATCCCGCGGTTCCTCCTGGCTCAAAGGGCGTCTGTGGTCACTGCAGCTCGGCAGTAAACCAGATTCGGGGCCAACAGTGCCCCAGCAACAACATAACCCATGGCCGAAGGTGGAATCGCGTGGCCCCATGAGGAATCGGGCTCCCTCCTCGCTGGTTCTGGGGTACATCACCAGAGAACTGCCGCTGTCAAGTCACCACAGCTCAGCAGCTCCTGCATTGAGCATCTGCCCCCTGGTGGTTAGTGTACGTCATACCTACCAGCTGGTCGGATGGTTGGATGGTCACTTAGCCTTTTATATATTTAGATTTGTGATTAATTTAGGGCCCACCAAAATAATCCTCCCATCATAAAATTCTTAATTACATCTGCAAAGTAGAGAAAGTAACATTCACAGATTTCAGAGATTAAGACATGGCTACCTTTTGGGGGAACCATTATCCAGCCAACTTCACTTCCAGGAGTGAAGTTGATGAACAGAAAGCAGGTGGACAGAGTGAAGAACGAGAAGTCTTTGTACAGCAGTGGTGGCAAAAACTACAATGCTCGCCCTGACTGGTTTGGCTCAGTGGATAGAGCGTCAGCCTGCGGACTGAAGGGTCCCAGGTTCGATTCCAGTCAAGGGCATGTACCTTGGTTGCGGGCACATCCCCAGTAGGGGGTGTGCAGGAGGCAGCTGTTCGATGTTTCTCTCTCATCAATGTTTCTCTCTATCCCTCTCCTTTCCTCTCTGTAAAAGAATCAATAAAATATATATTAAAAAAAATAAAATAAAAAGTTTTTTAAAAAAACTACAATGCTCACTGCAGAGGCCAATAGAGACAGGGTCTGAAGAGTACTCCCAAGATGCTAGTCCTGAGCTGCTCCTTATTTCTCTTCCCATGTAGTACACCTGTACTGGGGATGGATATGTAAAGGCTGCAGAATTGGAGGATACCACTACTGGAATAACAAAAGAAAGCTGAACAAGTGGCAATTAAAAGAAGAGAAGCAAGCAGGAAAGGGCATAAACTATCACCTCGCACCTTCATAAGGCCACTCCAAGGGCTCAAAAAAGGTAATAAAACAAATGGAAGCAGGGTGAACTGTACTGGCACAGGAGAACAGTGAAATCTCAAAGTCTATTTCGATATATTGATGTAGAATCATCTGCCCACTTACTCCCCAGGAGAGTTCCATTCCTTTGTTATCTTGCAGTTCTTCACTTATTGTTATTTATTAAAGATAGGCACCCCAAATCCCAACTGATCCTCTTTACCCCCATTGCTACATTCTCCCAAACCCATGCCATCATCAGTCCTCCCCTGAATGACTATAATGCACTTTTAGTGGCTCTCTCAGCTTCCAACTTACTCCCTCTTGAAACCAGTCTTCACAAAGCAGCCAGCATGATCTTGTCAAATCAAAAATCTCATCATGCCATTCTCTTACAACCCTTAAGTGACTTCCCACTGCTTACAAATGGAATTCCAGCTCTTTAGTGTAATCAATAAGGCCCTGCCATAATCTATGTAATTGTTCTTGTTCACCATGTTTTAACCACACCTGCCTTTCTGTCCCCCCAACACAAGGTGCTTTCTGCTTTGCACTTCCTTGACAGTTCCTCTGCCTAAACCACTCCTCTGCGGGAACTTCGCACAGCCTCTTCTCAGAATTCAGCTCAACCACTCCAGTGTCCACTCAACAGTAACCTCAGTGATGGCTTCTCTGAACCCTCCAACTAAAGAAGCTCCTGCCTCTCCCTAAGTACTCTTCCTCTCATCATCATAATGTCTCCATAATTACTCCTGTATTCATACTTACTGTGATTGTCTATATCCCTCCATTAGAATGCAACTACCCTCTATGAGTGCGAGACTATAGCTATTTTTTTACCCTGATATCCCTGGTTCTTGGTGCAGATGCCACCATATCCTATGGAGTAGATACATATTTTTTGAATGAATGAAGGAATGAAACAGGAGCTCTTTTTTTATTAGTGCTGCTACTGGTGAAATCCTGCATCCTTTCACTTTGAATGTTTTATATCTATACCTTCTTCATATCTGCCAAACAGTATCTACATAAGAAAAGTATGGTAGCCTGAATAATTAGTACTCAGCCTGAGAAAAGATCCCTGCAAATTCCAGCAAAAGTACTGGGAGTGCCTTTAATCTATAAGAGAGCTCTCAAGTGATTACTGGCTGGGATTGGATAGGTAGGTAAAGATTTCTTAGGATATAAAAGCACAAACCATAAATTAGACTTTATCAAAATTCAAAACTTTTGGTCCCAGAAGAAAAGAAAATGAGGCATCTGAGGACAAATATCTCTGAGCTTTTGAAGATTGACTATTCTCCATTTCAATTCTTCCACTTATCCATCCACACATCAACCAGGAAATAATTATTGAATGTCTAATATATGCCAGGCTCTATGCCAGACCCTGAAGAAACAATGGGGAGCAAAGTAGCCATGTTCCCTGCCCTCATCTTATAAGGGAGATGGACGTTAAGCAGATTCTCACACAAATAACTGTATTATTATAAACTGAGCTATGTGCTATGAAGGAATAGTCAAAAATGCTGTGAGAGCAACAAATAATGAAAAAACGAAATTTTAAAAACACACAATTAAGTCTACAATAGCACCAAAAATAATTAAGAATCAATTTAAGAAAAGATATGAAGCCTTAGCCAGTTTTGTTCAGTGGATAGAGTATTGGCCTGTGGACCAAAGGGTCCCGGGTTCGATTCTAGCCAAGGGCCACGTACCTTGGTTGCAGGCTCCTTCCCGGCCCAGGCCTTTGTGGGGCTCATCTAGGAGGCAACTAGTTAATGTGTTTCTCTTACATCAATATTTCTCTCTGCCTTCCCCTCTCTCTTCCACTCTCCCTAAAAAGTTAATTCAAAAATATCCTTGGGTGAGGATTAACTAAAAAAAAAAAAGAAAAGGAAAGATGTGAAAACCTCTATTCTGAACACTAGAAAGCACTGCTGAGAGAAATTAACTCTTAAATAGAGAGACATATTATGTTCATAGATTGAATGGCTCAATATTGTTCCAATGTTGGTGGTCTCAAATTGATCTATAGATTCAACATGATCCCAATCAAAATTCCAGCAAGCTTTTTTTGTAGAAAATAATTTATGTAAAATGCAAATGACCCAGAAAAACTAAAGCATTTTTTAAAAGAAAGAACAAAGTTGGAGAACTTATACTATCTGATTTCAAGATATATTATAAAACTGCAGTAATCAGGACTGTTTAGAAATGGTGAAAGGAAAGACATAAAGATCACCAAAGCAGAAAAGAGATTCAAGAACTAGACCCAATCGAAACCAATTCATTTTCAGTAAAAGTGCCAAGGCAATTTAACAGGAAAGGTCAAATCTGGAATTGGATAGGTAGGTAAAGATTTCTTAGGATATAAAAGCACAAACCATAAATTAGACTTTATCAAAATTCAAAACTTTTGTTCTTCAAGAGACAATTAAGAAAATAAAAGGCAGGTCATAGAAAAGGAGAAAATACTTATAATACATCTATTTAACAAATGACTAGTATTTGGAACATGATAAAGAACAGTGAAACCTCAATATAATGGATTAATTTGGGTGAGAGGGTGTCTGCTAAAGCTAAAAGTCTAGTATATAATAAAGTAGGTTTTCTGAATGTGTATGTTAAGAAATTGACAAATTAGTTTACCTGTTTTTACTTATGTAGATATGTTTATGTAATTAAATTAAGTATATATGAAAAGTTTAATTTCATGGAAAAGTTTTCTATATGCATTACAGTAATTTTAAATTTATACTGAATCGGTGTAGAAAATGCATGCATTCACCAGTCTCCATTAGTGAACAAATGCACACAGTTGGGGCGTGGCTTAGCGCATGTAGGAACATCTGCCTACACATGTTAAAACTACTACAGAGCCCCAGCCAGTTTAACTCCGTGGCTAGAGCATTGGCCAGTGGCCTGAAGGGTGGTGGGTTCAATTCCAACTCCAGTCAAGGGCAAGTACCTGGGTGGCATACTCCACCTCAGGGCATACGTGGGAGGCAACCAACAGGTGTGTGTGTGTGTGTGTGTGTGTGTGCCCCTCCTTTCTACTCTAAAAGTCAATGGGAAAGTACCCTCAGGTGAGGATTAACAACAACAACAACAAAAACTGCTGCAGGAAGTCACACCATGGGACAACAGTCAATTACCGCACATAATGCGGTGTGATCACATGCTAATCATTTGCTGAACATTGTTTAGAAGCGGTGACTCTTGGATTTAAATACGTAGACTATACTTGTAGGTATGTAAAATTTATTTATATCAGTGAAATTACTACAGTGTTTTTTCCAACGTATTGCTTATTTGCTAAAATTTGTTTAAAATAACAGTGAAGCCCTGGCCAGTGTTGCTCAGTGGTTGAGTGTCAGCCCAAACACTGAAGGGTTGAGGATTTGATCCCCAGTCAAGGGCACATACCTGGGTTGCAGGTTCGATCCTTGGCCCTGGTTTGGAGGAGTGTGGGAGGCAACCGATTGATATGTCTCTCTCACATTGACGTTTCTCTCTCTCTTTCTTCCATTCTTTCTAAAAGTCAATGGAAAATACCCTTGGGTGAGGATTAACAAAAATAAATAACAGTGAATTGATAACAAAAATAACCTGTTAATTTAATTATAAGCAAATCTTGATTAAAAGCATTTAAAAATTACCCAACTAGTATGGCTCAGTGAATGAGCATTGACCTATAAACCAGGAGGTCATGGTTCAATTCTAGTCAGAACACATGCCCAGGTTTTGGGCTCAGTCCCCAGTGGTGGGGGGGTGGGGGAGGGAATGCAGAAGACAGCCAATCAATGATTCTTTGTCATCATTGATGTTTCTATCTTTCCCTCTCCCTTCCTCTCTGAAATCAATAAAATATATATATCCTATACAATAAAAGGCTAATATGCAAATAGACCAAATGACGGAATAACCGAACAACCAGTCGCTATGATTTGCGCTGACCCCAAGGGGGCGTGCACAGAACATGGCAGGCGTCGGCCACGGTGGGATGGTGGAACAGGTGAATGGGGCACCAGACCAAGGCAGGGTGCCAGTTGTTGTCATCGGGGCAAGCACTTGGTGGTTACTGAAAATTCTTTGTTCCCGCGCACTGCAGTCCTGCCCGGTGTTTACACCTCCTGCCAGCACTGGCCCCACTTGCACCTACTGCTGGTGCCAGAGCCGCCGCTCGCACTGCTGCCGGTGCCTGGCACCAGCCCCAATCACTCAGCACCATCAGCGGGTGCGAGTGGTGGCTGCCAGCCTTGATCGCCCCTGAGGGCTTCTTCACCTCCCCCTAATCCTGAAGGGTGATCAGGGCCAGCAGCTGCTGCTCACACCCACTGCTGGTGCCGGTCCCAGTCATTCCATGCCATCAGCGGGTGCGAGCAGGGCCGGCACCATCAGCGCATGGGAGTGGTGGCAGTGGGAGTGGGGCTGCTGGCAGACAGGGGACCAGGGGCTGTGGTGGGAGGGGCTGGGCAGAGGCACAGAGGATGGGCCAAGACCAGCCCCTGTGCCCACTGCAGCCTCGCGATCCACAATTTCTTTCAAGGTGCACGAATTCATGCACTGGGCCCCTAGTATATGTATAAATTAACATGGTGTTAATTTTCACATATGACATATGGACCAGAAATTTTGTCCATTAAATCCAAAGTCTGTTAAATTGAGGTCCATAAAATCGAGGGTTTACTGAGCTCTCAATATTAATAGTATGAGATAATCCAATAAAAAATGGGCAAAAAACTTGAACAGACATTTCACAAAAGAAGATACAGAAAAGACCAATAAGTACTTGAAAAGATGTTCAATATCAGTAGACCTTAGAGAAATACTCATTAAAACCCCAATGAGATGCCATGACACACTAATTAGAATGCCTAAGACTTAAGACTAACAAATACCAAATGCTGCTGATGATGATTTGGAGCAATAGGGATGCTCATACATTGCTGGTGGAAATAAAAACAGTACAGCCTCCTTGGGAAACTGGCAGTTTCTTAAAAAGTTAAAGTTTAGCCCTAGCCAATTTGGCTCAGTGGATAGAGCGACAGCCTGTGGACTCAAGGGTCCCAGGTTCAATTCCGGTCAAGGGCATGTACCTTGGTTGCGGGCACATCCCCAGTAGGGTGTGTGCAGGAGGCAGCTCATCGATGTTTATAACTCTCAATCCCTCTCCCTTCCTCTCTGTAGAAAAAATCAATAAAATATATTTAAAAAAATAAAAATCATCAAAAAAGCTAAAGTTTAGCATACAACTTAGTCAATATATTCCTAGGTATTTTCCCAACAGAACGGAAAACACATATTCACACCTACACAACAATGTATATAGCAGCCTTGTTAACACAGGCTAAAAACAGAAGGGAAAAAAATGTCTGTCAGCAGGTGAATGGATAAATAAAATATAAAATATCCATAAAACAGGCCTGGCCAGGTGCTCAGTGGTTAGAGCGTCATCTGTGCACCAAAGGCTCATGTGTTCAATTCCCAGCCAGGGCACATACCTAGGTTGTGGGTTCTATCCATGGTTAGGGTGAGTGCATGAGACAACTGATCAATATTTCTTCCTTCCTCTCCCTCTTGAATCAGTGAAAAAGCATATCCTAGAGAGTAAGGATTAAAATAAGTTAATTAATAAAAATAAAATATCTATAAAACAGTACTATCCAGCAATAGAAAAGATGCTACAAGAACATATAAAAGAGAATCTACCTGAATCTTAGCATAAGCCACCACCATCTGTTACCAAGATTTCGACAGGGGCCATGACCTTACAGCTACTCACTCCTAGTTTGGTACAGAAAATCTAAAGTTGGCTCTAGACACACTGGATTTGAGATGCTGGGAGACATCCAAATGACAGTGTCTACTAGGCAGGTGGACACTCACAGAACCCCAGGATGGAGATTCAAAACTGGATGTTATGAAAATGATAATTGATGCTCTGGAAATGGGTGCAATAGACTAGGGAGAGAGCACAGGATGAAGATAGTAAAGAACTTAGAACCAAGTCTTAAGGAGCTCCAACATTTAGAGGATGTAGAGGCAAAGGGATTAAGATGTGACCAAAGAAAAGGCAGGGAAACCAGAGGAACATAACGTATCAGAATTCACGGAAAGAATTCAAGATGGGTGTGGAAACTATGTTGAATGCTAATAATATAATTAGAAACTATCAACAAAGAATAGATCCTATGGAAAAATAGGGATGTTACCCAGATTAGAGTGGATTGAAGAGTGACTAAGAAATAAGGAAGTGGAGAAAATGATTATACATTTAGATGACGGGCTCAACTTCCTAACATAACAAGCTGGGTTATAACGATGAAGAGAGAAAACTGAACTTGAAGAGATTGTGAAAGATACTGCTTTTGTGAAATCTCAGCCCTTAAATTCAGCCTGAGAGGTTGCATTTCCTTTTCCTGTGACATAGGTGAGCATGATGAATCATGAGTTCAAAAGTTTCCTTTATTGTTTTACCTTCATAACTACCATAAACATGGAGAAGGGGTTCAATGGGGGCCTTCAACATAGTTATACACAAGAGTGATATGAGAAAGGCATGAGGTAGGGAAGAACAGGAAGGAATAAAGAAGCAGTCCTATTCCCAGCATCAATTTTCCAGTAAGTTTTCGCTTTGCAATTAAATTCAGACCCTCGTGAATATTTATGGAAAATCATAAAAGCAAAATGACACAAATACAATAAATTTAATAGCAAGCAATAGAGAATGGTCTCTTCCTTAGTTCCCCTGTTTATCTGGGAAGTGCATGTCTGTGCTGAGGGAAGGAAATTAATGAAAAGATAGAACTCCTTAGTTCTAGAGGAGAGGAGAGCTAAAGAGAAAGAAAAGTTAAATATTAAGATACCTGGACCCTGGGGTCTAGGCCACAAAATGAATGAATGAATGAATGGGCAAGCAATAGGAAATAAGTATGTCCTTGAGAAAGAATGAAGATTCTGTGAGTAGGGATCAGGCCACAAAGGGCAAAACAGAGACCCATTCCTTAGGTCAAAGGGAAACATGTTCTGATTCTTTATTTCCTCAGGCATGTGTTTCAATGGGAGCTATACAGGTGAAAACAGTGAGAAAAGAGCAGGGTGGCTCAGAGGTTGGCCCAGTTCACAGGGAGAGAATGTATGGGGGAAAGGAATGGAGCCTGACTACCACTCCCCTAGAAAGGGCCAAAAAGGCATGCCGCGGTGTTTCTCAGCATCTAGAAGGTTTCAGGAATCTGGAGAAGGGCTGTAAGTAAATTAATAAAGAGACTAGACATGAAATATAAATTTGGAAGGCATTTTGGGGGAGCCAGAGGAGGGCTTAGCTTCAGTAACAAAGTTCTCTGAATCTCTGGACCCCTAGCTTTTTATTAACACAAATTGCCCTAAAGCAAAGCAGATATACATATCAAAGGTAAGGTTGGGTACAGAGTAGGCATTGTCAGGTTGGGGGAACTGCCCTGGCTGTCAGGCAGCAGACAATAATATATGCAAATCTTTAGGTTTGGGGAAATGCTTTCAGCTATTCCAGCAGGCAATAATATGATTCAGCCCTGCTGAATATAAAAGCCCATCAACCTTTTGAGGACTTCTTGCATTTATTATGACATGCTGGAATTAGCCTCCAGCACAGGCACATTGGGCCCACTGAATCCCTGACACTTTCCCAAGTCAGATGGTAGGTCTGTGTCCTCAGCCTCTGGGTATTTTATCAAGTAGCCACTCTTTCAGAAGCTGTCCAACAGGCTTCAAAGGAGGGAGCACTTCCACCTATGGGCATCTACGAAGTGCTAAGCACTAGCCCAAATACTTTGCATATGCTACCCACTGACTCCTCACAGAAATCCTAGGATGTAAGTATTCCCGAACTCACTTTACTGAAATGGAAACTAATGTTCAGAAAATTGATCTGCACCAAAGTCACAGTGAAGGGACTTGGATTGCGCCCACATGTGCATGATTCTAAATCCCACGCTACTTCTAGAACAAGAGACAGGCTAGGAGAGACCAATCTGTTTCAACTGAGAATGTAAAAGAAACTTATTAGGGGCAGAGGACAGGAGACCATATAGAGAGGGGGAAAGACCTATATATATAGAAAGCTAATATGCAAAGTGTCCCCTCAGGAGTTTGACCAGGAGAGGAAGAACCCGGCCGGCAGCTGGAAGGCCCTGATCAGCCCTGATCGCTGGCCAGGCCTGGGGACACTACCCATGCACGAATTTCATGCACCAGGCCTCTAGTTGAAGAATAAAAGGAAGTAGAAATCCTCTTTTCTGAGAATGAGTAGAATTACAGAAAAAAATTGCGAAGAGAAGAGAAGAGAAGAGAAGAGAAGGAAGAGACTCTGACTTGGGAAATGGGAAAAATGCCTAGAATTGAAAAGAAATTCAGGAATTGGGTTTGGAAGTCTGAGTGCGGGTCTCTAGGGTGAGACAGAAGATGCAGGCGCCTTTTCCTTCGGGTTGGAGAGGAGACAGTGCTCAATTACTAACCTTCCTCTCTCTGGTCACATGACTTGTGCTGGTATAAAAGCTTTCTAGCAGCCAGGTTCCTTACAATATTTTCCTGTGTGAAATGGGCGGTATCAGTGCCTGAAGCTCTGTTTCTCCTTCTCAGAAGCTTTCAGACTTTCTTTTCCAAGAAGCCATCTATCCAGAACGAAGACAAGGCAAGGCAGCTAGCTTAGTGCTTGAGCTCTGGGAAGTGATGGTAGGATCAGAATTGGGAGGAGACGGTATTGAGCTGGAAGAAATCTGTCAGAATTGAATATAAGGAGACGGGAGCCAGTGTGGGGGCAAGGAAACGAGGCCTGGGACATCAAGCCTGGAAGAGGATGGAGGGACCAGACTGTGTGGGTGGTGAGGGTCATAACCAAAGTGGAAATTGAATTACCCCATTAAGAAGAGTTCTTCCATTTACAGTCAAAACTCCAGGCTCAGGAGCCAGTGACTGCCTGCGGGTTTTCCTGAATATTCTCTAACTTTCTGGGGGACAAGTCCCCCAAAATTGTGCTGGCTCACTGTTCCTCCTACTGCCTCCACCCCCACACTTAACTAGCTTCCTTTTTTAGTACAGTCCCAGAGTCTGGTATTGGACAGGGGAGGAAACGGTGGAGGAGAATCTGTGTTCTGCAAAAGGAGAGAAAAAACGAGGTAGGCAGATGGGTTGGGGGCTGGGCACCTGCTTCCTTGGTGTGTTGGGGGGTTGTGTGGCGAGCCAGCACTGGGTGGGGGCCTGGTTCTCACAGCGTTCTCTGTGTGAGAAGGCTTGCCTTTTCTCTCTGAAGATCTCTGACTGAGGAAGGGACTTAAGGAAAGTTGGAAACTGATATCAGTAACTTCCTGTATCTGTGAAGAGAGCAAGAGAAAGGCTGGGAAACCAGAGGGGAATTCCCTTGGGAAGCCAAGGGTTGGTCTCCTCCAGAGACACATGATGGCAAACGTAATAACTCATAGTTAATATCCCGCCCCAGGCAAAGTCAATAATTGCTCTGGGCAGTTCTAGCAGGTGTTGTGAGCAAGCAGTGGTGGCAGCAGAAAGCCTGGGCCTGGGAAGGGGAGCTGCCAGAGAGGATGTCCTCATCCTGAACCGGAGGCAGGTCTGCAGGCTGTGAGTGGGGACTCCTGACACTGCCCTTTCTCATTCTCTTCCAGAATAGTCATGCCAGACTTGAAGAGCTCCTTGATTCTCTCGGCCTACATCATTATCTTCCTCACTGGTCTCCCTGCAAACCTCCTGGCCCTGCGGGCCTTCGTGGGCCGGGTCCGCCAGCCCCACCCTGCACCTGTCCACATCCTCCTGCTCAGCCTGACGCTGGCGGACCTTCTTCTGCTGCTGCTGCTGCCCTTCAAGATCATTGAGGCTGCATCTAACTTCCGCTGGTATCTGCCTGAGATTGTCTGTGCCCTCACAGGATTCGGTTTCTACAGCAGCATCTACTGCAGCACGTGGCTCCTGGCAGGCATCAGCATCGAGCGCTACCTGGGAGTGGCTTTCCCCGTGCAGTACAAGCTGTCCCGCCGGCCTATATATGGGGTGATTGCTGCTCTGGTTGCTTGGATCATGTCCTTTGGTCACTGCACCATCGTGATCATCGTTCAGTACTTGAAACCGGCCGAGAATGCCACAGATATAAGTGAAATTACCTGCTATGAGAACTTCACTAAGGAGCAGCTGAAGGTGGTGATTCCTGTGCGACTGGAGCTGTGCCTGGTCCTCTTCTTCATCCCCATGGGGGTCACCATCTTCTGCTACTGGCGTTTTGTGTGGATCATGCTCACCCAGCCCCATGTGGGGGTCCAGAGGCGGCGCCGAGCTGTGGGGCTGGCTGTCGTGACACTCCTCAATTTCTTGGTGTGCTTCGGGCCTTATAACGTATCCCACCTGGTGGGGTTTTACACGAAGAAAAGCCCCACATGGCGAGCAGAAGCTGTGGTATTCAGTTCCCTCAACGCCAGTCTGGACCCCCTGCTTTTCTATTTCTCTTCTTCAGATGTGCGCAGAGCCGTTGGAAAAGGGCTTCAGATGCTGCGACATCAGGGCTCCTCTCTGTTGGGACGCAGAGGCAGAGAGATGACAGAGATGACAAATGGGGACAGGGGTGTGAGTCAAGCAGAAGGAGTACCGAGTTCTGACTTCACCACAGACTAGGGCTGTCCCTGGACCTTCAGAGGTGCTGGGGGCTAAGTATGGGTTGAGTGGGCTGGGAGAGGGAGAAGATGAGGGTTCTGGATTCAGGAATCCTTAGACCAATCCGTTACTGAGACTGTAGGAATCTCTCTCACCTGCTAGATATTCCTTCCTGATTGAATTTTCCTTCCCAACAGAACACAGCTCCCTGACCAAAGAAGAAATGGTTAGGCATAGAAGCACGATCAGGCCGTGCTCTGGAAGCAAGACGGCTAATACAAATTCAATCCTTGTGAGGTGGTTGGTAGCTGGGGATGATCAGACCGAAGCAGAGAATCCTAAAGCAATCTTGCTATAAGCTTTGACACCGCACCTAGACACTGGCCTAGCTGTTGATGCTAGAAAGAAGCCAATGGGAAAGAGATGGAAGAGAAATACTAAATGAGGTCAAAGGAGACTCAGGAAAGTTCTGACCCAAGGGAACTTGGAGGAGGGGCTGAGGGCTTGGTTGGGTCTCTAATGCTTTAGATTTCTAATGTATTGATCAGACCTGATGCTTTGTAACTATGCTCCAGCCTTCTTCATGTGTGTATCTTGTCTCCCCCATTAAACTGGGAACTTCTTGAGGTCTGGGTCTTGTCTTCTCCCTCTATGGCACCCCACACAGGTCAGGATACAGCTTGGCACCCATCAGACAGAGCTCAAGACTGACTAGCACAGGAATAGACAGCCTGGTCTGGCAGATTGAAAATCCTATATAATAAAAGGCTAATATGCAAATAGACCGAACAACCAGTTGCTATGAGGTGCGCTGACCACCAGGGGCAAAGTGCAGAACATGGTGGGTGTTGGCCGTGGTGGGATGGTGGAGCAGGTGAGCAGGGGCACCAGACCAAGGTGGGGCACCTGTTGCTGTCATTGGGGCGAGCCTCTGGTGGTTGCTGAAAATTCTTTGCTCCCGTGCACAGTCCCACCCAGTGCTCATACCTGCTGCCAGCTCCTGGCACTGGCCGGGATCACCCAATGCCGTCAGCGGATGTGAGCAGTGCCTGCCAACCCTGATCACCCCTCAGGGCTTCTCCACCTTCCCCTGCTCCTGAGGGGGGATCAGGACAGCAGCCGCTGCTTGCACCGGCTGCTGGTGCCATGGCCCCAATCACTCTGTGCTGTCAGTGCATGGGAGAGGAGGCAGGAGCGGGGCTGCCAGCAGCAGACAGAGGATCTGGGTTGTGGGGGGAGGGGCCGAGACCCGCCCCTGTTCCCACCTGAGCCTTTCGGCCCACAGTTCCTTTTAAGGTGCATAAACTTGAAATACTTTTAAAGATTAATGTTCTCAACTATTTAAAATATTTCTCCTACCTTCTCAAATGTATTCCTAGAAATTTTGCCTATAAACAAAGCATTTCTAGGCCAAGGAATACTTTCAGTATAGCAAGGCTTCACATTATATTGAGGGCTGCAGGTTCCATCACTTAAAAGGATAGAAACAAAAAATAATGGTATATAAAATATTACAATCTACCACTTCAAAAAAACATTGTTTATGGAGTTCTGAGCTTGGAGATTCAAGTATTGATTGCAATTTTTATTTTGAAAATAATGCTACAACTTATGTGGTTTTTTCTCATGTTTATATTAAAAGAAAAGCTAATAAACCCTATTTTAATTTAAAAAAAAAGGTGCATGAATTTGTGAACTGGGCCCCTAGTAAAGATTATAAAACTCTGAAGTGAGTGTCCAAAGTTTTTGTAACATTTCTGCAAGCAGAGGGAGGGCAAAAATGGGATGAAGACCCAGACTCAGCAGCAAAGGGGGAAGGTAATGAGTCTGAAACCACAGAAACATTTTGTTGTTGTTGTTAATGCTCACCCAAGGGTATTTTTCCATTGCTTTTCAGAGAGTAAAAGGGGGTGGAGACAGAGAGTGAGAGAGAAAAAGAGAGAGAGAGAGAGAAAGAGAGAGAGAGAGAGAGAAATTGATCGGTTGCTTCCCACATATGCCCCAAACAGGGGCAGGGAGCAAACCTGCAACTGAAATACGTGCCCTTGACCAGGAATCAACAACCCCATGACCCTTCAGTGCACGAGCGGACACTCCAACCACATGGGCCACAGCCACAGGAACATTTTAAGGTAAAGATGTAATGAAAGTGGATTAAGTGAGGGGACTGACATAATCCTGTTTAGATTGATGAATAGAGACTGGATTTAGAAAGGGAATGTGGGCTGAGTCCTGATTCAAAGTTATCAGCATCCACAGGGGCTTAAAACATCCTACTCTCCTGCTTAGAGACCTGTAGGGTTTCCTTATCATCAAAAGTTTTCCTCTTAGGAACTCATATAATACCATTACCTGCTTTGTATCCTCTCCCCCTTCCCAATTCCATCTACCTAACTCATTTCTCTACAATAAGGACCCCTAAACCACTCTGTCTAGGTAACTGACCCTCCAGACCCTAGCCTAGTGGTTTGCAACAGAGGCTATACATCAGAATTACATGTAGAAATATATAAATAACACAAGTAAAATCTACTGACTCAGAATCTTGGGGGGAAGGTTGTTGGGGGAGGCAACAGGCGAGCTTTAAAAAGCTCCCCAGGTGATGATGATAGACAGTTCGGTTGGGAATCACGGGCCTAGCTTGGGGGCCCAATATGTCAAAAAAAATTATTCTTGGGACCTTTTCTGCTTATAAGTCCCCCTTACCTCAACCCCATGCACCCCCATCTGCTGATCGTTTCTTATAAAACCCCATATTTACTTTCTTCAAAAAACTTCCCTTATTTCCTCCATCTAATTGAGAGCTCATTTTCTCTCTTTTCCTTCCTCAAAACAACACTGGACTGGTGTCATAAGAGCCCTTATTTCAGTGTTGATTCTGCTTACTAGCTGCTTGACCTTGAGCAAGTCACACCTCCAGCCTCCATTTCCAAATCATAATCATGAAGGCAATGTATGCCTCCCAGGGTCATTCTGAGGATTTAAATGAGACTGCATATATAAAACTGCTGAGAAATTATAGAGTATTAGCTGTAACTCTAATATAACAACTGAAGCACAGATAAAAATTTAAACTCAAGTAGAAATATAAAATGATGAAAACAATATTTTAGCCAACTATGTAAGACTAGAGGCCCGGTGCACAAAAATTTGTGCACTGGCGGGGGAGGTTGGGGGGGGGGTGTCCCTCCGCCCCACTTGTGCCCTCTCAGAGTCTGGGACCCCTTGAGAGATAACCACCTGCTGGCTTAGGCCCGCTCCCTGGGTGGCAGATGGCAGGCCCTATCCCTCGATGCCTGCCCCACCTCCCCGGTCACGCACACGGCAGGGCCGATCCAGGGGTTGGGGCGCCGCTCCAGGTCGGGTCACACACGGGATGCCCTGGGCAGGTCCCACACGAGATACCCGGATGGAGGCCGGGCAGACTGGCTGATCACTGCTGCACCGCCCGGCTGCCCCTGGTCAGGTCGCACACGGACGCCCACCACCCCAGATCGCAGATAGCAGGCCCAGATGGCAGCAGGGCAGGTGGCATGGCGCTGTCCCGCCCTGCCTGCAGTATGCAAATTAGCCACCATCTTTATTGGTGCTTAATTTTCATATCGGGCTGATTAGCCAATGGGAGGAGTAGCGAAGTTACAGCCATGTTTGTCTATTATTCGAAAAGATAGTTTGATAGTAATATGTGAGGGGAAAAATCTGGGATTTTCAGATGTATTACACCTCCCAAAAAAAGCTAATTTGATTTGGGGTAGTATCTAAACAAGGTGATTATCTCACTCCACTGAGGTCTATTCAGTAACATGTTCAGTACTGAGCAACACATTTTATAAAGGACATTAACTCAAGGAATCAAAGGATAATAACTTGGTTATCAGAAAACTAAAAAATATATTTTGGAGACTTAAAACCTAATAAAAAATAAAATAACAGCAACACATTAAATGCCAGACACTGTTCTAGAGAAAGAGCCCAAGATGATGAAGGAAACTTTCCAAGATCAATAGGTGAGAGGGAATTTGAATCCAGGTTTTTCTGACACCAAAATGCCTGCTCTCTTCACTGACACATGAGAGCAAGTAAGAATGCTGGACATGTGGCTTGAACAAGATAAGTTCCACTGTATGGAAGATGCATTCCTATGCAGCCCACAAGGACGAACAAGGGGTATGGGCAAAAGAGGCAGGGAGTTACATCTTAGAGAGTCAGGAATGTTTAAAATGGAATTGATGTCCTAGCCCAGCGGTTCTCAACCTGTGGGTCGTGACCCCTTTGGGGGTTGAATGACCCTTTCACAGGGGTCACCTAAGACCATTGGAAAACACATATATAATTACATATTGTTTTTGTGATTAATCACTATGCTTTAATTATGTTCAATTTGTAACAATGAAATTGGGGGTCACCACAACATGAGGAACTGTATTAAAGGGTTGCGGCATTAGGAAGGTTGAGAACCACTGCCCTAGCCGGTTTGGCTCACTGGTTGGAGTATCAGCCCATGGACTGAAGGCTCCCAGATTTTATTCCGGTCAAGGGCACGTACCGGTTGGGGCGCCTGCGGGAAGCAACCAATCCATGTGTCTCTTTCACATCAATGTTTCTCTCTCTGTTTCTCTCCCCCTCCCTTCCATTCTGTCTAAAAATCAATGGAGAAAACATCCTCAGGTGAGAATTAATTAAATAAAGTAAAATGGAATTGACTCATTCAATAAGTAACCGTTCCCCAGTCTCCAGGAATGTCAAAGTAGAACATAGAAAACACCCGTTTTAGGATGTTGAGGAAACTCACACATCTGGTAAAAACTGAACTAGTACTACCAAACCCTTCCAACTTGAGACTTCCCAGAGTTTTAGGGACATAGCTGCTCCTGCTGATCAGGAAAGTGCAAGAAAATTTCTGGACCTGGTCTGAGATTTTAAGGGTGAAACTAGCTACTCACTAACAAGTATTTGATCTTCATTAAGTCACTTGATATATATTTTTATATCTAATCTAATAAAAGAGAAACATGCAAATTGACCATACCTTCGCTACTCCCAAAGCCATGCTCACTAGCCAATCAGAGCGACTATATGCAAATTAACCCAACCAAGATGGTGGCCGGCAGCCACGGAGCTGGAGCCAGCAGGAGGCTTGGTTGCCCCGGCGATAGAGGAAGCCAAGCTTCCCACCTGCCCTGGCTGTCTGTGGCCTCCGCTCAAGGCAACACAGTTTCAATTATAGAAGATAAATAAATTCCAGATACCTGCTTCCAGCCAGCCTCCACTGGGAGTTTGGGAGGCTAGGGGCTGAGGCCAGCCTGCAGACAGCCATCAGCCCCTCACCCAGGCTGGCCAGGCACCCCAGAGGACCCCCACCCTGAAGGGGCTGTGGCCAGCTTGCAAACAGTCATCAGCCCCTCACCCAGACTGGCTAGGCACCCCAGCAGGACCCCCCACCATGAAGTGGGTGTGGCCAGCCTGAAAACAGCCTCAGCCCCTCACCAGGCTGGCCAGGCACCCCAGTAGGGACCCTCACCCTGAAGGGGCTGTAGCCAGCCTGCAAACAGCCATCAGCCCCTCACCCAGGCTGGCCACACCCTCAAGGGGTGAGGGTCCCCCTGGGGGGCTTGACCAGCCTGCAAACAGCTCTCAGCCCCTCACCCAGACTGGCCAGGCACCCCAGCAGGGACCCCCACCCTGAAGGAGCTGTGGCCAGCCTGCAAACAGCCATCAGCAACTCACCCATGCTGGCCAGGTACCCCAGAAGGACCCCCCTCCCTGAAGGGGATGTGGCCAACCTGAAAATGGCCCTCAGGCCCTCACCCAGACTGGCCAGGCACTCCAGCAGGGACCCCCACCCTGAAGGGGGTTGGGCCAGTCTGAAAATGCCCTCAGCCCCTCACCCAGGCTGGCCAGGCTCCCCAGCAGGACCCCCACATGATCTGGGACACCCTTCAGAGCAAATCAGCCAGCCCCCACCCATGCACTAGGCATATAATAAAAGGGTAATATGCAAATTGACCCTAACAGTAGAACAACTGGGAATGACTGGTCACTCTGACACACACTGACCACCAGGGGGCAGACGTTCAGTGCAGGAGCTGCCCCCTGGTGGTCAGTGCACTCCCACAGGGGGAGCTCTGCTCAGCCACAAGCCAGGCTGACGGCTGCCAGCACAGCTGTGATGGTGGGAGCCTCTCCCACCTCCTCAGCAGCGCTAAGGATGTCCAACTGCAGCTTAGGCCTGCTCCCCGCTGGCAAGTGGACATCCCCCGAGGACTCCTGGGCTGCCAGAGGGATATCTGACTGCCAGCTTAGGCCTGATCCCCTGGGGAGAGGGCCTAAGCCAGCAGGTGGACATCCCCCGAGGGTTCCCAGACCTTGAGAGGGCACAGGCCAGGCTGACGGACCCCCCCGAGTGCACAAATTTTTGTGCACCAGGACTCTAGTATAATATATAATAGACCGAGTAAAACCAATTGGAAAATTATATATATATATAAAGAGATAGAGATAGATATAGATATATAGATATCTTCATCAGATATCTATTTAATTATATAAATATATATAATTTCCCACTTATTCACTGGGAAATTAGTAGTTCAATTGTTCGACAAATATGAATTAATTACCTACTATAAGCTGGGTTATACAGAAGCTGGGGAGGCAGAGTGTATGACAGACAAGCTATCTAGTCTTGGGGCTTCCATTGTAGTGGGAAAAAATAGTTAATAAAAAAAGTAAACAAATGAACCACCAGGGTAATTTCAGAATGTGGCAAATGGTTTTTACAAACAGATACGGGATACAGGAGAAGTCTAAGGAGGGATTTGACCTCACTCTTGAGTCAGTGATGGTCAGCTGAGACCTGAATAAGGAGAAGTTGCCCATTGGAAGGGCTTTCTAGAGACAGGAACTGCTGGTGCAAAGGCCCTGAGGAGGGGGAAACCTTAGCATCTCAAGGCCAGGGGGGCGCCTAGAGTAGTGTTTTGCAAATGTAAGCATGTATTCGAATCACGTGGAGCATTTGCTGAAGCATGACTTAATCTTCCCTCCCCACAGGTTCAGAATCCGTAGGTTTGGGATGGGACCCAAAAGTTTGTATTTCTAACCATCCCAGGTAATACTGCTGCTGGTGGTTCAGAGACCACACTTTGAGAACCACTGGGCCAGAATATTGTGAACTCGGGAGAGTGAGCGATGGAAGATGATGTTAAGGAGGTCAGCAGAAACCAGACCATGCCAAGTTTTTTAGGCCACAGATAGGAGTTTGAATTTATTCTAAGAAGTTTTGAAGTCATTAGAGTAAGAGAGTGGAATGATATGTTTCCATTTTAAGGTGATCATTCTGGTGTCTGTGCCTACCGTGGAAGGAAGATGGTTGTTAGGTTAAGGAGATAATGTGCATGACAGAGTTAAGAAACCATAAAGTGCTATAGCGAACATGCAGGGTTTTCATCAGGCTGGTAGCTCTGTCAACGTGGAGCTGCTTCCTCTTTCATTAGAATACAAGTTTTGCATCTACCTAATAAAGAGATGTCCCCAGTGGTGTGCTAGAAAATGTTTCACAGCCAGTTCTTGAGATGGAAGGGAGTAAGGAGCAGGGGGTTAGGAAAGGCCCTGAGTTGTTGCACTTGCCAATTTCTATGGCAGACACCTTCCATCAGGGCCAATTTTTACCTGCATGAAGACACTGAATATGGGTTTGACAAGAAATGCTAATAATCAGCTCTTGCAAGCCAACTCAAGCCCATCACTAGATATACTCCCAGCACATATGCTCAACTGGCAGACAGATCACATCCTACTTGGGAAAACTTGCTCTCTGCCTGGCGACATTTAGTACAAGGCTCTGGCACAATAAACACTAACTACATGTGGCTGCTGGGCCTGATCCAAGAGAATCCGGGTGGCTGGTTAGATTGCCAGACTCCTCTGAACCCCCTGCAGATGACATATGGGTAAACAGAAATATTAGTGTCTGGTTAATGAATAACACAGACAGCAGCCATAGAGCCACTGCTAGGAAACGGGGGTGGAGGGATCTGGCTCAACCTGACCTAGGAAAGGGGAACCTGCATTAACTATCTCACTTCCTCTTTCTGTTGTGCCCCTTCCTCAGAAATTCTCTTCTGACCACACAGTCAGAGTTCATGTGTAGTGTGGCTTTGTGGTGATCACTGTGGTGAGAAGGCAGGGGTGGGCTAGGCTGGAGATGTCTGAAGAAAGACACAGCCAAGATTCCAAATCCGCTCCCTTAAACCTTCCTGCCCCTTAGCTCCAGGTTTCTGATATCTCTCTCTCTCTCTCTCTCTCTCTCTCTCTCTCTCTCTCCAGCTTTCTCTACTTCCTGTGGTTAGAACTTAGACCCCATTTTTTTTCTTTTCTTTATTTTTCTCTAGTCACAGGAAATGAGGACATTTCTCATCTACCAATTGCACATTCAACCAGGAAATTGGGCCAAAGATCTCTAATCTCTCAGAAGCAGTAGTCCAGTAACCTACCTGGCAAAGTTTCAAGTGTCTGAAAAGGTAGACGAGAGTTTAGCTTTCCCCAATACATAAACACATGCCCCCTTCCACTCTGTATCTTCCTAATATACTTACATTATAGTTGTGTTGGATATTTACATTATTGTGACTATATAAATAGGGGGTTTCTATAGTAAACTATAATTACGTTTTCTACCCTGTACAACTTTACCCCCACCACCCGGAATTAATAATTGCCTTAGTTTTTATTTACTTAGTTTTCTATATATTTATCACTAATTCCTCCCCAAACTCTTTGCCAGTTATCTTTTTTCCTCTCAAGACCTTCAGAGGTATTAGTAGGATATGGATTTCATCTTCCTAAAGAAATCTCTCGCCCTAACCAGTTTGGCTCAGTGGATAGAGCATTGGCCTGGGGACTAAAGGGTCCCAGGTTCGATTCTGGTCAAGAGCATGTATCTTGGTTGTGGGCACATTCCCAGTGGGGGTTGGGGGGCGGTGTTCAGGAGGCAGCTGATGGATGTTTCTCTCTCATCTGATGTTTCCAACTCTCTATCCTTCTACCTTCCTCTCTGTAAAAGATCAATAAAATATATATTTTTAAAAATCACTAAAAAAAATCTCTCCCAGGACCTTCTGACCTGCTTCTGGCCTGGTTGTAGTATATGCCAGGTATACAGCTGGCCCCTGGACACTCGTGGGAGGCCTTTTGCTTCTATGTTCTCATTTCTCTTCCTTGCTTTATGTCCTCTACCAGCTTCTTTAGAAAGCATTTCAAGACTGTGAATGTCAGAAAATGTCTTTATTCTGCCTTCATGTTTAATTCATATTGGGCTATGTATGGAATTCTAGATTGGAAATCATTTTTCTTCAGAATTTTCAAGGCATTGCCTTCTAGCTTCCAGTCTTGCTAAAAGTTTCCAATATATTCTGATTTTTGATTTCTTATATGAGGCCTATATTTTTCTCATTGAAAGCTCAAAGTGTCCTTACCTTTCTCGCAAGTATTCTAAAATCATCCATTGTGCTAGGCACTCAATGGACTCGTAATCTGCAGATTAATTAATATCCTTCAATTTGGAGAAATTCTCTTAAAATATTTTGTAATTATTTTCTTTCCGTCGTTTTCTCTTCTCTATTTCCAGGACTCTTATTATTTGGGGGATATTGAACCTCCTAAACTGGCCCACTAATCTCCCTTCTCTCCCATTTTCTATCTCTCAATCTCTTTGCTCTGCTTTCTGTGAGATTTCCTCAAGCTTACATTCCAGCTCTTCTATTTATTTTTTCCTTTTTGCTATCACTCTTCATTTTTAAGCACTTTCTTTTATTATTGATCTTGTCTTATGGTTGTAATATCCATTTGGATCTCTCTTTGAAGAATGTTCATCTCCCTACTCTGAGTTGCCTTTTTTGGTTTCCATCTTCTATGATACAAGTTGTCATCAGATATCTGATATTCCTTGACATCTGCTTGTCTTGACAAGAAGAAAGGGAACTAATCTTTTATATATATGTGCAGGGTTTGCTTTAAAGACAGAAAAGAAAAAGAAAAGGAATGGAAATATGGAAAATCTCAATAACTATTGAATCATGGTAATGGATGAATTGGGTTCTATTGTACTATTCCCTCTACTTTTGATGTTGTTTGAAAATATCTACACTAATAAAAGACAAAGATGCTAATTGACCGTACCTTGGCTACACCCATCAGCCAATCAGAAGAGTATGCAAATTAACCCAACAAAGATGGCCATTAAATTTGCATACTGTGTGCGACCAGGGGTGGCAAGGTGGGGCAATGCCATCCACCGCCCGCCCCACTGCGGGATTGGGCCTGCCGTGGGCGACCCGGTTAGGTGGGCAGGCACCACAGGATAGGGTCTGCCATCTGCCACCCGGGGAGTGGGCCTAAGCCAGCAGGTGGTTATCTCCCAAGGGGTCCCAGACTGTGAGAGGGCACAGGTCGGGCTGAGGGACACACACCCCCCCGCCCCCACCAGTGCACAAATTTTTGTGCACCGGGCCTCTAGTTCACAATAAAAATGTGGTTGATGGAGAATTCAATTCCTTAAGGGCTGTGGAACTGAGGGTCTCAGTTTCTCACTGGCTATGGGCTGGAGGCCTCCCTCAGTTCCTTACCACGTAGGCTTTCCTTAGGACAGCTGGCTTCCACCAGAACAAGAAAACAAGAGAGGACAAGATGAAGGCAGTCTTTTTATAAACCTAATCTTCAAAGTGATCATTTGTTTTTGCTCAGCTCATTCTCAAAGGTAGAGTGAATACAAGGAGGTGGGATTGCTGGGGTCATCTTGCAGGCTGCCCTCCATTGGTACTAAATAATGAATGAAAGCTGTGAGCACATGGATTAGGCTTCAGATTCAGCAGGGCCATTTAGTTGGGGGAACCTCCAATGTCAATACTTAGGGATTTTCTTCTTGGGCTGATCAAATTTCCCAGAAAAAAATTTCTGTTCTCCTGTAGGGTGAAAGTTGGACTGCCATGCCTGGCCTGCGTGGCTCAGTGGTTGAGCATCAGCCTATTAACCAGGAAGTCACCATTTGATTCCCGGTCAGGGCACATGCCGAGTTTTCAGGCTCAGTCTCCAGTGTAGGGCATGCAGGAGGCAGCCAATAGATGATTCTCTCTAATCATTGATGTTTCTATCTTCCTCTCCCTTCTTCTCTGAAATCAATAAAAACATATTTTTAAAAGAAGAAATTTGGACTGCCAGAAATTTAGAAGTCAAATGGAAAAGAGAGCTGGGATGGGGGTTGGGGTGCACAGGGGGGTCCCCTCAGCCCAGCCTGCACCCTCTACAATCCGGGACCCCTCAGGGGATGTCTGACTGCCGGTTTAGGCCATCCCTATCACAATCCTGGACCGCTGACTCCTAATCTCTCACCTGCTTGCCTGCCTGCCTGGTAGCCCCTAACTGTCCCCCCGTGCTGGCCTGAGCACCCCTCACTGCCTCTGTGTACTGGCCTGATCGCCCCTAACTGCTCCCCCTGCCCACCTGGTCACCCTTAACTGCCCCCTGCTGCTGGCCAGGTCACCCCTAACTGCCCCCTACCCCCTGGTAGCCCCCAACTGCCCCCCCGCTGGCCTAGCCACCCCTCTCTGCCCCCCTTGCCATCCTAATTGCCCCCACTTGCCCCCCTGCCAGCCTGGTTTCCCCCAACTGTCCCCCCACTGGCCTGGTTGCCCCTAACTGCCCCCCTCCACTGGCCTGGTTGCCTCTTACTGCCCCCCCTGCCAGCCTGGTCGCCCCGAACTGCCCCCCTCTGCCAGCCTGGTCACCTCTCACGGGCCCCCCGCCAGGCTGGTGACCCCACACAGCCTGCTGTTCAGTCGTTTGGTCATCCCTCACTAACCCCCCTGCTGGCCTGGTCATAGGCAGCCATCTTGTGAGGGCATGAGGGTTAATTTGCATATCACCTCTATATTATATAGGATGTTGCTCCCTTTTCCAACTGTGCCTGGTATCTCACATTCCAAAGACCCTGTGTGTTATCCTCTCTAAAGAATAAAACTCCAGTCTTTCCCTGGGTGAGGGGCAGTTGCCTCACATCAGGAAATTGGGGTAAAGATCTGGGGATTCTTTTCAAATAAACTTTCAACCAATCTTCCTTATGTTAGCTTGCCCTTCACCCTCATTTTCCAGAAGTGCTTATTGCCTCACAAACTTTATGTGCATCCTGCAGTAGAAATTTGGTTGAATCTTGGCTTTTTCCACTACTGGCATAAGATTCAACTTTCATAGGTCTGCCAAGTCAGTTACCAGTTATCATTTGTTCATCTGCTTTTCAACTCCCAAAATGTTGGCGTCATTTCATCCTCTTTTGTTCTTCTTCCTATCCTTATGGGTTTAGTGTCTTTCTACTAGTAAATGATCTCTTTACTGTCATTATAGTGATTTCAGGAAGGAGCCAAAGGAGATGGGTGTATTCAATTCATTAGCCTCAAATATTTCTTTTTTATTATTACTTGTTAATTTATGTGTTTATTGTCTGTCTTCCTCTCTTGACTGTGGCTTCCAAGATAACATGTCTATTTTGTTCACCTGTATATCCCCAGCACCCAGAACAATTCAACAAATGACTGAATCAATTTTCTGGCAAAGGAAACTTGCTACTCACTATCAACATGTTGGTGGCAGATTCAGGTCTCCTGAGTTTCCATCCAGTGCCCTTCCTTCCATAGCATGGGTGGATTTTGCTAACTAAAGATGCCTGACAAGTTATAAAGTGCTTTACATGTTACAAAGTGGTTTCAGGATCTTATCTCCTTTGATCTTGACAACAGCCCATGGGCCAGGTAGAAAAATATTACTAGTGGCCAATTCTTGCCAAGAACTCCTGTGCTAAAAGAATCACCAACCTTGTTCCTGACCTTTCATCGCAGGCCACTGCCATTTGTCTTGCCCCTCCCAACACTTCCTCTGCAAATGGGACTTTTAAGTCTTGTTGTTTCTCAAAGAAATTGTCCTCAAGAATCCAAGACCAGCTCTCTCATAAAGAGGAAAATAGATACAAGAGCCTTTGAGCAAAGAGAATGTCTAAGTTTTGCATGATCGGAGAAGAAAAGTGGGATTGTCCAAATCAGTATAACAGAGAGAGGAGGTTGGTACTGGAAGGGGGCTTAGATCCTGGAAGGAGAGGGAATAGTCCCAGAACTGAAGCGTAGTCTGTGTATAGTGGGGAGAGAGGCAGGATGAAAATAACCATATACCATAATCAGTAGACTCTTTTTTAAAAAGAAAAGCAATAATCCTATATAATAGAAGCCTAATATGCAAATTGTCCCCTTGAACAGAGTTCCGCTGGGAGTTCCACCGCTCGACCAGTTGCTATGACGTGCACTGACCACCAGGGGGCAGACACTCCAACCTATAGGTTAGCTTGCTGCAGGTGCTGGTGGGCTGGACTGGAAAGTGAGGTGTGAGGTGAGAGCCATTAGGAAGCTCCCAGGGTTTGGCCAGAGCCCCAGGCAGAGGCAGGTGGGGGCAGTGTTCTCAGTGCACAATTTATCATCTTCAGAGCTGCTTCTTTGCATTTGTTAAGTTTCACTAACTACTCCAGGAGAATGGGTAACACCATTACAGGGGGACAGGCCGGGTGCGCCTCTCTGAGGCCAAGGGGCAGCCTCCGGCTCCTGGGGATGCAGCAGAGAGTGGGGCGGGGCTGAGTCAGAGAAACAGAGTCAAAAACTTGAAAAGAAGCCAGAGGCAGCGAGGGGCGAGGGTGACAGCTGCACAGGGGCCTAGAAAATCAGCTGGGTGGGGGCAGCCCTAGGAGCCCGGTGCCTCTCCCACTGGACAAGCTTCACGTCCCTCCCTCCTCCCTGTGACCTGTCACCCCAGCTCTCCTCCAAGGCCAGCCTGGGCTTGCCCCACACAGCCCCGCCCCGCCCCACACAGCTTTTGGGGAGCTCTGCCCCATAGGAGAAAGGGAGAGGCTGCAGACAGGAGGTTGCAGGAGGAGGGGGCAGAGCAGGACCCACCAAGTTCGATGGGGGGGAGGGAGGGAGAGACCCCACAGGACTGGGGATAGAGATGGGCAGGGAAGCATGGCTATGTGGAAGCATCACCCTTGGTTAAAGTAGAAATCCTGACCCCATTTTACAGACCCCAGCAGAGTGTGTGTGTATGTGGCGGGGGGTTGGGGGGACGGTGGAGAGCAGCGATGTTTGATTCATGGTCTTCTTATTTTTATTTTTGTTAATATATTTTTATTGATTTCAGAGAGGAAGGCAGAGGGAGAGAGAGATATAAACATCAATGATGAGAGAGAAAGAATCTATCTGCTGCCTCCTGCATGCCCCCTACTGGAGATTGAGCCCGTAACCCAGGAATGTGCCCTTGACCAGAATCAAACCCAGGACCCTTCAGTCTGCAGGCCATGGCTCTATCCACTGAGCCAAACCATCTAGAGCAACCTACCGCCTATTTAAAACCACTGCAGTAGGCTGAGGAGGGGTCTTACCACAATGGTGTTACCTGATAATGAGGGTGTCTCTCCTTGTGTTGGGGTAATCGGAACTGCAGCGAAGTAAAGAAACACCCACCGAGCCTGCAAAGGGTTTCCATGCACACAATGCAAGTTACTTTGTGTGGCAGCTGAAGAGGGTGAGCAGAGCCTTGGAAGGACATGAGGTCTCCAAGACCAGGGGCTGGAGGGAAAGTGTGTGCCGAGCATTCCTCGCTGTGAGTTACCATCTATATATATAAAAGCCGAATATGCTAAATATCTGACTGAGTGGTCGACCAACTGGTCACTATGACGTGCACTGACCACCTGGGGGCAGACGCTCCAACTGATAGGTTAGCTTGTTGCTGGGGTCCGGCCAATCGGGACTGGGCAAGACAGGGCCAGACACACCCTGGAGCCCTCCTGCAGTCCCTCCCTCGGTCCCTCCCCAGCCACCGGCCCTGATCAACCCCGATTGGGACTGGGCGAGATGGCCCTGATCAGCCCCAATCGCCGGTCAGGCGGAGGACCCCACCCGTGTACAAATTTCGTGCACCAGGCCTCTAGTATAATCATCAAGCCAGTTACAAAATACTCTGAACAGCAGGTTCTGTAAAACAATGACATCAAGATCTTAAGATCTAAGATGAGCATGGTCTAAATTCTGCCTGAAGTCCGACCAGTGAAAAGTAAAAGCACTGTACCAGTTAATAATGTGGATTTTTTTCAATAGATGGAGTTACACATATGTTGATATATATGCGATTTGATATGCATGCTGTTTTGTTGTGTTGACAGCAAACTTCAAAACTTCACATGTCAAATTTGCTGAAGGTGTTAACATTACAGATATTTTTATGCTTAAAAATGTCAAATTTTGTGCCAAAAAAAGAGCATTTGCGGGAAGTTTTAATTCATTACTTTATTTTGAAGAAAAGTGCTGCTGAAAGTTATCGTATACTTCAGGAAGCTTATGGTGAACATGCTCTATTCCAAGATACTTGTGAACGCTGGTTTAAATGCTTTAAAAGTGATGATTTCGATGTGAAAGACGAAGAACGTCCAGGTCAACCAAAAAGTTTGAAGACCAACAATTACAAGCATTATTGGATGAAGATGCGTGTCAAACTCAAAAACAACTTGCAGATAGATTAAACTTTGCTCAGCAAACAATTTCCGATCATTTACAAGCAATGGGAAAGATTTTAAAGGAAGGAAAATGGGTGTCACATCAACTGAACGAAAGACAAATGGAAAACCGAAAAGTCATCAGTAAAATGTTGCTTCAACAGCATGAAAGAACATCTTTTTTGCATCGAATTCTAACTGGCGATGAAAAGTGGATTTATTTTGAGAATTCCAAATGCACAAAATCATGGGTTGATCCAGGTCAACCATCAACATCGATTGCAAGGCCAAACTGCTTCGGAAAGAAGACAATGCTCTGCATTTGGTGGGATCAGGAAGGTGTGGTGTATAATGAGCTTCTAAAACCAGGTGAAACCGTTAATTCTGATCACTACAGACAACAAATGATCAATGTGAACCATGCTTTGATTGTGAAATGACCAGAATGTTCCAGAAGACACAGCAAAGTAATTTTGCTTTATGATGATGCACCATCACACACTTCAAAACCAGTTAAAAACACGTTAAAAGATCTTGCCTGGGAATTATTAACCCACCCGCTGTATTCACCAGACCTTGCTCCTTCAGATTACCACTGTTCTGATCGATGGCACACGCACTTTCTGGGCAGCACTTCAAAACATATGAAGAAGTGGAAAATTGGGTCTCTGAATGGTTTGCCTCAAAACAAGAAAAGTTCTATTGGGATGATATGCGCAAATTACCTGAAAGATGGGGGAAATGTGTAGCTAGCGATGGACATTACTTTGAATAAAGCAATTTTGATGTTTCTCTTGAAATTATCATTTTTTCTTTGATTACAAAATTCACCATTATTAAACAGTACACCTAGTACATGATCCCCTTGAGGAAAACAAGATGTGACCTCAAAAATCACACCAAGTCCCAAGAGCACAGGTCACAAATAAAATGCACCCCCACGTTTTTTTCTTGTTACTTGCTGTCCTCTTGGAATCTGCCTGCCACCTTGTGGGTAAATGAGGTTATTGCCTGCATCCAAACCTAGGAGACCCAGGCACCACAGAAGCTAAGGCTGTTATTCACATGCAGCCAGGAATCTCTCAAACGCAGAAAAGGGGTCCACCTCCTTAAATTTGCATCAAATAAAGATGAATCTTGAAGTGGGAAGAGACTCAAGACATCTTCCTAAGCTACAAAAACAGTTGCAGAAGAGCATAAAAGAAAACAGTATTGTCTATAATGTTAAAATAAGTATATAATAATCTATAATAATAAAAGCGTAATATGCTAATTAGACCAGATGACCTTCTGGACAAAGCCGGGGCTGCAAGGGAAGCCTGGGTCCCAGGTGTTGGAGGGAAGCCGGTGCTGGCAGCCGGGGGAAGGAAGGCCTACTCTTGCACGAATTTCGTGTATCGGGCCTCTAGTAATAATAATAATAATAATAAAAGCACTAAGTGTCCTGAGATCTTCAACATGCGGGCACAGTGCTAAGCCCTCTGCACGCATTCTCTTCTTTTACTTTAAAAAAATCTTTATTGTTGAAAGTATTACTATGTTCCCCTCCACCCCCCCCCCCCCCAACACACACACACACACACACATTGACCTCTTCTAGACTGTACCCGCCCACCCACCCCAGGCCTTCACCACCCTATTGTCTGTGTTCATGGGTTATGCATACAAGTTCTTTAGTTGATCTCTTCCCACCCTCCCCATTCTTCCCCACCTTCCCTCTGAGATTCCACAGTCTGTTCCATGCTTCTATGTCTGGATCTATTCTGTTCATCCATTTATTTTGTTCATTAGATTCCACATATGAGTGAGATCATGTGATAGTTATCGTTCTCTGACTGGCTTATTTTGCTTAGCATAAAACTCTTCAGGTACCTCCATGCTGTCTCAAATACTAAGAGATCCTTCTTTTTTTAAATATATTTTCATTGATTTCAGAGAGGAAGGCAGAGGGAGAGAGATATAAACATCAATGATGAGAGAGAATCATTGATCGGCTGCTTCCTGTAAGCCCCCCACTGGGGATCAAGCCCACAACCCAGGCATGTGCACTTGGCTGGAACCAAACCTGGGACCCCTCAGTCCGCAGGCCGACGCTTTATCCACTGAGCCAAGCTGGCTAGGGCAAGAGATCCTTCTTTTTTACTGTTGCATAGTATCCCATGGTGTAAATGTACCATAGCCTTTATATCCACTCATATATTGATGGGCATTTGGGCTGTTTCCAGAACATAGCTATGTAAATTGCACTGCTATGAACATAGGGGCGCATACATTCTTTCTGATTGGTGTTTCAGGTTTCTTAAGATATATTCCTAGAAGTGGGATCACTGGGTCAATTGGCAGTTCCATATTTACTTTTTTGAGGAAATTCCATACTGTTTTCCATAATGACTGCACCAGTCTGCATTCCCACCAGCAGTGCACTAGGGTTGCCTTTTCTCCACATCCTCACCAGCACTTGTCATTTGTTAATTTGTTGACGGTAGCCATTCTGACAGGTGTGAGGTGATACCTCATTGTCCTTTCAATTTGCATCTCTCTGATAATCAGTGACTTTGAGCATTTTTTCATATGTCTCTTGGACATCTGAATGTTTGCTTTGGAGAAGTATCTATTTAGGTCCTTTGCCCATTTTTCAATTGCATTGTTTGTCTTCCTTTTGTTAAGTTGTATGAGTTCCTTATATATTTTGGATATTAACTGTTTATCAGATGTATCATTGCCATATATATTCTCCCATACAGTGGGCTCCCTTTTCATTTTGTTCATGGTTTCTTTTGCTGTGCAGAAGACTTTTATTTTGATACTAGAGGCCCAGTGAATTCATGCACTGGGGGTGGGGAGGGTGTCCCTCAGCCCAGCCTGCACCCTCTCCAATCTTGGACCCCTCAGAATCGGGCCTAAACCGGCAGTCAGACATCCCTCTCACAATCTGAGACTGCTGGCTCCTAACCACTCACCTGTCTGCCTGATTGACACCTAACTGCTCCCCTGTGGGCCTGATTGCCCCCAACTGCCCTCCCCTGCAGGCCTGGTTCCCCCCCAACTGCCCTCCCCTGCAGGCCTGGTCCCCCCCAACTGCCCTCCCCTGCAGGCCTGGTTCCCCCCCCAACTGCCCTCCCCTGCAGGCCTGGTTGCCCCCAACTGCCCTCCCCTGCCAGCCATCTTGTGACAACATGGGAGCGGCCATCTTGCGACGATGTGGGAAGTGACCACCTTGTGGTGGCAGTTTTGTAACAACGTGGGGGTGGCCATCTTGTGATGTGAGGGCATGAGGGTCAATTTGCATATTACCTATTTATTATATAGGATAGTCCCATTTGTTTATTTTCTCCTTAGTTTCCTTTGTCCTAGGAGATGTATCTGCAAACATATTGCTATGAGACATGTCTGAGATTTACTGTCATGGCTTCCTCTAGAATTTTTATGATTTCATTACTTACATTTAAGTATTTTGTCCATTTTGAGTATATTCTTGTGTATGGTGTCAGTTGGTGGTCTAGTTTCATTTATTTGCATGTACCTGTCCAATTTTCCCAACACCATTTATTGAAGATACTGTCTTAACTCCATTGTATGTTCTTGCCTCATTTGTCAAATATTAATTGAGTGTAATGTCTTAGGTCAATTTCTGGAGTCCCTGTTCTGTTCCATTGATATATACACCTTTTCTTGTGCCAGTACCAGGCTGTTTTGATATCTGGTATTGTGATCCCTCCAACTTTGTTCTTTTTCCTCAAGATTGCTGCAGCTATTCGGGGTCTTTTTTGGTTCCACATACATTTTTGGAGTATTTGTTATAGACCTTTGAAATATGTTATTGGTATTTTCATAGGGCTTGCATTGAATCTGTAGATTGCTTTGAGTAATATGGACATTTTAATGGTGTTAATTCTACCAATCCATGAACACAGTACACTAGTATTCTTTCACGTGTTCATATCTTCTTCTATTACTTTGTTCAATGTTCTGTAGTTTTCTGAGTACAAGTCTTTTACCTCCTTAAGTTTATTCCTAAGTATCTTAATTTCTTAATTGCAATGGTAAATAGGATTGTTTGTTTAGTTTCTCTTTCTTAGAATTCATTATTGGTGCATAAAAATGCCATTGATTTTTGGATGTTAATTTTGTATCCTGCTACATTGCTGAATTCATTTATTAAATCTAATAGTTTTGTGATGGGATCTTTAGGGTTTTCTATGTACAATATCATGTCATCTGCAAATAATGAGAGTTTTACCTCCTCCTTTCAATTTGGAAGCCTTTTATTTCTTCTTATCTGGTTGCTGTGGCTAGGACTTCCAGTACTATCTATACTAATAAAAGCCTAGGTGGTCCTCGTGCCGCCACAAGATGCCCGCCACAAGATGGCCGCACATACAGCAGAGGCGAGGCCTGGTGGCCGCTCTGTGCAATAAAGCCTGGGGGTCCCACGGCTCCACACAGCATGGAGGAGGCAGGTCCTCGTGGAGGAGGTGGGTTGCGGTGGGGGAGGACAGTTGTGGGTGTGAAACTAGACCACCAACTGACACCATACACAAAAAATCAGACATTTCCTGAGGGGTCCCAGATTGGAGAGGATGCAGGCCAGGCTGAAAGACCACCCTCCCTCCCCGTGCACGAATTTCATGCACTGGGCCACTAGTGTTGAATAAGAGTGGTGAAAGCATACATCCCTGTCTTGTTCCTGTTCTTACTTATAGAGGAGATTGTTTTATATTTGCCCAATGAGTATGATGTTGCCTGTAGGTTTGTCATATATGGCCTTTATTATGTTGAGGTATGATATTCCCACTTTGCTGAGAGTATTATATTTTGTCAAATGCTTTTTCTGCATCTATTGCTTTGATCATGTGATTTTTGCCTTTCAATTTGTTTATGTGATACTAGAGGCCCAATGCACAAAATTTGTGCAAGGACCTTGACTCCGCCCCCGCCCGCCGCCGCCACAGCCAGGGCCTCTGCCATCTCTGCTTTGGCCCCCACCTGCTGCAGTTTTGTCCTAAAGGAAGGATGTCCAGAAGGACGTCTGGTCTAATTAGCCATTTCTCGTGAAATCGCACGAGACCCAGAACCGCCACACCGACAGGAGCCCAGACCCACCATGCGCAAGTAGCTTGCCGCCATGAACCACCACACCCTGTGAGCCATGAGCCCCGCCTCACCACATGAGCCATGAGCCCCTCTGTGCCATGGGAGCCGCAAGCCCCAAGCAAGCCCCTCCGCGACACGTGAGCCCGTTTGAGCTGCAAGCTCTTCCCTGCCGCTGCGAGCAGCTCTCGGCCTGTGGGGAGGGACCAAGAGGTACTCCATGCACCTCCTGGTGACCGGTCATTTGGTTGTTCCAGCGTTCCGGCATTATGGCCACTCACCTTTTATACTATAAATATCACTTTCATTGGTTTGCAAATATGGTACCAGTCTTGCATCCCTGGAATAAATCCCACTTGATTACGGTGTATGATATTTTAATATGTTGCTGGATCTGATTTGCTAATATTTTGTTGAGGATTTTAGCATCTATGCTCATCAGGAATATTGGCTAGTAGTTCTCTTTCTTTGTAGTGTCTGTACTGGTTTTGGGATTAGTATAATGCTGGCCTCAGGAAAAAAAAAACACCTTGAAAGTGTTCCTTCCTCTCAGATTTTTTGGGATAGTTTAAGGAGTATAAGTGTTAGTTCTTTGAATGTTTGGTAAAACTCCCCTGTGAAGCCATCCAGTCCAGGACTTTTGTTTGCTGGGAGTTTTTTGTTTGTTTGTTTTTTAATTTTTTATTTTTATTACTGCTTCTATTTCATCATTTGTTATTGGCCTATTCTGGTCTTCTAATTCTTCCTGATTCAGTTTTAGGAGATTGTATTTTTTTAGGAATTTGTCCATTTTGTCCACATTGTCCAGCTTGTTGGCATATTGTTGTTCAGTATTTTCTTGCAATCCTTTGTATTTCTGTGATATCAGTGGTTACTTCTCCGCTTTCATTTCTGATTTTATTTCTTTTTTTTTAAATTAAATTTTTATTGTTCAGATTACATTTGTTCCTCTTCCCACCCCCCCCCATAACTCCCCTCCTTCCAGTTCCCGCCCCACCCTCCGCCCTCACTCCCCACCCACTGTCCTCATCCATAGGTGCACGATTTTTGTCCAGTCTCTTCCTGAATCTCCCATTCCCCTTTCCCGCAAGAATAGTCAGTCCATTCCCTTTCTATGTCCCTGATTCATTATAATCACCAGTTCATTCTGTACATCAGATTATTTATTCACTTGATTCTTAGATTCACTTGTTGATAGATGCATGTCTGTTGTTCACAATTTGTATCTTTACCTTTTTCTTCTTCCTCTTCTGAAAGGATACCTTTCAGTATTTTGTATAATACTGGTTTAGTGGTGATGAACTCCTTTAGCTTTTCCTTGTCTGTGAAGCTCTTTATCTGACCTTCAATTCTGAATGATAGCTTTGCTGGATAAAGTAATCTTGGTTGTAGGTTCTTGGTATTCAGCACTTTGAATATTTCTTGCCACTCCCTTCTGGCCTGCAAAGTTTCTGTTGAGAAATCAGCTGACAGTCGTATGGGTATTCCCTTGTAGGTAATTGAGTCTCTTTCTCTTGCTGCTTTTAAGATTCTCTCTTTGTCTTTTGCTCTTGGCATTTTAATGATGATGTGTCTTGGTGTGGTCCTCTTTGGATTCCTTTTGTTTGGGGTTCTCTGCGCTTCTTGGACCTGTAAGTCCATTTCTTTCACCAGGTGGGGGAAGTTTTCTGCCATTATTTCTTCAAATAGGTTTTCAATATCTTGCTGTCTTTCATCTTCTGGCACCCCTATTATTCTGATGTTGGTACGCTTGAAACTGTCCCAGAGGCTCCTTACACTATCTTCACACTTTTGGATTCTTTTTTCATTTTGCTTTTCCAGTTGGGTGTTTTTTGTCAAATCTTTGGTTTGATTCTTGTGCTCCTCTGGTCTGCTATTGGGTATAATATTATTTATTTCAGTCCGTGTATGCTTACTTTCTAATTTCTTTATTGTAGCATCGAGGGTCTCATTAGTTTTTGTGAGGCTCTCCACAAGTTTCTTGCAAGCCCTCAAAATTGCGATTCTTAGCTCCATATCCTCCATTTCTGTCATGTTTTTTTGTCTCTGCATCTTTTATGCTTTCTTGGTGCACCCCCTTGTGGTCTTTGTGCGCAGTCTTGTTCTAGCCAAGCCTTAATTGTTGTAGTTAACACTAAAGGGATTTGACCACCAGGCCGACTGGCTGTAGGAATCACCTGTGTGGAAAACTTCAGTCCTCTGGGGAGGCACTAGACCAGCCTTTGCCTGAGGCGATCGGCAAATGGCTCTGCGCAGGGCCGGGGCGGGGCGGGCTCAACAGGGTGGGGGGAGGGAGCAGCTATGGCTGCTCTCAGTCCGTCTCCAGGGGCTCTGCCTCTCTGTCCCCACAACCGCTGCAAACCTCGGAGGGACCATAGCCAGACAGTCCCGCTTCTTCCGTTTGAGTCTGGGTCCCTAGAGACTCGCCCGGATCTGTAGCCCAGAGTCTGAGACTCCCTCCTGATTGAAAACGACAACCGCGCCCTCAGCCACCAGCCCGCTTTGCGCGCGCACCGCCGCACCACCGTACCTTTAAATTTTCCACACTGCGCCTCCTCTGAGCCTCGTAATGCTGTTGTTTTTCCTTCTAGTTGAAGAGTCTCTCCTCAGCCAGCCTTCCTGTGGTTCTGGGTGATGTCCGTTCCGTCTTTTAGTTGTATTTTTGAAGTGGTTGTTCGAGGCAGCAAACTCTGGTGTTTACCTATGCCGCCATCTTGGTTTCCCATTTCTGATTTTATTTCTTTGGGTCCTCTGTTTCTTGATGATTCTGGCTGAAGGTTCATCAATCTTGTTTATCTTTTCAAAGAACCAGTTCTTGGTTTCATTGATTTTTTTGTATTTTGTTTTTAATGTCTCTATCCTTTATTCTGCTCTAATCTTTATTATTTTCTTCCTTCTACTTACTTTGGGCTTTTCCTGTTGTTCTAATTCTTTAAGTTGTAGGATTAAATGGTTTATTATTAATTTTTTCTTGTTTTTTTGAGATAGACCTGTAGTGCTATGAACTTCCCTCTCAGGACTGCTTTTGCTGTGTCCCAGAGATCTGGGGTAGTTGTGTGTTTATTTTCATTTGTTTCCAGGAAGTTTTTTATTTCTTTCTTGATCCCATTGGTAACCCATTTACTAGTATTGTTAAATACAATGCTATTTAGCCTCCATGTGTTTGAATGTTTTGAGTGTTTTTATGGCAGTTGATTTCTAATTTCATTCCATTGTGATCTGAGAAGATGTTTGATATGATTTCAGTGTTTTTGAACTTGTAGAGACTTGTTTTGTGTCCTACCATGTGGTCTATCTTTGAGAATGATCCGTGTGCACTTGAGAAGAATATATATTCAGCAGCTTTGGGGTGAAATGTTCTATAAATGTCAATTAAATCCATCTGATCTAGTGTGTCCTTTAGAGTCACTGTTTCCTTGTTAATTTTTTGTCTGGAAGATCTATCCAGTGAAGTCAGAGGGGTATTAAAGTTTCCTACTATGACTATATTGTTGTCAATCTCTCCCTTAAAGTCCACTAGAAGTTCTTCTATATATTTAGGTGCTCCTATATTGGGTGCATATATGTTTACCGGTGTTATATACTCTTGTTGGATTGATCCCTTTAGTATTATATTGTGACCTTTATTGTCTCTTGTGATGGCCTTCATTTTGAAGCTTATTTTGTCAGTTATGAGTATTGCTACTCCAGATTATTTTTTCTATTTGCCTGGAAATTTTTTTCCATCCCTTCATTCTCATCCTGTGTGAATTTGAGGGTGATCTCTTTTAGACAGTTTTTTTTTATCCCATTCATCTACCATATGTCTTTTAATTGGAGCATTTAATCAATTTTCATTTAAGGTTATTATTTATAGGTACTTATTTATTGCCATTTTAATTCTTTATGCGTATGTTTTCTCTCTCTATTTCTTCTTCTCATTACATTCTCATTACAACTGTCTCTTTCGCATTTTTGGTGCTGGTTTGGTGGTGAAAAACTCCTTTAGGCCCCCCCCCCCTTTTTTTTGGTCTGGGAAGCTATTTCACCATCTATTTTAAATGATAGCCTTGCAGGATATAGTAATTTGGTTTCAGATCCTTGCTTTTCATTACCTTGAATACTTTATGCCATTCCTTTCTGGCCCTTAGAGTTTCTGATGTGAAATCAGCTGACAGCCTCATGGGAGCTCTTTTGTAGGTAACAATTTTTTTTTTCTCTTGCTACCTTTAAGGTTCTCTCCTTCCTTGTCTTTAATTTTTGGCATTTTAATTATGATGTGTCTGGGCATGGGCCTGTTTGGGTTCTTCTTGCTTGGGACTCTCTGTTCCTCCTGAACTTGTGTGATTTTTTTCCTTCCCAAGTTAGGGAAGTTTTCTACCACTATTTCTTCAAACACCTTTTCTATCCCTTGTTCACTTTATTCTCCTTCTGGCACCCCATAATAATGTGGAAATTGTTATGTTTCATGTTGTCCCACAACTCTCTTAAGCTCTTCTGTTTTTTAATTGTTTTTCTTTTTGGTTCTCTGCTTGAGTGATTTTTTCTACCCTTCTAATTCACTGATGCTATCCTTGGATTCCCCTAATCTTTTGTGTATTCCTTCCAATGTATTCTTTATTAGTGCCATGTCATTCTTTATTTCCAACTGGTCATTTTTCATAGTTACTATATCTTTTTTTTTTATAATATATATTTTATTGATTTTTTACAGAGAGGAAGGGAGAGAGATAGAGAGTTAGAAACATTGATGAGAGAGAAACATCGACCAGCTGCCTCCTGCACATCTCCCACTGGAGATGTGCCCGCAACCCAAGTACATGCCCTTGACCGGAATCGAACCCGGGACCCTTCAGTCCCCAGGCCGACGCTCTATCCACTGAGCCAAACCGGTTTTGGCAGTTACTATATCTTTACTCATGCTGTTGAGCATCCTTGCCATCATTATTCTGAATTCTATGTCAGATAAATTTCTTATCTCCATTTCATTTAGCTTTTTTCCTGGAGAATTCTCTTGTTCTTTCATTTGGGGCTTGTTTTTTTGTCTCCCCAGTTTGGCTGCCTATTTGTGTTTGTGTCTGTGTGTTAGGTAGATCTGCTACTCCTCCCAATCTCTAGTGAAGGCCAATGTCAGATGCTGTTTGTGACTGGTCCAAATACCCTGTTTGGAGCTATCAGCAATCCACAGCTTGTGGCTCCTTCTTCTGGGGCTTTGTGTCTTTGGAAAGGACCAGGATCCTGTGCCCCAGGATCTGCTTTTCCTAGCCTAGGCCCAGAAGAAGATCAGGCAAAGACTCAAAGCCTCCAGAGATCTACCTCTGCCTGCAGTCCAATTGACACTCAGTCTTGACTAGCCTCGGACTGTCGACCACAGGATTGGTTGAGAGGTCTTCCAACAGAGTGGGGCAACTGCCTTCCCTCCAGGCATAAATCACCTGGATAACAAAAGTCTGCTGGAGAAAGAAGTCCTCCACATCATGAGAGAATGACCCAGCACAGAAAACTGGGGTGGCTGCCTTATGAGCTCCAACCCCAGAGCTCCCAATCCTGGACTCTCCTCACACAGCTCAGTCGACTCTGCCCTCCCTCTGCCAATGCACAAGGTGAGTGGCTGCACACGAAATTCTGTGTGTTGGTCCTTTAAGAGGGTGCCTGCATTTCTAGTCTCTCACTGGCAGACAGCAACCCTGATGCTTTTCACAGCCAGATATTATGTGGGCACCTTTCTCAGTTCTGGTGCTCTGAGTGGGAAGCCCCGCTTGGTGTTTAAACCCTAGAGTTCTCAGTGGGAACCCCCTACAGCTGAGATATCCCTCCTGCACTTCAGCTGCTGACTGTGGGTGGCTGGCCAGACCTTTCATGACTCTTTACTTCCTACCAGTCTCTATGCGGTCTCCACTTTCTGCCCTTGGCTATCAGAGTTCTCTCCAGCTAGTCTTCAGTTGATTATTCAGGATTTTTTTTTCTGTATTTTACTTGTAATTCAAGTTTGGTTCTGGGAGTATGTCAGTGTAGCTTTCATTTACTCTGCTACTATTTTGGAACCTCTCTGTGCATGCATTCTTAACGACTCTACCACAGCACAGTGTCAGTACTGTCATGACTTTTCTTTTAACAAAAAGAAAAAATGAGACTTAGAGTGCTTGTTAAATAACTTGTCCAATATCTCATAGCAAATAAGTGGCAGTGGTAAGACTAGAACGTGAATCTGTATGATTCTGTAGTCTGAACTCTCAGCCATAATCTTGTACTTCCTCCCTAGAAAAAGCATAACATGAGTGTATGCAGGCATGTCAACAGTGGTTATTTAGGGAGTTAGGTAAAGGAGAGGTAGCTTCTACTTTACATAATTCTGTACTCTTTATATTTTCCAATGAGCATGTATTATTTCATAATAAAATACAAAGACTTATTTTAAGTAATAATCATGCTACCTAAACACACACAGAAGAAAACTCAAATTATTCTAGCATTTAGGTCCTGTTTACTGAGCAACCAATCACTAGTACTTTGTTTAGTGCTAAACACATCATATTCAAGACTTCACTGAATCCTCACAACCATGTCTGGAAGGAGGGTAGTCCCATTAACCCCTTTTTACAGAAAAGGAACCTGTAGCTCAGCGATGTCAATTGACCTCACTAGGTCACATAACAATACTGGAATTCAACTCAGGTCTGACTGGTTTTACCTACCATGATTTTACCTACTTTAGTATGCTGTTCATGCAGGAATGATCACAATGATAATAATAGAATTTAAGTGCTTGCCATGCCCCAGACCTATGCTTTTCATGCATGATCTCATTAAATCTCTATGGCAATCCCCATATTACAGATGAGGAAACTGAGGCTCAGCAGTGAGGAATTCACTTATTTTCCCAGGGTCAGCCAGCAGATTTTGGACTGCAGCTCAATCAAATCACCATACATGACACTGGCATCCACCCAGTTGCTCATACCAAAAACTCAATAGTTATCCTTGACTCCTTCTCTTTCCTTTTCTACCTCAGGTCTAATCCATTGGTCCCATTTGGTTCCAGCTTCCAAAATAAATACTCTTTCTCACTATCCAGCTACTGCATCCCCAGTGGAAGCCACTACCATCTCTCATCTGGGCCACTGTGAAGGGTATCTCATATATTTTCATTCCTGCCTCTTGGCCTTTAATCCATCCATTCTCTACACTGCAGTGAATGTGAACTATTTCAAATCTCTTGTTAAATATCCTCTCATGCCCTAACCGGTTTGACTCAGTGGATAGAGCGTTGGCCTGCAGACTGAAGGGTCCCAGGTTCAAATCCGGTCAAGGGCACGTACCTTGGTTGTGGGCACATACCCAGTAGGGGGTGTGCAGGAGGCAGCTGATCAATGTTTATTTCTCATCGATGTTTCTAACTCTCTATCCCTCTCCCTTCCTTTCTGTAAAAAATCAATAAAATATATTTTTAAAAATATCCTCTCATTCAGCCTTTCTCAGGGTCTTAGGAGATAATTAAGCCCTGCAAAAAAATGTTATGCCTGTTTTCTCCATTTTCCTAAGGATGATACTGGCTAATACCATTCTCTCTCTAAAATAGTAGAGATGACCTAAGTCATTACATGCAATGGATGCCTTATAGTGTTAGGGCTTAATTCTTCCCCAAGAACTGGGTAGAAATGGCTATAAAAGTTTCCTGTCACACTTCAACTATCACACTGACAGCCACCTCTGCAGGCTCATTACTAACCTTTTCTGAACACAAGAGCTCTTTTCTTTTTTAAAAAATACATTTTTATTATTGATAATATTACAGATATTTCCCATTTCCCCCCCTTCACCTCCCTCCTCCCAGTCCCTACCCACCCACCCCCAGGTCTTCACTACCTTATTGCCTGTGTCATGAGCTATGCATATCTATACTAATAAAAGCCTAGGTGGTCCTCGTGCCTTCGTGCAACGCCCTCACAAAATGGCCACCACAAGATGGCCACCCTCACATCATCACAAGATGGCCGCCACAAGATGGCCAGCAGGGGAGGGCAGTTGTGGGTGATCAGGCCAGCAGGGGAGGGCATTTGGGGGTGAATAAGCCAGCAGGGGAGGGCAATTGGGGGTAACCAGGCTGGCAGGGGAGGGCAGTTGAGGGTGAGATCAGGCCAGCAGGGGAGGGCAGTTGGATGTGACCAGGCCAGGAGGGGAGGGCAGTTGAGGGTGAGATCAGGCCAGCAGGGGAGGGCAGTTGGGGGCGATCATGTCAGCAGGGGAGGGCAGTTGGGTGTGATCGGGCTGACAGGGGAGCAGTTGGGCGTCAATCAGGTTGGCAGGGGAGCGGTTATGGGGCAATCAGACTGGCAGGCAGAAGTGGTTAGGGACAATCAGGTAGGCAAGTGAGCGGTTAGGAGCCAGCGGTCCCAGATTGTGAGAGGGATGTCTGACTGCCAGTTTAAGCAGGGATTGGGCCTAAACCGGCAGTCGAACATCCCCCTAAGGGTCCCAGATTGGAGGCCGGGCTGAGGGATACCCTCACCCCCCATGTACAAATTTTGTGCACCAGGCCTCTAGTCCATATATATAAAAGCCCAGTGACCAAAAAGGCAGAATGACCAGAATGACCAGAATGACCGGTGGCTATGACATGCACTGCACAGTCAACCAGCCTGATCCAGGCCCCGATCATCCCCCCTCCCCCCAGCTGGCCTTCCCTGATTGGCCCCCAACACCTCGATCTGGGGCAGGGCCAGACAGCCAACTGCCCACAGCCCCTCCCCGTGGCCAGCTGGACCCTATGTGCCCCCATCGGGGAAGGCTGGCCTGACCCCCCCCCCAACCCCCTGCTCCATACATGAATTTGTGCACCCAGCCTTTAGTAAGTATATAAGTTCTTTGGTTTATCTCTTCTCATCCCCCCCAACTCCCACATTGGGGTATGTCAGTCTGTTCCATGCCACCATGCTTCGGGTCATATTTTGTTGGTCAATTCATTTTTTTTTCATTAAATTCCACAAATAAGTGAGATTATGTGATATTTGTCATTCTCAGCTTGGCTTATTTCACTGAACATAATATTCTCCTGGTCCATCCATGCTGTTTCAAAGGGTAAGAGATACCTCTTTTTTATAACTGCATAGTATTCCATAGCATAAATGTCCCACAGCTTTTTTATCCATTCATCTACTGATGGGCACTTGGGCTGTTTACAAATCTTAGCTATTGTGAATAATGCTGCTATAAACATAGGGGGTGCATATATTCTTTCTGAGTGGTGTCTTGGGTTTTTAGGATATATTCCCAGAAGTGGGATCAAGGGGTCAACAGAAGTTCCATTTTTAATTTTTTGAGAAAACTCCATACTCTTTTTCATAATGGCTGCACCAATCTGCATTCCCACCAGCAGTGAACTAGTGTTCCGTTTTCTCCACATTTTCACCAACACTTGTTGTTTGTTGATTTTTTTTATGGTAGCCATTCTGACAGGTGTGAGGTGATAGCTCATGGTGGTGTTAATTTGCATCTCTCTGGTGATTAGTGACTTTGGGCATTTTCCCCTATGTCTTTTGGCAACTTGTATCTCCTCTTTGGAGAAATGTCTACTCAGGTCTTCAGCCTGTTTTTTAATTGGATTGTCTTCCTTTTGTTGAGTTGTATGTGTACTTTATATATTTTGGATATTAACCCCTTATCAGATGTATCATTGGCAAATATGTTCTCCCATAAAGTGGGCTCCTTTTTCATTTTGATGCTGGTTTCTTTTGCTGTGCAGGAGCTTTTTATTTTGATGTAGTCCCATTTGTTTATTTTCTCCTTAGTTTCCTTTGTCCTGGGAGATGTATCTGTAACATATTGCTATGAGAGATGTCTGAAGAGCTCTTTTCTGTTCCTCATTTATAGAAGCCTCATTCCTACCTGGGAACTTTTGCAAAGGGGATTCCTTCTGCCTGGAACCCTTGTCCCAAGGCCTTCAAGGACCAGCTACCTCTGTTAGTCATTCAGATCTTAATTCAAATGCTACTTGCTCTGAGAGGTCCTCCCAGACACCTTAATTAAAGATACACTGCCAATACCCTCTGTTCCGCTGCCTGTTTTATTTCTAATACAGCACTTATTTATCATGATCTGAAAGTTCCTTCTATGTTCACTTACTTATTGTGTGTCTTCCCACTCACAGCTGAGTGACACAGGGCAGTTTTATTTTATTCATATCTGAATTCTCAATAACCAGCAGAAAGCTTTTCACAGGGAAGCAATCTGTAAAAGTGTATTGGAGAATGTATCAGACATTTATTTTGTGCCAATCACTAGGCTAAGAGCTTTGTACTGTATCTTTCTATCACCCCCAGTGTTGTCCAATGGAAATATAAACCATTTTTAATGTTTTAATAGCCACATTAAAATAAGTAAAAAGAGGTAGATTAAATTCACTTTAGTAATATATTTTATTTATCCCCAACATGTTCAAAGTATTACCTTCTCATTAATTGATTTAAAAGGAGAGATTTTTTAAATTTTCATTTATTTATTTGAGAGAGAGAAAAAGAGAGAAACATTGATTTGTTGTTCCATTTATTTATGCATTCATTGGTTGATTTTTAAAATATGTTTTTATTGATTTTTAGAGAGAGAAAAGAAGGGAGAGGGAGAGAGAGAAACATCTATGTGAGAGAGAAACATCCATTGGCTACCTCCTGCACAAACCCAAAATCTGGGCATGTGCCCTGACTGGAATCAACCAGCGATCTTTCAGTGCAGGGGAAGACACTCAACCAACTTAGCCACACCAGCCAGGGCCATTGGTTGATTCTTGTATGTGCCCTGACCAGGGATTGAACCTTGGCATATCGGTACAATGCTCTAACCCAATGGTCAGCAAACTGTGGCTTGCAAGCCACATGCGGCTCTTTAGCCCCTTGAGTGTGTCCACGAAGTTTCTATCGCACTGTAGGTGTGCGCCCGCACGTGGTATTTTGTGGAAGAGCCACACTCAAGGGGCCACAGTTTGCCGACCACTGCTCTAACCAACTGAGCTCCCTGACAGTTATTTTCTTTGTCTGTCTGTCTGTTTGTTTTGGTACTCCTCTTCAATCCCTCCTGTCTGCCTTCTGGGTCCTAAGCTCACTGCTGCCTCAAAGTTTGGGATTTGCAGGCTTTCACTTTAGGCCCAGGCCTCAATGTCCCCCAAACTGAACCCCAGCTTTCCTGCCGTTTCTGTATGTTTCTCAGTGTGCATGTGCCTGTCGGGGGCTGCATCGCAAGAAAACGGGAGGCAGTCCTCCAGTGAGGCCTTAAAATGCCTTCCCGCGTAGATGCCCAGTTAAAACAGATGTGATAAATGGCCAGTTGCAAGGGTCTTAACCAAAGAGGGTAGGAAACAACCAAGGGACTCCAGAGCCGGAAGCAAACGCAGGTCAGCGCTGACCAGAAGCGTATGAGGAAAGATGCTGAGTGAAATGCACAGCCTTTGGAGGCAGAGGTGACCCCCCTGGAAAGAAGCCGGTGGACCCAGATCATGAAGCTCCGCGCTCCACATTCTGCCCTGGCCATCAAGTTGAGAGAGCTAGATAAGGAGTTAGCGCTAGTGTTGGAAGCCAAGTTGGAACTGGCAATTGACTTATCCACTGAGGATATCAGAATTGTAAGTTTGGGCTTCTAGGGGAGGAGGATTGATGCCTGGGCTGGGCCTTTGCGGGGAGGGAGCTGGACAGGGCTTCCTTGAAGTCAGGAGAGATCTTGGGAGGTTTCTTTGAAGTACAGTGAGAAATGGTCAATGCTAAAATAAAATGTGTTACAAATATTGTGCCATGTTTTAAAGGTTTACATTGAATGAATTATACAAAAACATATCCAGGGCATATGGTTTTGCAGACAGTTTGATTTACAAGAAATAACAAGATGGCCTGGAAATGGGACACAGTTTTTAAGTTGTATGCGAATGAGACCTTGATCTCTCAATCCAGTCAGACTGCCTTTATAACGCTCTGAAAAATCCCAATTGGAGATAACTTAAGGAGTTATTAGTTATTTTTCCTGGCTCCTGCTTCCATAGGGAATCAGTGAGGAGGGTCATCCTGAGAGCAAGCTGTAAGGGTGATCCGTGCTAAATGGAGGTCTTGAGAGATCTTTCATCAGGTGGCCAGTGCTGGAGGGACAGTGTTCCCTGATGCTGCATTGGGAAAGAGTAAAGAAGGGGGCTGTGTAAGGAGTCAGGTTTGTCGTGGTGGGAGAGGGCTGCTAGCTGAGGCTTACACAGTGATCCTGTGGCCACACATCATATCAGAAATGCAGAGCATCAGATGGGAGGTCCTGGGAGATTTGAAGGCAGAGTTCCTTGTCTATTGGAGAATAATATGAAAGGAGGTTCACACTATGGGAAATGTTGGAGCTGTTATTGTGGGGCTAGGATTGTGTGATATGTTGGGTAGGGTGCTCTCTGAAGGGAAGTTACTGTTTGGCAGTCTCTGATAGGGGCTTGATTGTGCTTGCCCAGGTGTAAGCTTGGGCGTGAACAAGGGGGCTGGTCTTTCATTCAGTTCACAAATGTTTATTGAGTGCCTGCTTTGTGTCAGGCACTATGTACTAGGGGTACAGTGGGAAACAAAAGGGTTTCCATCTTCATAGGACTAATCATCTAGACTAGCTGTAGCTAATGGAAATAGAAATAGAATGGGAGTCCCATATATAATTTAAAATTTTCCAAAGAGCCAAATTTTGAAAAAGAAGGTGAAATTAACTTAAATTTTTAAAAATTTTATCTTTAGTTTTGAAAGTATTATAGATGTCCTCTTTGTTGTTTTTTTCCCATTGACCCCCTCCACCCCACACCTGTCCCTCCCAGGCCTTCACCACACTATTGTCTGTGTCCACGGGATATGTATACATGCATATACGTTACCAGTTAATCTCTCCTCACCCACCCAACACATCCCCACCTTCCCTCTGAAACTCATCAGTCTGTTCCATGCTTCTAAGTCTCTGGATCTATTTTGTTCATTAGTTATGTTGTTCATTAGATTCCACATAGGAGTGAGATCATGTTTTATTTAACCCAATATATTCAAAATATTACTTCAACATGTAATGTGAAGATATTAGTGAGATGTTTATATGTTCTTTTGCTTTTATTTCAAAGTCTTTAAAATGTGGTGTGCGTGTTTTACACTTGCCCCATATCTCAGTTATGATTAGCCATACTTCAAGTGCTCAATAGCCACATGTGGCTCCTGGCTACTATATTGGACAGTGCAGCTCTAGAGTGCTATAAAGATAACAGATTAATAGAGATGTTTCTGGTCGTGATAAATGCTATAACAAAAAAATAAAGCAGGGTTAGAAGATCAAAAGGGCAGGTGATGCTTTAGGTGGGGTGGTCAGACTGGGAAGGCCTCACTGAGAGGTGTCATCTCAAAAGACCTGGAGGAAGTGAGGGAGCAAGGGAAGGAGAGAAGGTGTCATGCAGGCAGAGGACAAGCTTGGCCCGTTTGAGGAGCCCCAAGGTGGCTGGGTGGCTGAACCAAAGTGGGCACGGTAGTTGAGGGAGGTAGGAGATGAGGCCTATGGTAAAGTCTCTAGGGCTTTATTCTGGAAGTAATTGGAAATCATTGAAGGAGAGTAGAAATCAATGTTTGAGAGGAGAAAGATGGCCTGATCTGGCTTAACATAAAAAGGGGCTTGCAGGGCTCCTGGGAAGCGACGAGGTATCCATGGGTGATGGAAGGTCTGATAGGAAGGTAGATGGGAAAGAGGTCAATTGCAGCAGGGTGCACTGAGGAACATTACCTCCAGTCCCTGATGGTGGAGAGACTCAGAGTTTCCATGAGGAATGTAGGAATGTGAGGGGCCTCTTAGTGGGAGAGGACGGAGGGCTTTTTATTTGTGTGGGTTGTCACTGGTTTGGGGAGGAGCACCCAGGAATGTTGTTGTAGGTTTATCGGTTGGATGTCCAGAAATGCTGGGGGAGGTTTTAATAGGAGGATAGCCATCCAGGGCAGTATGTTGTGTTCACAGGAGCATCTGAGGATAGTTCATCTGCCGAAGTTCTCGGGCTGCCTCCGCAGTGCTCGTGCTTGTCACGAAGTGAGCCAGGCCCTCGGGAAGGACCATGCTGAGGAGGCAGCATGAGGAGTGCCGTGTCAGCAACAAAATTCCTGCATGGCTGAATGGCTTTGGGCAGGTTAAAATTAAGGTGTCTTTATTATTGTTGCTTTAAAATGCTTTATTCTGAAATACTTCAAACACACATAAAAATATGAGAAACCATACTAACAAAGCCTAGTGTATACATCTCCCAACTTTATTCATTTTAACATTTTGACCTATTTGTTTCAGACTTGACTTAAGAACCAAAAACATTACAGACAGGGCTGAAGCCCTAGTCATCCCTTTCTTGGTCCTATTTCCTTCCCTCTCCAGAGGTAACACAATCCTCACATTAGTGAAGGACTTTTTCCCATCCATAATTTTACACTTTTACTGCCAATGGATGTACCCACAAACATATATATTGCTTTGCATGTTTTTAAGCTTTACATAAGTGGTTTCACACTATAGGTACCATTTTGTGACTTAGTTTTTTTACTTAACATTATGTTTTTCAGACTCAGTCCAGTTGATGCATGTAACTCTATCTCATTTTCACTACTAGATACCTACTATCCACTGGATGGGTATACCATATTTTATTTTCTCATTCTTTGATTGATGGACATTTAGATGGTTTCCATTTTTGAGCCATTGCAAGCATTGCTGCTGTAAAACCATTATATCTACCTCTTTGTGTATGTATGCAAAAATTTCTAGTGTATTCCTAGGACAGTAGTTGCTGGGTGCACATGCCCACAACTTTGCACTTTGGTCCTGGTTTTATCATTCAGGAATCTGATGAGAAAACTTAAGTGACAGAAAGTTAAACCCAGCTGTACTTTGTCTCTCAGTTTTATTTTCCTTTCTGTAAAATGAATCTGATACTAGTACCTACTTCTAGGTTGTAAGAATTAAATAAGAGCATGAATGTAAATTACTTGCTACAAGGGCCTCAAAGCCTGGGAGCTCTTCTGTCTTATAGAGATAGGAAAGCAAAATGGTTAGAAGCTCAGGCTTTGGAGCATAACAGAACCTGGTGTAAAGTCTGGCCTGCAACTCCCTCGCCGAGTGCCCTTGGGAAAGCACTTCCCTTGGCTGAGCTGTTTCCTCATCTATACTAATAATAAAGAAATATGCAAATTGTCCGGGACACCATCACAGTAACAGTAACGACCAAACAGCAGGCTGCTTGGGACAACAAGGCTGGCAGGAGGGTTAGTGAAGAATGACCAAATGCCTGAACAGCAGGCTACATGGGACGACCAGGCTGGCGGCGGGGGGGGGGGGGGGGGGGGGGGGATGGGGACAGTTGGGGGTGAACAGGCCAGCAGGGAAGGGCAGTTGGAGGAGATCGGGCCAGCAGGGAAGGGCAGTTGGGGGCAACCAGGCCTGCAGGGGAGGGCAGTTGTAGGGGGACCAGGCCTGCAGGGGATGGCAGTTGGGGGCAACGAGGATGGCAGTGGAGGGCAGTGGGGGCAATCAGGCTGGCAGGGGAGGGCAGTCGGGGGCGATTGGGCTGGCAGGGGAGCAGTTAAGCATTGATCAGGCTGGCAGGGGAGTGGTTAGGGGGTGATCAGGCTGGCAGGCAGAAGCGGTTAGGGGCAATCAGGCAGGCAGGCAGGCAAGCAATTAGGAGCCAGCAGTCCTGGATTGTGAGAGGGATGTCTGGCAGTTGAACATCCCCCAAGGGGTCCCAGATTGGAGAGGGTGCAGGCCAGGCTGAGGGACACCCCCCCACCCCCCACACACACACACACGAATTTTGTGCACTGGGCCTCTAGTCCTATATAATAAAAGGCTAATATGCAAATTGTCCCTTTGACCAGGAGTTCGCCTGGGAGTCCAATTGGGGCGGAGCCAGCTGGCCAACCTCCCATGTCCCCTCCCCCCAGCTAGCCCAGCCTGATCGGACCGACCAGGGCAGCCAGCCGGACCCCAACCATGCACAAATTTGTGCACTAGGCCTCTAGTCCAGTATAAAAGAGCAAATGAGTGCAATTGTGAATATCTGTTCTCCAAGTAAGATTCTATCTGGGTCATGATCTGACTGGAGTTATATAGCATAGTCATAACAGCTCCTGTTTGTGAATATGAATAAAATTAGGCTAACATTTATTGTTTCATAACTCCTAGGAAGAATTGATATTATTCTCACTTTACAAATGATGAAACTGAGGCCCTAACAGAATGGCCATCCAGACATCACATAGTTAATAAAGTGGTAGGAACAGCATTTGAAACCAGGTCTGACTGATTTAAAACTTGTGCTCTAACCACCAGGATATACCACCTTAAGTGACTTCAGAGCTGCTCATCATTCTCAGGGATGGTTTCCAAACATTTCTTAAGGAATGGAAACATATTGTCCAGCAAAATCCTATATGGAATCCCAGTTTATAAAGCAAATGAAGTTAGAATTACTCCAGTGAAAGCAGGGGTAATGGCATAGGTACGTGCAAGTTTAATCCTGGCTCTGCCAAAGTACTAGCTCTGTGAGCCTAAACAAATTGCTTCATCTCTCTGAGATTCAGTTTCTTCATTGGTAAGATGGAGATAATGATTCCAACCTAATAAGATTGTTATGTGGATCAACTGAGATAATATATGCAAAGCACTTGGCATAAAGCCTGGCTTGTGATAAGAACCAAACAAGAGTGGCTGTTGTTGCAATTGTGGCTGTGGTTGCTAGCACCTTCAGGACTCTCTTCACTGACCACAGGATGGAGTGGGAATTTCTCCACCTTATATTCATTAACCTCCAGCATCTGACCAAACCTGCATTTCTAGCCTTCACCACCTACATTATCGCCAAGCTGAATTAGGTCCCCAATCCAGTGTCCTTGCACTACCAGTCCTGCATTTATGCTCTGCCCACTGAGGGGACCCCCTTTGTCCTCTCTCTTACTCCAAAAGTATGAAAATATCTTTTAAAAATATTATTTAAAGCTTTCATTATGGAAATTTGCAAAATATACAAAAATAAAAAGCTATTATAAAGAACCCTCATGTATCTCTTACCTAGCTTTAGTAATTACCAACCACTCTGAAGTTCCATGTCAGTGTTTCACCTACCAGTTTTAGTTGTCATTCATGCTAGCCTAGGTCCATCATTTTATTAAGTTGTGTGAAATGGTCATGTTGTAGTTATATTATTCCATTTGCATTTATTAGCTGCAAATCCTTATACTAAAAAAAAAACTTTTTGTTTGCCCTGAGGTACAACTGGGTCATGATCTGACTGGAGTTATATACATAGTCATAACAGGAAAGAGAATAAATGCTTGATCCCTTCCATTTATTTATCAATTTTCAAAATAATGGTTTCCGGCAGCCTCTAAAAGTAACCAATGAGTTTGTTGCTTTTAGTGCCATATGATTTCTTCAGTGCTCATATCAAAAACTACTTCTCCTAGTTTTCTTACCCTGACTCAAAAGGAATCTCTGCCTTCTGTTGGATTTAACTTAAACACAGCACTTTCTACCTGTGCACTTCATCTTCAGCTGGATCATTAGCTCCTAGAAGGCAGTCTGCACAGCACTTAATGTCTCAGGCAGCGTTTCTCAAACTTCATTGTGCATATGAACCCTGGCGAGATGTGTGTGGGGGGCGGGGGAGGGAGGGAAGTGGGGGGGTTGTCTAATTAAAATGCATATTCTGATTCATTGTCTCTAGGGTGAGCTGAGATTCTGTATTTCTCACAAGCCCAGATGATGCTGACCCTGCTGGTGCAAGGACTGCACTTTAAATATGAGAAATATATTTCTTTCATTCAGTAAGACATGCCTATTCTGGGCCAGTTCATGGGTTAGGCCCTGCTACCTTAAAATGCAAAGGGGAGTGTGTGTGTGTGTGTGTGTGTGTGTGTGTGTGTGTGTGTATGTGTTATAGGAGTTTTATTGTATTTTATGTTTTTAAAGAATAGTTTATTGATTTTTAGAGAGAGAAGAAGGGAGAGGGGGCGGGAGAAAAACATCGATGTGTGCCGAACTTGTTTGGTTCAGTGGATAGAGTGTCGGCCTGCGGACTGAGGGGTCCCGGGTTCGATTCTGGTCAAGGTCATGTACCTTGGTTGCGGGCACATCCCCATTAGGGGGTGTGCAGGAGGCAGCTGATTGATCTCTCTCATCGATGTTTCTAACTTTCTATCCCTCTCCCTTCTTCTCTGTAAAAAATCAATAAAATATATTTTTTTATAAAAACAAAAACAAAAAAGCATCGATGTGAGAGCATAACATTGATCAGCTGCCTCCTGCACACACACACCCTCCCGGGGGGATTGAACCCGAAACCGGGCATGTGCCCTTGACCAGGAATCGAACCAGCAACCCTGGGTGCTCAGGACAATGCCCAACCAATTGAGCCACACTGGCCAGAGCGAGAGTTCTATTTTTTATTTTTATTTTTTAAGTATAGTTGGTATACAATATTTATTAGTTATATTAGTTTCAGGTGTAGAGTTTTACTTTTTAAATTTATTCTTTTGAATATGTAACAGTATACATGGTAAAAACTATATATTTTTCCCATAAAATCCAAAAAAGCACCCAGTGATAGTATATCAGTCCCCAGAGATGATCACTGTTACTTCGTGAGTTTTATTCTAGAGACATTTTATACGCATAAGAGCATGTATTTGTGCCATCTCTCTTCTTTAAACATATTATTCACATTGCTCTGCCATTTTCTTTTTTTATTTTACTATATCTTAGAGATTGTTCTTTATCTCATCATATATCTCTACACCTTGCTTAATGGGTGGCATAGTGTCCACACAAGATCTACTGGTTGTTTTTATGAAGTATACAATGAGGTGTGACTACTTCTTGGGTTCGTCCTCATCCTGCCCATTCTCCAGAGAGACCAGGTGTCTTGTCTTCCGTTCTTCCAATTCTCTGAATTACCTGGTTCATGTTGGTACACTGATCCAGAACACATCTATCACTCATTTATACAAGCATGTCCACACTTTTTTTTCAGATTCTAGTCTCTCTAAACTCAAATTGTTCCTTTATTCTATATCCCCTTAGCACTCACAAGATACTCAAAGACAGTCTCTTGTTTTATTAATATATTATTGGGAATATACATAAGTGTGTATAACATGTATATTGATGGGGTACAGGACACCCTGCCCCAAAATATGATGCCTTGGCATATTGAATATTTCAAGCCGAAGGAGTTTGAGAAAATAGATGCATGACTCTGTGTCCTTCCCCTGAAGCAGGTCATAAGACCCTCATGTGAGAAGTGCCTTCTCTACACCCTGAGGAAACAATCATCTCCAAGACTGAGGGACTCCCAAGAGGAATCTGAAAGAACAGGCCTTGCTAAGTTTCCCACCATTTACCACACTGAGCTCATACCCCTTTGGTCCTATCACATTTTTTGCATGACTTCCCACTCTTCATCAAACCTACCACAGAAGATACAGGTTTAACCTCTTCTTTAGGTCTTCACTTCCTTATAAGGTTCCCATGTCCCATAAAAGTTATATTAAACTAGAGGCCCCGTGCATGAATTTGTGCCTGGGTGGGGTCCGGCCGGCCCACCCTGATCGGAGCTGATGGGGACGGACCAGCTGGGTGGAGGGGCCATGGCGTGTTGGCCAGCCAGCCCCACCCCCAATCGGGGTGGAGGGGCCGATCAGAGACCAGGCCGGCAGGGGGGAGGGGCTGTGGGAGGTTGGCCGGCCAGCTCCGCCCTTGATCGGGGTCAGGGGGGCCGATCGGGGATGAGGCCAGCCAGGGGGAGGGGACACGGGAGATTTTGGGGGGCCCCCGATTGGGCTGGTTGCCCACCACAGGGCGTGTCATAACAACCGGTCTTTCTGGTTGTTCTGGTCGCTCCATTGTTCTGGTCGCTGAGCTTTTATATATATAGATAAGTTTGTATGCTTTTTTCTTGTTAATCTGTACTTTGTTGCAGAGAACCAGCCAAAAGCTAGAAGGGTAGAAAGAAAAGATACTCTTTCCTTGCCTACAATATATTTAAGGAAAAAAGAAAAACACTAATAGTAGAAGCCTTGTCACCCACTTCCTCCTCCATTTGCCCCAGCAGGGTAACTATCATCCTGAATTTTGCATTAGTCATTCTCTGGCTTTCTTTTTCTCAGTGGTTCTCAGGCTCTAATGCATTGGATTCACCTAGAGAGCTTGTGAAAACACAGATTGTTGGGCCCCACAGTTTCTGATTCAGTGTCTTGTAAGTGTCCATGAGATGCTGCTGATGATCCCAGGACTACACTTGGAGGGCTGCTTTACCTCAAAGGTAGTCTTGACTTCTGTATGATGACTTTTGTCCTTCCCTAAAACCTAACACTTAATAAATGTGTCTTAAGGACCTGCCCTCATTTCTCCTCTATGCCATTCTCTATCACCCAGTTTATGAGCGTTCAATCTTTGCTAAATACTTTTTTAAGTTTTTTAATATATTTTTTATTGTTGATAGTATTACAGATATCTCCCATTCCCCCCATCCCCCACTCCCAACCCCCACCCACCCTCCTAGGTCTTCACCGACCTATTGCCTGTATTAAATATTTTAATTGATTGTAGCATTTGACCAGTATCCATTTATAAGTTTCTCGTGTGTGTGTGTGTGTGTGTGTGTGTGTGTGTGTGTACTATTGTTAGTTAACCAGAAGGAAGGGGATGAGCAACATTTACGTGTCTTTGTCATCTAATCTGTAAGCCATTTGAAAGCAGGAACCAAGTGAAAGGGTTCAGAATAGGCCACCCCCAAGTATGCCACTTTGGCACAATGATGATTTGGGGCTGACGACACTTGAGACATGGAGGATGCAGGAAGGGTTCTCTGTTCTCCCCCTTTCTGCCTAAAAGCAGGTCATAACATTTTCCTTGAGAAAAGTGCCTTCCCTATACCAAGAAGAGAAGAGCAATATTTATCACCAGAGTCTGGGAGTCAATCCAGTCTATATAAACAAACCTTCTCAAATCACCCTGATCTTTCATTCGTTTCCCCCATATATTTCTTACTCACTGTCCCACAGTTTAATGTCCCTAGTCCAAGCCGCTTTGTGTTGTCACATCCCCATAATTTATTATTCTTTGTATAAATAAGTATGCAAGCTTTTGGGCCTAACAGCTCCTTTGAGGTTTTATTTTCCTTCTTAAGACCCCAATGAACATGTAAAAAATATATTAAGTAAGTTTGTAGGCCTTTCCCCTGTTAATCTGTCTTCTGTCAGTTTAAGTCTTAAGTCAAACACAGAATTTAAGAGAGCAAGAGAAAGTTTTTCCTGCCTCTACACAAATTTAACTTCCCTCTGTATGCTGTCCACTTTACAGTTTGCACACCCAGTTGCTTATAGAGGCCAAAAAGCAAAGTAGATCCATGAAACTTGCCAGGTGGAACTTTACTTACCTGGAAACCATGTTCTGTGCAAGGAGGGCAGCTATTACTTACACTTAAGCCAATCACAGGTCCACTGTGCTCTGATTTTTCCCAGTTTTCAAGAGAAACCAAAAATAATCCCAACATTTTAAGACACAGAGTAGGCACACAGAGTACACAGAGATTCCATGCAGAATACATCTGCAGGAATGACACTGAATCCATTTCATGTTTCAAGACCTTTGCAATGGATGGATGGATGGATGGATGGATGGATGGATGGGTGGACAATTGAGTGCGTGAATGAGTGAGAAGTGAGTAAGGTCATTGTGGCAACTCTTTGGGGGAATGAAGAAAGCAAGCTATTGTTGAGTACCTACTACATACCTGGCCTTGTGCAAGGAGCTTCACATACCTTATCTCATTTGACCTCATAAAAACACCACAAGATCGTTATTATAATTCTTATTTATTTCCAGATAAAGAAATGGTTGCTTACAAAGGCCTAGGGTCACACCACTAGTTTTCTTATTTATAACCTACCCAATTTAGAGAAAACCAAAAGGATTTCAGATGAACTCATGATTTAAGCTGGGTCCTCAGCCTTGGATTCAGATAGTTCTGTTATACCAAATTGCCACCACCAAAGGAGTCAGATTCTCAAAAAGCAGGAGGGGGGAGATGTCAGAAGTTTTGAAGCAGGTCTGATTCCATAGGCATCTTACCATGCAACTCACAACTTCATGTTCCTCTAGGATGTCAGCCAATACTAAGGAGCTAAGACATAAGTGGTCTCTTGCCATCTTGATATGTCCACCCCACTTCCCCATATCTTACTATTTACTACCTTCTCAGAATTTAAGATTTTTGCCTACCAGCCTTGGAGCCCACTCCATGTTAATTCCTTTCTAGAGGATAAGGACAGAGCCACAGATACAGGTGCTATTTAGTTGGGAAACATTTTATTAAAGTTATTGAGCCAAGAAAGAGTGATTTCAGGATGGTGATCAGAGCCCACATTAGCCCCCTCTTCCAGTGGGTATCAGTGGTGCCGGGGTTGAAGAGAACGGTCACTGGGCATCCGGAGTTGCACTCCTCAATCCCTTCAGCTAGAGGGAGAAAGGGTATGATCAGATTAGGGACCCTCGGGTGCAGGAAGCTGGAGTCCTCCATAATGAAGCCTCTGGTGGAAAGGAATCTCTGTCCCAGTCTAAGTTCCCATCCTCTATTGTAGCTGAGATTTCCCTTAACTTTGGTGAAGAGGTTTATCCTCCTTTCACTGTCCCACTCTCTCTCCCAGATCCTCTATTTCTTCCCACACCCCCAACCTCTTTATCCTTAATGCTCACTTCCTCTTACCTTAGGAAAGGCATCCCAGTTGAGGAAAGGAAGCTTCTTTTTGATCATCTAAATCAGAAAAAGAGAATGAGAGACATGTCGCAGGTCAGCTGAGCATGGATCAGTAAGCACCCACTCTCTGTAGTGGTGATGATATTATTGTTTTATAATTTGTAAGAACTAATATTTTCTGGGCCCTTGCTCTGTATCTGCCTTGTACTCACTGCAGTACAGCCATGATATCATTTGGTCTTCACAGCAACCTTTTGAGGTAGGTACTGTCATCGTCCTCACATCACAAGTGAGGAAACTGAGGCTCAGAGAACTGAAGACATTTACATGAGGGCACATAGCAAGTATGTGCAGAGTCGTGCAATGCAAGCTCTAGTTCCAGCATAGTCACTGATGTAGCCTTCAAAGTTTGGGTAGGCCACCTAACTTAGGACCTTAGTTTCTTCATTTCGGATGAGGGCATTCAAATAAACTCTTGACTGATTCAGTTCTTCCTTTTCAGGAATTGTCTTTGTGGCCTTGTTCTCCTAGTGCCATGTTAGGAATATAAGGTATAGCCAAGACAGCCTCTTGGGGAAACTTTCTTTGCTAGACAGCATCCAAGCATGGCAGTTACTCCCTCCTAGAACTCAGGAAAAAACCCAGAGGGTTAGAATAGCACGTGTTGCCACTACCCTGGATAGACTGCAAACAATCTAGGAGAATAAGGAGTACACGGCACTTACCTCAAAGAGGGCATGCCAGTTCAGGAATTCTTCCGTCTTAAAGGCCTGCGGGGAGAGAGAGACCAAAAGAGGGTTGGTTCCAGGGGAGGACAAAGCTTAGCCCCTAGCCCTCTGGAAAAGATGAAGGGACCCTGGCAGCTTGGCAAGCTCACTACCAAGGAGTTGATCTCCTTTCTGATGTGGATATTTGTGGGGGCAGCACTAGAGGTTGTACTTACAGATCGAAACTTTTCGATGTTCAGGAACTGAGGGCTAACGGCCTAGGCAAAGAAGCAGGGTGTCAGAAAAATTGCTAAGGAGCATGAAGATGGATAGATGGGGGCAAACTCATGGCTGGGGAAATGGGTGTTTACCTCAGGTCCTGCTGCATAATTACCAATGGTGGTTTCTTCCTGGAAAGTAAAGGGGAGAAAGGAGCCAAATGACCATGTGACGGCAAATCCCTCTTCCCAAAATCTCTCATCCAGCTCTGCCTTCTTCCACAGGCCAGTTCACAAGCAAATAGCCTATTCTCCACCATAGGGCCTCCTTAACCCAATCTGTCCCAGCAAGGCAGGTGCCTGACAGACCAACAAGGTGAAGAGAAGGGCACGTGTAAGATAGAGAAGTAAAAACCCAGACCTGCATCAGGCGGAAAGGGTGGAGAAAGAGCACTCCTCCCAAGAAAAACGAGCTAGTGTTGTTCGGCAGTTCTTGCAGTTCCTGAGACACCCACACTTAGCCCAGAGAGCTGGGTGGGGGAGACTAACATGCCAGTGGAAGCCAAGCTACCAAAGTTCCCCGTCTGCCTTGAATAGATTGAGGTTGGTTTGCTTTGTGACTTTATTGCTACCAAAGTCCCAGTCTCTGTTTCCATCCTCCATTTGGTAAGTCCCCCAGACCTTAGCACAGCCCATGCTGTTGCTCTCCCAACTTGCCCAGCTTCATGTTTCTTATTCCTTCCTTCCCACAACAGAGGCTAGACCCAAATGTTTAGATCTCATAGTAGTTTGGTTGGGTTTTATTTTATTTTAAATTAAACATTTTTAATTACTAAGAATTCATAAATCAGATTTCCAGTTTTTCCTGAAAAAAATTAAAGCTCTGGCCACACTGGGTACATTTCCCTCTTAACAGCAGTCAGACAGAATACAGACTCTTAGATTGGGCAAATTTCCTCCACCTCCCCTGAGGCCCCTCCAGCCCTTTTGCTCATCGACATCACTTGCTTAGATCCTTAAGCAATTGAGTTTGTGACCCCTATGTTAGACTTTTCAATCCAGCATACACATTCTCCCCCCACCTTGGAATAAGGTGGGGATAGAGAGGCCTCAGGATTCCTCCTGGCTAGAAACTGGCTCATAAGGATTTTTGCTATGGCCTAGGCTCCAGAGGTAGTAGGGAGCTTCCAGTCACCTGGAAGCCATTCCCAGGGATATGAATGAAACAAAGGTGAAGCTGAACCCAGACAACCAGCTTTAGCCCCTGTCTCCTCCCAGGGTTTAATTGTCCAGCCTCCACCCCATACTTCACCATCCCTTCCAGAAATAGCATCTCCTTTCCTACAGGTCTTCCCAGGAATGCTTTGTTTCCTTCCTCCTTTCTTCCCTTCCTCAGAGCCCAAGCTTCTCATCCAGCCCCTGATAATATTCAAAAATAAGAACCACTTAACCAGTAATGGATAGAAAGTAAAGAAATTAAAGAGTAATTGAGGTAATAGGTATAAGAAAAAGAGAACCCAGGTGATGTGCTCACCTCAGAACTACCCAGGGTAGCCCCCTGAGCAGAGTGGAGCGCCAAAAGAGAGAGAAGAACCACAGCAGGAAGAACTGGGATCTTCATGGTGTCAGGTTTAGGGTGCTCTGAGGCGGGGCCTCACTGCTTGCTCTTTATATTCCCAGGGAGGCAGATGTGAGCAGAAATGGGGTCCCCACCCCACTGACTCACCCCCAGATCCTGTCACTCACCCCTGGGACTCTGGGAGGGAAGGTGTGTCCTGTCCCCCACTTACCTTGGATTTCTCAATTCACATTCTGCCCTAGGCAATAGGAAGGTGAAATGGCAATGAGGTTCCTCATGCAAATGGAGCTGGGATGGAGACAAGTTGGACCTGTCCTTCCAAGGGATTGGCAGTGACACCCAAGCACCTCTCCTTCTGTCTGTCTCATTTCCTTATGTTCTTCCTTCCTCTCCTATAATTCAGGCTTTTTCCACCCTACCCAGTTTTGTCTAAACTCCTTAGACTGGCATTGAAGACCTTTCATGTTCTGGTCTCAATCTGCCTTTCCTTTTTCTTCTTATACTGCCTTTGCATGTTTCTTACATTATGGCCAAACTGGACTCCATACCAAATATACTCTTCTTTTTCCTCCTCCAAGTATCTTCCCATGCTGTTCCTTACTCCTAAAATGCCCTTCTCTCATCTCCAATTCTCAGAATCCAATAGCCATCTTTGCTGAAGCTTCCCTGATTTCTCCCATCGTCCCTCACCTGCCTCCCCCACACATTTTGCCTTTCTCGGAGTTGCCGTAACAATTCAGTTGTATTTCTCTGACATTGCACCTAGAGTAATGTATGTTCTTCTCTTATTTCCCTCTTAGAATATTAAGTTCCTCGAGGTCAGGAACTCTATCTTAATCACCTTTATATCCCTCAAGCACTGCACCTTACACAGAGTATAGGTGGAGCCAACATTTGTTAGATTGGATATGTTAGAATTCAAGCATCCTTCCACCAAGTTGTAGAATTTCTTCCTTTGGGGATGGACCCCTCCCATTATCCATCTGCTCATCTTTTACACTTGGGTCTTCAGAGAGATGACTGTTTTGCCCTAAGACAAGGAATAGAGAAAAAATGCAAAACAGGTCTTAGAGCTAATCAATTGGAGATGGATCTAGGTCCTGACTTTGGGTGCCTACTCCATTTCATTGACTTATCCCACCCCCTACTTCACTCCCCCAGTTTAGGAGTTGATCATCTCAAAGTGGCAAAACATCCCAATCAAACAACCTTCTCCACAATGAGGTTGAGGTGGCCCAACCAGTTCCTGGTGTAATAGGGAGGTGCTGGAACATGGACTAGTGCTACCAGGACAAAGCAAGACCTTATTTAAGAGTGGGCCTCTTTACCCAACCTGATGCAATGCGCACAGGTGGCAGGCCTCGAGTGGGAGGGCTACAGTCATTCATGAACAATCTTTATGAACCCCAGAAGCACTTCAGTTCAATTATCATGCTGCCCCACAGCCCAATCCCTGACACCTATCCCTCTTTAGCCTTAGGAAGCCTCCTGTTTTTATAGAGCTACCTGAGTAGACAATGCTTAAGGGACACTCACTAAGCACAGATGACCTGTGACAGTGGATGCAATGTACAGTTGGTGCTACTGGAGGGGACAGGTGAAAAAATGACTGCAGTGGGTGGAACACCTCCCCAAAAAGTTTTCTGGAGGACACAAGTTTATATGTGTAATGAATTCTTACTAATTAATTAACAGTGACCGAAGGAGCTCATTAAGCACCATTCTGTCAGCATAAAGTCAACTCCAGGAGTAAAAGGAATGAAAAATCAACAAAAGAGAACTGCTGTTGTAAAATCAACTCTACTTAGATATGCTAATGTAGGAACACTTTGGCATCTAAAGCAACAGGTGATCCAAACACCTCCAAACGCCATTATCTATTTGGCTCTAGAGTTCTTTAGCAACAAATTGACTTCCCCATTTTCCTCTCCACCTAATACTAGTGCTACTAATAATAATGTTGGCCAATTTATTGATATCTTACTATGTGGCAGGCCTTGTGCCAAGTGCTCTAAATGCATGATCTCATTGAAATGTCACAGTGGTTCTGTGAGGTAAGCACTATAATTATCCAAATTCTTTAGGTAGGGAAACCATAGCATATAGAGATTAAGCAATTTACCCAAGGTCACACAGACAGTGTGGCAAGGCCCATGTTCAAACCCCGGGATTCCAGAGCCTCCACCTGTACTGGCTCTTTGCTATGCTATGGAGTAGTGTCCTAAAAAGGGCCTCGGCCAGCCCACATACCACCTTGTGTGAATTAGACCCATGCCCTACGACCTGGGGGGCAGGCTGCATTTGGTCCCCACTAGCCAACTTGACCAGAGGTCCTTTGTGGTATGCAGCCTGCACAGCCATAGGTGGCAGCTCTGAGCATACGTGTATTAATCTTAATAAATCAAACTGTAAACTCTTGGCAAAATGAAAACAGAGAACTAAGAGATTATGCCCCAGAATGAACCTGCAATTGCCGCAGTTTCCAGATGCCTCATATAGTATGAGCATCTTGCCACACCAAGCATGTATTTAATGATATTTCTAGTTTTGTTCTAATGTTTAAAGTTCCAGTGTTTAAAGATAGGTACTTTTTAATAATGTCTCTAAACACAAGCTAGCTACTTCATGTGCACAACCAAAGAAATTCTGTTCTTGTGCTGGAGAAAAAACTAGGTGTGCTAGACTTACGATTTGTCTCAATTTGGTACCTTCCTGTTGGCATTTTGGCTTACATGACTTATGCTGAAAGTGCTAACTAATGTCTCTCTCCAAGCTCCTTGACATTCCCCCATCTATTCTGCCTCAGTGAGTTTGTTTCCTGAATGTCCTGTGTCCAGTGATCGAGCAAATGGGGGGATTCTCACTGGGAGAGGGTCCCAGCAGTTCAGGTAGTGGCTGGCAGGGTAATGGGCATGGGGTTTAGCATTGCTTTGGATACATCACATCAGGTTAATGGTCAGGCAGAGCCACAGAGCTGGCTCTGCACCAACCCATTTCCAAGTCTGGTTTATCTCCTAGCCCCCTCTCTGAGCATACCAGTAAACCCCTGTTTTCCCACAGGCCAGCACCCACCTTCCCTCAGATATGCCAGAACTTGAGTGTGGGTAGAAGGTGAGGCCGAGCCCTGATTGCTACATTACAGACACACCTAGGAGTTTGGAGCTGGCCTCCTGGGTTCAGGGAACAAATGGGGGATTTGAAGGGACGCACACTGGAGCCTCGGGGCCTTGGTGAACACCGGGTGATAAGCCTTGGAGAGAAAGGGGGCCGGGTAAGGGGTAGTGGGGGGCATCCCTGTCCCGTCCTTTTCTCCCTCTGCCAGTGTTATTATCATGCCCAAGAAAGCAGCCACTGCGTCCAGCCTGCCTTCTGCCCCCCACACTGGGCACAGAGCTGGGCAGGCTGTATGGCGGCACCCCCGTGACCCGAGGGCACCCGGACCCAGGGAATTCAAGGAGCTGTTTACCTTCCCGTTCAGCCCAATGCCTGTCTGTGCTCCAGGAGTGACCCCACGAAACAGGGGTTTGTTTATATAGTTTTGCCAACTCCGTGCAGTTCCATGGGTGGTAACAATTGTCCCCCCTGAGCGCCTTTGGGTGTCAGCAGCAGCTCAGGTGTCCTCTGGATGCCCCTGACACGCCTTTTGCAGCAGGCACCATCCTGCGGCCAGCCGGCCGGGTCACACCTTCCCTCTGTACCTCGGGGTCACCGCCTGGGCCCCACGGCCCTGTGCAGCGCGTCCTCTGCTCCGGGCCCTCCTGCTCTCTCTCCTCCAACACCGTCCTGCCATCTCCACACAGGGGAGGACGGGGAGAGCAGCCATCCCATTTGGGTCTTGGTTGTATTTTGCAAATAAAAATGAAAATTGGTTTCACCAGCGGAAAAAAAAAAAAAAAAAAAGCAGCCACTTTGCCCAGCAGGTCTAGTTTTTTTCCTTTGCCACCCACCCTCTGCCCCTGTGCATCCTTTGTTTAAACTTCTTTCAGAAAGACTTCCTGGACTGATCCAACTTAATTCTGATCCTTCTAGTTCATAAATATTTATTGAGCAGTCACTTTGGCTCTTGGTGCTAGGGATTGAAGATGGACATGATACCAGTCCTGTGGAGCCTATTTCTGGTGGAGGAAGCAGATCATAATCTAACAAAAAATTAGGAAACAAGATAATGTCAGAGAATGACAAATTCTATGAGTAAGTTAAAATGATAGTGATAGTGTATGTATGAAGCCTTGGCTAAGCTGGATTGGGGAAGGCCATGTGAATTTAGATCTAAAGCTCCAAACTTCTGAAAATCCCGGGATCCAGAGCCAGATAACAGCAGTGTTCCCCAAGGGCCTGTCCCAGCAGGTCCAGATGATACTGGAGAGGGAGGCCAGAGCCAGGTCACCCCAAACCATGCTGAGGAGTTGGGATTTAATTGTAGGGCTAATGAAAAGCTTGCAGAGAATTCTGAGCAGGGGATCTTTCCTGGCTGTCATGAGAGAATGGATTATAGGGAAAATATGAAAGAACATAGGAAAGTTGCTTCAGAGGTCCAGACAGGAGAAAGGAGTGGCCTGCCCTTTTGTTAAAGTCTTTTACACAAGAGGGCCTTAGCCTGCTTCAGGTGGTACTTTAAACTTTAAAGGGATGCTTTCAGCCATGTTGACCACCTCAGCTTCTCCCTCAATCCCGCAGGGACTGGCTCCAGCTGTTTCTGAAATCTCACCTACACTCCAGAAAGCTAGCTGTCAGTCAGCAGAAAGGGTTGAGTGTTGGCCCTGGGACAGCTGTGTTCTCCCCCCTGTGGCTGCAAGGAGGTACTGCAAGGCTATCCCTATACAATGGAAACCCAAGACAAATACAAAGCAGTAGCTCCAATTCAGGGACATAAGGGAGAAGAGGATGCAGAGCTAAGGAGTAGTCCTCCTCTCCCTTCCAGTCAGGTGGATTTGATCACGTCGGTTTCCTCAAGTCCATTGTGAGCATGGTTTCCTTCATTTACTCATCAACATTTGAGGCCGACCCTACCCTGTGCCAAACCCTGTGCTAAGCACTAAGGTTGGCGCAGTGACCAAGGAAGACAGGTCATGCCCTCAGAACACTTGCAGTCTCAGAGGGAGTCACTCGGGTTAGCAGAGTGTCTTGTGTCCTGCTTTTGCTTCCTGGTTCCTGCAGGATGTCAGAGGTGATGATGGGGGCTCCTTAATTTGACACACAGTGTGGCCTTGATGGGACTTTGCCTCGGAGACTCTAACTGGGGACTCTCCAGCCCTGTCTTCAGGGCTCCTGGGCTTATGATAAGCCTGGGTTCAGCCGTGCCCTCTGCCGGTCTCATTGGTACATTACTGGAGTAGAAGTGTTCTGCTGCCACTCTGTGCCCTAGAGACACAGGGCTGCTCCGTGTGAGATGCTGGATATGAGCTGCCCCACCCCCTCCCCACCCCCATCTTCCTAAAATGTCAACCCAACGGTCCCCTCACCCACCCCTCGCTGCATTTTGAGGCCAAGGCATATTCTGCACCTACCCCTTGCTCTTGTTCCTGCCCTCTCCCTGACCCTCTGGGATTGGTCTTCTCTGAATTGGTTCTCTACTCCCACTTTCTGATTTGCAGGCTAGCAAAACATCCATGGCCACTTCAAGGGCAGTAAGCATGGTATTCAGATATAGGTTGGGCAAAGAACATTTTTTACAGATGGGGAAACTGAGGCCCAGTGAGGTCAGCTAGCTACTTCCTGTCAGGACTACCCAGGTCTTATCTCTCTCAGCCGACCATTTTGTATATCAGTCTCAGGAGGGAGGCAGATTATCTGCCCCTAATTCAGTCTCCCATCTCCCTGATCCGGGCCATCAGTATAGTGTTAAAGAATAAAATTCACGGAAGTCTTAGAGAAAAAAAGATTCATGTTTTATTTCCACAGAGAAACTCAAAAGTGGGACGCTCCTCCTGAAAGACGGTCAGTGACTTCAGGTCACACATGGAGTAGGTAGAAAAAGTGGCTGGTTTATTTGATGAGGCTGGTGGTCAAGGAGACACCACATGCGTGGGAAGAAACAAAGGACAGGTCCCCAGCCTAGAAAGAGCAGGTGTCAACACCCAGACCAGGGCTGGCCCGGAGGGAGAGCTGGGGGAGGGCGTGGTTGGGTTCCTCGATGACTGATGTTTCTCAGGGTCCCCGGCACAGTTGGGAGTAATTTTCTAGGAGAAAAGAGAAAATGGTAGAATGTGACCACTTCCAATCTTTTGAAACCAGACATCCTATCTTTTTGTGTTATTTCATTATTAAAATACTAGAAGCCCAGCACGTGAAATTGTGCGGCCCTGCCCACGCACCAGCGCAGGTCTTTGGTCGTTTCAGCGTTAGGGCCACAGGCTTTTTATAATATAGATATTTATAGAACGAAATAGAAGTGTCCCTGCCCATTCATTCCCCTCTTTGGGTGGGGGTAGGGGGTGGGACACCGTTGTGAACAGGTTAGTGGCACCCAGAACTGAATGTCATATTCTTGCAGCAAGAGTGAGACTTCCTCTCTGAGCCTCAGTTTCTTCATCTGTAATATGTAAACAATTATAGCACCTTTTCCAGGAATTAATAGTATGGCACAAATAAAGGGCCACATGCCTGTCACATTTAAGTGTTTGCTAAGTGGTTGTTCTTTGTGTTTTTTTAATCTTTATTGTTGAAAGTCCCCTCCACTACAGATGCCCCTCTTTTTTTCTCATTGACCCCACCACCACCACCACCACACACCCATCCTTCCCAGGTCTTCCCTGCACTAGTGTCTGTGTCCATGGGCCATGCATATATGTAGTAAGTTCCCCAGTTAATCTCTCCCTACCCTCTATCCCCGCCTTCCTTCTGAGATTCCATGTTTCCATGTCTCTGGGTCTATTTTGTTCATCAGTTTATTTTGTTCAGTAGATTCCACATATGAGTGAGATCATGTGATACTTACCTTTCTCTGATTGGCTTATGAAACCAGGCATCCCTTCATTGAGCTTCTGCATTCCCACAGTTCCTTTGTGTCTTACCTATTTCACCTGCCATCCCCTCACTTTTGCTGTCCCCTAAAACAGGTTATGTGGTTCTGCCAAGTTAATCTATTACCTCTCCCCCACTGGGAACTCACTTCTTCCTCCTGCCTCTGACCCTTTACACCTGAAAGGCTCACCTCTCTGCAGTTGCCCTGCACAATTCCTATCCCAGTCCCTCTCCTTAACCTATTGTGCCATTCTTCTTCTCATATCTGTTCCTGCATGGTCTCCCCTCCAACAGGCCTTCACTCAACACTCAGAGGTGCTTTCTGAGTAGATCATATCTTGTAAGTTTTTCTTCACACCCTCACATTGGACTCACCTTCCCAGTACCCTTAGAGTACCCACCCAGAGCAAAGCAAGTGCCATGATCCCAGCCCTGCCCCTGGGCGATGGTGCCCCAGCTCCTGGATGAAGCTGAGCATGGCTCACTCTAATACTCACCTACCAGAACTTCACCCACTGCAGCAGGCCAGGTCGCGCCCGGGAAGCCTGTGGGACAGGGAGAATGTCTGAGTAGACATCGCACTTTCCCCTGCACAACGTCTGCCCTCAGACCCCTTTTCTCACAAGCCAATTTTCTTTGCTCCACTACTTACCGAAGAAGAAACCGTGACTCCCCCCTGTAAAGAGATGATCAGAGTAGGTGATATGGGTGCTACAATGACCTCTCTGGACCCTGCCATGTTCCTGGTGCTCAGAAAGGGCTCAGTGGAAGGGGCAAGATCAAACCAGTTTATCTCAAAGCTCCTTTGGGTCTGACTGTAGACATTCAGCCCATGGAAATTTTTCACAGCACAATTTATCATCTTAAATACACGTTACCCAAGATGATACTGAATGTGGTCCCTTAGCACACTCTGCCCACAGGAAGTGAATGAGAATAGGTAGGTCTCCCTCTGCCTGAAAGGCGGATGGAAATTAGCCACAAATAATTGGCAAAGTGGACACCCACAGGCAGTATGGACTGCCACTTCACTTGTCAGCAGAGAGTTTCTGATCTCTCGGTGGAAGGCCTCTCCGTGAGAACAGGGCTTTACTGTTCTGAGAGGGGGAGGGAAATACCACCTGTTTTTGCTTCACCAGCCCAATTAGTATTTAGCACATTTATTTACTGACTTTATAAGACTGCTTTCTTTGCAACTGAATGCAACAAAATTCTCAAATGTTCTTCCTTTTAGTTCTTTTTGGAATGAAGCATTTATTCCCACCAACCAAGAGTTCCTGGGCTAGCTTCGCCTATCCTCCTCCCCCTCTACCCGCACCACGCCCAGAAGGCCAGCAGTTGAAGAGGTAGAGAGTGGATGCTACGAAGGAAGGTGGCTTGTTCTGCCATGTTTCATGTGATTTTTCTAAGGAGCATGTACTGGTATTTCTCTTTGAGAGGATAGTGGTTCCCAGTTTTCTCCATGATGTAGCCACTGCTCCCTTGTAATCTTTTCTGAATGTGGGTGCAATGAGTCTTGAACCTTCTTCCTTTCTCTAAGAGCAGTTTGGAAGTGCAAGATAGAAGGTGTGGAAAGAGATGACTTTCCGAGTGAACAGGATTTGTCCTCAGCTAACCCCCATAGAAGACCCTGGCAGCGAAAGCCTCCCTCCCTCACCCCCATGCAGAGACCCCAATGGGAAAACAGGGCAGTTGCAAGTCTTACCTTAGCGGGGGCCTTGGCAGAGTACTGCCCACCAGAGACAGTAGGATATGCTTGCTGGTTATAATTGTAGTTCTGCGGAAGAAAGCAAGGGTGGTGGGTAGTGGGGGGGAGGGGGCGGGTGGAGGACAGCACAGAAGGGATGAAACCATTTTTTCTCTGGAATAAACACCCAACTTCCCTGCCCTGGCTGGACCTTTCTCAAAGCCCCTGCCTTCTCCCCCTCCTGGTGTCAGGTGTTTTCTTTTCCAGAATCCCCTTCAGCCATCCAAGCTCACACGCTCACCTCCTTATGGTCCCAGCCCAAATGGCTCTGCCTTCTTCCCTCTCCCAATTCAAGTGTTACTTGGGAGGTGAGGGGAAAAGACCAAGGAAAGAAGTGAGGTCTAAATCAGATGGTCATGTGGCAGATATCTTACCTTAGAAGTTACTGCTGGTACCTCTGGCCATCCTGCACCAGGCTGAGAAAATTACAGAACAGAGGAGTGAAGGAGGAGAATATGATGTTGGCCAGACTGAAGAATAAGACTGAGAGAGGCTGAGGACCTCCAAGGTCAGTCTGAGGGCAGAGACTTACCTGACCAGCACTGCCTGCCCTCTTCTGAAGTGATGATGATGAATAGTTACCCTGCAAGAAAGGGGGCCACAGTTAGAGTGTCTCCACGGTCCTCAGGCCTTGCCAGACTGTGGGACTCCCACATCCTACTGCCTGGGCGCTGCCCTCCTTCTGGAGCACCCGCATCCCACCTACCCCACCCCGTCCCTCTCAGTGGCCCATGAGTCCTGTCCACAGAGAGGGCAGTGAGCCTGGAGGAAACTGATGGTCCAGATAGATACAGATGATAGGTTTCCACACTCAGTGCTGGGAAGTGAGGGTAGCGAACTGGGTTTAGCAACACCATCCCCACCCAGCCACCTGGAATGTTGGCAGGCTGGCCTGAGACTGAGCTAGAATGACAAATGTGTGGTGCCCACACAGGCTCCCATGAGAGCAGAACCCAGGCCCTAAGCCCCAGCCCACATTTTGCTGATGCCAAACCCTGCTCCCCGCATAGGCCCCTTTATCCCTGTTCACAGTGTTGTTTGTGAGGCAAAGTGGAGTGTACAACGTTAGCTCTGGGTCAAAGAGAAAGAAAGGGGAGAAATATAAGGACATAGATGAAGGTACTTAACACACTGCAGATGCACTACCCTCTCCCTCCCCCAGGTGAAGCAGGGGCAATTCCTAAGCAGTGGGAGAGAAGTTCAGTTCCTTCCATCAGCACTTCTCTACTAGGTCACACCACCACACACACACACACACACACACACACACACACACACAGGGTTAGGGTGTTCTTCTTAACTCTGACTTAACTCTCTACCTACCCTCACCTGACATTGAGTTTTAGCCCTAATACTGAGGTCACAAACTGGTTGATCACAGGCCTCCAGACATTTTTTACTTGGTTTGCATTTTTAAAATTGATTTAGTTATAAGCAACTCAATATCAGATTTCTAACTTTTCTTGAAGAATCAGGTGATGTGGTCACACGGGACTGCATGGGTACATGACAACTCAGCTGGAAGGCCTTGGCCTCCTCCTTTGCATGGCCCCACCCGTCCGACTTCAGGTTCCTGGCCCATGTGGATGAGTAAACGGGCAACTCTTGCCTCAGTGCCTAAGAGATCTGGGTCCTGAAAAGGCCACTGGCCATGCAGAGCCGAGGTGTGGCTTTCTGGAGACCCAGAGTCCTGCCCGTCCTTCTTGGAACGCAGATATTCAGACCCTGTGCACCTGCCTGCGGTTAACAATGACTTGATTCCCCCTCGGCCCCCCCACTCCACCCCCCCCCCCCGACCCCATACCTACTGTTTCCCTTCAGCTTTCTTCCCTAGTTCCCCCCATTTCCGGTTCTGAGGTCCTTCCCTCTTCTCAACCTCCTGGTCCCCATCACCTGTTCACCCTGCAGTACCCACCCAGCTGTGGCTCCCCCCATGTCAGGCCAGGCCCAGCAGGAACAGCAGCAGAGCAGAGACAGTGGCCAACTTCATGTGCCCGGGGCCTGTGAGGGCCCCCACCCTTGGCCTGGGCTTTTATCCTAAGGAGGACCTGCCATCCTGCTCTTTCTTCAGTGACTCACAGCTTCTCTCTCACACCCCACCCCCACTCAGCATTGCATAAAGGAAAGTGGGAAGGGAGGGAGGCACCCTCTCTCAGCAGAGAGAGTAAGGAACTGGCACAGAATCTGCAAGCCATTGTCAAGAATCCAGCACCCCACATCCCCAGAGCTGAGCTTCCTGACCCCAAAACAAGAGGTTCTGCCGCTCTTACCTCAATAATTTCTTTCCAGTTCAAAAAAGGAGTATTGTGTTTGAAATCCTGGAGGAAGAAGGAGAGATGAGTGGGCCACAGGGAGACAGAGGGTGGAGTGTGGCAGCTCATTGGGAAAGTATCAAGACCACGCACAAGAATGGGTTTTGGAGCCCGGGTGTGGTTGGGGTTAGATGAAGATACACTTATTACAGGTGTTAGAATTTTTGAGGGTATTAGTGATAAGATTTGGATGAGGTTTCCCATCTCCAAAATAAACAGAGGGGGAATTTTGTGACAGGAGCTGGGGTTTGGCTGCCTTGAGGGAGATAGAGAGGGACAGGATGACCAGGGTCCCAGTTCTTCAAAAAGTGAGAATTGTCCTACCTCCCAGAGTCGACTGAAGTAGAGGAGGGCTCGAGTGCTGGGGGATGGGACTTGGCCCTGTGGATGAAAGGTGGGGAGCAGGTTAGCAGAGAGCCTGACCCCCTGATCATCTAAGCCCCTACTCCTGCTCCCACCATTTCTCAGTCTTCATAATTGCACTATGACCAAGATTTTGGGGGAAGCTGGGTGTCTTTAGGGACCAGAAAACTATTTTTGCAAGCAGAGGAAGAGAGAAGCTAGATCTCTGGAGCCATTAACCGTCCTTTCCGCCTCTAGCACACAGAGAGTGCTCTTCTCTATCCCATTTCCCCTTCCTCTGGCTGAATGTAACTGTAGCAAAACCTCAAGACTAAGACCTGCCCACAGAGCTTCCTGCCTTTTCACCTGCCATGCCACCTCCAGCCCATTTCCCAAAGCTGGGGGCTTAAGTTATCCCTTCCAAGCCCCTCCTCCCCCGGGATAACAGTTGAGACGTAAGAAAGGAGCAGACACCAGGAGTGTGGGGCAGCTAAGGTTTATTTCAAGGGCAAAGGTTGAGATTAGTGGTAAATAGTGTTTTTTTAAGAAGGGGTGGGGGGCTCCCATCCATCTGGTAGCTCCTTGTCTGGAGGTCACGGGATGTGAAAGCTCCTCTCGTCCTGGGCAAAGAAATGGGTTCTAAGAGGGAGCTTGAGGAATAGGACTTCAGGGAGTAATGGAAAGTCATGGTTATATTAGACCCCTGCTCCAGAAATCTGCAGGGACCTTTTTGAACCACGGCTGTCATCCAGTCAACCCCAGATATTCCAGCTTGGGCTTGAAAACTCTTGTACCTTGCCAGGAATGTTATGTACAGCCCCCCTGTCTTCACTCCTCACTCTGTAGGAAGTCCTCAGCACCTCACCCCGCACTGTGAAGGAGTCAGAGCTCACCATTCTCTTCTCTGCCCATCTCTGTTCTGTCTCTCTTCTGAGATCTGTGCCTCTGGGAAGTCACCCCAGATGAATCCTGCCTGACTGCAGGCACTCACTGTACTGTGCCCTCTAGATGTGCAAAACGCTTGGCTATCCGTCCTGGCCCTCTGGGAGGTGTCTGTGTGTGCCCGAAGGTCCCCATGCTCAGGGGTCTGGCTTCCCCAGTAAGGAGTTCACAGTAAGGAGTCTTGCCCCACCAGAGATTATGCTTCTAAACCAGAAACAGTCTATTTTGTTCATTTAGCTCATGCAAACCAAACTGTGCTGCATCTGGGAACATCTGTATCTTCTGTCTTCCACTCCCCCTTATCCCAAAGGGAAGGCTTTGGCTTTCCTGGGGTTTGAGCTGCCTCTTTGCTTCCCCCTATCAGTATCCTTTTTCCCCCACAAGTTTTGGAGGACAGGATCCTAATTTTCATTCTTTTAAGTTAAAGCTTAGAAACTCAACTGAACATGGCCAGTCAGGTGGCTAGAATGGCTGTGATGGGCAGGGGGAGTCTGACTGCTAGAGAGCAAGTCCCCATGGCAAGAAGCAGCTGCTACTCAGCTTTAGTTTATTGTAGCCCATGGAATGGGGCCTTGTGTTGACAAATTTTTCAATAGAAGTCAGAAATCCAAGTCATTTTGTGAAGTCTATACATTTTTAAACTTTGGCAACTGATTCATATTGTGTGTGTTTTTTAATATATCCAAAAAAATCACATAATTGGGCTGCCAGTTACAGTTTTTGCTTTTGGTATTTGTTCGGATTGTTTGTCTGCTCTCATCCTCTCCTTCCAGTCCACTCTCTCTACTATTCTGGTGTCGTGTTAGCTTGGCCAGGGGTTTCCCTACAAGAGGAGGGGGTGAGCAGGGAGGAAGAAGAAAGGACTCGAGGACTCCATGTGTCCCCTAATATTATGTAAGTACAGGGCACCCATTAAGCACTCAGTAAATGTTGGCTTTCTCCTTCCCTTCTCTCTCTGTGTCAGTCCTCATGTGGCCTTTTAGCTCCACTTGACTATTCAGTCCACCCTCCCACCCCGGCCTCTGCTTACCTCTCCCATTAACCTCCAGGTCTTGGAGGGGAAACTGAGGTTTAGGCCTGTGCAAGTCTGCATGTTAGGATATGAAAGAGGTCCATTCATTTCTCATCCTCAATGCCCAACCGTTTGCAAAGTCTCCCTCTCTTCATATCTCAGCTGTTCTTCTCCTCTTGTTTTTGTTCTTTTTTTTTTTTAGCACTAGCCAAAATGCTCTTCATGGCCATCATCATTATTTCACCTGGCTCAGAGGTTTAGCTTTCTTCTCTATATTCCTCTCCCACAAAGATCATATGACATGGCCTTCCAGCCCTTACCTTGTTTATGGCATCCCAGTTAATGAAACCCAGCTTGGCTTTAAAGTTCTGCAGAGAAGAGAAAAAAGAAAAAAGGAGACTGGTCAAATTGGATCATAATAATGTAATTGGCTTGGAGCCTCGGGACAAGAAAGGCCAAGGACCACCACTGACAGCAGTTATAGAAAGAGGACTTCATCCTGTGAGGTCAAGGGGACAGGATTTTGGCTTTCCAAAAGAGAATGAATGAGCAGAGCAGTCTTGTTGAACTCACCTTCCAGAAAGTGTCGAAGTTGAAGGGCCCAGAAGTCTGAGAGTTCTAAGGAACCAATGAGAAATGGGATGAGAGTAAGAACACACTTCGTGAGCAAGAGGCAGGGGCAGGAGCTATGGATGTCTGGAGGGTCCTGGCTTAAGGTGGGGTGATGCCTCCACTCACCAAGTTATCGATTCCACCGACAGCTTCACCTCCCCCACTGGACCCTTGCCCCTGGGTGGGGAAAGGGGACTGATGTTCAAGGCTCATGCATCTTGTTATGCATACCACCCATCAGCTTGCTCCTGGCCCACTCATCTTTGCCTTTGCTCAAGCACCATGAACCCTCTGTAAAGCCACCTCTCTTCTTTACACAGCACCTAAGAACCCCATCTCCAGAAAGCCTTCCTGGAATGACTCATTATTTGCTGCCTAGCATAACCCTACCCACTTCCTAATATATAGCCTCACTGTGCGCCAAGCACTATGCCTTATCCCGCCATGTCCTTTGTGGAGATGTGTCCATTTGACAGACGAGGACACTGACACTCAGAGCTGTGCAGAGCTTGCCTCGGATCTATCTCCATGCCAGAGTTCAGTGTCTGGATCCTGAGCCCCCTTGGTCGGGTTATGATGCAGAAAGCTCTGCAGTAGCTGTGGGGGTGAGGAAGTTGGGCTTCACAGTGCCCATTTTATCCAAGAGGAAGGCCAGACTCACAGAGGTCAACTGACTTGCCTGATCACAGATGACAAGTGATCTCCCATTTCTAACTCAAAGTTCACTGCCTTTATGCTTCTCCACACTGCCTTCTAAGTATGATTTTTAAAATCCCCCTTAGCTAGCCATTCTTCTGTTATTTTAATCTGTTTTTTTTCCCTCACAGAGGTAATAGGATTGTGATGGCAGTTGTAAAAAGGGAGAGAATGGGTGAATCAAAGAGAATGACAGGGATCCTGGACCCCTGTTGATCTCCTGGTAGTCACCTGACGGATTCAGAGAAGCTGGTAAGAAGAAACTGATATTTCTCTTTCTTTTCCCAAGCCCTTTGCATTCTATCCCCACACTCCACCATCCCTTCTCCTAAAGACATCCCTGCTCACCTGATAATTGCCTTGGGAGTCCCCAAGGAGGCGACTACCTTCCCTGCTTATTCCCTGAGGAGAGAGAAAATGGAGAGTTGGCGGGGAGGCAGGCAGGATGAGAGGTGAGAAGTAGGTGAAGGATTCCTGAATCGGGGGACTGAGGCAGGAGCAGGGCCGAGTCCTTCCCAGGACCCCAAGAGAGGCCCTTCTCTCTGGGTAGCTCTATCTTTCCTGGCAAATCTTGTTTCACCCCCTTGTGGATGGGGCTACTTCTCACTTAGGATGCTCATTGGTACCATCACCATCTATTTCTATTCAGTCTGCAAGCTGTCCACAGTTCAGTGGGAATAGCCTTTGCCACCAAGTAGGAACCCGCCAGGCCGCTGTACTAAATTAATTCAAAATGCAGGCTGGGCTGATGTTTTGCTTTAGTCAGAAAGGTGATGCCCGCTGGAAGAGTCCCTGGTAGATGAGGCGGCACAGAAGTCAACTGCTAGTCTCCTCCTATGGCAGAGGTCAGCTCCTTTTGAGTTCTGCTTTCACTGTTTGGTATGGATCCCAGACCCATCGGCACCTCTTCATTCTCAGAGCTAAAATCTAGACCAGGCTGGGAGGTGGGACTGTCTGCCTTGTTAGTATTGCCGCTGCCACAGTCCCTACTCTCCTCACCCTGATGTCGCCAAGCCGCTGGGGCCTCTGAAGCCCTGAGGGACAAGACAGTGAGACACAGGTCATTGTTTTACCAGGTCCATCCCTGCAAATTCATGTATGATTTAATATGATTCCTCTTAAAATCCTAATGGAAATCTCTTTGGAACTTGTCAAAATCATCTTGAAGTTCATTTGGAAGAATAGATGCCTAACAATTGGTAAGAAAACACTGGAAAAGATGAGCGGCAAAAGGACTTGTACTGGCAGATACTAATGTACTATACAGCTACCATGAATAAAACTTTAATTCCTGTCCCAGAACAGATCAATCGATTAATAGAACCCCCAGAAGCTCTCCCCAAATATTAAGGTATATATACATGATGTTTTAAATCAGTGGTAGAAATGATTCAATACACAGGGCTGGGAATACCAGTTATGTTTTTGGGAGGAAAAACTTATTTATACCTCACAGTTTCCTCCCTTCTGTTTTTATCTGATTGTCTCCTACGGCAGCACACAGATCTGATTCAAAGTGTAGGGCCTGCCTAGTTGGATCCAGGAGTGGTCTAGACAGAATACACCAGAATACCGCCAGGTGGATTAAAGAGTTAAATTTAACAATGAAATTATAGAAGTGTTAGTAATGCTAGAAGAAAATAAAGTCCTTTATTTTCAACAGAAGACACCATAGAAAAACAGACTTTGGTATGTAAAAAACTAGAAATAGAGTAACAAACTGGGAGACGTTTTCTTGAAACCTGTCTACCCATAAAAGATTACTATCCCCAATATTTTAGGAGCTCTTCAGAGAGCCTTGTCAATGTAGCATCATAGGGTCATGCTCCTCGCCCTGCAGGCAACACTCACACCAGGTGCTGCTGCTCTGTACCAGCCTCCCCCAGAGCTTGTTAGAAGCCAGGATCTTGGCAACACCCCAGAGCTGAATCAGAACCCGCATTTTCACAAGACCTCCGGGCCATTCGTGGGCACCTTGGTGTAGCACTTCCTCTGTCAGTGCTGCAGGTTCTGACCAGAAAGCCCAAATTTCCAGAATAACTAGGAGGGGGATGCATGCAAACCAATGTCAAAGGGGTTAGCAAATTGTGTTCACTAGCCAGGCATAGGGCATTTGAAACATTTATGTTTCTAAAAGGACTGGTCTTCAGGCGACTTTCTGTCTGTGGGGGTATGTCCCATAAGGATTTGCAAGGAATTATTCCTTTGGAGATTATTAGTAATTTTATGTGCTTGGTCTCTGCCCCTAAATTGTAATTCCCCACAGACGCGGTTGGGATGAAGATTAGCATTAGGAGTGGAGAGCAGAGCTGGGTTACAAGGAGTGGCACAGCGGCAGTGATGAACTGCGGTAACCACAAGTTTGGCTCTCACCTGACCCCCAGATCCTCCGGACACTCGGACTCCATTTCCTGGGTTGTCACACTGTGGGTGAGAGAAAGAGAAGACTTCCTCTCAGTCTTTACCTAGACGCCAATTCCAGCCCTCAAGTTGCAGTCTTTTAGCCCCGAGGTTCACGCACGTCAGCCCCACCCCAGCAGCGGTCCACCCCATTCTCAGCCCCAGCGGTCACTCTCCCACCATCCACGGGGCCTCCTCTTTTCCTTCCCACAGTTTCAGTTTCAGGGAGATCCATGCAGGTGCAAACCGTAGACACTCACCTCGGGTTTATTTCCACCACCACTTCCTCCGCTGTTTCCTGAGGAAGAGCTGCTACTGTGTTCCTACAAGGAAAAGCAAGAGTCCATCTGGTGTCTTCAAGGGACTTGGAAGGGACAAAACGATTCCCAGCCACGTTAACCCCCTCTGCCTGCCCCCCATCTTCAGCCAGCCGTTCACTGAGGGAAGTGATGGGAGCACAGGGAAGACCAGGTGTGGCCAAGTGCATTTGGGAATGTGGGATAATCCCACCACATGCCAGGGGTGGGAGGCCTCTGGAGCCTAACTGCACAAAAGTCCCCTGACACCTGAGGGCAGGCTGGCCTCGTGCTGCCTTGCCCTGTCTCTCCTCTCCCCTGCCCTCTCCTGGAACCCAGAAAGGGGAAAAGGCCACTGGCAGGGAGCCTGATCAACATGCCTAGAATTTTCTAAGGGAAAATCAGATGGGGTAAAAGCCAGCAGAACAAAGAGCAGTAAATTAAAGCAGCTTATGTGATCTGGCTTGTTCTAGTTGCCTCCCTCCTCTTGCCGGACACCTTCCCCAGACTCCAAAGTAAGCCAGTAGTGTTCTCTCTCTTCAGGCCCCCTCCTGGAGATCCCTCCTAATCCAGCTGACAGGTTGTGGTCCCTTCCTAGTCCTTTCACCATCGGGGAGGGGCCTCGTGTGCAGCATCTGTATTAGTTCGCCTGGACCACAGCCCTGTAGTGTCTTAAGTCTCCACGTGTGCAGGCTTGCCCCCATTCTCCCTCCGGGAGCATCCCTGACAAGTATTATGTTGTTCCCTGCCCACCTCTCTTCTTCCACTCGTCACCCCCAGCGGTAGTCAGATTTCCAAGTGGCCACAACGGCAGGAATAGGGGTTAGACAGGAGAGAGAAGATCCCCACCCTCATGGAGCAGAGATAAGGGACAGAGTGAGCAGAAGTAGGGAGGGCACCTCTTCTGCAAGCCTGCTTGGTGGGGCTGGGAAGGTGGGAAACAAAGGGAAGGAGCCACAGGATGACACTGCCAGTGACGCCACCCATCCCAGGGCTGGCAACGTTCAGGAAGGCCTTGGAGTGCATCTCCTCGGCCGGGACCTCCACGGGCCTCAGCCTCATCTCTGCCTTTCAGCATAGGAGCAGAACTCACCCAGTTGCCCCCAGAACTGCTGCCGCTGCTGCCACCACCACTGCTGCCACCACCACTGCTGCCACCGCCGCTGTTGCCGTAGCTGCCGCCGCCACTGCTGCCGCCGCCGCTGCTGCCGCTGCTGCCGCTGCTGCCGCTGCTGCCACCGCCGCTGCTGCCACCGCCGCTGCTGCCGCCGCCGCTGCTGCCGCCGCTACTGCCACTGCTGCCACTGCCGCTGCTGCCACCGCCGCTGCTGCCACCGCCACTGCCGCCGCCGCTACTGCCACTGCTGCCACCGCTGTTGCTGCCACCACCGCTGCTACCGCCGTTACTGCCACTGCTGCCACCGCTGTTGCTGCCACCACCGCTGCTGCCGCCACTGCTTCCCTGAGGGACCAGAGCGAGGACTAAAGGTGAGAACACCAAGATTGCTTCCCTCCATCCCCTTGCTCTCTTGCTCGGGCATATTCCTGCCCAGTCTGAGGAAAGAGAGTTCTGTTTTCTCCCTGTGCCCGATGCTTCAGGTGCCCCGCCTCTTACCCAAGAGTTGCTAGAGCTTCCACCTGAGCCAGAGGGCGGAGGGTTGGTGCACTGCAGAAGAAAGGGGACAGGTGGGTTGTGAGGTTTCAGTTAGGGCCATCGCCTCGCCAGGCTCTCCTTCCTCATGTGGCTCGGCTTTCTTTCCCAACGTGTTCCTCCCCCACCCATCGCACTGACATCCCGCTCTCCCTTGCCTCCTCCCCACGCTCATCTCTCCCTGGCCAATCTGCCTCCCCATCTTTTTTTCCTCTTTGTCTCTCCTACTTTCTGTCACAGGCACCCAGACACCTCTTCTCGCCCCGACTCTTCCTCTTACCTCCGTATTTGGGTTGCTGTTGCCCCTCACTGAGCCATAACCAGGTTGGGCCACAGCTCCCTGCAGGGAGGGTGAGACTAAGTATGAGAGTGTGGGCCTGAAGGGGTGAAGGTACAGGATCAGGGCTGGGTGCTTACTTTACCTGAGTGTTGGGCCCCAAGTTGTATGGCCCTCCATTGCCTCCTTGGCCCCAGGAGCTTCCCTGAGAGCTGGTTCCGAAGCTGCCACCTGAGCCTCCAGAGTGTACATGGACCCAGGGATTGCCTGGACCTTCGGGATTGCCCTGGCTGTGGGCTCCGAGGCCACCCTGAGAACCAAAGGTGCCGTGGCCTCCAGATGGAGGCTGGCCATTGGTTCCCTGCAAGGACAACATGCGAGCACTTAGTGTGTGTGACCTTATCACTCATGATGGGGCAAGGCAGGCAGAGCAACTAAGATAGAGAGGAGCCAGAGCAGGGCATAAGGAGAGGCAGGGAGAGACCCCAAGGTGGTAGAGAAAGGATGCATAGCATGGACAGAAACTGCCCCCAGATGGCCACAAGTAAGACTCCTTCACCTTTCCATTGATTCCCAAGATTCTCAACCCAGCTTCCTACAGTCTCCCGTTCCCACACCGAGCTTCCTTCCAGCCACTCACCCAAGCACCGTTGCTGCCAGGCATCCCCTGCCAGGAGCTGTGGGCAGCATCTATTCCATGTCGAATAATGTTCTCAGCCTGTCTGCCAGCCTCACTCCCAGTGTTTCCAAGAGCATGGGCTGCCTCTCCAGCCCCTTGGCCAATGGCCTCCCTGATTCCATGACTAATGGCATCTCCTGCCGCATGTCCAACGGCTTCCCCAAAACCTGCTTCAGCGCTTGCCCCTCCACTTAACAATGGGCCAGCCTCCCCACTGCCCAGGTACAGGGCCAGCAGGAGGCAGGCCAGGGACCCCTGTAACTTCATTTCTGCCTCACTCCTTCTCCCTCCTAAGTGTCTTTTTCCCACCCAAGTTTCCTTCTGTTGGCCCTTTCTCTTCTCTGTGTCTGTGTGCCCTCCTCTGTTCTCTTTTTCCTTCTGACTTCTTGTTCTCTCTCCTTCTAGGTCTGCAGCCTCCTCTCTCCTTTCCCAGACTCCCCTGCCTTCCCAGAGGCCTCCTCCCTGCCACTACTCCTTATACTGCAGCTTGGGAGAAGGTGACAGGGCTGGGCAGCCCGGAGTCCCTCCTCCCAGTGACTCAGGGCCAGCCACTGATAGGATAATGAGCTGTAATTGTGAGTCTGAACGTCTGTGTTGAAACAGAGAGGGAGCCCATGCATCAGGGAGGGAGGGAGAAATGGAATGAGATGGCTGCAAAGTGTTTCAGTTTCCCAACCCCAGGAATTTGGGGCGCAGGGTGGGGATGGGGGCACCTGAGGAGATAGTCTGTTGGTGTCTCCTAGAGGTGGTAGGTGGAGGGAAATTACAGGCTGGGCCCTACCAGTGGGGCAAGGATACGAAACTCAGTGGGAAAGGGGACAGGTGAGTTAGGTGTCAGCTGGCCTAGGTTGGGGGCATCAGAATGGAGTCAGGTGACTTTCTCTCAGTTTCAATTAGCCTTTGCCTCTCCCATTTCTCTTTTCCCCCAGGCTGCCATCTAAAGGTGCCTGCCCTCACCCTCTTCCACAACTCCAAAGAGCCTGGGAGCTATGAGACTGGCGTCAGGTTTCTGTAGAGACCCCAGACCTCCAGGAAGGAAGTGGCCACGACCCTGAGAGTGGTCATCAGGGTGTCTCAGTTAGCATCCTGGTGGCTCTTGGCTAAGAAAGCTGGGTGTGGAGCAGGGGAGCTGGGCGGGCCAGCCACCCCCAGGGAATGAGTGGGAGGGAAAGACCTTGGGAGGGAGCGGCTGACCCAAGCACCCATCCTGTTTACCTGTTACGGAAGAGACACGTGTATGTGAGTTCATGGCCTCCTGGGAGGGCTAGGACTGCACCAGCTCACCCCACCCACCTCCAGCCTCCCCCCAGGGGCCAGGATGACTCTGGAACGGGAGGAGGGGTCAGCACAAAGGCAGGAACCCTATGTCAGCAGCATGATGCTCTGCGGGTCCCAGCTCAGGATGTGGAACTTGGTCAGGTCTCATCCCTGCTTAGCAAGCATGGCTGCCTCTGTACTCCCAGGAGTCCAGGCCCTCCCACTTGCCACTGCCTTGTATCACCACGACTCATAGCCCAGTTAGGAGGGGTCAGTTTCCATCGGCCTTTCTCAATGTCTCCCAGTCAGTCTCTCTCTCCACCCCAGCACCCACACCCCAACTTGTAACATTCAACACCTCTTACCATGTGAAAACAATCCCTGCCTGTCCTCAGCAGCTCCTACCTCCCTGTTACTCCATCTCTGACTCTTCAATGATGATAATAAATGTGGTGGTAATAATAATAATAATAATAATAATAATCATTGCAACTCCAATCTATCAAGGGCTTTCTATGTGTCCAGCACTGGACTAAACACTTTAAGGCTCAGACAGCCCTGGAGATCAGTCTTATTATTACCCCATTTAGAGATGGAGAAGTTGGGGTTCAGAGAGGACATGTGAATGTGTGGTAGAGCAAAACCCAAGCCCAGCCTGCCTCTCTCCTAAGCCCTGATCCCCAGCATTTTCTGTCACCTCAGTATTTCAGACTTCCCCCTGCTTTTCAAAGCCCTCATTCTTCCCTGGATAAAATTGGTTTTGGTTTTGCCCTGGCATCTTGTGGGGGGAGGGGAACAGGAGTAAATCTGAGGCCTCCAGGATTGGTGATGGAGACCCCAGTCCTGAGCCTGCTGCTTCCCACTGGCCGAGGACAGGACCTCGGCAGGCAGCAGAGTGCCCACTGACTCAGAGTCCTTGCCACACTTCCCTCGTGGGACACACCTTGACAATGGCATACGTCTGCCCTCTCCCTTCTTTATTGCTAAGACTTTTCTTTAAGCTAGCTTACTTTCTTAATTTTAAGAGAATATTTTATATTGCTGCTGGGAGTAGAAAGCCAGAATCACTTGCCCATAAATAGAAAGTACCAGAAAAACATAGAGAGAAGCAAGCAATGGTATTGCATTATATATGGCTGCAGTTTCTGCATCCTCTTTATTAGCAAGTCTGAGAGATGTTTTAAGGCGCACCAGCACAGAAACTGAGTCTTTCTCTTTAACAAATCAGAAAGCTTCAAAGAAAATGAGAAAAGCGTTTCTCACTGAGTGGTTCAGAGTGATCTAAAGCCATGTTCACAGACCACCTAAATTTTCCCCTACAACCAGCAGGTTCATGTTCTACCTTCTGAGAAAAACTGCCTCAGACATCTCTGTACCTGAGCAGTCACCTCAAATCAGTCTTAAGGCATAGTTATTATATACCCAACCCAATAGATGATGTGGTGCTTTCACATGCATGATCTCATTTAATCCTCACTATAACCTCAGGAAGGAGGTTATTCCCATTTTACAGATGAGGTAACTGAGGTCTAGAGTTTTAAACACATACACGGGATCATATGTAAAAAGATTATGGTAAAATGGAGTTGTCAGAATTTTGCCCAAGTCTGTCGGACTCCAAACAGCTTTGACCCTACATCACCATGCCTCCCATGTTTTATATATGATAGCATCCACAAAGCTGTCATGCCCCCATCATGTCCACGACCCTCTGATTTCATCTTTTCTCTCTCATTCACCACTTTATTCATTCAACAAGTATTTATTGAGTACCTACCTGTGCCATGCCTGTTCTAGGCATGGAACAAGATCATCAAAATCTCTTTCCTTAGGGAGCTCACATTCATTGTGGGGGAATTCGGACAATAAACCTCTCAGGTGGTGATGAATGCTATGAAGGGACTAGAGAAGACAGAGTGGGTATTTTAAATAGGGTGGTCAGGAAAGGGCTCTTTGAGATGTCACCAATGAGCTGAAACCCAAAGGAAGTGAGAAACTGAGCCAGGAGGCTATCTGGGGATAGTGTATCCCAAGCAAGGAAATGGTCGTGCAGAGGCTTTGAGGCTGGAGCAGGGGCAATGGAGGAGTTTAAAAAAAAGAGGTAACCATTTTTTAAATTTAATTTATTGGGGTGACATTGGTTAATAAGAGCTTATAGGTTTCAAGTGTACATTTCTATGGTACATGATTTATATAATGCATTGTGTGCCCGCCACCCAAAGTCAAAGTATCTTCTGTCACCATATATTTGGCCCCCTTTACCTTTTACTACCCCCCACCTCTTCCCTCTGGTAACCACCATACTGTTGTCTGTGTCTATGAGTTTCAGTTTTATATCCCACATAATGAGTGGAATCATATGGTTCTTAGCTTTTTGTGACTGATTTATTTTGCTTAGCATAATATTCTCAAGGTCCATCCATGTTGTCACAAATGTCAATATTTCATCTTTTTTATGGCTGAGAAGTACCACATCTTCTTTATCCAGTCTCCTATTGAAGGACACTTGGGTTGTCTCCTTGTCTTGGCCACCGTGAATAATGCTGCAATGAACATAGGGGTGCATATATCTTTGCAAATAAATGTTGTCAAGTTTTTTGGGTAGATACCCAAGAAGAGGGATTTTTGGGTCATGTGGTAACTCTGTTCTTGATTTTTTGAGGAACCACCAGACTGCTTTCCATAATGGTTATACCAGTTTACATTCCCACCAGCAGTGAATGAGGGTTCCCTTTTCTCCACAACCTCTCCCACACTCATTATTACCTGTCTTGGTGATAATAGCCATTCTAACAGGCACAAGGTGGTATCTCATTGCAGTTTTGATTTTCATCTTCCTAATAGCTACTGACGTTGAGCATCTTTTTGTATATCTGTGGGGCATTTGTATGTCTTCTTGGGAGAGGTGTCTGTTCAAGTCCTCTGCCCATTTTTTAATCGGATTGCTTGTTTGGTGTATGCGTTCTTTATATATTTTGTGAAAAAGTAACCATTGTGAAGACTTTGACTTTTATCTGACTGAGATGGAACCAGCTGAGGGCTTGGAACGGAGGAAGGCTGTGATCTGACTTGGGTGTGAACGGGGCTCCCCTGGGGAACAGACTGTTGTGGGGAGAGAGGAGTACAGAGATCAGGGAAGGGGCTTGAGGGGGCAGGTTTGGAGGTTGAACTCAAGTATAGAGAGGAGAGGAGGCCTTGGGTCTGGACAGTGTTTCTGCTCCCTCCTAGGGGGTCCTAGGCCTCAAACTAGCACCTACTGGCTCATCTCTTCCACAGTGTCTGTCCTGGAGTCTAGGTTGAAATTCTAGGTCCACCACTTACTAGCCATCTGTATAGCAATTTTAATCATCTGTATAGCCATTTCCTTATCTGTAAGAGAGGTGAATGTGAGGGTTAAATGAGGTAATAATGCAAAGAGCATAGAGCAGTGTCCGGCACACAGGAGCACTCAATATATGTTGGGCGTGTTACCATTGTTGTAATGCTTTCTTGACAGTTGTTTAATTTTGAGACATACACATGCACTTCCTGAAAGAGCCAAATATAGAAACTTATTTTTAAAGAGGACTTACTTTGAAGCAGCCCACTCCCCAAGGGTCCCAGGGAAGCATGCCACCTCACTAGCAGAGGTCACCAGCAGGGAAGTGGTCTTGAAGAGAGCCCGCCATCACCACTTACTAGCTGGGTGGCCTCAGGCAACTCTCTCCCTTCCCTGGACCTGAACTTTATCATCTGTGAGGGGTTAATCATGGTACCAGCCTCATGAGAGGTTGTGAGGCTGGAATGAATCGTGTATGTAAGTGCTTAGCATAGACATAGTAAGCACCCAATAAAGATGGCTGTCCGGTCCCGCCCAAACTCCTCTCCTTGTTCTTCCACATCTGCAGAAACTCGCACCTCCTGTCTTTGTTACTCCCCAGCCTGGCTCCACCTACCTGTCTCAGGTGCCTCATTCTTGCTCGCACTTATTCCAAGGCCTTTCCCAAGTCTGCTCAAGCCTTCCCTCTACCAGTTGCCAGCCATGTGTGCCTAGCCTGACCTTTCCTTTTAAACCTCTTAGTCTAGAGGGAAAATGGGTATGAAATAAGTAAATACAGGGTGTCCCCCCCCCCCAAAAAAACATATATATTGAAACAGCTGATTGCTCAATTTTGAAAATGAAATGTATTTTGATAAACATTGCCTTTATAATTATTCAAAGTTTGTGTACACATTTTGGGGGGACACCCTCTATGTAACTACAAATTGTCATATGTGCTATGAAGAAAAAAATCAGTGTACCATGAGAAAGAATAACAAAGGTGGTCTTCTGTTCAGATTGTGTGGTCAAGGTAGCTGAGGCCTAAAGAGTGAGGAGGAACTAACATAGGGGACAAAAGGGACATGGAGGTTTTTACCTCTAATTCTCCTTCACCTTTTTCACCTATGCCCCCACCCCTCTCTCCTCTGGCAGCTATCAATTTGTCCTTTGTACCTATGTGTGTTTCTGTTTTGTTTGTTCATTTGTTTTGCTTTTTGGATTCCACATGTATTGAAGTCTTATGGTATTTGTTCTTCTCTGACTTATTTCACTTAGCATAATGCCCTCTAGGTCAGGTCCATTCATGGTGTTGCAAACGGTCAACTATACTTTAATTTAAAAGGGGGGAGCGTATAGAGAATATTCCTAGCAGAGTGAACAGCATGCAAGGCCTCAAGGCAAGAATGTGCCATGCTCCTTTTACTCTTCAAAACCAGCTGCGATCTTCTTTTCCAGAAGCCTCCCAGGGTTGGCTCCCAGTACATAATGATTTATCCCATACCTCTTTGGCAAATATATTCAGCAAGATAATGTGCATACAAATAAAATCAGTGCAAGTTTTTACTTTATGACAGGATGATTCCCTTGAGTATTCCCTTTTCAGAAGGGAGTCCTCCAGTCCATATGAAACAATGTCCAGCACAGAGTAGTCTTTCAGTAATGTGTGCTATGAATGAATGCTTCTCTTTTAAAAAATTCAGGAAATAGATGTCTGAAATTTACTTTGAAATGCATAAAAAATGTATTGATAGATGCCTAGATGGAGAGATGTGTGTGATTGATGGATGTGTGATAAAGCAAGCATAGAAAAATGTTAGTGGTAAAATCTAAATAGTGGGTATGCAGGTGTCCACTCTAAAGTTCTTCATCTTTGTGCTAAATTAGAAATATTTTCAATATAAAGTGTGAGGAACATCACCTTTATCGTGCACACCCTCCCTGGTGTGTTATTTGTTCTTACTGCTGCATTGCCTTGCATTTGTTTTCATATTCTGTTTCTATGCCTTGTCTCCTCAGGAAGCCTGTAAATTACAAGGCAGAACACTGTCTCTCTTTTTTTTTTTTTTCTTTTGGTCCCACCATTGATGGAATTTTGATGCTGGAAGCCATGTTTATAGTCCTCTTCTGCAGGCAAGCATCCCTGCTTTATAGAGGAGAAAATTAATGGCCCCTGTGGAGGCACAGGATCCTGATTGGAATGCAGGTCTCCCAGCAGGTTCTGGCAATAGGAAGGCCTGCTGCTTTCTCATGGCCTACCCAGGGCAAGTGCTCTGCCCCTCTGAGCCTCAGTTTCCTCATCCATACAATGGGGATCATAAGAGGACTTATGCCTTTGGGTTGGGGGAAGTTTAAATGGTTACAGAGCATGAGCACTCACCACAGTAAGTGCTCAGTAGGTAGTAGCTCTATGATGACTCCACAGGCTTTGGTCATCACAGATCTGAAAGCTGGGCCTCCTCCGTCACCATTCCTGCCTCTGTGAAGAAGCTCTCCCTCCTGCCATCAGTGTGCCTTTCCCCTGAGCCTTTGGCCTTCCTCCCAGAGAGGGGACCTCCCAAATGCATGTCTATCCTCTCTCCTATTCATCGATTCCCATAGCTACTGATGCCAAACAAGGGAAGACCTCTTTGTTTAGAATATCCCTTGTAGCTGTTAGGCTGTTTCTCCCTCCAAATTCTAGTCATGTTCTTAACCTGTGCAAGCCTCTACATGCTTCTCAATAAAATGGGGCAATAACAATACCTCTTACCTAACTGGTTGGGAGACTTCAGTGATGTCATGCATGTAAAGCACCCGTCAGGGAGCCTAGCAGGCCTAAACTGCATAATAAGTCCAAGTAATCATTGTTATTCCTTTGGCGCAACATCCCCTGAATGAGGATGCTGAGATGGCTTCTGCCATCTCCTCCCTGGTGTTTCCGCCCCCACTACTGGCCTGAAGTGACTTTCCTTCATGATGCTCCTCCCAGTGCTGACCACGAACCTTGCACACTAATGGAACTCGGTTTGTCTCTATAACCGCCTTCTTAGATCTGATCAGCCTGAAATCTCCAGCTCAACCTGTCCTGTCCATCAGACCCCCAGCTCTCAGAATAGAAGCAAGAAGAGAAAAGACAAGCCTCCCCTCACATCCCTCCTTAGGAAGCATGTGGACCATAATGAGGGTATGTTGTGTCATATTTATTCACAAATCTCAGTACAGTTCCCTCAAGGGACTCCCGAAATCTACCCGCCCCCCATCCCTAGCTCCTCCAAGTCATTTCAGCTGATATGCCAACAGGAAAGCCAGTCTGCTCAGCAAGGCCAGTGCATCAGTTTAGGGAATGATGTTGGCGACGCTCTGGAAGAGAGAAGGAGATAGGGAGTGAATGCAGGGTATGCAGTCATAAGGACAGTGAGACCTTTGCCCTCATATTCTTCCCTAGAGAAATGAGAGGGAGACTGGCTACTTTGGCCCAGTAATTGCCTATGTTCTTGAGAATATCTTAAGGAAGGTAGCACCTAGATTGAGAAAGAACAGGGAGCCAGTACTCCAGGGCAGAGATGCCAAGAGGGGGGACTCTATAAGAACTGAGAAGCCTTGTCTGCTTTGCCTCAGAGAATCCCCTGCCACCCCATAGCCCTGGAATAAGCAAGGTGTGCCTTTGGGTTCCAGGAGCAGTCTAAAGAGCTGTTACACACCCTTACCCTTTCGCCCAGCCTCAGGCAGCTGAGATACTCAATCCAAAGAGTACAGCTAGGACTTTACTTTGGATGAGGATCCCATGGGAGTCTTTATTCAGGGAAAGGACAGAGCTACAGTCCCCACCACCCAGCATATTGCTGGAAGACAGCAGGGATGCATGGCAGGGGTGTTTACAGTAGGTTGAGGTAGGGAGGGAGTCACAGAGGACATGATGAGGAGAGATGGTAGGCACATGGAGGGGATGGTTCCAGCCACCCCTCTCTCCCTGGCTCAAAGATGCACATGTGCCACTGGAGGTCTTTTCTGCCAGCTTGTGTTTGCTTCAGTGGGAATGAAAAACACCCAAGAGATAAAAGCAGGATGCAAAGGGTAAGGAGCAGGTGAAGAAAGGGACAAGCAGGGCTGGGAAATGGGTTGCATAGTCTCTGAAAGGCTGAGAGTCTGTCCACAGTGAAGTTGTCTATGAGCAGGCAATGGGAAGGGCAATGTACAAACATCTCCCAAGACGGAGAGCAGAAATCTAAAACCATGTGGGCACTTACCCTCCATAGAGCTGGAAAGTTGATGAAGGGCTTGTTGACCGAAGCCTGGAATTCAAGGACAAGAGGGTCAGTGCCCATCATCCACCCCAGCACCATCTCGGGAGGGCCTCCATTCCCCCACTTCCAAGTCTATGCTTTGCTCGTGAGACTTACTCCAGATGTTAATGTTGTGGTTGCGCCCCCTCCGTGATGGCCGGTGGATCCGCCTGGGTGACCGCCCTGTTGACAAAGCCCAGACCATCATTACAACCCCTCAATCCTTGAGGGTCTCCCAAGTTCCTTTTCCCCAGTTACCTGCTGCCCCCTAGGGTGACTAACCCACTATCCCTCACTGTCCAAAAAGAAACCCAAAAGCCTTGTTGCTGTGGTAATTCTGTAAGAGATGGGAAGAAAAGCCAGTAAGGATGTCTGCCCCTACTGACTACTCTTCCCCCTCATTCCCTTTTATTTTAGTTAATGAGATGCTTTCAGTCCCTGAGAAGTGGCCTGACTAGAAAGGGAACCCAGAAGACCCACACAAATACCAAGACCATAGTTAACCTCAGCCTTGACCTCAACTCTACCCCCTTTACACACACTTGAGCCTGATCCCTAACTCAGGTTGATCCCTATCTTCAATCCTAGCCCCAGATACTCAGCAGTGCCACTCTGCTGCTGCTGCCGGGCTGGAGCCGTATCACAAACCTCCCTCTCCTGGTCTCTACATGGTGAATCCTGCTGTCTGTCTCAGAGCCTACCATGCATGCTTTCCACATAGACCCTTCCTCCCCACCTACATCCCTGGCTCCCTGCCTGGAAGCCAATGTGGTTATAGGCTTTGAGGCCTGGGCCAGTCCCTCAAGATAGTATCCCAAAGCCTCCTCATGGAGATTAGAGTGGAGAATTGAGGCAGGCAGGAGTCTGCCTTCTATTGCCAAGCTCCTTCCTTGGTGCCTGTTCAGCTATGCGTAGTGCTGCTTGCCTCTCCTGTCCTCCAGTAACTGTTCCCTCTACCTAAATGGGGATCAGAAACCCTCCAGGAGACCTATTCTGATGAGGCATGTGAAGAAGAGGAAGAACCCGGGCCTGTGATTTGCCGAAGATGTGTGCTAGCCACAGGACCCTGGCAAATCCCCTTAAACCTCACTGAGCTCCAGTTCTCTCATCTGAGAATCAGGGAGTCAAGACAGCCTCCTCACCCTGACAACCTCAAAGGCTCATTATGAAAATTAAACAAAAAAAGGCTTATCTCCAAAGCTATTCCTCATGTTCACTCTCAGATATTCTGCCCTTTCTCAATACTCATATGCTCCCACAGTCACAGATGCTGGCTCAGTAATTGATTCCTGTTCCCCAGGAGAGGCTTCGTGTTCCTCCCTCCAGTCCTCCTCAACTAGGAGGGCAGCTCCCGGAGGCGGGGCTGGGTCACATTCACACTATCTGGTTTAAAGCTTTGCAGATAAGACGGCTTGATCCATCTGACCATCTGACCACCAGCTCCTTTGTAGAGAAGGAGAGGAAGGAGGGCACGGTTATATAGCTGCCTAAGCTTCTTTCACCACATGAAGGCTACCTGGGCTCCCCAAATGTATTAGTTTAACCTCTCCCTCCCCCAGACCCCTTCTCCCCATTTCCCCTCCCCTGTTCACCTACATTCAGCAGCTGGTTGGCCTCCTTGCCGTCTTGGTTGACCCCATAATGAGCATTCTGCTGCAACCTGTCCACCTCCTTCCCGGCCTGGCCAGCAGCATGGTGGACACCTTGGCCAAGTTTCTCCGCTTCCTTTCCAGCCTGGCCAGCAGCGTGGTTGACCCCTTGGCCAAATTTCTCTGCCTCCTTCCCGGCCTGGTTGACCCCATCGTAGACCCCGTGGACTACTTTGTCTGCCTCCTTTCCGGCCTGTTCAACGGCATGGTGAACTCCCTGGCCAAAATGATCCACCTCCTTCCCAGCCTGGTTGACTCCATTGTGGACCCCTTCGACCACTTTGTCCCCCTCTTTCCCAGCCTGCCCTGCTGCATGGTGGACCCCCTGACCAAACTTCTCTGCCTCCTTCCAAGCCTCATTAACCTCATGGCGGACCCCATGGCCAAACTGTTCCACCTCCTTCCCTGCCTGGTTGACCCCAGGATGGACACCTTGGACTATTTTGTCTCCCTCCTTTTCAGCCTGTCCTGTGGCATAATGAGCATCCTGCCCAAACCACCCCATCTCCTTCCCAGCCTGGTTACCCCCATGATGGACCCCTTGGACTATTTTGTCTCCTCCTTTCCCAGCCTGCCCAATAGCATGGTGGACCCCCTGGCCAAACTTCTCAGTCTCCTTCCAGGCCTCACCAATCCCATGATGAACCCCCTGGCCAAACTTTTCTGCCTCGTTCCCAGCCTGCCCAGCGGCATGGTGGAACCCCTGGCCAAACTTCTCAGTCTCCTTCCAGGCCTCACCAATCCCATGATGAACCCCCTGGCCAAACCTCCCTGCCTCGTTCCCAGCCTGCCCAGCGGCATGGTGGACCCCCTGGCCAAACCTCCCTGCCTCGTTCCCAGCCTGCCCAGCGGCATGGTGGACCCCCTGGCCAAACCTCCCTGCCTCGTTCCCAGCCTGCCCCGTGGCATGGTGGACCCCCTGGCCAAACCTCCCTGCCTCGTTCCCAGCCTGCCCAGCGGCATGGTGGACCCCCTGGCCAAACTTGTCTGCTTCATTCCAGGCCTGACCAATCCCATGATGAACCCCCTGGCCAAACCTCCCTGCCTCGTTTCCAGCCTGCCCAGCGGCATGGTGGATCCCCTGGCCAAACCTCCCTGCCTCGTTCCCAGCCTGCCCAGCGGCATGGTGGATCCCCTGGCCAAACCTCCCTGCCTCGTTTCCAGCCTGCCCAGCGGCATGGTGGACCCCCTGGCCAAACTTCTCAGTCTCCTTCCAGGCCTCACCAATCCCATGATGAACCCCCTGGCCAAACCTCCCTGCCTCGTTCCCAGCCTGCCCAGCGGCATGGTGGATCCCCTGGCCAAATCTCCCTGCCTCGTTCCCAGCCTGCCCAGCGGCATGGTGGATCCCCTGGCCAAATCTCCCTGCCTCACTTCCCGCTTGGTTGACCCCATGATGGACCCCCTGAATCACTTTGTCTGCCTCCTTCCCAACCTGTCCAGCAGCGTTGTTGACCCCATGGATAAACTTCTCTGCTTCCTTTCCTGCTTGTCCGACGCCATTGTTGGTACCATGGGCTACCTTGTCCAAGCCGTGGTTGAGCCCCTGGATGTCCTTGTCCAGCTCCTTGCCGGCCTGGCTCCCCATGTTGCTAAGTCCATTAAAAACTTTCTCCACTTCCCTTCCAGCTTGAGTGATGCCATTATTGATGCCTTCCAGGGCCTTGCCCACCTCTCTCTCTGCATTGCTCAGCCCTCGGTTGATCCCTTCAATGACCTTCTCAATGGGGTCATCACTGGCTGCCCATCCAGGCAGGGCCCCCAAAAGCAGTAGGAGGGAGCAGGAACTGATCAAACTGGCAAGATGCATATTGTTGGGAGGGTGGGAAGGATGCAGAGAGGAACCAGCGAAGCCAAGCTGCTATTTATCTTCTGCTTCCCTCCCTCTTCTCCACCCCTCATGACTCAATTACCCCCGTGAGGCACTGACTTGGTCTCCAGTCAAGGAGGTATTTCCCAGGGAGATTTGAGGTTGAGCAATGAAGAGGAGGAGGAAGAGAAGGTGAGTCATGAATGAAGAATACTCACATGGCATCTTTGCTCCCTGCCCCGTCAGGCCCTCCACCCCAGAGCCTAGATGTCTGCCTTCCAACTACCTCCTCTTTTCATTCCTCACCCACTAGCCAGGCCTCCGCTCTCCCAACCCCACCTTCAATAACCCCCCATTTCTGGTTCCTCAGCTTCTTCACTCCTCTCTGGGGATCAAGGATCCAGCTTCCAGCATTGAGATTCTAGAAAGATAAGAGGTACAGTCAGGGGGAGGTGAGCACTTTCAGGGAGATGAGGAAATCATCAGACCTTGTTCTTATTGTTCTTGTTGACCCACTCCTCACACACACACACACACACACAATTTACTACACTTCAGCCACACAGGACTTCTCCCTGGCCTTCAAAAACACCAAGTTCATTCCTGCCGTATGGCCTTTGTCCTTGTTCTCCCTAGTCCTGAAACACACCAAGCTCATTGCTGCTTTATGGCCTTTTCCCTTGCTATTCTGTCTGGTATCAGTTCTTAGATCTTCACATGGCAGATTCCTCCTCATTCTGTTTTTGGCTCAAATATTACCTTCTCAAAAAACTTTCCTGGCCATCCCCCAGTTATACTCTGTAATATCATCCTTTGGTTTTTATAACACTTAATTGATCCAAAACTACCTTTTTTATTGTCTGTCCCTCCTATCAGATTATAAACATCCAGAGGACAGGGCCTTTGTCTGTGTTAGTTACTGCTATATCCCCAACGTCTAGAACATTGCCTGGAGTTCAGTAGATATTTATAAATTGGACAAATGGATGGATTAGAAGAAGCCAAGGGAAGGATAGGCCTAAGTCTGAGTCTCAGAGGGTGCTGGGGGGGGAAGGGTGCCTGGGTCCCCAGAGTAGCCTAGGGTCCCTTGGGAAGGGTTGCAGATTTTGGAGCCAGGATCACATTCTCATCACAGAACCCAAGCCTCCTGCCTCCCAGCCCTTGGGCAAGGGCAGGGGGCTGATTGCCATGAGCTGGGACAGGACGCAGTGCCTCCTGAAAAGCCGGTTGAGGCAGCCATGGGGAGGGGCTGGAGACCCAGAACAGCAGGAGACTGTCAGCCAGAACCTGGGCTGGGGGCCAGGAACTCATTCTTCCTGACCTCCTCCCCCTGGAGACTCATAAGTCCCAACCTGAAGCCCCAAGTGTTGACATGGCAGCATGGGTTGGAGGAAGAAACTGCTAAGAGGTGGCCTAAGTGTGAAGAGAGGCATCAGGAGGAAGGGCAGGTAGTGGTTTGCAGATCTGTGGCAGAATATCTATCTGGAGCCAGTTTAGAGGGAGGCAGAGACCAGAAAGACAAGAGCCAGTGGGTGGGTACAGTTGGGTGAAGGGGTGTAAGATATTTGGGTTTTTGTGCCAAGGGGAGAGACTGAGAAAGGGGGTGGAGGTGGGATTGCAAGTGGGAAGGCCAGGCAGGAAGGAATGTGCAGGGTGTGAGCAAGTGGGGGTGGCAGAGTTATGTGTGTGGGTGCCCAGGTGTGGTGAGAATCTGCAAGTGTTTTGGGGCTTTGCTCAAACAAGGACAACACGGCCCACTTCCCTTGGTAGACCCAGGGTTCCACCCCAGATCCTGGACACTTGGCTCTATCCGGAACCAGGCATCCGAGACCCAGAGGCCCAGGAGCTTCTGCCTTCTCTGTGCTCTGCCTATAGAGGGTGACTAATTGTACCACCTCTCCATGCTTGAGTTCATCGTATGTTTCCAAGTTTCACGCTCCAGGAACAAAGCCAAATCCCTGGGCAACCTCAGGTGTGGCTTTTCTGTCCAGTGCCTAAATGAGGGAGTTTCCCATGCCAGAAGATTGCTGGGTGGGGAGCTCCAGAATCCTAATCCTCCCTGAGATTGACAGGTGGGGTTTCTCCATTTCTCTTTCCACCCCTCTCTCTGCCCTACCCTACCATCTTCTGTCAGCCTCAGGCCCCCTCCTCAGTGCTCCATGCCCATTGGCCACTATTTGGTTTGGATTTTGGCATCTATCTCTGTGAGGCTGGCCTGCCATCCTCTGCTGATTTGGGCTACATGGCTGTGTTGCTTTCCTAGAGTGAGGGGTGGAGCTTTCAGTCATGGAGCCATCACAGCTCCCCCAAAGAACTCCCAAGAAGTTTGCCATGAAAGTACACAGTGTGCATGCCAATCCACAGGGCCTCTGAACATGCACCCTGCCCGGAGCCTCTCTGCACAGGAGCTGCTGCAGGCTTTCCAGCTCTGGTTAGGATCTGCAACATTTCCTATAGTCTGGCAAATACTTGTTCCTGATACTCTGGCAGATCTTGTCATAAAATCAGGATCTGAAAAAAAAATCAGGATCTGAATCAGACTTTGGGATCTTAACTCTTTGTCTCTTGTTATTGACCTACTCAGATCTGCCATTTCTTTTTGTACCAATTTTGATCCTTTATATTCTCTAAGAAATATTTTAATTTCATCAGCGTTTCATATTTATTATTGTAAAGTTGTACAAAATCAGTCCCTTTTCAGTCCTGGTTTTATTTGTATGGTCTTTCCACCCCTCTTGATCATACATGTAAAGTTCGTCCCCCCTTTGTTTAATCACTATCTTTTTTTATTGAGGTCTCCCTATCCGTATGTACAGGCAATTTAGTAGTTTCATTTCCTCCTCTCCCGGGCCATCCAAGAAGGAAGGTCTCACCCTCACCCTATCCCACGGCAGTTGCTTTCCCATGGAGGGTTGGGGAAGAGGTCATATCATTGTGCCCCTTCTTGTTTCCACACCTCTTTCTGGGATGGTGACTCTTTCCTGGCTCCAACCCCCACACCCCTAAGTCTTGGTCACAGTTGTGTGTCAACTGGCCCTGCAGGTGCCTGCCTGTGAGTCACAGATGTGCAAGCAAGCCCCCACCCACAGTGCTTTAGGGGAAGGGGACCATCTGTCCATGTGTTCTTCCCCAAACGTTTGTGGAAGCTTGCTTTGTGCCAGGCACAGTTCTAGGTGCTGGAGGCCCAGGGATGAACAAAATAAACAAGAATGCATGCCTTGTGGGAGACAATGAACAAGTAATCATAACTAGGTCATGACAAACTACAATTCAGTGGTTCTCAACCTTCTGGCCCTTTAAATACAGTTCCTCATGTTGTGACCCAACCATAAAATTGTTTTTGTTGCTACTTCATAACTGTAATGGTGCTACTGTTCTGAATCGTAATGTAAATATGATATGCAGGATGGTCTTAGGCGACCCCTGTGAAAGGGTCGTTCGACCGCCAAAGGGGTCGCAACCCACAGGTTGAGAACAGCTGAACTACATGAAAAGCCACAAGGAAAAGAAAGGGGTTTAGAGACATCTGCTGTGAGTGAAGTATGGTAGCAACCATCTCAGGTGGAAATTATAGTTTACCTTTAACCCTGCTGTTTGGCTTATGTACCTATTTGCTTTAACAATGGACAGGTTATTTTGATTTTCTGAATTATATAAATCATCCCATTCAATTAAATGCCTTATTGATTGTAATGTGAATATCCCATGGGTTGTGGTCATACTGGTCTTAGAAAGCACATTTTTCCTTCACCTGGGAAGGACAGCACAGTTATCCCAAGGTCAGAGGGCTCTAGACCCAAAACTGTAATTTAGATAAACCAAGGTTACCCAAGGGCTCTAGATAATGTGTTTATAACATGCTGTTTAAACTGCTTTTTGCGTGACCATCTTGTTACTATGAGATTTGGGGAATGGCCCCTCATAGTCCCGGATTGCAATAAATGTGACTTTTTAATTCGACTTCTTTTTTTTTTTTTTTTTTTTTGCTAAAAGTATTACAAAGGGTATTACATAAGTGCCCTTTTTACCCCCCCCTACCCTTGACAAACCCCTGCCCTCCCTTACCCCCCAGTGTCTTATGTCCATTAGTTATGCTTATATAGATGCATACAAGTCCTTCGGTTGATCTCTTACTCCCCTCCCTCCTGTCCCCCAACCCTCCCTGGCCTTCCCACTGCAGTTTGACAATCAGTTTGAGGTTTAATTCGACTTCTTGAGGCATCCTTCTGTGACAGGGTACATTACAACATGAGGAAAATAAAATAAAAGAATAGCATAACCTTTGAGTAGTTTTAGACATTGGAACATCTAACCTAGGATGGGAAGTTAGACAGGCTTCCTAAAGCGTGGGTACATTGAGGGGGTGAGGCTGATGGGAGGTAGTGACTGAGAAAGAAGAGAACTTTAGATGGGGAGTCAGGAGGATCTCTTTTAAAGGGTAACACCTGCCCTGACCCCTGGCCAGTGTGGCTCAGTTGGTTGAGCATCATCCAGTGCACCAAAAAGTCACTGGTTTGATTCCCTGTCAGGGCACATGCCCAGGTTGTGGGCTTGATGCCCTGTAGGGATGTGTGCAAGACAACCTATTGATATTTCTCTCTCTCCCTCTCCTTTCCTTTCTCTCTAAAATCAATAAAAACATGTTTTTTTTTTAATAAATAAAAATAAAGGGCAACACCTGAGGGAAACCAAGAGGCAGCCAGCTGAGGGGAGGCCTCCGCAGAGCTTCCAGGCATAAAGGAACAGCTGGGGTAACTATGGGGAACGGGGTGTATGTCAAGGAACAGCAGGGAGCCAGTGTGCTTAGGGAGAGCGAAGGGCTTTGAGGACCAGTGTAAAAAGTTGGATTCCATTCTAGACGCCAGCGGTGGCATTGGAATGGTGGTGCACAGTGTGTAGACAGCACACCTCCCCTGGGATGGGATGGGCCCTTTGCGCCACCGCCTCTGTGACATCACTGGACTGTGACGTCACGGCAGAAAACTGGTGCCCCACTAGCCCCGCGCCCCGCGTTGCAGTAACATCGCGGCGAGTCCCTGGGCAGCCAGGCCATGAAATTTTAGGAGGCCATGCGGAAGCGCGACATCGTCCTCACCAATGTCACCGTGGTCCAGCTGCTACGACAGCCATGCCCCGGTGAGGGAGGAGGCGGAGCCCGCTGGGGGAGGTTGGGGGCGGGGGGGAGGAGGGGGGTACAGCGCCCGCTGGGTCGGAGCCCCCTTCATAGAGCGTCCGCAAAAGAGGGTCAGAAGGCGCGCTCTGGCCGACGGGCTCTACCATCCGGGCCGCTTTCCTCCACCCTCCAGCCACCCCTCCCCAGTCGGCCACCAGAGTTTGCTGCCAAGTGGTTTTCATGGCGATAGTGGGAGGGAGGATGGGCTGGGCGCCTCTCGCGCGCGTGGTAGAAGGATAGAAGCAGGGGCCGGGACGGAACCTGGGGCCGAGTTGGAGGGGGCATCTCTGAGGACAGCCGCTGGGTTGAGAAGCTCGGCGAGGGAGGTTTCACCTAAAACTGACGCTCCCGTCGCCCAGGGCGGAAGGGCCGCGGGGAGTTGGTGGGCTCCCTCCCTGTGTTGCACTCAGCGAGGATACTTCCCCTCCCGGGGCTGTGCCCAGCGCTTCACAAGCGGGCACTTACTGAAGCCTCGCAACCACATAGCGAGGTCAGCGTATGTACCGTCCGCTTGTCAAAGAGCGCAAACCGCTTCCCGTGGGTCTCTCACTGGAATCGTAGAGTTGGGACTCGGAGTCCCGCTCGCGGCCACTGGGCAGCCCTACTTGACCCAGTCGGAAGTGCGCGCGTGCGGACACACACGCCAACCCAACGAACCCAGGTCTTCGGGAGGCCACCCGTTCCCTCCGGGCCTCCTCACTGACTGTGGGGGAGTGGGGGTGAGAAACAGCCAGGAAGCTCCTCCCCAAGGGGCTGGGCGTGGCCCGGAACCCGCTGCCTGCTGCAGGTGCCCGGCTCTGTGCCCTCGGGCCTCGGTTTTCCCTTTGTCAAGTGGATTTGTAGCACCTGTCTCACAGGATTCTGAGCCCAAGAACTGGAGCTCAGCACAGCACCTGGCGTCACCGTAACTGGGAGAGCGCACCTGTGACAGTGTTTCACCTACGGAAGAAGCTCCGCTGGGCTCCTCCCGCTCAGTGCAGCAGCTTTTCTCCAGCCCCGGTACCGCACGCCTAGAATGGAGGGGAAGGCTGAGGGAAGTTGGGAGAGTTTAGGTAGAGTAGATTCATCCCTACTCTTAATCCAGATGGACAAATCTCCTGTTATAGCAGGAACAGAACCCCAAGGAATGCAAACATCCTAAGGTCACCAATAATCACAGGGCCTCTGCCACCAATAAAGACTAATACTTTTATGAACTTGTACTAACTGCAAACACCCACAGCCCAGCCTCAGGCCACAAGGTCTGTGGCAGCCAGAGAGGTCAGGGAGACAACAGGACAGCTGGCCCCTAGCTCCTAGTCACACCTCCTCCCAGGTGCTTTTGATTCTAGTAGTGCCAAAGCCATCTCCCACCTTCATCCTCGGGCCTCTCCATCCCCTTCTCTCTCCCTTTCCTCATGAATAGGTAGTATCAGACTTCCTCCCCTGTATTTAAATCAGCACTACTGGACCTTGAGATCTGAGTCCTCCCAAAAGCCCCCAAGGAGAGGGTCAGATGTGATGACAGGAAACAAGTCAGAAAGGTTCATTAACTTGCACAAGGCCAGATGCCAAGTAGCTGAGGCAGGGATGACAACCGTGCCTGATCCCCAGTATGAAGCCCTCTGCCAGGCAGATCCTGACTGCTCTCTCCACATCTCCCCTCCTCTCAAGTCTTCACCTGGAGCTCAGATGGCACACCTCCAAGCACAGATGTTCAAATATGCAGTAAGGGAGTGGGAGTATGTTTAGAGAGCCGGAAGCTGATAAAGATCTCCATTTGTTTCATGTTCTGGTATATCTGTATTTCCTAAACTTCTCTGAGGGTAAGAATCACCTGAAGTGCTCCGTAGAAACACTTGAGCCTCAGAACAGACCAACTGAGTCAGATTTCCCTAGGAGGCACTTTCTGGATGATGCTTATCAGAACAGTTTGGGGACGAGTGGGCTACATGAATTATCAGACCATTTGGGAAAGGGCCTTTGAAATACTAATGTATGCGGAATGTTCCCAGACTATTGTCATAAGCGCTACATATATTATTACTTCATTTAATCCTCACAGTGACCCTCTGAGTACTATTATCTCCATTTTAGAAAGGAGGAAACTGACTCAGAGTGTCATGCCAAGCAACTGTTAAAGATACACGGTACCCACTGAATTAGAATCACCAGGGAAGGGGCCCTGGCATTGATATTTTAAAGCAAGCCCATCCTCTGTTCATTTTGTGGATCAGGTAGGTTTGGGAAACACAGCTCATTTTCTCTCACTGTGATGGTGCAGTTCATTGCCACCCCCACTCCTTCCAACAGTAACCAGACCACCACCACCACCACCACCACCCAAAGTTGAGCCAGAGCCAGAGCCAGACCCAGAGCCAGACCCAGAGCCAGACCCAGAGCCAGTGGCAGAGCCAGAACCAGAACCAGAGCCAGAGCCTATCAAGGAGGAAGCCCCACCTCCTCCACCTCCTCCACCTCCACCACCTCCTCCACCTCAGAAGGTTCCTGTGGTTCGGGAACTGACTGTTGGCATCAATGGGTGAGTCAGCCCTGGCCTCTGAGCCTTCCTGAAGCCATAGGGCCCAGGCATTCCTCCAGTTACTGAATAGGGCATCTCCACATTTCACACCATCAATGCTTTCATTCTGTCCACCTTGGAGAATGGGGGGGGGGGGGGGGGGGGGCGTGGAGTAGACAGGGCTTTGCCCCCTAAGAGAGCTCACATTCTGGTGGGAAAACAACAATCAAATAAGGAACATTTGGTTTGGTGATGTGTGAATGAACAGTGCGAAGTATAGTAAGACTGGAGAGGCCAGTGTTAGCTGGGGTGTCAGGAAAGACCTCTGGAGGTGACACTGGAGTGAGGCCTGAGTGGCAGCTGTGCAGCAAGCAATGGCTCGGGGGCACAGGTGGCAGCACAGTATGCAAAGGACAGGCAGGAATTCAGTGCTGGTGTGGAGCAAGCAAGGCAGAAGAGGTAGGAGAGTGGTGGAAAGCAGACAGGCCTCGTAAGCCTTGGTAAGGAATTTGGATCTAGTTTTACTGATAGAGCTGTAGAGGCTTTCAGGCCAAGAGACGTAATCGGGCCTGAAGTTCTTCAAGATCCATCCAACTACACGATTAGGAATGGGGTAAAGAATGGATGGGTGAGGAAGCAGGCAAATCAGTTAAGCTGGTGAGATCATGAGCAAGATAATAGCTGCCTGCAAAGCGTCGGTTGCCTTCTTCCCTGAGATCAAGTCGTCCGACCCAGTCCCCTTGAGAAGCCTCCTGCTATCCCCTTCTTTCCTGTCCCCTCCTCTGCCTGCTGGCTGAGGATTCTGAAGACAACCCCACAACCCCTGTCCTGGACAGATTTGGACGTATCGGTCGCCTGGTGCTGCGAGCCTGCATGCAGAAAGGCGTTAAGGTGGTGGCAGTGAATGATCCATTCATTGACCCGGAATACATGGTGAGTAGCAGGTAAAGGGTAGGATCGGGGGTTCAGGGGTGCTCTCTGGGAGGTTCTCAGGTGCAATATGAAACCTTCACCAAGGCAGGGATTCCTTAGGGATGCTTGCTCCCCCACCCCTGCCACCCCCATGATCAGGAGCCATTCTGTCTCCCACAGGTGTACATGTTTAAGTATGACTCCACCCATGGCCGATACAAGGGGACTGTGGAATACAAGAATGGACGGCTGGTTGTGGATAAACAGGAGATCAGTGTCTTCCAGTGGTAAGGGCAGCTGTCTGATGCATGCCTGCAACACATTAATGGAGAGGGTGTAAAGATGACATGAATGGGATCCCAGCCTCTCCTTGGGATTCATAACCCCTCAGCATGTATGTCTCGCAGTACTGGTTGGAAGAGGGGGGGTCTCAGAGAAGTCTGTGACTGCTAAAATGGTTAGGAAGCACTAACTTAGAAAGATGCCCCACTATACTCAGGAATACTTTTGATTTAATGCACATTTACAAGTTTTCGCACAGGCATATCAATTCAACATGTCTAAAACTCACCTCTTGATTCTCCATCAACCCGCAAACCTATTCATCTCCCTTCCCACGAAGCGACATTGACATATAGCCAAGTGCTTCTACTCGGTTCTTACACAGCAACCACAGAGGCCTTTTTAAAATGTCAACTAGGCTGTTACTCCCCTACTTAAACCCTCCCGTCACCCCACAAATAAAATCCCAGCTCCTGATAGGGCCCCGCAAGCACTATGAGCCCTACGCCTGAGCCTTCTAATATAACCTCAGCCACACTGGCCATCCACCTCTTGGCCCCATTTCACATAGTTCTCATTGATGTTAATTTTCCTCCATTTAAAGATATGTCCAGAATCTGCAAATCAAAAGCATTAGATGTTTAATATGCTCCAAAGACATCAAGAAAACTAAAAATTTATAAAATGGAAAATAGTCTACTTCATATTTCTAATGTAAATTATTGGCCACTGCTGGCCCCGATTTGACATACACTTGTGCTTGCATGCTCACAAGCCTTCCCAGCGCTCCTCCCAGCAGGTCCACTCCCAGCCCCTCTCATTTACTGGGGTGTAGGGAGGGTGAATAAAAGAGGGACAAGGACGGCTTGTGGTTAGGTGGTCAGGGTTGGGAAGGAGGGGATGGAGGTGGGGACTGGAACATCAGTGAGAGAAGCTTCTTGACCCAAGTTTGAAATCATAACCAAAAACAATTCCGGCACAGAGGTCATACCATGTCCTCTCCTTCAACCTGGGCACCGTCATCCCTGCCACTTGCAGCATTCTCCCCCATTGTGGACCCCTACTCAGGTTCTGCCTTGTCAGGTCACTGCAGTGGTTATTCCTCCCACCACCCCACTCTGTCACTGCACTGTGGGTGTTTTCCAGGCACAAAAGTGATGTTGCTTTTGTGTGTACTTTACCCTGCTCCACCCTTTCTAGACAGGCGACCTTGGACTGAGGAAGTGAATTTCCTTGAGCCTGTTTCTTCATGTAACTGATGGGGATGGGGATCAGATCGATGGCAGGCAGCACAGCCCAAGTTAACAGGCATGTGGGGAGCACTGCGAAGGGCATTTTCCCACAAGGCCTCCTTGCAGGAAGAATCCTGTCAGTTTGTCACCACTATTGCTTTGGCACCTATAGTGCAGGTCCTGGCTCTGGGTAAACTCACAACTTCCTTGAAGAATGAATGAATGGACTCCTCAAAACAAGACCCTGGGCAGGAAGGCAGGGCCCGACAGTCTAGGGAAAAGGGCCGGGGTCTCCTGAGGTGCTAACTTAACAACTGTTGCAGAGGAGTTTGAGTTACCCTCCCTCCCCACATGAGAAGGCAGGAGATGGGGGGCCTCAGAGAAGAGGTAATTGAGCCAAATGATGAAAAGTGTGACCTGACAGAGCAGATGACCAGGAAAAGAGAACCATGCGTGGTGGCCCAGGGAGAGGAAGCTACTCATTTGTTCCTTTAATCTGGTATGCAGCCAGTACAGATCCTAGGACCAGCCTGCCTATACTTCCAGCCAGCTCTCTCTCCTACCCCTTCACCTCTGCCCTGGCTTCTCTACAAAATGCCAATAAGGCATTTAACCCTCAGGGTATAAGGGTTAAATGATTCAGTGAAGGCAAAGCACTTAGAACATGGGCACGTGGCAGGTGTTCAGTAAACATGTGTAGGATGGCTAATAAAAAATAACCCTACAAACACTGTCTGAACCCCTTTGGAGGGAGCAGGCTCAATGACAAAGGAAACAGACACAACCCTTTTGCCACAAAGCGGTCTAAAAGATGAGACAGATGCTAACAAAAAATCACAAAAGCAAATACTGCAGTTGTGATAAGTCCTGTGAAGAAGACTCATATACAAACCAAGTAGAAAACAGCAATGTTTGTTTCAAATGCAAACTTAGATAAACTATCAAGTAAAAATATAAATTTATAAAAGTGGAAACCAAAAAGGCCTTGACCTTTCTGATGTAAAACACTAACCACTGCTGACCCCAGGGTAGCCTGAGGCTACAGTTACACCCCTCCCCCGCATTGCTCCCAGGAGTTCCTGTCTTCAGAGACTTGCTCAGCCTCTGGTAGTAGGCTCCCAGTTGCAGAAGCTGAGTGCTAGAGACAAGAGGCAAAGAGGGCCATGGTGAGGTTGTGAGGGCAGGGAATCAGAAGCAGTGCAGTAGGCCTCGCCCTTCTGGAGTCTACATTCTAGGCATAGAAAGGGCCTGACCTGGTTGGCAGTAGTCAGGGGTGGTCCCCTGGAGACAGAGAGTGAATAAGCCTGAGTAGGGGAGGTGGCACCTTGTATATACTGGGGCATAGCAGAGGATGGGCAGTCAAGGTAAGTGGCCCACAAGAGCTGCTCGAAATGTATCAAGATAGGAACTGCAGGGCTGGGAGTCAGATCTCCTGCCTCAGAATCTTTGCACTTGGTCTGGAAAGCTTTTCCCCCAAGTGGCCATATATCTGTCCTCACCTCCTCCAATTCTTTACCTCAGCCTCCCTCCTCAGCAAGATGCCAACAGGCAAGACTAGCAGGGTCAAATCCACCTGGGATAACTAGGTATGTGTGGGGTGGGAAGAACAGATGGTTACAGTCCAGGTGGGAAGGTGTCTCGTCAGCCTTTCAAACAGTAAAGGCCAGGGACTATGAAGGCAAGGCCATGCAAGGGAGGCTGATACACAGCCCTGCCACCTCTCCATAGCAAGCAGCCCAAAGAGATCCCCTGGAAGTCTGTCGGAAGCCCTTTTGTAGTGGAGTCCACAGGAGTGTACCTGTCCCAAGAGGAAGCTTCCGTAAGTGGGGGAGAAGTGGGCAGGGCTGGCCAGGGGGTGTGACACTCAAAGCATCTCAATTCATGACACCAGTGCTCCTTCCTCCTTCCCTAGAACCACATCCAGGCAGGTGCCTTACGTGTGGTCATCAGCGCACCCTCACCAGATGCACCCATGTTTGTCATGGGGGTGAATGAAAAGGACTATAATCCTGATTCCATGAAAGTTGTCAGGTAACGGGCAGCAACATCCAGAAGTGGGTGGGTGATGTCCAGAGAACATGCCAGCCTGTGATGGGAAGGGATCAGACTCAGCCTCCCCCTCCCCCAACCGCCACTCCCACTGGTGCTTCTTTCACATCCCCATCTGCTTCTCCCTCCCAAAGTCTTAACAGCCACCATGTTAACATCCCCCCTGGACCTGTTAAAAATGCACAACTTCTGGAGAATATGCTTGGGGAGCTTCCCCCAGCTGCACCTCCAGTGCCTCCTTCAGTCTAAAGGCATCCCCAATGATCTTTCTCATCCCCATCCTGACTTTTCACAAATCCAAGCCTCTGAGCATCTCCCCAAAATGAGGTAAGGGTGGAAGGTGGCTCTGACACTCACCTCACAGTTCCCTTGCATACCGGGCTGTTTCAGCAATGCATCCTGCACCACCAACTGCCTGGCTCCCCTTGCCAAGGTCGTTCATGAGCGATTCGGGATTGTGGAAGGACTGATGGTGAGTTGGGGAGAGGGCTGGGCAGGATGGATGGCAGGGAACCTGTACCGCTTCCTCTCAGGATTTGCTTAGTGTGTGACTTTAATAGAAAGAGACTGGTTTCAAGAGGAAAGGCCCGCCAGTGGTAGAGTCTTTTAAAATTCTGTGTAACTCTCGGCAAGGCTGAACCCCAGCTTGCAGGTGCCCCTCCAGTGGTCTGTGGTGGCCCCACAACCTCCACACCTGGCTCATCACTTCAGACCTAAAACAAAGAGGCACAGGAACTTAGGAGCAGGAAGGCCTCACCTCAGCCCGCTTCTTCCCCAAGACCACAGTCCATTCCTACACGGCCACCCAGAAGACAGTGGATGGGCCATCCAAGAAGGCCTGGCGAGACGGACGAGGAGCTCACCAGAACATCATCCCAGCCTCTACAGGGGCTGCCAAGGCCGTGGGCAAAGTCATCCCAGACCTCAAAGGGTATGAGGGCAGAAAGCTGCAACCAGGGTGGGAGGCACACCCTGGGAAGAGCAGACGGGCCCCAATCCTTGAGGTATCTAATAAGAGGAAGGTGGAGGTGAGGGGGTAGATGGAGAAGTCCTTGGGTTCTGACTTCCACCTCGATGTGGGACTGTCCAGGAAGCTGACAGGAATGGCGTTCCGGGTACCAACCCCAGACGTGTCTGTCGTGGACCTGACCTGCCGCCTCGCCCGGCCGACCACATACTCGGCCATCAAGGATGCCATAAAAGCAGCAGCCAAGGGGCCAATGGCTGGTATACTTGCCTACACAGAGGATGAGGTAGGGACTGAGGAGAAGAGACCCTGGGAGGAACCCTCTGGGGAGAGACCGTGACTTCCCACTTGCCAAGGAGCTGCTCCCAACGTATCAAGATAGGAACTGCAGGGCTGGGAGAGTCAGATCTCCTGCCTCAGAATCTACGCACTTGCTGCTCCTTTGGTCTGGAAAACTTTTCCCCCAAGTGGCCATGTATCTGTCCTCACCTCCTCCAATTCTTTACCTCAGCCTCCCTCCCTCCTCAGCAAGGTGTTCTTTTTGTGGCCCCTTTCTTCACCTGAAATGCCATTTCAGTCACTGCTGGTCCTGCTAGCACGTGCACTCCAAGAAGGCAAGGATCTGGGGACTATCTTTTCACTTGCATAGCTCCAGCCATCTTCTCAGGGCCTGGCACACAGCAGATGCTCCATACATGCTTCCTGAACAAGACAAAATATACACTTGCTCAGGGCAGGCCATGGGCAGGTACCTTCCCTGTGAAAAACAGATGTCACTGTCCCTGTGCTCCCAGTAGTACCATCTCTGGTGCTGTCTCCCTGGTTTAGCTCCTTGCAAGGCCACCCTCACACAGCCACCAGGACCTCTTGTTTTCATGAAATCAGATCACACCCTCCCTCCCTCCCCCCTGCAGAAAACCTTCCTGTGGCCTTCCACCACACCATGGCCCAACCCTCCGCCTCTGCGCTGCAGCTCCTCCTACCTCAGATCTGCTGAGGGCCTGAGTCAGCCAGATCCAGCCTTGTGCCTCCACCTGGGGCCTCTGTGCCAGCCCGTTCCAAGTGCCTTTATTATCCCCAGGAAATGATATTTATTGGTGCAGCATCAGGGTGTTCGTGGTCTGTGTTCATTGGCCAGTCCCCCACCAGCAAAGCCCCCAGGTGCCTTCTTCATATCCCATCCCCACAGCCTGGACACAGTAGGGCTCCATCAGATATCGTAGACGAATGCACAGCCAATATGCCTGAGTCAGAACCTGGCCTCCTGGAGGTCTCTGCTCTGCGACCCAAACTTACCTCAGAAATTCTGGCACCCAGGTTGTCTCTACGGACTTTATCGGCGATACCCACTCTTCCGTCTTCGATGCTAAAGCCGGCATCGCGCTCAACGACAATTTCGTGAAGCTCATTTCCTGGTACGGAGGGCAGGGGTCAGAGAACGCGGGGAGCTGGGGGTAACGGGGAGGGACCCCCTGACCCTCTACGCCCTCCCCAGGTACGACAATGAATACGGCTACAGCCACCGGGTGGTGGACCTCCTCCGGTACATGTTCAGCCGAGACAAGTGAAGTGCGACGGCCCCTCCACTCCCCTGTGCTCCCTGCCCAGAACCTCTACCTCCCGCAGAGGGGAGGCGCCCGGCGCGCGGCCGCCCGTGGGCCGCGGGTGAAATAAACACTGCGTGCTCACAGCCGGCCCGTGTCTCTGCGCCGCTCCCGGGGCCAGGCCCCACTTCCTCCCGCGGCTGACGCGCGAGGGCCGGGCGCCTCCCCTGGGCGCCGACTCCCCGTGGGGAGACCGGCCCGCTCGGGCGCAGCTCGTGACGTCATGCGCCCGCGCCCTGGACTCCGCTCCCAGAAGGCCGCGCGGGCCGCGGCGGAGGCCGGGGCGCCCGGCGCGGGCTCAGGCGTCTGGAGGACGAGGTAGGGACCTGCGCTGCGGCGGACGGGGGCGGCGCCATGACCTTGTTTCACTTCGGGAACTGCTTCGCGCTGGCCTACTTCCCCTACTTCATCACCTACAAGTGCAGCGGCCTGTGAGTGCGGGCGGCCGCGGGGCGGGGCGGGGGCGCGGGCCGGGCGAGCCCTCACCGCCCGCTCCTGCAGGTCCGAGTACAATGCCTTCTGGAAGTGCGTCCAGGCTGGGGTCACCTACCTCTTCGTGCAGCTGTGCAAGGTGAGGGCGCCCACAGCCGCTCGTCTGGCCCCACGCTCGCAGACCAGCGCTCCGCCCTGCCCGAAGGCGCGGGGTGGTCCTCAGCCTTCCCCATAGAAGATGGCCTTGGAAGGGTGGGACCTGAGGAGACGCCTCCAGCAGCTCTTGCATAGCTAATTTTGTAAGATTGAGAAACTCGGTTATATGGTGTGAAGGGGGTTTGTATGGTTAAGAACCACTAACCACCACCGGGTGCTGCAAATGCTGCTGGTGGCCGCCAGCCCAGCACCTCCAGGTCTGACCCTGTGATCACCACAGAAAAGCTTCCAGGCCTCTTCCCTACATCTCCACGGGTCCTGGCATCTTGCCCCCTCATCTGGTGGGCCCTCTCCATATGGGAACCCCAGAACCACGCACACACTAACTTCCCACATCTTGAGGTGACCTCTGTTTTCTGTTCTCAGATGTTGTTCCTGGCCACTTTCTTTCCCACCTGGGAAGGCGGCATCTATGACTTCATTGGGGTGAGTGGGGCAAGGAAGGGGGAGGGAGTGCAGAAGTAAGGCCCCCTGGCATCTGTACTTACTCGAGCCTTAACCCGACCCGCAGGAGTTCATGAAGGCCAGCGTGGATGTGGCAGACCTAGTAGGCCTCAACCTTGTCATGTCTCGGAACGCCGGCAAAGGGGAGTACAAGATTATGGTTGCTGCCCTGGGCTGGGCCACTGCAGAGCTCATTATGTCCCGGTGTGTGCAGCAGCCTGAAGCCCAGATTCCTGAGAAAGGACACCTGGGTTTCAGAGAGGTTCTGGAGGGTGGGGGCTCAGGTTCTGGGTGCTGAGGGTTTCTGGGTACTGGAGAATCCTTCCCTTTGCCTTTTTCAGTTGCATCCCCCTCTGGGTTGGAGCCCGGGGCATTGAATTTGACTGGAAATACATCCAGATGAGCATTGATTCCAACATTAGTCTGGTAGGCAGTGCTACTGTCCCATACACACCCTTCTGTTGGTGGCAGTACTTCTCCCCAATACTTGGCCCTGACTTCCTGCCTCCCTTCAGGTCCATTACATCGTTGCATCTGCCCAGGTGTGGATGATAACACGCTACGATCTGTACCACACTTTCCGGCCAGCTGTCGTCCTGCTGATGTTTCTCAGCGTCTATAAGGCCTTTGTCATGGAGTGAGTTGGGTGGGATTCAAGGATGGGTCCAAAAGGGGCTGGATGATCTGTTTTCCTTCTTTCATTGTGATGTTTCCCCACAGGACCTTCGTCCACCTTTGTTCCTTGGGCAGCTGGACAGCACTTCTGGCCCGAGCAGTAGTGACAGGGCTCCTGGCCCTCAGCACCCTGGCCTTGTATGTCGCTGTTGTCAACGTGCACTCCTAGGCTTGGGTCCCAGGCATTCACATACCTTTTCCTTGTCTCCAGGTTTTAGTGAATTAAACAGTATTTGGGAAGTTGTTTCCGCCTACATCTCTCTCTGGAGTTGTCTGCCAATACCACACTCACCTGTGTCCCAGAGGCCCTTGTTCTGGCTTTGGAGCCAGGTAGACAGCCTGGCTCTGATTTGTCCTGTGTTCCTATAGCCGTTCCTCAGCTCTTTGTTTTTCCAGAGTAGACTGAAGGGCTTGAAGTATATAATATTTGAGCAGTGGCAAATTAGAGAACAGGCGATAGAAGGAAGCTGGAATCCAAAGTTCTTGGGGACTTCTCACAGCCTTAACCTGGCCCTCTACCATATGGGCCCTTCCCTCACTGGTCACCTCCGAGACCCCTGTCCCTAATCTCCTTTGATCCACCCTTTATATGGCAGCCAGGGGGATCTATCTGAAACCCAGTCTCACTCATTCATCCTCATTACAACCATCTAGAGCAGCGATTCTCAACCTGTGGGTCGCGACCCCTTTGGCGGTCGAACGACCCTTTCACAGGGGTCACCTAAGACCATCCTGCATATCAGATATTTACATTACGATTCATAACAGTAGCAACATTTACAGTTATGAAGTAGCAACGAAAATAATTTTATGGTTGGGTCACAACATGAGGAACTGTATTTAAAGGGCCAGAAGGTTGAGAACCACTGATCTAGAGCTCCCCATTGCACCCTGGACCGATGGGGCAGACTTCTGTGATTCTGAGTTCCTCAGTTCTGTGGCCCTCAGATAAAATCCTGGTCTGAGTCTTCTTAGGGTAGAGTTCAGAGACCGCTGCAGCCAAGCAGAGCATTTGAGCCCCTAAATTTGGATGTTGACCTGGATGCCACCCTTCCCACCCCAACCTTTTCTTGGTTCAGTGGGGTCAGCTCCCTGTCCTATTTCTGACTCCTCCCTGAGGGATATCAGAGGCAGAGCTTTGAATTTCATGTTTCAGCTCCACCTTGATGCAAATCCTGCCACCCAGGAAAGTGCTCCCCAGCCCTGGTTTTCCCAGTGGAATCCCCCAGGGTGTGAGACCAGGCAGTTGCCCCCTCCCTCACTCTACCAATGGAGGTCCTGCCATAATGTTATTTAACCCTGGGCCTAGGAAAGCATCATGCACAGCTGCTCAGCTCTGCTATGGCAGTCTTAGTGTTTTCAGAGGGAACATACAACCACTATGTAGCCCCATCCCCTGCCCCTCGTCAAGACAGGGTCCACATGTATCTTGGGAAGGAATGGGGAAGTGATTGATTGGTCACCCTGACTTTGACTTGAAAAGGGATTAGGGCAGGCACTCTCCCAGTCCAGGTAGGTGGATATGTAATGGAGTCACTTTCTCACCTTTATCCCATGCACCACCTAGCTCTTGACACGTGTTGGGACAAATGAAGTTTTCAGAAATTATTTAACAACTATTTGCTGAGCAGGGACTCCCAGGCCCCGCTTCTGGTGGCTGTCTATGAATTAATCCCAGCTTCCATGGGATACAGACAGACCAGAGTGGTTGGGGCTAAGGTTGTGGGGGAGGGGTTAGCACAGGCCAGAGGAATCAGGGCTGTGATGGGTGAAGCTTGGTCGAAGTGGTAGGACTGATGAGCTAAACTAGTGATTAGAGCTGTGATGGTAAAACAGTGGAGCTACCTGACCCAGATAGGGGAGGAGGGGGTGGGGGGGGGGGGGGGCAGGCTGGGCTCCCTGGAAGAACTGAGACCTGAAAGATGAGTTAGTGAGGCAAAGAGGAGAAAACAGATGTCAAGGCCTGTATAAAGGCCTTGAAGTCAGGGCCTTCCCTTTCCATCAAACCTAACTGGTTGGAACAAGTCAGGGTCTGGATCCCAGAAGGCTCTCAGGGTTGGGCTGAGGAATTGAGCAGGGACAATGGGGAACTAGGGAGAGTTCTATGTGAGGGGAAGACAGGGTCAGATTTGGCTTTGTTAAGATTTCTGTGGCCACTGTGGGTGGGGAGACTGAGGCCAGAAAATCAGGACTGGACCAGGACAGGGATGGCCGAAGTAGGAGAGTGGCTATAGGCAGAGTGGAGGTGGTGACCAAAAGCCTGTTTTTTTCTGTGTGGTGGGGGGATTGTGAACAGATGAGAAAGGAGTGAAGAGCCCTTCCCAAGGTCTCATCACATTTTCCTAGGAGGAGGAACCTACTGATGGGACAGTGGATGGGAGCAGGTTTGGAGGGTGATACAGAGACCAGTGTGGGTCCTCAGACATGCCTTTGGAAGCTAGAGACAGTGCGGGTAACACTGCAGAGACAGAACTGAGATGTGGGCAGGGGTACTGTGATGAAGAGGAGGGAGAAGCCAGGGGCCTAGCCAGAGAGACTCATTAGAGAAAAGGGAAAAGAGACAAGAAAAAGTGTGGCCAGAGGGAGGTGGAGGGCCCGGGATGGGAATTTCTGGCAGTTGGAAGCTTAACTTTTAGGTGAGGGTCTAAGGAGGAGCCTGTGAGTTTAATCCCAGGAGTAGGTTGGGATGCCCATTGCTTTGCAAAGGAATGAACAAGCGGAGACACCTGTGAAGGCTGGAGGGCGGGGACAGCCTGAGGTGGGAAAGATTTTAACACCCTGTATCAAGGAGTCTCCCCAGAGGGAGAATGGGTGCTGAGAAAGAGAGCCCAGAGGCAGTATTTAGGTTAGTGGAATGGTTGAGTGCTCTGGAGGGTGCCTGGGGTCACATCCAACTCACCTTTAAGTGCTTTAACCCGAGGCAAAGAAATGGGACTTTATTTTCCCAAGGAAGGGTTATTGAGTGCCTACTGTGTGCCAGGCTGTGTTTGAGGAACTGGAGATACAGCCCTGAACAAATATCCCCTAAGTTGTAGGATTGTGGGACCAAAGGGGCTCATGAAAACCACTTAAAACGGTGCCACACCAAATTAAAAAGCAGTCACTGTGAGCTGGTTTATTACTATTACACAGACACAAGTGTGTTTTAAAGAAGAGCCCCCAGGCACCCCACCTCAGAGGAGCTACTAGCTCCTCCCCATCAAACCTCCCCCCCTCAGATGGGGGCTTCCTCAGGCCAGCTCGGAGGTGGGCCTAGGGACTTCCTCCAAGAAGTTGGGCCCCTTTTGGATGGGGAAGGGCAGTAGGGAGGGTCCCTTCCAGGTTGGGGTGCCATGGGCTACACAGGAACAGACACAGGTCAGGCTAGGACTCTTGCTCGCTCAGGTGTTTTGGTGACTGTCCAGACAGTCCCATGAGTCTTGCCCCAACCTGTCTGTGGTAGAGGCAGGGATGACTTGAAGACAGCAGTCCCTTTAATAGTAGAGTTCCTGGTCCCACCAACCTGGGAGAGAAAACAAAGACTCAGTGCTGAGGGGAGAGGGGTCAGGAGGTAGGGCCAGGGTCTCAGAGGTTGTGGCAGTTTGATTTGGAGGTCAAGTGTGAAGGCCAAAGGTCGGACAGCTGCTCTGAGAACATTTGAGCCCCCAACCCCCAAATCTCCAGTCTCCACACTCACTCCCTGGGCAACATCGAACTCCAAGTTTCCGGAGCTCATCATAGACGAAGATGAGGAGGCCAAAGGGCATGGGGACCAGCCACCACTGGAACCTGAAAGCACAGGGGAGATGACAAGGTGAGGGCCATCCCCAGTCTGTGTCCCACATGCCCATCCCTCTGCTCACACCTCATGACCCCTCACCGAATGGGCATGAAGTTGAAGATGTTGGGCATTCCCGGGCAGTAGCACAGGAAGCAGCCGATGCAGATCTGGAACACGATGGCCAGCACCAGGATCTTGTTCCTGCGGGTGGCACAGGGTAGAACAGGCTCAGACTGCTGGACTCAGGACAATGCCTTTAGGAACTGGGGGTCAGATAAGGTACTGGGTCAGAGCAGGTCAGATGCCATTAGCAGCAGGGAGATGTTCTAAACATTTAACACCGGAGTGGTCTGCCCCTCCGCAACAGTGCTGGTCTATCGGCATCATCCCTTTAGTTGATGAAACATGGAGGGGCCAGTTGAAAGGCACATGGTGGGAGCTACTGACCAGCTATCGATAAGGAATATTAGCACCTGGCACATCTGTACATTCGGTGTTGGTGTTCGCTGACTGCAGTAAGCCCTGGTCAGGACCTGATGGAAGTTGGGGCTAGGGCTTGAGGACAGGGCTGGGGACACCTGAAGAAGCCCTGCTGGAAGGCAGAGAGGCGGCGTGTCTTCCGAATGAGAACATCAGCGATCTGGCACATCTCGATGCTGATGAAGAACACGGTGTAGCAAGTGTACTGCTGGTACAGGCGCTGCCCAAATGTCTGGAACGGGGAACAAAAGCAGCCTGAGCCCAAAGGGAGAGCCTCTGCAGCCAGCCTGGTATTCAGGGACCCTTAACTGCCCTTTCCCCTGCATCAGAGCCTTGGAAAGGAGAGGCACAGGATCTGCTAGGTTTGTAGGACCCACAGTGTGAGGCGCAGAAACGGTCTAGCAGAGCTTGGTGTCAGTGCGTGGGTAGGCGACAGGTCATCCAATTGCTTTCATAATGAAAGAGGGAAGGGAGAATTTCCTGGCACCCGAAATAAGGGACCTAGGGAAAAGGAATTGGAATCCCACGGCAGGATTTGCAAAGACCTGTGATTCCAGGGCCCAGGCAGATGGCAAATATAAGTGAAGTGGACCAGGTAGGCCTATGGGGAACAGCACTTAAAGGGGCAGTCACTATTCAGTTCATTTCTTCAATATAACTTTTTAATACCAGCTCATTGTGTGGGGAACACTTCCTATGCTGCAGGTACCAAGTGTTTCACATGTTTTATCTCATTTAATCCAATATTCCCATGAGGTAGATTGGTGGTACTCAAACTTCAGTGTGCACCAGAACCCCGGAAGGGCTGATTAAAACAGATTCCAGGCCTGCCCCCAAAGTTTCCGACCCCAGACGTCTGAGGTAGGAGCTGATCATTTGCATTTCAAATAAGTTCCTATGGATGTGAGGGCGATCTGGCTGCGACATCTGTTACCCCATTGATCGCCAGGGTTGATTCGGCTGATCTGGCTGGCTAGGCGGGTGTCCCCCTCCTCCCTCACCGATCCATGTGCGTCCCTCCCGAAGCTGCGCGCTCGGTGGAAGAGGACGACCTTCCCCCCCAGGAGAGGACCGGTCTCCGGTCAAGGGTATACGAGTAGCTGCGCTCCCCTGCTAGAACCTTCAAATAAGTTCCTATGTGATGCTGATTCTGATGCTGATGCTGATGGTCTAGGAGCCACACTGAACATCACTGAGGTAGACATCAGTGTTCTCTCCACTTTAGAGGTGAGAAAATGGGCACAGTGAGTCAAAGCAACTTGCCCCGGGTTATACCACAGTGAGGAACATGGCATACTATATGAATCCAACGCAGCCTGGCTCCTACGGTCTACATTCTAACCATGGCAGTAAATGTTTAAGGGAAATAACCTGATCTGTAACTCCACAGGACAAGCTAAACACACCTGCCAATCAGGTCTGACCTCTGTGCTCCAGACCTTCATTAAAGTCAGCCACAAATGCATATACTCTGTGTTAGTGCTACAGGAAAAGTAACAGAATAGGGGCCTGGTTCCACACCTGAGATGATGTGTTACTGTCAGGTCAGGGAGAGGACCATCTGCAGCTGGTATCATCAGAAGCAAGAGTTTAGAGCAAGATACAGTAAAGAAAGGCCCTCTGCCCCAGAACTGGCAGGGAGTCGGTGTCCGGGATGCTCTGGCTGAGCTCAGTTTGCATGTGTACCACACACTAGATTGGTAGCATTGGAAATAAGGAAGTCATGGGACTCACCCACTCCTGGCCATAGCTGTCCTGCAGATCTTGTAGGTGGTGGTTCTCCCATTGTGGCCGCAGCCCCACGCACAGCAGTGGGAACCAGCCCTCCTGGGCCATGGCCGTGAAGTAGTCAGTGAAGCCAGCAAATGACTGGATGGCACCTGGGAGGGGCAGGGAGACAGATGGAAACACAGAGACAGATACATGGAGTCAGGGACACAGAGAGATAGGGACACAGAAATGATGACATGAGAATGACAGGAGCAGACATGGTGAGACAGACACACAGAGACAAGGCCCCAGGAGATTGACAAGGACACTAAAGACAGCACAGAGAGTGACAGAGACACCAGAGAACTCAAAATTGCCAGAAGAAGGCAACAACTCAGAGACAGGATCATAGAGAACAGAGGCAGAGAAGGGACACAGGGGATAATAGAAACCATAATGTACAGATAAAACTCAGAATGACAGACCCAGGATCAAATGCAGACACCAAAATCCAGAACAAGCCAGAGCCTCAGTTAGAGACCCCAAGGCAGGTGAGCAGCCCTGCAGGAGAGCCCCAGGCTTCCCAGCCCCATGGGTAACTCACCGATCTGGAAGTAGGAGTAGGCAGCCAGAGGCTCGTTGACTAATCGGTCACGCTTCGGGTTCCGTGGCCGCAGATGCATGATGTCACTCTCAGCCTTCTCATAAGCCAGGGACACAGATGGGAACTGTCCAGAAGCAGAAGCAACCTGGGTTAAGGGTTTTCCTGGGCCCCAGTCCCCTACTCTCTGGAGCTCTCCTCCCCTTTGCCGGTGAGCAGGGATAGGACAGGTTAGGAGGTAAGACCTGCAGTGACTACACAGCCACACCTGCCTGAACAGCCTAGGTCCAGCTGGCCCCTGTCAGGATTGTTGGCATATCTACTTCACATCTGTGTCCACATATGTCCTGCTGTCCGTCTCTATCAGAACATCTGCATTTGTCTACATTGTTGCATAGTCTCTCCCCATTTCTGTCTCTATCTCCTCCCTTGCTGCTGCCTCCTCCTTCTCTGTCTCTGTTTTTTACTCTGGGGTACTCTAGTCTTGGGCCTCTCTCTTTTCTTCTCTTACTTTGTTTCTTTGTCCCCGTCTCTGATATCTTTCTCTGTGACTGTGTCTCTGCTTTTGTGACTCTGTGTCCCTGCTTCTATGTCTGTCACTATCTTTGTATCCAGGGGTGGGGAATGTCCGGCCCGTGGCCATATGAGGCCCACAAAATCATTTGGTCTGGCCCTGCCAAGGCAACCTTATGCAGGACTCAAAATCCAATAAGTCTAGGAACTTTTTTCATAGCAACATAACTTATATTAAGTAAATTATATTAAGCAAATGATGTTGTAAATATCCAAATGGATCTTGGCAGGAAAAAAACTTGCTCCACCCCATATATGTGTGACTACAGAGTGGCAGCAGGGTGTACTGATCAAGAGCACAGGCTCTGGGGCATCTGACTGCCTGGACTCATATTCCTGCTGTGCCACTTATTAGCTGTGTAACCTGGGGCAAGTTACTCAACCTACCTATGCCCAATGAGCTCATCAGTAAAACAAGGGTGATAAATAAAGCCCATGTCATAGAGTGGCTATGAGGACAAAGGTAAATTAATGTGTGCCTGGTCCAGACTAGGCACTATGTAAGTTGTTGAATAAACATGTCAATATGGCCAGCCTCTGGCTACATTTGTGGCTCTTTCATATCTGTCTGCCTGAGTCTATCTGATGGTATTTATTTGCCCATACCTATTGAGAGATGTCTGTCTATGATCCAAGTTTAGCCAGACATCTGTATCTGTTAATACTTTTGTTTATCTGAGTATCTGTATCTGAGTCCATGTGTGTCCATGGGTTATGTCCATGGGTTTTGTCCATACCTACCTAAGCATTTACCTGTGTGTAGTTCTGTCTGTGTCTACCTTCCTGCCTGTCTATCTCCAAGAGTGAATGTGGTGGTCTCTGCCCATCATGTCTAACTATGGGCATACGTCTATGGCCATGTGTGGGAGGAGGCATGGGGCTATAGACTCACAATGTCAGTGCAGAGTTCTATGAAGAGGATAGTGATGCACCCAAGGGGCAAGGGCACACTGACAGTGATGTAAATGAGGTACGGCGTCAGTTCAGGGATGTTCTTGGTCAATGTATAAGCGATGGACTTCTTCAGATTGTCGAAGATCAGTCGGCCTATGGGAGTACAGTAGGCACCTCAGCCTCCTCAAAGAACACTTCCTCCTGTGCCCACACTGCCTGCCCCTATCTCTGACCCAGCCCGGACCCTGCTCCACGCCTGTCACAATGGAGGCAAAGTTGTCATCCAGCAGGATCATGTCGGCTGCATTTTTGGCAGCATCTGAGCCAGCAATGCCCATGGCCACACCAATGTCTGCCTTCTTCAGGGCTGGGGAGTCATTGACACCATCCCCTGTCACAGCCACGATTGCACCCTGCAGGGAATGGGTGGAAGTGGGCAGGTGGTCAGTGAAAGGCCAGCCCAGGGCCAGCCCAGCCCTTCTGCCCACCTCCATCAGCAAGGTCGCACCAGTCGCTGGCAGCTCTCCACAATCACTAGCTTCTGCTGGGGACTCGTACGAGCAAACACCATCTCAGGGTGGGTGCGCAGCACCTCAACCAGCTCTGATGGGTCCATGTCCTTCAGCTGCATGCCATTGATCACGCAGGCACGGGCATCCCTGGGGAGGAAGGTGGGAGGGCATCACTGGGCCCTCAGTCCGGGTAGGGCATGGGAAGATCCATGGGAAGGCTGAAGGGGGCTTACTTCCGATTAACCTGCTCTACAGGCACACGGAGACGAGCAGCGATGTCCTCCACTGTCTCACTGCCTTCAGAGATGATGCCCACACTGGCCGCAATAGCCTTGGCTGTGATGGGGTGGTCACCTGTCACCATAATCACCTGTGGGAAGGACCAGCAGACCCTTGACTCCTTCATATCAGCCCATTCTTGCTGTCTTTCCTGGTGATATAATCATTCATTTATTCAACCAATTGTGACCACCTGCTATGTGCCTTGGAAGTAGCAGAGACAAAACAGACAAAAATCCCTGTCTTCATGGAGTTGACATTCTGGTGTAAGAGACAGAACATTTTTTAATTAGAAATGAATGATATAGCATGTTAAAAGGAGGGGGAATTAAACTGGGCAAAGAGGATAGCAAGTGTTGGGTGAAAAATAAAAGGGGGGGTGGTTCAATTTTAAGTGTGTCCAGAGAAAGCCTGTCAAGAAGGTGACATTTGAGCAGACACCTGAAAGAGGTGAGAGTTGGCCACATAGAAATCTGGGGGGAAGAGTGTTCCTGGCAAAGGAAACAGCCAGTGCAAAATGATAGAGGTGAGAACATGCCTGAACTATTGGAGGAACAACAGGCAGGCCAAGATGACTGGAGAGGAGTGAACAAGAGGTAGAGAACTAAGGAATGGGCTTCGAAAAGTAACTGTGCTCAGGTCTACAGGGTCTTCCAGACCATGGGAAAGACTTGGGGGTGATGCTTGCTCAGCATTGGCTCTCCTGCCCTTGATTTGTCTTTGGAGAATCACTCCTCCCCCCAGCTTCTAGTTGAGGTCTCTGGCCAAGGTATTCTATCCCCCAGCCACAGTGACTGCTCAGGGATGAACATGTGACCCAGTCTAGTGCAACTGCAAAAGAGGCACAGAAAGAGTGGGCGGCTAAACAGGTAAGTTGGAGCTGCTGGGGGATGGTCATGTTTGTCTACCAAAATGGAGGGACTGCTTGAGAATAAAGCCAGCAGAGAGAAAAGCAGAGCTGGCACATGAAGGCAAATTCCTAATGACACTGAACGCTTGCATGCAGCTATATCTGAAGCTTCATTCCCCAGAACTTTTAGTTTCATGAACCAATATATTCCCTTTTTGATTCAAGCTATTTTCAGATAACACAGGGTTCCTCGTCCCCAAATACTGCCATCTTCTGTTCTTGCCCCTGCCTGGTCCTTTCCCAAGTGGCATACCCGAATGCCTGCTGTGCGGCACTTGAGCACAGCATCAGGGACAGTGGCCCGGGGCGGGTCTATCATGGACACAAGTCCCGCAAAGCACAGACCACTGGTTGGAAAGTTCATGGCCTCCACGTCGAAGGCATAGCCAGGCGGGTAGTCCTTCTCACTCAGGTAGAGCTGGCAGAAGCCTGATCAGAAAATAGGAAAAGTCAGAGAAAGAGTCCTGAGTGGACTCTTTGCTAGCAAGGCCAGGCCCCTTGCACCAAGCACCCATGATGCCTGACCCTGTGCTGCACCCTTCATTCACATTATCTGAATCCATTCTCACACCCACCCTGTGAGCCTACTAGGATCCTCCTCTTGCAGATGAAAAAACAGGCTTAGATCGGGGACAATTCCTGCCAGTCATTGCACAGTAAGTGAAATGAAAACTCCAGAATTAGACCACAAGTCTGTGCCTTCCAGGGCCGAGGAAGGTTAGGAAAGTTTAAGGAGTCAGAACAGAATTGGGGGAGGTCAGAGGTCAGGACAAGGATTGGGGAAAGTCTTGAGCTGAGGCAGGGATTGGGGAAGGTCAAAGGGTCAAGAGGAGGACTCTGAAAGGTGGAGGTGAAAGCAAAGGCCGATCATCAATTGGGGCAAGAGCTAGGAAAACCAATGGGTCAAAGGTCAGGTCAGGATAGGGAAGGTCCAAGTGAAGACAGGTCTGGAGAGGCTGAGACAAGGTAGGAATTGGGCACAGGCAGAGATCAGGAGTGAAATAGGGGAAAACAAAGGTGAGTGTGTAGACTGGGGCAGGTCAGCAGTCAGGAAAGGGCAGGGAGGATTGGCCTCACTCTGTGCTAGCTTCTTGAACACCGGTTTCCCCCTCACTACCCCGCCCTGGCCATCTCACCCAGCACACGTTCGCCCAGGCCTCCCAGGCTGAGGTAGGCCGTCTGGAAGGCCTCACGCCATTGCTCGTCCAGGGGCAGCTCCTGGCCCTTGATGAGGATGGAGCTACAGCGCTCCAGCACGCGCTCAGGGGCGCCCTTCATCACCAACACGTGCCGTGGGTCCCGCGGGTCCTCCAGGGTGTGGATGGACAGCTGCAGGCGATCAGTGGTTGGTGTAGTGGGCCGAGTGGAGAGGGAAGGGGGCGGGGCTGACCGAAGAGCCTTAGGGTGACTAGGCAGTGATGGGGAAACTATGACACGCGTGTCAGAGGTGACACGCGAACTCATTTTTTTGGTTGATTTTTCTTTGTTAACTGGCATTTAAATATATAAAATAAATATCAAAAATATAAGTCTTTGTTTTACTATGGTTGCAAATATCAAAAAATTTCTATATGTGACACGGCACCAGAGTTAAGTTAGGGTTTTTCAAAATGCTGACACGCCGAGCTCAAAAGGTTCCCCATCGCTGACTGGTAGGGGCTGGGCAGGTCCTCGCTAGAGGCCGAGGTTTGGGGAGGGGCCTGGGTGCCGGGAATGGACTGATTGAGCGCCGGAGTTGGTCCAGCACCTGGCGGAGTCCTGACAGCAGAGAGCAGGCGAAGAGCCCGCGGCTAAGGGCTGGGCGTGGCCTGGCCATAGGTGGGCTTTGGAGGTGGGCGAGAAGGGAGCCGGGCGAGAAGGGAGCCGGGCGAGAAGGGAGCCGGGCGAGAAGGGAGCCGGGCGAGAAGGGAGCCGGGCGAGAAGGGAGCCGGGCGAGAGGGAGGAGACAGCGAAGCCCGGCCGCAGACCAGCCCCGAATGTGGGTGGAGACTACAGTGAGCCGGGCTTGCTGTGGGCGGGCTGGCAGTGGGGGCCGGCCAGGGCGGGCTCGCACCTGGAACTTGTTGGTGGAGTTGAAGGGGATCTCGCAGACTTTGGGGAAGCGTTCTCGGTAGCCCATGGCGTTGCCCAGCGTCAGCTCCGAGAACTTCAGCAGCGCCGTCTCTGATGCGTCCCCGATCACGATGCGCTGGGAGGGGAGGGCGTCAGGTGCGCGCCGGGCTGTCCCAGGCTCCCGGCTCCCGTTATCCCTCAAATCCCCCGGCTCTCACCTTTGGCACGGGCACCGCGTCCTGGCCTGACTTGAAGGCAGCTCGGTTGCACAGGGTGAGCACACGGCACAGTGCCCGCCATGTCTCCGAGGACTGGTCAAACGTCTGCCCTGGAGGACAGACGTCCAGGCTGGGGCCGCGAGGCAACTACACCAGACTGCACCAGACACAGAGCGGCGGCTCTCCCACATCACAACCGAACCCCCTCCCCCAATTTAGGACAGGATTCCCCTCTCCAGACCTGTGTGGGACCCAAACCCTCCCTCATACCCCAAGACGGAGCCCTCTCTTCAGACCCAGTGTGGAGTCTCCCATGAGAGTCCCCTGAGACTCCATACCAGGCCCCGCCCTGGACTCTGGGCCCATCTGGATGGAGTTCCTCTCCATGAATGCATAGCCCTCCCAGGTTCTCTTCAGTAACCTCCGAGCTCCCATTTAAGCCTCCCTCCTGCTCCAGGCCCTGTCTCTTCGCACTCCCAAACCTGACTGGTCTTCCGTGGTGTCAGCTGAGTGGATGTGGTTGTCGAACCACAGATGGGACACAGTCATGCGGTTCTGAGTGAGGGTCCCCGTCTTGTCAGAGCAGATCACTGACGTGGAGCCCAGTGTCTCCACTGCTTCCAGGTTCTTGACTACACAGTTCTTGCTGGCCAGCCTCTTGGCTGTCAGAGACAGGCAGACCTGGGCGAAGGTGAGAAAAGCCACCTGGAGACCAGTCTTTGCTTCCAGGCTCACTTCCCTCCTCTTGGCATTGGGGAACCCTTACCCCAGCCACAGTACTGATTATGCAGCATTCCCCCACAAAACCCAGGCTTTCTCTTGCCTACACCCTTTTGTTCAACCTGTGCTTCCTACTTGGGATGCCTCCCTAATTCACCCAGATAAACAGAGCCAGGCCCCTCTGTAAGCTGCCCTAGCCGAGGTTCTGTAAGTTCACTTATCAACACAATTAAAATGAGAAATGTGGCCAGTGTGGTTCAGAGCATTGGCCTGTGCACTGGAGGGTCACAGGTTCAATTCACAGTCAAGAGCATGCACCTGGGATGCAGGTTCGATCCCCAGCAGCAGTCAGTGCGGGAGGCAACCAATCGACACATCAATGTTTCTCTCTCTCTCTCTTCCTCTTTCTCCCCCCAACCCCCATATCTCTCTCCCCTTCCTTCCACTCTCTCTAAAGCAATGGAAAAAATATATACTCAGATGAGGATTAACAAATCAACAAAATAAGAAAATGAACATTCCCTCAGACTCCTCTGAACTGACTGTTGAAGGTTGTCCACACCCTCAAGCCTCAGCCTCCTTCAGTCAAGGACCCTGCCTTTTCATCTCTGAGTCCTTAGCATGTGGCACAGGACATGGCCCACAGAAGCCTCAGGAATGTTTGCTGACTGGATGGATAGGTGGAGGGATGGGGGGTGGGAGGGAAAGATGGATGATGAGAAGGTGGGTGGGAGGATGGGAGGTGAATAAATAGATAGACAGATAGGAAGATGGGAGATGGTGGAGGGAAGCCTGGATGAATGGACAGATGGACCGCCCTTCTGCCTCCCCAACTCACCGTGACAGTGGCCAGCAGCCCCTCCGGTACATAGGCTACCACAATGGCCATGAAAAAGACCATGGCCCGCAGGAAGGTGTAGCCAATGCACATGGCCACCACAAAAAATGTGGCACCAAAGAGGATGGCTAAGCCTGCAATGATGTCCACAAAATGCTCAATCTCGATAGCGATGGGTGTTTTCTCATTTTCTACTCCAGAAGCCAGTGATGCGATGCGCCCGATGATGGTACGGTCACCCGTGTTCACCACCAGGCCCTGTGCTGTGCCTGCAGTGGGGCCAAGAGGGTGACTCAGGGCTGGGAGGGCAGCAGTGGGGCATGCACAGCAGCGTGAACTGAAGGAGGGGGCTGTGATGTAAGGCAGTGGAGGCAGTGTGACCTGGGAAGAGAGTAGCAGTAACAGGAGCTAGAGAGGTAGTACGACTTAAAGAGGTGGCGGTCATGTGAAATGGGAGGCAGTGTGTCTCAGAAGGTAGCAAAGAAGGGCAATGGAGGTAGGGATAGGGAGTGCTGAGGCAACGTGGTCAGCTGGGTGGGCAGGCAAGGGCCTCACGGACCCTCAAGGCACATGGTGGAGAAGAAGGCGATGTTGCGGGTCTCCAGTGGGCTCTCGTGTGTACACTCAGGGGACCGGGTCTGTGGCTCCGACTCTCCCGTCAGCGAGGAGTTGTCCACCTTGCAGCCCTGGGCTTGGAGGATGCGAATGTCGGCGGGCACTCGGTCCCCACCTTTCATCTCCACCAGGTCACCCACCACAAGCTGATCTGCGTTGATCTGGAACTTGTCCCCATCTCGGATCACAGTTGCTTGCTGTGGGGCAGGGGCACCAGAGTTGTGGATAACAGGTGAGGTTGGAAGTTGCTGAGTGCAATGGAGTTGTGGGGAGGTGAACAGGGGGTGAGGTGAGGACCTATAGGGACAGATGGAGGCCAAGGGCAAAGGGCAGGCTGGACCTAAAGGGAGGGGCCACACAGATGCCAGGAGCCTGCCTGCGCTGGTGTGGAGTCTCTGGAATCTGAAGTGGTGGAGGGCTGTGGGACCCACCTGGGGCACAAGGTTCTTGAAGCTGGCGATGATGTTGGTGCTCTTAAATTCCTGATAGTAGCCGAAGCAGCCGGTGACCACAACCACAGCAATGAGAGCCAGTGCCAAGTACAGCTGGGGGCGGAGGTGAGGGAGTCAGCTTATGAGTAGAGGCTGGAAGCTCCCTGTACAAGGCCACCGATCTGTACCCTGGTCCCCTGGTGTTCTTAGGGTCACTTCCACCAGGATTTTCCCCACCTACTAGGAACCCTTATGCACTATTCCCTGTGGCTTTTGTCTCCTATCCTCATATTCCTCATATCCACCTTAAACGGCCCCAAATTCCCATTGTCTTGTGTATCCCATATTCTCTGGCCCCTGGATCCTAGGTCTCTCATGTCCCCATAGCCTATGACTTGTGCTCCATGTCACCAAGTACCTTGGTCATATGGGTCCCCTTTTCCTGTGTTCTCCAATCTCGCATTCCACATGTCCTCTGCCATGTGTCTCCTCACACTCCCAACAGCCTATATTTCCTGTGCTCCACGTTTCCTATTCTGTTTTCATAATCTGCCTGGCATCACCTGTGTCCCCTGGGCACAATAGTTCCTGTGCCCCCGTGTCCCGTTTCCATGTGTCTGTGTGCTGTCAGTCTTCTGCTTCATATTCCGTGAACTTCACGATCAAAAGTCTCAGGTTCCAAATTCCAAGTTTCTATGTCCAGTGTCTTCCATGTCTATGTAATTCTGAGTCCCCATCCTATGTCACATTCAATGTCACATGTCCCTAAATCTCCATGTCTCTTGTTCTGACCCCTGTCATATATCTAATGTCCTCTTGTCCTCCATCTCGATAGTCTCTGTGTCTGTGTTTCCCTGTCTGATGTCTTATGACTCTCCATATACTGTGTCTTGAGTCTTTTGTCCCTTATTCCCAATGTCCCCTGTGCCCTCTGTCCTTGATCTGTCCCATGTCCTCCATTTCCCCAGCCCCAACTCTTAAGTATTGCATTTCTTTGCCTTTGTATCCCCACCTACGTCCTCCACATCTGAGACACATTATCTGCTGTGTCTCCTGTGATCTTGGGTCTGTCGATCCCCACCTCCATGAGCATGTCTTGGAGCTGCATTTCTGTGTCTCTGCATCCCCACCCTATGTCCCTGGTGTCCTGAGTCTCATGCTTAATGTTCTCTGTCCTCCAGGACCCCGTGTCCAGTGTCTGTCCCCTTAGTACCCGACACTCACATTGTCGTCAGTGGTGAGGTCACCCTCACTGGCTTGGATGCCAAAGGCAATGAGGCAGATGGCAGCAGCCACCCACATGAGGCACTGCAGACCGCCTGCCAACTGCCGTGCGAACTTGACGTACTCTGGGGTACCCTTTGGTGGCCGCAGCGCGTTGGGCCCATCCCGCAGCAGCAGCTCCGCAGCCAAGCTGGCAGACAGGCCCTGGGGACAGGGTGGGGTGGCAGTGGCTGCTAAGGGCTTTCCTCTTCCCATACACTCTTCTGTCTCTCCTTCCCGTTTCCCTCCCTCTGCTTCCCCATCTGCCTTGTGCCTCTTTCTTCTTTCTTTCTTTCTTTCTTTCTTTCTTTCTTTCTTTCTTTCTTTCTTTCTTTCTTTCTTTCTTTCTTTCCTTCTTCCTTCCTTCCTTCCTTCCTTCCTTCCTTCCTTCCTTCCTTCCTTCCTTTCTTTCTTTCTTTCTTTCTTTCTTTCTTTCTTTCTTTCTTCTTTCTTTCTTTCCTTCTTTCTCTATCTTTGTCTCTGTTCCTGTCCCTTTCCCCTTCCACACTTTATGTCTCTCTCTCTCTCTCAACTTTCTGTCTCTGTATTCCTGTTGCCTCTACCCTGTTTCTCTTTCTTGCCCATCTCTCTGCCTCTTTCTTTGTTGCTCTTTATCTGCTTCTTTTCTCTCCTCTCCTCTCCTCCTCTCTCTCCCTCTCTCTCTCTCTCTCTCTCTATCTCATGCATTTTCCCTTTTTCTCTCTCTTCACCATTACCCATCTCTTCACCCACTCCTCCCTCTGCCCCCAGCTCACCTTAGTCGCACTGGTCTGATATTTCTGTTCCAGCTCCGCTACTGACAGCTGGTGGTCATTCTGTGTGGTGGGGGCAGGACATTCACTGTCCAGCTCTCACTGGCCCTTACCCCAGCCCCCTACCCAGCCCTTCAGCCCCATGCTCACAATCTCCATCTCCTTCTTCATGTTCTCCAGCTTCTCCTTTCTCTTGCCCCCTCCACTGCCTGCCTTCTTGCTCAGCTTGGCTGCCATGTCCCCATCAGGGCCAGGACCCAGCTCTACTGAGTACAACTCGTATTTCTCCTGGGGGCAGGCAGGGGGAGAGGGGAGGCATCAGATCCCACCAGAACCCTGCCTCCAACCTCCAACCCTCCCCACCCCCAACCCCTGGCCCCAGACCCCACTCACTGCCTTTCCCATGATTTCCAGTTCAGCTGCCCTCCTTTGCCAATACAGAGCCTGGATCTGGACCAGCCCAGATATACCCAGGGAAGGAGGAGGTGGGGCAGGACTGCCTGATTACAGCTGATTACAGGGCTCCTTGGGGTGACCTCTAGGCCTGGGCAGCTCAGGCATTCCTTACTGGGCTGCCCAACCTGCCCAGACCTCATCACAACCTGCCACTGAGGTCAGGGAATGAATAGGAATATCCATAGCAACAAGAAAATAGCAAACATATATTCCAGGAATTGTACTGAGTGCTTTTGTGTGCTAACTTAACCTCACAACAACCCTTTGAAGTGAGAACTGTTTTTACTTTGCCTTATACATGGGGAAACTGAGGCACAAAGGGGTGAAGTCACATTCTCATGGTACCCAAGATAGGATGTGAAAGAGCCAGAACTCAGAATCAAATAGGTTGGTTGCAGAGTGTCCATTTTTAGAACATACTGCTTGTGCCACACCTGGAGGGGGAGGGTGCTCCCAACAGTCACTACACTGGCTGTCCTTTAGGGAGTACTTACTGTGTGGGGGGCTTCCCCCAGGTGCTTTGTGCAAATGTTTCATTAGCTCCTCTTTACAGCCCTATAAAGTTATGTTCCATTGTACAAATGAGGAAACTGAGGCACAGAGAGGTTAAGAACTTTGGCCTAAGGTTGTAACAAGTATCAGGAACAGGATTCCAGCCCACGTGGGACCCTGGAGCCTGGTTTTCATAAGGGATCAGCAATGGAAAACCCAAAACTTCACAACTGCAGTGCAAAGTATGCCCAGGCACTACACACATGTAACCTCATGGATCCTTGCAATAAAGCCCTGTGAAGATGCCACTATTATTCCCATTGTGCAGAGAGGGAAACTGAGGCTCAGAGACGTTCGAGGAGGATTCCTAGGGGTACTCCACACATCCAGCTTTAGCCATCACACCTTTCAATCATTACCTTGTCTCCACCCCAACTTGCCCAGATGGGGAAACGAAGGGTCCTGGATTGATGTTGTACTTGGTGCTTGGTGCTTGGTGCCAGGTGTAGGTCTGGGGACTTCCAATCCCCCAGGCAGGGACCTCTGTGGGCACCAATGAGAGGCTGGACTGGTTGCCTGGTGGGTCCTTGATATCTCATGCTTGGGCCTCAGGGGTGGACGTATCTCCAGGGGCAAGTGTGCCTTTATCTGATAAGGTAATTGCTTTGGTGATGTCCTTCTCCTCTGGGGCAGGTCACATAAGAAAGTCAAAGCTGTTAAGCAGTCCCAGCTCCTTCCCATACCCGCCCCCACAAGCTGATGATCCCCAATCTGCCACAGGAAACCCCAAAAGAGAGGCAGATCACAGTCACATTGACTGCCCCTTACAATGTGTCCACTTGCCCACTGGCATTCATCTCTCCGGGACACACATGTAAAATAGTTTGTGTCATTCCCCTGCTTACAACCCTCCAGAGGCTTTCCTGTTCTCTCAGAATAAACACCACAATCATTCCTATGAGATCTGGCTCCAGCTCACCTCTCCTGGCTCAGTGGCCTCCTTGCTGCACTTATAAGAGACCATGGTCATTCCTGCCCCAGGGCCTTTGCACCTGCAGCTTTTTCTGCCTGCTACTCTTCCTTGGATATCTGCATGGCTCTTTCTCACCTACAGCTCTCAGCTCAAATGCCATCTCTTCAGAGACTCCTTACTTGTATATTGCACTCCCATCAGGCTCCATCCACTCGCCCCGCTTAATTCACACCCCTTATCCCAACATGATATTGTATTGTATTTTTATTTGTTTGGTGACGACCTTGTTGTACTAGAAGGAAGACTAGGCCTAGGTTGTGTTTGCTGATATCTACATAACACCTGGAACATTCCCTGGACACACAAATATTTCTGAACGTTGAGCAGGATCCATCTCACCCGGGGGTTGGGAATGTTCATAAACAAACCTGGTGCACAGGGAAGGCCCTTGGAATCTTCTCAGGTGCCCCTCCTGTCTCCAGCCCTGCCACCCTGGCCCCCCAGCCCACTACCCCCAAAGTGCCCAGAATCTGAGGCAGATATGGGGTTGTGTCTGCGCAGATTAGGGAACCCAATGACCTATGTCACAGATGCAGAGACTGAGGCACTATTAAGAGAAGTGAGCTTGAAACCCCTGCAGGCAGACAGGGCAGGGGTCCAGTGGAAAACAAAGGCAGGTGGAACATACGCAGGGGCAGACATGGCAGTTTGAGCAGCCTACCCACAGGAACCAAACAAGCAGAAATCTTAAAATGTTTCTGGGCTCAAAGCGGGAGGCATGGGAAAACAAGGGAGGGCCTGTAGCAACAAGCTCTACGAACACATAGAAACAGAAAGTTCCGCACAGGAACAGAGAAAGCACACACAGAAACAGGGAACGTTCAGGTCCGTTGCTGGGCAAGAACAATTGAGGGAATCAATCAGGTGATGACACAGGTAGATATAGAGCAGGCTTGTGGCCAATATATGCCCCTGGACTACAAGGCTTTAACGGGCAGCCCATTACTGGGTCCTCCTCCCCTTGCGGGGAGTCTGAATCTGCTTATAATAAATTTTCCACACTTTTGCTTAAATCTTCTGGTCCGTGTAGCTCATTCTTCGGCGTCATGAGACACGACCCCGGGAAAACACCTGGGCTCACCATTCCAGCCATCACTACCATACCACTGGCAGCACATGGCTGACCTGTGATATTGTGCAAACCTTTGTCAAAACTCAAAGACCGTCCTTCTCTGGTCTCTGCCTCATTTGTTTTATTTCTCACTTATTAGTTTTATTATTTTATGTTAATTTCCAATTTTTTATTTCAAACCTATAAGTTACAGGAATATTAACCTTCACCTAAATTTAATGATTTTACCACATTTGTACTATAAGGTAGATAGATAAGTAGATAGATAGATAAATAGATAGATAGATAGATAGATAGATAGATATAGATAGATAGATATAGATATATTTTTAAGTTTTGGTTGAATCATTTGAGAGTAAGTTGGAGACAGGATGCTTATCCACAAATACTCAGGCATGTATCTCCTGTGAATTAGGACACTCTCTTGCATAACCACAGTTCACTGACTAAATTCAGAAATTAACACTGATGTGACATTATTAACTAATTTAGAGAATTTATTTGAATTTCCCATTTTCCCACTCATGTCCTTTTCTTGGTCCAGGATCTAATCCAGGACTACACTGCACATTAGTTGTCACGCCTCTGAGTCTCCTTCAATCTGTGACATTTTCTCAGTCTTTCCTGTCTTTTATGACCTTGACATTTTGAAAGAGCGTCGGTTATTATGTAGAATTCCCTCAGTTGGGTTTTGCCGATGGTTCCTCATGATGAGATTCAGGTTGTGCACTTTTGGTCAGAACATATGGTGATGTGTGCCCTTCACAGAGCATTTTGTCAGGACAAACCTCATTTTTGATTCCGGAAGAAGGTGGACATTTGAGGTTCTCAAGAGTCTTTAGGGAATGACCACAGGGCTATTCTATGATGTCTTTATTTTCTATTGAAATAGAACTTTTCTATTGTCACAGCCACTCTGGCACTCACTGTGCTGATGATTAAAGTAATGAAACAGCCACTGCCTGAGCCCCCAGACCTCCCACACCCAACCGCCTCCAGGGGCAGCCCAACCTTCTCCAGCCCCAAGGCCTGTCCACTCTGACCGGTCAATGCCCACCCCGTTGATGGTTAAATATTTTTACCAGCCCCTTTGACTGCACGGCCTTCCAATGCTATCAAGTTCTGTGTCTTTGGGAGGGGGTGGGGGTTCTTTACTTGTGCATTTATTCTTTCATTATGTGCCCAAGCAATTCAAGCCGTGTCTGGGGATGGACACAGGCTGTTACCCACAGGCAGAATCTGGGTAAAGCGAGGGGTGTGCCAACATCTTTGGCACCCCGAAGCAGACCCCAGGTGGGCAGTGCCATGCCGTCTCAGGCTGATGGGCAACTCCCAACATGACCTGGGGTCATTCTCACAAGAATGTCACAAGTGTGACATGACCATTTAGCACGGTGCTGCACGATTTCTCTGAGGCTGCGCGCATGGATCATTAAAGACTTTTGAGAACAACAAACAGCCAGAATTTTAAAAACATTCTCTTTTTCCTGAGAAAGACAGAGCAGAGAACATACTATTAAATGGTGACTTACTAGTATTGAGTAAGTTTTAAGGGGAATTTGAACGAGTCTCCTGGAATCCTAATCAAACACACTTTAAGGATTTAGCCCTATGAGGCCCGATGCTATGTTGCCCTTTCATGCTTTAGGACTCAGCGCTCACCCTCCTCCCAGCCCCAGCCCCAACCCCTGCCTTCCATTTTCCAAAAATAGCTTGTCACGACCTTGGCCATGCAGTTTCCTCTCTCTGAACATTCCCCCCCCCCCCACCCCCACCCCCCCGCCCCAGCTGTTCCTCCCCCATCCAGCTGTTCCTCCTCTTTCCTGTTATAGTGCAGATGCTTCTTCAGGAAACCTGGGACCACCCACCTGGCTGGGGCACGTACCTCCCCTGGGCTGTCACAGACCCCAGGCTTCCACATCCCAGCTCTGACCACTCCCTGGCCACTCGCCTGTCACTATTGGGTGACATTTCATCCTCCCCCTGGACTCATGAGGACAGGATCCAGAATGTCTGGGCCCCAACCTTGCCCTGCACGGCCCAGCCCAGCCCAGGCTGTCCTCAGGGAGTATTTGCTAAGTGAAAGTGACTTTGGGTATGTGTTGGCCTCTCTGATAAGATAGTGGAATTAGCAATGCCCTTCACCTCCTGGTCAGGTCGCTCTCCACCCCACGCCCAGACCTTGGGAAGACTGAAGCTAGGGGCTGGGCAGGCAGGGCCCGACTCCCTCATCTATAAGCTAGCACAGGAGCAGGCAGAGGGAACAAGTGGGGGTCAAGGTCTGGCCCCAGCCTAGCTAAGCTGGCAGCCAAATCCCCTGTGTCCTGCTCCTCTCCCACTTTTGTCCAGATGTGGGAAGGTCAACTATCCTCACAAAATTGCCAGACTGTCCTTATCCAGGATCTTAAAGTTATATCCAGAATGCAACCTTCTCTCCCTTTTCCTTGGTCCCTCCTCTGGTTCAACCTCTCCTCATGGATAGCATAGCTGCCTCCTCCCTGGGCTCCAGCTCTGGTTCCCATCCCCACAGTTTGCTCCTCACACACAGACAGAGGGAGCTTGTGAACCCCAAGATCAGGTCAGGGCCCTCCAGGCTCAAAGCCTCCCCAGGGGCACCTCACTCCTGGTAAAAGCCAAGGCCCCGCATTCTCGCCTAAGCTCTTAGTGACTTGCCCTGTTGCCTCCCTGACCTTACTTCCCAATCTCCACCTGACCTGCTCCATTCCAGCCACAATGGCTCCCTGCTATGCCCCAGACACAGCAAACAGACTCCTGCCTCCTGGCTTTTGCATTTGCTGTTTCCTCTCCTTGGAATGTTCTTCCCCCAGACTCCTTTTTGTTTGTTTGTTTGGGGGTCTTTTGTTGTTGTTGATGTTAATCCTCACCTGAGGTTATTTTCCCATTGATTTTTAGAGAGAGTGAAAGGGAGGAAGGGGCTGAGATACACCAGCCAGGGCTTCCCCCAGATATCTTCATGGCTCCCTTTGACCCTTCATCAGGTCTTTACACAAAGGTTGCTTTCCCAGTGAGACTTCCTTGCCGAGTTAAAATTGTAGGCTGCAGTCTCCCTCCAGCCCTCTCCACCTCCTTTACCTTCTCCACTTTCCCCCCATAGTACTTACCACCCTCTGACATACTATTATTTTTTCCCATTGGGTTGCGTGTGTATTTTCTGAATCCCCAAGAGTATGGACTCCATGAGGGCAGGGATTTTGTGTGATTTTTTTTTTTTTTTGGAGGGTTTGTTTTTTGGTCTGACATGTCCGTAGTACCTAAAATGGCAAATAGTAGGCACTTAATGGACTTCCATTGACTGGATAAGTCTCAAGGTCCCTGGGATAGTTAGCACATACAGCAGTTGTCATGGCCACAAACACTAAGATGGACCAGGGTTCTGCCTTGGGATGATGTTCTTTGTCCAACACAGCCCCAACATAAATAGAGGGACAGGCACAATGACAGGAAGCCGGTAATAACAGCTGACCCTTGTTAGAACTCCCTGTGCCCAGCAGTGTTCCGTGCTTTATATGTATGAGCATGTTTTGTCCTCACAATAACTTCATTAAAAAGGTACTGTTTTATTGTTGCTGTTGTTGTTTTTTAATTGATTTCAGAGAGGAAGAGAAAGGGAGAGAGAGAGAGAGAAACATCATGATGAAAATCATTGACCAGCTGCCTCCTGCACGGCCCCGACTGGGGATCGAGCCTGCAACCCAGGAATGTGCCCTTGACTGGAATTGAACTCGGGACCCTTCAGTCCACAGGCCAACGCTCTACCCACTGAGCCAAACCGGCTAGGGTGGTACTGTTTTTATTCCTATTTGACTATGAAGAAACTGAAGTGCAGCCTGGCCAGCGTGGCTCAATGGTTGAGCATCGACCTATGAACCAGGAGGTCACGGTTCAATTCCTGGTCAGAGCACATGCTCAGGCTGTGAGCTCGATTCCCAGTGGGAGGCATGCAGGAGATAGCCAGCTGGTCAATGATTCTCTCTCAGCATTGATGTTCCTATTTCTCTCTCCCTCTCCCTTACTCTCTGAAATCAATAAAAATATACTTAAAAGAAAAAAAAAATAAAACAGGTGCAGAGAAGTTAAATGACTTGCCCAAGGTCACACAGCTAATAAGTGGCAGAGCCAGGATTGGAACCAAGGCAGCCTGCTGGAGAGCCCTCACAGACCTTTGAATACACTGAATCACACCAGGCACCATTTGACAACAGGCCTCTCGTTAAAGTTACCCTTCATTTAATTATTTACTGAATGCTTATTGAGCAGATATTATGTGCGAAGCTTTTTGCTGAGCACTGGAGTTTTCAGTGAGCAAAACAGTCATGGTCCTATCCATAGTGCTTGCACGCTGAGGGGAGAGGCGAGCAGGACCAAGTGATCAGAGATCCTGAACACAGCTGAGGGCTGGCAGGTCATTGCTCTGGATCCTTGTTTGCTTTGCTTACATTTCTCCCCTTAGGAATGCTAGCACCACTTCATTTCTTTATCCCCCCCCCCAAAAAAATATTTATATTAATTAACCGACACACCAATAGTATATATTTTTACTATACTTTTTGGCTGAAAACTCCCTACTCATTTTATACTGCTTGTAGCATCTAGCAGTGTTTTTCAAGAGGGTACATTATTTTTTTATTGGGGTGACACTGGTTAATAAAATTATGTCACTTCACACTTGTCAGAATGCTATCATCAATAAATCAACAAACAAGTGTTGGCGAGAATGTGAAGAAAGGGGAAGCATCATGCACTGTGGGTGGGAATGCAGACTGGTGCAGCCACTGTGGAAAGCAGTGTGAAGTTTTCTCAAACAATTACAAATGTAACTGCCTTATTACCCAGAGATTCCACTTCTGAGAATATATCTCAAGAAACTAGAAACACCAATCAGAAAGAATATATGTTCCCCTATATTCATAGCAGCACAATTTACAGTAGCTAAGGTTTGGAAACAGCCTAAGTGCCCATCAGCAGATGAGTGGATTAAAAAGCTGTGGTACATTTACACAATGGAATACTATGCTGCTGTAAAAAAAGAAAGAACTCTTACCATTTCAACAGCATGGATGGACCTGGAGAGCATTATGCCAAGAGAAATAAGCCAGTCGAGAAAGATAAATATCACATGATCATTCCACTCACTTGTGGGATATAATGCACAACATAAACTGATGAACAAAAACAGATCCAGAGACATAGGAGCATCAAACAGACCATCAAACCTCAGAGGGAAGGCAGGGGAAGGTGGGAGGAGTGGGTAAGAAATCAACCAAAGGACTTGTATGCATGCATATAAGCATAACCAATGGACACAGACAGTAGAGGGGTGAGGGCATGTGCTGGGGGGTGGGGGTGGCTGGGGAGAGGTCAGTGGAAGAAAAAAGAAGACATATGTAATACTTTCAAATATAAAGAATTTATATTTTAAAAAAGAGAGAAATACCAGGAAAGTTTTTTGTTTGTTTGTTTTTTAATAATTCTTTATTGTTGAAAGTATTACATATGTCCCTCAAGAAAGTTTTTTACTAAATACACCTACTTTCTGACTTCTGTCGTTTGTGTGTGTTTACACAACGTGGGTGTGCTGGGGAGTATGTTCTGTTGATTGCACTGTTATTTCTGCTCTGGACCCAGGCCTTTATAGGCGTGTGTTTGCCAGATTAATGTAGACAACAGAATGGGGCAGAACAATCTTGTTCAAATTGACCCTATTCCCATCTGAACTATTATATATGTATCTCTTATAATTCACTTACTTTTTAAAACAAATAAGTTGCTCTCAAAAGGAAACCTTAAAGCACTGAGGAATGGGGGGCGCGGGGGGGGGGTATCTTTTGCTATTAACAGAAAATAAGCATAAAAATAAATATAGGGAAAACAAAACTACTAAATTATAGCCCCTTTCATCTGGCTGTTCTCCCTGCTCTCCCGCTGCCCACCACAGTGTCAACCATGAGATCTATTTTGTTTATACCTTGAAATATCCATGGGTCCCAAGGTTTAGTTCTCAGCTCTCCTTTCATTTCACGGTATTTAGCACCCCTGGGCCATCTCCTTACAACCCACCTATTGCAAGTTCATAGGGGAGTGATAATGAAGTATCAAGTCCTCACAAGTATGGTTGCTTTGAAGCATGAATCCAGGTCTCACTGTGAGGAGTCCCTTGCCTAGAGAGTACAGAATTCTAACCGTGGAATCAACCTCTCCATAGTATGGTTAGGACTAGTTATGATCAGGTTTAGCTACAAATAACAAAAACACAGAATTACAGTAGATCAGCACCGAGGCCAACCCATAGCTAATGGCCTAACCCAGAAAATGAATGAGAACAGAGCTGGGTCCCTGGTCTGCTGGGAGCCCCCTGCCTCAAGACTTGTTCTGTGACAGAAAAGATTTCCTTTTGGTTTAAGCTGGTTTGAGACCCTTTTCTTGCAACTAAGAGCTTCCTAATGAACATAGACAGACTCCTGGGAGAAAATTTCTGGTGAAAGTATCTGAACGTTTTTAAGGCCCTTGATAAATATCACCATCAGTTTGAAAAAAAAGTTTTACTAGTAGGCACTTTTAGTCCTATGTAACAAACAGAAACATCAGAATTTAGGAATGAGTGGTGAGGCTGGGATTAGGACCAAATTTTTACACCAATTTTATTCTGCCAGTCATTTAAACTCATATATTTAGCTTTGCACTCAGTTTTGTTTTTACCCAGGTCACTAATAATTTATGCCCTTCATTTCTGAATAACTTTCTTTATATTATTTCTTTCATAATTTCCTGTGCTTCTCTCTCTTTTCTCTTTCTGTAACTTCTATTCCTCCTGTGATGATATCCACATGTTCTTAGCTTTTTCCTACCACTGTCCTTCTTGTTCCATTTTCTGGGAGATATTTTCAACTCCATTTCCCAAAAACTCTTGAAATTTTTATTTCTACTTTCATATTTCTCATTCCAATGAGGTATTTCTTGTTTTCTGTGTATTCCATTTTATGACCTTCTATTCTTTTTTTAAAAATATATATTTTTTTATTGATTTCAGAGAGAAGGAGAGAGGGAGAGAGAGATAGAAACATCAATGATGAGAGAGAATCATTGATCGGCTGCCCCCTGCACACCCCCTACTGGGGATCTACCCCACAACCTGGGCATGTGCCCTTAACCCGAATCGAACCTGGGACCCTTCAGTTCACAGGCTGATGCTCTATCCACTGAGCCAAACCGACTAGGGCTGGCCTCCTGTTTTTTATTCATGGATACTATATCATCTCTTCCTCTTTGAAGATATATTTTCCTTTTTAAAAAAGACCCTTTTCTGCCCTCTGCATCATACATTTTCATATTCATTTGCTCTTTTAGTTCTTCCTTTGCTTCCTTTGAATTTCTTTGTTTAGGACTCTGTGCTTTATATATTAGGGATTTTCATAAATTACTTTTTCATATTTAAAAATTTTTTTAATATATATATTTTTAAATTTTACAGAGAGGAAAGGAGAGGGAGAGGGAGATAGAAACATCAATTGGCTGCCTCCTGCACGTCCCCTACTGGGGATTGAGCCCGCAGCCCGGGCCTGTGCCCTGACCAGGAATCCAACTGGTGACCTCCTGGTGCATGAGACTGCACTAAACCAATTGAGCCACACCAGCCAGGTTTATTTTTTTCAGATTTTAAAGGGCATAAAATGTTGCCTGGAAAGCTTTGTGTATATGTTAGGAAGTTAGTAAGTTTAATTAAACTAAGCTTTCCTGTAGTTTCATCAGGTAGTTTTTTGTCTGTCTGTGGCAGACCTCCAAAATGTCAGTGCTGGTAGGTGTTTTTCCCAGGTTGGCTGGTTTCCCCAGATAGGAATACTCCAATTTGCCACCAGGGGATACAAGCCTGGTCCCCCAAATCCTTGAAGGGGTGGGAGTAGGGAGGATAGGGAAGGATGCTAGGGAGCTCACCACTGATTATATCAATAGTCTCTTACTCCCTGAGGTCAGGTGATACTTCTGCCTCCCCCAAGCTAACTGACCCCTGTCCCCAAGGCCTGATCCGGGCTGGCTCGGCCTCTCCAGTCCAGTCTCTAGCCTTCTCTCTGTGTAGGGTGAAAAGTATTCTGGCTCTGTTGGGTGGGGCAGGTGATCTGGGGAATCTAATTGCCCACTTTCAAGATTTTCCATCTGTGTTCCAGTTTTCACCACTGATCCCCATGCCTGCTCCACATTTAGTCCCAGAGCAGAACTTGGGCTGTGCCATTCCTGAGCCTCTCAAGGACACTTTTCTTCCTGCTGACCTCCTGCTTTGTGGCCTCAAACACCAGCTTTGTCCAGAGTGCTTAATCAACTGTAGCTCAAGTCTCAGTTCTCTGGCTCCCCAAATTTTACAAGCATTTCTTGTCCTCTTTGGTTCTCTTTGTCTTCATGGGTTTATGCCTTTTAAAAAATCCTTTACTGCTATTTGTGTTCAACATGCCATATATAGTCAGAACTCATTCCTTTTATTTCCAACTAGAGGCCCAGTGCACGAAATTTATGCACAGGGGCAGGGGTCCCTTAGTCCGGCCTGCACCCTCTCCAATCTGGGACCCCTCGGGGGATGTCCAACTGCCTCTTGCAATCTGGGATCGCTGGCTCCTAACCGCTCGCCTGCCTACCTGCCTGATCGCCCCTAACTGCTCCCCTACCAGCCTGATCGCCCCTAACCGCCTCTGCCTTGCTCCGCACCCAGAACCCAGGATTCCCTCCTCTGGCTGGCCGCAGGCACTCAGGGCCCGGGGCCAGTTTTGCCGGGGCTGACTGCAGCCACAGGGGACCTTGGGCAGGCGGCTTTGCCCGGGCCGCAGCTGCAGGCGCTGGTGCCCAGGACCGCAGGGTGGGCAGCTTGTCCCTCTCCAGGGCTGCAGGCACAGGTGCAGCTGCTGGCACCTGGGACCACATGGTGGGCGGCTTGTCCCTCTCCCAGGCCACAGGCACAGATACAGCCGCTGGCGCCTGAGACCGCGGGGCTGGTGGCTTGTCCCTCTCTCGGGCTGCAGCCGCAGGTGCAGGCCCTGGATCCTGGGACTGTGGGGCGGGTGGCTTGTTCCTCTCCTGGGCCGCAGCCCCAGCCGCTAGCACCAGGGACCATGGGGCATGCGGCTTGTCCCTCTCCCGGGCCACAGCCTCGCTGGTCCCCATTCCTCTCTCACGAGCTCATTTGTGCCTGGCTGGTCCCCATTCTTCTCTCCCCAGTGTTGAGTGTCTGAGCATTTATGGTGTGATGGCATGAGGGTGTGATGACCATTTGCATATTAGTTCTTTATTATATAGGACTAGTGGCTTGGTGCACGAAATTCATACACTTGAGGGTGGGAGTGGTCCCCCAGCCTGGCCTGTGTCCTCTCACAGTGTAGGAGCCCCACGATCGATCACCCTAACGAGGTAGACCTTGCCCACCCATCCGGGGCTCCTCAATGGATTGCCCAAAGAGGTAGGCCACAGCTCGAGGTTCAGCCACTGCAGTGCACGTGGAGCTGCAGGACTCTCAGTGGAAGCTGCACGGAGCAGCCACTGGGACCCACCCCTGTGGCACACACACAGTGTCAACCCCCGTCCAACCAGGTGATGGCTTGTGATGGCATGACGGCGTCACAGCGTGAGAGCATGATGACCATCTAGGCTTTTATTAGTATAGACTAGAGGCCCGGTGCACAAAATTCATGCACAGGGGGGTTGTCCCTCAGCCCGGCCTGCACCCTCTGCAATCTCGGACCCCTTGGGGGATGTCTGACTCACAATCCGGGACCCCTGGCTCCTAACTGCTTGCCTGCCTGCCTGTCTGCCTGATTGGCCCTAACCGCTTCTGCCTGCCAGCCTGATCGCCCCCTAACTGCTCCCCTGCTGACCCAATCGCCCCAACTGCCCTCCCCTGCTGGCCTGGTCCCCCCCAACTGCCCTCCCCTGCCAACCTGGTTGCCCCTAAATGCCCTCCCCTGCCAGCCTGGTTGCCACCAACTGCCCTCCCCCGCAGGCCTGATGGCCCCCAACTGCCCTCCCCTGCCAGCCATCTTGTTGCAGCCATCTTGTGATGACATGAGGAAGTTACACGAGGGCATGAGGACCACCTAGGCTTTTATTAGTATAGATTGCTGTGTAGTATTGCATTTCATGAATATACCCATATTTGTTTATTGATGGACATTTGTGCTGTTCACAATTTTTGACCATCACGGATTAAACTGCTATGAACATTTTTACATAGATATTTTTTGAGGATATATACATTTATTTCTCTTGGTTTTATATCTAGAATGAAATTGCTGGGTCATAGGATGTCTAACTTTAGTAGAATTTGTCAGACAGTTTTCTCAAGTAGTTATATTATTTTGCATTCCTGTTAAGTATCTGCTCAAGTATTTTGTCCATTTTTAATTGATTTATCTGTCATTATTGATTTATAGATGTTTTAACAAATGTATTCTGGATATGAGTTCTTTGTCAGATATGGTCAATTTATCTTTTTATTTTATTAATGTTCTTTTGATAAGGTGAACTCTAAATTTTGATGAAATAAAATTTATTATTTTTTCATAGTGTATATGTCTTATTGAATCTTTGCCTACTCTGGGTCATGAAAAATGCTATTCTGTGCTTTAGTATAGAAGCTTTTATAATTTTTAGCTTACACTAATATAAATTAATTTTTGTATATGGTATGGGGCAGGGAGCAAGTTCTATTTTGTTGTTTCATTTTTGTTGTCCACTTGTTCTAGCACCATTTATTGAAAATAACTTCCTTTCCTCACTGAAATGCATGATTTCTTTGTTGAAGCTCAATTGATCTTATATTTGTGTATTTATTGCTATACTTCTATTCTTCTCTATTGATTTAGCATCTATGGTTATGCCAATACCACACTATTCTACTTACTCACTATATAGCACTTCTTGAATGTAATAGACTTTTATTTGACAAATAAAATAAACCTGGAAAAAAGAAAATAGTCTTAATCTTTTTTATTCTTTTGAAGTTTAGGCATCTTTTTCTATGATGCTGCAATGGTAAATTTTATATACTAACTTGGTGAGGCTTCGGTGCTCAGTTGTTTGGTCAAACACCAGTTTAGATGTTATTATGTTTTGTTTTTAATCTTTTTCTTTTATTGATTTTAGAGAGGGTGGAAGGGAGAGAGAGAGAGAAACATCAATCAGTTGCCTCCCATATGCACCCTGATTAAGTACCCTGACCAGAAATTGAACACTTAGATATGTGTGGTGACCAGAAATCAAACCTTAGACCTTCTGGGGCAAGGGACAAACACTCCAACCAACTGAGCCATACCAGCCAGGGCTAGATGTTATTCTGAAGGTAAATGTGATTAACATTTACAATCAGTAGACTTTAAGTAAAGCAGATTGTCCTTCATAATGTGGGTAGGCTTCATCCAATCAGTTGAAGGCCTGAAGAGCAAAAACTTAGGTTTCTTGGAAAATTAGGAATTCTGCCTCAAGACTGTAACATAGAAATCCTGCCCAAGTCTCCAACTTGTTGGCCTGCTCTATGGATTTCAGACTCAAGATGGAAACACCAGCTCTTACTCGAATTTCCAGCCTGCCAGCCTACCCTACAAATTTCAAACTCGCCAGGCCCCACAATAACATAAATCAATTCTTTTTTTCCCCATTGTTTTTCAAATATATTTTTATTATAGTAAAAATATGTATATAGTTAACATAAAGTTTACCGTGTTAACCATCTTAAGTGTACAATTTAGTGGCAGTAAGTGCATTCACACTGTTGTACAACCATCACTACCATCCATCTCCAGAATGTTCTTCAATTTCTCAAACTGAAACTCTGTCTCATTAAACAATCACTCTATATTCCTCCCTTCCCCAGCCCCTAGCAACCACTATTCTACTGTCTGTCTCTATTGCTTTGCCTATTCTAGGTGCCTCATAGAAGTGGAACCTACAAAATTTGTCCTTTTGTGCCTGGCTTATTTCACTTAGAATATCTTTAAGATTCATCCATGTTGTAGCATGCGTCAGAATTTTATTCCTTTTTAAGACTGAATTATATCCTACTGTATATATGCATCACATTTGTTTATCTATACAGTGGACATTTTATGTTCTGAATTCTACTCTAAATAAGCCAATTCTTTGATATCTATCTTCTATCTACTATCTATCTATCTATTTATCTATCTATCTATCTATCTATCTGTCATCTGTCATCTATCTAATCTCTACGTCTGTCTCTCTATCTCTAACCCTATAGCTACTAGTATATTCTGTTTCTCTGGAGAATCCCTACTGATTCAGCTGCTTTAAAGGTTTTCTCTCTGGACTTTTCTGAGCTTCTTTCACACCAGCCCACTTGGCCTTGAAAAGCTTTGCTGGTTTCTTTCCCCAGAACAGTCCCTCTGTCACAGACCCAATCCTTTATCCAGCTGTTCCAACATTTGCCAAAAATCCCCAGAGAGAAGAAAAATTGCTGATTTCTGCTTATCTACGATGGATCCTTCATTCACTGCAATTTAATTTCTTGAGATTTTATTCTTTACATTCCATAGCTCTGTGATGACTTTAAAATATGAATTTTTAGTTTGTCTTTTTGTACATAATTGTTATGGAAGGAAAATGGTCTGCCATGACTCTCAAATTCTTCAGGTATGGAATTTGGACCTTTTAAGATAGAAATCAGATCTTGTGCTTTCCTGCTTAGTACTTCCCATACTTCCCTTCATACTTACCATGGACTTGACCTCATCGCCCTGGGTGACCTGTTCTCTGCTCACCATTCTACACTGACTTTTTTTTTTACAATAAACAAAATAAATCCATTACCAGATTGTAGACATAAAATAATTAGCCATTTACATGCAAAAAACATTAATATTTCAAAAAACAATTTTAAATATAATAACATTACATGCAATAAGCATTAATATTTCAAGAAAAAAAGATTTTAAATCTATCTATACTAATAAAAGGATAATATGCTAATTAGACTGGGAGACCTTCAAACATCCTTCCGGACAAAGCCATGGTGGCAGAGCCGAGGCAGAGGTGGTTAGGGGCAATCAGGCCAAAAGGGGAGGGCAGTTGGGAGTGATCAGGCCAGTGGGAGTGGGTTTGGGGGTGAGCAGGCTGGCAGGAGGGGCCAGTTGGGCCAAGCAGGCTGGCAGTCTATTTTTATAGCAATACTAGAGACCCCATGCACAAATTCGTGCACGGGTGGGGGACGGCCGCCCTGGCCCCAATCAGGGTGGAAGGTTGGCCAGCTGGCCCACCCTAGGCCCAATCAGGGCTGGGCCAGCGGGGGTAAGGGCTGAGGGCAATTGGCCGATGGGGATGGGTGGCCAATTGGGGGCAGGGCCAGCCATGGGAAGGGGCAGTGGGCTGACTGGACCCACCCTAAATGGGGTGGGGGGGCCAGTGGGGGATCAGCAGCCAAGGCAGGGGTTATGGGAGGTTGGCCTACCAGCCTCACCCCCAATTGGTGGGGGGAGGCGATCAGGGGCAAAGCTGGCTGGGGAGGGGCCGTGGGCCATTTGGGGTGGTGGGGGACCATTGCAGATGGGGCCGATTGGGGGGAGGGTCTGCAGGCAGTTGGCCGGCCAGCCCCGCCCCTGATCGGGGTTGGGGGGCCAATTTGGGGTGGGGCCGGGCAGGAAGAGGGGCTGCAAGAAATTGGCCAGCCGACCTGCCCCCTATTGGGGTAGGGGGGCAATCAGGGGTGGAGCCAGCCAGGGGAGGGGCAGTGGGCCAATCAGGGACAGGGTTGGCCAGGGGAGGGAGACATGGGGGGCGGCTGTCCAGCCCCACACCCCCATCAGGCAGGTTCGCTGGCCTCAGAGGGCATCATAGCGACCAGTTGTTACGGCGTTACAGTCGCTGGCTTTTTATATATAAACTAGAGACCTGGTGCACAAAAATTTGTGCACTCGGGGGGGGGGGGGCGGGAGGAGGGTCCCTCAGCCCAGCCTGTGCCCTCTCGCAGTCTGGGACCCCTCAGGGGATGACCACCTGCTGGCTTAGGCCCTCTCCCCAGGGGATTGGGCCTAAGATGGCAATCAGACATCCCTCTGGCAGCCCAGCAGCCCTCGGGGGATGTCCACTTGCTAGCAGGGAGCAGGCCTAAACTGCAGTAGGACATCCTTAGCACTGCTGAGGAGGCAGGAGAGGCTCCCACCACCGCCACTGTACTGGCAGCCATCAGCCTGGCTTGTGGCTGAGCAGAGCTCCTCCCATGTTGAGAGCCCCCTGACCACCAGAGGGCAGCTCCTGCATTGAGCGTCTGCCCCCTGGTGGTCAGTGTGTGTCATAGTGACCAGCCATTCCCAATTGTTCTGCTGTTAGGGTCAGTTTTCATATTACCCTTTTACTATATAGGATAGAGGCCTGGTGCACGGGTAGGGGCCAACTGGTTTGCCTTGAAGGGTGTCCCCGACCAGGGTGGGGGTCCCGCTTGGGTGCCTGGCCAGCCTGGATGAGGGGATGATGGCTGTTTGCAGCTGGTCACACCCCCTTCAGGGTGGGGGTCCCCACTGGGGTGCCTGGCCAGTCTGGGTGAGGGGCTGAGGGCCGTTTTCAGGCTGGCGGATGACTGAAGCTCCCAACCTCTCCTTTTTTTCTTTTTTTTTTTATTCTGGGTTTTATTTACCTTCTATTGCTGTCACTGGAACTGAGAGCCAGCTTTAGCTCTGAGGCTCGGCTCCAGATCTGAGACTTTGGCTGCTGAAAGCAGGTATCTGGGTTTGTTTGGCTTCTATAATTGAAACACTGTTGCAGCTCCAGCTCTGAGGCCCAGCTGGCTGAAAGCAGGTTTCTGGGGTTTGTTTAGCTTCTATAATTGCAACATTGTTTCTTAGAGTGCAGCTCAGAGGCCGGCAGCGGCAGGCAGGGAACCTTGGCTTCCTCCATCACTGGAGCAAGCAAGCCTCCTGTTCGCTTCAAGCTGCCTGGCTGCCGGCCGCCATCTTGGTTGGCAGTTAATTTGCATATCGCCCTGATTAGCCAATGTGAAGTGTGTCAGAGGTTTGGTTAATTACCATGTTTCTCTATTATTAGATAGGATAGATAACACTGGCATGATACTGTAGCTTTATAGTCAGTGTTGAAATCTGAGTAGTGTAAACCCCCATCCAGGTTCTTCTTTAAGATTGTTGAGGCTTGCCCAACAGTATGGTTCTGTTGGTTGAGCGTCATCCCATGCACTGGGAGGTGGCTAGCTCAATTACCCATTAGGGTACATGCCTGGGTTGTAGGCTCAGTCCCCAATAGGAGGCATCTCCCTCTCCCTTTTTCTCTCTGAGATGAATAAAAACATTTTTCAAGATAAAATAAAAGATTGTTGTGGCTCTTCTAGAAGCTTTGACTCTTCCCAGACATCTTAGAATCAACTGTTCTGTTCTATAAACAAGCTTGCCTTGTGTTTACTACTTCCCCTTCTTCCAGTGGGACAGTTTCGCAAGCAACTTGAGGCAAACTTTCTAATACAATCCCCAGCTACCTATGTTGGCCAGAATTCAGCAAAAATCTAATAGGGGGCAATTGTCAGGCAGGAAATCCCAACCACAGACATTGGGGTTTCCTCAGATTTTAATCACATATGTCACACACACAAACACACACACACACACACACACACACACACACGCACTGGAATTGCTACCAGAACCTGCTTAGAGACATTTTATATACAATGTAGACATATAACACAATCTTTTTAAACAGAAAGCAGAGCCTGTGTTCTCCCTGTTTGATACTACCCACAGCTCACTTCACACATAAAATCGAAATTTCTTCCAGTAAGCTTCTAGGCTCTATGTGATCTGCCTCTTTCCCAGCCTCTGAGCATACTTAGTAGCACTCCCATTGCCACATGCCAGTCCTACTTATCTTCTTTCTCTTATAGAGACAAGCCTGACTCCTTCCTGCCTCAGAGTCTGTACCTGCTGTTCTGCTTAGAACTCTCTTCCTGATTTTTCAATGATTCTCTCTTTCATGAACTTCAAGACACAGTTCCAGTGAGGGCTTTCCTGGGTCACTCTGTCCTAAGTCCCTCTTCCTGCTCCCCCAATTTTATTGTGTGGTGTGTTGTTGTTTTTTTCCACAATGTTAACCAATACCTAAAATTGTGCTGTCCAGAACAGTAGCCACTAAACACATGTGGAAAATTAAATTTAAAATAATTATAATTAAATAGAAAATTGAGTTCTTCAATTGTACTAGGCACATTTTAAGTGTTCAATAGCCACATATTGCTAGTTGTTACCACATTAGACAGACTAGCTTATAGAACACTACTATCACTGCTGGAAGTTCTATTAAATAGCACTGACCTAGAACTATCATATTGCTTTACTTTTTACCCTTTTTATGTCCTCTCAATATAATGTAAATTTTATGGTTTAGCACCACTATCCAGGAGAAAAGCTTCACCAAGACAGGAACAAATACGCAAGTCCTGGCCATAGCAATCAGCCAAGAAGAAAAAATAAAAGGCATGAAATTAGAAAGAAAGAAGTAAAACTGTCATTATTTGCAGATAACATGATACTATATATACAGAACCCTAAGATTCTACCAAAAATACTAAAACTCATAAGTGAATTCAGTAAAGTAGGATACAAAATAAATATTCAGAAACCAGTTGCATTCTTATACATTAACTAGAGGCCCGGTGCACGAAATCTGTGCACAGGAAGGGGGGTCCCTGAGCCTGGCCTGCACCCTCTCGAAATCTGGGACCACTCAGGGGATGTCCAACTGCCTGTTTAAGCCTGATCCCTGCAGGCCTAAACTGGCAGTTGGACATCCCTCTCACAACCCAGGACCGCTGGCTCCTAACCACTCACCTGCCTGCCTCCATGAGTGTCCCTAACCACTGTGCATGCCTGCCTGATCTCCCCTAACTGCTTGCCTGTCTGCCTGATTGCCACTAACCACCTCTGCCTTAGACCCCGCCGCCATGGCTTCGTCAGGAAGGATGTCCAGAAGGTTGTTCAGTTGTCAGGTCTAATTAGCATATTACTTTTTAATTACTATGATAATGAACTATCAGAAAGAGAAACTAAGAAAACAATCCTCTTTACAAATGCATCAAAAAATAACATAAAATACCTAGGAATAAATTTAACCATGGAGGTAAAAGACTTGTACTCAGAAAATTATAAGATACTGAAGAAAGAAACTAAAGAAGATACAAATACATGCAAGCATATTCTGTAATTATGGATAGAAAGAACTAGCATTATTAAAATGTCCATACTACCCAAAGCAATCTATAGACTCAATGCAATCGATATCAAAATACCAATGGCGTAGTTCACAGAACTAGAACAAATAATTCAAAAGACCCCAAATGGTACTGCCCTAGCCAGTTTGGCTCAGTGGATAGAGTGTTGGCCTGCAGTCTGAACGGTCTCAGATTCTATTCCAGTCAAGGGCATATGCCCGGGTTGCAGGCTCGATCTCCAGTAAGGGTGTGCAGGATGCAGCCAATCACTGATTCTCTCTCATCATTGATGTTTCTATCTCTCTCTCCCTATTGCTTCCTCTCTGAAAATCAAAAAATATATATTTTTTTAAAAACACAGCAGCATAGTACTGGAATAAAAATGGATGTAGAGTAATGGAATAGAATAGAGAGCCCAGAAATAAACTCACATCTAAATGGTCAATTAATATTTAACAAAGGAGGCAAGACAGTCTATTCAGTAAATGGTGTTGGAAAATTTGAACAAGTACATGCAAAACATGAAACTAGACTAGCTTCTTACACCATATACAAGAATAAACTCAAAATGTATTAAAGTCTTAAATATAATATTCAAAACCATAAAACTCTTAGAAGAAAACATAATAATATCTCTGACATTTCTCTTACCAATAATTTTTCTTTTTTTAATTAAATCTTTATTATTCAGATTATTACATTTGTTCCTCTTTTTTCCCCCATAACTTCCCTCCTCCCAGTTCCTGCCCCACCCTCCGCCCTCACTCCCTACCCACTGTCCTCATCCATAGGTGCACGATTTTTGTCCAGTCTCTTCCCGCATCTCCCACACCCCTTCCCGCCCCCCGCAAGAATAGTCAGTCCATTCCCTTTCTATGTCCCTGATTCTATTATAATCACCAGTTCATTCTGTACATCAGATTATTTATTCACTTGATTCTTAGATTCACTTGTTGATAGATGCATATTTGTTGTTCATAATTTGTATCTTTACCTTTTTCTTCTTCTTCCTCTTCTTAAAAGATACCTTTCAGCATTTCATATAATACTGGTTTAGTGGTGATGAACTCCTTTAGCTTTTCCTTATCTGTGAAGCTCTTTCTCTGACCTTCAATTCTGAATGATAGCTTTGCTGGATAAAGTAATCTTGGTTGTAGGTTCTTGGTATTCATCACTTTGAATATTTCTTGCCACTCCCTTCTGGCCTGCAAAGTTTCTGTTGAGAAATTAGCTGACAGTTGTATGGGTACTCCCTTGTAGGTAACTGACTTTCTCTTGCTGCTTTTAAGATTCTCTCTTTGTCTTTTGCTCTTGGAATTTTAATTATGATGTGTCTTGGTGTGGTCCTCTTTGGATTCCTTTTGTTTGGGGTTCTCTGCGCTTCCTGGACCTGTAAGTCTATTTCTTTCACCAGGTGGGGGAAGTTTTCTGTCATTATTTCTTCAAATAGGTTTTCAATATATTGCTCTCTCTCATCTTCTGGCACCCCTATAATTCTGATGTTGGTACGCTTGAAGCTGTCCCAGAGGCTCCTTACACTATTTTTGTATTCTTTTTTCATTTTGCTTTTCCGGTTGGGTGTTTTTTGCTTCTTCGCATTTCAAATCTTTGACTTGATTCTTGTGCTCCTCTTGTCTGCTGTTGGGTGTCTGTATAATATTCTTTATTTCAGTCAGTGTATGCTTAATTTCTAGTTGGTTCTTTATCACAACATCGAGGGTCTCATTATATTTCTTGTAGATCTCATTAAGTTTATCAGCAGTTTCTAGAAAATTATTGAAAGACCTTAAAAGTGCGGTTTTGAGCTCTATATCCTCCAATTCTGACATTTGTGTCCTGTTTCTTTGTCTCCACATTTTTTATGCTTTCTTGGTGCACCCCCTTGTGGCCTTTCTGCCCAGTCTTGTTGTAGTTAAGCCTTGATTGTTGTATGTAATACTGGGTGGGATTTGACCTCCAGGCCAACTGGCTGTGAGAATCAGCTGTGTGTGCAGTGGGAGAACTTCTGTCCTCTAGGGAGGTGCTAATCTAGCCTTTGCCTGAGGCTATCCGGCAAATGCCTCTGTGCAGGGCTTGGGCGGGGCAGGTCCCAGGGGATCTACAGGGCAGGCGGAGCGAGCAGTTAAGGCTGCTCTCAGTCTCGTCGCCAGGGGCTCTGACTCTTAGAGTCCCAGCAACTGCTGCAAACCTAGGAGAGAAAGCTGCCTTCGAGTTCCGACTGAAGCCAGACAGTCCCGCTTCTCCCGTTTGAGTCTGGGTCCCTAGAGACTCACCCAGATCTGGAGCTCAGAGTCTGGGACTCCCTCCCTATTGAAAACAACAACTGTGCCCTCAGCTGCCAGCCTGCTCCGCGAGCACCTCTGCACCTTAGTATTTTACTTCAGCACTGCGCCTCCTCTGAGTCTCAGTATGCTATTCTCTTTCCTCCTAGTTGTAGAACTTCCACTCAGCCAGTGTTCCTGTGGTTCTGGATGATGTCCGTTCCATCTTTTAGTTGTATTTTTGAGTATAATATCATGTCATCTGCAAATAAGGACAGTTTTACTTCTTCTTTTCCAATTTGGATGCCTTTTATTTCTTCTTCTTCTCTGATTGCAATGGCTAATACTTCCAGTACTATGTCGAACAGGAGTGGTGAGAGTGGGCATCCCTGTCTTGTTTCTGTTCTTAGGGGAAATGGTGTTAGTTTATGTCCATTGAGTATGATGTTGGCTGTGGGTTTGTCATATATGGCTTTTATTATGTTGAGGAATGATCCTTCTATTCCCACCTTGCTGAGAGTTTTTATCAAAAATGGGTGTTGAATTTTGGCAAACGCTTTTTCTGCATCAATTGATATGACTATGTGGTTTTTTTCCTTCAATTTGTTTATGTAATGTATCACGTTTATTGATTTGCGGATATTGTACCATCCTTGCATCCCTGGGATAAATCCTACTTGGTCATGGTGTATGATCTTTCTGATGTACTGCTGGATCTGATTTGCTAAAATTTTGTTGAGGATTTTGGCATCTATGTTCATGAGGGATATTGGCCTATAATTCTCTTTCATTGTGTTGTCTTTACCTGGTTTTGGTATTAGGATGATGCTGGCTTCACAGAATGAGCTTGGAAGTGTTCCTTCCTCTTGGATTTTTTGTAGTAGTCTGAGGAGGATAGGTTTTAGTTCTTCCTTGAATGTTTGGTAAAACTCCCCTGTGAAGCCATCTGGTCCTGGGCTTTTGTTTGCTGGAAGCTTTTTGATGACTGCTTCAATTTCTTCCATAGTTATTGGCCTGTTGAGATTTTTAGATTCTTCCTGATTGAGTTTTGGAATGTTGTATTTTTCTAGGAATATGTCCATTTCCTCCAGGTTGTCTAGTTTGTTGGAGTAAAGTTATTCATAGTATTTTTTAACAATCATTTGTATTTCTGTGGGGTTTGTTGTTATTTCGCCTCTATCATTTCTGATTTTGTTTATTTGGGTCCTCTCTCTTTGCTTCTTGGTGAGCCTGGCTAGAGGTTCATCAATCTTGTTTATCCTTTCAAAGAACCAGCTCTTGGTTTCATTGATTTTCTGTACTGTTTTTTTTTGGTCTCTATGTCATTTATTTCTGCTCTAATCTTTATTATCTCCTTCCTTCTGCTCACTCTGGGCTTTTCTTGTTGCTCTCTTTCTAATTCTTTGAGCTGTAGAGTTAGATGATTTACTACCATTTTTTCTTGTTTGTTGAGGTAGGCCTGTAGAGCTATAAACGTCCCTCTCAGGACTGCTTTCATTGTGTCCCACAGGTTTTGGATTGTTGCGTTTTCATTATCATTAGTTTCCAGGATGTTTTTAATTTCTTCTTTGATCTCATTGGTAACCCAATCAATATTTAATAACATGCTATTCAGCTTCCAAGTGTTTGAGTATTTTGAGTTGTTTTTATTGTAGTTTATTTCTAATATTATGCCTTTGTGGTCTGAGAAGATGCTTGGTATGATTTCAATCTTCTTGAATTTGTGGAGACTTTGTTTGTGACCCAATATGTGGTCTATTTTTGAATATGTCCCATGAGCACTTGAGAAGAACGTATATTTTGTGGCTTTGGGGTGAAGTGTTCTGAAGATGTCAATTAAGTCCATCTGATCTAGTGAGTCATTTAGGATTGCTGTTTCTTTGCTGATTTTTTGTCTATTGGATTTATCCAGTGATGTCAGTGGTGTATTAAAGTCCCCTACTATGATTGTATTGTTGTCGATCTCTCCCCTGATATCTTCCAGGAGTTTTCTTATGTATGTGGGTGCTCCTGCATTGGGTGCATATATGTTTATCAGGGTTATATCCTCTTGTTGTATTGATCCCTTTAGTATTATGAAGTGGCCTTCCTTATCTCTTGTTATGGCCTTCACTTTGAGGTCTATTTTGTCCGATATAAGTATTGCTACCCCAGCTTTTTTTTCATTTCCATTTGCCTGAAAGATATTTTTCCATCCCTTCACTTTCAGTCTGTGTGAGTCCCTTCTAATGAGGTGGGTCTCTTGTAGACAGCAAATGTATGGGTCATGTTTTTTATCCATTCAGCCACTTGATGTCTTTTGATTGGGCCATTTAGTCCATTTATGTTTAAAGTTATTATTGAAAGGTACTTGTTAGTAGCCATTTCTATTTTTTTGTGGCTGTTTTCTTTCTGGGCTTTTTATTTCTTCTTTTTACACCAGTCCCTTTAGCATTTCTTGCATTGCTGGCTTGGTGGTGATAAACTCCCTTAGCCTTTTTTTGTCAGTGAAGCTTCTTATTTCCCCTTCAATTTTGAATGATAGCCTTGCTGGGTAGAGTATTCTTGGATTCAGTCCTTTGCTTTGCATCACTTTGTAAATTTCTGTCCATTCTTTTCTGGCCTGATGTGTTTCTGTTGAGAAATCGTTTGATAATCTGATGGGGGATCCTTTGTAGGTAACTCTCTGCTTCTCTCTTGCAGCCTTTAAGATTCTCTCTTTGTCTTGTACATTTGCCATCGTTATTATGATGTGTCTTTGTGTGGGTCTTTTGGGGTTCATCTTGCCTGGGACTCTCTGTACTTGTGTAACTTTTTTCTTCCCCATATCTGGGAAGTTTTCTGTCATTATTTCTTCAAATAGATTTTCTAATCCTTGCTGCTCTTCTTGTCCTTCTTGCAGCCCTATTATGCGTATGTTACTTCGTTTCATGTTGTCCTGAAGCTCCCTTAAGCTCTCCTCCTGTTTTTTAATTTTTTTCTCCAGTTGCTGTTCAGATTGAGCTTGTTTCGCTGCCTTACCTTCTAACTCACTAATTTGGTCCTCTGCTTCTTCTAGTCTGCTGTTGAAACTTTCGATGGTGTTTTTGATTGTAGCTATATCACTTTTCATTTCTTCCTGATTCTTACATAGGTTGTTGATTTTCTCATCCATCCGGTGAATGAATTGTACAACCATTAGTCTGAATTCTTTTTCTGTCATGTTGCATGCTTCAACTTCATTAATTTCCTTTCTTGGTGATTCCTCATTGTCTTTCCTCTGGGTGTTGTGTCGTCTCTTCATTCTGATTATCTCCCAATGGTTCAAACGTCGAGTTGCGTGGGCCTGGGCCGTGTGCAGTGGGAGCCTCCCACCACCCTAGTGTCACTGAAGAGCTCTGACACTAAGCTGTGTGGTTGTTGTTGGTTGGTGGGAACCAGGCTCGCTCTGAGTCAGTTTTGCCAGCGCTCAATGTGGCCTCCTACGTGCCCTTAGAATCAGGAACCCTACCTGCACCGTGTTGAAAACCAGAGCCCCCTAGCATGTGCCAGGAGTCAGAGTTCCCCAAGAGACCAGTATCAGAGTCTCTGTTGCTTCGCTCGACCTCGCCTTGATAATCAGGGTCCCTGTGTGCCCTTGCATCAGGAATTGGATTCACTGGCTCTTAGTATGAATGCACAGGGAATCAGGATCTCAGGCGCAGGTGATAGAAACACAGTCAAGTCACTGGTGCTTGGTGCTGCCTCCTGCCCCGAGAAATGGGGTCCCTGGGCCTGTGCTAAGCGGACAAATTCCCATTTGTGCATTTGCTCCCAGCCCAGGGCTCCGAAGCCCTTAGTGTGTGTAGGATCAGTTCCAAGGTGCTCGCGCACTTCCAGGCCAAAGTTCCTGCAGTGCTGAGGCCCGGGCAAGGGGTGGGTCTGTCAGTTAGTTACTCTGGCGCTGCCCACAAGCCTGCGGGAAGGGGGGATGGGCTCTGTTACTCAGGGATCTGCAGCGGGGATCTCTGAACTTTTGGTATCCGCAGGTCTGTAGCTGTGGTCACAGGTCTCTGTCCCCAGTGGCTGCAGGGTCCTGGTATGTGTCTGAGATCAGACTGGGGCGGGGGGGGGTTGCTGAGGCCAGGATCCTAGTCTCAAGCAGCTCTGTTTCCCAAGATGGTGTGGTCGCTGTGCCTCTGCTGGCCGCCCAGGAGTGTCCGCACCAAGAGCGAGACTTCGCCGCCTAAGACTGCCCGGTTTAGCAGCCCTTTAGAAGACCTGCAGAATCTAACTGTCCCTAGCTCATACACACACACCACACACGTCCACACACTCCTCTATCACTTCCTTGCGCTCTCACACTCTCTCCCTCCCTACTTTCCTGCTGGTCGCCATTTTCCCTTCCTTCATTAATCTTTTAGTTGTATTTTTGAAGTGGTTGTCCTAGGCAGCAAACTCCGGTGTTAACCTATGCCGCCATCTTGGTTTCTCTCCCAATAATTTTTCTGACATATATCATTGGGCATGGGAAACAAAAATATATATAACTAAAATGAAAATTTTGCACAGCAAAGGAAACCAACAATAAAACAAAAGACAACCAGGAGAAACCAAGATGGCTACATAGGTTAACGCCGGAGTTTGCTGCCTCGAACAACTAGAAGATGGAACGGACATCATCCAGAAGATTCAAAAATGCAACTAGAAGATGGAACAGACATCATCCAGAACCACAGGAAGGCTGGCTGAGTGGAAGTTCTACAACTAGGAGGAAAGAGAATAGCATACCGAGACTCAGAGGAGGCGCAGTGCTGAAGTAAAATACTAAGGTGAGGAGAGCATGCGGAGCGGGCTGGCAGCTGAGGGCGCGGTTGTCTGTTTCAATCAGGAGGGAGTCTCAGACTCTGAGCTCCAGATCCGGGCGAGTCTCTAGGGACCCAGACTCAAACGGGAGAAGCGGGACTGTCTGGCTACGGTCCCTCCGAGGTTTGCAGCAGTTGCTGGGACAGAGAGGCAGAGCCCCTGGGGACGGACTGAGAGCAGCCATAACTGCTCCCTCCGCCCGCCCTGTTGAGCCCGCCCCGCCCAAGCACTGCGCAGAGCCATTTGCCTGATCGCCTCAGGCAAAGGCTAGATTAGCAGCTCCCTAGAGGACAGAAGTTTTCCACAGAGCTGATTCTCACAGCCAGTCGGCCTGGTGGTCAAATCCCTCTAGTATTAACTACAACAATTAAGGCTTAACTAGAACAAGACTGCCCACAAAGACCACAAGGGGGTGCACCAAGAAAGCATAAAAGATGCGGAGACAAAAAAACATGACAGAAATGGAGGATATAGAACTAAAAAACGCAATTTTGAGGGCTTGCAATAATGTGCTAGAAGCTGCCAATAAACTTGATGAGAGCCTCACGAAATCTAATGAGACCCTCGATGCTGTGATAAAGAACCAATTAGAAATTAAGCATACACTGACTGAAATAAAGAATATTATACAGACACCCAATAGCAGACCAGAGGAGCACAAGAATCAAGTCAAAGATTTGAAATACGAAGAAGCAAAAAACACCTAACCGGAAAAGCAAAATGAAAAAAGAATCCAAAAATATGAAAATAGTGTAAGGAGCCTCTGGGACAGCTTCAAGCGTACAAACATCAGAATCATAGGGGTGCCAGAAGATGAGAGACAGCAAGATATTGAAAACCTATTTGGGTATATGTTCATTTTTTGATGACATTACAGGAACTTTTATAATATTGGATCCCTAAAAATTGAGTAAATTCCCAGATGTTATTCATTTTCTAAATAATTATTTGCTTTGTATTATAGGCCTTGTCTTAGCAATGAAAATCCAAAAGAGATAGTCCCTGTTTGTTTAAAAATGAAGAATATATAAAAAGTGTATCTAAAGCATAGTTCCTGTTGAGTTTTTAACTTTTAAAACAAGTATTTGTCTGCCTTCAAAAATATTTAGAACCTCTAGCAAATAGTTGGTTTCTTTGAGTGTCAGGTTGCATAAGATTTTCTGCTGGTTATATATTCAAAATTTATATTGAAATTAGTATAAGGAAAAGATTACCTATGGTTTGAAAGATGTTAAACTTGAAGCAAAATAACTAACAGTGAGTATTAATTATGTATATAAGTCTCTATAGGAACTTATACAGCATTTCTTAACTTGTATATGTGATAGCAGTGGATGTGTAAATCTTAATTGTACTAAGTTCTTTATATCTGTAAAATATTTTTCTTTCATTCTCAAGTTGCTATTTATGTACAAATCATGTGTATCAGCTCCATGTATTTTAAGATTTTGGACTCTTAAAGTGTTATACAATTCAGGCACTATTCTAATACCATCTAAAGTAAAAATTAAAAATGTGTATATATTATGGAAAAAAAAAAAAAAGAAAACCTATTTGAAGAAATAATGGCAGAAAACTTCTCCCACCTGGTGAAAGAAATGGACTTACAGGTCCAAGAAGCGCAGAGAACCCCAAACAAAAGGAATCCAAAGAGGACCACACCAAGACACATCATAATTAAAATGCCAAGAGCAAAAGACAAAGAGAGACTCTTAAAAGCAGCAAGAGAAAGAGACTCAATTACCTACAAGGGAATACCCATACGACTGTCAGCTGATTTCTCAACAGAAACTTTGCAGGCCAGAAGGGAGTGGCAAGAAATATTCAAAGTGCTGAATACCAAGAACCTACAACCAAGATTACTTTATCCAGCAAAGCTATCATTCAGAATTGAAAGTCAGACAAAGAGCTTCACAGATAAGGAAAAGCTAAAGGAGTTCATCACCACTAAACCAGTATTATATGAAATGCTGAAAGGTATCCTTTAAGAAGAGGAAGAAGAAAAAGGTAAAGGTACAAATTGTGAGCAACAAACATGCATATATCAACAAGTGAATCTAAGAATCAAGTGAATAAATAATCTGATGTACAGAATGAACTGGTGATTATAATGAATCAGGGACATAGAAAGGGAATGGACTGACTATTCTTGGGGGGGAAAGGGGAGTGGGAGATGCAGGAAGAGACTGGACAAAAATCGTGCACCTATGGATGAGGACAGTGGGTGGGGAGAGAGGGCCAAGGGTGGGGCGGGAACTGGGAGGAGGGTAGTTATGGGGGGGGGGGGGAAGAGGAACAAATGTAATGTGAACAATAAAGATTTAATTTTTTTTTTAAAAAATGGGCAAAGGACCTGAATAGACTCTTAAAGAAAGAGGACGTACAGATGGCCAATAGACCTATTAAAAGATTATCAACATCACTAAATTGTCAGAGAAATGCAAATAAAAACCACATTAAGAATGAGATATCACCTCACACCTGTCAGAGTGGCTGTCATCAACAAATCAACATACAACAAGTGCTGGCGAGGATGCGGAGAAAAAGGAACCCTCTTGCACTGCTGGTGGGAATGCAGACTGGTGCAGCTGTTATGGAAAACAGTATGCAGTTTCCTCAAAAAATTAAAAATGGAACTCCCACTTGACCCAGTGATCCCACTTGTAGAAATATATCCCAAAAAATCAGAAACACCAACCAGAAAGAATATATGCACCCCTATGTTCATAGCAGCACAATTTACAATAGCTAAGATTTGGAAACAGCCTAAGTGCCCATCAGAAAATGAGAGGATTAAAAAACATAGCACATCTACACAATGGAATATTACACTGCTGTAAAAAAGAAGGAACTCTTACCATTTTCAACAGCATGGATGGACCTGGAGAGCATTATGCTAAGTGAAATAAGCCAGTCAGAGAAAGATAAATATCACATGATCTCACTCATTTGTGGAATATAATGAACAACATCCTATCTAATAATAGACAAACATGGTAATTAACCGTACCTCTGACATGCTTCCCATTGGCTAATCAGGGCGATATGCAAATTAACTTCCAACCAATATGGCGGCCTGCAGCCAGGGAGCTGAAGTGAACAGGAGGCTTGCTTGCTCCAGTGATGGAGGAAGCCAACGTTCCCCGCCTGCCACTGCCAGCCTCTGAGCTGCACTCTAAGCAACTATGTTGCAATTATAGAAGCTAAAGAAGCTCCAGAAACCTGCTTTCAGCAAGCTGGGCCACAGAGCTTAGAGCAGCAGTGATGGCAACAATGTTTCAATTATAGAAGCTAAAAATACCCCAGATACCTGCTTTCAGCCAGCCACAGCCTCAGAGCTGGAGCTGGCTCTCAGCTCCAGTGACAGCTATAGAAGGTAAATAAATCCCAGAATAAAAAAAAGAAAAAAAGGAGAGGTTGGGAGCTTCAGTCATCCACCAGCCTGAAAACGGCCCTCAGACCCTCACCCAGACTGGCCAGGCACCCCAGTGGGGACCCCCACCCTGAAGGGGGTGTGACCAGCTGCAAACAGCCATCATCCCCTCATCCAGGCTGGCCAGGCACCCCAGTGGGGACCCCCACCCTGAAGGGGGGTGTGACCAGCTGCAATCAGCCATCAGCCCCTCACTGAGGCTGGCCAGGCACCCAAGCGGGACCCCCACCCTGATCCTGGACACCCTTCAGGGCAAACCAGCCGGCCCCCATCCATGCACCAGGCCTCTATCCTATATAGTAAAAGGGTAATATGAAAACTGATCCTAACAGCAGAATGACTGGGAATGGCTGGTCACTATGACACACACTGACCACCAGGGGGCAGATGTTCAATGCAAGAGCTGCCCTCTGGTGGTCAGGTCGCTCTCAACATGGGAGGAGCTCTGCTCAGCCACAAGCCAGGCTGATGGCTGCCAGTACAGTGGTGGTGGTGGGAACCTCTCCCGCCTCCTCAGCAGCGCTAAGGATGTCCGACTGCAGTTTAGGCCTGCTCCCTGCTGGCAAGTGGACATCCCCTGAGGGCTGCCTGGCTGCCAGAGGGATGTCTGATTGCCAACTTAGGCCCAATCCCCTGGGGACCGGGCCTAAGCCAGCAGGTGGTCATCCCCTGAGGGGTCCCAGACTGCGAGAGGGCACAGGCCGGGCTGAGGGACCCTCCTCCCCCCCGCCCCCCGAGTGCACAAATTTTTGTGCACTGGGCCTCTAGTAAGAATATAATAGAAGTAATCCTGTTATTTGCAGATTCTTAATACTTTCTACAGCTTTTGTGATATTATACTATGTTAGTACAGTTTGGGTAATATTATATTTAAAATCTTTATTCTTGAAATATTAAGTTTATTGCATGTAGTATCATTATATTTAAAATCATTTTTTAAATATTAATGTTTATTGCATGTAACATATTTAAAATTGTTTTTCTTGAAATATTAAAAAATATTTATAAATAAAAGAAAAACAAAAGGTTAAAGGATTAAGAAGTACAAATTGGTTGTTACAGAATACAGGGTGTCCCCCCCCCCCAAAAAAAGGTATACATACACTATGAACAATTATAAATCAGCATTTATTAAAATATATTTCATTTTCTAAATTGAGCTATCAGCTGTTAAAGTGTGTATACATTTTTGGGGGGACACCCTGTAGTCATGGGGATGTAAAATAAAACATAGGGAATATAGTCAATAATATTCTAACAGCTATGTGTGGTGTCAGATGGGTATAAGATTCATTGGGATGATTACTTAATAAGTTACATGATACCTAATCATTGGGGTGTACACCTGGAACTAAATAATATTATATGTCAACTGAAAAACAAAACATGATAAAGAAAAGAACAGCAAAAAGAAAAAAGAATTTAAAAACAGCTGGTTTTGCTTGATGGTTAGAGCATTGGCCCATGGATTGAAGGGTCTCGGGTTCAATTCCCAGTCAAGAGCACATGCCTGGGTTGCAGGTTTAATCCCCGGCCAGGTCAGGACACATGTGGGAGGCAACTAATCGACGTGTCTCTCTCACATAGATGTCTCTGTAAAAATCCCAGCTAGCTTATTTTTTACAGAAATTGACAAGCTGACCCTAAAATTCATGTAAAAATACAAAGAACTCAGAAGAACCAAAACAATCTTGAAAAAATAGAGTGAAACTTGCAGTTTCAAATTTCAAAACTGCTGATCATAAAGCTACATAAATCGAGACAGTGTAGTACTGACATAGGATAGAAACATCAGTGGACAAAACTGAAAGTCCAGAAATAAACTCTTATATTTATGGTCAATGTATTTTTACAAAGGTGGGAAGACAATTCAATGGGGAAAGATTATTTTCAACAAATGGTGCTTGAACAATCGAATATCTCCATGCAAAACAACGGACCCTTGTGGGGAAGCATGGGACTTGATTGGAAAGTTTGCAAGGAGGAATCTCTGAAACATCGGGGGCTCTTTGGGACCTTGCGGCAGGTGGCAGCCCCTGCCTTGGCTTTTCCAAGCAAGTCTGAGCCCCCAGGTGTCTGCTGGTCAGCCCTGGCAGGTGGTGCCCCGTGTGAGGACCAAGGAACACAAGGAGATGTGGCGGAAACCTTGAAAACGAAGAGCGCAGTAAGTCATTGGAGCCCGCTGGGGATTTCCAAGTTCGAGGGGATTGTTTCTCAGCTAAGGAATTTTCTCCCTTATGCTTCTTAACACATTGCAGACAGAGCACGAGAATCCTCACTTCATATTACACAGTGTTTTACAAAATATCACACTTTAAAAAGATATCAGTTTGTAAGAACATGTAATAAATAACTTCAAAATGCAATGGGTATTTAATTTTAAAGCGTGCCTTTAACATTTATGTAAAATGCTTTTTGTACTCATTCAATAGAAACTTATCTGGCCACTGGATAAAGCTAGCAATAAAACTACTGGTCTGCAGTGTGTTAAGAATGTGAGTATATTTTCCATTGGAAAAATAAGCCTATTTCTAAAAGTAAGGAGAAAGAAAAGGTTTTCTTGTATTTGCTTAGGAAACAAAGGTTTTATATATATTACTAAAATAATTATGTTAATCAGCAATTTGATTACTTTAAATAAATATATCATTTAATATTATTTAATAATGATAACAACATATAATCTTCTGGTCATGTTTTTGACTACCTTCCCAGGGTTTGAATTTTAAGACACTTTTCTTTGTCCTAGAATAGGCTTTAGGTCATTCCAATGGGCCCTGGAATGCCTCAAGGGTTTGCTTTTCTCCTTATGAAAGAAAATTTTATACTTAAGGTACATGGGAAGCTCTGTCAAATAAGGAAATAATAATTATATTCTATTTATATATGCAGATTAAATATATTCTGGTATGCTTTCATTTATAACTATTATTAGTTATAATGTGATAGAATATTGTGTTTTGTAAAAAGGACAAGATTCCATGTCATTTACATTACTCTATAGAGTATCTGAATTTATAAAAATACTAGGAAGAAAAATCAAGAAAAGCAGAATTTGATTATAGAATTGAATGAACTAAAAATAATTATAGTTTTTGTAATTATTGTTCTCATGGCAATGTATTTGTTTGCATAAATCTAATAAGAATCTGATTTCTTCATAACAGGACATAAGTCAGTTTCCAATTGTGGTTTTATTAACCAAAACTTTACTGGAATGTCATATCTGAAAGAGAGACATGCCAGAACTCTGGATGTCACCAGAAAGCTCTAAGGAATAAAGACTGACTTTGAAGCCAGTAAGCCCATTGGATAAATAGCCTGGTATCTTGCCTGGTCACGTCATTCATGGCAGTCTTTCCAGGTAAGAAACGAAGGTTGCTTTCCTGAGAGATGGCATGAAAGAAACCTCAAGACATCTGTGGGGACCTCAACTTGAGGAATGCACCCCAATTCTGTAGGCATTCCAGGCCATGGCTGATGGCAACTGTGTGGCTTGGCTTCTTTGCCCTGGGAGTAAACTTTCTCATGAGATTCCAGCAAAGCATATTAAAAAAAAAAAAAAAAGCTAACCTACAAGAGCAACTATTATTCTTATTGTGTTCATACAAACAATCAGGCCAAATTATAACTAAACTTAATACAGTACACAAATTACTCTTAATTTATCTCTTTAATAAAAATGAGGGTGATTTTAAGGAGAAATAAATATATTTCAACAGGAAATTATTAGATATGAAATGTTTTTTTTCCTTCCACCAGACCATCCTATATAATAAAAGCCTAATATGCAAATTGTTCAACCCGGAGTTCAACTGGGAGTTCGACAGCTCGCTATGATGTTCGCTGACCACCAGGGGGTGGTGCGGAACAAGGTGGATTCAGCTACGCAGAGCTGGCCACGGTGGCGGTGGAGGCGCTGCCAGCCCTGATGGACCCCGACAAGAGCAGGACCATGGCAGGACGGTGGAGCAGGTGAGTGGGCAGCACCAGGCCAAGGCGGGTGCAAGCCAGGGCCTGATCGCCCCGCTGATCGCTCCGCAGATGGCGACCAGCAGCAGTGGCTGGGGGCAGGGTGGCCGCCTGGCTCCCAGGCACTGAGGGAGCCAGGTGGGGGACCCTGCCCCGATCAATCGCCCCACAGGTTGGATGGTGGAGCAGGTGAGGGGGCAGTGCCAGGCCATGGTGGGGTGCTAGGCAGGGCTGCAGGGCTGGGGATGCAAGCTGGGGCTGCGAGCCTGGGGACACGAGCTGGAGCCCGATACCTGCAGGCCACCCCAAGCGACCCCATCTATGCACAAATTTGTGCACCAGGCCTCTAGTTTATCATAATTCTTACTGTTCTAATTTTTGCCCAACAATACTAAATTTTATAGCACAGTTTATGTCCACAAGGTTACGAGCCCTACTCGCACCTAAGGAATACCACTTCTAGGCACCATTGTCACCTCCTTCTGTACCCAGGCCTCATCGTCCCTCTGACAGAGAGCAAGGATCTCTTGGTTCTGAGAGAAACCTTCGAGCTCCCATCAGCAGAAAGCAGTTTCAGAAGAAGTCTGGTGTCCTCTTTCCCTGAAAGAATTCAGAGCCAAGATCCTTGAGGGGATGTGCTAGGCAGTTAGACAAACATGAGCAGAGCAAGAACAATGGGCCAACTGAAGGAGAAACAGAAGGCACCCTGAGACCTACTTCTCACCACTCCAACTGCTCTGAAGCTGGCAATGGAGGAACCTGTGTAGACTGACCTTTAATCATAACTAATTGGAAGAAATTTATAGTTTTAATGTATACAGATAAAGGGGGGAAAGTGAATTAACAAACTGAAAGGGACCAGGTAAGTTGCAAAGGGTCTGTGAAGAATTAGAGTTGAGGAATAAAAATAGTGGAAAGGGATATAAGGAAAGGGATATAATAGGAAGAAAGGATATTAGAGTAGGAATACTTAATAGAAGGCATGAAGCATGGAGATGCATTTTGAAGGAAAAGAGAGTTAAAGTTATAAGAATGTTTACAAAGTCATAGAAGGGTTATAAAGAGAAATCTTAAAAGGAATTTACTACTATAGTATAAGGTTGATAGATATCAACCAATCTATCTAATCAGAAGGGGAATAATAAGGGGGACCTATAACCTAATAGATAGAGCACCTAAATTAATCTAAAGTAATCATATTATTTTAAATCTTAGAACATATATACTTATGTGAAGAGGGGGTTAAGTTTCTCATATGTGAATAGGAGGTTTCAGTTTTTCTTAAAGTTTCCTTTTCAAGACCTGGTGAAGATATTGGGGAGGTGACTCAGCTGTGAATCCAGCAAGCAGAACCGATAAGCATGGTCAGACTGAGCCACCAGGAGTCAAAACATCATCTCAGCAACATCATCTCATCACCTGATGACTAATTATAATAACTGTCATCTGGGGACCCCCAGGCCTGCACATAGCTATATTCCTCACCCTAGCCCCCTCCCCTTTATAATCCTGTCTCCTACATGTTGCTAGAGGGAAGGATTTGATACTTGTAAGCACCCTGTCTTCTTGATTGGACTAATCATTACTGTCATTGTAATCCTTTTATTTTTCTTATAGTCTACAAACTCAAGCAGTGGATGTGCTTCTCAGATCTCAACATTCCAAAGCAGAAAGTTCACTGCCTCCCTCTGTCTTCTGCATCCAACAAAACAAAAAAAAAGGGTGGGGGGAGATGTGGGAAGCACAGGACTTGGTTAGAAAGTTTGAAAGAAGGAATCTCCAAAAGGTGAGGGGCCTCTAGTGGGACCTTGCCTAAGGCAGCAGCCCCTGCCTTGACTTTTCTAAGCCCCTGGGTGTTTTACTGGAATCTTTATGTTTAGTCTTTAGAAGTCCTTGCTTAAAGGACACTGCAGATGCATGTGTCTTCTCAAGGATACTTACCCTGCTGATAGTATCTCATAGTTAATTTTAGTTCAAGCTGTTATTACAATAAAAACCTAAGGAGTCAGGTGAGCAGGGCTGTCTGGTTTCTCAAGCCAAGCGTCCCTTAGCCCTCTTTTTCACAGAAACATGTGTCAGAGAAATCATTCATCCATCACTCAGGGTCTGCTGGACAGCCCCAGCAGACCCTTGCCTCAAAAATTAACCTACACAAACATTAACTCAAAATAGATCATAGTTGTAAAAGGTGAAACTATGAGGCTCTTAGAAGAAAAAAAGGGGCAAATCTCCATGATTTTGAGTTAGCAATGATTTCTTAGATATAATGTCACAAGCGCAAGCAATAAAAACATTAAAAATAATTGGACTATATACTGTGATTGGCCTCAAGTACAGGCAGTATATTCCTGACTGACTCCTGATTGGTTTCATGAGTGCAGAGGATAGGATTTATTCTTTCTTTCTTTTTTCCCAGAGGGGAAGAAAGAAGGAGAGAGAGATAAAAACATCAATGATGAGAGAGAATCATTGATTTGCTGTCTCCTACATGGCCCCTACAGGGGATCAAGCCAGCAACTCGGGCATGTGCCCAGACCCCGAATCAAACTGTGACCTCCTGGTTCATAGGTCAATGCTCAACCACTGAGGCACTGCGGCTGGGCTTATTCATCCTTTTTACATGAACACCTAATGAGCCTACTGTACACCAGGCCCTGTCTGTATTGGATTGGGCCAAGAGATGACCCAGACAGACAAGACCATGGCTCTCTTAGAGTTACAGTCCATGGCATAGTCAGAGAAAAAACAATAAAATAAATAAATGAGATGATTTCAGAGGTGACCAAGGGCCATAACTAGTACAGCAAAGGAGAGGGAGGTAGAGGGTCAGGGAAGGTTTCTTTGAGGAGAACACATTTGAGCTAAGGATAAATTCAGTGTGAGGAGACTGGGTGGAGGGTGGAAGTTCCAAGCAAGAGGAACAACAAGGGCAAAGGCCCTGTGGGTGGGAAGGAATTTGATGTTTTCCAGGGCAGGATGGCTAGAATTTGGTAAGGCAGGAGGAAAGGGGACAGAAGGGTGGGAACAGACCAGGCAGAGCCTGAATGCCTGAGTGGGGATTTGATTTTATTCCAAGTACTGTGGGAACATGTTGGAAGATATCAGCTGGAGAGGGATATGTTCTTATTTACAATTTTGAGGTTCTTTGGCTTCCCTGAGCAGGATGGAGAATGGGATGCTTCAAGTTTCCACTCTCCTTATGGGTACAGAGTCTGGAAACTGTGTCTAGAGAGAAAGGGGCTAGGCTGAGATCATGTGGGCTCTGAGCATGGCAGGGGTGTGTCTGGAACAGAGTAGGCCCCCAGGGAGTGTCAGATAAAAACAAGTCATATGAAACTATGACATTGTGTGTATGTCCTTGTGTGTATGTGATATGTTGATGAACTCGCCTGTGCCCTTTGTCTCCTGGGAAATCATTGACCCTCAATGACTGAGGGTGGGCACTGGAAGTGGGGGCTGAGTAGGGCAATGCCAAGAATCAGAATATCCTCCATGTGTTCTTGCCTTTATAGTTCCAAATAATATCACAGGCCATCAAAACTGAGCCCCACAGCCCTAGCCAGTTTAGCTCAGTGGATAGAGCGTTAGCCTGTGGACCGAAGAGTCCCGGGTTCGATTCCAGTCAAGGGCACATACCTCGGTTGCAGGACCCTTCCCAGCCAGGGCCCTGGTGGGGCGCATGCAGAAGGCAACCAATCGATGTGTTTTTCTCACAGTGATATTTCTCTCTGTCTTTCCCTCTCTCTAAAAAAATGGAAAAATATCCTCAGGTAAGGATTAAAAAAAAACACTGAGCCCACATGCAGTCTTACAAATACACAGCCACATACTTACCTACATGAAAAACACATATATTTCTCTCTCTCTTTCTCTCTCTCTCTCTCTCTCTCTCTCACACACACACACACACACACACACACACACACACACAGTCTGCAAACCAGCAGGTAGGTCCCTCTTAGAATTTCTTGGTTCAAAATTTTCAAGATTTCCTCTGTAATAAAATCCCATTGTAAGGAGCTAAAGCAGGGTGGGGAGGGGAGCACATAAATCCACTACTCTGTGGTGATGCCCTTTGGGTGAGCAATGAATAAGATTGGCTCAACAATCTGGTGAGAATCTTGCTGGGAGAGTCTCTTCACTGGAAAGTCCTTTGCCTGGTGGGTCCACTTCCTGATGTGTCCCTTGTCTATAAAATAGTTTCTTGGTTGGAGGGTCTCTGTCTAATATTTCCCTTGGCTTTGCCAGATAAGCAGAGAAAGATGAAAATATATAATGATGAGGAAAGTTCTCCAGATTCCACATATTCTCAGCCAACTGGCACACAGAGAAAAATGTTCAGCTCTATTGCAGTTAGTCTTTCTGTTATTTTTCTGGCCACTGATGATGGAACAGAGATATGATTTTATGAGATCAAACACAGTGAGGGGAGATCATTGAAAACCACAACAGGGATAGAGCAAGAACTGAAGGCCATAACCTCCACCCTCAAATCCCACAGTAGAACAGAAGACAATGCAGGGAGTGGGGACTTTATGAGAGGTGTGTGTGTGTGTGTGTGTGTGTGTGTGTGTGTGTGTGTGTGTGTGTGTGTTTAGCAAGGTCTCAGGCAATAACCAACCTTGAAAGACATATGGAGGGTTTTAGCTTCCCAGCTCTCTCTGAGGGGGTCTTGAGTGACTAAACATCACAAGGATCCTCAAACTTTCTCCTTTTATTTATTTTTAAAATGCAACATACAAACTTTATTAAACAAAAGTAACAGGTAAAGTCAAACAGGTACTTATATTTAAGAGAAAAAGTAACTAGAAAAAATTTTATCTTAAGCACCTTACAATAACCTACTTGTAGTTGCATTTAACAGAGCTCCGTTGCTGTGAAGAATACAGCTCATGCACAGGTATGGATGAATGATTTGTACATTTTTCAAGTATTCACTGAATACTACCTTCTATACACATACACATTAAATTTAAAAAAGATTTAATTGACGATCCCCAGATATCTTCATTTGTGTTGATCTTTTGGAAGAGGTCGTCTAAAGAGAAGAATATGAGGCTCTGGCTCATGTATCATGTCATGAACCCAGCCAAGACTCCGTTGAACACCAAGTCTCCTACACTCCTCTTCTGACATCAGATGGGTTTTGGGTACGTGTTCGGAAAGTTCTCTGGGTAACATGACAGCACTCGTAGTGCTCCTCTAAATATTTGTCTGAGTAGTCGAGCTGCTTCTGGGCCATCCTGCCAGCAGAGGAGCAGCATCAAGGGCCACCACGGAGTGGGAGCAGCCAACCAACCTTCTGCGGCCAGCTGGCCAAGGAAACACTCGACTGCGACCAAAACTTTCTCCTTTTAAAGCTGGACCAACAGCCAGCCCTTTTTAAAATTTTTAATTCCTGATTGGCTTATTAATATTCTTTGGCAGCGCTCTCAGCATATTTTTCATTTGCAGTTGTTTTTCAATTCTAAGAGTGGGCCTTGAATGTGTCTCCTCTGTTGTTACAATTTCACTTCCACAAAGGCTAGATGACATGGGTGGAGGTATCAAGTTAGGTCACAGAGTGGGTGGGCTAGGGGGTGGCTTCAGGGGACAGGAGAAGAGGTGTAAGGGGGTACTTAGAGACACAGTAGCCAAGTTCTCAAGGAAATGGACAATACTTCAGGAGGGCATGGTTAGCCCTGTTCATGGGCCCTCAGTCATTAGGAGAATCTCCAATGCTTTGCTCTAAACAGCGGTTCTCAACCTGTGGGTCGCAACCCCTTTGGGGGTCGAACAACCCTTTCAAAGGGGTCGCCTAAGACCATCGGAAAACACGTATATAATTGCATATTGTTTTGTGATTAATCATTATGCTTTAATTATGTTCAATTTGTAACAATGAAATTGGGGGTCACCACAACATGAGGAACTGTATCAAAGGGTCGCAGCATTAGGAAGGTTGAGAACCACTGCTCTAAGAGGTGGAGAAGGTGAGAGAGGACAGGAGAAAGGCCAGGATAAATGCTGATGGGACAGTAGAAGTGAAAGAACTCAATTGGAATCTTCTGAAGGGCTTCTTAAAACAGTTTCCCAAGCTACATCCCTAGAGATTGATTTAGTGAGTCTGAGGTAGGGCCAGCGAATCCACATTTCTAACAAATTTCTAGGTGTACCCTATATTGCTGGTACAGAGACCACAGTTTGAGATCTTCTAGGATAGCCACTCTTTTCAATATATTATCTTGGGGAAAGGAAGAAGCAGTGCTCCCAATCCCTGAGATTGAAGAAGACCAACCCATAGGACTAGGGAGAACCAATGACAGAGAAGCTTTTCTACATCCCTTCCAGAAAAGCAAAAGTACTAAATCCATCCAGCTCCCATAGAGAACCCAAATTTAAAAAGAGAGAGAACCATAGCTAAGATTTGGAAACAGCCTAAGTGCCCATCAGCAGATGAGTGGATTAGAAAACTGTGGTACATCTACACAATGGAATACTATGCTTAGGTAAAAAAGAAGGAACTCTTGCCTTTTGCAAAAGCATGGATGGAACTGGAGAGCATTATGCTAAGTGAAATAAGCCAGTCAGAGAAAGATAAATACCACATGATCTCACTCATTTGTGGATTATAGAGAACAACATAGACTGATAAACAGGGACAGATCCAAAGACAAAGAAACAGCCATCAGACTATCACTCCCCAGAGGGAAAGTAAGGGAGGGAGGGGGTAAGGGGAAGAGATCAACCAAAGGACTTGTATGCATGCATATAAGCCAAACCAATGGACATGGACAACAGGGGGATGAGAGCATGAGTGGGGGCGTGGTTAATAGGGGGGGATAAGGACACATTTGTAATACCTTAACTAATAAAGAATTTTTTTAAAAAAAACTATAAGAACTAATAAATGAATTTGAAAAAGTAGCAGGACACAAAATTAATATTTAGATGTTGGTGGCATTTCTATGCACCAATAATGAACTATCAGAAAGAGGAACTAAAATTATTCTAGGAGAACCAAGATGGCTGCATAGGTAAACACCGGAGTTTGCTGCCTCGAACAACCACTTCAAAAATACAACTAAAAGATGGAAAGGACATCATCCAGAACCACAGGAAGGCTGCATGAGTGGAAATTCTACAACTAGAAGGAAAGAGAAAAGCATACCGAGACTCAGAGGAGGCACAGTGCGGAAGTAAAATACTAAGGTGCGGAGGTGCACTCACAGCGGCCTGGCGGCTGAGGGCACGGTTGTCGTTTTCAATCAGGAGGGAGTCCCAGACTCTGAGCTCCAGATCCAGGCGAGTCTCTAGGGACCCAGACTCAAACGGGAGAAGCGGGACTGTCTGGCATTGGTCAGAACCCAAGGGCAGCTTTCTCTCCAAGGGGCTTGCAGCGATTACCCAGACACTGAGAAGCAAAGCATCTGAGGGCAAGACTGAGAGCAGCCATAACTGCTAGACCCGCCCTGTTGATCCGTGGGACCCGCCCCACCCAAGCCCTGCAGGGAGACTTTGCTGAATAGCCTCAGGCAAAGGCTAGATTAGCACCTCCCTAGAGATCCAGGAGCCAGGAAACCCAGAGGTCAGAGTGGGACCACTCAGCTTGCAGCTCCGTGGAACCATAAAAGACACACTCAGGAGGCAGACTCAGTGAGCACCAAAGCCCCATTGAAGCAAGTCTTGCCCCAGAGGGGTGTCTCCAGCACAGAAGTTCTCCCACTGCAGACACAGCTGATTCTCACAGCCAATTGGCCTGGAGGTCAATTCCTCACAGTGATAACTACAACAATCAAGGCTTAATTACAACAGGACTGTGCACAAAGCCCACAAGGGGGTGCACCAAGAGTGTCTACCTCAGGTAATTGGGACACTTAGCACAGAAAGGCACTCTATCGACACAGCGAAGCATAAAAAATGCCGAGACAAAGAAACAGGACACAAATGACAGAAATGGAGGAAAGCAAACTACTGGATATAGAGTTCAAAACCACACTTTTAAGGTCTTTAAAGAACTGTCTAGAAGCCACCGATAAATTTAGTAAGGCCCTCGAAAAGACTGGTGAGACTGCCGATAAATGTAGTGAGATCTTCAAGAAATCTAGTGAGACCCTCGATGTTGTGATAAAGAACCAACTAGAAATTAAGCATACACTGACTGAAATAAAGAATATTATACAGACTCCCAACAGCAGACCAGAGGATCGCAAGAATCAAGTCAAAGATTTGAAATACGAAGAAGCAAAAAACACCCAACCAGAAAAGCAAAATGAAAAAAGAATCCGAAAATATGAAGATAGTGTAAGGAGCCTCTGGGACAGCTTCAAGTGTACCATCATCCGAATTATAGGGGTGCCGGAAGAAGAGAGAGAGCAAGATATTGAAAACCTATTTGAAGAAATAATGACAGAAAACTTCCCCTACCTGGTGAAAGAAATAGACTTACAAGTCCAGGAAGTGCAGAGAACCCCAAACAAAAGGAATCCAAAGAGGACCACACCAAGACACATCATAATTAAAATGCCAAGAGCAAAAGACAAAGAGAGAATCTTAAAAGCAGCAAGAGAAAGTCAGTTACCTACAAGGGAGTACCCATATGACTGTCAGCTGATTTCTCAACAGAAACTTTGTAGGCCAGAAGGGAGTGGCAAGAAATATTCAAAGTGATGAATACCAAGAACCTACAACCAAGACTACTTTATCCAGCAAAGCTATCATTCAGAAGTGAAGGTCAGATAAAGAGCTTCACAGATAAGAAAAAGCTAAAGGAGTTCATCACCACTAAACCAGTATTATATGAAATGCTGAAAGATATCCTTTAAGAAGAGGAAGAAGAAGAAAAAGGTAAAGATACAAATTATGAACAACAAATACACATCTATCAACAAGTGAATCTAAAAATCAAGTGAATAGATAATCTGATTAACAGTATGAACTGGTGATTGTAATAGAATCAGGGACATAGAAAAGGAATGGACTGACTATTCTTGGGGGCGGGGGGGAAAGGGGTGTGGCGGGTGCGGGAAGAGATTGGACAATAATCGTGCACCTATGGATGAGGACAGTGGGTGGGGAGTGAGGGCGGAGGGTGGGGTGGGAACTGGGTGGAAGGGAGTTATGGTGGGAAAAAAGAGGAACCAATGTAATAATCTGAACAATAAAGATTTAATTTTTTTAAAAAAGAAAGAGGAACTAAGAAAACAATCCCATTTACTATTTCAACAAAAAGAATAAGGTACCTAGTGATAAATTTAACCAAGGAGGTAAAAATCCTGTACTCAGAAAATTATAGGACATTGAAGAAAGAAATTAAGGAAGATACAAAAAAGTGGAAGCATATGCTGTGTTTATGGATTGGAAGAATTAGCATCATTATAATGTCTATACTATTGAAAGCAATCTATAGATTCAATGCAATTCCTATTAAAATACCAATGGCAGCCCCAACCGGTTTGGCTCAGTGGATAGAGTGCCGGCCTGCAGACTGAAGTGTCCCAAGTTCAATTCTGGTCAAGGGCATGTACCTTGGTTGCGGGCACATCCCCAGTAGAGGCGTGCAGGAGACAGCTGATCGATGTTTCTAACTCTCTATCTCTCTCCCTTCCTCTCTGTAAAAAATCAATAAAATATCTTTTTAAAAATAAATAAAATACCAATGGTATATTTCACAGATCTAGAACAAACATTTTAAAAATTTATATGGAACAAAGAAAGTCCTCAAATAGCCTTAGCAATCTTGAGAAAGAAGAACAAAGTTGGAGGTATCACAATACCTGATATCAAACTACACTACAAGGTCATTATAATCAAAACAGCCTGGCCCAGCCAGCATGGCTCAGTGGTTGAGCACCAACCTATGAATCAGAAAGTCATGGTTGGATTCTGGTCAAGGTACATGCCCAGGTTGTGGGCTCAATCCTCATTTTGGAGTGTGCAGAAGGCAGCAGGATCAATGATTCTCTCTCATCATTGATATTTCTATGTCTCTCTCCCTCTCCCTCCCTCTCTGAAATCAATAAAAAAAAATATGAAAAAAAAAAAAAACAACAGCCTGGTACTGGCATAAGAGGCAGGTAGAGATTCCAATATGTTGGCCAGCAGTACCCAGATGAGGGAAAGAGTGTGAGTGAGTGAGGAAGTGAGAGACTGAGTGTACAGATGTGTGTGTGTGTGTGTGTGTGTGTGTGTGTGTGTGTTACAATCTGATCATGAGGGAATCTTGAGAGTGGGTGGTTTCAGGCTCTCCTGGCCAAAGAGCTACTGCTGCCACCATAGCCACTCCTGGTATGCAGCTCTGATTCAGAGTCCACGCCATCTTGAAAGATTGACAAGGTTCTCCTTGCGAGGAGGCTACAGGGAGGGCAGCCAAGCCTCTCCAGAACTCACTAGGGCCTGGGACTCCGCACGCCCACAGAGGTCAAAACCCAGACCCTGTGCCTACAGAGGACACTGGCAGGACCCAACATGCCTGCAACAGACACCGGCAAGACCTTTGCACACCAGGCAGGCACCCAGCCTGACCCCTCACCTCAGTCTGGAATCTGTGCCACCAGCATGCAACCACCACTGACCCAGCAGGACTCTAGCTCCTGTTGTGTACTCACCCACTGCCACCACTACTATGCTGCAACTGCTGCCCTAGGGCCCAGCTGCTCAGCTCCACCACCAGGTCTAGGGGACAGGAAAGGTGCTGAAGGCCAGGAGGTGAATGTAGCCTCCCCTGACCTGGACTATTAGAACTAAGGACCTGAGGAGGCTAAAGAGGCTGCAGATCTCTAGGTAAGACGGGAGGGCCTAGGACTGAGAGAGGAGGCCTCAGAGAGCACTGGCTATGGAGACTGTGGAGTGGGTGCAGCAATGGAGGCCTGGGGCTGAAGTCCCTGGACAGAACAGTGCTAGCACCCCATCATTGTGCAGCCTGGAAAGCTCCTTCTGATCAGTGGGAAGGGCCACGCAGTGGAGCTCAGGGCCAGCCTTATAGGAAATAGGCCTCTGTGATCCATCTCCAGCATAGTCAACTTTTAATGGAAATGGTTACTGAATTTTCCCAAGGCAAACAGAATGTAGGGAGGAAGGAAGAGGATATAGGAACGAAGAACTATGGGTGTGAGCCAACATCATGGGGAAACTCAGACACATACGGGGAGGAACTGGATTATAAGGCATTGGGACAGGAACTTGGGAGCAGCTTTCTCCAAGATGGGGGTGCTTGCAGGGTCATTGTTCCTGTACTGGGAACTCCCCTGGCAGCCAAATATGAGTCTCCATAACCTGAAACATACCTTTCTCTCTGCCCTGTGGATTCCCTGAAACCCTGCCCCACCCAAGCTCTTTGCAGTGGCTTTTCCATGGATCAGGCTTCACACTTTTCTAAAATCTCTCAAAAAATCTGCAGCTGGTGACAGCATGCCCCAAACCTATAAATCAAAGGTCTAAACCCAGCACTAGCACCAGCCTGCCTTGCTTCACAGCTGGGCCTTGCCTGGGCACCTCCAAGCCCAAAACAAATAGCAAATAGCAGCCATCTGCAGATCTCTCTGTAGTTCTTGCGGGGTAGCCCCATGCAGTGGCTGAGGCCCCAGAGGCAGTGCAGCTGGTGGACAGCTTCAGATCATAGCAGATTACAACTCTACGCATCCACAAGTGACACACTAAAGAGGCAGACTCAGTGAGCACCAAAGCCCCACTGAAGCAAGTCCTGCTCCATAGAAGTGTTTCCTGCACAGCAACTCTCCACTGTAGTCACAGCTGGTCCTCACAGCCAATTGGCCTGGAGATCAATTCCTTCTAGTGTTGCCAACAGCAATCAAGGCTCAACTACAAGACTGTGCACACAATCCACACAGAGCATCTAGAGTGCCTAGCTCAGGTGACTGGGAAGGCTGAGCCACTGGGCCCTATAGGACACCTACTACCCAAGGCCACTCTACCAATTCCAGGAGACATAGCATCTCTCCCAGTACACAGAAACAAAAACAGGGAAGCAGCCTAAATGTGGAGACAAAGAAACATGTCACAAATGAAAAAAAAATGGAAGCAAGCAAACTACTGGATACAGAGTTCAAAACTATGGTGATTAGGTTACTCAAGGATCTTCATGAGACCATCAAGGGACTTACTGAGAATGCCAAAGACCTGAAAAAGAACCAGTCAGAAATTAAGCATACACTAAATGAAATAAAGAATAATTTTCAGAGATTCAACAGTAGGGTAGAGGATTCCAAGAATCAAATCAATGATTTAGAATATGAGGAAGCAAAAAACACCCAATCAGAAGAGCAAAAATAAAAAAGAACCCAAAAATATGAAGACAGTGTAAGGATTCTCTGGGAAAATTTCAAGTGTTCCAACATTCGCATCATGGAGGTGCTAGAAGAAGAGAGAGAGCAAGGTATTGAAAACCTATTTGAAGAAATGATGACAGAAAACTTCCCCTGCCTGGTGAAAGAAATAGACTGACAAGTCCAGGAAGCACAGAGAATCCCAAACAAGAGGAACCCAAAGAGGCCCACACCAAAACACATAATAATTAAAATGCCAAGTGTTGAAGACAAAGAGAGACTCTTAAAAGCAGCAAGAGAAAAGTTATTAGTTACCTATAAGGGAGTATCCATACGACTGTCAGCTGATTTCTCAACAGAAACTATGAAGGCCAGGGGGAGTGGCAAGAAATATTCAAATTGAAGAATAGTAAGGACCTACAACCAAGATTACTCTACCCAGCAAAGCTTTCATTTAGAATTGAGGGTCAGATAAAGAGCATCACAGTCAAGAACAAGCTAAAGGAGTTCATCACCACCAAACCAGTATTACATGAAATGTTGAAGGGTATTCTTTAAGAAGAGGAAGAGGAAGAAGAAGAGATAGAAAATATGAACAATAAAATGGCAACAAATACATATCTATCAGCAATTTAATCTAAAAATCAAAATAAACTAACAAGAAATCTGATGAACAAAATAAACCAGTGAATAAAATAGAATCAGAGGCATGGAAGCATGAAACAAACTGATGAATCTCAGGCAAGGGGGAAGGTGGGGCAGGAAGAGATTAATCAAATATCTTACCTATGGAAACAGACAATAGGGTTGTGAAGGCCTGGGGTTGGGTGGGAACTAGGTGGAGGGGGACAAAGGGAGTGGGGGAAAGAGTATTACATCTGTAATACTCTCAATAAAGATTTTTTTCAAATAGTAAAAAAAAAAAAAAGAAATATTAAAGAGACTGTGTTAAGAAAAAGAAGAAGCCTTACCTGGTTTGGCTCAGTGGACAGAGCAGCACCCTGTGGACTGAAGGGTCCCAGGTTCGATTCTGGTCAAAGGCACTTGCCTGAGTTGTGGGGTTGATCCCCAGTAGGGGGCTGCAGGAGGCAGCTGATCAATGATTCTCTCATCATTGATGTTTCTATCTCTATCTCCCTCTCCCTTCCTCTCTGAAATCAATAAAAATATATTTAAAAAAAGAAAAAGAAGAAAAGGAAAGAAGATCATAGGCATAAAGAAAATAAAAATAGAAATAAATAAATACCTATCAATAATAACCTTAAATGTAAATGGATTTAAATGCTCTAGTCAAAAGACATAGGGTGGCTTTTATATGAAGATGGCGCCAAAAGCTAAGAAGAAAGCCCCTGCCCCTCCCAAAGCCGAAGCCAAAGCATAAGGCTTTGAAGGCAAAGAAAGCGGTGTTGAAAAGCATCCACAGCCACACACAAAAAGAAGATCCACGCATCACCCACCTTCCGACGGCCAAAGACACTAAGGCTCCGAAGGCAGCCTAAATATCCTCAGAAGAGCACACCCAGGAGAAACAAGCTTGACCACTATGCCATCCTCAATCCCCCTGACTGCGAGTCAGCCATGAAGAAGATAAAAGACAGCAATACACTTGTGTTCATTGTGGATGGCAAGGCCAACAAGCACCAGATCCAACTGGCTGTGAAGAAGCTCTATGACATTGATGTGGTCAAGATCACAATGAGGTATCACTTTATGTCTGTTAAAATGGCTATTATCAATACATCAACAAACAAGTATTCACGAGAATATGGAGTAAAGGAAGCCCTCATGCACTGTTGATGGGGATGCACATTGGTGCAGCCATTGTGAAAACCAGTATGGAGTTACTTCAAAAAATTCAAAACAAATTGCCGTATCACCCACCAATTCCGCTTCTGGGAATTTACCTGAAGAAACCCAAAACACTAATTTGAAAGAATATATGCACCCCTATGTTCATTGCAGGATTATTTACAATAGCTGAGGTTTGAAAGCAGCCCAAGTGCCCATCAGTAAATGAGTGGGTTAAAAGCCTGTGGTACATTTACACAATAAAATACTATGCCAAAAAGAAAAAAAAGAAGAAGGATATCTTACCCTTTGCGACAGCATGGATGAACCTGGAGATTATTATGCTAAGTGAAATAAGCCAGTAGGAGAAAGACAAATACCATATGATTTCACTCATATGTGGCATGTAATGAACAAAATAAACTAACAAAATAGATAGACTCATAGATACAGAGAACAGACTGTCAAAGGAGAGGGGTTAGGGGGCTGGGTATAAAAGGTCTTTGTGCTTAAATACAGTTGTATCTTTGATAAACCATGTTGTAGTCTATATTTGTGGACTTCTTTGTGTCACCTCCTACCCACCTAAAACTCCCTTCAAATTTGCCCCTCACAACCTCCATTCCTGTAAAACCTCCAGTTTAGGAACCTGTCAACTAAAACCCAGAGGTATCAGCATCCATTGATGATTTTTACCTGAGTCAATAATTACTGTGGTGTTTGAAGAATTTGTTAGCTTTCTAATGATGCATAACAAATGTCAGCAAACTTAGCTATTAACTCACAGTTCTGTAGGTCAGAATGGCTGGGTTATCTGTTCAGGATCTCACAAAGCTAAAATCAAGGGGTTGGCCAGCCTGCATTCTCATTTGGAGTTAGGATACTCTTCCAAACAAATACGATTATGGCAGGATTCAGATCCTTATTGTTGTAAAACTAACATCACCATTGCCCTACTGTCAGCTGGGAGCCACTCTCAATAGAGGCTGCCTGCATTCCTTGCCACACGGTCCCATTCATCTTCAAGGCAGTGATGGAAAATCTCCTTTGCCTGCAATCTGTCTCATGCTTTAAATTTTTTTGCCAGTGAGACCCAGTACCTTTTAAGAACCCCCCTGATTAGGTTAGACCCAATAGCCTAAAGGGATATTCTCCCATTCTTAAAATTAACTGATTGAGAACCTATTAGAAATAAGGCGAGCCCCCAAGCCAGGGGGCCTGGTAGAACACAAAGGACACTTGGGAGCCAGACAGCAAGGTAAACATCTTTACTCCTGCAGGAGGGTAAGCAGCCAACACAGGGACAGCACGCACACCCAACAGTCCACTTGGGTTCTATCCCTGACTAACACCGTCTGTCCCTCACTCTTGATTGGTCAAAACTTAGGCTCACATTCTTGCATGATTGGCTAATTCAAGAACAGGGAGGGGTTGACCTTTGCTATTTCAAAATGGCGGCTGCCAAGTCATGTGAGTTAACATGGCTACTGCTTAAAACTCCCTTCTTTTGACAGAAAAGATTAGTTGTTTATTCTCACAATTCTCACAAACCTTACCTATGGAACTGGACAAACAATGGGTCCAGGCTGCCTGGCACTACTTGAGCCAATTAAGCAGAGACAGGTTTGAATCATATATGAGCATTTATTCCAATACTGCCGCAGTATGAGAGACCAGGTCATCCACAAAAATCTGCTCTGCAGCCCCCCATAAACTGGTTGCTTATATTGGGTAGGACAAAGATTACATGGGGAAGCAGGAATCACAGGCCTGGGGAAGTAGGCAAGGTGGACTCTGGGGTGGGGGGAGCTCCATTGTTTGGGCAACAAGGTTGTTACTCTTTCTATGATATGGGGATGGACCACATTCCACAGTTGACTTCTAGATCCAAGGTTGACTCCCAGGTCTTGGGAACATATGACTCCCAGACAGGTTAGAATGGGCTTTCCTTAATCAGTACAAAAGAATCACAGTTAACAGAGCATGATTAATATTTATTTTATTTCTTATAACTAATAAGTAGTTTCCAATGTTTTATTTCTGTCCCTAACATTTATATCTGCAAAATCCCTTCACCGAAACACATAAATTAGTACTTAAATAAATAACTGGGAGAAGGTGTGGATACCAGGAGCAGAAATCTTGGGGCTGTCTTAGAATTCTGCCTACCACATGCGGCACCCATCTGCACCATTCCATCCACATTTATTAGATGACATTATACTTTAAGAAAGGCCTTCCCCTTTTTTACCTTTCTCTGTTCTTTCTGGCAGTACAGACTAAAGTATACTTTCAATGTAATATTTCATAATCTACTGAAAAAATTCATTTTCCTTCTCTCTGTAAATCTCCTAGTTTTCTTACTGGGCTTGTTTACTGCCTGTCTCCTGCTGCTCTGGGAGCTAGCTTCCAGCCCTATCTGCAGACAGGGTCTCAAGGCAAAGGAGGAGGCAGGATTCAACCCTATGACTTCCAACCAATTCCTATGGGTGGAGTCAATGTTCGGCTAGAAGGTGGAGCCTGGCTTCATCCTCTGAGTCTGGGAGGAGCTTAGAACCCCAAGACCACACCCCCTTATAGGGACAGCCAATCAGGATTTTAGGTGCTGGTTTCTCCCATTGTGAAGAACTGGATTGTGACGGTTTGGGTCTTGGGATTCTGGCTAGAGCAGGGGGAGGCCTAGTGAGTGTGGCTCTCTGATTTCAAGACACTTGGGGTCTGTCTTTGTCTGGGTGGAAAGATCATGACCTCTAAGAAACAGAGCAAGATCCTAGCCTCCCCAGATTCCTCAGCCGCAGGAGCCCCAGCTGCAGGAGCCCCAGCCGCAGGAGCCCCAGCCGCAGAAGCCCCAGCCGCAGGAGCCCCAGCCGCCGCAGATGTCCCACATGAGGAGGATCAAAAGCTGCCAGAACCTACACAAACAGCTGAAGAACTAGCATTTTATGCCCCGAATTACATATGTCTGACCGTCCTGGCCACAATTTGTTTCTTTCCCCTGGGACTTCCAGCTATATACTTCAGTCACAAGGTAAAATAATGCCTAAGCTATGACCTATCCTGTCCTCTACCTGCCCCTTGCATATGCTTCCTTCCTGGGACCTGGGTTGGGGTTTTCCCTCAATGGCAGCGGGTGTCCAGCCATTTCCCAATGGTGTCACAAAGCTAAATTCAGAAACCCACATCTAAAGCTCCCATCCCTACAGACCACGAAGGCTAACAAGGAAAGCAATTGGAAAGAAGCTTACATCAACTCAGGCCGAACTGGCTGGCTGGATGTATTTGCCATACTCATCGGTTTAGGCATCCTTTATTACTATACTCTGTTTTTATGAAGGCCAGGCCCAGTGTCCTACGGGTCCACCCCTAACAGGACCTGCCACCAAGACACTAACAAGCCAAATCAGCCACCATGCAAGAAACCAACAGCTGAGACATCCCTAACCTGGAAAGCCACCAGCCAAGGAACTCAACATCCAAGCAATCCGCTAGCAGAGGAATACCATACTACTACATCCGCGTGGCCTCCAGAGGTGACTTCGTTCATCTTGGGGGTTCTCACTTACATGCCCTTTATGCTCTTAGCTCCTTGATACTGGGCTGCTCTTTCAGGAAAAAAGAAAAATATTTATTTAAACCAATAAAATTGAAGGGAATGTCCCAGCTTTTCATGTGGATGTGTTTCTGAGTCAGTGTGTGTGTTTTGCTGGGGCTGCCTGTTTACCAGACCATGTGATAATCAGAATGTCCTAATGATGAAGCTCCGGGACATGGAAGTCAGACAGATTGTGAGTTTACATCTCATTTTTAACATTTAAAAACTGTATATCCTTGAACAAGGTAATTTTCTTGAGCCTGGTTCATTTGTAAAATGGGCATAATAATTGCCAATGTGGGGTAATATTTAGATATTTGAATCACTATTCTCTAGGTCAGTGGTTCTCAACCTATGGGTCGCAACCCCTTTGGGGGTCAAACGGCCCTTTCACAGGGGTCGCCTAAGACCATCGGAAAACACACATATTGTTTTGTGATTAATCACTATGCTTTAATTATGTTCAATTTGTAACAATGAAATTGGGGGTCACCACAACACGAGGAACTGTATTAAAGGGTTGCGGCATTAGGAAAGTTGAGAACCACTGCTCTAGGTGTTTCTCCAATTTGATCTGAAATTCTACTGTCTCAGAGCAGATAGGAAAAAAATACAAAAAAACAAACAAACAAACAAACAAAAAAAACCTCCTCCAGCTTTTGAGATCCAATGTCAAACTCCTAAGGGGAAAATGGGAAGACCTCAAGAAATGAACAACAGAGTTAGCAAAAGAGCTGATGAAGACCTCCTCTCCCCCAATCCTGAAAGATCAATGGTCCATTATTCATAGGGGAAGTAGAAAGAGATGCCTATATATCTATAAAGAGGCCCCTATAGACTGTATTTCAGGATATGACCCCAGATATTATCTGTATTCCCTCTTCACAGATAAATTTTAGAGAGGCTCCAAGATCTCAAAGAAAAACATGCTGTATGGTATGGAGGTCTAGGAAGAAATGGCCCAGCAGAATGTCCCATATGCCCTAGTTTGGTGAAGAGGAGGTGGGGGCTATAAAAATGTCAAGTACCAGGGTCAGAGTAACTATAAGACAGGGACCAGGGATAACAAAGGAGCCATACAGGATGAATAAAAACAGTTAACTAGGCTGACACCATGACAATAAACACCCAGGGCTTCCTTCTGGTGCCCTTGCTTTACAGACAGCCCCAAATTCAGACCCAGAAACCCTATACTTAGCAGAATTAAGTTTCCACAACCAAAGAGAATGCAGATTATCAGTAGAAAATTGAGTATCTGTGGAGAAGACTGCTCTTTACCACAGGTCATCTTTTCCTCCTGTGAACGCTACTCAGTCACATTTCCTCGGTTCCTCTGTATGGTTCTATGGAATATGATCAGAAGTGATGTGTGCTGCAAACAACCCTGGCATTCACTTTGTTTGTTTGTTTGTTTGTTTTAGCTGTGGACATAAAGTATAATTAAGAAAAGCCATTAATAATGTAGACTTTACAAAATTAAAAACTATTCTGTAAAAGAACTTGTTCAGAGAATAAAAAAACAAACCACAAACTGACACAAAAATCTTTGCAAAACACAAATCTGATCAAAGATTTCTGCTCCAAATATACAAAGGGCTCTAAAACGAACCACCCCACTAAAAATGGGTAAAGATTGAAACAGACACCTGGCCAAGGTAGATATACGATGTATACAAAAAGGGATTCTATGGAAAGTGTGGACAAAAGGGGCCACATGCTAACCTGACAAGCTCAGGGAAGACCTGCATGGCAGTCTTGCAAACTCAAAGACCTAAAGTAACCACAAAGAATGGTCTGAAATTAAAACTTTAACTAAAAGTAATTATGGTGGGTAGTTACATCCTAGGCTGGAATTTTCCCTGACAAGGTCAATCTTTACCTTAACTGAACCTACTGTCTTTTTTGCATCTATGATAACATATCGATGAAATGTCAGGGTAACTTGTAACTTTCCTTTTTCCATACCCCCCAGGGCACAACCAAATGCCCTGGGCACCAGGACAGATACTCAAATTCCTTCATTGTTATTGTTATCATGTTATTTTTGACTGTTAACTAACCTGTACCCACCTAAGTAAAAGAAGTATGTGTCTATCATTTTACTTTTTATACAATCCTAGAGGTTCCCCCTCTCCTCCACTTTGCTTTCTCCCACTGAGAGGGTTCACTTGAAACGCAGGCAGATAGGGCAGGGGTCCAGTGGAAAACAAAGGCAGGTGGAACATACGCAGGGGTAGACGTGGCAGTTTGAGCAGCCTAACCACAGGAACCAACCAAACAGAAATCATAAAATGTTTCTGGACTCAAAGCAGAAGGCATGGGAAAACAAGGGAGGGCATGCTGTTATATTGTAAATCAACAAGTGGAACATAAGACGTCTTAATGAGCCAATTAATTAGGAATCTTTATTACGCTAGCAGGCTCAGAGCGGAATATATCTCTCAAATTCTGAGCCCCAACATGGAGGAAGTCTTTCCTTTTTCTACTTTTTCCAACTCTCTGTCTTCCAAATTTGGAATGAGACTTCCGGACCTTCTGAGAAAGAAGGCCTGTGTGCTGGGAAGGGGCCATGAGACAATATCTCAAGGCCTGGTGCCAACACTGACAACACTGTCTGGGACATAGTTTATGGCCTCTCTGGAATGGGAGTAGTCTTAGTTTCCCTATTATCTAAACAAGCAAGTGTTTACAGAAGCTAAAATAGCAGGGTTAAAATTTCAAACAGCAGTTTTTATATAAGATGGAGGTTACTATGCTTCACTGCAATAAACAAGATGTACACACACTGAAACAGAGAAAGTTCAGGTTCATTGCTGGGTAAAAACAATAACGGAATCGATCAGGTGGTGACATAGATATGGAGCAGGCTTGTAGAACATATATACTAGTACTCCTAGAACAACTTGCTTTGCTGGCAACCCATTCTTTGGGCCTCCTCCCCGTTGGGAAGTCTGAATCTGCTTGTAACAAACTTTTGCTTAAATCTTCTGGTCCACATAGCTCATTCTTCAGCGTCACGAGACACGACCCCTGGAAAAACACCTCGGCTCACCGTTCCAGTTATCACCACCTCTCTAATCTATCACCAATGGATTTCATGTAACCCACTTACATCTCCTCATTTTATTGTACTGTATAAAACAAGGTGAAAAACTGCCATTCTCTGGAGCATTATCCCAATACATTGAGATTCTGCTTCCCAGCAATTGTCAACAATTTGGCTCAAATAAATTCACAAAAATTCTTTACAGGTTTGAATGTTTTTTATCTTAATAAAAGTAATCATTTGGTGATCTGTTCATAAATTCCTAATTAAGCAAGTCATGGTAGGTAGTCATGTTGTAGCAGAATGCACAGGAGAATGATCAGCCAGCACACTGAGAAAGGAAAGTTTAACCTTTACTTCACAGATCTGCTAGTCCAGAAGAATTCTGGATCCAAAACCTGAACTGAACTTGTGGGGAGGCTCTGGCCTATATATGTCCTCCTGTGGCGAGCCCCTGAGGGTCCCTGCAGCTCCACCCAAGTCAGCTGTGGCAGGGCCCTGGGGTTAGGCTCTGCAGTTCTGCCCAAGTCAGTCAGAGTGGGGAAGTAAGACTACAGTTTTAACCAGATATTGAACTAGGTTGCAAGCCCCCCTCCCACCTCCCATTTTCCTTTTCAGTCATACTTGTTAGGACTATAGAGCAATATAATCCCTAATGGCCATTTATAAGTTTCTGTTATGGATAAAAATAGGATATTAGGCACTAGCTATAGTTATAAAAAATATCAGTCATGCTCTGTTAACTGTGATTGCCTTGTCCTGATTAAAGAAAGGGAATTCTAACCTGGCTGGGAGCTGTACACCACTGGGACCCAGGAGTCAACGTTGGACCTGGCAATTAACCTTGAAATGTGGTCCATTCTTATTCAAGAACTGCCAATTATCATGGGAAGATTAACAACCTTGTTGCCCAAACAATGGTGTCCTGCCCCAGCCTACATTGCCTACTTTCCCATGCCTGAAATTCCTACTACTCCAGTTGCCGGTGGTCTTAATCCAGCATCTAGAAGCGTTCAGGAATCTGGAGAAGGCACCGTGTGTAAATTAATCAAGAGTCCAGAGACGAAACATAATTTTGGAAGGCATTTTAGGGAGACAGAGAAAACTTAGCTAAAGGAACTAAGTTCTCCTTGTCTCAGGATGCCTTGCTTTTTATTAACACAAATTGTCCTAAGGCAAGGTAGATATACACATCAAAGGCCAGGGTTAGTATACAGAATCCATTGTCAGATTGGAGAAACTGCCTATGGCTGTTCAGGTGTTTGGCCAGTAGGAGGCAATAATATGTAGATTAAGATGCCCTCAGCTACCCTAACCAGTTTGGCTCAGTGGATAGAACGTCAGCCTGTGGACTGAAAGGTCTCAAGTTTGATTCTGGTCAAGGGCATGTACCTTGGTTGCGTGCACATCCCCAGTAGGAGGTATGCAGGAGGCAGCTGATCGATGTTTCTCACATCGATGTTTCTAACTCTCTATCCCTCTCCCTTCCTCTCTGTAAAAAATCAATAAAATATATTTTTTTTAAAAAGATGCCCTCAGCTGAGGAGAACCAATATGGTGGCATAAGGTATATACCTGTACGTGCCGCACCCCACAACCACATTAAAACTACAACTAAAAGACAAAACGGCTATCATCCAGAACCACGGAAAAGCTGGCTGAGTGGAAGTTCTACAACTAGAAGGAAAGAAAAACGGGCATTTAGACTCGGTAGGAGGTGTGGAGACGCCAAGAGCAGAGGTACAAAGGCGCACGAAATGGCTACAACTGGGTGCGCAGTTTTTTTCAATCGGAAGGGAGATACAAGCTCCCAACTGCATTGAACTCATTTCTGGTGAGACTCTGGGGACCCAGACTCCTACGGGGAGAAACTGGACTGTCTGGCAGGGGGTCGGAAAGTGAGAGTGGCTTTCTCGCAGAGCTGCTCACAAGGATTATTGTTACTGTGGGGTCGTGGGACTCAGGGACTCGGGGACTCGGAGATGCCGAGACGTGGAGACCCGGAGACACGGAGACAGCTGACGGACAGCTGACAAACAGCCATCACTGTTTGCTCCGCCCTGGTGATTCTCTGAGACCCTGCCCCACCCAATTTAACCCCACCAAAGCTGTACACAGCAGCGCAAATGAATCGCCTGTCCTTTCGCAGCCTAACCTAACAAACTGCAGCTGGGTCAGAGAGCTCCAAACTTCCAAACCCCAAACAAAGAGGAGAAATGTGCAGATCTCGTTGTAGCTCCTGCTGAATGAACTCACGCAGTAGCTGACCTTGTACCTCCTTGGCGATCCAGGAGCCAGTGTACCCAGTGGTCAGATACCAGATTTCAACTCCTCACATCCATAAGTGACACACTCAAGAGGCAGACTCAGTGAGCACCAAAGCCCCACTGAAGCAAGTCATGCCCCATAAAGGTGTCTCCAGTACAGCAGTTCTTCCACTATAGACACAGTGGGTCCTCACAGTCAATTGGCCTGGAGGTCATTTCCTCCCAGGGATACCAACAGCAATCAAGGCTTACCTACAACAAGACTGCACCCAGCCCAAAAAGGGGTGCACCAAGAGTGTCCACCTCAGGTGATTGGGAAGGCTGAGCCACTGGGTCCAATAGGACACCTACCACACAAACCACTCTATCAACACAAGGAAGCAGGCAAAATGCAGAGACAAAGAAACATGTCACAAATGAAAGAAATGGAGGAAAGCAAACTACTGGATACAGAGTTCAAAACCAGTTATAAGGTTACTCAAGAATCTTCTACAAACCTCCGAGGAACTTAGTGAGACCTTCAAGGATCTTAATGAGAATGCAAAAAAAAATGTAAAAGGACCAGTCAGAAATTAAGCATACAGTGACTGAGATAAAGAATAATATACAGAGATCCAACAGCAGACTAGAGGATCCCAAGATACGAGGAAGCAAAAAACACCCATCCTGAAAAGCAAAAAGAAAAAAGAATCCAAAATTATAAAGATAGTGTAAGGAGCCTCTGGAACAACTTCAAACGTACCAACATCTGAATTGTGGGGGTGCCAGAAGAAGAGAGAGAACAAGATATTGAAAGCCTATTAGAAGAAATAATGACAGAAAACTTCCCCTACCTGGTGAAAGAAATAGACTTACAAGTCCAGGAAGCAAAGAGAACCCCAAATAAGAGGAATCCAAAGAGGACCACAGGAAGATACATCATAATTAAAATGTCAAGGACAAAAGACAAAGAGAGAATCTTAAAAGCAGCAAGAGAAAAACAGTTAGTTACCTACAAGGGAGTACCCATATGACTGTCAGCTGATTTCTCAACAGAAACCATGCAGGACAGAAGGGAGTGCAAAAAATATTCAAAGTGATGAATAGCAAGAACCTACAACCAAGATTACTCTACCCAGCAAAGCTATCGTATAGAATTGAAAGTCAGCTAAAGAGCTTCACAGATAAGAAAAAGTTAAAGGAGTTCATTACCACCAAACCAGGATTATATGAAATGCTGAAGGGTACTCTTTAAGAAGAGGAGGAAGAAGAAGAAAAAGGTAAAGATAAAAATTATGAACAACAAAGTGACAACAAATACATATCTATCAACAAGTAAATCTAAAAATTAAGTCAATTTAAAAAAATCTGATCAACAGAATAAACTGGTGAATATAATAGAAGCAGGGGCATAAAAAGGGAGTGGACTGACAATTCTCAGGGAGAGGGGGGTGTGAGGGGTGTGGGAAGAGACTGGACAAAAATCTTACACCTATGGATGATGACAGTGGCGGGGGGTAAGGGCATGGGGTGGGGTGGGAACCAGGTGGAGGGGAGCAATGGAGGGAAAAAAAGAGGAACATCTGTAATAATCTGAACAATAAAGATTTATTTTTTTAAAAATGATAAAGAGGAAATAATAAAAATTTGTCAAATCACGAAGGTAAAAAAAAAAATAGATGCCCTCAGCTATCTGGCAGCAAGCAATCATTTATGCATCCTTTTCAGGTTTGGGGAAATGCCCTCAGCTATTTCCAGATGATTCAGCCCTGCTGACATGCTGGAACTGGCTTCTGGCAACAGTGAACACATGAATGATTAGAACGTGCAACAGATTTATTGCTGAAAGGAGGAAAGTTTTAGTGATCTAGATAGAAAATCAAACCAGCCAAAACATTTCCTTAAGCCAAAACCTAATCCAGAGAAAAGCCCTCACTCTCTTCAATTCTATGAAGGATAAGAGAGGTATGGAAGCTACAGAAAAGAAAAAAAAAGTTTGAAACTAGCAGAGGTTAATTCATGAGGTTTAAGGAAAGAAATCATCTCCATAATATAAAAGTGCAAGATGAAGCAACTGCTGATTAGAAACTGCAGCAAGTTATATAGATCTAAGATAATTCATAAAAGTGATTACACTAAACAACAAATTTTTAATGTAGAAAAAACAGTCTTACATTGGAAAAAGATTCACTCTAAGACTTTGATAGCTAGAGATGACAAGTCAAGGCCTGGCTTCAAAGCATCAGAGAACAGGCTGACTTTCTCATTAGGGGCTAATGCTGCTGGTGACTTCAAGTTGAAGCCAATGCTCATTTACTATTTTGAAAATTCCAGAGCCCCTAAGAATTATGCTGAATATGTAACCAGACCATCAATGGGTCCGTGCTGCCTGTCACTACTTGAGCCAATTAAGTAGAGACAGAATTGAATCATATATAAGCTTTTATTTCAATACTACCATCCACAAAAATCTGCTCTGCAGTGCCCCCTAAACCAGCTGCTTATATGAGGTAGGACAAGGATTACATGGGGAAGTAGGGATTACAGGCATGGGAAAGTAGGCGGCTGAGGTAAGACTCCATTGTTTGGGCAACAAGGTTGTTCATCTTTCCATGATAATAGGCAGTTCTTGAATGAGAATGGACTGCATTCCAAGGTTGACTCCCAGGTCCAGTGTTAACTCCCAGGTCCCAGGGGCATACAACTTCCAGCCAAATTAGAATGTCCTTTTTTTAAACCAGAACTAGGCAAACATGGTTAACAGAGCATGATTGATATTTCCCATAACCATAGCTTGTCTATTTTTGCCCCTAACAAATCACATCTGTTTACAACATGGTTTACTGAATATTTTAAGCCCACTACTGAGACCTTCTGCTCAGAAAAAAAAAGAATGATTCCTTTCAAAATATCACTACTCATTGATGATGCAAGAGTTTTTATAGAGAGGTGTTGTTACCAAAAAACTCACGTTTGGCTGCTTGCCATTAGAAAGCCAATACTCAAGAAACAGATGTTGGGTAGAAAGGAAAGGTTGCTTCCTCGAGGAAGCTGGCAGCCTGGGAAGACAGTGAACTAATGTCTAAAGACCATCTTTGAAGTTCCAGACCAAAGGGAAGAATTTTTGTTGTTTTTATTGATTTCAGAGGAAGGGAGAGGGAGAGAGAAATAGAAACATCAATGATGAGAATCATTGATCAGCTGCCTCCTGCATGTCCCCTACTGGGAATCAATCCTGCAACCTAGGCATGTGCCTTTGACTGGAATCAAACCCATGAACCTTATATCCACAGGCCAATGCTCAACCACTGAGCCAAACAAGCTAGGACAACAAGGTTCTTTTTAATTAAAGTATGCACATTGTTTCTTAGACATACTGCTATCCTATCAAATAAAAGAGAAACATGGTAATTAACCATACCTCCGCTACCCTACCCATAGGCTAATCAGGGAGATATGCAAATTAACTGCCAACCAAGATGGCGGCCGGCAGCCAGGCAGCTTGAAGCGAACAGGGAGGCTTGCTTGCTTCAGTGACGGAGGAAGCCAAGCTTCCCTGCCTGCCTTGCCGGCCTCTGAGCTGCAACTCTAAGACACATTGTAACAAATATAGAAGCTAAACCAAACCCCAGAAACCTGCTTTAGTCAGCCAGGCTTCAGCCAGCAGGACCACAACATTGTTTCAAATACAGAAGGTAAATAAAGGCCAGAAACCTGCTTTCAGCAGCCGAGGCCTCAGAGCTAAAGCTGGCCCAGAATAAAAAAATTTAAAAAAAGGAGCGGTTGGGAGCTTCAGTCACCCCCCAGCCTGAAAACGGCCCTCAGCCCCTCACCCAAACTGGCCAGGCACCCCAGTGGGGACCCCCACCCTGATCCAGGACACCCTTCAGGGCAAACCAGCTGGCCCCCACCCGTGCACCAGGCCTCTATCTTATATAGTAAAAGGGTAATATGCCTCCCGGCACCGGGATCAGCGTGACAGGGGGCAGCGCCCAAACCCCCTGATCGCCCTGCGGCTCTGTGTGTGACAGGGTGTGGCGCCCCAACCCCCTGATCGGCCCTGCTCTGTGTGTGACAGGGGAAGGTGCCCCAACCCCCTGATCAGCCCTGCTCTGTGCCTGATAGGAGGGAGCTCCCCAACCCCCTGATCACCCTGCAGCTCTGTGTGTGACAGGGGGCGGGGCCACAACCTCCCTATCCGCCCTGCCCTGTTCGTGACAGGGGAAGGTGCCCCAACCCCCTGATCAGCCCTGCTCTGTGCCTGATAGGAGGGAGCTCCCCAACCCCCTGATCACCCTGCAGCTCTGTGTGTGACAGGGGGCGGGGCCACAACCTCCCTATCCGCCCTGCTCTGTTCGAGACAGGGGAAGGTGCCCCAACCCTCTGATCAGCCCTGCTCTGTGCCTGATAGTGGGGAGCTCCCCAACCCCCTGATCAGCCCTGCTCTGTGTGTGACAGGGTGCGGTGCCCCAATCCCCCACCCCCCACGGGCCCTGCTCTGTGTGTGATGGGGTAGAGCCATAACCTCCCCATCGGCCCTGCCCTGAGTGTGACAGTGGCGGCGCCCCAACCCCCTGATCGGCCCTACTCTGTGGGTGATAGAGGGCGGCGCCCCAACCACCTGATCCGCCCTGCTCTGTGTGTGACAGGGGGCAGTGCCCCAACTCCCCTATCGGCCCTACTCTGTGAGTGACAGGGGGGAGCTCCCCAACCCCCTGATGGGCCCTGCTCTGTGCATGACAGGGGGTGGTGCCGCAACTTCCCAATCAACCCTGCCTTGAGTGTGACAGGGGGCGGTGCCCCAATCCCCCAATTGGCCGTACCCTGAGCGTGACTAGGGGTGGCATCGCAACCTCCTGATCTGCCCTGCTCTGTGCATGACAGGGGGCAGCACCCCAACTCCCCAATCGGCCCTGCTCTGAGCCCGACCAGGGGCTGCACCTAGGGATTGGGCCTGCCCTCTGCCACCCAGGAGCAGGCCTAAGCCAGCAGGTCATTATCTCCCGAGGGGTCCCAGACTGCGAGAGGGCACAGGCTGGGCTGAGGGACCCCCTCTCCCCGCCGAGTGCACGAATTTTTGTGCACCGGGCCTCTAGTTTATATATATAAAGAGCCAGGGTCCAGAACGTCCAAAACGACTGAAGAAATGAACAAATGCCCGGCTGCATGCGCAGTTGGCTCTGGTGGGTGGGGACTGATGAGCAGGCTGAACTGCTGACCTCTCAGAGAAAGAGAGGGTCAGGGATGATCAGCAACTGCCATGGCTGCTGGAGAGGCCCAGAGAGAGAAACAGGGTCTAATCTGCAGCCTCCATGGCAGGTGTTGATCACCTCTTGCCTCTATCTCTCTCCGGACCTTGCCAGCAGCCGCGCCTCTCTCTCTAGCTCTGAGAGGTCAGCAGTTCAGCCCGCTCACCAGCAGCCTGAGGTGGCTGCTGATCAGCCCCGCCTCTCTGATCAGGCCCGGAGATAGGCCTGGAGATGCTGACTGGCATAGAAACCAACCAATCAGAACCAAATCTGGGTGAACTGCAAGGAACCAATGCAGCCTAGAAGGCGGAGCTTTTGACGCTGACTGGCATAGAAACCAACCAAACATCTCGGTGAACTGTGAAGGCAGAACCTAAGATGGGTGCTGAGGAGGGAAACAGATGTTTGGTGTAAGGTGTAAGAAAGCGGTTCAATTATTTATTTATTTATTGTTTTATTGCTTAAAGTATTACAAAGAGTATTACATGTCTCCTTTTTTTCCGTGCCCTTGACAAACCCCTAGCCTCCCCTACCCCCCAGTGTCTTATGTCCATTGGGTATGCTTATATGCATGCATACAAGTCCTTCAGTTGATCTCTTAACCCCCTCTACTGCCCCCAAACCTCCCCAGCCTTCCTGCTGTAGTTTGACAGGTTGTTCAAGGCAGCTCTGCCTCTGTATCTATTTTTGTTCATAAGTTTATAATGGTCTTTATTATCCATAAATAAGTGAGATAATGGGGTATTTTTCCTTCATTGACTGGCTTATTTCACTTAGCATAATGCTCTTCAGTTCCATCCATGCTGTTGCAAATGGTAAGAGTTCCTTCTTTTTTACAGCAGCATAGTATTCCATCGTGTAGATGTACCACAGTTTTCTAATCCATTCATCTACTGATGGGCACTTAGGCTGCTTCCAGATCTTAGCTATGGTGAATTGTGCTGCTATGAACATAGGGGTGCACATATCCTTTCTGATTGGTGTTTCTGGTTTCTTGGGATATATTCCTAGAAGTGGGATCACAGGGTCAAATGGGAGTTCCACTTACAGCTTTTTCAGGAAACTCCATACTGTCTTCCATAGTGGCTGCACCAGTCTGCATTCCCACCAGCAGTGCACAAGTGTTCCTTTTTCTCCACATCCTCTCCAGCACTTGTCGTTTGTTGATTTGTTGATGATAGCCATTCTGACAGGTGTGAGATGGTACCTCATTGTTGTTTTGATTTGCATCTCTCGGATGATTAGTGACTTTGAGCATGTTTTCATATGTCTCTTGGCTTTCTGAATGTCCTCTTTTGAAAGGTGTCTATTTAGGTCCTTTACCGATTTTTTTATTGGATTGTTTATCTTCCTTTTATTAAGTTATATGAGTTCCCTATAAGTTTTGGAGATTAAACCCTTATTGGTGATAACATTGGCAAATATGTTCTCCCATGCAGTGGGCTTTCTTGTTGTTTTGTTGATGGTTTCTTTTGCTGTGCAGAAGCTTTTTATTTTGATGTAGTCCCATTTGTTTATTTTCTCTTTAGTTTCCATTGCCCTAGGAGCTGTATCAGTGAAGAAATTGCTTCGGCATTTGTCTGAGATTTTGTTGCTTTGGATTATTCTAGAATTTTTATAGTTTCCCGGCGTATATTTAAATCCTTTATGCATTTTGAGTTTATTTTTGCGTATGGTGTAAATTGGTGGTCTAGTTTCATTTTCTTGCATATATCTGTCCAATTTTCCCAACACCATTTATTGAAGAGACTATCTTGACTTCATTGTATGCTCTTGCATCCTTTGTCAAATATTAATTGAGCGTATTGGTTCGGGTCGATTTCTAGGCTCTCTATTCTATTCCATTGATCTATATGTTTGTTCTTGTGCCAGTACCAGGCAGTTTTGAGAACAGTGGCTTTGTAATACAGCTTGATATCTGGTATTGAGATCCCACCTACTTTGTTCTTTCTCAGGATCACTGCAGCTATTCGGGGTCTTTTTTTTATTCCAGGTGAATTTTTGGAGAGTTTGTTCTAGGTCTGTGAAATATGCCATTGGTATTTTAATGGGAAGTGCATTGAATTTATAGATTGCTTTGGGTAGTATGAACATTTTGATGATGTTGATTTTACCAATCCAAGAACATGGTATGTTCTTCCATCTGTTTATGTCTTCCTCTATCTCTTTTTTCAACATCCTATAGTTTTCTGAGTAGAGGTCTTTTATCTCTTTAGTTAAGTTTATTCCTAGGTAGCTTAATTTTTTTGGTGCGATGGTAAATGGGATTGTTTTTTTAGTCTCTCTTTCTGTAAGATCACTATTGGTGTATAGAAATGCCATAGATTTCTTGGCATTAATTTTGTATCCTGCTACATTGCTGAATTCATTTATTAAGTCTAATAGTTTTTTGATCCATCAAAAACCTTTAGGGTTTTTTATGTATAATATCATGTCATCTGCAAATAAGGACAGTTTTACTTCTTCTTTTCCAATTTGGATGCCTTTTATTTCTTCTTCTTGTCTAATTGCAATGGCTAATACTTCTAGTACTATGTCGAACAGGAGTGGTGAGAGTGGGCATCCCTGTCTTGTTTCTGTTCTTAGGGGAAATGGTGTTAGTTTTTGTCCATTGAGTATGATCTTGGCTGTGGGTTTGTCATATATGGCTTTTATTATGTTGAGGTATGATCCTTCTATTCCCACCTTGCTGAGAGTTTTTATCAAAAATGGGTGTTGAATTTTGTCAAACGCTTTTTCTGCATCAATTGATATGACTATGTGGCTTTATTCTTTCAATTTGTTTATGTGATGTGTCACGTTTATTGATTTTTGGATATTGTGCCATCCTTGCATCCGTGGGATAAATCCTACTTGGTCATGGTGTATGATCTTTCTGATGTACTGCTGGATCTGATTTGCTAGGATTTTGTTGAGGATTTTGGCATCTATGTTCATGAGGGATATTGGCCTGTAATTCTCTTTCATTGTGTTGTCTTTACCTGGTTTTGGTATTAGGGTGATGCTGGCTTCATAGAATGAGCTTGGAAGTGTTCCTTCCTCTTGAATTTTTTTGTAGTAGTCTGAGGAGGATAGGTTTTAGTTCTTCCTTGAATGTTTGGTAAAACTCCCCTGTGAAGCCGTCTGGTTCTGGGCTTTTGTTTGCTGGAAGCTTTTTGATGACTGCTTCAATTTCTTCCATAGTTATTGGCCTGTTGAGATTTTTAGATTCTTCCTGATTGAGTTTTGGAATGTTGTATTTTCTAGGAATATGTCCATTTCCTCCAGGTTGTCTAGTTTGTTGGAGTAGAGTTGTTTATAGTATTTTTTAAGAATCATTTGTATTTCTGTGGGGTCTGTTGTTATTTCGCCTCTATCATTTCTGATTTTGTTTATTTGGGTCCTCTCTCTTTGTTTCTTGGTAAGCCTGGCTAGAGGTTCATCAATCTTGTTTATCCTTTCAAAGAACCAGCTCTTGGTTTCATTGATTTTATGTATTGTTTTTTTTGTTTGTTTGTTTGTTTGTTTTTTGGGGTATTTTTTGGTCTCTATGTCATTTATTTCTGCTCTAATCTTTATTATCTCCTTCCTTCTGCTCACTCTGGGCTTTTCATGTTGCTCTCTTTCTAATTCTTTGAGATGTAGATTTAGATGATTTACTACCATTTTTTCTTGTTTTTTGAGATAGGCCTGTAGAGCTATAAACTTCCCTCTCAGGACTGCTTTCATTGTGTCCCATAGGTTTTGGATTGTTGTGTTTTCATTGTCATTAGTTTCCAGGATGTTTTTCATTTCTTCTTTGATCTCATTGGTAACCCAATCAATATTTAATAACATGCTATTCAGCTTCCAAGTGTTTGAGTATTTTGGGTTGTTTTTATTGTAGTTTATTTCTAATATTATGCCCTTGTGGTCTGAGAAGATGCTTGGTATGATTTCAATCTTCTTAAATTTGGGAAGACTTTGTTTGTGACCCAATATGTGGTCTATTTTTTAATATGTCCCATGAGCACTTGAGAAGAACGTATATTTCGTGGCTTTGGGGTGAAATGTTCTGAAGATGTCAATTAGGTCCATCTGATCTAGTGAGTCATTTAGGATTGCTGTTTCTTTGCCGATTTTTTGTCTAGAGGATTTATCCAGTGATGTAAGTGGTGTATTAAAGTCCCCTACTATGATTGTACTGTTGTTGATCTCTCCCTTGATATCATCCAGGAGTTTTTTTTTTTTTATGTATTTGGGTGCTCCTGCATTGGGTGCATATATGTTTATCAGGGGTATATCCTCTTGTTGTATTGATCCCTTTAGTATTATGAAGTGGCCTCTCTTATCTCTTGTTATGGCCTTCACTTTGAGGTCTATTTTGTCCGATATAAGTATTGCTACCCCAGCTTTTTTTTCATTTCCATTTGCCTGAATGATATTTTTCCATCCCTTCACTTTCAGTGTGTGAATCCCTTCTTCTGAGGTGGGTCTCTTGTAGACAGCAAATGTATGGGTCATGTTTTTTTATCCATTCAGCCACTCAATGTCTTTTGATTGGAGCATTTAGTCCATTTACATTTAAAGTTATTATTGAAAGGTACTTGTTTGTAGCCATTTCTATTTTTTGTGTTGCTGTTTTCTTTCTGAGCTTTTTATTTCTTCTTTTTTACACCAGTCCCTTTAGCATTTCTTGCATTGCAGGCTTGGTGGTGATAAACTCCCTTAGCCTTTTTTTGTCAGTGAAGCTTCTTATTTCCCCTTCAATTTTGAATGATAGCCTTGCTGGATAGAGTATTCTTGGATTCAGTCCTTTGCTTTGCATCACTTTGTAAATTTACGTCCATTCTTTTCTGGCCTGTTGTGTTTCTGTTGAGAAATCATTTGATAATCTAATGGGAGATCCCTTGTATGTAACTTTCCATTTCTCTCTCTTGCAGCCTTTAAGATTCTCTCTTTGTCCTGAACATTTGCCATGGTAATTATGATGTGTCTTGGTGTGGGTCTTTTCGGGTTCACCTTGTTTGAGACTCTCTGTGCTTGTGTGACTTTTTTCTTCCCCACCTCAGGGAAGTTTTCTGATATTATTTCTTCAAATAGGTTTTCTAACCCTTGTTCCTCTTCCTGTTGTTCTGGCACCCCTATTATTCATATGTTGTTTCATTCATGTTGTCCCATAGCTCCCTTAGGCTCTCCTCCTGTTTTTTAATTTTTTTTCTCCAATTTCAGTTCAATTTGGGTGTGTTTTGCTTCCTTGTCTTCTAATTCGCTAATTCAGTCCTCCGCTTCTCCTAGTCTACTGTTGAAACTTTCAATGGTATTTTTTTTTTAAATAGCAGATCATAATGTTTTGTTTTTTTTAAATATTTTATTGATTTTTTATAGAGAAGAAGGGAGAGGAATAGAGAGAAACATTGATGAGAGAGATCGATCAGCTGCCTCCTGCACGCCCCCCACTGGGGATGTGCCCGCAACCAAGGCACATGCCCTTGACCGGAATCGAACCTGGGACCCTTCAGTCCCCAGGCTGACGCTCTATCCACTGAGCCAAACCGGTTCGGCTCAATGGTATTTTTTATTGCAGCTATATCACTCTTCATTTCTTCTTTTTTTTTTTTTTTTTTTTTTTTTTTTTTTTTTTTTCTTTTTTTTTTTTTGCCATGGTGGTGGGGGCTGTGGCAGAGAGGGCTGTTGGGGACAAGACCAGGCCGGCAGGGGAGGGCCATTGGGGGCAACCAGGCCAGCAGGGGAGGGCAGTTAGGGGCGATCAGGCAGGCAGGCAGAGGGGTTAGGGGCAATCAGGCAGGCAGGCAGAGGCAGTTAGGGGCGATCAGGCAGGCAGGCAGGTGAGTGGTTAGGAACCAGTGGTCCCAGATTGCAAGAGGGATGTCCGATTGGAGAGGGTGCAGGCTGGGCTGAAAAACTCCCCCCGCCCCCCCCCCCCCATGCACAAATTTCATGCACCAGGACACTAGTATTGTAATAAAATCAACATGTGCTTCTTTGAATCTAGATTCCACATGGACAGAGGCAAATAATTTTCCATCTTGTGCTGTTTCTTTTATCTGTTAAATAATTTTAGTTTGCTTTCCGGCAGGGGTAATACACATTTATTAAAAATAAAATGGTGCCCTAGCTGGTTTTTCTAAGTGGTTAGAGCATCAGCCTGTGGACTAAAGTGTCCCAGGTTCCAGTCCAGTCAAGGACACATGCCCAGGTTGTGGGCTCGATCCGCAGTATGGAGCATGCAGGAGGTAGCTGATCAATGACTCTCTCTCATCATTGATGTTTCTCTCTCTCTCCCTCTCTCTTTCTCTTTGAAATCAATAAAAATTGCCAGAAGCCGGTCCATCCTTGCTGCTTGACACAGTCGCTGCAGGAAAGAAACATCTGCAGAGCATATGTTTCAATCTCTTCATTTCTTCTTGGTTCTTACATAATTTATTGATTTTTTCATCTGTTTCTTCTTGCTTCTTGCATAAACTGTTGATTTTTTCCTCCATCCGGTTTATGCACTCTAGTACCCTTAATCTGAATTCTTTTTCTGTCATGCTGCATGCCTCGGTTTCACTTAGCTGCTTTTCTGGTGAGTCCTCCTTTTCTTTCCTTTGGGGGTTTCTTTGTCTATCCATGTTTGATCTCACCAACATATCTAGATGTTGAGTCGTTCAGGGGCTGCTCCTTGGGTGGCAGTGGCTCCTTGGGCTGTGGTTACTCCTCTGGCGGTTGTTGTAGCAGCTGCTCCTCAGTTGGCAGGAGCACCTGTGGTGGGTGCTGTTCACCGCTGTGGTGGCTCCTCTGGCTGGTCGGGGGATGCTTCACACACAGCTGCTGTTCCTCAGACAGAGGGTGTGGTGAACAGGAGGCTGCTGTTCCTTGGATGGGGGGGGGCTACACACACAGCTGCTACTCTTTGAACTGGGGCGGACTGCTCACGTCGCTGCTGATCCTTGAATGGGGGCTGGCTGCACGCTGCTGTTGTTCCTCTGGTGTGGTGGGCTGCTTGTGGGGATACTGCTCCTAGGACCGGCTGCTGCTCGTTGGACAAGTGTGCAGGCTGTTGTGGCTCTGCTCCTTGGACTGGTGTGTGCTGCATAGAGCTTCCACTCCTCAGATGTGGGCAGTCTGCTCATGTGGTTGCTGTTCCTCGGACCGGGGTGGGCTGCCGCTGCTCCTCGAATGGGGCCGGGCCACTCGCAGAACTGCTGCTCGTCGGATGGGGGCGGGCTGCTCACACAGCTGCTGTTCCTCGGATTAGGCAGGCTGCTTGTGCGGCTGCTGCTGTTTGGACGAGGGCAAGATGCTTGTGCAGCTGCTGCCCCTCGGACTAGTGCAGGGTGCGGGCTGTGCGCATCTGCTGCTCCTCGAATGGGGGCAGGCTGCGCAGGGCTGCCTCTCCTCGGACAGGTCGGACTGCTCGTGTGGTTGCTGCTCTTCGGACGGGGAAGCCGGCTGCTCACACAGCTGCTTCTCCTTGGACAGAGGCAGGCCACATGAGGCTGCTGCTCTTAGGCTCAAGGCAGGCTGCCAGCAGTTCAATTTTTTAATGACCGGTTTGGCAGTATAGTGCATATGGCTGGCTATCAGTTCAGATATAGGAATTATGTATTTTTTTCTGCTAAGAGCATCTCCTCCTGCTGAAAAATGTTTCCCTCCCCCCACCCCCATTTAAGCAATCCTATCCTATATAATCTATCTATACTAATAAAAGGGTAATATACTAATTAGACCAGGTTGACCTGCCATCTTATAGACATCCAACTTCCAGACAAAGCCATGGTGGTGGGGGCCAAGGCAGAGAAAGTTAGGGGCAATCAGGCCAGCAGGGGAGGGCCATTGTTGGCAAGATCAGGCCAGCAGGGGAGGGCCGTAGGGAGCGAGATCAGGCCAGCAGAGGAGGGCAGTTGGGAGTGACCAGGCCAGCAGGGGAGGGCAGTTGGAGGCAAGATCAAGCCTGCAGGGGAAGAAAGTTGGGGGCAAGATCAGGCCAGCAGGGGAGGGCAGTTGGGGGCGATCAGGCAAGCAGAGGCAGTTAGGGGTGATCAGGCCGACAGGCAGAGAGGTTAGGGACAACCAGGCAAGCAGGCAGGTGAGCGGTTAGGAGCCAGTGGTCCCAGATTGCAAGAGGTATGTCCGACAGTCAGACATCCCCCAAGGGGTCCCCAATTGGAGAGGGTGCGGGCTGGGCTGAGGGAACACCCCCTGTGCACAAATTTTGAGCACCAGGCCACTAGTTGCATTATAATAGACTTACCAGAAGCCCAGTGCATGAATGTGTGCACCAGTGGGGTCCCTCAGCCTGACCTGCGGGATCAGGCCAAAACCGGCTCTCCAACATCCCCCAAGGGGTCACAGATTGTGAGAGGGTAAAGGCCAGACCAAGGGACCCCACTGGTACACAATCGGGGCTGGGGAGGGATGCAGGAGGTTGGCCAGCCTGGAGGGACCGCTGAAGGGCTCCAGGAAATGTCCAGCCCATCTCATTCAGTCCCGATTGGCCGGACCCCAGCAGCAAGCTAACCTACAAGTCAGAGCGTCTGCCCCCTGGTGGTCAGTGCACATCATAGTGAGCGGTTGAGTGGCCTTAGCATTCATTAGCATATTATGCTTTGATTGGTTGAATGGCCAACCAGACGACCAGACACTTAGCATATTAGGCTTTTATTATATAAGATTAGACTACAGTATAGTGCAGGGGTGGGCAACCCCTGGCACACCAGCCAAACAGTAACTTTTGCTGGCATGTGAAACCCTCTCTTATAATCTTCCATTTACAATTTTTTTCTTAATATCAACTTTTTTATTTTTCAGATAAATTCAGTGTAGGTGCATCTTAGATAAATAAATAATTTTACATAACAAGTTATCTTAAAGACCATAGACATGGATTGACAAGAGAGGGGAAGAGCAATTTCTATGCCTCTGCCTTAACTCTCCCTGCCTTCCTAGATCTGACCAGTGTTTTGGTTTCAGCCTTAGATGCAACGGGTTTTCATTGACAAGACAACCATCTCACCTACTTATTCAAAATTTCACTCTATAAAAATGAAACCTTCTCTCTTGCTTTGCCCACCAGTACTAACAAAAGGGGAATAAATTTATATGTTTCTCTCGGCAGCAAAAGTCCCACTGATAATATCAAATGGAGTCATAAAGTTTTCTGTCGGACTATCGGTGTACATGTATACATTAAAAAATAAATGTATTTTTCATCATCATATACTGTGTTTTTGTCCCTCGAATGAATTTTATTATTTCTTCAAGGTTCTTCACATACGTACACCTTAAGAGATATCAAGTAGGTGTAACATGTTCTCAAAAAATTAAGGTTGGCACGCAGAAGAATTTTGAGTCAGAGATTTTGCTGGTTTGGGCACGCACTCACAAAAAGGTTGCCCACCCCTGGTATAGCGTAATATAACTTTTTCAATTTTTTACTTATAATTGGCTTTACTGTTCTTCAATCAGTTCCATTTATTTATGTGTCTGTTTTGTGCCAGTGCAATACAGACAGTCCTTGGGTAACATCAGACTCGACATACGTCGTTTCACGGTTACATCGCCAACTCCCATTTATTTATTAAAACAAAAAAGTTCCATCATTTTGACATATGTATATATGTGCTTTATGTTTTTTATTATTTATTTACCATAAGTAAAGGTCAGGAATTGTTATGTTTCTTTAAAAGTTTTTTTACTGTTTCACTTCATTACTGCTGTGTATGTGCTCCATGTGAGTGACGTAGGTGGGTTCCAACTTATGGCGAAAATTGGATTACATCAGACAGTAGGAACAGATCTCCAATGTAACCCAAGGACCTACTGTACTGTTTTGATTATTGTAGCTTTATAGTATAGTTTTAAATCAGAAAGCATCATACCTCTAATTGTGTTCTTAAGATTGCTTTGGCTATTTAGGATCTTTTGTGATTTAATATAAATTTTAGAATTATTTGTTCTAGTTCTGAGAATAATGTCATTAATATTTTTATATGCATGGCATTAAACTTGTATATTGCTTTGGGTGGTATTTTAACAATATTAATTCTTTCAATCTATGAGTACAGTATATCCTTCCATTTATTTGTGTCCTCTTCAATTTCTTTCTTCGATGTCTTATAGTTTTAACAATACAGATCCTTCAACTCCTTCATTAGATTTATTCCTAGGTGTTTTTTTTATTGTTTTATTGAATACTAGAGGCTCGGTGCACAAAAATTTGTGCACTTGGGGGGGTCTCTCGGCCCAGCCTGTGCCCTCTCACAGTCTGGGACCCCTCGGGGGATGTCCACCTGCTGGCTTAGGCCCGCTCCCCAGGATTCAAGCCTAAGCTGGCAGTCAGACATCCCTCTGGCAGCCCAGGAGCCCTCAGGGGATGTCCATTTACCAACAGGGAGCAGGCCAAAGCTGCAGTCAGACATCCTTAGCACTGCTGAGAAGGCAGGAGAGGCTCCTGCCACCACCGCCGTGCTGGTAGCCATCAGCATGGCTTGTGGCTGAGCAGAGCTCCCCCTGTGGGAGCACACTGACCACCAGGGGGCAGCTCCTGCATTGAGCGTTTGCCCCCTGGTGGTCAGTATGTGTCATAGTGACCAGTCATTCCCAGTTGTTCTGCTGTTAGGGTCAATTTGCATATTACCCTTTTATTATATAGGATAGAGGCCTGGTACACAGGTGGGGGCCTGCTGGTTTGCCCTGGAGGGTGTCCCGGATCAGGGTGGGGGTCCCGCTGGGGTGCCTGGCCAGCCTGGGTGAGGGGCTGAGGGCTGTTTGCAGGCTGGCCACACCCCCTTCAGGGTGGAGGTTCCTGCTGGGGTGCCTGGCCAGCCTGGGTGAGGGGCTGATGGCTGTTTGCAGGCTGGTCAAGCCCCCCAGTGGGGACCCTCACCCCATGGGGGTGTGGCCAGCCTGGGTGAAGGGCTGAAGGTCATTTTCAGGCTGCCCACAGCCCCTTCAGGGTGGGGGAGTCCCACTGGGGTGCCTGGCCAACCTGGGTGAGGGGCTGATGGCCCCCCCAGTGGCCCAAGCTCCCAGCCTCTCCTTTTTTTCTTTTTTTCTTTTTTCTGGGATTTATTTATCTTCTATAATTGAAACTTTGTAGCATTGAGCGGAGCCCAGTGCCGGCCAGGGCAGGTGGGAAGCTTGGCTTCCTCCATCACCGGAAGCAACCCAAGCCTCCTGCTCGCTCCAGCTCCATGGCTGCTGCCATCTTAGTTGGGGTAATTTGCATACTCACTCCTGATTGGCTGGTGGGCGTGGATTATGGGTGTGTCTTGAGCATAGCAGAGGGACCATTAATTTTCATGTTTCTCTTTTATTATATAGGATATTGGGGTGATATTGATTAATCAAATTATGTAGGTTTCAGGTGTGTACATGTTTTATTCTTTTTGATACAATTGTAAATGGAATTGTTTTCTTAATTTCTCCTTCTGATCATTCATTACTACTGTATACAAATGCAATGGATTTCTGTATGTTAATTTTGTATCCTGAAACTACTGGATTCATTTAGTTTTGTTTCTCTCTCTCTCTCTCTCTCTCTCTCTCTCTCTCTCTCTCTTTTTTATCTAAATATATTTTATTGATTTTTTTACAGAGAGGAAGGGAGAAGGATAAAGAGTTAGAAACATCGATGAGAGAGAAACATCTATCAGCTGCCTTCTGCACGCCCCCTACTGGGGATGTGCCCACAACCAAGGTACATGCCCTTGACCGTAATTGAACCTGGGACCCTTGAGTCTGCAGGCCGACGCTCTATCCACTGAGCCAAACTGGTCAGGGCTCATTTCGTTTTTTGGTGTAGTGTTTTCTATATATAGTACATGTCATCTGTAAATAATGACAGTTTTATTTCTTCCTTTCCAATTTATATGCCTTTTATTTATTTTTCTTGTCTGAATGCTGTGGCTGGGATTCCTAACCACATTGAATAGAAGTGATGAGAGTGCACATACTTGTCTTGTTTCTGATCTTAATGGAAAAGCTTTCATCTTTTTACCATTGAATGTAATGTTAACTGTGGGTTTGTCATATATAGTCTTTATTATGTTGAGGTATGTTCCCTCTAAATTCACTTTGTTTAGCGTTTTTATTATAAATGGTTATTGAATTTTGTCAAATGCTTTTTCTGTATCTATTGAAGTGATGACAGGGTGGGGCAAAAGGAGGTTTGCAGTGTGAGTATGCAAAACAGAGTTTATTCTTGTATTATGTATTAACTAGAGGCCCGGTGCACAAAAATTTGTGCACTCGATGGGGGGGGGGGGGGGTCCCTCAGCCCGGCCTGTGCCCTCTTGCAGTCTGGGACCCCTCAGGAGATAACGACCTGCTGGCTTAGGCCTGCTCCTGGGTGGTAGAGGGCACGCCCAATCCCTAGGTGCAGCCCCTGGTCGGGCTCACAGCAAGGCTGATTGGGGAGTTGGGGCGCCGACCCGTCATGCACAGAGCAGGGCCAATCAGGGGGTTGAGGCGCTGCCCCCTGTCACGCACGGAGCAGGGCCCATCAGAGGGTTGGGGAGCTCCCCCCTGTCACGCACAGAGTAGGGCCGATAGGGGAGTTAGGGCACCGCCCCCTGTCACACTCAAGGCAGGGTCGATGGGGAAGTTGCGGCGCCACCCCCCTGTCACACACAGAGCAGGGCGGATCAAGGGGTTGGGGCACCGCCCTCTATCACCCACAGAGCAGGGCCGATCAGGGGGTTGGGGCGCCGCCACTGTCACACTCAGGGCAGGGCCGATGGGGAGGTTATGGCTCTACCCTGTTACACACAGAGCAGCGTGGATAGGGAGGTTGTGGCCCCGCCCCCTGTCTCACACACAGCTACAGGGCGATCAGGGGGTTTGGGCGCTGCCCCCTGTCACACTGATCCAGTGCCAGGAGGCCTCTCGGCTCCACTGATCCCGGTGCTGGGAGGCATATTACCCTTTTACTATATAGGATAGAGGCCTGGGGGCCGGCTGGTTTGCCCTGAAGGGTGTCCTGGATCAGGGTGGGGGTCCCCACTGGGGTGCCTGGCCAGCCTGGATGAGGGGATGATGGCTGTTTGCAGCAGGTCACACACCCTTCAGGGTGGGGGTCCCCACTGGGGTGCCTGGCCAGTCTGGGTGAGGGGCTGAGGGCTGCTTTCAGGCTGGCGGTTGTTGACTGAAGCTCCCAACCGCTCCTTTTTTTTCTCTTTTTTTTATTTTATTCTGGGCCAGCTTTAGCTCTGACTCTAGCTCTGAGGCTTCGTATCTGGTTTGTTTGCCGTTCTATAATCGAAACAATGTATAACTTCAGCTCTGAGATCCCGGCAGGCTGAAAGCTGGTTTCTGGGTTTTTTTTTAGCTTCTACATTTGCAACATAGTACATAGTTGCTTAGAGTTGCAACTCAGAGGCCGGCAAGTCAGGCGGGGAATGTTGGAGTCCGCAGTCACTGGAGCAAGCAAGCCTCATGTTCGCTTCCAGCTGCCTGGCTGCCGGCCGCCATCTTGGCTGACAGTTAATTTGCATATCTCCCTGATTAGCCAATGGGAAGGGTAGCGGTCGTACGCCAATTACCATGTTTCTCTTTTATTAGTATAGATTATTGTATTATTTTCCATACAAACAACTGTAAACCTACTTTTTCCCACCCAGTATATGATTTTTATCCTTGGTTTTGTGGATATGGTGTGTCACTGATTGATTTGCTGATATTGAACCATCCTTTCATCCCTGGAATAAATTCCACTTGATCATCTAATCTAATAATAGACAAACATGGTAATTGACTGTACCTTCGCTACACCTCCCATTGGCTAATCAGCACGATATGCAAATTAACCGCCAACAAAGATGGCGGCTAATTTGCATACTGCAGGCACGGTGGGACAGCGCCATCCCTCCTGCCCCGCCGCCATCTGGGCCTGCTATCTGCGACCCAGGACGGCGGGCGGCCGGTGTGCTACCCGACCTGTGGCTGGCAGGTGAGACTGCAGCAATCCCAGCCACCCACCCCGCCCTCATCTGGCCCTCCTGCGGGGTCCCCAGGGCTGGCGGGCTGGAAGGCGGCTCCAGCCGGAGCAAAGGCCTGGGTCCCGGGTGCCAGAGGAAAACCTGTGCCAGCAGCCAGGGCGAGGGAAGGTGTATTGCACAAATCTTTTTGTGCAACAGGTCTCTATGGTATATAATCCTTCAAATGTATTTGGTTTCCTAATATTTGGTTAAGAACTTTTGCATCTGTGTTTATTAGGGATATTAACCTGTAATTTTCTTTTTTTGTAATGTCTTTGTCTGGTTTTGGTATCAGGAAACTTCCTCTTTAAGTTTTTTGAAGAATTTGATAGAATTTACCTGTAAAGCCATCTGGTCTGGGTGTTGTTGTTTTTTATTACTGTTTCAATGTCCTTAGCAGTAATCAGTCTATTCATATTTTCTGTTTCATCTTGATTCAGTTTTGGAAGATTATATGTCAATTTTATTTATCATTTCAAAGAACCAGCTTTTATTTTTATTGATCTTCTTTATTGTTTTTTAGTTTCTATTTTATTTATTTCCACTTTAATCTTTATTTCCTTCTACTTTGGGTTTTGCATATTCTTTCTCTAGTTCCTTTATGAATAAAGTTATGTTGTTTATTTGAGATTTTTCTTGTTTCTTGAGTAGGCCTGAATAGCTATGAACTTCCCTCTTAGAACTGCTTTTCTTGTATCCCATGTTTTGCATAGTTGTGTTTTCATTTTCATTTGTCTCAAGGTATTTTTTAATTTCCTGTTTAATTTCATCTTTGATCCATTGGTTGTTTAGTAGTATGTTTTTTAGTCTCCACGTGTTTGTAGGATTTTCCCCCCACTTTTCTTCTTGAATTTGATTTATAATTTCATATTGTTGTGGTCCAAAAAGATGTTTGATATGATTTCAATCTTTTTTATTGAAACTTGTTTGTGACCTAATTTTTGATCAATCTTGAAGAATGTTTCATGTGCACTTGAAAATAATGTGTATTCTGCAGTTTGAGGATAAATGTTCTATAAATATTTATTAAGTGAATCCGGTCTAATGTGATATTTAAGGCCATTGTTTCCTTATTGATTTTCTGTCTGGATGCTCTATCAGCTGATGTAAATGGGGTATTAGAGTCCCCTACTACTGTTGTTATACTATCCATTTCTCCCTTTATGTCTGCTAATATTTGCTTTATAAAAGTAGGTGCTCCCATATTGGGTATGTAGATATTTACAATTGTAATATTGTCTTCTTGGATTGACCATTTTATAATTATGTAATGCCCTTCTTTGTCTCTTTTTACAGTCTTTGTTTTGTCTGATATAAGTGTTGCTACCTCAGCTTTCTTTTCATTTTTATCTGCATGGAATATTTTTTCCATCCTTTCATTTTCAGTCTGTGTACCACTTTCAATCTGAATTGTGTCTCTTGTAGGCAATATGTTGGTGGGTCTTATTTTATTTTATCCATTCATCCACCCTTTGTCTTTTGATTGGAGCATTTAATCCATTTACATTTAAAGCAATTATTGATAGGTATGTACTTATTGCCATTTTGTTCATTGTTTTTTGGTTATTTGTACATTTCTGTTTTTTATTCTCTTGACCTCTTTCCTTCTGATTTGCTGGTTTGCTTTAGCATTTTATTTGAGTTCCTTGATCTTTATTTTTGTGTATTTTTGTAGGTTTTGTGTTTGTGGTTACCATTAGTTCATATATATTCATCTATTTCTATCACAGTCTAATTAAAGTTGATAGGCATTTAAGTTCAAACGTATTCTAAAAGCTCAGGACTTTTGCTCTTCCCCTCCATGCTTTACATTTTTTATGTCATATTTTAGGTTTTTTTTAATCCTCACCTGAGGATATTTTTTCCATTGATCTTTAGAGAGTGAGTGCAGGAGAGGGAAGAGAACCAGGGATCGAACCTGTAACTGAAGCACATGCCCTTGACCAGGAATTGAATCCATGATCATTTGGTCCATGAGCAAAATTAGCCAGGGCCATATTTTATATCTTTTGGTTTTGTACATCCCCTATTTATTGTAGTTATATTTAATTTTGCTACTTTTGTCTTTTAACATTTGTACGACCCTTTTAAGTGGTTGATTTGCTGTGTTTACTGTATATTTACATTTACCTGTGAGATTTTTTTCTTTCCCGTATTTTCTTATTTCTCATGATGGTCTTTTCTTTCTGCTTAAAGAAGATCCTTTAATATTTCTTATAAAACCAGTTTAGTGGTGATGAAGTCCCTTAGAGTTTGTTTGTTTGTTAATCCTAAACTGAGGATATTATTTCCATTGATTATTTCTTAATCCTCACCAAGGATATTTTCTCAATTGATTTCTAGAGAGAGTGGAAGGGAGGGAAGAGCAGGAGAAAGAGAGAGCAACATGGATGTGAGAGAGATGCATCAATTGGCTGTCTCCCACATGTGTCCCTACCAGGGTCAGGGAACCTGCAACACATCGCACTAGGGCTGGGGATAGAACCTGCAACCCAGGTATGTGCCCTTGACTGGGAATCGAACCCAAAGACCCTTTGGTGCTTGGGCCAATGCTGTAACCACTTAGCAATACCAACCCGGGCTTAAGTCCTTTAGTTTTTGTTTGTCTGAGGATATCTTTATATCTCCTTCAATTCTAAATGATAACCTTGTTGGGTAGAGGATCCTAGGTTGTAGATTCTATACTTTCTTTTTTTAATTTTTTTTTTATTTCAGAGAGGAAAGGAAAGGGAGGGAGAGATAGAAATATCAATGATGAGAGAACCATTGATCAGTTGCCTCCTGCATGCCCCCTACTGGGTATTAAGTCCACAACCCAGGCACATAACCTTGACCAGAATTAAACCCAAGACCCTTCAATCTACAGGCTGATGCTCTATCCACTGAGCAAAACTAGCTAGCACAGATTCTATACTTTCAGCACTTTAAATGTATTATGTTATTGCCTTCTGGCCTGTAAAATTTCTTCTGAGAAATTAGCAAGTAGTCTTAGCGGGTTTAATTTTTATGTGACTAGTTGTTTTCCCCTTCTGCCTTCATGATTGTCTCTTTAATTTTACCACTTCAATTACAATAGGTCTTGGTGTGGGCTTCTTTGGGTTTATCTTGTTTGAAACTCTGTGCTTCCTAGACATGGATGTTTGTTTCCTTCCCCAAATTAGGAAAGTTTCAGTCATTATTTCTTCAAATAAACTTTCTGCCCCTTTACCTCTCTCTTTCCTTCTGGGATTCCTATAGTGTGCATGTTGGCATGATTGATGTTGTCCAAAAGTCCCTGAAACTATCTTCTTTCTAAAATTCATTTTCTTGCCAAACTGGTTTGGCTCAGTGGATAGAGCGTCAGCCTGCGGACTGAAAGGTCCCAGGTTCGATTCCGGTCACGGGCATGTACCTTGGTTGCGGGCACATCCCCAGTGGGAGGTGTGCAGGAGGCAGCTGGTCGATGTTTCTCTCTCATCGATGTTTCTGACTCTCTATCCCTCTCCCTTCCTCTCTGTAAAAAAAATCAATAAAAATATATTATAAAAAATAAAATAAAATAAAATTCATTTTCTTTTTGCTGTTCTGATTGGGTGATTTCCACTATTCTATCTTCCAGGTTGCTAATCTGTTCTTCTGTATTATCTAATCTGCTATTATTATTTTTAGTGATTGTATTTGTAGCTTTCTCTGACTCCCTGCATACTACTCTCAAATTTGATGAGTATCCTCATGACCATTTCTTTGACTCTTTTTTTTTAAATTAAATCTTTATTGTTCAGATTATTACAGTTGTTCCTGTTTTTCCCCCCATAGCTCCCCTCCACCCATTTCCCACCCCACCCTCCGCCCTCACTCCCCACCCACTGTCCTCATCCATAGGTGCACGATTTTTGTTCAGTCTCTACCCGCATCCCCCACACCCCTTTCATCCCCAAGAATAGTCAGTCCACTCCCTTTCTATGCCCCTGATTCTATTATAATCACCAGTTCATTCTGTTCATCAGATTATTCACTTGATTTTCAGATTCACTTGATAGATGTGTATTTGTTGTTCATAATTTGTATCTTTACCTTTTTCTTCTTCGTCCTCTTCTTAAAGGATACCTCCAGCATTTCATATAATACTGGTCTGGTGGTGATGAACTCCTTTAGCTCTTTCTTATCTGTGAAGCTCTTTATCTGACCTTCACTTCTGAATGATAGCTTTGCTGGATAAAGTAGTCTTGGTTGGAGGTTCTTGGTATTCATCACTTTGAATATTTCTTGCCACTCCCTTCTGGCCTGCAAAGTTTCTGTTGAGAAATCAGCTGACAGTCATATGGGTACTCCCTTGTAGGTAACTGACTGTCTTTCTCTTGCTGCTTTTAAGATTCTCTCTTTGTCTTTTGCTCTTGGCATTTTAATTATGATGTGTCTTGGTGTGGTCCTCTTTGGATTCCTTTTGTTTGGGGTTCTATGTGCTTCCTGGACTTGTAAGTCTATTTCTTTCACCAGGTAGGGGAAGTTTTCTGTCATTATTTCTTCAAATAGGTTTTCAATATCTTGCTCTCTCTCTTCTTCCGGTACCCCTATAATTCTGATGTTGGTATGCTTGAAGCTGTCCCAGAGGCTCCTTACACTATCTTCGTATTTTATGATACTTTTTTCATTTTGCTTTTCTGGTTGGGTGTTTTTTGCTTCTTCATATTTCAAATCTTTGACTTGATTCTTGTGATCCTCTAGTCTGCTGTTGGGAGTCTGTATAATATTCTTTATTTCAGTAAGTGTATGCTTAATTTCTAGTTGGTCCTTTATCACAACCTCGAGGGTCTCACTAGATTTCTTGAGGGTCTCATTAAGTTTATCGGCGGTTTCTAGAAAATTCTTGAAAAACCTTAAAAGTGTGGTTTTGAACTCTATATCCAGTAGTTTGCTTTCTTCCATTTCTGTCATTTGTGTCCTCTTTCTTTGTCTCCACATTTTTTTATGCTTCGCTGTGTCGATAGAGTGGCTTTCTCTGCTAGGTGTCCTAAAGGGCCCAGTGGCTCAGCCTCCCCAATTACCTGAAGTAGACACTCTTGGTGCAACCCCTTGTGGTCTTTGTGCACAGTCTTGTTGTAGTTAAGCCTTGATTGTTGTAGGTATCACTGGGAGGAATTGACCTCCAGGCCAATTGGCTGTGAGAATCAGCTGTGTCTGCAGTGGGAGAACTTCTGTCCTGGAGACACCCCTCCGGGGCAAGACTTGCTTCAATGGGGCTTTGGTGCTCACTGAGTCTGCCCCCTGACTGTGTCCTTTATGGATCCGAGGAGCTGCAATCTGGATGGTCCCACTCTGACCACAGGGCACACTGGCTCCTGGATCTCTAAGGAGGTGCTAATCTAGCCTCTGCCTGAGGCTATCCAGCAGGAGCCAGCTGTGACGCAATGCAAGTTGCCCTGGGGCCTTGGGCCAGCTGCAGTTTGTTAGGTAATTATCAGATTGCAAAGGTCCAGGCCTTTCATATGCAAAAGGCTCCGTGCATGGCTTTGGCGGGGCGATCCCAGGGGATCAACAGGGTGGAGGGAGCAGTTATGGCTGCTCTCAGTCCTGCCCTCAGAGGCCCTGCTTCTCAGTGTCCCGGCAGTCACTGCAAGCACCCTAAGAGAAAGCTGCCCTCGAGTTCTGACCGATGCCAGACAGTCCAGTTTCTCCCATGTGAGTCTGGGTCCCCAGAGACTCGCCCAGAACTGGAGCTCAAAGCTTGAGACTCCCTCCCGATTGAAAAAGACAACCGTGTCCTCAGCCGCCAGCCCTCTCCGCATGCACTTCTGTACCTCTGTACTTTACTTCCGCACCGCAACTCCTCTGAGTCTCAGTATGCTTTTCTTCTAGTTGTAGAATTTCCACTCAGCCAGCCTTCCTGTGGTTCTGGATGATGTCCGTTCCATCTTTTAGTAGCATTTTTGAAGTGGTTGTGCGAGGCAGCAATCTCCAGTGTTTACCCATGCTGCCATCTTGGTTTTCTCAAAAGCACACATATTTCTCCTGGGCTGTGACCGGCATTCCTCCTCCCCACTGTCTGCCTCATTGGAATCACTAAAGATTTCTGATTCTTCACATTTACAGCAAAGTAATGCTGCTGATTCACTGTCTTCCAACTGAGAGCTCATTTGCAACAGAATGGATGGACCTGGAGAGTATTATGCTAAGCAAAATAAGCCAGTCAGAGAAAGATAAGTATAACATGATCTCACTCATATGTGGAATCTAATCTTCTTTGACTCTTTATCAAGCAAATTACTTATCCCCATTTCATTAGGGTTTTCGGGGGGGGGGGGGGGCGGTTCTTTTTTCTTCATTTATAACATATTCCTCTGTCTTCTCGGTTTGTTTGACTTTCTGTGTTTGTGCATATAAAAAAGGAGATAGCTATTACTTCCAACCTATAAACAATGCTCTTGCATAGAAGTAACCTCTATGTAGACTGTGTGCTATGTGGTTTTGGCAAGCCTGTGGGAGTCAGGGTGGTGCATGCAGTGCCTGGAGTGCCAGCTGGCTTGGAGAAGTGGGCTTGGGGCTGGGTGGTCCAAGGTGCACAATGCACATGCAAGTGCAATGGCTCTCTTGCTCCAGCTGTTCATGGTGGGAGCCAGGTCCTGGCTGGGCAGCCCAGTGCTCACATGCCACAATACCCTGTTGGTTCTGATGAAGGAAGCTCTGGGTGGGGGGACCTGGTACACATGCTTTGGTGCCCTCTTGGTCCCACTGGAGTGAGCTCCATGGTAGGGTGACTGGGAACATGTTGCAGTGGCCTTCACGGTCAACCAGAGCACCTCGATAGCATTCTGGCCTACACTATCTAAGTCAGAGGTTCTCAACCTGTGGGTTGCGACCCCTTTGGGGGTCGAATGACCCTTTCACAGGGGTTGCCTAAGACCATCCTGCATATCAGATATTTACATTATGATTCATAACAGTAGCAACATTACAGTTATGAAGTAGCAACGAAAATAATTTTATGGTTGGGTCACAACATGAGGAACTGTATTTAAAGGGCCAGGAGGTTGAGAACCACTGCTAAGTGGAGGGAGAATGTAAATAATGGTGTTCACTGGCACCTCCAATCTTGGAGAGTTCCCACAAATCCCAGAGAGCTCTTGTAGTTCGCCAGCTTTCTCTATGTTGTCTCTCTATTTCATTTTCTGTGGAGAAGCTGTTCAATTGGCTCTCAGCTATCTCTCAGGAGGAATTGCTCTAAATATAGCTTTATAATTGGTATATTTATTGGAGAGGGTAAGTTTGGCATCCTCCTATGATGCCATCTTGAACCCACCTCCTAGTGTAAAATAACTTTTATATGTATTGGGAAACCAAAAAATTTGTGTGACTTGCTTTATTGCTACTAGTATATTCACCTTATTTAGAGTGGCCTGGAACTGAACAATAATATCTACAAGGTATGCCTGTATACACTCATGAAACCATTACCACAATCCCTCCAGCCTCTCCCCAGGTAACCACCAACCTGTTTTCTATCACTATAAGTTAGTCTGCATGTTCTAGAATTTCATGTAACTGGAATCATAGACTGTACTCTTCTTTTGTCTGGTTTCTTTTATTCAGCATAATTATTTTGAGGTTCATCCATATCAACAATTAATTCATTTTAATGCTAACCAGTATTCCATTATATGAATATACCACAATCTGTTTATACATTCACCTGTTTATGGACATTTAAATGGTTTCCAAATTTTGCCTATTATAAATAAAGCTGCTATGAACATTTGTATATAAGTCTTTGTATAGCTATATACTTTCATTCCTTTTAGATAAATAAATATGAGTGCAATGGCTGGATCATATGGTAGATGTATGTTTAATTTTTTAAAAACTACCAAAATGTTTTCCAAACTGTACAATTTTATTCTTATCAGCCATGTATGAGTTCCAATTCGCACACATCTTTGCCAACACTTTATATGGTTAGTCTTTTTTAATTTTAGCTACTCTACTAGGTGTGTAGTGATATGTCATTGTGATATTAAACTTTTTAAAATTCTCATCTGAGGATATGTTTATTGATTTTATTTTTTAATATATTTTTATTGATTTCAGAGAGGAAGGGAGAGGGAGAAAGAGATAGAAACATCAATGATGAGAGAGAATCAAGAATTGGCTGCCTCCTGCATGTCCCACAATAGGGATCAAGCCCACAACCTCAGGCATGTGCCCTGACTGGGAATCAAACCATGAACTCCTGGTTCATGGGTCGATGCTCAACAAGTTAGCCATACTGGCTGGGCTGTTTTTTGATTTTAGAGAGGCAGGGAGAGGAGAGAGGGGAGAGGGAGAAACATTAAGTGGTTGCCTCCAATATGTGCCCTGGCTGGGAATTGAACCCACAACATAGGTATGTGCCCTAACTGGGAATCGAACCCACAACCTTTTAGTGTACAAGACAATGTTCCAGCTAACTAAGCCACTCAGCCAGGGCTGTCATTGTGATTTTAATATACATTTTCCTAGTGACTAATAATGTTGAGCATCTTTCCAAGTACTCATTTACCACCTATGTATCTATTTGATAAAGTGTTTGCTCAAATCTTTTGCCAATTTTTATTGGATTGTCTGTTTTCTTATTGAGTTTTAAGAGTTTATGATAATTTTAGAATAGAGTTTCTTATCAGATTTCCAGTCTGTAGCTTGTTTTGTAATTCTCTTAGCAATGTCTTTCTTTCTTTTTTTAAATATATTTTTATTGATTTCAGAGAGGAAGGGAGAGGGAGAGAGAGATAGAAACATCAATGATGAGAAAGAATTATTGATAGGCTGCCTCCTGCATGCCCCCTACTGGAGATTGACCCCACAACCCGGGCATGTGCCCGTGACCAGAATCGAACCCTGGCATCCGGCGCTCTATCCACTAAGCAAACCAGCTAGGGCAGCAATGTCTTTCAAAGAGCAGAAGTTTTAACTTTGATTAAGCCCATTCATTAATTTATTTTACAGAACATGCTTTTATTGTTGAATCTAAGAAATCTTTGCCTTACCCAAAGTTTCTCTTATGTTCCCCTCTAGAAGTTTTATGGTTGTAGTTTTACATGTATGTCAAGAATACATTTTGAGTTCATTCTATTTTTTGCAAGGAATGCATCTAAGTTTATTCTTCTTCATAGCGTTATCCAATTATTCCAAGGACATTTGCTGAAAAAACTAGACCTCTCAACTGAATTGCCTTTGAACATTTTTAAAACTTCAAATGCCCATATATATATAGATCTATTTCTGGACTAAGAATAGGCTATACTTTTCTATTGATCCATCTGTCTGTTTCAAAGCTGTCTTCATTTCTGTACTTTATAACAGGCTTTGAAGTTAAAGAGGGTGAGTTCCCCCACTCTCTTCTTTTTCAATGTTGTTTTCACTATTCTTTTTATTTTCATCTGAATTATGAATAAGCTTGTAAATGTCTAAAAAAATTAAGCTTTTGGGGTACTTTCACTGGGATTTCATTGACTCTATATCAATTTGAGAAGAATTGACATCTTAACACTATTTTCTGTCTTCCAATCTATGAACATGGTATATCTCTCTATTTATTTAGGCCTTCTTTAAAATCTCTCAGAAATTTTTTTTTAGTTTTTAATGTACAACTTTTGCATATATTTTGTCATATTTATCCCAAAATATTTAACAGTTTGATACTATTGTAAATGGCATTTTAAAAATTGTAGTAAAATATACATAACACAAAATTTACCATCTTACAAATTTTAACGTGTGAAGTTCATTATTGTTAAGTACATTTCATATCATTGTTAAACCAATCTCCAGGACTCTTTTCATCTTGTAAAACTGAAACTCTATGTCCATTAAACACAATTCTTCATTCCTGTCCCCTCCCCAGCTCCTGACAACCACCATTCTACTTTCTATCTGTATGAATTTGACTACTCTAGATTTCTTATGTAAATGAGATCACACAGTATTTGTCCTTTTGTGACTAGTTTATTTCACTTAGCATAATGTCCTCAAGGTCCAGCCTTCTTGTAGCATGTCTCATAACTTCCTTCCTCACATTTTATCCATCCATCCATCAATGGACACTTGGATTACTATCACCTTTTCGCTATTGTGAATAATGCTGATATGATCATGCAAATATCTCTTAAAGACCCTGTTTTTAATTTTGGGGAGTAAATGCCCATAAGTGGAATTGCTGGATCATACAATGATTCTATTTTTAAATTTTAATGTTTGAGGAGACACCACACTGTTTTTCAAAGCAGCTGTACCATTTTGCATGCCCATCAACCATACAAAAGGATTCCAATTTCTGCACTACCTTGCCTACACTTGTTATTTCATTTTTGTTTTTGTTTTTTGATAGTAGCCATCCTCATGGATGTGAGGTGATATCTCACTGTGGTTTTGATTTGCATTTCCCTAGTGATTAGTGATTGTTAAGCATCTTTTCATATGCTTGCTGGTCATTTCCACATCTTCTTTGGAGAAATGTCTATTTAATTCCTCTGCCCATTTTTTTCTTTTCTTCCCCCCAATACTGAATTTTCCCTTCTTTCTTCACCCTCTCATCTTCAGTGACATGACTAACATTTTTAGTGCACCATTCAGTTGCAAAGTGAAATAGTAACAGTATAAAAATAAATGCTCAACAGAGTAGAGACACATTATTCAAGCGTTCTCAGTTGGTTTAGTCCTGTTGAGCACATTGGGTCAAGGTGAATTCACTCCCCACCCCTCCCCACATGTACACATGAGAGAAAAGTACAGGAGCCAACAGAACAAGTATTAGAGACTGAACACTGGGTGTTAAATCCTTGCCCTCTAGCTATGCATCCTTAAAGCAAACATTTACCTCTCAAAACTCTGGTTTCTCATCTGTAAAATGGGGATCATAACTGTTGCTCCTTCTAAGATTGTTGTGATGATTAAAGGAGATAGAAGAAGAGCAAAACAGCCTGAAGTAGGCAAAGTGCTCAGTAGATTCATATTACCAGCATCAACATTGGAATGGCAAATGCTTCTGCTGCCACCACCTATATATGTTTCATTCCATACTATGCACCTCCTAATAGGCTAATATTTAACTTCTCTGAGCTCCTCTTTTTTCAAAGGGACTTTGAGCCCCCATAAACTTAGTTACTCCGAATGTAAAACAACTTTATGATAGCATATGGACTACATACACACAAGATATTAATTTTGTTTCAGGAATTAGTATATCGAGTTACTTTCTTTTTTTAATTAAATCTTTATTGTTAAAAGTATTATATTTACCCTCTTTTTCCCCCAATTGACCCCTTCTGGCCCACCCCCAACCCCCACCCCAGGCCTTCACCACCCTGTTGTCTGTGTCCTGATTGGGAAAGGCTCGTGTTGCCGCAGCACCAGCCATGAGCCCTTGGCATCCTCCCAAGGGGAGTGGCCTGTGGGATCGGGTTGAAACCGGCTCTCCAACATCCCCCAAGGGGTCCCGGATTGCGAGAGGGCGCAGGCCAGGCTGAGGGACCCCACCGGTGCACAATCGGGCTGGGAAGGGAATGCTGGAGGGCTTCAGGGCATGTCGGGCCCATGTCGCTCAGTCCGGATCAGCCGGACCCCAGGAGCAAGCAAACCTACCGGTTGGAGCATCTGCCCCCTGGTGGTCAGTGCACGTCATAGCAAGCAGTTGAGTAGCCTTAGCATATCATTACTATTGTACACTTTGATTGGTTGTTTGGTTGTTCTGCCGCTCAGTCTATTTGCATATTACCCTTTTATTATATAGGACTAGAAGCCCAGCACACAAAATTGCATGGCCCCACCCACCCGCACAGCCTCGCCACACTCACAGCCCCGCCCACCTGTGCCAGTCTTTGGTCGTTAGGGCCACAGGCCTTTTATAATATAGATTCCTTTTTTATCGCAGAGAACACTGTATGACTTGATCATTTTAAATTTATTGGGACTTGTTTTATGGTCCAGAAGGGGTGTACTTGGTTTGGCTCAATGGATAGAGCGTCAGCTTGAAGATTGAAGTGTCCTGGGTTCGATTCCCATCAAGGGCATATGCCCGGGTTGCAGGCTTGATCCCCAGTAGGGGGCATGCAAGAGGCAGCCGATCAATGATTCTCTCTTATCATTGATATTTCTGTCTCTTCCTCTCCCTTCCTCTCTGAAATCAGTAAAAATATTTTTTTTAAAAAGAATTTGTATCCTACTGTTTGAGAGTAGAATGCTCTGTAAATGTCAATTCAGTCAAGTCAGTTTATAATATTGTTCAAGTCGTCTGTATCCTTACAGATTTTCTGTCTAATTTGTCAAATGACAAAAGTAATACAATTTAGTAACGACTTTGATATTTTTTATTCAAGGGAAAAGAATTCATGGTTTGGGGGAGTACAGTGCCTCACAGCAGTGTAGCATCCTCCCTAAAGGATTTTAGGCAAGAGTGAGTTTTATAAAGCCTTAGAAATGGCAACACAGAAGCAAGACCTGATTGGCTAGGAGGTCAGGGATTTCCTTATCAGACTAACAGGTCCCATTAGGGTAAAATAAGCTAGCTAAAGGTGAGTGGGAGGATTGTGATTAGTGTACGTTAGGTTTCCTTGACCGTGTCGCATTTCCCATAACTGCAGGCTGACTTAGGTTTAGATTTGTGACTAAGCTGGGCCACTGGAGCAGACCATTTTGTGGTTCCTGATATATAAATTATTACTTTATCAAAATTTTCTGTCAATTGTTGATGAGAAGTATTGAAATATCCAACTATAATTGTGTTTGTCTTTTTCTCCTTTCAATTCTATTAGTTTTCTCCTTCATATATTTTGAAGCTCTGCTATTAGTGCATACATGTTTAGAACTATTGTCTTCTAGATTAATTGGGCCTTTATTATTAAATGAATTTCTTTTTCCCTGATATTTCTCTTTACTTTGAAATCTACTTCACCTGATATTAAAATAGTCACTTCAGAATGATATACATTTTCCATCCTATAACTTTCAATATCTTTGTGTCTTTATATTAAAAGTAGAGTTCTTGGAGAAACCAAGATGGAGGCATAGGTAAACATCAGAGTTTGCTGCCGCGCACAACCACTTCAAAAATACAACTAAAAGACGGAAAGGACATCATCCAGAACCACAGGAAGGCTGGCTGAGTGGAAATTCTACAACTAGGAGGAAAGAGAAAAGCATACCGAGACTCAGAGGAGGCGCAGTGCGGAAGTAAAATACTAAGGTGCGGAGGTGCACATGGAGAGGGCTGGCGGCTGAGGGCGCAGTTGTCGTTTTCAATCGGGAGGGAGTCTCAGGCTCTGAGCTCCAGTTCCGGGCGAGTCTCTGGGGACCCAGACTCATACGGGAGAAGCGGGACTGTCTGGCATCGGTTGGAACTCGAGGGCAGCTTTCTCTCGGAGGGGCTTGCAGCGACTGCCAAGACAGGGAGAAGCGGAGCCTCTGAGAGCAGCCATAACTGCTAGCCCCACCCTGTTGATCCCATGGGACCTGCCCAGCCCAAGCCCTGCAGGGAGGCTTTTGCTGGATAGCCTCAGGCAGAGGCTAGATTAGCACTTCCCTAGAGATCCAGGAGCCAGTATACCCAGAGGTCAGAGTGGGACCATCCAGTTTGCAGCTCCATGGAACCATAAAAGACACAGTCAAGGGGCAGACTCAGTGAGCACCAAAGCCCCATTGAAGCAAGTCTTGCCCCAGAGGGGTGTCTCCAGCACAGAAGTTCTCCCACTGCAGACACAGCTGATTCTCACAGCCAATTGGCCTGGAGGTCAATTCCTCCCAGTGATACCTACAACAATCAAGGCTTAACTACAACAAGACTGTGCACAAAGACCACAAGGGGGTACACCAAGAGTGTCCTCCTCAGGTAATTGGGGAGGCTGAACCACTGGGCCCTAGAGGACACTTAGCACAGAAAACCACTTTATCAACACAGGGACGCATAAAAAATGTGGAGACAAAGAAAAAGGACACAAATGACAGAAATGGAGGAAAGCAAACTACTGGATATAGAGTTCAAAACCACACTTTTAAGGTTTTTCAAGAATTTTCTAGAAACTGCTGATAAACTTAATGAGACCCTCAAGAAATCTAGTGAGACCCTCGAGGTTGTGATAAAGGACCAACTAGAAATTAAGCATACACTGACTGAAATAAAGAATATTATACAGACTCCCAACAGCAGACTAGAGGATCACAAGAATCAAGTCAAAGATTTGAAATACAAAGAAGCAAAAAACACCCAACTGGAAAAGCAAAATGAAAAAAGTATCATAAAATATGAAGATAGTGTAAGGAGCCTCTGGGACAGCTTCAAGCGTACCAACATCTGAATTATAGGGGTGCCAGAAGAAGAGAGAGAGCAAGATATTGAAAACCTATTTGGAGAAATAATGACAGGAAACTTCCCCTACCTGGTGAAAGAAATAGACTTACAAGTCCAGGAAGCGCATAGAACCCCAAACAAAAGGAATCCAAAGAGGACCACACCAAGACACATCATAATTAAAATGCCAAGAGCAAAAGACAAAGAGAGAATCTTAAAAGCAGTAAGAGAAAGAAAGTCAGTTACCTACAAGGGAGTACCCATATGACTGTCAGCTGATTTCTCAACAGAAACTTTGCAGGCCAGAAGGGAGTGGCAAGAAATATTCAAAGTGATGAATACCAAGAACCTCCAACCAAGACTACTTTATCCAGCAAAGCTATCATTCAGAAGTGAAGGTCAGATAAAGAGCTTCACAGATAAGAAAAAGCTAAAGGAGTTCATCACCACCAAACCAGTATTATATGAAATGCTGGAGGTATCCTTTAAGAAGAGGAAGAAGAAGAAAAAGATAAAGATACAAATTATGAACAACAAATACACATCTATCAACAAGTGAATCTGAAAATCAAGTGAATAATCTGATGAACAGAATGAACTGGTGATTATAATAGAATCAGGGGCATAGAGAGGGAGTGGACTGACTATTCTGGGGCGGGGGGAAGGGGTGAGGGGGATGTGGGAAGAGATTGAACAAAAATCGTGCACCTATGGATGAGGACAGTGGGTGGGGAGTGAGGGCGGAGGGTGGGGTGAGAACTGGCTGGAGGGGAGTTATGGGGGGGGAAAGAGGAACCACTGTAATAATCTGAACAATAAAAATTTAATTAATAAAATTAAATTAAATTAAATTAAAGTTCTTGTAGATAGTATATATATACATTTTTTTTATTCTATCTGAAAATTTCTGCCTTTTAATTAAGGTGTTCAGACCACTTATATTGAATGTGATTTAATGTTATTCTCCATTTTAAATCTATCATCTTCCTATTTTCTACTTGTTACACCTATCCTTTGTCCTCTTCTTCCTCCCCATCTATATCCTTTTGGTGTAATTGAGTATTTTCTGCTTCTTTACATACCTTACAATGTTTTATTGATGCCAAATATTATTAATTTTACATGGTTAGGATTTGGACTTTTTGTATTTCTATGAATACTCTTTGTATTGACTTTATTGGGGTGGCACTGGTTCACAAAAACTGCACAGGTTTCAAGTGTACAACTCAACAAAATATCTGCACCGTGCATCATGCACCCATCGCCTAAAGCAGAGTCTCTTTCCATCCCCATATATCTTGAACTTTGTCCTGGAATATAGTTAAGTTAATAGCTTGATCCTTTCAAGTCTTGTTTTGTTATTCAGCACTAAAAAAAAAACATGTATTCAGGACTAATTTTTCCCTAATACTCAGGCAAAACCATCTACCCAATACCCACTGAATTTTACAATTTGGCTGGTGAAACCAGCCACTTTTCTTGACCCTGAACTCTGAGGATTCTTCCCTCAAATATTTTCAGATTGTTCTTTCTTCACCCGTAGGTAGTTTCACCCATACACATTTATCAGTACCCCCACTGATCACTTGAAGAATGTCCTCTGCAGATCTCTGGAGTTCCCAATTGCTCTTTGCTGTCCTTACCATTCCTCTTCCCTATGAACTCCAACTACTTTGGCTTCTTTGAACTCCAGTTTCATCTTCTAACTCAGGGAAGCTGTGGGTTCTGTCAGCGTTCCCCTTTCTTGCACTGGTGCCTGGAAGCTCTTTACAGACAGTAAGCTAGGTCAATTTTAGAGTTAATTTCTTTTCTCTCAGGGATTACTATCCTGTGCTGTCTGATATCCAATGTCCTACAGAACATTGCTTCAAACATGTTGACCCATGTTTAAAAATTGTTTCAGGCAGGAGATAATATGGTCCCTGTTATTCCATTTTAGCCAGAAATCAAAGTGGCCATTAATTTTCCTTTTTGTTCCTATTTTATTTTCTACTATTACTAGAGGCCTGGTGCACAAAAATTTGTACACTTGGGAGGGTCCCTCAGCCCAGCCTGTGCCATCTCGCAGTCTAGGAACCCTCGGGGGATGACCACCTGCTGGCTTAGGCCCATTCCCTGGAGGATTGGGCCTAAGCTGGCAGTCAGACATCCCTCTGGCAGCCCAGAAGCCCTCAAGGGATGTCCACTTGCCAGCAGGGAGCAGGCCTAGCTGCAGTCGGATATCATTAGCGCTGCTGAGGAGGGGGGAGAGGCTCCCACCACCACCGCTATACTGGCAGCGGTCAGCCTGGCTTGTGGCTGAGCAGAGCTCTCCCAGTGGGAGCACACTGACCACCAGGGGGCAGCTCCTGCATTGAGCATCGGCCCCCTGTTGGTCAGTGTGTGTCATAGTGACCAGTGATTCCCAGTTGCTCTGCTGTTAGGGTCAATTTGCATATTACCCTTTTAATATATAGGATAAATGCCTGGTGCATGGGTGGGGGCCAGCTGGTTTGCCCTGAAGGGTGTCCTGGATCAGGGTGGAGGTCCCGCTGGGGTGCCTGGCCAGCCTGGGTGAGGGGCTGAGGGCTGTTTGCAGGCTGGCCACAGCCCCCTGCTACCCAAGCTCCCAGTGGAGGCTGGCTGGAAGCAGGTATCTGAGATTTATTTAGCTTCTATAATTGAAACTTTGTTGCCTTTTGCGGAGGCCACAGCCGACCAGGGCAGCCTGGAAGCTTGGCTTCCTCCATCAGCAGGGCAACCAATCCTCCAGCTTGCTCCAGCTCTGTGGCTGCCAGCCGCCATCTTGGTTGGGTTAATTTGCATATAGTTGCTCTGATTGGCTGGTGGGCATGGCTTGGGCATAGGGAAGGTACGGTCAGTTAGCATCTTTGTCTTTGATTAGTGTAGATAGATGGCCCCATTTTCCGCCTTCTGACAGCTGTCAATCTATCCCATTATCCATATCTCTGATTCTATTTTGTCCATCAATTTATTGTGTTCATTAGATTCCACATCTCAGTGAAATCATATAGTATTTGCCTTTCTCTGACTGGTTTATTTCACTTAGCATAATAACCTCTAGGTCCATCCATTCCATGCTATCCCAAAAGGTAAGATTTCTTTCTTTTTTTACAGCTGTATGGTATTCCATTGTGTAAATGTACCACAATTTTTTATCTACTCATCTACAGTGGGACTTGGGCTGTTTCCATCTTCACTATTATAAATAACACTGCTATGAATATAGGAGTATATATATTCTTTCGAATTGGTGTTTCTTTTTTTTTTTTTACTTAAATCTTTATTGTTCAGATTATTACATTGGTTCCTCTTTTTTCCCACCATAACTCCCCTCCACCCAGTTCCCACCCCACCCTCCGCCCTCACTCCCCATCCACTGTCCTCATCCATAGGTGCACGATTTTTGTCCAATCTCTTCCCGCACCCCTCAAACCCCTTTCCCCCCGCCCCCCAAGAATAGTCAGCCCATTCCCTTTCTATGTCCCTGATTCTATTAAAATCACCAGTTCATACTGTTCATCAGATTATTTATTCACTTGATTTTTAGATTCACTTGTTGATAGATGTGTATTTGTTGTTCATAATTTGTATCTTTACCTTTTTCTTCTTCTTCCTCTTCTTAAAGGATACCTCCAGCATTTCATATAATACTGGTTTGGTGGTGATGAACTCCTTTAGCTTTTTCTTATCTGTGAAGCTCTTTATCTGACCTTCAATTCTGAATGATAGCTTTGCTGGATAAAGTAGTCTTGGTTGGAGGTTCTTGGTATTCATCACTTTGAATATTTCTTGCCACTCCCTTCTGGCCTGCAAAGTTTCTGTTGAGAAATCAGCTGACAGTCATATGGGTACTCCCTTGTAGGTAACTGACTGTCTTTCTCTTGCTGCTTTTAAGATTCTCTCTTTGTCTTTTGCTCTTGGCATTTTAATTATGATGTGTCTTGGTGTGGTCCTCTTTGGATTCCTTTTGTTTGGGGTTCTCTGCACTTCCTGGACTTGTAAGTCTATTTCTTTCACCAGGTAGGGGAAGTTTTCTGTCATTATTTCTTCAAATAGGTTTTCAATATCTTGCTCTCTCTCTTCTTCCGGCACCCCTATAATTCAGATGTTGGTATGCTTGAAGCTGTCCCAGAGGCTCCTTACACTATCTTCGTATTTTTGGATTCTTTTTTCATTTTGCTTTTCCAGTTGGGTGTTTTTTGCTTCTTTGTATTTCAAATCTTTGACTTGATTCTTGTGATCCTCTAGTCTGCTGTTGGGAGTCTGTATAATATTCTTTATTTCAGTAAGTGTATGCTTAATTTCTAGTTGGTTCTTTATCACAGCATCGATGGTATCACTAGATTTCTTGAAGATCTCACTACATTTATCGGCGGTCTCACCAGTCTTTTCGAGGGCCTTACTAAATTTATCGGCGGCTTCTAGACAGTTCTTTAAAGACCTTAAAAGTGTGGTTTTGAACTCTATATCCAGTAGTTTGCTTTCCTCCATTTCTGTCATTTGTGTCCTTTTTCTTTGTCTCGGTATTTTTTATGCTTCACTGTGTCGATAGAGTGCCTTTCTGTGCTAAGTGGCCAATTACCTGAGGTAGACACTCTTGGTGCAACCCCTTGCGGTCTTTGTGCACAGTCTTGTTGTAGTTAAGCCTTGATTGTTGTAGGTATCACTGGGAGGAATTGACCTCCAGGCCAATTGGCTGTGAGAATCAGCTGTGTCTGCAGTGGGAGAACTTCTGTGCTGGAGACACCCCTCTGGGGCAAGACTTGCTTCAATGAGGCTTTGGTGCTCACTGAGTCTGCCCCCTGACTGTGTCTTTTATGGTTCCATGGAGCTGCAAACTGGATGGTCCCACTCTGACCTCTGGGCTTCCTGGCTTCTGGATCTCTAAGGAGGTGCTAATCTAGCCTCTGCCTGTGGCTATCCAGCAAAAGCCTCCCTGCAGGGCTTGGGCGGGGCGGGTCCCATGGGATCAACAGGGCGGAGCTAGCAGTTATGGCTGCTCTCAGTCTTGCCCTCAGAGGCTCTGCTTCTCAGTGTCCCGGTAATTGCTGCAAGCCCCTCAGAGAGAAAGCTGCCCTCGGGTTCTGACCAAAGCCAGACAGTCCCACTTCTCCTGTATGAGTCTGGGTCCCTAGAGACTTGCCCAGAACTGGAGCTCAGAGCCTGAGACTCCCTCCTGATTGAAAACGTCAACCGCACCCTCAGCCGCCAGCCTGCTCCACATGCACTCCGCACCTTAGTATTTTACTTCTGCACTGCGCCTCCTCTGATTCTCGATATGCTTTTCTCTTTCCTTCTAGTTGTAGAATTTCCACTCAGCCAGCCTTCCTGTGGTTCTGTATGATGTCCTTTCCGTCTTTTAGTTGTATTTTTCAAGTGGTTGTTCCAGGCAGCAAACTCCGGTGTTTACCTATGCCGTCATCTTGGTTCTCCTCTGGATTGGTGTTTCAAGATTCTTAGGATATATTCACAGAAGTGGGATCACTGGATCAAAAGGTAGTTCCTTTTTTTTTTTTGGAAACTCCATACTATTTTCCACAGTGGCTGCACAAGTCTGCATTTATCAACCTTTATTACACAAACTACATTGCTTTCTGGATTGGGATTATATTTGACAATTCAGAGATGTTCATTAATATTTTTCTAAAGCGTGTGCAATTACAAAAAGGTATAAAAGTGAATCAGAAGTACCAGTTTAAAACAGACAAGCTGGCCTGGCTGGTGTGGCTCAGGGGTTGAGCATCGACCCATGAACCAGGAGGTCACCAGTTCAATTCCCAATCAGGGCACATGCCCAGGTTGCAGGCTCAGTCCCCAGTCGGGGGTGTGCAGGAGGCAGCCGATCAATGATTCTCTCACCATTGATAATTCCATCTCTCTCTCCCTATCCCTTCCTCTCTCTCTAAAAATCAATTAAAACATTTTTTTAAAAACAGATAAGCTAGGCTGGGTCCTGGCTACAGAGGAGGCTGGCATAGCATGTAACTGCCATCTCCCTTGAGAGCCTGAAGAGAGCTTAATCTTGGGAGGTGAAGGCCTCTCTGGCATATAAATACTAGGCCATCCAAGAATAATAAAAATCCACCATGACCACACTCTCTGTCCATTAAACATATTACTATGCACCATATGCCACATTAAATGTAATATTTATAACCTGTAGAAATAATACAATTTCCCAAGCAAATTGACTCCTCTTTGTGTCAAAGCTTACCAACATGCTAGTAATGAATCGACAAAATAAGTATGCAAGTTCAGAAAGGGTAGGAAAAAAAATATTTCACATCCTTCTAAAGAAAACTTACATAAAGAACTGGATTTTACAACAGCCTTAAATGACACATTAGACCAGATAGATTTGATTAATGTTTTCAGAGCATTTTACCCCAAAGCAGCAGAATATACATTCTTTTCAAGTGCACATGGAACTCTTTCCATGTTAGACCACGTGTTAGGCCACAAAATAAGTTTCAATAAATGTAAGAAGATTAAAATCAAATATCTTCTCTAACCACAATGGTATGAAACTAGACATCAAATACATGAAAAACACTTAAGATCATGGAGGCTAAAAAAAAAACAAGCTACTAAACAATGAATAGATTAACAGTGAGATCAAAGAAGAAATCAAAAGATACCTTGAGAAAAATGAAAACAGAACAATCCAAAATCTATGAAACACAGTGAAAGCCATCTTAAAAGAGAAGTTCATAGCAATACAGGCCAACCTAAAGAAATAAGAAAAATCTCAAATAAACAGTCTAAGAAGTTCATAGCAATACAGGCCAACCTAAAGAAATAAGAAAAATCTCAAATAAACAGTCTAACCTTACACCTAAAGTTACTAGAAAAAGAACAACAAACAAAGCCTAACATGAATTGAATGAAGGAAATAATAAATATCAGAGTGGAAATAAACAAGATGAGTCTAAAAGGACAATACAAAAGATCAATGAAACCAAGAGCTGGTTCTTTGAAAAGATAAACAAGATTTATAAACCATTAATCAGACTCATCAAGAAAAAAAGGAGAGGACCCATATAAATAAAATAAAAATGAAAGAGAAGTTAACAGCTAATACCACAGAAATACAATGAGTTATAGGAATATTTTACAAACAAATATATACCAACAAATTGGACAATCTGGAAGAAATGGATAAACTCCTAGAAACACACAATCTTCCAAGAAGAAACAGAAAATCTGAACAGACCAATTACAACCAACAAAATCAAAGCAGTAATCAAAAAACTCCCAACAAAAGTCCTGAACCAGGTGGCTTCAGAGGTGAATTTTATCAAGCATTCAGAAAAACCAACACCTATCCTTCTCAAACTACTCCCAAAAAAAATCAACAGGAGGGAATCTCAAGCTCCTTTTATGAAGGCAGCATTATACTGATTCCAAAGCCAAATAAAGACACTACAAAGAAAAAAATTAATTAAGACTGCTTTCACTGTGTTTCATAGATTTCTATTGCCTGGCAATGGGCAAAGAGAAACCTGATTGGTGGTGTTGCTCTTATATCAGTCAGGAGCAAAGCAAACATACAGTCCTTAGTTCAGCCTAATTTGATGCCTGTGTTGGTGGTCAGACTTGTTTTATGCCTGGGAAACATTTAAAAAAGAAAAATTAAAGAAAAGTATACACCAGTATCCCTAATGAACATAAATGGAAAATTCCTCAACAAAATATTAGCAAACCAAATTCAGCAATATATCAAAAAGATGATACACCATGAAAAAGTGGGATTTATCCTTGGCATGCAAAGATGCTTCAATATCCAGAAATAAATAATATGACACACCACAGAAACAAAATGAAGGATAAAAATATCATCATATCAATAGATGCATAGAAAACATTTGACAAAATCCAGCACTCATTTATAATAAAAACTCTCAACAAAGTGGAAATAGAGAAAACATACCAAAACATAATAAAGGCCATCTATAATAAACCCAGATAACATACTCAATAGGGAAAAATTAAAAGCTTTTCAGAAATAAGATCAGGAACAATAGAGAGATGTCCACTTTCACCATTCTTATTCAACATAATACTGGAAGTCCTAGCCACAGAATCACAAGAAGAAGAAATAAAATGTATCCAAATTGGAAAGAAGGAAATAAAACTGTCATTATTTGAAGATGACATAATACTGTAATATAGAGAAATCTAAAGATTCCATTTTTAAAAGCTACTAGAACTGCCCTAGCCGGTTTGGCTCAATGGATAGAGTGTCGGCGTGCAAACTGAAGGGCTATGGATTCAATAGACTCAGGTAAGAATTAACCAAAAAAGAAGCTACTAAAACTGATAAATAAATTCGGTAAAATAGCAGGATACAAAATTAATATTCAGAAATCAGTTGCATTTTTATACACCAATAATGAAGTATCAGACAGAGAAACCTAGAAAACAATGACATTTATAATCGCATCAAAAAATACCTGGGGGGAGGGGGGCGGCTGGAGGCGGGCGGGCAGCTGGCTGTAGAGCCCGCGGCGTCAGCTGCGGATGGCCCGCTAAATGCGTGCCGGGTGGGAGAAAACGAGGCGGCGACGATGCTGCCTTCTCCGTGAGGAGCGCCGAAAGGGCCCCAGAAAGCGCAGGGGAGCCGCGAGCTGGGGTCGGTGGCCTCGGACGCCCGCCGGGCCATGGTGGCTGCGGGCGGTGGTCGGCTCTGCAGCGCTGCGGCCCGGAGTCGTGCGGGGCCGGGACTGTCGCGGTGCTGACGCCCGCGGGGCCCAGCTGCCGATATGAAGCGGAGCCGCTGCCGCGACCGACCGCATCCGCCCCTGCCGGCTGCCCGCGGGGAGGATGGGGCTCAGCGGGCGGCCGAGCTGCCCCAGCTCCTGCCCCCGCGCCGGCGAGTGCCGCCCGGGAGGCAGCGGCTGGAGGAGCGGACCGGGCCCACGGGGCCTGAGGTCAAGGAGCAGGATGTTATACCTGGACTTAGTCCCTTGCTCTTCAGGAAGCTCAGTAATCCTGACATATTTTCATCCACTGGAAAAGCTAAACTTCAACGACAGCTTAGTCAGGATGACTCTAAATTACGGAGAGGAAGCCTGGCCAATTCTTTGTCGGGTAAGCAGCTGCTCCCCTTGTCCAGCAGTGCACATAGCAGTGTGGGACAGGCAACTTGGCAGTCTTCAGGAGAAGCATCAAACCTGGTGCGAATGAGGAATCAGTCCCTTGGGCAGTCTGCACCTCCTCTTACCGCTGGCTTGAAGGAGTTGAGCCTTCCCAGAAGAGGCAGTTTAATCTCTACTTTTTGCCGAGGATCTGAAGTAAACCAGCACATGTTTTCACCCACATTGGCTCCAGCCCTATCGCTCATTAAAGTTCCATATAGTGCCGATTGTGCTCTGGCTGCTTCTCCTCTTGCTTTTTCCCTGAACCCACAAGCCCATAGCAACCCTGGCAGTCCCTGTTCCAGCCGCCCATTGCAGTGGAGTTGTCGGACAAGTAACCGCAAGAGTTTGATTGTGACCTCTAGCACATCACCTACACTACCACGGCCGCACTCACCACTCCATGGACACACAGGTAACAGTCCTTTGGACAGTCCCCGGAATTTCTCTCCAAATGCACCTGCTCACTTTTCCTTTGTTCCTGCCCGTAGGACTGATGGACGGCGCTGGTCTTTGGCCTCTTTACCTTCTTCAGGCTATGGAACCAACACTCCTAGTTCTACTGTCTCATCATCATGCTCCTCGCAGGAAAAGCTGCACCAGTTGCCTTTCCAGCCTACAGCCGATGAGCTGCACTTTTTGACGAAGCATTTCAGCACGGAGAGTGTACCAGATGAGGAGGGAAGGCAGTCCCCAGCCATGCGGCCCCGTGCTCGCAGCCTCAGTCCTGGACGGTCCCCAGTTTCCTTTGACAGTGAAATAATAATGATGAATCATGTATACAAAGAAAGATTCCCCAAGGCCACTGCACAGATGGAAGAGCGCCCAGCAGAGTTCATTTCCTCCAACACTCCAGATAGTGTGTTGCCCTTGGCAGATGGAACCTTGAGCTTTATTCATCATCAAGTGATTGAGATGGCCCGAAACTGCCTGGATAAATCTCGGAGTGGCCTCATTACATCACAGTACTTCTACGAACTTCAAGAGAATTTAGAGAAACTTCTGCAAGATGCTCATGAGTGCTCAGAGTTCAGAAGTGGCTTTTGTGATGCAGCTGGTGAAAAAGCTAATGATGTCATTGCCTGCCCAACTCGCCTCCTGGAATGCCTGGAGTTTGACCCTGAAGAGTTCTACCACCTGTTGGAAGCAGCTGAGGGCCATGCCAAAGAGGGACAAAGGATTGAATGTGACATTCCCCGCTACATTGTTAGCCTGCTGGGCCTCACGCGGGATCCCCTGGAGGAAATGGCCCAGTTGAGCAGCTATGACAGTCCTGATACTCCGGAAACCGATGATTCAGTTGAGGGCCGTGGGGCATCTTTGACATCTAAAAAGGCACCCTGTGAAGAGGACTTCGAAGCCATTAAGCTCATCAGCAATGGCGCCTATGGGGCCGTATTCCTGGTGCGGCACAAGTCCACCCGGCAGTGCTTTGCCATGAAGGAGATCAATAAGCAGAACCTGATCCTACGCAACCAGATCCAGCAGGCCTTCGTGGAGCGTGACATACTGACTTTTGCCGAGAACCCCTTTGTGGTCAGCATGTTCTGCTCCTTTGAGACCAAGCGCCACCTCTGCATGGTGATGGAGTATGTTGAAGGAGGAGACTGTGCCACTCTGCTGAAGAACATCGGGGCGCTGCCCGTGGACATGGTGCGTCTGTACTTTGCGGAAACCGTGCTGGCCCTGAAGTACTTACACAACTATGGCATCGTGCACCGTGACCTCAAGCCTGACAACCTCCTGATTACATCCATGGGGCATATCAAGCTCACTGATTTTGGCCTTTCTAAAATTGGCCTCATGAGTCTGACAACAAACTTGTACGAGGGCCACATTGAAAAGGATGCCCGGGAGTTCCTGGGCAAGCAGGTATGCGGGACTCCGGAGTACATTGCGCCCGAGGTGATTCTGCGTCAAGGCTATGGGAAGCCAGTGGACTGGTGGGCCATGGGCATAATCCTGTATGAGTTCCTGGTGGGTTGCGTCCCTTTCTTTGGAGACACTCCGGAGGAGCTCTTTGGGCAAGTGATCAGTGATGGGATTGTGTGGCCTGAGGGGGATGATGCATTGCCGCCAGATGCCCTCTGGAGAGACTGGGTACAGGCAGTGCTTGTGAGGTGAAGCAGCACCCATTCTTCACTGGTCTGGACTGGACAGGACTTCTTCGCCAGAAGGCTGAATTCATTCCTCAACTGGAATCAGAAGATGATACCAGCTACTTTGACACCCGCTCAGATCGGTATCACCACATGGACTCAGAAGATGATGAGGAAGTGAGTGAAGATGGCTGTCTTGAGATTCGCCAGTTCTCTTCCTGCTCTCCCAGGTTCAGCAAGGTGTACAGTAGCATGGAGCGGCTGTCGCTGCTCGAGGAGCGCCGGACACCACCCCCCACCAAGCGCAGCCTGAGTGAGGAGAAGGAAGACCGCTCAGATGGCCTGGTGGGGCTGAAGGGTCGAGACCAGAGCTGGGTGATTGGCTCCCCTGAGATATTGCGGAAGCGGCTGTCGGTGTCTGAGTCCTCCCACACGGAAAGCGACTCAAGCCCTCCACTGACCGTGCGGCATCACTGCTCAGGCCTCCTGGATGTGCCTCGCTTCCCGGAGGGCCCTGAGGAGGCTACCAGCACCCCCAGGAGGCAGCAGCAGGAGGGCATATGGCTTCTGACACCCACATCTGCAGAAGGGATGTCTGAGCCTATCCCTGAACGGCCAGTGAAGCAGCAGCTGAAGCTGGATGAGGAGCCTGCTAGCCAGAGCAGTGGTTCTAGTCCAGCCATGGAGACTCGAGGCCATGGGACCCCACAGCTGGCTGAGGGAGCCACAGTCAAGGCCATCAGTGACCTGGCAGTGCACAGGGCCCACCACCGGCTGCTCTCAGGGGATTCTATAGAAAAGCACACCCCTCGCCCCATCAGCAAAGTGATCAAGTCCGCCTCAGCCACAGCCCTGTCCCTCCTCATTCCTACAGAACACCACACCTGCTCTCCCTTGGCCAGCCCCATGTCCCCGCATTCCCAGTCATCCAACCCATCACCCAGGGACTCTTCTCCAAGCAGGGACTGCTTGCCAGCCCTCAGCAACTCGAGGACCCCCATCATCATTCACCGAGCCGGCAAGAAGTACGGCTTCACCCTGCGGGCGATCCGTGTCTACATGGGTGACTTGCACCACATGGTGTGGCACGGGGAGGATGGAGGTCCAGCCAGTGAGGCGGGCTTCGTCAGGGCGACCTCATCACTCATGTCAACGGGGAGCCTGTGCATGGGCTGGTGCACACCGAGGTGGTGGAGCTGATCCTGAAGAGTGGAAACAAGTTGTCTATTTCAACAACTCCCCTGGAGAACACATCCATTAAAGTGGGGCCGGCACGGAGGGGCAGCTACAAGGCCAAGATGGCCCGAAGAAGCAAGCGGAGCCGGGGCAAAGATGGGCAAGAAAGCAGAAAAAGGAGCTCCCTGTTCCGAAAGATCACTAAACAGGCGTCCCTGCTCCACACCAGCCTCAGCCTCTCTTCCCTTAACCGCTCCTTGTCATCAGGAGAGAGCGGGCCGGGCCCTCCCACACACGGCCACAGCCTTTCCCCCCCGATCTCCCACTCAGGGCTACCGGGTGACTCCTGATGCTGTGCATTCAGTGGGAGGGAATTCGTCACAGAGCAGCTCCCCCAGCTCCAGTGTGCCCAGCTCTCCAGCCGGCTCTGGGCATACACGGCCCAGCTCCCTGCACGGTCTGGCACCCAAGCTCCAACGGCAGTACCACTCTCCACGGCGCAAGTCAGCAGGCAGCATCCCACTGTCACCACTGGCCCACACCCCTTCTCCACCACCAGCAGCTTCACCCCAGCGCTCCCCATCACCCCTGTCTGCCCATGGAACCCAGGCCCTCCCCACCAAGCTTCACGTGTCGCCTCCCCTAGGCAGGCAACTCTCCCGGCTCAAGAGTGCAGAGGATCCCGGCTCACCACTACTTAAGAGGGTGCAGTCAGCTGAGAAACTGGCAGCTGCACTTGCTGCTTCTGAGAAGAAGCTAGCCACTTCTCGAAAGCATAGCCTTGACCTGCCCCACCCTGAGCTCAAGAAGGAACTGCCACCCAGGGAAGTCAGTCCTCTGGAGGTAGCTGGGACCAGGAGTGTGCTGTCTGGGAAGCGGGTGCTGCCAGGGAAAGGAGTGCTGCAGCCTGCTCCCTCACGAGCTCTAGGCACCCTCCGACAGGACCGGGCCGAGCGGCGAGAGTCACTGCAGAAGCAGGAAGCCATCCGTGAGGTTGACTCTTCAGAGGATGAGGGGCCTGAGAACAGCCAAAGTGTGCAGGAGCCAAGCTTGGTACTTAACCCAGAAGTGGGCCAGGATCCGCCCCTCAGAGGAGCAGGAGAGGGGGAGGAAGAAGACGCCTTCTTGCCCAGGGACCCCCAAATGGAAGGCCCTGGCGACCCCCAGAGGAAGCTTGGGATCCTGCAAGTCTTTGAGGAGGCTGCCAGCTCCTTGTCACCAACTCCCAGCCTGGGTGGGGCTGGACCCACAGACCCCATCCCCCCTGAAGGCTGCTTGAAGGCCCAGCTCCTCCACACCCAGGCACTAACAGCACTTTGTCCCAGTTCCCCAGGACTCATCCCCACCAGTGGCCCCCCTGCCTCCTCCACCCCTGGAGGGCCAAGCCCATGGTCCTGGAAATTCCTTCTTGAGGGCCCAGAGCGGGCATCCATAAGCAGAAAGGCAACAATGGAAGGTGGGTTGGTCAGCTCCCAGGATTTGGAAGCCACAACTCCAGCCCATCCTGAGAACCTGTCCCCTTGGCAGGAGGGGAAGTCATGGCCACCCAATGCCCCTGGGCTGGCCCACCCTTGTCAGCTTTCCAGCCAAAGCTGGCGCTGGGAGCCTGAATGTGCGCAGATAGAGAAGGAGGAGCCAGCCCTGGGCATCACCATAGTGCCTGAGGCCTCAGGTGACAGGAGGCAGAACCTTCCATGCAGAAGCTGCCCCCTCACCCAGGAGCCTGGGCCCAACCTGCTCCAAAGGGGCCGAGACCCAGGGGCCCCTCACAAGCATCAGGACTTGGCAGTGGCAACCAATGAGCTTTTAAAGCAAACATAAAAATATATATATATCTAGGGATAAATCTAATCAAGAAGATAAAAGACCACTTTCAACAATAAAGGTTTTTTTTAAAAAGGTAAAAGACCTTAATTATATCATAAAATTATAAGATATTGAAGAAGATACAAATAAATGGAAGCTTTACCAGTATACCATGCTCATGAATAGGAAAAATTAACATCATTAAAATGCCCATACTACTGAAAGCAATCTATAAATTCAATGCAATTCCTATCAAAAATACTAAAGGCATTTTTCAAAGAACTAGAACAAAAAAATCAAAAATGTATATGAGACCACAAAAGATCCTGAATAGCTACAGCAATCTTAAGAAAAAAAGAACAAAGAGGTATCATGCTGCCTGATATCAAACTAAAGGGTGTCCCAAAATTCACGCAAGAAGTAATTTTGATAGAAAATACAGGTTTATAATTAAAAATTGTACATTTTTTATTGATTCATAAAGTATACAGTATAGGGTTATGTATGGAATAGCATATTGGGTAAATGGCCTTCACGGTTTTGCTGGTACATACGCCCAAGAAACAATTCAATTACTGCATGAGTCATTTCCTGGTCGTGTAATTTCCCGTTTTGGTGATCAGAATTGGCTGCCCAGATCATGCAATTTAATGCCGTTGAACTTTTTTCTTTGGGGTTTTTTGATGTCTGAGGTTTATGCCAACAAGCCCATGACCACCCACGCCTTGAAGGAGGAAATTGAGCGCTGTATCAACGAAATTCAGCCATATTTATGCAAAAACAGTCATGGAAAATTTCAACAAAAGAGTGCGTATGTGCCAGCAAAGCCGTGGAGGCCATTTACCTGATATGCTATCCCATGCATAACCCTATACTGTATACTTTATGAATCAATAAAAAATGTACAATTTTTAATTATAAACCTGTGTTTTCTATCAAAATTACTTCTTGCGTGAATTTTGGAACACCCTTTATACCATAATAATCAAAACAGCATGGTACTGGTATAAAGAAAAGATATATAGATCAATGGAACAGAACAGAAAGCCCAGAAATGAACCCACACCTATATGATCAATTAATATTTGACAAAGGAGGCAACAACATAAAATAGGGTAAAGAGGAGAACCAAGATGGTGGCATAAGTAAACACTGGTACTCACTGCCTCTCACAACCACATCAAAATTACAACTAAAATACAGAACAACCATCATTCAGAACCACCTAATGATGGCTGAATGGAAGTTCTACAACTAGAGAAGTAGAGAAGAAAGCACATTAAGACTGGCCAGAGGAGCGGAGGCACGGAATGGGTTGGTCCAGCACACACATGGGCCATTTTCTTAACCCAGAGGGAGATTGTCCCTATGGAGGCCACCATGAGGTGTAAGGGGTCCCAGCCCCACACCAGACCCCCACCCAGGGTCCCAGAGCTGGGAAGAGAAGTCCCCATAACTTCAGGCTGTAAAAACTAATGGGGATTGTGGCTGAGGGACACGGAGGCTGCCAGAGACCCAAGTGACCCACTTAAAAGGCTGGGCATAAATTTACTCAGACTCAGTTCCTATGAGCTCCAGTGCCAGAAGGCAGTGGGGGACACAGACACATACAAGGAGGAACTGGATTGTCTGGCATCAGAGCAGGAACTCGGGGGTGGCTTTCTACCAGACGGAGGTGCTCACAAGGGCCATTGTTCCTGTGTTGAGACCTCCCCTGTCCCAGGGCTGACTGGCAACCATATCTGAGTCCCCATCAACCTGGAGCACACTGTTTGCCCTGCCCTGGTGATTCCCTGAGATCCCACCCCTTCCAATTTGCAGCCCCACCAAAGCTGTTTGCAGCAGCTTTTCCATGTGAATGGCCTGTCCTGGCTCAGGCTTCAGACTTGCTAAAATCTCTCAACAAGCTGCAGCTGGTGACAGCATGCCCCAAACCTATCAATAAAAGATCCAAGACCTGGGACCTGGGCACTTGCAAACCCAATACAAATAGGAGGAATCTACAGATCTCTCTGTAGCTACTGCTGGGTGGCCTCAGGCAGTGATGGACTTTGCACCTCCCTGGAGACCCAAGAGCCAGTGCACCTGTTAGACAGCCTCAGGCCATACCAGTTTACAACTCTACACATCCACAAGTGACAAACTCAAGGGGCAGACCCAGTAAGCACCATAGCCCTACTGAAGCAAGTCTTGCCCCATAGGGGTGTTTCCTGCACAACAGCTCTTCACTGTAGGTAATTCCTCCCAGTGACACCAAGAGCAATCAAGTCTCAACTACAATAAGACTGTGCACACAGCCCACAAAGGGGCACACCTAGAGTGCCCAAATCAGGACACTGGGGAGGCTGAGCCACTGGGCCCTATAGGACACCTACTACACAAGGCCACACTACCAACTCCAAGAGATAGCAGCTCTACCCAATAATTAGACGGTAGCATTATACAAACACAGGGAAGCAGCCAAAATGCAAAGACAAAGAAACATGTCACAAATGAAAGAAATAAAAGAAAGCAAACCACTGGACACAGAGTTCAAAGCCACGGTTATAAGGTTACTCAAGGATCTTCATGAGAACTTCAGGGTACTTAGTGAGACTTTCAAGGATCTTAATGAGAATGCCAAAGACATGGAAAAGAAACAGTCAGAAATTAAGCATGCACTAACTGAAATAAAGAATAATTTACAGGAATTCAACAGTAAAGCAGAGGATTCTGAGAATCAAATCAGCAATTTGAAATATGAGGAAGCAGAACACACTAATTCCAGGGAATTTTTTTTTTTTTTTTAATTTTCCTCTTAAAGTATTACAAAGGGTATTACATAAGTATCCTTTCCCCCCCCCCCCCCGCCCTTGACAAACCACTACCCTCCCTTACCCCCCAGTGTCTTATGTCCATTAGTTATGCTTATATGCATGCATACAAGTCCTTCGGTTGATCTCTTACTCCCCTCCCTCCTGCCCCCCAACTCTCTCTGGCCTTCCCACTGCAGTTTGACAATCAGTTTGAGGCAGCTCTGCCTCTGTATCTATTATTGTTCAAAAGTTTGTAATGGTCTTTATTATCCATGAATGAGTGAGATCATGTGGTATTTTTTCTTCATTGACTGGCTTGTTTCACTTAGCATAATGCTCTCCAGTTCCATCCATGATGTTGCAAATGGTAGGAGTTCCTTCTTTTTAACAGCAGCATAGTATTCCATCGTGTAGATGTACCACAGTTTTCTAATCCATTCATCTACTGATGGGCACTTAGGCTGTTTCCAGATCTTAGCTATGGTGAATTGTGCTGCTATGAACATCTGGGTGCATATATCCTTTCTGATAGGTGTTTCTGGTTTCTTGGGATATATTCCTAGTAGTGGGATCACAGGGTCAAATGGGAGTTCCATTTCCAATTTTTTGAGGAACCTCCATACTGCCTTCCATAGTGGCTGCACCAGTCTGCATTCCCACCAGCAGTGCACAAGTGTTCCTTTTTCTCCACATCCTCTCCAGCACTTGTCGTTTGTTGATTTGTTGATGATGGCCATTCTGACAGGTGTGAGATGGTACCTCATTGTTGTTTTGATTTGCATCTCTCGGATGATTAGTGACTTTGAGCATGTTTTCATATGTCTCTTGGCTTTCTGAATGTCCTCTTTTGAAAGGTGTCTATTTAGATCCTTTGCCCATTTTTTGATTGGATTGTTTATCTTCTTTTTGTTAAGTTGTATGAGTTCCCTATAAATTTTGGAGATTAAGCCCTTATCAGATATGACGTTGGCAAATATGTTTTCCCACGAGGTGGGTTTTCTTGTTGTTTTGTTGATGGTTTCTTTTGCTGTGCAGAAGCTTTTTATTTTGATGTAGTCCCATTTGTTCAGTTTCTCTTTAGTTTCAACTGCCCTAGGAGCTGTATCAGTGAAGAAATTGTTTTGGCATATGTCTGAGATTTTGTTGCCTTTGTATTCTTCTAGAATTTTTATGGTTTCCTGTCGTACATTTAAGTCCTTTATCCATTTTGAGTTTATTCTTGTGTATGGTGTAAGTTGGTGGTCTAGTTTCATTTTCTTGCATATGTCTGTCCAATTTTCCCAACACCATTTATTGAAGAGACTATCTTGGCTCCATTGTATGTTCATGCCTCCTTTGTCAAAAATTAATTGAGCATATTGGTTCGGGCTAATTTCTGGACTCTCTATTCTATTCCACTGATCTATATGTCTGTTCTTGTGCCAGTACCAGGCAGTTTTGAGAACAGTGGCTTTGTAATACAGCTTGATATCTGGCATTGAGATCCCACCTACTTTGTTCTTTCTCAGGATCGTTGCAGCTATTCGGGGTCTTTTTTTATTCCAGATGAATTTTTGGAGAGTTCGTTCTAGATCTTTGAAGAAGGCCATTGGTATTTTAATGGGAAGTGCGTTGAATGTATAGATTGCTTTGGGTAGTATGGACATTTTAATGATGTTGATTCTACCAATCCAAGAACATGGTATGTTCTTCCATCTGTTTATGTCTTCCTCTATCTCTTTTTTCAACGTCCTGTAGTTTTCTGAGTAGAGGTCTTTAACCTCTTTAGTTAAGTTTATTCCTAGGTATCTTAATTTTTTTGGTGCGATGGTAAATGGGATTGTTTTTCTGATCTCCCTTTCTGAAAGTTCACTGTTGGTGTATAGAAATGCCTCAGATTTCTTGGGGTTAATTTTGTATCCTGCTACATTGCCAAATTCATGTATTAAGTCTAGTAGCTTTTTGATGGAGTCTCTAGGGTTTTGTATGTATAATATCATGTCATCTGCAAATAAGGACAGTTTTACTTCCTCTTTTCCAATTTGGATGCCTTTTATTCCTTCTTCTTGCCTAATTGCAATGGCTAATACTTCCAGTACTATGTTGAACAGGAGTGGTGAGAGTGGGCATCCCTGTCTTGTTCCTGTTCTTAGGGGAAATGGTGTTAGTTTTTGTCCATTGAGTATGATGTTGGCTGTGGGCCTGTCATATATGGCTTTTATTATGTTGAGGTATGATCCTTCTACTCCCACCTTTCTGAGAGTTTTTATCAAAAATGGGTGTTGGATTTTGTCGAATGCTTTTTCTGCATCAATTGATATGACCATGTGGTTTTTTTCTTTCAATTTGTTTATGTGATGTATCACATTTATTGATTTACGGGTGTTGTACCATCCTTGCATCTCTGGGATGAATCCTACTTGGTCATGGTGTATGATCCTTCTGATGTACTGCTGGATCCGATTTGCTAAGATTTTGTTGAGGATTTTGGCATCTATGTTCATGAGGGATATTGGCCTGTAATTCTCTTTCATTGTGATGTCTTTACCTGGTTTTGGTATTAGGGTGATGCTGGCTTCATAGAATGAGCTTGGAAGCGTTCCTTCCTCTTGAATTTTTTGTAGTAGTCTGAGGAGGGTAGGTTTTAGTTCTTCCTTGAATGTTTGGTAGAACTCCCCTGTGAAGCCGTCTGGCCCTGGGCTTTTGTTTGCTGGAAGCTTTCTGATGACTGCTTCAATTTCTTCCATAGTTATTGGCCTATTGAGGTTTTTAGATTCTTCCTGATTGAGTTTTGGAATGTTGTATTTTTCTAGGAATTTGTCCATTTCCTCCAGGTTGTCCAGTTTGTTGGAGTAGAGTTGCTCGTAGTATTGTTTAACAATCATTTGTATTTCTGTGGGGTCTGTTGTTATTTCGCCTCTATCATTTCTGATTTGGTTTATTTGGGACCTCTCTCTTTGCTTCTTGGTGAGCCTGGCTAGGGGTTTGTCAATCTTGTTTATCCTTTCAAAGAACCAGCTCTTGGTTTCATTGATTTTCTGTATTGTTTTTTTGGTCTCTATTTCATTGATTTCTGCTCTAATCTTTATTATCTCCTTCCTTCTGCTCACTCTGGGGTTTTCTTGTTGCTCTCTTTCTAATTCTTTGAGTTGTAGAGTTAGATGATTGACTACCATTTTTTCTTGTTTTTTGAGATAGGCCTGTAGAGCTATAAACTTCCCTCTCAGGACTGCTTTCATTGTGTCCCAGAGGTTTTGGATTGTTGTGTTTTCATTGTCATTAGTGTCCAGGATGTTTTTAATTTCTTCTTTGATGTCATCGGTAACCCAATCAATATTTAATAACATGCTATTCAGCTTCCAAGTGTTTGAGTATTTTGGGTTGTTTTTATTGTAGTTTATTTCTAACATTATGCCATCGTGGTCTGTGAAGAAGCTTTTTATGATTTCAATCTTCTTGAATTTGTGGAGACTTTGCTTGTGACCCAATATGTGGTCTATTTTTGAATATGTCCCATGAGCACCTGAGAGGAATGTATATTCCGCAGCTGTGGGGTGAAGTGTTCTGAAGATGTCAATTAAGTCCATCTGATCTAGTGAGTCATTTAGGATTGCTGTTTCTTTGCTGAGTTTTTGTCTAGCGGATTTATCCAGTGATGTCAGTGGTGTATTAAAGTCCCCTACTATGATTGTATTGTTGTCGATCTCTCCCCTGATATCTTCCAGAAGTTTTCTTATGTATGTGGGTGCTCCTGCATTGGGTGCATATATGTTTACCAGGGTTATATCTTCTTGTTGTATTGATCCCTTTAGTATTATGAAGTGGCCTTCCTTATCTCTGGTTATGGCCTTCACTTTGAGATGTACTTTGTCAGATATAAGTATTGCTACCCCAGCTTTCTTTTCCTTTCCATTTGCGTGAAAGATATTTTTCCATCCCTTCACTTTCAGTCTGTGTGAGTCCCTTCTAATGAGGTGGGTCTCTTGTAGACAGCAGATGTATGGGTCATGTTTTTTTATCCATTCAGCCACTCGATGTCTTTTGGTTGGAGCATTTAGTCCATTTACATTTAAAGTTATTATTGAAAGGTATTTGTTTGTAGCCATTTCTTTTTGTGTGTGTGTGTGTGGCTGTTTTCTTTCTGAGCTTGATATTTCTTCTTTTTACACCAGTCCCTTTAGCATTTCTTGCATGGCTGGCTTGGTGGTGATAAACTCCCTTAGCCCTTTTTTGTCTGTGAAGCTTCTTATTTCCCCTTCAATTTTGAATGATAGCCTTGCTGGATAGAGTATTCTTGGATTCAGTCCTTTGCTTTGCATCACTTTGTAGATTTCCGTCCATTCTTTTCTGGCCTGATGTGTTTCTGTTGAGAAATCATTTGATAATCTAATGGGAGATCCCTTGTATGTTACTTTCCGTCTCTCTCTTGCAGCCTGTAAGATTCTCTCTTTATCCTGAACATTTGCCATGGTAATTATGATGTGTCTTGGTGTGGGTCTTTTCGGGTTCACCTTGTTTGGGACTCTCTGGGCTTGTGTGACTTTTTTCTTCCCCACCTCAGGGAAGTTTTCTGATATTATTTCTTCGAATAGGTTTTCTAATCCATGTTCATCTTTCTGTTGTTCTGGCACCCCTATTATTCGTATGTTGTTTCGTTTCATGTTGTCCCAAAGCTCCCTTAGGCTCTCCTCCTGTCTTTTAATTTTTTTCTCCATTTGCCGTACAGTTTGAGTGTGTTTTGCTTCCTTGTCTTCTAATTCACTAATTCGGTCCTCCGCTTCTCCCAGTCTACTGTTGATACTTTCAATGGAGTTTTTTATTGAAGCTATGTCACTCTTCATTTCTTCTTGGGACTTACTTAAGTTGTTGATTTTTTCATCTGTTTCTTCTAGCTTCTTGCATAAGTAGTTGAGTTTTTCATCTGTTTCTTCTTGCTTCTTGAACATGTGGTGCATGTACTCTAGGAACCTTATTCTGAATTCTTTTTCCGTCATGTTGCATATCTCTGTCTCACTTAGCTGCTTTTCTGGCGAGTCCTCCTTTTCTTTCCTTTGGGGGTTTCTTTGCCTACCCATGTTTGATCTCGCTGACATATGTAGATGTTGAGGTGTTCAGTGGCTGCTCCCTGGGTGGCAGGGGCTCCTTGGGTTGTGGTTGCTGCTCAGACGGTTGCGGTAGCAGCTGCTTTCCAGTTGGCAGCAGCTCCTCTGGTGGGTGTTGTTCACAGCTGTGTTGGCTCTTCTGGCTGGTGGGGGGAGGCTTCACGTACAGTTGCTGTTCCACAGACAGAGGGTGTGGTGATCAGGAGGCTGTGGTGATCAGGAGGCTGCGGTGATCAGGGGGCTGCTGTTGCTTGGATCTGCTGCGTTGATTTAAAGGCACAAAATACAACAGAGCAAGGCACAACGTACCAGGCACTGAACACAAGTATATTCACAATATTAATAACTCCAAATAAAGGTGACCACCCGAATTAAGAGAATTAGGGGATAAGGGAGAAAGAAGAGAAGAAGATAAAAGAGAGAACAGAAAAGAAAAATAAGAAAAAAACAAACAAAAAAGGAGTGCAAAAATAGAATTGGGAAAAAAGAGGGGGGAAAAAAAGAGAGCGAAAAAAGAGAATGAAGTAGAAGTGGGGAAGAGACTCCCCGTATGAGGAGCAAACTCCAATAGAACTGCCACTAATCTCAACAAATTCCAGCAACAGATCCCTGGAGATGAATGCAAACTACAAACCACCAATAATATCCAGAGGGGTAAGGGAAAACAGAAGCACAAAAATAACTGGGGTGGGGTGGGGGAGGGAAGGGAAAAACCAGCAGAAAAAAAAAAGAAAAAGAAAAAGAAAAAGAAAAACAACCTCACAACCAGTCCTAAAAAAGAAGAAAAAACACAAAACAAAACAAACAAACAAATTAAAAAAAAAAAAAATAGCCCAATATATTCAACAATCAAGAAAACAATAGAAAGATAAGAGAGAAAAAAAATGGTTGGAAAGTGAAGAAGGATAAAGAATAGGTGTATAAGGATTTAGAGCAGTAGATTGGAAATAGGATATATAAGTAGGGTGGAATTAGACAGGGGGTAAAAAGAGGGAATTGGGAAAGTCTGGAGCAGGAATAGGGTAAGAGAAACAGGACACCAAAAGGGGAAAAGTAAGGAAGAGGGTTTTAGCAAAGAGGTGGAATTGAGATAGGGAAAATTAATGCTAAAGGAACGATGAAAATAGAATGGAGAACACTAATCCCAAAAGAAAATAAAGAGAAAATAAAATGGCACTTTAAAAAATGGTAAAATGGTAGGAGTAATAATACTGGTTAAAAATAAAAATGTGGTAATTGAAAGGGTAAAATCAGGTGATGGAAAAAGAAGAAAAAGAGAAAAAAAAATTGGTTTCTTAGTAAAAAGGTGAAAAAATTAAAAAGAAAAAGAAAAAGAAAAAATTTGCAGTAGTGATGGTCTTTCGGTTCTTCTACTCTTCAGCCTGGTTCGCCATAGTCCTGCCAGGTATTTAGGAGAGTGTTGAATTTGCCTGCATTACACTGTTCCTCCGTGTTGTAAATCACAGTCCTGATTTTAAAGCAGGCCGTATTTGTGATCCAGTCTGCCTTAATTTGTATTCCCCTAAGAGTCAGTTTGTGGCTCAACCTCTGGGTGGCAGTGTTTTTGGGTTGGCCTCTGAGGCTATACAGCTTCTCTATCCTTTTTTAATCCTTACCCTGCTCTGTGTTGTTGGTGGGACTGAAAATCCCTCTATAGGCCAGACCCTGGTAACTCCCAGGGACTAATCAGCTTGTTTTCGTCCTTTATCTCATACAGGGTGGAATCTGGGTGTGGCTGTGCTCCTTGCCTGGGGGGCTGGAGGGAGGAATTCCACCCTCTGGAGGAATGGCTGCCCCAGTCCTGGGCCCAGGGGGGTCTCAGCACTCAATTCGCTGCCACCTCCTCCGGCTCCCCCTCTTTCCTCAGCCTCTCCCCAGATTCCCCTCGTCTGCACCTTCACCCTCTCTTCAGCACAGGTGAGTGTCTGTATCCGAACTGTCCTATGAGCAGGGTTCAGTGAAAACAAAGAAACAGACAAACGCCGGCCGGCCGCGGAAACGCTCCTCTTACCGGTCTGGGAAACGCTCCTCTTACCAGCACTGCATGGTCTGGGAAACGCTCCTCTCTTATGGGCACTGCATGGTCTGATCAGTTCCTCAGGATGCCCCCTTTAGTCTCAGTTCTCCGCAATCACAAAATCCAAATCTCAAATCTCCTGGCGCCAGCAAACCCGCGGAACTCCTTACCCTGGTCAGGGTCTGTGTCTGTCCCAAGAGACGCGGCTGTCTGCCATGCGGTCTCCCTCCGACCCTCTGGGCTCAGGTCTGGCAAACTTTCCTGCCCAGATCCCTGGTTTTTAACCTTTCCAGGGGAGGTCTGCCCTTCCAGGCTGCAAGCCGTCTCACCAGCTGAGTAAATTTGCCAATTCGGGGTGGGTGTTATTAGTTTCAGCTGCTTACTCCGTTTGCTCCGGGACAAGACCTGGGACGCGTCTGCCTATATCGCCGCCATCTTGCTTCCTCCGCATTTTAAAAAATCTAATTCCAGGGAATTTTTTTTAACATAGTTGATCTTTTATTTTAAAAAATTACAGGGAATGATTTCCAGCATATCTTATTTTATAAAAGTACTGCTTATCCCAAACATTTTTTATCACTATTAACTCCATTGAAGAGCTACCTTTTTTTTAAGGTACTAATTCCAATTGATGGGACACTTACCCTTAAAATAGAAAAGTTTCCATTATTTATTCAAATGTCAAAATTAAGATCATTGAGAAGTTTATTGCTTTATGGCTGGGCAAGATGCTACTAGCACATTTCAGGTAAATAATAATCTTTTTAGAAACTATGAGGTCATTTTGTTTAAAACTTTTAGGGTAACTCACAGAAAATAGATATTTATTCAAATTATACACTGGGGCTGGGCTATTTTAACACTTGTATATGAAGCAGCTCTTTAAAGAAATAAGATGCACATATAGGCTTGTCTGATTTAATACACATAATTGAAATTAATAAAACCTGGAAGATCAATGTTGTTGCGCTATGTTCTGTTAGGATTTCTTTTTTTAATCACACATTTAGTAGTTCATTTGTGCTTAATCAATCAGAAGAGCAAAAAGAAAAAATAATCCAAAAATGTGAATATACTGTAAGGAACCTCTGGACAACTTCAAGCGTACCAACATCCGAATGATGGGGATGCCAAAAGAAGAGAGAGAGCAAGATATTGAAAACCTATTTGAAGAAATAATGACAGAAAACGTCCCCTACCTGGTGAAATAAATAGACTTACAAGTCCAGGAAGCACAGAGAGTTCCAAACAGAGGAACCCAAAGAGGCCCACACCAAGACACATCATAATTAAAATGTCTACTAAAGGCTAAAGACAAAGAGGGAATCTTAAAAGCAGCAAGAAAAAAGCAGTTGGTTACATACAAGGAAGTGCCCATATGACTGTCAGTTGATTTTTCAACAAAAACTATGTGGGCCAGAGGGTAGTGGCAGAAATATTCAAAAGTGATGAATAGCAAGGACCTACAACCAAGATTACTCTACCCAGCAAAGCTATCATTTAGAATTGAAGGTCAACTAAAGAGCTTCACAGACAAGAAAAAGCTAAAGGAGTTCATCACCACCAAACCAGTATTACAGAACATATTGAAGGGTATTCTTTAAAAAGAGGAAGAAGAAAAAAAGATGAAAAATATGTACTATAAAATGGCAATAAATACATATCTATCAACAATTGAATCTAAAAATCAAAATAAATGAATAAGTAATCTAATGAACAGAATAGACTGGTGAAGAAAACAGAATCAGAGGCATGGAAATGGAACAGAATGATGATTCTCAGAGGTAAAGAGTTTGGGGGTTGGGAAGAGATTAAACAAAGATCTTACATGCATATATGCATTACCATGGACACAGACCTGGGGCGGGGAGGGATCTAGGTGGAGGGGGGAGTGGGGGGGGGGGGGGGAGAGGGACATCTGTAATACTCTCAACAATAAAGATTTTTTTAAAGAAAAAATTCAAACTAAGATAATTAAGATTTTTCTAATGGGGTAAAGACACTCAAGTCAATAAATGGTCCTGGGAAGATTAGGCAGATGCATGCAAAAGCTGAAATTACATCTCCTCTTACACCATATACAAAAACAAACTCAAAATGGAATAAAGCTTAAATGTAAGACTCAAAACCATAAAAATCCTAAAAGAAAACATAGACAGTAAAATCTCTGAGATTTCTCTTAGCGATATTTTTTCTGATATGTCTCCTCAGGCAAGGGAAACAAAAGAAATAATAAACAAAGGGGAGTAGATCAAAAACAGCAAATGAAATCATCAACAAAATGAAAAGACAACCTACTGAACAGAAGAAGATATTTGCCAATGATGCATCCAATAAAGGGTTAATATCCAAAATTTATCAAGAACTCATACAACTCAATGCCAAAAAAAATAAATAAACAATTTGATTAAAAATTAGGCAGAGGACCTGAACAGACACTTCTCCAAAGAGGACATACATATGCCCAATAGATATATGAAAAGATGCTCAATTATCAGAGAAATGCAAGTTAAAACTACAATGAGATATCACCTCAGGCCTATCAGAATGGCTATTGTAAATAAATCCACAAATTACAAGAGTTGGCAAGGATATGAAGAAAAGTGAACCTTTACAGACTTTTGGTGCAGCCACTGTGAAAAACAGTATGGAGTTTCCTCAAAATCTTTAAAATGGCCCTAACCGGTTTTGCTCAGTGGTTAGAGCATTGAACCCTCGGACTGAAGGGTGTGGGTTCAAATCCAGTCAAGGGTACATACCTCAGTTGCAGGCTCCATCCCCAAACCTGGTCAGGGTGCATGCAGAAGGCAGCCAACAATGTGTCTCACATCAATGTTTCTCTCTTGCTGTCTCCCTCTCCTCCTCCTTTCCACTCTCTCTAAAAACCAATGGAAAAACCATCCTTGGGTGAGGATTAATAAAAACAAAAAACAAAAAAGTTTAAAATGGAACTGTCTTATGACCCAATAATTCTACTTCTGGGGATTTATACAAAGAAACCCAAAACATTAATTCAAAGAACACATGCATCTCTATGTTTATTGAAGCATTGTTTACAACAACCAAGATATAGAAGCAACCCAAGTGCCCATCAATAGACAAATGGATAAAAAAGCTGTGGTGCATATATACAATGGAATATTAGCCATAAAAAAATTAAATCTTATCATTTTGAAAGCATGGATAGTCCTAGAGGGAAAAATCAGAGAAAAACAAATATTATATGATTTCACTTATATGTGGAATCTAAAGAACAAATGAACAAGCAAAATAGAAATATTTATAGATACAGAAAACAGACTGATGGCTGCCAGAAGGGAAGGGGTTTGGAGGACTGGGTAAAAAATGTGAAGGGATTGCTCTGGCTGGTGTGGCTCAATTGGTTGAGCATCGTCTCATGCAACAAAAGATTGCCAGTTCAATTCCTGGTCAGGACACATGCCTGGGTTGCAGGCTCAATCCCCAGTAGGGGACGTGCAAGAGGCAGCTGATCAATGTTTCTCTCTCACTCCCATGTTTCTCTCCCTCTCTCCCTCTCTTTTCCTCTCTTCTCTACAATAAAAACATTTTTTATAATGTGAAGGGATTAGGAAGTACAAATTTGTGGTTACAAAATAGTTATGAAAGCAAGTATGTCAAACTCGCGGCTGATGGGCTGCATGCCGGCCGCAAGTTTGACATGCTTGAGCGTAGGGAATATAGTCAATAGTATTATAATAATTATGTATGGTGGGAACTTGAAATATCAGGGGGACCACTTTGTAAAGCATGTGATTATCTAACCACTGTGCATAAACCTCTACTAATACAAAATAATATTAAATGTTAACTATAATTGAAAAATCTATATGTATAAAAGCCTAAGCGACAGTTATGACCAGTTGACCAGTAGCTATGATGATGCACTGACCACCAGGGGGCAGACACTCAACACAGGAGCTGCCCCCTGGTGGTCAGTGAGCTGTCACAGCCAACCTCCCACAGCCGGCCAACCTCCTGCGGTCCCTCCTCCCGCTGGCAGGCCCCGATAAGCCCCAATTGCTGGCCAGGCCGAGGGATCTCACCCATGCACAAATTCGTGCACTGGGCCTCTAGTACAATAATAAAATAAATGTTAATCCAAAAAAAGGCTGGGTTTAAAGTATAAAGTACTTAGATTACAACTGGAGTTTCAGTTTACATGGTCATAAAAATGTCCATGAGGAAATTAGAGATAGGATGGTCTAAAATGTGCCAGATTACTAATCAGAAAATTTTTATTATATTTTTTATTGATTTCAGAGAGGAAGGGAGAGGGAGAGAGAGATAGAAACATCAATGATGAGAGAGAATCATTAATCAGGTGCCTCCTGCACATCCCCTACTGGGGATTTCCCTGCAATCCAGGCATGTGCCCTTGATTGGAACTGAACCTGGGACCCTTCAGTCTGCAGGCCAACGCTCTATCTACAGAGCCAAGGGCTATCGGGTTTTGACTCAGGAATTTTGAAGGTCTGTGTTAGGTACTTGTACATTTAGAATTCTTATGTCTCCCTGTTGAATTACTCTTTTTATCATTATTTAATGGCCCTCTTTATCCATTAATTATTCTTGCTTGACAGTTACTCTGTCTGATAATCACTGTCTTTGTTTTGTTCGTGTTTGTATTGCATATTGTTTCCCCCAATTCTTAATTTTAGCTCTATAATACATCAGTATATTTAACATTGGTTTCTTGTTGACACTGTAGAGTTGGAGCTTACTTTTCAGTGAGGTTGCAACTGGTGTTCTGCTCTTGATTCCTGTTGATCAGCTTCAAGCTTACATTAAAACCTGTAATTTGCTGCTCAAAAGGTGCTCAAGGAGCTACTTGAGGGGCTGCAGGAATGCAGAATCCCTTGTCCCTTAACCCTTGCACCTACTGAATCAAAACCTGTATTTTGAAAAAATCTTTGTCAGTGATTTGTTACATATTGAAGCTTATCTCTCTCTACCTCTCCCTTCCTCTCTGAAATAAATAAAAATATATTTAAAAACAAAACTGATAAACAGAAAGATGAAATGAACAAATCCACAATTATAGTTAGAGATTTCACATACCTCTCTCAATATCCAATATGACAAGTAGATAGAAAATTAGCAAGGATACAGAAAAAGTGAATGACATCAACCACTGGATCTAATTGCTACTTATAGAACACTCTACCCAACAAAAGAAGATTTATATTCTGTTCAAGTGCACAAGACAAAATATCCTTGGTCATAAAATAAGCTTTAACAAATATCAAAGAATTAAAATCATACGAAGTCACATTATCTAACTGTGGTATGCAGAATTCTAATATGCTCCTCCCCCAAAAAATTGTACTCCCTGGTGTATGGTCTTATATAATCTCTGAGATTGTGAATATGATTAATATCACTGCAATTACTAGGTTAGGTAGTTGACTTTAATAAAGGGAGATTATCTGGGTAGGTCTAACCTCTATAGGTCAGAGACAGAGGAAGTAAGGGACTCAAAGTGTGAAAGTGATTTTAATTTTGCCCTAACCGGTTTGGCTCAGTGGATAGAGCGTCAGCCTGTGGACTCAAGGGTCCCAGGTTCGAGTCCGGTCAAGGGCATGTACCTTGGTTGCGAGCACATCCCCAGTAGGGAGTGTGCAGGAGGCAGCTAATTGATGTTTCTCTCTCATCGATGTTTCTAACTCTCTATCCCTCTCCCTTCCTCTCTGTAAAAAAATCAATAAAATATATTTTTTTTTAAAAAGAAAGTGATTTTAATTGAGAGAGTTCACTATTGAGGTCTTTGAAGTTATACAGGACCACACAGCAACAAATTCAGATGGACTTTAGGAACTGAGAAAGTTCCTGGCTGCTAGCCAGCAAGAAGAAAGAGAATGACCTCACTCCCACAGCTACCAGTAACTTAATTCTGCCACAACCATATGAGCATGGAAGAGTATCCAGAGCTACAGATAAGAACACATCTCCACAGACACATTGACTTCAGCCTTGTAAGAACCTGAGCAGAGAACTCAAACACACCCTTCCTGGACTTCTTACCTACAGAACAGTGAGCTAATAAATGGCTGTTGCTTTAGCACAGTAATTGTGTGGTGTTTTCTTACATAGAAAACTAATGTGCCAACCATAACAAATGAAAACTATGAATCAGTGACAGAAAAATAACAGGAAAATCTTCAAAAGCTTGGGAATTAAACCATGTAAGTCAAAATAATTCGTGGGTCAGGGGAAATCAGACAATGTTTTTAACTGATTAAAAATGAAGTATATAGTATATTAAAATGTGAGATGTAGCTAAAACAGTCTTTTGAAGTAAATGTACAATCTCAAATGCTTGTATTAGAAAATAAGAACTGTCTCGGTGTGACATCAGGATCATGACAGTGTGAGAAGACCTCTAGGTCTCCCCCCTTGAAATTACAAGTTGAACAGCTATAATTCACACAAACATGTCTGAAAGATATACCATTGAGACACATGAAGGTAGGCATATCTAAGCAACCGGAAGAGGTGGGATAGGGAGAAGGACAGAGATATGAGCCACAGGAGGTCTGGGGATGGTCCTAGCAGATGGAATAGCAGTAAAGAGTTAACATCCAACCCCCACTGGGCACACCAGAAGGGCTGATGCTGCAACCCAGGCTGAGTGGCCAGCACACACGGAGGCTGAGCCCAGGGGCAGGGACAGAGAAGTGGTGCAAAGGGTAGCAGCAACCCCACAAGACAGCATCACCAGGCAAACAAAACCAAAGACACAAGAATCTGGCCCCACCTCCTGTGGCCTACCTGGTATTGCGACTCTTGCTGGGCAAATCACAAGGGGCAGAAGCAACTTTCCAGACTAAATGCTCTGTACTCATTGCAATTGAACCCACTGAAAAGAACAGGGCCACACACAAACCCACTTTCCCCATCCACTCTTCCCCCACCAATCTCCAAGGAGCCTGGGAAAGGCAGCTGGGATCTCTCAGCTGGGATCTCTAGAACTGCAATTTGAGATTGCAGTTCTAAAAAAAATGTCAATGAGAAACAAAGAACTTAGAAAGGCAGTTCAATGAGCTCAGAAATAAAATCAATGAGCCGAACCGGTTTGGCTCAGTGGATAGAGCGTCGGCCTGCGGACTCAAGGGTCCCAGGTTCGATTCCGGTCAAGGGCATGTGCCTGGGTTGCGGGCACATCCCTACTGGGGGCTGTGCAGGAGGCAGCTGATGGATCTCTCTCATCGATGTTTCTGACTCTCTATCCCTCTCCCTTCTTCTCTGTAAAAATTCAATAAAATATATTTTTAAAAAAAATAAAAAATAAAATAAATGAACAAATGAAGTACGTGGCTAAAGAGAGTGAAGCAAAACAAGAAAAAAAACAACAATTCTGGAGCTGAAGGACTCAATAAATGAGATGAAGGATAAGTTAGAGAGCTTAGGAAATAGGGCAGGCCACATGAAGGAAACAGTGACAGTGTGGCTAGCAGCTTCTGGCTGCAGGAAATTAGTGCTAAGAACACATAGGCCAGGAGACCCATAACCCATCACATTCCACCACACGGATGATGCCCTAAGACCAAGGCAACCCAGTCGGGGTTGTAAAGAGGGCACCCACTTCCTCGGGCAATACAAGACATTTTTCTCAGCTGAGGTGACAACTCCCCACAGAGATCAGGGAAGTCCCTGTAGAACAGAAAAACAAGAAACAGAAACAAAATCTTGAGCTATACCACCACCTACTGGAAAACAAAAGAAAGACATCTATTATCAACCGGCTAAATAATTATGACAGTACTTTAAAAAAACAAATAAAAAAAATAATAAAGAATTCATTCCCTGCAAATGCCCAGGCAGAGAAATCATTAATTAAATACCATAAATAACCAAGGTAACATGGAAGTTCAGAAAGAAAATGAAAAATCTCCAGGGGAAAAAAATGACATGGAAGACTATGACTTAAATGACAGGGAATTTGAGATTGCAGTTCTAAAAAAATGTCAATGAGATACAAAGAACTTAGAAAGGCAGTTCAATGAGCTCAGAAATGAAATCAATGAACAAATGAAGTACGTGGCTAAAGAGAGTGAAGCAAAACAAGAAAAAAAAACCAGCAATTTTGGAGCTGAAGGACTCAATAAATGAGATGAAGGATAAGTTAGAGAGCTTAGGAAATAGGGCAGGCCACATGAAGGAAACAGTGACACAGAAGATAGAACTCTAGAAACAACTCAGGTGTAAGAAGAGAGAGAATTTATAGTAATAAAAAAAAAAAAACTATGAGAACTATCTGATACCATTAGAATGAGCAATATAAGAATAATGGAATACCAGAAGTAGAAGAGCATAGAGGAGCAGAGAGCCTATATAAACAAATAATCAAGAGAACTTCCCAACCAATGGAAAAAACTGGACCTTTGAATCCAAAAAACTAGCAGACACCTGATTATCTTGATGAAAAACAACCGTCTCAAGGCACATCATATTACTGTCAAAAGTTAATGGTGAAGAGAGAATTCTCAAGGCAGCCACACAAAAAAAGACAGTAAACTATAAAGGAAACCCCATTAGATTATCATTGCATTTTTTTCAGCAGAGACCCTACAAGTTAGGAGAGAGTGGAATCAAATATTCAAAATATTGAAAGAGAAATTACCAGCTAAGAATGATATATTCAGCAAATTTGCCCTTTAAATCTGAAGAAGAAATAAAGGCTGTTCCAGATGAACAGAAGCTGAAAGAATTTATCACCATAAGACCTGAATTACAAGAAATGCTGAAAGGAGCTCTTTTACCTGAAATAAAAAAGCAAAAGGATATAAAACTGTAATAAGAAGACAAACACAGAGAAGCAGAAAATTGCAACTCTTGTTCAGAATGGGTATTAAACACTTAAATATAATATAAATGTTAAAGGAGTCAAAAGCATTTTAAAAAGACAATAGCTACTGCAATTTGGGAAATATTGCACAGTTTAATAGTTTGTTACAACGAAAACAGAAAAGGAAAGGGGGTAAGGGCTGAACTTGCACAGGTGAATGGAGATAAGATGCAATCATAACAAGGACATTTGTAGGATAAACATAATGATAACCACAAAACAAAAATCTAGAACTGTACATATAGCATTAAAAAGATAAAACAGCCAGGCCAGCATGGCTCAGTGGTTGAGTGTCGACCTATGAAACGAGGTCATGGTTGGATTCCCGGTCAGGTCACATTCCCAAGTTGTGGGTTTGATCCCCAGTGTGGGGCGTGCAGGAGACAGACAACCAATGATTCCCTCTCATCATTGACATTTCTATCTCTCCCTCTCCCTTCCTCTCTGAAATAAATAAAAATATACATTTTCTAAAAAGACACATAGAAACAAATAAGAATGGCATTATGACATATCAAAACTTTGGGAATGCAGAAAAAGTGGTAATATAAGGTACATTTATAACACTACAGACCTATCTCAATATTGTTATGTTTCACATTGTCCCACAGCTCCCTTAAGCTGTCCTCCTGTTTTTATTGTTTTTTTCCTCTTTGGTTCTCTGATTGAGTGATTTTTTCACTCAGTTCACTGATTCAATCCTCAGCTTCCTCTAATCTTCTGTGTATTCCTTCCAATGTGTTTTTTATTTGTGCTATGTCATTCTTTTTTTTATTTTTTTTATTTTTTGCTTAAAGTATTACAAAGGGTATTACATAAGTGTCCTTTTCCCCCCCCCCCCCCCCGCCCTTGACAAACCCCTACCCTCCCTTACCCCCCAGTGTCTTATGTCCATTAGTTATGCTTATATGCATGCATACAAGTCCTTCGGTTGATCTCTTACTCCCCTCCCTCCTGCCCCCCAACTCTCTCTGGCCTTCCCACTGCAGTTTGACAATCAGTTTGAGGCAGCTCTGCCTCTGTATCTATTATTGTTCAAAAGTTTGTAATGGTCTTTATTATCCATGAATGAGTGAGATCATGTGGTATTTTTCCTTCATTGACTGGCTTGTTTCACTTAGCATAATGCTCTCCAGTTCCATCCAAGATGTTGCAAATGGTAGGAGTTCCTTCTTTTTAACAGCAGCATAGTATTCCATCGTGTAGATGTACCACAGTTTTCTAATCCATTCATCTACTGATGGGCACTTAGGCTGTTTCCAGATCTTAGCTATGGTGAATTGTGCTGCTATGAACATCTGGTTACATATATCCTTTCTGATAGGTGTTTCTGGTTTCTTGGGATATATTCCTAGTAGTGGGATCACAGGGTCAAATGGGAGTTCCATTTCCAATTTTTTGAGAAACCTCCATACTGCCTTCCATAGTGGCTGCACCAGTCTGCATTCCCACCAGCAGTGCACAAGTGTTCCTTTTTCTCCACATCCTCTCCAGCACTTGTCGTTTATTGATTTGTTGATGATGGCCATTCTGACAGGTGTGAGATGGTACCTCATTGTTGTTTTGATTTGCATCTCTCGGATGATTAGTGACTTTGAGCATGTTTTCATATGCCTCTTGGCTTTCTGAATGTCCTCTTTTGAAAGGTGTCTATTTAGATCCTTTGCCCATTTTTTGATTGGATTGTTTATCTTCTTTTTGTTAAGTTGTATGAGTTCCCTATAAATTTTGGAGATTAAGCCCTTATCAGATATGACGTTGGCAAATATGTTTTCCCACGCAGTGGGTTTTCTTATTGTTTTGTTGATGGTTTCTTTTGCTGTGTAGAAGCTTTTTATTTTGATGTAGTCCCATTTGTTCAGTTTCTCTTTAGTTTCAACTGCCCTAGGAGCTGTATCAGTGAAGAAATTGTTTTGGCATAAGTCTGAGATTTTGTTGCCTTTGGATTCTTCTAGAATTTTTATGGTTTCCTGTCGTACATTTAAGTCCTTTATCCATTTTGAGTTTATTCTTGTGTATGGTGTAAGTTGGTGGTCTAGTTTCATTTTCTTGCATATATCTGTCCAATTTTCCCAACACCATTTATTGAAGAGACTATCTTGGCTCCATTGTATGTTCATGCCTCCTTTGTCAAAAATTAATTGAGCATATTGGTTCGGGCTAATTTCTGGACTCTCTATTCTATTCCACTGGTCTATATGTCTGTTCTTGTGCCAGTACCAGGCAGTTTTCAGAACAGTGGCTTTGTAATACAGTTTGATATCTGGCATTGAGATCCCACCTACTTTGTTCTTTCTCAGGATCGCTGCAGCTATTCGGGGTCTTTTTTTATTCCAGATGAATTTTTGGAGAGTGCGTTCTAGATCTTTGAAGAAGGCCATTGGTATTTTAATGGGAAGTGTGTTGAATTTATAGATTGCTTTGGGTAGTATGGACATTTTAATGATGTTGATTCTACCAATCCAAGAACATGGTATGTTCTTCCATCTGTTTATGTCTTCCTCTATCTCTTTTTTCAACGTCCTGTAGTTTTCTGAGTAGAGGTCTTTAACCTCTTTAGTTAAGTTTATTCCTAGGTATCTTAATTTTTTTGGTGCGATGGTAAATGGGATTGTTTTTCAAATCTCTCTTTCTGAAAGTTCACTATTGGTGTATAGAAATGCCTCAGATTTCTTGGGGTTAATTTTGTATCCTGCTACATTGCCAAATTCATGTATTAAGTCTAGTAGCTTTTTGATGGAGTCTCTAGGGTTTTGTATGTATAATATCATGTCATCTGCAAATAAGGACAGTTTTACTTCCTCTTTTCCAATTTGGATGCCTTTTATTTCTTCTTCTTGCCTAATTGCAATGGCTAATACTTCCAGTACTATGTTGAACAGGAGTGGTGAGAGTGGGCATCCCTGTCTTGTTCCTGTTCTTAGGGGAAATGGTGTTAGTTTTTGACCATTGAGTATGATGTTGGCTGTGGGCTTGTCATATATGGCTTTTATTATGTTGAGGTATGATCCTTCTATTCCCACCTTTCTGAGAGTGTTTATCAAAAATGGGTGTTCGATTTTGTCGAATGCTTTTTCTGCATCAATTGATATGACCATGTGGTTTTTTTCTTTCAATTTGTTTATGTGATGTATCACATTTATTGATTTACGGATGTTGTACCATCCTTGCATCTCTGGGATAAATCCTACTTGGTCATGGTGTATGATCCTTCTGATGTACTGCTGGATCCGATTTGCTAAGATTTTGTTGAGGATCTTGGCATCTATGTTCATGAGGGATATTGGCCTGTAATTCTCTTTCATTGTGATGTCTTTACCTGGTTTTGGTATTAGGGTGATGCTGGCTTCATAGAATGAGCTTGGAAGTGTTCCTTCCTCTTGAATTTTTTGTAGTAGTCTGAGGAGGATAGGTTTTAGTTCTTCCTTGAATGTTTGGTAGAACTCCCCTGTGAAGCCGTCTGGCCCTGGGCTTTTGTTTGCTGGAAGCTTTCTGATGACTGCTTCAATTTCTTCCATAGTTATTGGCCTATTGAGGTTTTTAGATTCTTCCTGATTGAGTTTTGGAATGTTGTATTTTTCTAGGAATTTGTCCATTTCCTCCAGATTGTCTAGTTTGTTGGAGTAGAGTTGCCCGTAGTATTGTTTAACAATCATTTGTATTTCTGTGGGGTCTGTTGTTATTTCGCCTCTATCATTTCTGATTTGGTTTATTTGGGACCTTTCTCTTTGCTTCTTGGTGAGCCTGGCGAGGGGTTTGTCAATCTTGTTTATCCTTTCAAAGAACCAGCTCTTGGTTTCATTGATTTTCTGTATTGTTTTTTTTGGTCTCTATGTCATTGATTTCTGCTCTAATCTTTATTATCTCCTTCCTTCTGCTCACTCTGGGGTTTTCTTGTTGCTCTCTTTCTAATTCTTTGAGTTGTAGAGTTAGATGATTAACTACCATTTTTTCTTGTTTTTTGAGATAGGCCTGTAGAGCTATAAACTTCCCTCTCAGGACTGCTTTCATTGTGTCCCAGAGGTTTTGGATTGTTGTGTTTTCATTGTCATTAGTGTCCAGGATGTTTTTAATTTCTTCTTTGATGTCATCGGTAACCCAATCAATATTTAATAACATGCTATTCAGCTTCCAAGTGTTTGAGTATTTTGGGTTGTTTTTATTGTAGTTTATTTCTAACATTATGCCATCGTGGTCTGAGAAGATGCTTTTTATGATCTCAATCTTCTTGAATTTGTGGAGACTTTGCTTGTGACCCAATATGTGGTCTATTTTTGAATATGTCCCATGAGCACCTGAGAGGAATGTATATTCCGCAGCTGTGGGGTGTAGTGTTCTGAAGATGTCAATTAAGTCCATCTGATCTAGTGAGTCATTTAGGATTGCTGTTTCTTTGCTGATTGTTTGTCTAGCGGATTTATCCAGTGATGTCAGTGGTGTATTAAAGTCCCCTACTATGATTGTATTATTGTCGATCTCTCCCCTGATATCTTCCAGAAGTTTTCTTATGTATGTGGGTGCTCCTGCATTGGGTGCATATATGTTTACCAGGGTTATATCTTCTTGTTGTATTGATCCCTTTAGTATTATGAAGTGGCCTTCCTTATCTCTGGTTATGGCCTTCACTTTGAGATGTATTTTGTCAGATATAAGTATTGCTACCCCAGCTTTCTTTTCCTTTCCATTTGCGTGAAAGATATTTTTCCATCCCTTCACTTTCAGTCTGTGTGAGTCCTTTCCAATGAGGTGGGTCTCTTGTAGACAGCAGATGTATGGGTCATGTTTTTTTATCCATTCAGCCACTCGATGTCTTTTATTTGGAGCATTTAGTCCATTTACATTTAAAGTTATTATTGAAAGGTACTTGTTTGTAGCCATTTCTTTTGTGTGTGTGTGTGTGGCTGTTTTCTTTCTGAGCTTGATATTTCTTCTTTTACACCAGTCCCTTTAGCATTTCTTGCATGGCTGGCTTGGTGGTGATAAACTCCCTTAGCCCTTTTTTGTCTGTGAAGCTTCTTATTTCCCCTTCAATTTTGAATGATAGCCTTGCTGGGTAGAGTATTCTTGGATTCAGTCCTTTGCTTTGCATCACTTTGTAGATTTCCGTCCATTCTTTTCTGGCCTGATGTGTTTCTGTTGAGAAATCATTTGATAATCTAATGGGAGATCCCTTGTATGTTACTTTCCTTCTCTCTCTTGCAGCCTGTAAGATTCTCTCTTTGTCCTGAACATTTGCCATGGTAATTATGATGTGTCTTGGTGTGGGTCTTTTCGGGTTCACCTTGTTTGGGACTCTCTGGGCTTGTGTGACTTTTTTCTTCCCCACCTCAGGGAAGTTTTCTGATATTATTTCTTCGAATAGGTTTTCTAATCCATGTTCATCTTTCTGTTGTTCTGGCACCCCTATTATTCGTATGTTGCTTCGTTTCATGTTGTCCCAAAGTTCCCTTAGGCTCTCCTCCTGTCTTTTAATTTTTTTCTCCATTTGCAGTACAGTTTGAGTGTGTTTTGCTTCCTTGTCTTCTAATTCACTGATTCGGTCCTCCGCTTCTCCCAGTCTACTGTTGATACTTTCAATGGTGTTTTTTATTGCAGCTATGTCGCTCTTCATTTCTTCTTGGGACTTACTTAAGTTGTTGATTTTTTCATCTGTTTCTTCTAGCTTCTTGCATACGTAGTTGAGTTTTTCATCTGTTTCTTCTTGCTTCTTGAACATCCGGTGCATGTACTCTAGGAATCTTATTCTGAATTCTTTTTCCGTCATGTTGCATATCTCTGTCTCACTTAGCTGCTTTTCTGGCGAGTCCTCCTTTTCTTTCCTTTGGGGGTTTCTTTGTCTACCCATGTTTGATCTCACTGACATTACTAGTTGTTGAATCGTTCAGTGGCTGGACCCTGGGTGGCAGTGGCTGCTCCCTGGGTGGCAGTGGCTCCTCGGTCTGTGGTTGCTCCTTGGGCGGTTGTGGTAGCAGCGGCTCCTCTGTTGATAGCAGGGCCTCTGATGGGTGCTGTTCACAGTTGTGGTGGCTCTTCTGGCTGGTGGAGGGAGGCTTCAGACGCAGCAACTGTTCCCCAGGCAGAGCGTGTGGTGATCAGGAGGCCGCTGTTGCTTGAATCTGTTGCGTTGATTTAGAGGCACAAAATACAACACAACAAGGCACAACGTACCAGGCACTGAACACTATTGTATTTACGATATTACTAACCCCAAATAAAGGTGGCCACCCGAGCTAAGAGAGTTGGGAGATAAGGGGGAAAGAAGAGAAAAAGGTAGAAGAGAAAAAAGAAAGAAAGAAAAAAAGGAGTGCAAAAATGAGATTGGAAAAGGGAGGGGAAAAAGAGGAGGAAAAAAAAAGAAAGAAGAAAAAAAGTAAGAGAGAAAAGAGAGTGAAGTGTAAAAGGGGGAGAGACTATTTATGTGAGGAGAAAACTCCTATAGGTCCGCCACTAATACCAACAAATTGCAGCAACAGATTCCTGGAGATGAATACAAACTACAAACAACCAATAATATCAAGCGACGCAAGGGGACAGAGAAGCGCAGAAATAACCGGGGGGGGGGGGGGGGGGGGGGAGGGAGGGGAAGGAAAATAAAAAGAATAAGCAGTCTAACCTCACAAACAATCAAAAAAAAAACAGTATACTCGTCAATCAGGCAAACAACGATAAAACAATAGAGAGAGAAAAGAAGAAGAAGAGAGAGAAAAAAAATGGATAGTGAAGGAAGATAAGGGAAAGGTGTATAAGGATTTAGAACAGGGGATTGGACATAGGATATTTAAGCAGGGTTAAATTTTGACAGAGGGTAAAAAGAATAGGGAAGATCTAAAGCTGGAGTAGGGTAAGAGAAACAGGACAGCAAAAGGGAAAAAGTGGGGAAGATTGTTTAGCACAGAGGCAAATTGAGGTAGAGAAAAATGTTGCTAAAGGAACGATGAAAATAGAATGGAGAACATTAGTCCCAAAATAAAATAAAGACAAGATAAAATGACACTTTAAAAAATGGTAAAATGGTAGCGGTAATAATACTAGTTAAAAATAAAAATGTAGTAGCTGAAAGGGCAAAATCGGGTGATGGAGAAAAAGAAAAATGAAAGAAAAAAAATGTTTTCTTAGTTAAAAGGAGAAAAAGTAATTTAAAAAAATAAAAATAAAAATGTGCAGTAATGCAGGTGCTTCAGATCTTCTACTCTTCTTATTGGCACGCCCGGAATTCAGGAGAATGTTGACTTTCCCTCTGATACACTGTTCCTCCTTGTTGTAAGCCACAGTCCTTATTGCCTTATCTGTATTTACAGAGGAGTCAGTTCGTGGCTCTGCCCCTGGGTGGCAGTGTGTCTGGGTTGACCTCCAAGGCTATAAGTTCTCTCCGACCAGGAGCTGCCTATTGTACCTGATCCAGCTCCGCCCAGAGGTGGTTCCCCCGGCGCCACTCCCAGCTCTGTTTCCCAGGCTCCCCAAAAACAATCTTCCCCTACAAGCTCTGCTAGTGACCCCAACTGGGCACTCACATGCACTGGGCTCAACAATCAAACTCACAGAAGTAAGAGGAAGTGTGCAAACAAGAGCCTGGGAAGCTGTTTGAACTCGCAGGGTTCCACCCTCCAGAACCGCGCGGAGTGTCTGCGCGCGCTCAAGCCCCTGGCAACAACAAGTAGCCGGCTATCAGGGAAACTCTGAGGCAGCCCTTTTGCATCCAGTCCAACTATGGGCTCATTTATAGTGTTACCTTCTGGCAGCAGCCCTGCGGGAGCCCTCCCCACTTGCGAGACACGCTGGCCTCTATGGGCACGGATTTTGGAGAGCGCGGATTTTGGCGGACGCAGATTTCCCTCTGCGCCCGCGCGCGCGTTCCTCGCTCCAACCTGAACTGCGAACCGCACCTTTGAGGTAAGTCTAACCTTTCCGTGGAGGGGTGCAGGTCTCCCCTTGGCTCTTGCAGTCGCGCTGTTTGCGAATCGTTGCCTCCGGGTTAGTAGCCGCCGGGTTAGTAGCCGATCTCTGGATGCCGGTAAACGCTGCCTGAGATGGCGCGGTCTCGCTGCTGCGCTGGCGCCCAGAGGGAGGTTTCAGCCTCAATCTCTAACCATCCGCATTTTTTAGGAGTTTTCTGTCTTTTCTGGCTGCAGACTGTCTCTCAGCTGAACCTCCCCAGCTTGATCGGGCTGATCGTTACCCGTTTCAGCTGCTCGCCCCTATCTGTTCCGGGACAAAGCACCAACACGTCCGTCTAAGCCTCCGCCATTTTCTCCTCCCCCGCTATGTCATTCTTTATTTCTGTTTTATAGCTACTATACTTTTTCTCATGCTGTTGAGCATCTTTACAATTATTATTCTGAACTCTATATCAGATAAATTTCTTATCTTCATATCATTTATCTCTTTTTCTGGAGAATTCTCTTGTTCTTTCATTTGGGGTTTGTTTCTTTGTTTCCTCATTTTGGCTGCCTGTTTGGATTTATGACTATGTATTAGGTAAATCTGCTATGCCTCTCAATCTCTAGTGCAGGACAATGTCAAATGTTGTTTCTGACTAATTAGATCAGGCAAAGACACAAAGCCTCCAGAAACCACCTCTGCCTGTAGACTGATAGGATTCCACCCTGAATTGCCCTCAGGCAATCGTCCACAGATATGGCAAGAGTTTTTTTCAATAGGGTGGACAATTGCTTCTGCCTGAAGGATAATTGTTATTCTCAGTCTTTTAATGGGCCTCAGAAACTCTGCACAGTGAGGCACGGTGTTTTCCAATAGGGTGAGTCAACTGTCTTTCCCCCAGGCAAAGCCACCTGTTTAACAGATGTCTATATGAGAAGGATGATCTCTGCAGCATGAGGGAATGACTCAGCACAGGAAACCGGGGTGGCTGCCTTCTGAGCTCTAACCCCAGAGCCCCCCGATCCTGGCTTCTGCTCATATAGCTCCAGTCCACACTGCCCTCTCTCTGCCAGAGCACAAGGTGAGTGGCTCCACAGGGAATTTTGTGTGTTGGCCCTTTAAGAGGGTGCCTGAATTTCCAGCCATCTCTCCCTAACAGAACAGCCCCACTGCTTTTCATAGCCAGATATTATGTGGGTCCCCTTCTCAGTTCTGGTGCTCTCTGCTGGAGGACCCAGCTTGGGGATTAGACCCTAGAGTTCTCAGTGCCAACCCCCTCACAGCTGATTTATCTCTCTGGAACTTCCATTTCTGTCTGTGGGAGCCAGCCATCACTTTTGGGCCTCCACCCCTCCTACCAGTCTCTATGTGATCTCCACTTTCTGTCCTCAGTTATCAGGGTTCTCTCCAGTGAGTCTTCTCTTGATTATTCAGGTGGTTTTCTGTATTTTAATGTAATTCCAGTTTGTTCCTGGGAGCATATCTGTGCAGTATCTACTTACTCTGCCACGATTTTTAATCTCTGAGACCTACCTCAAGAAACAGGGCCTGGCCAGTGTTCCTGAGTGGTTGGGCATCGACCCATGAACCAAGAGTTCACTGGTTCAATTCCCAGTCAGGGCACATGTCTGGGTTGTGAACTTGATCCCCAATAGGGGGCACACAGGAGGCAACTGACCAATGATGTTTCTCATCAATGTTTCTATCACTCTCCCTTTTTCTCTAAAATCAATGAAAATACATTTTTTTTAAAGAAATAAGAACCTTAGCTGGTTTGACTCAGTGGATAGAGCATCAGCCTGTGGACCAAAGGGTCCTGGGTTCTATTCCAGTCAAGGGCACATGCCTGGGTTGTGGGCTCAATCCCAGTAGGGGGTGTGCAGGAAGCAGCTGATCAATGATTCTTTCTCATCATTGATGTTTCTATCTCTCTCTCCCTCTTCCTACCTCTCTGAAATCAATAAAATTATTTTTTAGATAATAAAAATTAAAATAAAATCTATATATATAAAAGCCAAGCGACGGGAATGACGGAACAACTGGAACTACCAGAACAACCGGTCGCTATGACACGCACTGCAGTGGCCAATCGGCCCAAACAGGGCCCCGATCAATGCCCCCCAACTTCCTGTGGCCCCTTCCCCTGGCTGGCCCCGCCCCCAATCAGCACCCCCCCACCCCAATTGGGGGTGGGGCCAACCAGCTGGCAAACCTCCCACAGCCTCTCCCCCAAGCCAGCTCGGCCACAATCAGCCCCCACTGGGCTGGCAGCGAGACCCCACCCATGCATGAATGTGTGCACTGGGCTGTTAGTAAATAAATAAAAGATAGTACATCACAATAAAATAGGTTTTATTTCAGGGACTCAAGAATGGTTCAACCTACCAATCAATGTGATACACCACATTAACAAAAAAAGGATAAAATTCATGTGATCATATGGATAGATGCAGTAAAAGCATTTGACAAAATTCAACCTGCATTTGTGATTAAAATGCTCAATAAAATGGATATAGAAGGAAAGTGCCTCAACATAATAAAGGCCACTTATGACAAACCCTCACCTAATATCATACGCAATGGTGAAAAACTGAAAGCATTTCCTTTAAATCAGGAACAAGACAAGGATGCTCACTCTCACCACTGTTGTTTAACATAGAACTGGAAATCTTCACCAGAGCAATAAGACAAAAGAATGAAATAAAAGGCATCCAAATTGGAAGTGAAAAAGTAAAATCGTCACTTTTTGCAGATGACATGGTTCTTTATATAGAAAACTCTAAATACTCCACCAAAAAACTATTGAAACAATAAACAAATACAGTAAAGTTGCAGGATATAAAATCAATGTCAAAAACCCATTGCATTCCTATATAATAACAATAAAATTTCAAAAAATAAATGAAAAATTTCTCTTGCAATTACAGCAAAAAGAATAGAACACCAAATCAATCAATAAATACATACAGAAAAAAACAAGATGGTGGCATAGGTAAACACCGGAGATTGCTGCCTCGCACAACCACTTCAAAAATACAACTAAAAGACGGAACGGACATCATCCAGAACCACAGGAAGGCTGGCTGAGTGGAAATTCTACAACTAGAAGGAAAGAGAAAAGCATACCGAGACTCAGAGGAGGTGCAGTGCGGAAGTAAGGTACAGAGGCACATGGGGCGAGGACTGGCGGCTGAGGACACAGTTGTCTTTTTCAATCAGGAGAGAGTCTCAAGTCTGAGTTCCGGTTCCAGGCAAGTCTCTGGGGACCCAGACTCATACAAGAGAAACTGGACTGTCTGGCATCGGTCGGAACTCGAGGGCAGCTTTCTGTCGGAGGTACTTGCAGCGATTGCTGGGACACTGAAAAGCTGGGCCTCTGCGAGCAGGACTGAGAGCTCCATAACTGTTCGCTCTGCCCTGTTGATCCCCAGGGACCCCACCCTGCCCAAGCTGTGCACAGAGGCTTTTGCATATGAAAGGCCTGGCCCTTTGCAATCTGATAATTACCTAACAAATTGCAGCTGGCCCAAGGCCCCAGGGCAACTTGCATTGCTTCACAGCTGGCTTCTGCTGGATAGCCTCAGGCAGAGGGTAGATTAGCACCTCCTTAGAGATCCAGAAGCCAGTGTGCCCCGTGGTCAGAGTGGGACCATAAAGATTACAACTCCTCAGATCCATAAGGGACACACTCAGGGGGCAGAATCAGTGAGCACCAAAGCCCCATTGAAGCAAGTCTTGCCCCATAAGGGTGTCTCCAGCACAAAAGTTCTCCCACTGCAGACACAGCTGATTCTCACAGCCAATTGGCCTGGAGGTCAATTCCTCCCAGTGATACCTACAACAATCAAGGCTTAACTACAACAAGACTGTGCACAAAGCCCACAAAGCAGTGCACCAAGAGTGTCCACCTCCAGTAATTGGGGAGGCTGAGCCACTGGGCCCTATAGGACACCTAGCACACAAAGCCACTCTATCGACACAGGGAAGCAGCCAAAATGCGGAGACAAAGAAACAGGTCACAAATGACAGAAATGGAGGAAAGCAAACTACTGGATATAGAGTTCAAAACAACACTTTTAAGGTTTTTCAAGAATTTTCTAGAAACCACCGATAAATTTAGTAAGACCCTCAATAAGTCTAGTGAGACCACCGATAAATTTAGTGAGACCCTCAAGAAATCTAGTGAGACCCTCGAGGATAGGAAAAAGGACCAACTAGAAATTAAGCATACACTGACTGAAATAAAGAATATTATACAGAATTCCAACAGCAGACTAGAAGATTGCAAGAATCAAGTCAAAGATTTGAAATACAAAGAAGCAAAAAACACCCAACCAGAAAAGCAAAATGAAAAAGAATCCAAAAATATGAAGATAGTGTAAGGAGCCTCTAGGACAACTTCAAGCATACCAACATCCGAATTATAGGGGTGCCAGAAGAAGAGAGAGAGCAAGATATTGAAAACCTATTTGAAGAAATAATGACAGAAAACTTCCCCTACCTGGTGAAAGAAATAGACTTACAAGTCCAGGAAGTGCAGAGAACCCCAAACAAAAGGAATCCAAAGAGGACCACACCAAGACACATCATAATTAAAATGCCAAGAGCAAAAGACAAAGAGAGACTCTTAAAAGCAGCAAGAGAAAGAAAGTCAGTTACCTACAAGGGAGTACCCATATGACTGTCAGCTGATTTCTCAACAGAAACTTTGCAGGCCAGAAGGGAGTGGCAAGAAATATTCAAAGTGATGAATGCCAACAACCTACAACCAAGATTACTTTACCCAGCAAAGCTATCATTCAGAATTGAAGGTCAGATACAGAACAGATAAGAAAAAGCTAAAGGAGTTCATCACCACCAAACCAGTATTATATGAAATGCTGAAAGGTATCCTTTAAGAAGAGGAAGAAGAAGAAAAAGGTAAAGATACAAATTATGAACAACAAATACACATCTACCAACAAGTGAATTTAAAATTCAAGTGAATAAATAATCTGATGAACAGAATAAACTGGTGAGTATAATAGAATCAGGGGCATAGAAATGGAGCGGACTGACTATTCTCGGGGGCGGGGGGGGAAGGGATGTGGGGAGTGTGGGAAGAGACTGGGCAAAAATCATACCCCTATGGATGAGGACGGGGGGGTAAGGGCAGAGGGTGGAGTGGGAACTGGGTGGAGGGGAGCTATGGGGGGAAAAAAGAGGAACAACTGTAATAATCTGAACAATAAAGATTTAATAAAAATAATAAAAAATAAAATAAAATGACTGTTGATAGTAAAAAAAAAAAAAAAAAAAACAATAGAAAGATAAACAATCCAATCAAAAAATGGGCAATGGACCTAGATAGACACTTTTCTAAAGAGGACATACAGAAGGCCGAGAGACATATGAAAACATGCTCAAAGTCACTAATTATACAAGAGATGCAAATCAAAACAACAATGCAGTATCATCTCACACCTGCCAGAATGGCTATCATCAACAAATCAAGAAACAACAAGTGTTGGCGAGGATGTGGAGAAAAAGGAACCCTTCTGCACTGCTAGTGGGAATGCAGACTGGTGCAGCCACTGTGGAGAACAGTATGGAGTTTCCTCAAAAAACTAAAAATGGCCCTGACCGGTTTGGCTCAGTGGATAGAGCGTCGGCTTGCGGACTGAAGGGTCCCAGGTTCGATTCCAGTCAAGGGCATGTACCTTGGTTGCGGGCACATTCCCAGTGAGGGTGTGCAGGAGGCAGCTGGTAGATATTTCTCTCTCATCGATGTTTCTAACTCTCTATCCCTCTCCCATCCTCTCTGTAAAAAATCAATAAAATATATTTTTTAAACAAAACCTAAAAATGGAACTCCCATTTGACCCAGTGATCCCACTTCTAGGAATATATCCCAAGAAATCAGAAACACCAATCAGAAAGGATATATGCACCCCTATGTTCATAGCAGCACAATTCACCATAGCTAAGATTTGGAAACAGCCTAAGTGCCCATCAGCAGATGAGTGGACTAAAAAACTGTGGTACATCTACACAATGGAATACTATGCTGCGGTAAAAAAGAAGGAATTCTTTCCATTTGCAACAGCATGGATGGAACTGGAGAGCATTATGCTAAGTGAAATTAAGCCAGTCAGAGAAAGATAAATACTCCATAATCTCACTCATTTGTGGAATATAGAGAACTACATAGACTGATGAACAGGGACAGATCCAAAGACAGAGAAACAGCGATCAAACTATCAATCCCCAGAGGGAAAGTAGGGGAGGGTAGGGGTAAGGGGAAGATATCAATCAAAGAACTTGTATGCATGCATATAAGCCAAACCAATGGTCATGGACAACAGGTGGATGAGAACATGAGTGGGAGGGGAGGTTGGGGGTTAATGGGGGGGATGAGGACACATTTGTAATACCTTAACCAATAAAGAAATTTAAAAAAAATAACAATGAAAGAAATTGAAGCAGTAATCAAAAAGCTTCCAGCAAACAAAAACACGGGGCCAGACAGCTTCACAGGGGAGTTTTACCAAACATTCAAGGAAGAACTAAAACCTATCCTCCTCAGACTATTCCAAAAAATTCAAGAGGAAGGAACACTTCCAAGCTCATTCTATGAAGCCAGCATTACCCTAATACCAAAACCAGATAAAGACAACACAATGAAAGAGAATTACAGGCCAATATCCCTCATGAACATAGATGCCAAAATCCTCAACAAAATCCTAGCAAATCGGATCCAGCAGTACATCAGAAAGATCATACACCATGACCAAGTAGGATTTATCCCAGGGATGCAAGGATGGTACAATATCCACAAATCAATAAACGTAATACATCACATAAACAAATTGAGAGATAAAAACCACATAGTCATATCAATTGATGCAGAAAAAGCATTTGACAAAATCCAACACCCATCTTTGATAAAAACTCTCAGCAAGGTGGGAATAGAAGGATCATACCTCAACATAATAAAAGCCGTATATGACAGGCCCACAGCCAAGATCATACTCAATGGACAAAAACTAACACCATTTCCCCTAAGAACAGGAACAAGACAGGGATGCCCACTCTCACCACTCATGTTCAACATAGTCCTGGAAGTATTAGCCATTGCAATTAGACAAGAAGAAGAAATAAAAGGCATCCAAATTGGAAAAGAGGAAGTAAAACTGTCCTTATTTGCAGACGACATGATATTATACATACAAAACCCTAGAGACTCCATCAAAAAACTACTAGACTTAATACATGAATTTGGCAATGTAGCAGGATACAAAATTAACCCCAAGAAATCTGAGGCATTTCTATACACCAATAGTGAACTTTCAGAAAGAGAGATTAGAAAAACAATCCCATTTACCATCGCACCAAAAAAATTAATATACCTAGGAATAAACTTAACTAAAGAGGTAAAAGATCTCTACTCAGAAAACTACAGGACGTTGAAGAAAGAGATAGAGGAAGACATAAAGAGATGGAAGAACATACCATGTTCTTGGATTGGTAGAATCAACATCATCAAAATGTCCATACTACCCAAAGCAATCTATAAATTCAACACACTTCCCATTAAAATACCAATGGCCTACTTCAAAGATCTAGAACGAACTCTCCAAAAATTCATCTAGAATAAAAAAAGACCCCGAATAGCTGTGGCGATCCTGAGAAAGAACAAAGTAGGTGGGATCTCAATGCCAGATATCAAGCTGTGTTGCAAAGCCACTGTTCTCAAAACCGCCTGGTACTGGCACAAGAACAGACATATAGATCAATGGAATAGAATAGAGAGTCCAGAAATTAGCCCAACCCAATATGCTCAATTAATATTTGACAAAGGAGGCAAGAACATACAATGGAGCCAAGATAGTCTCTTCAATAAATGGTGTTGGGAAAATTGGACAGATATATGCAAGAAAATGAAACTAGACCACCAACTTACACCATACACAAGAATAAACTCAAAATGGATAAAGGACTTAAATGTATGACAGGAAACCATAAAAATTCTAGAAGAATCCAAAGGCAACAAAATCTCAGACATATGCCAAAGCAATTTCTTCACTGATACAGCTCCTAGGGCAGTTGAAACTAAAAAGAAAATGAACAAATGGGACTACATCAAAATAAAAAGCTTCTGCACAGCAAAAGAAACCATCAACAAAACAACAAGAAAACCCACTGCGTGGGAAAACATATTTGCCAACGTCATATCTGATAAGGGCCTAATCTCCAAAATTTATAGGGAACTCAAACAACTTAACAAAAAGAAGATAAACAATCCAATCAAAAAATGGGCAAAGGATCTAAATAGACACCTTTCAAAAGAGGACATTCAGAAAGCCAAGAGACATATGAAAACATGCTCAAAGTCACTAATCATCCGAGAGATGCAAATCAAAACAACAATGAGGTACCATCTCACACCTGTCAGAATGGCTATCATCAACAAATCAACAAACGAGCCGAAACCGGTTTGGCTCAGTGGATAGAGCGTCAGCCTGCGGACTGAAGGGTCCCGGGTTCGATTCCGGTCAAGGGCATGTACCTGGGTTGCGGGCACATCCCCAGTAAGAGATGTGCAGGAGGCAGCTGATCGATGTTTCTCTCCCATCGATGTTTCTGACTCTCTATTTCTCTCCCTTCCTCTCTGTAAAAAATCAATAAAATATATTTTTAAAAAAAAAACAAAAAAAAACAACAAATCAACAAACGACAAGTGCTGGAGAGGATGTGGAGAAAAAGGAACACTTGTGCACTGCTGGTGGGAATGCAGACTGGTGCAGCCACTATGGAAGACAGTATGGAGGTTCCTGAAAAAGCTGGAAATGGAACTCCCATTTGACCCTGTGATCCCACTTCTAGGAATATATCCCAAGAAACCAGAAACACCTATCAGAAAGGATATGTGCACCCCTATGTTCATAGCAGCACAATTCACCATAGCTAAGATCTGGAAGCAGCCTAAGTGCCCATCAGTAGATGAATGGATTAGAAAACTGTGGTACATCTACACCATGGAATACTATGCTGCTGTAAAAAAGAAGGAACTCTTACCATTTGCAACAGCATGGATGGAACTGGAGAGCATTATGCTAAGTGAAATAAGCCAGTCAATGAAGGAAAAATACCACATGATCTCACTCATTCATGGATAATAAAGACCATTACAAACTTTTGAACAATAATAGATACAGAGGCAGAGCTGCCTCAAACTGATTGTCAAACTGCAGTGGGAAGGCCAGAGAGGGTTAGGGAGCAGAAAGGAGGGGAGTAAGAGATCAACCGAAGGACTTGTATGCATGCATATAAGCATAACTAATGGACATAAAAAAAGGAAAAAAAAGAAAACTGTGGTACATCTACACAATGGAATACTATGCTGCAGTAAAAAAGAAGGAATTCTTTCCATTTGCAACAGCATGGATGGAACTGGAGAGCATTATGCTAAGTGAAATAAGCCAGTCAGAGAAAGATAAATACCCCATGATCTCACTCATTTGTGGAATATAGAGAACAACATAGACTGATGAATAGGACAGATCCAAAGACAGAGAAACAGTGATCAGACTATTAATCCCCAGAGGGAAAGTAGGGGAGGGTGGGGGTAAGGGGAAGATATCAATCAAATGACTAGTATGCATGCATATAAGCCAAACCAATGGACATGGAAAACAGGGGGATGAGAGCATGAGTGGAGGGGGGGGGGGGGGGGAGGGGGGGTTAATGGGGGGGGGGGGGTGACGACACATTTGTAATACCTTAACTAATAAAGAATTTAAAGATGAAAAAAAAAAGAATAAAACTAGAGGTTTCACACTCCCTGACTTCAAATTACACTATAGACCCCACAATAATCAAAACAGCATGGTATTGGCAGAAAACAAACACTCAAACCAATGGGACTGAGTTGAGAACTTGGAAATAAACCCACATATATATGGGCAGCTAATTATCAACAAAGAAGCCAAAAACAAACAACAGAGCTAGGCGTGAGGCTGGAGGCGGGTGCCGGGAACCGTGTCTGGGACCCGTGCGGCGGGGGTAGCAGTCCCTGGGCAGGGCTGCCAGGCTCCGGCCCCGGGCCACCCGCGCTCCCCATGAAAAACCATGTCCGCGGCCCCCCAGCGCGGGCGCACATGTCGGCCTGGGGACGGCGGCGGCTGAGGGCACCGGAGCGGGGGCGGAGCCCCGGGCAGGTCCGGTGCGGGCCCCTGGACGGGCGGGGCGACGGGCGCGGGGACCATGCCTTGCGAGAGCGCCGGGTGGCTTCAGGAGGAGCTGGCGGCGCGCGGTGGCGCGTCCCTGCTGCGGCTCGACTATGCGATTCCATACATAACCCTATACTGTATACTTTATGAATCAATAAAAAATGTACAATTTTTAATTATAAACCTGTGTTTTCTATCAAAATTATTTCTTGCGTGAATTTTGGGACACCCTTTACAAGCAGATCCCACCTCTGACCACCGGAGCCAGAACCTCTCCAGTTCTTCCCCGAGGCCATCAGCTTCACCCAGGAGGCGCTCCAAGAGGTGTGGCATCCTGGTGCGCTGTCTGGCAGGCATCAGCCTCTCGGTGACGGTCACTGTGGCCTACCTGATGCAGAAGATGAACCTGTCACTCAACAACGCCCACGACTTTGTCAAGAGGAAAAAGTCCAACATCTCACCCAACTTCAGCCTGCTGGACATTGAGCGGACGCTGGGGCTGACTGAGCAGCCGGTGCGTCAACCACACACCCTGCGAGCAGCTCTACTTCTCCACGCCCACCAACCACAGCCTGTTCCCACTCAACACCCTGGAGTCCACGTGAGGCTGGGCACCGGTGGGCAGGGTGCTGGCCTCCCCAGGGAGCCCAAGCAACCCGGATATCGCCTGTGGCCAGAGGCCAGGCCGATGGTGCTGAGCCCCTCACCATCCGGGGGACAGAGCCCAGCAGCACTCCCAGTGCAGGACTCCAGAGGGGCCCTGCCTCAGACTCAGGGCTGCGGAGTCAGACGAGTCAGGCGGGCTTCTTCCTGCAAATCGCCCAGCCAGTTCGGCGTTTTTAAAGACACCACGGACGAGTTTACTTTTTACTTTGGCAGGAAACCCAAGCCCCCAGGGCACCGTGAGGACACGTCTTCTTGACTTTTCTTTTTTAATGAAAAGTGTTATTTTCAGGCCACATGCAGCAGTGGATTATATAAACCAATATTTCATCCCTTTCTTGATCCTGCGAGAGAAGAGAGAGAAATGTTCTCAGTTTTGTTTTCCTTTCTATTTCCAAATGCCGTTATTGGTTTCTTGTTTTCTTTTTTTAATGGAAAAGAGGAACCCGTGTTGATCTTGACCAAATGCATTTTGCACATGTGTGACGCCTGTTTCTGCGGCGGGCACTTCTCGAAGGGGGGACCCTGTCGCGCCCATGTCCCCCAACCCGGCCCCACACCCATGGCCCTGCACTGGTCTGGTGACAACTGCCCGTTGCGATGGGGCTGGGCCAGTGGTCTCTGCATTCTCTGCCCTCTCTCCCATCCCTCAGGTGGTCCCTCAGACTAACCACCACAGGACACAGAGGCCCTGCGGCTGTCCTGCCAGTGAGGAGGGGTGGGAGGGGCTGGCCTGGGCACATGCAGTAGCATTAGCCCTCTGGGCTCGGCCCCTGGGAGGGCCTGGGCCCAGGCCTTTTCTCTACCAACCCACTACTTCTGTCTCTTTCTCTCTCTGTTTGGTGGTAACAATGGAGGCCCAATGGCTGGGGGAAGCTCAGGTGGTGGGGGCCCCGCCCTGCCTCCCAAGTGTCTGTCCCTCACCCTGGCTGTTGCTTTGGGTCAGATGCCACTCCCAGCCCCTTTTTCCAGTGAAGCCTGCCCAGCGCTCTTCTTGCCCATGCCTTCTGCAACCAGGCACCTCATACCCATCCCATTTCCGTCCCAGGCAGGCACAGAGGGGCGAGGGTGGGTGGACAGTGAAAGGGGTGCAGGGCTCTGTCCTCCAGCCCCACCCCCAGTATCCACAGAACAAAGCCACGATTCTGTTAGCCTCTCCAGTTTTGTTCCTTCTCCAGCCTCAGTTCTACCGGGTGTCCGGGCCGCGTGGGGCCAGGGCAGGGAGCCGGCGGTCAGGTCCCTGAGCGGGACCAAGGCCCCATGGCCCCTCTGCCCTACTGCATCTTACCTCTCTGGGGTTGTTTTCAAGGGATTCTTCAAGGCAGCAGATTCAAATCTTGCCACAGTCGAGAAATTGCCAAAAAGCTTCCATGCTGTACATGGTCCTCTTTCTCTCTCTTTTTTAATTTTAAAGAGAAAAACCCAGAAAGATGCATCAGATTTGTGTAAATGAAAGTATGCCAAGAGGGGCCAGTTTTGCTTTATGATCTTATGAAGGAAAATTTGTGTCCCTACATAGATGTACACACACACACACACACACACACACATACACACACTCACATACACACACATCCCCAGCCAGCAACGGGACTTCGTTTATATTACAAATAAATATTATTTTTTCTTTAAAGAAAACATACAACAGAGAAAAGAAAGCCTGTTTAATAAATATTGTTGAGAAAGTTGGAAAGCCAAATGCAAAAGAATGAAACTATAAAACTATATTGCTATCTGTCATCAATCATAAGAATGAACTCAAATTGGATCAAAGAGCTAAATATAAGACCTGAAACAATAAAATACATAGAAGAAAAATAGGTACAAACTTGTGGACCTTGAGCTCTGGCCAGTAGCTCAGTTGGTTAGAATGTGTTGTCCCCATACACCAAGTTGTAGGTTCAATCTCTGGTCAAGGCACATGCAAAAACCAACCAATGGAGACATAAACAAATGTAACAACAAATTGCTATCTCCCTCTCTCTCTCTCTCTCTATCAAATTAATAAACAAACTTATGGACCTTGGTCTTAGAGAGGATTTTACAAATCTGCCCCTAAAGTCAAAGGAACTAAAAGTAAAAATAAATAAATGGGACTATATCAAACTAAAAAGCTTCTGCACAGCAAAAAGCAAACAAACAAAAACAAAAGACAACCAACAAAATGGTAGAAGATATTTGTAAACAACACCTCCAATGAGGGGCTAATATTCAAAACATGTAAAGAACTCATACAACTCAACAACAACAAAACAAACAGATTTAAAAATGGGTAGAGGACCTAAACAAACACTTCCCCACAGAAGACATACAAAAGGCCAATAGATACATGAAAAGATGCTCAGTTTCACTAGTTATTAGTGAAATGCAAATCAAAATCACAATGAAATACCACCTCACACCTGTTACAATGGCTATTATCAACAAAACAAGAAATAACAAGTGTTGGAGAGGTTGTGAAAAAAAAGGAACCCTCAGTTACTGCTGGTGGGAATGTAAATGAGTACACCTACTATGGAAAACAGTATAGAGGTTTTTCAAAACATTCAAAACATTATGAATAGAGTTACCATATGACCCAGCAATCCCTCCTCTGGGTATCTACCAAAAAAATTAAAAACATTTATTCATAAAAATGTATGTTCCTCTATGTTCATTGCAGAATTATTCATGGTGGCCAACACATGAAAACAATCAAATTGTCCTTTGATGGATGGTGGAATAAAGAAGTGGTACATATATAAAATGGAATACTACTCACATATAAGAAAAGATGAAATAATTCCAATTATGACAACATGGATGAAGCTTGAAAATATCATGTTAAGTGAGGTAAGTTAGATGGAAAAAATCAAGAACCATATGATTTCACTCATGTGGGATATAAAAGTGAAAGCAACAGGCCTAGCCAGTTTGGCTCAATGAATAGAGCGTTTGCCTGTGGACTGAAGAATCACAGGTTGGATTCCAGTCAAGGGCACATACCTCGGTTGCAGGTTCAATCCCCTGCTCCTCTTGGTGTATATGCAGGAGGCAACCAATTGATGTTTCTTTCTCACATCAATGTTTTTCTCTCTTGCCTTCCCTTCCACTCTCTCTAAAAATCAATGGAAAAATATCTTTGGGTGAAGATTAACAAAAAATTTAAAAAGTGAAAGCAACAAATGAACAAATAAGACAAAAAAACTCATAGTCACAACAGTATAGTGGTTATTAGAAGGAAAGTGGGTGGGAAGAGGTAGTAAAGGGTAAAGGAGGTCAAAGATATAATGATGGATGGAGATTTGACTTCGGGTAGTAAACACATGATGCAATATATAGATAATGTATTATAAAAGTGTACACTTGATATCTATGTAATATTATTAACCAATGCTGTCCCAATAAAATTTTTAAAAAGTTTTAAGGCATCCAAATTGGGAATGAAGAAGTAAAAATCGCCTTTTGCAGATGACATGATTCTATATATAGAAAACCCTAAAAACACCACCAAAAACCTACTAGAAGCAATAAACAAATAGAGTAAAGTTGCAGTATACAAAATCAATGTACAAAAACCTGTTGCATTTCTATCCAATCTAATAATAGAGAAACATGATAATTAGCTGTACCTCCGCTACCCTTCCCAATGGCTAATCAGGGCGATATGCAAATTAACTGCCAACCAAGATGGTGGCCGGCAGCCAGGCAGCTTGAAGTGAACAGGAGGCTTGCTTGCTTCAGTGACGGAGGAAGCCAAAGTTGCCCGCCTGCCTTGCCGGCCTCTGAGCTTGCAGTTTAAGAAACATTGTTACAAATATAGAAGCTAAACAAAACCCCAGAAACCTGCTTTCAGCCAGCCGGGCTTCAGCCAGCAGGACCGCAACATTGTTTCAATTATAGAACAAACACAGATCCCTGCTTTCAGCCAGCCAGGATCTCGGAGCTGGAGTGAGCAGGACTGCAACAGTGTTACAATTATAGAACCCAAACAAACCAGATACCTGTTTTCAGCAGCCAAGGCCTCAGAGCTGGAGCCAAGCCTCAGAGCTAAAGCTGCCCCAGAATAAAAAAAGAAAAGAAAAAAAGGACAGGTTGGGAGCTTCAGTCACCCACCAGCCTGAAAACGGCCCTCAGTCCCTCACCCAGACTGGCCAGGCACCCCAGTGGGGACCCCCACCCTGAAGGGGGTGTGACCAGCTGCAAACAGCCATCAGCCCCTCACCCAGGCTAGCCAGGCACCCTAGTGGGGATCCCCAACCTGATCCAGGACACCCTTCAGGGCAAACCAGCCAGCCCCCACCCGTGTACCAGGCCTCTATCCTATATAGTAAAAGGGTAATATGCCTCCCAGCCCCGAATCAGCAGAGCAGCGAGGCCTCCAAGCACCGGGATCGGCGGAGCCACGAGGCCTCCTGGCACCGGGATCAGCGTGACAGGGGGCAGCGACCAAACCCCCTGATCGGCCCTGCTCTGTGCCGGATAGGGGGGAGCTCCCCAAACCCCTGATCAGCCCTGCTCTGTGTTTGACAGGGTGCAGCACCCCAACCCCCCCCCCCCACACACACACACACAGGCCCTGCTCTGTGTGTGACGGGATAGAGCCATAACCTCCCCATCAGCCCTGCCCTGAGTGTGACAGTGGCGGCGCCCCAACCCCCTGATCGGCCCTGCTCTGTGGGTGACAGGGGGTGGTGCCCCAACTCCCCTATCGGCCCTACTCTGTGAGTGACAGGGGGGAGCTCCTCAACCCGCTGATCGGCCCTGCTCTGTGCATGACAGGGGGGAGCTCCCCAACCCCCTGATGGGCCCTGCTCTGTGCGTGACAGGAGGGAGCTCCTCAACCCCCTGATCGGCCCTGCTCTGTGCGTGACAGGGGGCAGCGCCCCAACCCCCCAATCAGCCTTACCCTGAGCATGACTAGGGATGGCATCGCAACCTCCCAATCCGCCCTGCTCTGAGCATGACAGAGGGCAGTGCCCCAACTTCCTAATCGGCCCTGCTCTGAGCCCGACCAGGGGCTGCACCTAGGGATTGGGCCTGCCCTCTGCCACCCGGGAGCAGGCCTAGGCCAGCAGGTCATTATCTCCTGAGGGGTCCCAGACTGCAAGAGGGCACAGACCAGGCTGAGGGACCCCCTCTCCCCCCCCGAGTGCACAAATTTTTGTGCACCAGGCCTCTAGTATACTAATAATGGAATAACAGAAAAAGAAATGAAAAAACAATTCCATTTGCAATTGCAACAAAAAGGATAAAATTCCTAGGTGTAAACTTGAAAAATGTGAAGAAACTACACAGTGAGAACTGTAAGATGTGGTTGAAAGAAATTGAATTAGACACAAAGAAATGGAAAGATGAATTGAAAAACTCAATATAATTAAAAGGCCATATTACCTAAAGCAATACACATACTTAATGCATTCCCCATCAAAATCCCAGTGGAAGTTTTCACACAAAAAATAGAACAAAAAATCATCAAATTTGTATGGAACTGCACACATGGAAAAACAAATAGCCAAAGCAACCCTGAGAAAAAAGAACAAAGTTGGAAGTATTACACTCCTGACTTCAAATTATACTACAAAAGTACAATAATCAGGGGGAGAATCGAAGATGGCGGCATAGGTAAACACCGGAGACTGCTGCCGCAAACAACCACTTCAAAAATACAATTAAAAGACGGAACGGACATCAACCAGAACCACAGGAAGGCTGGCTGAGAGTCAGGCTGAAGAGTCAACTAGAAGGAAAAACAACAGCATTACGAGGCTCAGAGGAGGCGCAGTGTGGAATATTTAAAAGTACGGTGGTGCGGTGGTGCGCGCGCAAAGCGGGCTGGTGGCTGAGGGCGCAGTTGTTGTTTTCAATCAGGAGGGAGTCTCAGACTCTGGGCTACAGATCCGGCCGTGTCTCTAGGGACCCAGACTCAAACGGGAGAAGCGGGACTGTCTGGCTACGGTCCCTCCGAGGTTTGCAGCAGTTGCTGGGACAGAGAGGCAGAGCCCCTGGGGACGGACTGAGAGCAGCCATAGCTGCTCCCTCCACCCGCCCTGTTGAGCCCGCCCCGCCCAAGCCCTGCGCAGAGTCATTTGCCAGATCGCCTCAGGCAAAAGCTAGATTAGCACCTCCCCAGAGGACTGAAGTTTTCCCACAGCTGATTCTCACAGCCAGTTGGCCTGGTGGTCAAATCCCTCTAGTATTAACTACAACAATTAAGGCTTAACTAGAACAAGACTGTGCACAAAGACCACAAGGGGGTGCACCAAGAAAGCATAAAAGATGCGGAGACAAAAAAACATGACAGAAATGGAGGATATGGAGCTAAAAATCGAAATTTTGAGGGCTTGCAATAAACTTGAGCAGAGCCTCACGAAAACTAATGAGACCCTCGATGCTACGATAAAGAAATTAGAAAGTAAGCATACACGGACTTAAATAAAGAATATTATACCCAATAGCAGACCAGAGGAGCACAAGAATCAAACCAAAGATTTGAAAGCAAAAGACACCCAACTGGAAAAGCAAAATGAAAAAAGAATCCGAAAGTGTGAAGATAGTGTAAGGAGCCTCTGGGACAGCTTCAAGCATACCAACATCTGAATTATAGGGGTGCCAGAAGATGAGAGACAGCAAGATATTGAAAACCTATTTGAAGAAATAATGGCAGAAAACTTCCCCCACCTGGTGAAAGAAATGGACTTACAGGTCCAAGAAGTGCAGAGAACCCCAAACAAAAGGAATCCAAAGAGGACCACACCAAGACACATCATCATTAAAATGCCAAGAGCAAAAGACAAAGAGAGAATCTTAAAAGCAGCAAGAGAAAGAGACTCAATTACCTACAAGGGAATACCCATATGACTGTCAGCTGATTTCTCAACAGAAACTTTGCAGGCCAGAAGGGAATGGCAAGAAATATTCAAAGTGATGAATACCAAGAACCTACAACCAAGATTACTTTATCCAGCAAAGCTATCATTCAGAATTGAAGGTCAGATAAAGAGCTTCACAGATAAGGAAAAGCTAAAGGAGTTCATCACCACTAAACCAGTATTATACGAAATGCTGAACGGTATCCTTTAAGAAGAGGAAGAAGAAACAGGTAATGATACAAATTGTGAACAACAAACATGCATCTATCAACAAGTGAATCTAAAAATCAAGTGAATAAATAATCTGATGTACAGGATGAACTGGTGATTATAATGAATCAGGGACATAGAAAGGGAATGGACAGACTATTCTTGGGGGGGAAAGGGGAATGGGAGATGCGGGAAGAGACTGGACAAAAATCGTGCACCTATGAATGAGGACAGTGGGTGGGGAGTGAGGGCGGAGGGTGGGGCGGGAACTGGAAGGAGGGGAGTTATGGGGGGGGGAGAGGAACAAATGTAATCTGAACAATAAAGATTTAATTTAAAAAAAAAAAAAAGTACAATAATCAGCCCAGCCAGCATGGCTTGGGTTGAGTGTTGACTTATGAACCAGGAGGTCATGGTTCGATTCCTGGTCAGGGGACATTCTCAGCTTGTGGGCTCAGTCCCCAGTGTGGGGTGTGCAGGAGGCAGCCAATCAGTGATTCTCTCTCATCATTGATGTTTCTATCTCTCTCTCCCTCTCCCTTCCGCTCTGAAATCAATAAAAATATATTAAACAAAAATAAAAGTACAATCATCAAAGCAGATAACAAGCCACACAGACCAATGGGACAAAACTGAGTCCCCAGCCCAGCCGGCATGACTCAGTGGTTGAGCATCGACCTAGGAACCAGGAGTTCATGGTTCAATTCCCAGTCAGGGTACATGCCAGGTCGTGGGGTGGATCCCCAGTGTGGGGTGTGAAGAAAGCAGCCGATCAATTATTCTCTCTGATCATTGACGTTTCTATCTCTCTTCCTCTTTCTCCCTTTCTCTCTGAAATCAATAAAAAAAAATTTTAATTGAGTCCCCATGTATGTGCAACTAATTTTCAACAAAGAAGCTAAGAACATACAATGGAGAAAAGAAAGCCCTTTCAATAACAGTATTGGGAAAATTGAATAGCCACATGCAAAAGAATGAATTCAACTGCTATTTGACACAATACTCAAAAATTAACTCAAAATGGATTAAAAACTTAAATATGAGATCTGAAACAAAATACATAGAAGAAAACATGGGTACTAAACTTGTGGACCTTGGTCTTAGAGAGAATTTTACAAATTTGACACCAAAGTCAAGGGAAGTAAAATTAAAAATAAATGGGACTAGCCCTAGCTTGTTTGGGTCAGTGGATAGAGCTTCGGCCTACAGGCTGAAGGATCCCAGGTTCGATTCCAGTCAAGGGCACATGCCCAGATTGCAAGCTTGATCCCCAGTAGGGGGTGTGCAGGAGGCGGCCAATCAATGATTCTTTCTCATCATTGATGTTTCCATATCTCTCCCCCCTCCCTTCCTCTCTGAAATCAATAAAAATATATTAAATAAATAAATAAATAAATAAATAAATAAATAGGACTATATTAAACTAGAAAGCTTCTGCACAGGAAGCCAGGCTAGCATGGCTCAGTGTTTGAGTGTCGACCTATGAACCAGGAGGTCATGGTTCGATTCCCGATCAGAGCACATGCCTAGGTTGCAGGCTCAATCCCCAGTGTGGGGTGTGCAGGAGGCAGCCAATCAATGATTCTCTCTCATCATTGATATTTTTATATCTTTCTTCCTCTCCCTTTCTCTCTGTAATCAATAAAATATTTTAAAAATAAATAAAAAAGATCCTGCACAGCAAAAGAAACCATCAACAAAACAAAAAGGCAGCTAACCAAATGGGAGATGATATTTGTAAACAACACCTCCAATAAGGGGCTAATATTCTAAACATGTAAAGAACTCATACAACTCAACAACAAAACAAACATTCCAATTAAGAAATGAACAGGGGACCTGAACAGACACTTCTCCCAAAAAGACATAAAAATGGCCAACAGATATATGAAAAAAAGTTCAACTTCCCTAGCTATTAGAAAAATGCAAATCAAAACCACAATGAGATACCAACTCACACCTGTTAAAATGGCTATTATCAACAAGACAAGAAATAACAAGTTTGGAGGGGATGTGGAGAAAAAGGGACCCTCACACACTGCTGTTGGGAATGTAAACTGGTACAGCCACTGTGGAAAACAGTATGGAATTTCCTCAAAAAATTAAGAATAAAGCCGCCTTATGATCCAGCAATCCCTCTTCTTGGTATCTATCCAAAAAATTTTTTAAATATGTATTTACAAAGATATATGTGCTGCAATGTTCACTAAAGCATTGCTCATGGTAGACAAGTCAAGGAATCAGCCGAAGTGTCTGTGTCTGTCCTTCAATGACAGTGGAATACTACTCAGTCATAAGAAAGGAGGAAATACTGCCATTTGCAGCAACAAGCATGGATCTTGAGAGTATCATGCTAAGTAAAATAAGTCAGATAGAAAAGAACAAGAACTATATCATTTCACTCATAGGTATGATATAAAAAAGGAAGGAAAAACAAACAAGCAAAACAAACTCATAGACATAGATAACAGTATGTTGGTACCCAGAAGTAAAGAAAGGTGGTGGAGAGCATTTGGAGATGCCAAAGTCATTGCTAACTCAACGAGGAGCACATCTCCCTTATTTCTGTCCTGGTTCATGCAGGGTCGTAGAGAGCTGCAGACTCCATTATGGAATAAAAAGAAGCAAAGACGAGTCAGGGACCTGTGCCACCAGAGAAACAGTCGAGATAGTTTCCCGGGGAACGAGATTGCTTCCGAGGGGGAAGAAGGTGCCTTGTTTCTGGTCCCACTGGAGCCTGATCCAAGCAACAGCAGCCTCCTGATCACCACACCCTCTGCGTGAGGAACAGCAGCTGTACGTGAAGCCTCCAACCAACAGCCAGAAGAGCCACCACAGCTGTGAACAGCACCCACCAGAGGAGCTGCTGCCAAGTGAGGAGCAGCTGCTACCACAACCGCCCGAGGAGCAACCACAGCCCGAGGAGCCACTGCCACCCAGGGAGCAGCCACTGAATGACTCAACATCTAGATATGTCGGTGAAATCAAACATGGGTAGACAAAGAAACCCCCAAAGGAAAGAAAATGAGAAATCACCAGAAAAGCAGCTAAGTGATACAGAGGCATGCAACATGACAGAAAAAGAATTCAGATTAAGGGTCCTAGAGTGCATAAACCAGATGGAGGGGAAAATCAACAACTTATGCAAGAAGCAAGAAGAAACAGATGAAAAAAATCAATAACTTATGTAAGAACCAAGAAGAAATGAAGAGGGATATAGCTGCAATAAAAAACACCATTGAAAGTTTCAACAGTAGACTAGGAGAAGCGGAGGATCGAATTAGTGAATTAGAAGACAAGGAAGCAAAACACACCCAAACTGAACTGCAATTGGAGAAAAAAAATTAAAAGAAAGGAGGAGAGCCTAAAGGAGCTTTGGGACAACATGAAATGAAACAACATATGAATAATAGGGGTGCCAGAACAACAGAAAGAGGAAGAAGGATTAGATAAACTATTCAAAGAAATAATATCAGAAAACTTCCCTGAGATGGGGAAGAAAAAAGTCACACAAGCACAGGGAGCCCCAAACAAGGTGAACCCAAAAAAGACCCACACCAAGACACGTCATAATTACCATGGCAAATGTTCAGGACAAAGAGAGAATCTTAAAGGCTCCAAGAGAGAGATGGAAAGTTACATACAAGGGATCTCCCATTAGATTATCAAATGATTTCTCAACAGAAACACATCAGGCCAGGAAAGAATGGACAGAAATTTACAAAGTGATGCAAAGCAAAGGACTGAATCCAAGAATACTCTATCCAGCAAGGCTATCATTCAAAATTAAGGGGAAATAAGAAGCTCTACAGACAAAAAAAGGCTAAGGGAGTTTATCACCACCAAGCCAGCAATGTAAGAAATACTAAAGGGACTGGTGTAAAAAGAAGAAATAAAAACTCAGAAAGAAAACAGCAACACGAAAAAAGAAATGGCTACAAACAAGTACCTTTCAATAATAACTTTAAATGTAAACAGACTAAATGCTCCAAACAAAAGACATTGAGTGGCTGAATGGATGAAAAAACATGACCCATACATTTGCTGTCTACACGAGACCCATCTCACTAGAAGGGACTCACACAGACTGAAAGTGAAGGGATGGAAAAATATCTTTCAGGCAAATGGAAATGAAAAAAAAAGCTGGGGTAGCAATACTTATATTGGACAAAATAGAATTCAAAGTGAAGGCCATAACAAGAGATAAGGAAGGCCACTTCATAATACTAAAGGGATCAATACAACAAGAAGATATAACCCTGAAAAACGTATATGCACCCAACACAGGAGCACCCAATACATAAAAAAAAAAACTCATGGAAGATATCAAAGGAGAGATCGTCAACAATACAATCATAGTAGGGGACTTTAATACACCACTGACATCACTGGATAAATCCGCTAGACAAAAAATCAGCAAAGAAACAGCAATCCTAAATGACTCACTAGATCAGATGGACTTAATTGACATCTTCAGAACACTTCACCCCAAAGCCACGGAATATACATTCTACTCCAGTGCTCAAAGGACATATTCAAAAATAGACCACATCTTGGGTCACAAACAAAGTCTCCCCAATTTCAAGAAGATTGAAATCATACCAGCCATCTTCTCAGACCACAAAGGCATAATATTAGAAATAAACTACAATAAAAACAACCCAAAATACTCAAACACTTGGAAGCTGAATAGCATGTTATTAAATATTGATTGGGTTACCAATGAGATCAAAGAAGAAATGAAAAACATCCTGGAAACTAATGACAATGAAAACACAACAATCCAAAACCTATGGGACACAATGAAAGCAGTCCTGAGAGGGAAGTTTATAGCTCTACAGGCCTATATCAAAAAACAAGGAAAAATGGTAGTAAATCATCTAACTCTACATCTCAAAGAATTAGAAAGAGAGCGACAAGAAAACCCCAGAGTGAGCAGAGGGAAGGAGATAATAAAGATTAGAGCAGAAATAAATGACATAGAGACCACAAAAACATACATAAAATCAATGAAACCAAGAGCTGGTTCTTTGAAAGGATAAACAAGATTGATGAACCTCTAGCCAGGCTCACCAAGAAGCAAAGAGAGAGGACCCAAATAAACAAAATCAGAAATGATAGAGGCGAAATAACAACAGACCCCACAGAAATACAAATGGTTGTTAAAAAATACTATGGACAACTCTACTCCAACAAACTAGACAACCCGGAGGAAATGGACAAATTCTTAGAAAAATACAACATTCCAAAATTCAATCAGGAAGAATCTAAAAATCTCAACAGGCCAATAACTATGGAAGAAATTGAAGCAGTCATCAAAAAGCTTCCAGCAAACAAAAGCCCAGAACCAGACGGCTTCACAGGGGAGTTTTACCAAACATTCAAGGAAGAACTAAAACCTATCCTCCTCAGACTACTACAAAAAAATTCAAGAGGAAGGAACACTTCCAAGCTCATTCTATGAAGCCAGCATCACCCTAATACCAAAACCAGGTAAAGACAATACAATGAAAGAGAATTACAGGCCAATATCCCTCATGAACATAGATGCCAAAATCCTCAACAAAATCCTAGCAAATCGGATCCAGCAGTACATCAGAAAGATCATACACCATGACCAAGTAGGATTTATCCCAGGGATGCAAGGATGGTACAATATCCGCAAATCAGTAAACCTGATACATCACATAAACAAATTTGAAAGAAAAAAACCACATAGTCATATCAATTGATGCAGAAAAAGCATTTGACAAAATCCAACACCCATTTTTGATAAAAACTCTCAGCAAGGTGGGAATAGAAGGATCATACCTCAACATAATAAAAGCCATATATGATAAGCCCACACCAACATCATACTCAATGGGCAAAAACTAAAACCATTCCCCCTAAAAACAGGAACAAGACAGGGATGCCCACTCTCACCACTCCTGTTCGACATAGTACTAGAAGTATTAGCCATTGCAATTAGACAAGAAGAAGAAATAAAAGGCATCCAAATTGGAAGAGAGGAAGTAAAACTGTCCTTATTTGCAGACGACATGATATTATACATACAAAACCCTAAAGACTCCATCAAAAAAACTACTACATGAATTTGGCAATGTAGCAGGATATAAAATTAACCCCAAGAAATCTAAGGCATTTCTATACACCAATAGTGAACTTTCAGAAAGAGAGACTAAAAAACAATCCCATTTACCATCGCACCAAAAAAATTAAGCTACCTAGGAATAAGCTTAACTAAAGAGGTAAAAGACCTCTACTCAGAAAACTACAGGATGTTGAAAAAAGAGATAGAGGAAGGCATAAACAGATGGAAGAACAAACCGTGTTCATGGATTGGTAGAATCAACATCATTAAAATGTCCATACTACCCAAAGCAATCTATAAATTCAATGCACTTCCCATTAAAATACCAACGGCATATTTCACAGATCTAGAACGAACTCTCCAAAAATTCATCTGGAATAAAAAAAGACCCCGAATAGCTGCAGTGATCCTAAGGAAGAACAAAGTAGGTGGGATCTCAATACCAGATATCAAGCTGTATTACAAAGCCACTGTTCTGAAAACTGCCTGGTACTGGCACAAGAACAGACATATAGATCAATGGAATAGAATAGAGAGCCCAGAAATCAGCCCGAACCAATATGCTCAATTAATATTTGACAAAGGAGGCAAGAACATACAATGGAGTCAAGACAGTCTCTTCAATAAATGGTGTTGGGAAAATTGGACAGATATATGCAAGAAAATGAAACTAGACCACCAACTTACACCATACACAAGAATAAACTCAAAATGGATAAAGGACTTAAATGTATGACAGGAAACCATAAAAATTCTAGAAGAATCCAAAGGCAACAAAATCTCAGACATATGCCAAAGCAATTTCTTCACTGATACAGCTCCTAGGGCACTTGAAACTAAAGAGAAAATGAACAAATGGGACTACATCAAAATAAAAAGCTTCTACACAGCAAAAGAAACCATCAACAAAACAACAAGAAAGCCCACTGCATGGGAGAACATATTTGTCAATGTCATATCTGATAAGGGCCTAATCTCCAAAATTTATAGGGAACTCATACAACTTAACAAAAGGAAGATAAACAATCCAATCAAAAAAATGGGCAAAGGACCTAAATAGACACCTTTCAAAAGAGGACATTCAGAAAGCCAAGAGACATATGAAAACATGCTCAAAGTCACTAATCATCTGAGAGATGCAAATCAAAACAACAATGAGGTACCGTCTCACACCTGTCAGAATGGCTATCATCAACAAATCAACAAACGACAAGTGCTGGAGAGGATGTGGAGAAAAAGGAACACTCGTGCACTGCTGGTGGGAATGCAGACTGGTGCAGCCACTGTGGAGAACAGTATGGAGTTTCCTCAAAAAACTAAAAATGGAACTCCCATTTGATCCTGTGATCCCACTTCTAGGAATATATCCCAAGAAACCAGAAACACCAATCAGAAAGGATATTTGCACCCCTATGTTCATAGCAGCACAATTCACCATAGCTAAGATCTGGAAACAGCCTAAGTGCCCATCAGTAGATGAATGGATTAGAAAACTGTGGTACATCTACACGATGGAATACTATGCTGCTGTAAAAAAGAAGGAACTCTTACCATTTGCAACAGCATGGATGGTACTGGAGAGCATTATGCTAAGTGAAATAAGCCAGTCAATGAAGGAAAAATACCACATGATCCTACTCATTCATGGATAGGATAATAAAGACCATTATAAACTTATGAACAATAATAGATACAGAGGCAGAGCTGCCTCAAACAGATTGTCAAACTACAGCGGGAAGGCCGGGGAGAGTAGGGGGGCAGGACGGGGGCGGGGGTGTGGTAAGAGATCAACTGAAGGACTTATATGCATGCATATAAGCATAACTAATGGACATAAGACACTGGGGGGTAGGGGAGGCCAGGGGGATTGTCAAGGGCGGGGAAAAAGGAGACTTATGTAATACTCTTTGTAATACTTTAAGCAATAAAACAATTTTTTAAAAAAGAAAGGTGGTGGAGGATGAAGAGAGCAAAGTGGGTCAAATATATTGTGAGTAGACTTTTGGATGGTGAGCACAAAATGCAATATACAAATAATGTATTATATAATTGCATACTTGAAACTCATATAATTATTAACAAATGTCACCCCAATAAATTTTATTTAAAAAAAGAAATGTCTCCAATTAGCAATCTAAGCTTGTAACTTATGAAACTAGTAACATAAGAGCAAAACAAACCCAAGCAAAGAGAATAAATAAGAGGTAAAATTGGAGAGCAATAAAATTGAAAAGGGAAAAACAATAAAGAAAACTAATGAAACCAAAAGTTGTTTTTTTGAAAAGACCAATTAAATTAATAGATCTCTCATAATACTGACAAAACAAGAGGGAAGACACATATGACCAATATTTAAAATGAAGGAGAGACTATCACTACAGAACCCTGAGACATTAAAGGAAAAACAAAGGATCATGACAACTCTTCACACATAAATTTTACAACTTAGATAAAAATTGAACCTTTTTTTTAATCCAAAAACTGATGAACAATGAAGAGATTATCTGAATAATAATTTTATATCTATTACAGAAATTGATTTTATAACTAAAACATTTCTGGAAAAGAACTCTCCAGACCCAGATGATGTTATTGGTAAATTATACCAAACAAATACCATCATCTTCACATAATCTTTTCCAAAAAATAAAAGAGGAGGGAATATTTCCCAACTCATCACAGGCCATCATGAATACTAAGCTCACTTAATACTAAAACTAGATAGAGATTCTGTACAGAACACTACAGACCAACATCTCTCATGAATATAGACAGAAAATTTCTTAATGAAATATTAGAAAAAAACAGAAGTATATAAATAGAATTAATTCACTATAATCAATTGGGTTTTCTACCAAGACAAAGGGGAAGGGTTCTCCCTAAAACTTGCAACAAGACAAGGATGTCCACTCTCATCACTCCAATTCCACATCATACTGGAAGTCCTAATCAGCAAATGAAGTCAGAAAAAGAAAGAACATACAAATTATAAAGGAAAAAATAAAATTAACCTTAATTGCATATGACATGATTATCTATGTAGAAAATCACAAGAAATCTACCCCCCAAAAAAACCTCCTACAATTAATAAAATAACTTTAGCAAAATCTCAGGTTGAATATCAACACACACACACACACACACACACACACATTATGACATTTTTATATACTAGCAATGAATGAACAGGAACCAAAATTTTTTTGAAACAGCATTTCAATCGCTCCCAAAAAATCAGGTAGGTGGGTATAAATTTAAAATATTATGAGCTATTATGTTTAAACTACAGCTGCTGATTATAGAAATTTTAAAAAAGCCCTAAAGAAATGGAGAACCTTCCAACCGTCATGAATTGGAAGACTCAACATCTCTCCTAAATTGATATGTAATTCTAATGCAACTCCTATTAAAAGACCAACAAGGCCCTAGCTGGTTTGGTTCAGTGAATAGTGTCGGCCCATGGACTGAAGGGTCCTAGGTTCGATTCCCGTCAAGGGCATGTACCTTGGTTGCTGACCAGGGAGTGAGGAGAGCAACCAATCAATGTGTCTCTCTCACATCAATGTTCCTTTCTCTATGTCTCTTCCCCTCCCTTCCATTCTCTCTATAAAAAAAACAAAACAAAACAAAACAATGGAAAAATATCCTCAGGTGAGGATTAACAACAACAATAAAAAAGACCAACAAGATTTGTTGATTGCCGAACCGGTTTGGCTCAGTGGATAGAGCGTCGGCCTGCGGACTCAAGGGTCCCAGGTTCGATTCCGGTCAAGGGCATGTACCTTGGTTGCAGGCACATCCCCAGTAGGGGACGTGCAGGAGGCAGCTGATTGATCTCTTTCATCGATGTTTCTAACTCTCTGTCCCTCTTCCTTCTTCTCTGTAAAAAATCAATAAAATATATTTTTTAAAAAAAAGATTTGTTGATTTATATAAGCATAGTCAAAACAACATTTAAAAATAAAATTGGAGTACTCACACTACCCAATTTCAAGAATCACTGTAAAGCTACATTAATAAGACAGTGTGTTATTGTCAAACAGATATGCACCTACATCAACAGAACAGAAGAATAAGGACTGCAGAAAGAAATGCACATAAATATATGGCCAATTTATTTTAAAAAGAAGTCCAAAGGCAATTTATTAGGAAAGAATATTTTCTGTAATGGTTTAAATTCAGTGAAAAGCCATACGAAAAAAATTAACATCCACTAAAACCTCACATCTTATACAAATATTAACTCAATGTGAATGATAGATCTAAATATATAAACTATCAAAAATTAGGAAAAAAAATAGAAGAAAATCTTCCTGACCCTGGGTTAAGCAAAGAGTTCTTAGACATGACACCAAAAGCACATTCCTAAAGGAAAAGAAATTTAATTTAGATTCCATAAATATTAAAACTTTGCTCTGCAAATAACACTGTTAGGAAATGAAAAGCTACAGACCAAGAAAAAATATCTGACAAAAGGACTATATCCAAAATATATAATGACTTTCAAAAACTAAACTGTTATAAAAACAACTCCCTGGATTGATCTATCACACAAGAAAGTAAGAAGGACCAGCACTCCATCAGACCAATCAGCAGCCAGGCCAGTACTACTGTCTTCCTCAATTACAGACAACCTCCAATCAGCCAATAGAAGTAGAAAGCCAGGATAGGAGGCGGGGCTTGCGTGGTCTCCATGGCAATCCCAGCGGGTTGGAGTGAGGGAGAGACTGCTTGTAGCCAGATCGAGATGCCCAAATGGGGGTGTTTGAGGGGGATGGGAGGGAATTTATGGGGGGACAGGTGGGAAGGAGTTAGAGGAGGATTAGGGGTCAAGGAGGGCTTCATAAGCGGGCAAAGAGGGTGTTAAAAGTAGATAAGTGTAGAGGGAGCACAGCTTTAGAACAGGGAGGCTGTAATAAGTGGACACAGAAGGAGCTCAAAGATCAGAAAGCTAGGTGGAGAGATAGAGAGGAGGTCTTAGAGGGAGGAAGGCCAGGCTTTTATAAAGAGACAGAGAAAAGGCTATGAGTGTCATGAGAAGGATGTTTAAAGAAGGTCCTAGAGGAGCCTGGAGAGAGTTTATGAATCATAGCTGGACCAAAAGGATTTATAGGGACAAAGTGAGGGATATTATAAAAGGGACAAGTAGAGAGCTATTGGTGTCATTAGAAGTTTTATAGGATGAGATTTTTTTTTTTTTAATCCTCACCCAAGGATATTTTTCTATTGATTTTTAGAAAGAGTGGAAGAAAGAGGGAAAGACAGAGAGAAATATCAATGTGAGAGAAACATTGATTGGTTGCCTCCTGCACGAGCCCCAACCAGGGCCCGGGCTAGTGAGAAGCCTGCAACTGAGGTACATGCCTTTGACTGAAATTGAACCCGGGACCCTTCGGTTGGCAGGCCAACACACTATCCATTGAGCCAAACCAGTTAGGGCTAGGGTGAGAATTTTTATAAGGGATAATGAAGGTTTTACAAATAAACTGAGACCATTAAAGTGTTGAGTGAGGATCTTCTTTGTTTTACAGAAGCAAAGACATGGTTGCTGGTGTGACAATGAGGCAATTATAGGAACAAAGTGTGGTAGTGGATTAGTTGAGGTTTCAGGGAGGACAAGTGAGAGTCATCAGAGTCAGCGAGATTTGGGTGAACAGGATGGGGCCAAGAAAGACATGTTGTAGGGATCTGCAAGGCAGTTATAGAAAACAGGGAGGAGGTTATGGGAGACATGGAAAGGGTTACAAGGAACCGAGAGGAATTAGGCATGGGGGAATGTTGGGCCTGGGAATTCTAGGGGACAGGGAGAGGTTAGAGAGGACATGGTGGGAGTTAGATAGAGTTAGCGACAGTTTTAAATGAAGAATTTACAGGAGCAAAGGAGAGGCATTAGTGTGAAAAGGGATGAGATTATAGGGGATGGTAGAGTCCAGAAATCATATTAAACCATAACCCACTCTCTTCCCCAGGCATTTGAAATTTTGCCTGACAAGCCCCCCAAAGATTACATGTGCCTATCGATTTTGGCCTGCTTCTTGTGTTTTCCCATAGGCATTATAGCCTTGATCTTCTCTATCCAGGTGGGAATCTGAGTCATGCCCTCCCTCCCTGAATCTTCCCCTCCCTCTTCCTCCTGGTCAGAACCCTGACTCGAATTCTTCCTTGTTTCTCTCTGTGGGTTCCGGTCCCCACCCTATGTCCATACAGTTCCATAGTTTACCCTTATACAATAATCCTTTTAAGCCCATCTATTCCTATTCTACCTCTCCCCTCAAATCAGACAAGGCACAGCAACAAATGGAATGAACGAGCCTTGGCAGCTGAGACCTCCCACCAAGTCTTCTACATTGCAGTCTTTGGGATTGTTATGGGAAGCCTCATCATACTCATCATCTTGATTTTCTACATGACGGACTTATTTTCTCGGTAACATCCTCTTCAATTCATGAACAAACCAACAAATATATACTACTGTGTTACTGACCTTGACTCTTAAGTATCCAGTTGTGCCAAATCAGATTCCTGCTCCTCCATAGCTGGAGAGCTAAATGCTGTCAGTCTGCGCTTGCAATGTGAGGTGGTTGATAGGGAAGGAAGTGGTAGTGATGACCGAAACGGTGAGCCCAGGTGTTTTCCCGGGGTCGTGTCTCATGACGCCGAAGAATGAGCTACACGGACCAGAAGATTTAAGCAAAAGTGTGGAAAATTTATTATAAGCAGATTCAGACTCCCCGCAAGGGGAGGGCGACCCAGTAATGGGCTGCCCGTTAAAGCCTTGTAGTCCAGGGGCATATATTGGCCACAAGCCTGCTCTATATCTACCTGTGTCATCACCTGATTGATTCCCTCAATTGTTCTTGCCCAGCAACGGACCTGAACTTTCCCTGTTTCTGTGTGTGCTTTTTCTGTTCCTGTGCGGAACTTTCTGTTTCTATGTGTTCGTAGAGCTTGTTGCTACAGGCCCTCCCTTGTTTTCCCATGCCTCCCGCTTTGAGCCCAGAAACATTTTAAGATTTCTGCTTGTTTGGTTCCTGTGGTTAGGCTGCTCAAACTGCCACGTCTGCCCCTGCGTATGTTCCACCTGCCTTTGTTTTCCACTGGACCCCTGCCCTGTCTGCCTGCGTTTCAAGTGAACCCTCTCAGTAGTTCAGGCAGCCCAATGGGCCAGAGCTCAAGACCAACCCTGGGACCCTGTCAAGGGATGGGGGCCATGGGAGACAGGGTAGGGAATTGTTTCCCCAAGGCAGCCTCCCCTCCTGCCGACATTCATGCGTTCATGCCACAAATGTATTCATGTTAACCAAGGGCCTTGACTGCGCTGCCTGACTCTGGGGACATAGCAGACACTTACAAGCTAGGGTGGAAGAGAAACTGATCACCGGACAGTGACAGTTCCGAGCAGTGTAATCTCTAATGGGGGAAACTAAGGAAGGTGGGTTGTAAGAACCAGACCTCATCTGGGCTGCAAAGGAGCAAACCAGGAAGTGAAGCAGCTGCCAGTGAACTGGTTAAAATCTGGTTCATATTCTGATTGTAGACACTTCTGTAACAGGTATGGACTGCCTTCTCTGCCCCATGTCCCTCTGAAACCATCAGTTCGTGATTTACTCATCATCCAACAAATAGTTTCTGAGCACCTAAGATGTACCAGGCACTGCACTAGGAACTAGAATAGGGGTGGGAAAACTTTTTGACTCGAGGGCCACAATGGGTTCTTAAACTGGACCGGAGGGCCGGAACAAAAGCATGGATGGAGTGCTTGTGTGAACTAATATAAATTCAAAGTAAACATCATTACATAAAAGGGTACGGTCTTTTTTTTTTTTAGTTTTATTCATTTCAAACGGGCCGGATCCGGCCCGCGGGCCGTAGTTTGCCCACGGCTGAACTAGAACCACAACAGAGAAAAGAAAATAAGATGCCTTTCTGAAGGAGCCTATATTTTAGTGGGGAAGAAAACCATAACTAGACCTCTAAATAAGCAAGAGAATTACAGAGCATGGAAAATGCTATAGAGAAAAAAATAAGGCCATAAACTAAAGCAGGGCCGGTACTGGTCCACCACTATTAATGGTCTGCAACAAGATAAGAGCAGAAATTGACAATAAGTGCTTTAAAATTTATAGCAATTTGATATTGTCATTACATCCAAGTATATGATCAAGAGACTTGTCTTGTCAAATAGGGTATAGACCAGTGATGGCGAACCTTTTGAGCTCCGCGTTTCAGCATTTTAAAAAACCCTATTTAACCCTGGTGCCATGTCACATATAGAAATTTTTTTTATTAATTAAATCTTTATTGTTCAGATTGTTACATTGGTTCCTCTTTTTCCCCCCATAACTCCCCTCCACCCAGTTTCCACCCCACCCTCCTCCCTCATTCCCCACCCACTGTCCTCATCCATAGGTGCACGATTGTTGTCCAGTCTCCTCCCGCACCCCCTCCCCCCTTTCCCCCGCAAGAATAGCTAGTCCACTCCCTTTCTATGCCCCTGGTTCTATTATAATCACCAGTTCATTCTGTTCATCAGATTATTCACTTGATTTTCAGATTCACTTGTTGATAGATGTGTATTTGTTGTTCATAATTTGTATCTTTACCCTTTTCTTCTTCTTCCTCTTCTTAAAGGATTCTTTTCAGCATTTCATATAATACTGGTTTGGTGGTGATGAACTCCTTTAGCTTTCTCTTATCTGTGAAGCTCTTTATCTGACCTTCAATTCTGAATGATAGCTTTGCTGGATAAAATAATCTTGGTTGTAGGTTCTTGGCATTCATCACTTTGAATATTTCTTGCCACTCCCTTCTGGCCTGCAAAGTTTCTGTGGAGAAATCAGCTGACATTCCTATGGGTACTCCCTTGTAGGTAACTGACTTTCTTTCTCTTGCTGCTTTTAAGAGTCTCTCTTTGTCTTTTGCTCTTGGCATTTTAATTATGATGTGTCTTGGTGTGGTCCTCTTAGGATTCCTTTTGTTTGGGGTTCTCTGCACTTCCTGGACTTGTAAGTCTATTTCTTTCACCAGGTAGGGGAAGTTTTCTGTCATTATTTCTTCAAATAGGTTTTCAATATCTTGCTCTCTCTCTTCTTCTGGCACCCCTATAATTCGGATGTTGGTACGCTTGAAGCTGTCCCAGAGGATCCTTACACTATCTTCGTATTTTTGGATTCTTTTTTCATTTTGCTTTTCCGGTTGGGTGTTTTTTGCTTCTTCATATTTCAAATCTTTGACTTGATTCTTGCAATCCTCTAGTCTGCTGTTGGGAGTCTATATAATATTCTTTATTTCAGTCAGTGTATGCTTAATTTCTAGTTGGTCCTTTATCACAACCTCGAGGGTCTCATTGGATTTCTTGAGGGTCTCATTAAGTTTATCAGCAGTTTCTAAAAAATTATTGAAAAACCTTAAAAGTGTGGTTTTGAACTCTATATCCAGTAGTTTGCTTTCCTCCATTTCTGTCATTCGTGTCCTTTTTCTTTGTCTCCGCATTTTTTATGCTTCCCTGTGTTGATAAAGTGGTTTTCTGTGCTAAGTGTCCTCTACGGCCCAGTGGTTCAGCCTCCCCAATTACCCGAGGAGAACACTCTTGGTGCACCCCCTTGTGGTCTTTGTGCACAGTCTTGTTGTAGTTAAGCCTTGATTGTTGTAGGTATCACTGGGAGGAATTGACCTCCAGGCCAATTGGCTGTGAGAATCAGCTGTGTCTGCAGTGGGAGAACTTCTGTGCTGGAGACACCCCTCTGAGGCAAGACTTGCTTCAATGGGGCTTTGGTGCTCACTGAGTCTGCCCCCTGAGTGTGTCCTTTATGGTTCCACGGAGCTGCAAACTGAATGGTCCCACTCTGACCTCTGGGTTTCCTGGATCCTGGATCTCTAGGGAGGTGCTAATCTAGCCTTTGCCTGAGGCTATCCAGCAAAAGCCTCCCTGCAGGGCTTGGGCGGGGCGGGTCCCAGGGATCAACAGGGCGGGGCTAGCAGTTATGGCTGCTCTCAGTCTTGCCCTCAGAGGCTCTGCCTCTCAGTGTCCCGGTAATCCGCTGCAAGCCCCTCGGAGAGAAAGCTGCCCTCAAGTTCCAACCGATTCCAGACAGTCCTGATTCTCCCGTATGAGTCTGAGTCCCTAGAGACTCGCCCGGAACTGGAGCTTAGAGCCTGAGACTCCCTCCCGATTGAAAACGACAACCTCGCCCTCAGTCGCCAGCCCTCTCCACATGCGCCTCTGTACCTCTGTGTTTTACTTCTGTACTGCAGCTCCTCTGAGTCTCAGTATGCTTTTCTCTTTCCTTCTAGTTGTAGAATTTCCACTCAGCCAGCCTTCCTGTGGTTCTGGATGATGTCCTTTCCGTCTTTTAGTTGTATTTTTCAAGTGGTTGTTCAAGGCAGCAAACTCCGGTGTTTACCTATGCTGCCATCTTGGTTTCTCTCAGAAATTTTTTGATATTTGCAACCATAGTAAAACAAAGATTTATATTTTTGATATTTATTTTATATATTTAAATGCCATCTAACAAAGAAAAATCAACCAAAAAAATGAGTTTGTGTGTCACCTCTGACAAACGTGTCATAGGTTCGCCATCACTGGTATAGACCAAAGGATCAGTCCCTGAAATATTGGAGATATTAAAAAAGTGAGTCCTACACCACAACCACAAATAGTTTAAGATGCACTGGGCGGGAGCAATGAAATCTATAAAGTTTGTTGTCTAGGGTCTTGCTAGCAGCTATCACAAACTTGAAATCAGCCCTAGCTGGTTTGTCTCAGTGGATAGAGCGTCACCCTGTGGACAGGATTGTCCCGAGTTCGATTCCAGTCAAAGGCACATGCCCAGGTTGTGGGCTTCATCCCTAGTAGAGGGCGTGCAGGAGGCAGCTGATCAATGATTCTCTCTCATCATTGATGTTTCTATCTCTCTCTCCCCCTCTCTCTCTTCCTCTCTGAAATCAATAAAAATAAAAATATATTTTTAAAAATCTTTAAATCAGTAGCTCTCAAAATAGTTTATTTCTCACTCACAGAACCTACCAATGTGGACATTTCTGGTGATCCACATATAAAAGCAGGGATCCAGACTCCTTCCACTTAGTAATTACACCATTTCCTAAGGGCTCAGAGCCCAAGAAGAGAGTGAAGAATGCACACTTGTATCTTAAAAAGACTGGCCCAAAAGTGAACCCTTGTGCACTGTGGTGGGATGTACAGCCACTTTGGAAAACAGTATGGAAGTTTCCTCAAAAAATGAAAAATAGTAGTACCATATGATCCAGCAACCCCACTTCTGGGCATATATCCAAAGGAAATAAAATCACTGTCTCAAAGAGGTTTCTATACGCCTGTTATCATTACAGCATTATTCACAATAGCCAAGATATGGGGGAAAAAACCTAAGTGACTGACAATTAATAAATGGATAGCCGGGCTGGTGTGTGTCAGTGTTAGAGCATCAACCTATGAACCAGGAGGTCATGGTTCGATTCATGATCAGAGCATATGCCTGGGTTGTGGGCTCGATCCCCAGTGTGGGTCTTGCAAGAGGCAGCCAATCAATGATTCTCTCTCATCATTGATGTTTCTATCTCTCTCTCCCTCTCCCTTCCTCTCTGAAATCAATTTTAAAAATATATTTTAAAAATAAATGAGTAAAAGATGTGGAATATATACACAAAGGGATATGATTCAGCCACGAGAAATATGAAATCCTGCCATTTTTGGCAACATAGATGGATCTTAAGGGTGTTATACTAAGTGAAATAAGTCAGAGAAAGACAAATACTGTGTGTTAGCACTTATATGTGGAATCATAGAAACAGAATGTAGAATGATGGTTTCCAGGGGCTAGAGGGTGGGGGTAATGGGGACAAGCTGGTAAAAATGTATGACCTTACAGTTATAAAATGAATAAGGTTTGAGATTCTAATGTATAACATGGTGAATATGATTAACAATACTGTACTGTATACTAAAATATGCTAAGAGTGTAGATCTTAAGCATTCTCACCAAAATAAAAAGTAACTATGTAACAAAAAAAAGTAACTATGTGAGATGATGGATGTGTTAATTAACTAGATTATGCTCATAATTTCACAATGCATACATATATCAAATCACCACGTTATGTATTTTAAATATATTACCATTTTCATTTGGCAGTTACACCTCAGTAAAGCAGGGGGAATTGTTACAACTAAGCTTTGGCCCTAAAGAGCCTTACCCTTTTGCTCTCAGTCCATTGTCTCATGGTATTAGGAACTGGAAGGACAGAGCTCCCTTTGTGTGATCTGGGGAAGGAAGTAAGAAATAAGTCTGGGGAGGTACAGCATAGCAGTCATTATAAGGTTTGGGAACCATATTCTGGCTCAGAGATTGGTTCAACAGTAGGCATGTGAACCATCCTGAGCCAATGAAACTTAAATGGTCCAGAAGTTTATACTAAAGAGAAGCAGCCTTCCTCTTCCATGTTAGCCTCTAAAACCACATCTTTCTCCCTCACCTTGAAGGGTACAGGGTAAACCAGTTCTCAACCAAGTGGAAGAGCCTGGGGTTGCCAGAACTTAGGAAGAGCCAAGAAGAAAACAATAGAAAGTGGAAAAACAGGAAACTGGGTCCTCAACTTTGCTATTGTCATCATCATGGCCCATCGCTATTAACAGTCACTGTGTTCAAGCACTGTTCAAAGAGCTTATGCATATCATCTCATTTAAATGCCACAACAATACTGAAAAGTAGGTGTTATTATTGTCCCCAACTCATAAATGAGGAAACTGAATCCAGAGAGATTGAGAGACTTGCCCAAACTTATCTGCCTGTGAGTGGTGGAGTCAGGATTCAAACCCTGTCAGTCAGACTATAGAGGGTTTTCTCATTCTAAGTGCCTTCCAGTGTTTGAGCTGCTGAATCACACCTCACCTGCACCAGTTTTTTTAAAACAATGTGAGCGCCAAGATGTTTCTTATTTGGGAGTGGGAAAACTACTTTGAATTGGGTTTTCACACATTGCTAATCCAAAAAGAGATTTAGCTCTGGGTCCAGAGGAGGTAACCCAGCAAATCTGGGAAGGGGCAGAGCAGGCTTCCCTGGGAAAGCACATCTGAGGAGGAGGTAATATTGAAGATAAGGAATAAGTGTGACTGAGGGAGGGGGCACAGCAGGAATAAAATCCCAGAAGTGGAAGGGAAGTACTGTAACCGGACAACCAATGGGTCTGGGCTGCCTGTCACTACTTGAGCCAATTAAGCAGAGACAGGGTTGAATCATATATGAGTGTTTATTCCAATAATGCCACAGTATGGGAGAGCAACAGGTCATCCACAAAAATCTGCTTTGCCCCCACCATAAACCAGCTGCTTATATTGGGTAGAAGGATGAAGACTACATGGGGAAGTAGCCAAAAGGGTATGTATGCCAAGTGGACAGTTTACAGATAATGTGGGCTGCCGATATGCAAAGGGCTAGAGGCTCTGGTTTCAGCAACAAGGTTGTTAGCAGCTCCTGGATGTAGAGGATGGGTCACATTTCCAGGTGAGCTCCCAAGTCCCACCTGCAACTTCCAGCCAGGTTAGAATGTGTCTTCTTTACTCAGAACAAAACAATCATGGTTAAAAGAGTATGATTAATATTTCTTACAATTCTAGCTAGTTCCCCAACATTCTATTTCTGCCCCTATCAGTACTACCCCAATGAGAACACTGCTTTCCTCTCTGGAAAGATTTTAAGCTGTGGATAAGTTTCCTCCACTCTGCCTCAGTATCTCTCCCATCTGCCCCTGCTATGCTTCAACACTGTCATCACCTTCTCTGGTTCCCTATCCCAGCCTCAGTCTCCTCTTATCCACCCTCCACAGAACAACCAGATTGTTCTTTCCCACTTTTTTAAAAACTTTAAATTTTAAAAAAATGAGACAGAATGCAAGAAGGCTGTTAAGACTTCTGGGATTCTACAGAATGGGACAATAGAGTTACCTATGCACAAACAAACAATATCTTCAAGAAAAGGGGCAATTGACTGCAAAGGCACACAGAGGAAAGGCCACTAGAAGGCACAGAAATAAAGTGGTCATCTGCAAGCCAGGAAGAGAATCATCACCAAAAACCGAAACCTGTCAGAACCTTGATCTTGGACTTTTCAGCTTCCAAAACTAGAACTGCTGAGAGCCAGTGTCCATCCCATTGTACAGGCACACATGGAGTAGCAATCGTAGCCTATTTATTTAGTCCCTCCTCTGTTCCTCATTGGCTGAGTACTATGGGGTCACCTGTTTCCTCATATGTCCCCTAGGTCTTGCTGTCCCCATTGGACCATTTAAAATATTGGGCTGAGGCCTTTCTAGCCGCCTCCACTCCCCTGTCTAGCTGAGGCAGACACCTCCAGGGTTTCCACCATGATGTTGGCCCCTGTGCACAGTTCTTCGTTTCTCTTCCCTCCTCCCTACATTCTGTTTGCCCTGGGGAAATTCCATCAAAAGCCAACCATGATGGAGATGGATCACAGAGATCCATTTCCTACAAATTCCCACCTCTTCTTTTTACACTAATTGATCCTATCTTCATTAGCTGTTCTAAAACCTGTTGGCTTTCTTAGAAGGAAGAGGGAGAGAGAATCTACATAGGTTCCTCCATTACCAGCTTCAGAGCAGTTGGAGTGGTGAGAAGCACATGTCAGGGTCCCATCCATTTCTCCTCCAGTTGGTCCATCGTCCTTGCTCTGCTCATGTCTGTCTAACTGCCTAGCACATCCCCTCAAGGAGCTTGGCTCTGAATTCTTTTAGGGGAAAGGGTTGTCACATCACTTCTGAAGCTACTTCCATGCTGAGGAGGAGGCGGAGATTCTCTTTCAGAGCCAAGAGATCTTGCTCTCTGTCGGAGGGACAATGCCTGGGCATGGAAGGAGATGTCTAGAGGTGATAACCCCTGAGTACAAGTAGGGCTTGTAACCTGATGGAGACAAACTGTTATAAAATTTCAAAAGTTAGAACAGCAAGAATTACGACAAACAGTCCAGTGGAAGGAACAAAACATACAAAAAACAAAACAACAAACATTTCAATTCTAATAATTCGCTATTGAAATATAATTTTTCTCCCTAAAATCACCCTTATTTTTATTAAAGAATCAAATTAAGATCAATTTATCTATTGCATTAAGTCTAGTTTCATTTGTAAAACACAACAAGATTAGCAATTGACCTCCTTTGCTGGAATTTCATGATTGAGTCTCAATGTGCCCCTCAGGGCAGAGAAGCCAAGCCATCCAGCTGCCCTCAGGCCTGCCTGGAATATCTGCAGGGTTAGGCAAATTCTTCACCAAGATCTGTACCTGTGGTGGCTCCACCAGGGCCCAAACCCCAATCCTCAAGGCTCACCATAAATATGGCCCAGCCAGCATTGAGTGTCGACCTATGAACCAAGAAGTCATGGTTTGATTCCTGGTCAGGGCACATGCCTGTGTTGTGGGCTTGATTTTCAGTGTGGGGCATGCAGGAGGCAGCTGATTAATGATTCTCTCTCATCATTGATGTTCCTGTCTCTCCCTCCCTCTCCCTTCCTCTCTGAAATCAATAAAAATATTTTTTAAATTTAAATATGGAACTGTCATTTGACCCAGTGATCCCACTTCTACAAATATATCCCAAGAATCCCAAAACACCAACCAGAAAGAATGTATGCAACCCTATGTTCATAGCAGCTCAATTTGCAATAGCTAAGATCTGGAAAGAGCCCAGTGCCCATCAGTAGATGAGTGGATAAAAAAGCTCTGGAATATACCATGGAATACTATACAGCAGTAAAAAAGAAGAATCTCTTACCCCTTGAGACAGCATGGAGGGACGTGGAGAGTATCATGGTGAATGCAATAAGCCAGTCAGAGAAAGACAAGTATCACATGATCTCACTCATATGTGAAATCTAAGTAACAAAATACACTGATGAATGGAGTGGATCCAGAGACATGGAAGCATGGAACAGAGTGCAGAAACTCAGACGGAAGGCAGGGGAGGGTGGGAGGATGGGAGATGATCAACCAAACAACTTCTATGCATATATGCATAACCCATGGACACAGACAACAGGGTGATGAAGGCCTGGGCCAGGGAGGGGTCAATGGTGGGAAAAGGGGGACATATGTAATACTTTCAACAATAAAGATTTTTTTTAAAGAATCAAAGAAAAAGAGCCCAAATAAATAAAATCAGAAAAGAAAGAGACGAAGTAATATCTGAGATCACAGAAATACAAAGAATTATAAAAAAAATAATAATAATACGATGAACAACTATAAGCCAATAAGCTGAACAACGTGGGCAAAATGGACAAAATTCTAGAAACATACTGTGGGAGCACAGGTCCTTCTCTGCTAGGCACTGGACCTTCACGGATGCCCGGTATTGGACTGAGAAGATATGAGCAGTTGTAGGCATATAGAAGAGTCATTATTGCTGACCAAGTAGCCATTACTAAGGCCATCAGACAAAACATTTCTTCAAAGTAGCTTCACAAAGTAGCCATACAAGGCAGCCCTTACTAATACAGTAGCAAACACATGAGCTATACTAAGCAGCCACACACTGGCTGGTCAACAACACATCTTTATGCCAGTTTAGACAAAAGAGGCTTCTTGCCAAATAGTGACATCAGTATTTGGGTTATAGAAAAGTATGCCAGCGCAGTGTATACTGAAAGGGTTACTCAAGAAACAGGGCTCTAATTCAGCAGGAGCTAACAAAAGAAAGCTTGTTCTGCAAGCCTAAGCCTTGCACAAACATGCTCCCCTTGAGTGGTTATTTCATAGAAATTCCTGAAGACCATAACCCTGAACAGCTTCCAGGAGGAAGTAGTCTGGAGCCAGCAGAAGGACAAAGGGCAAGACCGTACTACGACCAGGGGCATGGTTCTGATATGTGTGTCAAGCCTAAGCCGTCTGCAGCTCTCCCTACGCACATAAAAAGCCTGCTCCCTTCCCATTCAGCATTGACTCCTTTCCCGGACTCAGCCCACCTGCACCCAGGTGCCTTAAATAACTATCTTTTTTACTACACTGAGCCTTGAGTCAGTTCTGTGCAACCCCAGCCCAACTCCAAATCTTTCATATACAATACAATCACTGTGTCCTTGCTCATATTAACCTTGGACATCCGGCATACTCTGAACAGGGCCCCCACACTCCAATTGGCCTTGAACATTTGGCATACTTTGATTAGGGCTCCCACACATACAATCTTCTAAAATTCAATCAGGAAGAATCAGAAAACCTGAATAGACCAATAACAACTAATGAAATTGAAGCAGTAATCAAAAAAACTCTCAGCAAGCAAAAGTCCTGGACTGGATGGTTTTACAGGCAAATTTTACCAAATATTCAAAGAACTAACACCTATCCTCCTCAAAGTATTTCAAAAAATTCAAGAGGAGGGAAGACTTCCAAGCTCTTTTTACAAGGCCAGGATTATCCTAATTCCAAAAACAGATAAAGATACTAGAAAGAAAGAAAATTACAGGCCAATATCCCTGATGAACAAAGATGACAAAATTCTCAACAAAATATTAGGAAATCAGGTCCAGCAATACATTAAAAAGATCATATCATACACCTTGATGAAGTGGGATTTATTCCATGGATGCAAGGCTGGTAAAATATTTGCAAATCAATTACTGTATTGTGACACATCACATAAATAAAACTAAGGATAAAAATCACACGTTCCTATCAATAAAGGCCAAAAAAAATTATTTGACAAAATCCAGCACCCATTTATGATAAAAACTCTCAGAAAAGTGGGAATAGAGGGATCATACCTCAACAGAACAAAAGCTATACCATATATGACAAACCTACAGCCACCATCATACTCCATGAGTTAAATGTAAGTTGTGAAACCATAAAAACCCTAGAACAGCGGTTCTCAACCTATGGGTCTCGACTCCTTTGGGGGTCAGACGACCCTTTCACAGGAGTTGCCTAAGACCATCGGAAAACACATATATAATTACATATTGTTTTTGTGATTAATCACTATGCTTTAATTATGTTCAATTTGTAATAATGAAATTGGGGGTCACCACAACATGAGGAACTGTATTAAAGGGTCGCGGCATTAGGAAGGTTGAGAACCACTGCCCTAGAAGAAAACATAAGCAGTAAAATCTCAGACATCTCACATAGCAAGGTTTTTGACAATACATCTACTGAAGCATGAGAAACAAAGGAAAAATAAACAATGGGACTACATCAAACTAAAGAGCTTCTGCACATGAGAAGAAACCACCAACAAACTGTTAATAAGGGGTTAATTTCCAAAATATAGAAAGAACTCCTACAACTCAACAAAAGGAAGACAAACAATCCAATTTAAAAATGGGCAAAGGACCTGAATAGACACTTCTTCAAAGAGGGCATACAGATAGCCAATAAACATGAAAAAATGCTCAGCGTCACTAATCATCAGAGAGATGCAAATTAAAAATACAATGAGGTATCACCTCACACCTGTCAGAATGGCTACTATCAAGAAATCAACAAACAAGTGCTGGTGAGGATATGGAGAAATGGGAGCCCTCTAGCACTGCTGGTGGGAATGCTGATTGGTGCAGCCACTGTGGAGTTTCCTCAAAAAATTAAAAATGGCACAAGCTGGTTTGGCTCAGTGGATAGAGAGTTGGCCTGCGGCCTAAAGGGTGCGGGTTCTATTCCAGTCAAGGACGCATGCCCGGGTTGCAGGCTCGATCCCCCAGTAGGGGGCATGCAGGAGGCAGCTAATCGGTGACTGTCTCTCATCATTGATGTTTCTGTCTCTCCTTCTCCCTTCCTCTCTGAAATCAATAATAAATAAATAAATAAAACAAGTAACTTTAAAAAAAATTAAAAATGGAGCTGCCATTTGACTCTGTGATCCCACCTCTAGGAATATATCTTATGAATCCCAAAACACCAAGTAGAAAGAATATATGCACCCCTATGTTCATAGCAGCACAATTTACAGTGGCTAAGATCTGGAAAGAGCCCAAGTGTCCATTAGTAGATGAGTGGATAAAAAAAAGCTGTGGTACATTTTCACCATGGAATTCCTTGTGGCTATAAAAAAGAAGGCTCTCTTACCCTTTGAGACAGTATGGATGGACTTAGAGATTATTATGCTAAGCGAAAAAAGCCAGTCAGAGAAAGACAAATATCACATGATCTCACTTATATGTGGAATCTAATTAACAAAATAAGCTGATGATCAAAATACGTCCAGAAAAAAAAATACATCCAGAAATATGAATAAATGGTACAAGATGACAGATCTCAGAGGGGAAGGGTGTGGTGGGGAATGGGAAGAGATTAATCAAAGAATACATACTAGTATGCATAGCCCATGGACACAGACAATAGTGGGATGTAGGGCGGGCAGGCGTTGGGTGGAGTGGAGCAAAGAGTAGGAGGCGGGTAATGAGAGGTATCTGTAATACTGTTAACAAAGTAAAAAACTAAATTTTTAAATTTATTTAGATAAAGGTTTCAAATCTGCTTCTTCTCCAAGGAAACACCAAATGCAGATGACACCAGTGCTATAGGAAGGCCTGGAATTCCAGGGGCCTTGGAATGGGAGGCTGCAGCATCCAGGGCCAAAGTCATGGCGGGGGTCAGGACTGGGCTGAGGCCGTGTAACTAGCGGAGGCATGAACGAGGACAAGGAGTGGGTCCCTGTCACCACGCTGGGTCACCTGGTTAAGAACATGAAGATCAAATCCCTGGAGAATATCTGTCTCTTCTCTCTGCCCATCAAAGAATCTGAGATCATTGACTTTTTTCTGGGGACATCTCTCAAGGATGAGGTTTTGAAAAATATGCCCATGCAAAAGCAGATGCGCTGGCCAGAGGACCCGGTTCCAGTGCTCCAAGGAAGTAGCCACTGCTATCCGTGGAGTCGTCATCCTGATCAAGCTCTCTAGTGTCCCTGTGCAGTGAGGCTACTGAAGGAACAAGATTGGCAAGCCCCACACCATCCCTTACAAGAAGACTAGCTGATGTAGCTCTGTGCTGGTGTGCCTCATCTCTGCCCCAGAATTACTGGCATCATCTCAGCCCCTGTGCCCAAGAAGCTGCTACTGATGGTTGGTATTGACGACTGCTGTACCTCGGCCAGGGGCTGCACTGCCACCCTGGGCAACTTCACCAAGACCAGCTTTGCTGCTGTCTCTAAGACCTGCAGCTATCTCACCCCAGACTTCTGAAAAGAGACCGTGTTCACCACGCCTCCCGATCAGGAATTCACTGACCCTCTTGTAAAGACCCACACCAGAGTTTCTGTGCAGAGGACTCAGGCTCCAGCTGTGGCCACCACATAATTTTATACAAGAAAAATAAAGTAAGTTAAGCCTGTTTTTTAAAAAAGCTTTCAAATCTACAGATGGTACAGAAAGAGTCTAATAGACCCCCAGGTAACATCCAGATTTGATAGATGTAAACATGTCCCTATGTTTGTATCAGACCTCTTCCTTTTAGAAATAAAACATTATTGATACATATTAAGCTGCTGGCCCCTCTTCTCTGTTCCCTTCTTCCTCCCTCCTTCCCTGGAGAAACCACTGAACTCAGGTTGCCGTGAATCACTCCTCGGTGTATTTTGCACTTTTACACAATATGTGTGGGTACACTTGATGATGCAGAATCATTGTTTTGTTTTTTTAATATATATTTTTATTGATTTCAGAGAGGACGAGAGAGGGAGAGAGAGATAGAAACATCAATGATGAGAGAATCACTGATCCGCTGCCTCCTGCATGCCCCACATTGGGGATAGAGCCTGCAACCCAGGCATATGCCCTGACCAGGAATCGAAACCTGACCTCCTGGTTCATAGGTCAGCGCTCAATCATTGAGCCACACCAGCTGGGCCAGAATTGTTGTTTGGGGTGTGTAGTAGTTCTTAGTGGCTTCTACCAAATCTTTCCAGCTCTTCATCTTCCAGGCCATACCTTCTGGGTCTCTTAGTTGGCTCAGTTAATGTCAGTTGACATGGTCATAAAAATGTCAATAGCCATGAGGAAATTAAGACAGGATGGTCTAAGATAGCGGCCGGCAAACTGCGGCTCTCGAGCCACATGTGGCTCTTTGGCCCCTTGAGTGTGGCTCTTCCACAAAATACCACGTGCGGGCGTGCACGTACAGTGTGATTGAAACTTCGTGGCCCATGCGCAGAAGTCAGTTTTCAGCCTGGGCGAGTCTATTTTGAAGAAGTACTGTTGATATTTGGCTCTGTTGACTAATGAGTTTGCCGACCACTGGTCTAAGATGTGCCAGATATTGATCACATATTTTAAAACTGTATATCCAAGAAGCAAGTGGATCCAGTAAGAATCCACTTCGACAATTAATGGTAATTTTTTTAAAAAGGTTTCATCCCCCAAATGTAGTGTTCTATAGACTGCACTTCTTAAACTTCAATATGTAACAAATCACTGACAGATTTAGTCAAAATTCAGGTTTGATTCAGTAAATCTAGGGGTTAAGGGGAAAGGGATTCTGCATTTCTAACAAGCCCCTATAATGCTAGGGATGCTGACCTTGAGCATCTCCTCAGTTTGGAGACAAAAATCATTTTGCAAAGTATACTGAACAAACTGAATACAATGGGGTAAAAACATGACTTACGTTTTTTGTCCTGTGAGTAAAATGTCAATCTCACCTTTTTGCATCAGACTCTTTGGGGATGGAGAAGACCCCTCCTCTCACAGAGGAGAGAAGGAAAGCCACTGCAACTTGTCCAACAACAGCTTGATGTAACAATGATTTCTAGGACATAAAGAGTCTCTGCTTACAGAATGTATTAGGTTTCAATCAGAAAGGCTGTATCACTAGAAGAGATATATTAGATGACAGATAGGTGATAGATGATAGGTAGGTAGGTAGGTAGGTAGATAGATAGATAGATAATAGTAGATGGGTAGAGTAGATAAAGATATCAGGGGTTTAACCTTGTGCAATTAGTGGAGTTGTTAAGCAGTCCCTAAGATTGTCTTGGTGTCTAATACTCACACTCGAAGTGCACAGGGCAGGCAGTTAGGAAGAGAAGACAGATGTAAAGTGGGGGAAAGCTAGGACACACTGGAACAAACTTGCCTCTACTCTTGGTGGTATGAGCATCTACAGTAGAAGCTGGCATCCTTCATCATGGAGCTAAACACACACCTAGCCAAGGAGTTGAAGTTGAAGGAAGAACCAGGAGAAGGTGGAATAATTGCTGGCCTGGCTGCTGCCCTATGCAAAAATATAGATCACACAGTTCATAGATCACACTCTGTGTGATCTATAAAATAGAAGCTACTTTATTCTGACCTCCAAATCTGGCCCAAGAATCTTTTAGCCCATCCTAATGGACACATACAGAGAAGGTAATTCCAGGATATAGTTCATTCAGCCTAGTCAAGCTGACACATTACAAAGCTACCACATAGACTGGAGGAGAGTGGTGATATGGTAAGTGGTTGCTGGGGAGACGGTCACATGACCAGCTCTGCTCTCTCTTAGGTATCTTACAGGATGTATCTAATAACCCCTGGGGGCTTTTTTTTTAGAGTTAGGGGATGGGGGACCACTAATACTTACCTCTTATTTGGCTTTAACTTTTCCTCCAAAACATACAGAAACATTTTATATCCTATATAATAAAGAGCTAACATGCAAATGGTTGTCACTCCCTCGAGCCCTTGCGCCCTCACGCCCTTGCCTGGGGACCTGAGGCTGGGCCAGGGGACCTGAGGCCATTCCCCCCGGCAGGCAGGGCTTGACAGGGGACCTGAGGCTGTACCCCTGCCCTGCAGGGCTAACCTGGGGGTAGGGCCACCCAGGTCTGGGTCTCGCGCAATTTCGAGGCCTGTGCGGGTGGGCAGGGACTTGACTCTGGGTCCCATGGCGCACCCCAGACTCTGACAGGAGGGAGATTTTCATATACATTTTACTAATTTTCTTTCATCTCTGACAGTTCTATTATAGAGAAAGGGCAAATAGCAATATTAAAATATTTCCTCTAACTAATTCCTTTTTAATGTGCACGATTTTGTGCACCAGGCCATCAGTTTATATATAATTATGTAACTTGAATCAAGATGCATCTGATCAGTTGTCATTAGGTTATGGTTATATTTAAACAATAGTCCATCATTAAACAATAGTCCATCTTTCAGCCAATACATTTTTTAAAATATATTTTATTGATTTTTTACAGAGAGGAAGGGAGAGAGATAGAGAGTTAGAAACATCGATGGGAGAGAAACATCGATCAGCTGCCTCCTGCACATCTTCCACTGGGGATGTGCCCACAACCCAGGTACATGCCCTTGACCGGAATCGAACCCGGGACCTTTCAGTCCGAAGGCTGATGCTCTATCCACTGAGCCAAACCGGTTTCGGCCAGCCAATACTTTTTTAATAGACATTTTTTGTGTGTGAACAGTTTTATGCTTATAGAAAATTCCACAAAAAGTAAAGTCCCCATATACCTCCTCTCCCTCTACACACATTTTCCCCTATCTTGCAGGAATATACCTTTGTTACAATTGATGACCAATAGTGAAACATTACTACTAATTAAATTGATACCTTACATTAGAGCTCACTCTGTGTTGTACTAAGGCTTTTTACAAATGTATCCACCATTACAATATCAACAAATTACTTTTACCCATTTAAAAATGCTGTGCTTCATCTCTTCATCTCTACCCCCATCCCATGATTCCCCTTGCAACCACTGATTTTTTATTGATCTCTATAGTTTTGCCTTTTCCAAAATGTCACATAATTGTAATCACACAGTATATCATCTATTCAGGTTGTCTTCCAAAGTGGCTGTATCATTTGGCATTTCCATTGGGAATTGAGAGTTCTGTTGTTCCACGTCCTCACAGCATTTAGTGTTGTTGTTTTGGATTTTAGACTTTTTTACATATATTTTTATTGATTTTAGAAAGGGAGAGGGAGAGAGAGATAGAAACATCAATGATGAGAGAGAATCATTGATTGGCTGCTCCTGCACACCCCCTACTGAGGATCGAGTCCACAACCCAGGCATGTGTCCTTGACCAGAATCGAACTTGGGACCCTTCAGTCCACAGGCCAATGCTCTATCCACTGAGCCAAACCAGCTAGGGCTAGATTTTAGACATTTTAATAGATGTATCCCATTGTCTTAATCTGCAATTCCTGATAACATCTGATGTTGAGCAACTTTTCATATGCTTCTGTATATCTTCTTTGGTGAGACATCTGTTCATCACTTTTGTCCATTTTTAATTGGATTATTTGTTATCTTATGGTTGAGTTTGAAGAGTTTTTTTGTATATTTTGGATCCAAGTTCATCATCAGATGTGTTTTGCAAATATTTTATCCCAGTCTGTGACTTGTCTTTTAATTCTCTTAACAGCCAATAATTTTTTGGCAGATAGGCTGGCTATTGATATTTTTTAAAATAGAAAAACAGCCCACAAAGTGGAAGAGGGGAGATATTTGAGAGAAATGACAACTGTTGAGAAATCAAGCATCATGGAGTAGCAACTGCTAATCTTTCTTCCAGGAAGCCCACCTGGATTACATCAGCCCCTGGCACCCTCTTCTGCTTCTCAGCCCTTATGAAACATTTGAAGCTTGACTCAGCTTCTTCCCCAAATCTCCTATCGCAGTGGTCGGCAAACTGCGGCTCGCAAGCCACATGAGGCTCTTTGGCCCCTTGAGTGTGGCTCTTCCACAAAATACCACGTGCGGGCGCACATGTACAGTGCTATTGAAACTTCGTAGCCCATGCACAGAAGTCGGTATTTTGTGGAAGAGCCACACTCAAGAGGCCAAAGAGCCACATGTGGCTCAAGAGCCGCAGTTTGCCGACCACTGTCCTATCTCAATGGTGATCCCATGGTCCCCTTGTCCCTGGGCCAGAGACTCCCCAGCCCTTGGATGTCTCTCCTTGGCTCCTCATAGAGATAGAGTTCCACATTGTTGTCAGTACTTCCCCTTCCTTCACTTCCGCATTTCAAGGTCTGTTCCACCTAATCCCTAGCCCAGAGTCCCGGACCTCATGCTGGATGTCCATCCCCCCAAGCCCCAACAGCCAATCAACCCCATCCACTCAGTCTCCTTTCTGCTCCACAGCCCTACGGTGGACCAGCACTTTCCTTGCTCCTCATTCTGCTCCACTCTCCTCCCTGAGTTCCCAGCTTTAGTGTCATCTCACCACCTCTCCCACCACACTCATCCCCCCCACCCAACAAATATTTATCAGTCCGGTTCTGTACTGGACAGAGGACAGAGGACAGAGTGGTGACCTAGGCAATCATGTTGAATGAAAGGGCCCTAATGTTGCCATTTTTCAGGGCTCTCTTGAGGCTGAGTGGGTTTGTTGTAATTTAGAAGACCGGAGAAAAACCAAGCAACACTTAGAGAAATGAGTTACACAGCTTTATTACCCCGGTGGACTCACAGGAGGTTGCCTCTCAAATTCTGAGCAAACCAATATGGTGACAGCCCCTCTTTTATCCCCTTTCGGTTTCTTTGTCCCCCAAATGTGGGATGGGAGTTCCGGACTTTTCTTGGGCTTTGCAAAAATTCCCGTGGGTTGGGATGGGGGTCTTGAGATCATATCTAAGGGGCTGGCCTGGCGCCAGTGCTAATAACCCCCCTCTGGAGGCTGTGTCATGGTTTATGGCCTCAGGTCTTGCGAGACCAAATTCTGGGAAAGGGGCAGTGACTTAATTATAGGTTATCAAGAATGTACACTGGGCTTGCTGGCACAGATTCAGATTGCTAGCCCCCCCAAATATCAGAGTTACATTGGAATTGGCCTTTTAGCCTTCTCAGGCTCTCCAGAACTCCAGCCCTAGTGTCCCGTGCTTCCTGGGGCACCCCACAGGCCTCTCACGCTCCCAGCATCCCACACTGACCCACCCCTCCTTATTTTCTACCGTCCCTACCTGGTGAAGCCTCTGCTCCTCCACTGAACGCTGAGCTCCGAGCATGGAGTCTGAGGCTGTCAGCCGCGGCGGCCCCAGCACGGATGTCATGGAGTGGGCCAGACAAACGAACCTGGAAGAAAGCCTGCAGGACCATACAGGGTCATGCCATCTGCCCTCTGTCCCTCACTCGGACCCGAGATACCCTGTTTCTGAAGTCAAAGAGCAGTAAGTTTGGCATCTCCTTGCCTAGTTCCCATCCTCCTAGGATGCAAGTCCCATTTTATCAAGAAAATCAAGTGAGCCATTAGGACTTTTTGACTTTAGGGAACAGCCAGTAGTGAGAGGGAGGACGCAGAAGGCAGCGGGCTCCACCGCTTTCCCACGCCCCTTCCAGCGGACCAGTCCGGGAGGCCCCGCGACGCCGGGACCCGCCCCGCCCCGTCGGCGCGCTCGTGACGTCAGAGGCGGCGGCGCCGGAGAGCGCGCGGGCGGCGGCGGAGGCGCCGTCATGGAGTCAGTGCGGGAAGCGCGGGAACTGGTTTGCTGGGCTACGGAAGAGATGGAGGCGCCCGAGGCTGCCCGGGCCCCGGAGTCGACGCTGCGCAGGTGAGGGCCGCTCGGCAGTGAGGGCCACCCATCCGGGAGAGAGCCTCCGGGTGCGAGCCCGTCTTACGGAAGACGCGCCCTCCTCCTCCGCGCCAGGCGCCCCCTCGAAGGGCGCCCCCCAGCCCCCCAGGAGTGTGTTCAGGAAGAGGGCCCCGGGTCTCAGTGAGGACGACCGGGCGGTAACCCTCACCCTCCACCCCCGCCCCGGGAGCCGCTCGAGGTCGCTGGCCCCGGTGCGGTCCCTCCCTGGGTTAGAGAAGCCCTTCGTCACTAAGTGTAAATAGGAACTCCTGGGTCGGGAAGCCTGTCTGCACCACCCAGCTCAGCCAGGGAGGACATTCGAGTCAGCCAAGACCACCCCATTGGAGACGAAATCTGTAGGAACGATAGCCCACGTCCAATGATGACAGAGATCCGCCACCCCGCCTCTGGAAGGAACCCTCTCCCAGGAGAAAGGAAGCACCCCACCAGGGAGGGAATAAGACTGCCCCACACCCAGTGCGAAGCCCACCCTCTCAGTGACCCATCCAAGAAGGACTATCTTAACCCCAAAATGTGAATCCGCCCTCCCTGGGAGAAGTGAGAATTCCCTAGTGAAGACCCCACCCCCACCCTGGGAACTAGGACCCTCCACACTGATGCGCCAGGCGCACCTTTACATGCTGTCCCCACAGGCTGTGTCTGGGCCAGGGGGCTGACATCTGGGCCTACGTCTTACAGCATGTGCGCAGCCAGAGGTAAGCCTGGCTGCATAAGGGTGGCTGTGGCAGGGGAAGGGACATAGGCAAGTCCCACAATAACTTCTCCTCCTCCTGCCTCTCCACTTAGGAATGTCACGAAGATCCGGGGAAACCTACTCTGGTAACTTGTCCTCAAAGCTATCCGTATTTACCCCAGTCCCATCCAGCCCTGTCCCCACCCACAGCCTTACACCTCCTGGAAGTCCCTGTCATTCCCTAACTTCGTCCTCATTTCCTCAGGTATGGCCACAAATACAGCTCAGAGGTAAGAAGCATGTCCTGCAAGATGTTCTTTTATCAAACGAGGGGATCGCTTGTTCTGGGCCAGCCTTGTGTTGAGTGATAATGGGCATACTGGGTCACAAAACAGCCTTGATCCATACATTCATAGGATTTACAGTCAAGGCGAGGCAGGCATGAGCTACGGGAAAGGGAAGAACATAGATATGAGGCATCACAGCTGGTGAGGGAAGATAGGAGAATGCATTAGTTTGGGAGAGATACTGAGGCCAGGGTGGGACTTAGTATATGGGAGCGGTCCAGGTGATATCTGGGGGGACACTTAGATGAGGGGCTCATGAGAAGATGAGGACTGGGACAGAGATGTGTCATCAATGCAGAGACAGGAAACAGGTTGGGAGAGTGATATAATTCCAGAGGAAGGGCCCAGGATAGGTCTCTAATGTTCCTCTGAGCCTAGAGATTCAGACACGGTAACTACCGAGGGGGAAAAAATCTGCCACACCCCTGGGCAGATGAAGAGACTCGTGCTCCACAAAGGACAGTCAGGCTGAGCCAAGGCTAGGCCATGTATCTGACCCTGTACCTGATCCCACAGGCCTGTCGGAAGTCGGAGCTGGAAGCTGCCGTTGCCCACCTGCGGGCAGAGATCCAGGAGTTAGACCAGAGCTTGGAGCTGATGGATCAAGAGACCGAGGCTCAGGGTAACTCATGTGGCTGGACAGATGGGCAGCAGAAAGGGTATTGGGAAGGTACTGATGACCACGCTGCTCCTCCCACAGACATGGCCATGGAGCAGGTATTGCAGAGCATGCAAGACACCCAGCGGCATGCTCTCCTCCTTCGGGCCCAAGCTGGGGCCATGAGAAGGCAGCAACGTGGACTCCAACATCCCATGCAGTGGCTACAGAATCAACTCGGGCGCCTGCAGGACATAGAAAGGTGGGCTTCAGGTGCGCACCAGGCTGGGTGGAGAGACATCTTCCTTAGAGACCCCAGTATTCTGCCCTGACCCCTTCTTGAGTTCCAGAATTCTAGGCTCTGCTCTTTAGGATTTAAAGTCCATGAGGCCAGGAAGTTTTGTCATCTCACCCACCGGTATTTGTGCCTAGAATGGTGCCACCTGTATATCTAGAACACCACTGCTGGGAAAGAAAAGTAAACAAGGAACAACCCTGCCTTCATGGAGCTTACACTCTGATGCAGAGGAGACAGATGGTAAACTAGAAAGCAAACAAACCCAGTAATTGCAGGTAGAGATGAGTGCTATGAAGAAAAAATTATAAAAGGGGAGAAGAAGATGCTACTCTAGGTAGGATGGGTCAGAGAAGGCCTCTCTGAGGAGGTAACATTTGAGTTGGGGAAGGAACTTCCATGAAGAGGGACAGCAAGAGCAGAAGCCCTGAGCTTGGCATATGGGAAGAAAAGCCAGGAGTGTAGTTCAGTCAGTTTCACAGGCAAGAGGGAGAGCATGAGAAGGTGAGGTTGAGAGGTGGACATAGCACCATGGAGTCACTGGAATGCAATTCATGCCCTGGTTTGGCCACTTACAGTGTGACCTTGGGCAAAGTGTGTGCCTCAGTTTCAAAGATCTATAGAAAGAATAATATTACCTACTTTACATGGCAGGTATGATAATTGAGTTAAGTCATGCAAAGTGCTTAGAAGAGTTTCTGTTAACCATTGTTATTCTTTTTTTAAATATATTTTATTGACCTTTTACAGAGAGGAAGGGAGAGGGATAGAGAGTTAGAAACATTGATGAGAGAGAAACATCAATCAGCTGCCTCTTGCACACCCCCTACTGGGGATGTGCCCGCAACCCAGGTACATGCCCTTGACCGGAATCGAACCTGGGACCCTTCAGTCCGCAGACCGACGCTCTATCCACTGAGCCAAACTGGTTAGGGCAACCATTGTGATTCTAATGGTGATGAGGACATATATTGTATACAAGGGTTTTGAGCAGAATAGTGATATGATCTTTGAGGTTTTAACAGGATCATTTAACTGCTGGGTGGAGAACAGACTGCAGAGAACGAAAGTAAGGAAGACCAATGAGGAGGCTAATGTCAACCAGCCAGGAGATGACAGTGGCCTAATTTTGGAGATGGCCCCTGAGATTCAGACGCAGGGATCCCTGTGACTAGCTTTGCTGGCAGCAGGAGGGGGCACAAACATCTGTTCTCCCAGCTCCCTCCTACCAGGGACCCAGCCCCAATTGCATTCTTTCTAGGAAGGCTAAAATGGATATAACCTTTGGCCCCTTGACATCGGCAACCCTAGGCCTGGAGCCTGTGGTCCTGGTAAGAGTCCTGGGCCATGCGGGGGGAGAGGAAGGAGTCTGGGATCAGGTGGGCCCCTGGGTCCCCTTTATGTCCCATCCTCTTGTTCCCAGGGTGATGTCCGAAGAGCCTGCACCCTCCGAACCCAGTTTCTACAGAACCTTCTGATTCCTCAGGCCAAAGGAGGCAGCATCCCGTGAGTGTCACTGAGCCCCCAGAAACCCTACAAAACCTGGGCTTTGGAAGGAGTTACTTACCTGTTAATTCATCAGACACTGAGTGTCTGGGCTGTGTCAGCCCCAGGGCCTGCCCTGACAGGGCTCCCAGACGGGAAGAGGTGGAGACAGACTCATCACAGACAGTAACAACCCAGGCAGTTAGGACTGTTGGGGGATAGGGAAGTCTAAGAGTCTCTGGGTACTGAGAAGAGACACCCTACCCAGCTAAGGAAGCAGGGAGGATGGGTCTCTGGTGAGGAGGCTTAGTAAAGGTAAAAGGTTGAGAGGGTGTTCCAAGCAAGCAGCACATGTGAAAGGGCCCATGGTCAGCAAGTTGGAATAAGAGGGGAAATCAAGTCTAATAAGCATGGATGAATTAGGTTTCCTCGTCTGTAATCTAGGCACAGGGACAGATCCCACTTTATGGGGTGGTGGTGATCATTAGAGGAAGAATTGATATGTCTTGTAACATTTGCTGTCCCCTCCCCCAACCCTACAGAACCCCTCAAGATGACCACTTTGGAACTTCCTACCAGCAATGGCTTAGCTCAGTGGAGGTGAGAGGGGCTTTCAGGAAAGACCATACCCACGGTCCACCTCAGGGTGCCAGGACCTAAATGTTCATCCTTGCCCAGTCCCCTTGTGGTCCCAGCTCACAGCCCTGCCCTGACTTCACCCCTCCTCACACCAGACACTGCTGACAAACCACCCTCCCAGCCACGTCTTGGCTGCCTTGGAACACCTGGCTACAGAACGGGAAGCAGAGATTCGGTCCCTGTGCAGTCAGGACAGACTCCAAGATACGAAGATGGCCAGGTGTGTAGTAGAGTACTTCCATAGTCAGGCAGGGCAGGTGGCTGCGTGAGCTAGGACAGGGCCAAGACCAGGCACAGTGGTCTCCTGATAGGAGCAGAACTGAAATCCAGGGACCAAACCCAGGTCGGGTGGACACTGGCTACCCTCAAGAGGCCAAGCAAGGAGATGGGGCTCCTCCCTCACCAGTTTCACTCCATCACCAGGTCCCAGGTACCAGATCAGTCAGACTCCAGCCAGGCCCTGCCGTCCGTGATGCATCTCATCCAGGTGACCCCCAGGCACCCTTGCAGACTCTTCTCTTTCCCATCCCAAAGCCCACTCAATCCCCTCACCACCAGGGATGATGCCCTCCCTGATTTTGTTCCCCTGCCCCAGGAAGGCTGGCAAACTGTGAGTGTGCTGGTCACCCAGCGGGGCCCCCTCCTGAAGGAGCATCACATCCTGACCCAGCGCCTGCAGAGCCTGTTGGAGGAGGTGGAGAGGTGTGCCCTGGGAGCCAATGAGAGGTGAGGGAGCTCCCAGGGCAGAGGCTGCTAGGCTATCTCTCTCCCTGGGGTCTCAGAATATTGGACTTTTTCTGCCCCTGTGGCTCTTGTCCCTGCCTCCCTGCTCTCCTTGCGTTTGTGGCTCCTTGGGCATCCCCTCCTCTACTGTGAGTCTTAGTCACCTTCCTCTCCATTGTTCTCTTCTGCTTGTTCTCCAGGCAGGCATTGGTGCTGGGACTCCGGGGTTATGGCCTGTGGGCAGAGCTCAAGGCCCTGTGTGCCCATAGCCAGGAGCTGGAGGAGGCAGTTGGACGGCAACAGCTTCTGCTGCAGGAGCTACAGGCCAAACAGCAACGGATCCTGCACTGGCGCCAGCTGGTGGTGAGAAGCAGGATTCCGGGGAAAATGGCAGGGCCCGGTGGAGGGTCAGAGGCTGGGAGCCTTATGATCCAGAACTGGGCCTCCTGGTGGGGGAAGAGGCCCAGGATGAGTCTTCCAAGAGGAAGCAGGACCTGTGGAAAGGGGAGGGCAGGGCTGGAGGCTGGGAGTTGGGAAGGAAAAGCAGCCCGTCTTGGTGGCCTCCTGGTTGTCCAGGGGGAGACACAGGAACAGGTCCGATTACTCATCAAGAGCAACTCAGCCAGCAAGACGCACCTGTGTCGGAGCCCTGGGGAGGTGAGTTGGGATCTGGAATGAGGTCTGGGCAGGGCCAGGTCTCCTAGGGGATGGGGCTGGGTGATCTCAGGTTTCCCTGCCCATCCCTTTCCTTCCCCACAGGTGCTTGCTCTGATTCAGCGAAAGGTGGTCCCCACATCTGAGGTAGTGGCACCACAGAGCCAGGAACTGCTTTGCTGTCTGGAGGAGGCGGCCCAACATCTGCCCCACCTTCTGCTGGGCACCCTGCTGCGGCACAGCCCTGGAGGGTGAGACGAGGGCCATCCTCTGTATCCCCTCCCTTGGCTGACTGTCCCACTCCAAAAAAATAATCCGCCTACTCCAAAAAAAAAATTCTAGACCCCAGTGTTCCCAGGCTACCAGACCTCGCTTTGGTCCTCAGCCCCACTCTGGAATTCTAGTCCCAAGACCCACATCCAAGTTCCTGGACCTCCCAAAATTATCCCTCAGCCCCCAGAGCCTCTGCAACCCAAGCCTTCCTCTCAGTGCCCCACCTAAACTGGACTTTCCCCCCAGATTGCAGCCCCTGCCTACAGTCTTGCCATCCATCCACCAGCTACATCCTGCGTCCTCAAGGGGCTCCAGCCTTATAGTGCTTAGCCACATTCTGGGGCTACCCCCGGGGAAGGTGAGTGCTCTATGCCCTAGGACAGTGATGGCGAACCTATGACACGCATGTCAGAGGTGACACACGAACTCATTTTTTTGGTTGATTTTTCTTTGTTAAATGGCATTTAAATATATAAAATAAATATCAAAAATATAAGTCTTTGTTTTACTATGGTTGCAGATATCAAAAAATTTCTATATGTGACACGGCACCAGAGTTAAGTTAGGGTTTTTCAAAATGCTGATACGCCGAGCTCAAAAGGTTCACCATCACTGGTCTAGGACCTATCTTTCCATCTCTACCCCCACCCGAGATAATTGTCCTTTCCCCCTTTCTCTAGGCTCCAGAGCTGCTCCTCCCAAAGGCTGCCTCACTTCGCCAGGACCTTCTGTTCTTCCAGGACCAATGTAGTCTCCGGTGCTGGGATCTGCTCCATATGAAGAACAGCCTACCGCCAGGACCATCCACCCAGGGTAGGCCTGCCCCGCTTCTATATCTAGCATCCTTGCCCATTCCCAGGACCATCAACCTCTAGAACCAATCACAAACAACCCATTGCTGTCACAGAGCCTTCTGAGCTCTGAGTGCTTTAAGCATGTTCACTAGTTTCATCTGCACAGCAGCCCCAGGGAATTAGTGCTGCCATTCTCCCTTTTACAGAGGAGGGACTTGTATGCAGAGGCCTGCGTAGATGCCCAGACGGCAGAGCTAAGATTTAACTCAGGCGTTCGGACTTCCGATGGGTCTGTGCTCCTAACCACTAGGTGACTGCCTATCTAATTGCCAAGTAAAGCTGGGATGTAGAGTTAAACTATCTGGATTCTCTTCTCAGGACTACCTCTTGTTGTGTAATCTCCCTATGCCTCAGTTTCCTCCTCAGTGAAGTAAGCCTATCTTACAGAGTTGCTGGGAAGACATAGTCAGGTATGAGATTACAGTCATTTTGTCTGCTCATGCGCAGTCTCTTCCAGTGCTTACCATGAGGGACAGAAAGTGTTTGAGATTCCGTTTACAAATGAGGAAATGGAAATTTCTAAGAAAAGTTGTTCTGGTTTCACTCAGCAGGCACTCAGTGGGTACCTACCAGGTGCTGGCCCCAAGAGCTCAATGGGGAGAGAGGCAAGAGTAGTCCAGCCCCAGGGGTGTCCTGGTGGTAGAATCAAAGAGCAAAGAATCAAAGGGTAAATAGATAGAAGAGGTGAACTGATGAGAAATGAATCAGGGTACCATCAACAAAGTAGGAAGAAACTGTTTTCAAGCCTTTGAGTTTCAGGCTCTCTGCCTTCCCCTCTCCAAGGGGCACGGAGCGGTGTGCAAGAGCAGCCCAAGAGCCAGCACAGCTGCATCCCACCTCATGGCCATTGTGAACTTTAACATGTCTAAATGGGTCTTAGTTCTCTCTGCTCCAAAAGCAGTTTTATTTTTCTTCAGCCTGATTTTCTTCCCTCAATAAATGATCCTACCCTCCTCATCCAGATGCCTAAGCCAGAACCCAGAAGTCATCCTTAATTCCTCCCAAGCCCCTAACCCCACCCACCCACCTTCAACCTGTCAGCAAGCTCTGGGTCCCATCTCCAGAATGCTCCAATCTGCCTCAACCCCATTAGCCTGTGGCTCAGATAATGACAACTGACCATAGAATGGCTAAAGAAAGTGTAAGGGTCATGCCCAGTGTCACAAGGCAAGATTGGAGTCAGGATTCAGGCCCAAAGAGTCTGATCACACTGCAGGTCTGATATGAGCCTGTTTTGGAGCTGTGGAGGGGGAGCAGACCTAATCACAGTCCCAGGGAAAACACTGGTAGAGAGAAGGGCTGCAGCAGTCTGAGGGGGAAACCTTAGGACAGGGGTCCTCAGACTACGGCCCGCGGGCCACATGCAAATACAAATATTGTATTTGTTCCCGTTTTGGTTTTTTACTTCAAAATAAGATATGTGCAGTGTGCATAGGCATTTGTTCATAGTTTTTTTTTAAACTATAGTCCGGCCCTCCAACGGTCTGAGGGACAGTGAACTGGCCCCCTGTTTAAAAAGTTTGAGGACCCCTGCCTTAGGATGAGGAATGCTGGGAAGGACTACCAGGAAGAAAAATAGTGTCTCAAGTGGTCCCTGGGAGGTAGGTGAGGTTTTGCTCAGGAATAGTGAGCAGCAGCAGCCATATAATGCAAGCCCTCAAGTACTATGCTGAGGAGCTTGGACTCTGGCTTGGGGGCACTGGGAAGCCTTGGAGGGTTCCAAGCAAGAATGAGAACGGATCAGGTTTAGGCTTCAGGAAGATCACTGAGGCCTGGAGCCTAAGAGGGAGGCTGGGGATGGGGCATGAGTAGGAAAGGGGGAGGAAGCTGAAGAGTAGGTCATGGAGATTGATGGTCTGTCCGGGCGGGAGGCATCCGGGATGAAGTGGAGGAGGAGGAGATAGTGGGCTTGCCCCTGAGATGAAGACTTGGGAGGAGGGAGAGGTTTGGGAGAGATGTTGAGGTCAAGACTAGGTGACTGGAGATTTACTTGGTGTCCCATTGACTGCAAGGCACCAGGGAACTAGAGGACTCAATGCTACCTCCTGGGCTTCTAACCTGCAGAGTTGCTGCAGATCCATGCATCCCAGGAAAAGGAGCAGAAAGAGAATCTGGGGCAGGCTCTGAAGCAGCTGGAGAACCTGCTGGAACAAGCCCTGGAGCGAATCCCCAAGCTGCAGGGGATTGTGGGGGACTGGTGAGAGGGGATTGTGGAGGACTGGTGATGGGGGGTAGGGCTGAGCTGGGTGGAACATGCCAACTCAGGGCTGGGGGAAAAGACGGGGAGGGCAAGGAGGAGGAGACTGGTGACAAGCAGGCCATGATGTGGGGAAGCCAGTGAGGGTCTGAAGGCTCAGACCTTCCTCTGACACCATTCTCTTCCCCAGGTGGGATCAGCCAGGCCAAGTCACCCTCTCGGGGGAGCTCTGCCAAGGCCTTTCCCTGCCCCAGTGGCGGTTACGCTGGGCCCAGGCCCAAGGCATCCTGCAGCAGCTGTGCAGATGAAGAGGACACAAACAGGAGTCAAGAGCCTCATGTTTGTTCACCCCAACATCTCACCTTCCTCAGTATTAAAGAAAGCATCACCTGGGTGTGTCGCCCATTGTCTCCACCCACACCTGCCCTTCCCCTCATAGGCTGTTCTGCTGCATCCCACCAAAGCCAAGAGAATGGGGTGCTCTAGACCCCACCCCAGGTCCCACTGAAACTCTTCAACTTCAGCAAAGCATAACTGAGCACCTGCTCTAAACACTAAAAGTCCCTGCTTTCAGGAAATTGACATTCTAGGATAAGGAAGCTGACCACTGACAAGATAAGCCAAATATCTAGTATGTTGGAAGATAATGGCCATGGAGAAAAATAAAACAGGCTGTAGGAGGTGAAATTTTAAAGAGAGGGCTACACAGCAAAGGTCACCCTCAGTAAATGTGAGAGGCATGCAAAGGCCCTGAGTCCAAATGTGCTAGCGTGACAGCCAAAGAGAAAGTGCAGTTTAGGGTGGGGTAGGGGGATTTAAGAGATGAAATTGCCTTCTAGTTTTTATATAGTTTATTTTTTTACATTGAAGTCTCTGAGCCATTTGGAATTTATGCAAATGGATCCATTTTTGTCTTACTTTATATATATTCCAATAGTACTTATTAAAATAGGCCCTGGCCCGTGTAGTCAGTGGTTAGAGTGTTGGCCCGTGCACTGAAGGACTGTGGGTTTGATTCTCCAGACAAGGGTACATACCTGGGTTGCAGGGGGGTTTTTACTGGGGGGGGGAGGGTAATTTAGCCTGGGCTATATTTTTTCATGTAGAGTTGCTTCCATCAGCTCTAAAGCATCAGGCCCCTGGGATGTGAGCACCTTGGACCCAACATCAAGCCCTGAGTCAGGAATTACAACAACTTGAGGAGTCCAGGGCAGAAAGGGAGGGCTTGAGGTCATGCTTCTGGCCTCACAGCTGAATGGCACTAAGGAAGTCCTGATTATCTGAGTCCTGGAGAAAGTAGAGTAAGGTGGGAGGTCTGGGGGACGGGGGGAAGGAATGGGTGAGAGGATCTGGGTCCCAAGGGCCAGTTAGGTACACTCAGCTCCTTGCCCTTGTGCATGAGGTAGAGATGGAAGTGGAAAATGCTGCCATAAGTTGCATGCCTCAGGGACCAGCCATAACAGACCTGGGCATAGAGCAATGACGACAAACCTTTTGAGCTCGGCGTGTCAGCATTTTGAAAAACCCTAACTTAACTCTGGTGCCGTGTCACATACAGAAATTTTTTGATATTTGCAACCATAGTAAAACAAAGACATTTTTGATATTTATTTTATATATTTAAATGCCATTTAACAAAGAAAAATCAACCAAAAAAATGAGTTCATGTGTCACCTCTGACGTGTGTCATAGGTTCGCCATCACTGGCATAGAGTCTAGTCTGAAAGTGGGGGGCAGCAGAGGTCAGTGAGATGAACTAGCCCCCAGGGACCAGCACTTGGTCGACACTGTGGACCCCTCCAGAGGACACGATCCAGGGATCCCATTCTCCAACCAATAGGGCATCCAGCTTGCCCTTCCCAACCACCATATCGAAGGAACCATTGGGAAAGCCCACTGCCCGCACATCCGAGGTCTGCCAGCACAGCTTGGGCACATGGGCATCACGAGCCAGCATGGCAGCCACCACTACTAATGAGTAGTCCACACTGGTCCCATCAGGGTAGCTCCCAAGGTATATATAGCTTGTAACTCAGGACACTGTTCCTGCAGCTTAACATGAGGATATGGTCCTCGGGCCATGGCTCTAGGAGGGCACGGAAAGAATCCCCAAACCACTTGTAGGGGGCAGAGTCGGCTGTGTCCTGGTAGCGCTGGCCCAAGTACTGGACCTCTCAGTACCCGCAGTTCTGGTAACCCTGGGGGGGTCACATGGGGGCATGTGCTGGAGACAACCAATCAACATGTTTCTCATCTCCCCACTCCTCCCTTCAGGTTTTCCACTCAAAATCAATGGAAAAAATATCCTCTGGTGAGGATTAACCAGAAAAAATTCAGCACGGATCAACAAAGAAAGAGAAGGAAGCCTTCTAGAGTTAGAAATGTATTACAATGAACCCTTGAACAATGCTGGGATTAGTGGTGCCAACCCCACATATAACTTACCTTGGATTCCCCAAAAACTAATAGCCTGCTCTTGACTAGAAGCCTTAGAGTCAATTAGTATTTTGTATGTTTTATGTATTATATACTACTAGAGGCCCCGTGCACAAAAATTTTTGCACTCGGGGGTCCCTCAGCCCAGCCTGTGCCCTCTCGCAGTCTGGGACCCCTCCGGGGATGTCCACCTGCTGGCTTAGGCCTGCTCCCCGGGGGATTGTGCCTAAGCTGGCAGTGATACATCCCTTGGGGGATGTCCACTTGCCAGCGGGCCAAAGCTGCATTTAAACATCCACAGAGCTGCTGAGGAGGCAGGAGAGGCTCCCACCATCGCCAATGTGATGCCTTCAGCCTGGCTTGTGGCTGAGCAGAGCTCCCCCTGTGGGAGTGCACTGACTACCAGGGGGCAGCTCCGGCATTGAGCATCTGCCCCCTGGTGGTCAGTGTGTGTCATAGTGACCAGTCATTCCCAGTCTTTCTGCTGTTAGGGTCAATTTGCACATTACCGCCCTAACAGGTTTGGCTCAGTGGATAGAGCATCGGCCTGCGGACTGAAGGGTCCCAGGTTCGATTCTCGTCAAGGGCATGTACTCTGGTTGCGTACACATCCCCAGTAGGGGGTGTGCAGGAGGCAGCTGATCGAAGTTTCGCTCTCATCGATGTTTCTAACTCTCTATCCCTCTCCCTTCCTCTCTGTAAAAAATCAATAAAATATATTTGGGGAAAAAAATTGCATGTGCACATTACCCTTTTATTATATAGGATAGAAGCCTGGTGCACGGGTGGGAGCCAGCTGGTTTGCCCTGAAGGGTGTCCCAGATCAGGGTGGGCAGGGGACCCCCAGCTCCCTACGATCGCCCACGCCGCCCCTGCTCACGATTGCTGGCTCTGCCCATGCTCACGCCTAATACCTCTGGCCAAGGCATTAGGCCTGGGCAAGAGACCCCCAGCTCCCCACCATCGTCAACTCGGCCCCTGCTCCCTGCAATTGACCGCTCCGCCCTAATGCCTCTCGCCCAGGCATTAGGCCTGGGCAGGGGACCCACAGCTCTCCAAGGGACCTCCTGCTCCACCCCTTCCCAGGCCTAATGCCTGTGGCCAAGGCATTAGGACTAGGCAGGGGACCCCAAGCTCCCACCATCAGCGACTGTGCCCCTGCTCCCCATGATCGCTGGCACTGCTCCTGCCCAGGCCTAATGCCTCTGGCCAAGGCATTAGGCCCGGGCAGGGGACCCCCGCAGCTGCAGCCTCCCAAGGTCATGGGCTCCACCCCTGCCCGGGCCTTACGCCTCTGGCCAAGGTGTTGGGCCCGGGCAGCGGGGACCCCCAGCTGCAGCTGCCCCTGCCCCGGCCTAACACCTCCTCTGGCCGAGGCGTTAGGCCTGGGCAGGGGACCCCCCCAGTTGCAGCCACCTGCGATCGTGGGCTCCACCCCTGCCTGGGCCTTACTCTGGCTGAGGATGAGGCCCGGGCAGTGGGGACCCCCAGCTGCAGCCGCCCCTGCCCAGCCTAACGCCTCTGGCCGAGGCATTAGACCCAGGCAGGGGACCCCCCCAGCTGCAGCCGCCCCAATGGTGAGCTCCGCCCCTTCCCGGGCCTAACGCCTTTGGCCGAGGCGTTAGGCCCAGGCAGCAGGGAGCCCAAGCTGCAGCCGCACCCCTATCGTGGGCTCCGCCCCTGCCCGGGCCTTATGCCTCTGGCTGAGGCGTGAGGCCCAGGCAGTGGGGACACCCAGCTGCAGCCGCCCCTGCCCAGCCTAACGCCTCTGGCCAAGGCATTAGGCCCGGGCAGGGGACCCTCGCTGCAGCTGCCCCTGCCCCCGCCTAACACCTCCTCTAGCTGAGGTGTTAGGCCCAGGCAGGGGAACCCCCAGCTGCAGCAGCCCCCGATGGTGAGCTCCGCCCCTTCCCGGGCCTAACGCCTTTGGCCGAGGCGTTAGGCCCGGGCAGCAGGGAGCCCAAGGCCCAAGCTGCAGCCGCACCCCTATGGTGGGCTCCGCCTCTGGCCAAGGCGACCGGGCAGGGGACCCCCCAAGCTGCAGCCGCCCCCCCGATCGTGGGCTCCGCCCCTGCCCGGGCCTTACGCCTCAGCCAGAGGCGTGAGGCCCGGGCAGTGGAGACACCCAGCTGCAGCCGCCCCCCCCATGGGCTCCGCCCCTGCCTGTGCCTAATGTCTCTGGCTGAGGCTAGGGCAGCGGGGACCGCCAGCTGCAGCCGCCCCCCCACCCAGCTGCAACCGCTCCCTGATCATGGGCTCCGTGGGCTCCGGGCAGTGGCTGCAGCCACCCCGCGATCCTGGGCTCCACCCCTGCCCAGCTCCCATTGCTGGCTCCACCCCTACTTCCTGCTATCACTGGCCAGTGCGGCAAAGGCCAGGATTCTCCGATCATGGCTGGGGGGCAGGGCAAAGGCGGCCCCCAGGCTCTTAGCTCCCCCCTGGGAGTGCCAGGGGGCTTCTTCTGTGCTTTCCATTTTGCCTCCCTGCATTGTGCCTACATATGCAAATTAACCGCCATCTTTGTTGACAGTTAACCGCCATCTTGGCTGGTGATTAATTTGCATATCTCGCTAATTAGCCAATGGGAAGGGTAGCGGTCGTACGCTAATTACCATGTTTCTCTTTTATTAGTGTAGATATTCTAACAGAGTATGCCAGAAAAAAGAAAATGGTAAGGAAAATACATTTATTGAAACAAATCCCCACAGTTCAAACCTGTATTGTATAAGGATCAGTTGTATATGATGAGAGTGGTAGGGTTACATAGGTGTATAAATTTGTCAGAACTCATCAAGCTGTACATTTTTAGGTCTCTGCATTTCACTGTGAATTGAATTTATAAAGTAAAATTACCCACCTAAACTTTATAAAGTAAAACTTTAGGTGACTTGTTATGCCACCTTTTCATACACTAAATGTCCATGAGTGATTGGGCTGTATCTGGGTTCTCTCCAAGCCCATTGTCTGACGTGTACACCATTCTATGGTGTTTATTTATACAAGCCTTGTAAATACCTTTTAGTATCTGGAATGGCTAGTTGTCATCATCTTATTTTTCAAGGTTTTCCTGTCTCTTGCTAATTTTTTCTCCCAATAAAATGAACTTTAGACCCAACTTGCTTGGCTCCAGGAGAAATACAAACACAAATGGGAGGTTTATTGGGGTTGCAGGAAGTTTATAAATTAGGCAGATTTGACATCTTTGTGAACTTGAACCTGGCTTCCCACCTCCCTTCTCACAATTCCTCTCTTGGCCTCCAGAGTACCCTCACTCTCAATTCTATCTCTGGCTACTCTTCCCCAATCTTTATACATTTGCTTTCCTATGTGCCCCCTCCTCCCTTTATCTCAGCTCCCAAACCCCACCTTCCTACTGATCCTGGGATCCTTCCCCACTCTCTGCTTAATTTTTCACCACATCTTATCTTCTAACTAACTGTTTTACTTTAGCTTTCATTGGGCAAACTTTCTGAAATGATTCCAAATCCAGATGCAGTAAAGGAAAATATTGACCAAAACAAATTTTTGCATGGCAAAATAAAAAATGACCGAAGTAAAAGAAATGACAAACTAGGAACAAATTTTGCAATTTATGCCCTAGAGGGGTGTATGTGCACACATGAATGTAATATTAAAGCTGGAAAGAAAAAATCCAATCCACGGGAAAATGGGCAAAATATATGAATATACTATTTCAGAAAATATGCTCAAACTCAATCATAAAAGCAAATTGAAGCCACATTTTGATACATTTCCGATCTATCAGACTGGAAAAAGGCAAACCAAAATTTTGGCATTTCACTCTGTTCACAAGACTATGGGAAAACAGCACTCCAATACATCCGCGGATATACAACATGGAACATCACCTATGAGGAAATCTGCAGCAAAACTACATATGCATTTATCCTTTTGCCCAAACAATCCCACTGTTAGGAACCTATCCTGGGTGAAATACAAGTTGTAGGACCTTGTACAAAACAACTAGACAGTATTCTTCAGAAGGTCAATGGGATAGGGTGGGGACTGGTTCAGCCTATCCCCATTGACAGCCAAATGCAATGTGGGATCTTGATTGAATCATGCATTTTTAAAAACGTTGTGAGCCCTAGCTGGTTTGGCTCAGTGGATAGAGCGTCAGCCTGTGGACTGAAGGGTCCTGGGTTCGAATATGTCAAGAGCATGTACCTCAGTTGTAGGCTCGATCCCTGGCACCAGGGCCTCGTGCCGGGAGGCAACCAATTGATGTTTCTCTGTCTCTTCCCCTCCCTTCCACTGTCTCTAAAAATAATGGAAAAAGAAGATTCAGGTGAAGATTTAAAAAACAACAACAAACCTTTTGAAGTACATTTTTGGGACAACTGGAGAAATTTGTATATTGGAGAATACTGTATCTTGGTTAAATTCATTTGGTGGGCCCTGGCCAGGTAGCTCAGTTGGTTGGAGCATCGTTCCATACACCAAAAGGCTGTGGGTTCATTTCCCTGATCAGAGCACTTGGCTAGGTTGCGGGTTCCATCCCCAGTTGGGACATGTATGGGAGACAACCAGTTGATGTTTCTCTCTCATGCCCTAGTTTCTCTTTTTCAATAAGAACATATCCTCGCCGAGACTGGTTTGGCTCAGTGGATAGAGCGTCGGCCTGCGGACTCAAGGGTCCCGGGTTCGATTCCGGTCAGGGGCGTGTACATTGGTTGCGGGCACATCCCCAGTGGGAGATGTGCAGGAGGCAGCTGGTCGATGTTTCTCTCTCATCGATGTTTCCGACTCTCTGTCCCTCTCCCTTCCTCTCTGTAGAAAATCAATAAAATATATATATTTAAAAAAAAAAAAAAAAAAAAAGAACATATCCTCGGGTGAGGATTTTTTTTTTAAATTCTTTGGTGGGCTAATAGTATTGTGGTTTTATGGGAGAATGTTCTTATAGGGTATGTGTTGAAGTATTAAGGGTAATATCTGCAACTTTATTTTTTAAAATATATTTTATTGATTTTTTACAGAGAGGAAGGGAGAGGGATAGAGAGTTAGAAACATCAATGAGAGAGAAACATCAATCAGCCGCCTCCTGCACACCCCCCACTGGGGATGTTCCCACAACCAAGGTACATGCCCTTGACCAGAATCGAACCCGGGACCCTTCAGTCCGCAGGCCGACGCTCTATCCACTGAGCCAAACCGGTGGGCAGCAACTTTATTTTTAAAAAATATTTTTATTGCCGAAACCGGTTTGGCTCAGTGGATAGAGCGTTGGCCTGCGGACTGAAAGGTCCCAGGTTCGATTCCAGTCAAGGGCATGTACCTTGGTTTCAGGCACATCCCCAGTGGGAGGTGTGCAGGAGGCGGCTGATCGATGTTTTTCTCTCATCGATGTTTCTAACTATCTTTCTCCCTTCCTCTCTGTAAAAAATTAATAAAATATATTTAAAAATATTTTTATTGATTTCAGGAGGAAGGGAGAGGGAGAGAGAAATATCAATGATGAGAATCATTGATTGGCTGCCTCCTGCACGCCCCCCACTGGGGATGGAGCCCGAAATCCAGGCTTTTGCCCTTGACCAGAATTGAACCTGGAACCCTTCAGTCCTCAGGCTGACACTCTATCCACTAAGAAAAACCAGTCATGGCTGCAACTTGCTTTTAAATAATTCACACCAGGAGACAATAAGGTAGAAAGGAGAAGTATGGAAGCCAGACATCTCTAAATATACCCTGTTTCATACTTTTTCCTTTTGAATTTTTATGAGTTTATTTGAACCAAAACAATTGCCGGGGAGCAAGACCTCAAATGCTCCTGTTTTATACTTTTCACTGTGGAAACGTAATTTTTTAAAATGAGAAAAAGAAATCCCTAAAAATTCAAAACAAACTTAAATAAATGACCCTAATTATGTATCAAGTTGGTGGCACAATTGTTTCCAATAAGAAGTATTTCAGGTGATGTTAAAACAGCAGTTTTAGATGATGTTTCCAGTGATATATAGATTCTAACAGAAAAAGAGCAGCAATGAAATTTTAAACTGAGTTCAATAGCTTTTATTGTTTGTTATAATATTGGTATTTTTACTTTGAAAAAAATACATGACGTAAAATTTTGAGACCCTACATTATCTTACTTTGAAATTACATTGCCCTGGCTGGGTAGCAAAGTTTGTTAGAGCATCATCCAGATAGACTAAGGTTACAGGTTCAATGCCCAGTCAGGGCACATACAAGAAGTAACCAGTGAATACATAAATAAGTGGAACAACAAACTGAGTTCTCTCTCTCCCTTCCTCTCTCTAAAATCAATAAATAAACTTTATAAATAAATTATATATTAAGACTAAAGCAGACAGTTTTGCTGTTACTGGAAACTGTGATTTTTAATGTAAATAAAAAGAGATGCATATGTAAAATCAAAGAAGTGAATACCCCATGATCTTGCATTTGCATTGGAAATATCAGAATGAACATTCATGTGTCTTTCTAAAATATATATATATTTCCCTAAGTCCACAGAAATGTCTAGTAACTGAGCAACCCTAGTGCCCAAATTATGGTCTCTTAATACCAGTACTATTTCTGACTAAAAGGAACCTGAAGTCAAGGGGGAAACAGCTGATCCCAAGTTTGGAGCAGGACATGTATAAAATGAGTACGGAGCTTCTTGTGCCAGAAAGCAAGGAAGACCTCCAAGACTACTGGAATTGAGTCAAAAGAATTCAGGAGGCAATCCGACAGGGCTGCCACTTGCCAAAGATATTGAGCAACAATAAGGATGACTGCAATGATTTGAAGTACATAAAGTATTTTTGAAAATTTAAGTTTATATTGATAGTTATACACACATACCTCATTGGTCATCTTTGAAAGGTGTTAGGAACCAACTCATTTTTTTTTCTCATAAAATAGGGAAAGAATCAAGCATATTCTCTATCCTTTATGTGAACAAGTAACTAAATTCCTGATGAGTAGGAAATAATTTGAAATTAATAATTGCAAAAAGTGATAAAATTCAAAACTATTATTTTCATTACATTAATGAAGAAATAGATGCAGGTAATGATGGTCAAGGGCTGCTAAAACTATTAGTGGGAAGGCTGACTGGACTTCATAAAACAGATGAGACAGAATGACACTGCTGATTAACCTTGGCATCACAAAGAGGACAACCAGATGTGCTAATGGGATACACTGCAACAGCATTACCTATGAAGTATTCTTCCACCCAATTAAACCTAAATCAACTCAAGCTTCGAGCTGTTACTACAATATGTAAGAAAAGGAGGAGGGGGCAGTGAGGAACAAGTACAACAATGTACTGTAATTACGCCTGAAGGAGATGGAGACGGAGATGGCCCTGTTAAATCCAAAAGGTGGCATATCCTGTAGGACAACTGATCCAGTTTCTTCAACAAGTAGAAGGCCAAAAGTGGGCAGGGGAGAGAAAGGAGGAAGGAGGAAGGAAGAAAAAAAGCAGGGAGGAAGGAAATGTATAGCTTTAAAAAGACAAGATTTTAAAAGCTGGAATAATTAGAACAACAAAATAAAGTGTTATTGTATTACAATCCAAAGTATAACAGGTTCATGAGTCCATATTGATATTACTTAAAAATTAAAGGGCAGATAGTAGGCAAATCCCATGTGCAGAAGAATTCCAAATAACTTATGCTTATTCCACTCTCGAGATGGAGCTGAACTCCCACCATGAAGCGTGAACTGGGAGTGAATCATGAGTTCCTTTCAAAGAGCATGGAAAAGGAGTTCGGGTTTTTGTTTTAAGTAACTTTATAGTGGAGAAACCTGACAAACGCTACATTAGCCAGGAGATCAAAGCTAACATGTAGTGTGGTCAGTCATGGTGACAGTGTTCATCCTTGATATGATATGATGAGAATTGCACTTTACTTCTGTGGTCTTTTCTAACAAACAAAAAAACATAAACCCAGTCTAATGATAAGAAAAAAATCAGAAAAATCGCAAATGAGGAAGATTCTACAAAAATACCTGACCATTACTCCTCAAAACTACTGAAGTCATGAAAAACAAAGTATGAGAAATTCTCAAGCAGAGAAGCTGAAGGAAACATAACTAAATATAAGCTGGTATCCTGGTTGGAATGCTCAAAAAGAAAAGAGATTAGGTAAACACTAAGGAAATCTGAATAAAATATGAACTCTAGTTAATACCAATGTTTTTAAAAGGTTTCCTATTCTTATCTCTAGCACAGAAACAAGAGCCAGAATTTTAACAAAACATTCATTTGTGCTGACTCAGACTGAAACTTCAAGAAACCAAGGTAGCCAATAAATTGTTCTGAAAAAAAGAAAGACCAAGTGCGGTATATGGGTCTTATTTTACAGTACTATTGTATGAAGACATTCTGAGGCAGAGAACATTGAACACAGTCCGGTGTTAGATGATACTTAGAAATTAATTTTCTTGGGTTTGAAAATGTTTAATAGTCCTTATCAGAGAAACATCATGAAGCATGAATTGACAAATGGCTGGAATTTAATATATTTCAGCAAAAAAAAAAAAAAAATAGAAGTATAGATGAAACAAGAAGGGTAGAATGTTAGTAATTGTGGAGGTATATTATTCCTCTATTGTTGCATACTGTTTAAAACAATCATAATAAAGCATTTTAGGACTACCAAAACCGGAGCGGTCAGCTATGTCTCAAGAAAGGACACAGACCAAACCTACACACGTGACCTTCTGAGTTGACGCTCTTGACTGTTGTACTGGCCTTTACGTAACGCAGAGCATTTCGTCCATTTTCAGCCAGTAAAAGCCTCCAGCTGTCAGCTCCCACAGCATGTCCCTAGTGTTCCCTTGTCTGTCTGCCCCAGACTGGGAGCCCACGGCGCCCAGCGCCTCCAGCCTCACCCAGCGACCCGCACCTAAGTGTGTTTTAAACTTCCGGAACGGCCTCCGCGTTTCCCGAGCTCTCAGAGGTTCCGCTTCCACGCTAGGGGCGGACCAACTGACGTCAGGGCGCTCTCATTTGGCCTCTGGGAAGACCCCGCCGCCTCTAAACTGCACACTCACAGACTCCGGTCCTTCCATTGGTCCGATTTCCCAGCATTATGATTGGCCTATATTCTTCCTTGGGTGGGACCTCCGGGTATGGCCAGATTCTCATTGGCCTTCGCTTAAACTCAGGCGTCTGACATCGCGCACCAGCGCCCGTCGCTTTCGCTCATAGGTCATCCGCGGGCGCCCACGGGGACCAACCCAGAGAGTAGACAGCGGCACCGGCGGAAGCCAGGCGGTGGTAGCGGCGAGAGCGAAGGCAGCAGCGATGGCTGGGGCGGGGCCGCTCCCGGGACTCCCGGGTGCAGGAGGACCCGTGGTCCCGGGCCCTGGCGCCAGCATTCCGGGCAAGAGCGGCGAAGAACGCCTGAAGGAGATGGAGGCGGAGATGGCCCTGTAAGGCCCGCGACAGGACGGGATAAAAAACGTCCCAGAGCTGGGGCCGCCGAACCCTGGAGCCTCCAGGCCGCAATAGGGCCGACATATGGCTTTATCATGGGGAAATGGGACCTTGGGATTGTGGGGGCGGGAGTAAGGCGAGGTTGGTAGGGATGAAGGCGCCGTCTCCATATAGCCAAAGTCCCAGAATTGGTGCAAGAGCCTGAGCTTTGGTGTCCTGTTCCCCCAGGTTTGAGCAGGAAGTCCTGGGGGCTCCGGTAACCGGAATCCCAGCTGCCATGCCCGCAGTGCCTACGGTCCCCACAGTAGATGCGATGCAGGTCCCAACAGCTCCTGTGATCCGCCCGATTATCGCGACCAACACATACCAGCAGGTACGTCTGAACTAAAGCATCGTAAGTCAGAGAGCACCATGCCTGGAACACAGTGTGTGTGTACAGAGCACTAATGACATGTTCGTTTGTTGATTGATTTGCCTGACAAATATTTTATGTGCCAGGCACTGAGGACACAGTAATGATTAAGGCAAACAATATTTCTGCCCTTTGAGAGCTTATATTCTAGAGCATGTTGTTTAGAACTTTATGCAATGATGGGAATGTCTGTATCTATTTAAAATGTATATTTGAATCAAGTAGTGTCTGAATCCCATTAGTCATATTCAAGTGCTCAATGCTAGTTATGTATGACTAGTGGAGAGAGAAACTAAACAGAAAACAATTAAATGAAACTTGTTCATTCTGTCAACAAATAATTATTGGGTGCCTTATATGCACCAGGCACTATTCTAGGAATTAGGCATATATAGCAGAAAACAAAACATAGAACAATAATCACCACCTTTTCGGAGTTTAAATTTTACTTGGGAGAGACAGGTCAAGTAAAGTCAGACAGACAGGTTTATCAGCGCAGTCAGGGAAGGCCTTTCTGAGGAGGTGACGTTTAGGCAAAGATATAAAGGACACAATGGAGGGAACCATGCAGATATCTGAGCCATGAAGCGGGTGTGTACCTGACATGTTCAAGGAACAGCAGGGAGAAGAGTGTGGCTGGAGCCGAGTGAGCAATGGAGAGTGGGAGGAGATGAGGACAGAGACACCAGATCTGTCAGGGCTTTGTGGGTCACCATAAAGACCTTGGTTTTCGCTCTGAAGTGGGAAACCACTGAAGGATTTTGAGCAGAGGGGTGATATGGTCCAACCTAAAGGTTAATGGGGTAGCTCTGGCTATGTGTGGAGAACAGAGTGTAGGGGGGCAGGGCAAAATCAAGGAGACTGAGGAAGAGGCTCTTACAATGATCAAGGCAAGAGACAGTGGTGGCATGGGATGGGGAGAACAGGCTGGACATAATTTCAGATAGTGCTGAGTGCTATGGGGCAGATGAAGTATCATGATAGTGAGAGAAGTTGCTGCTAAGCATGGGCTAAGGATAGCTTTAGCTAGTGTGATCCCTAAAGGTTGACGGATAGCCCGCCCCACACACGGTGCAAAGAATGGGAACTCTTGGCCTCCCAAGGTGAGCCAGCCAGGGCAGTTTGGGAGCACTGAGTCAGGCCCCTTACCCCAACCTCCTTCCCAACAGGTCCAACAGACTCTGGAGGCCCGGGCAGCCGCTGCAGCCACAGTGGTTTCTCCCATGGTGGGTGGCCCTCCTTTTGTGGGTCCAGGTAAGTAAGGAGCAGTGGGGTGAGGGAGCCAGGGGATTAGGTAGGGTGGTAAGAAGGGATGCCCAGAATTTTCTTCCCACCATTCTTGTCTCTTCTCTCCCAACAGTTGGCTTTGGCCCTGGTGATCGGAGTCACCTGGAAAGTCCAGAGGCTCGAGAAGCGATGTTTTTGCGACGAGCAGGTAGGTCTGGGGCCAGGAAACCCACATTTAACCAAGCAGTCTAATATAAACTACTTCAGCCTCTTGCTTGATTCATTGTTCTAACTTACCCTGTTCATTTCATCCCCACCCTGACGTTGTCATCTTCCTAAAGCACAAACCTGATTATGTATTTCAAGTTATTTTGCCTTAATAAGGCTTAACTTGGTCATTGTAAACCAACCTCCTATTGTCATTCCTAATCCCTACCCTTTACTCTGTTTCTTCATAGCATTTAACACCTTATAACAAGCTGTATAACTTATTAGTTTTTGCTTTCTCTAAAATATAAGCTCCGTGAGGGGCAGAAGTCTTGGTGTTTGCCACATAGTAAGCATTACCTACTATTAGTTGTTGATGAGATGAACAAACCATCAACAAGCACCAGGCTGTGCACCTGCCAGTCAAGACCCTACATCACCTGGCCCCTTGCAGAGAGAGAGATCCCCACATCCTTAAACTTTGCTGGAATGTGCCAGCAATTCTCATGTTGAAGTTCTCTCTCCTGCCCACTGTCACCCAACTATAACCTTCTAAAACCTATAAACTAAACCAAAATCAAACTAACCAAAGTCAACAACATCTATCCTCTCCACAGACCATTCATTTTGTTGCAGATGTGAATTTTATATACATAGGCAAGTTTTGTGATATTATTTCCTTATGAAAAGGATATGGTACAATCTCTATTAGATCAAACATGTTAAATCCTATTGCACTTTTTAAAGAATCTGGTGTCTGAGAAAACATCTCTTACTCTTTAGTATGGTTTTGATCAAAATGCAAATCAGATCTAGTCACCCTGCCCAGCTTCCAATCCTGCTGTGACTCCTTGGTGCTCTCAGGAGGACATGCATGGCTCAGCCAATAAGGCTATGCTTGGATGCCTACTGACCTCTTAACCATTTTCTTATGATGTTCTCTAACTCTGACTTCCTCGATTATAATTATACTAAACTGAAAGGGGGGAAAGGTTTTGTCTATAAATGTTCTCCTTTGCCAGTACTTTTTCCATTTGTCTTTTGTGTAATTCTTCATTATCTTTTGGGTTTCAGCTCCCAGGTCCCATTCTTTAGGAAACCTTCTCTAGTCCCCCTAGATAGGTCAGAAGGCTCCGCTGGGCTTCCCCCTCCTAGCCCCAGTCACTATGCCTGTATTTTTCCCCACCCCAGCCCCAATCACTCTGGGCTCTCACCCTCTGGTAATGGGTTAATTCCCTCCTACTCTGGACCAGGAGTTCCCTAAGAGCCTTGGTCTTTTGGTGTGTCCCTGACATTGCCCTTAAAGAGAAGGAGGAGGCACAGAGGAGATCCTCAATGGTAAATTTCTGCTGAATGAACAAATGAAAAGACCCCTGCATCTCCCCACACTCTTCTCCAGGATTTTTTGGATGGTGAGAGTACCCACACACCCACACACACACCTTGCCGCAAGTGCCCTGGTCCCCCATGACACACACCCCCATCTCTCTCTCCCGCAGCTGTGGCCCCCCAGAGGGCCCCTATCCTGCGTCCGGCCTTCGTCCCCCATGTGCTTCAGAGAGCAGGTGAGGGGCAAGGGTCATCATCCCTGCCACATAACCCCCCCAAGCCCTCTAACTGTCCCACTAACACCCTGACAGATTCTGCTCTTTCTTCTGCAGCAGGTGGTCCTCGCCCTATGGCCCTGCGGCCCCCTCACCAGGCCCTTGTGGGCCCCCCTCTGCCTGGGCCCCCTGGACCACCTATGATGCTACCACCAATGGCTCGGGCCCCCGGCCCCCCCCTGGGCTCCATGGCTGCTCTGAGGCCTCCCCTGGTGAGTGTGCACAGGTCGCTGATGGCCAGAAGTGCAGTGGGTGGGGAGATCCTTGATCCTGGCTTGATGGACTGTGCCTAAGTCTGCCTTTTCCCTGGCTTTTCATGTCTCTGCCTTCTCATTCTCTCGGACTGTCCTTGTAATTTTGTGGTCAAATCTCTGTTTTTCTTTGAGAAAACAGTAGAGAGAAACATATGCTGTGGTATATTTCTATATCTCAATTTTTCCTCTGATTGGCCTTCTCTGTTTTTCTGTCTTGGTGTCTTTCTTTGTCCTTGTGTCTGTTCATATGTGTGTATCTCTGACTGTGTTTCTCTGTCCCTGTGTCTGTCTCTGACTAAACTCCTTTCTCTGTCTCCATATTTCTTGCCTGCTCTCTGACCCCCGGGCCCTTGCTTTGTTATACAGGATTAGAATGGGAGTGAAGTCTGAGCCTTGAGCTGACCCTCTCATTCACTTCCCTTGCCCACAGGAAGAGCCAGCAACACCCCGAGAGCTGGGCCTAGGCCTGGGATTGGGCCTTAAAGAGAAGGAGGAGGCAGTGGTGGCAGCAGCAGCCGGGCTGGAGGATGCTAGTGCAGCAGTAGCTGTGGGAGCAGGAGGCACCCCAACTGGCCCTGCCGTCATTGGACCCAGCCTACCACTGGCCCTGGCCATGCCTTTGCCTGAGCCTGAGCCCCTACCCCTTCCTCTGGAAGTTGTGCGAGGCCTGCTGCCTCCACTACGCATTCCTGAGCTCCTGTCCTTGCGTCCGCGACCCCGGCCCCCAAGGCCTGAGCCACCCCCTGGCCTCATGGCTCTTGAGGTAAGTAAGAAGCACCACAGTGGGGGATAGAAAGGACTGGGAGGGCAGACAGGAGCCATGGGCTTCCACACACACAAACACATGTAGTCCTCTATTGATGGAAGTAGGAGGGACTAGAAAGACATGGGGAGAGGGTGGCAGAAACACCCACACCCAGAACCATATCCTTTAACTGTGGAGGTAGAAGAGCAAAGGAAGGTGGGAGTGGGGCAAAGGGAGAGGGGCGGCGGGAGGGGGGGGGGCAGATGGGTCCAAAAGACTCCAACACCAAGCCTTTGCTCCCCTTTCTTCTGCAGGTCCCAGAGCCACTGGGTGAGGACAAGAAGAAAGGAAAGCCAGAGAAATTAAAACGCTGCATTCGCACAGCAGCTGGGAGCAGCTGGGAAGACCCCAGCCTGCTGGAGTGGGATGCAGGTAAGTGGGCCAAAGTCCAGGGTCAGGCATTGCTGAGCCAAAGTCAGGCCAAGCTCTCTTCCTTGAGGCAGAAAGAGGGAAGATGAACCAGGTAACTTCACAACTGCCTCCTCTCTGTAGGGCAGGCATGGTTGTTAGCACACCTCATGGAGGACTAGGCTGCGGTTCTGAGGGGCAGGCCCTCATCCAGCCACTGAACAGAACTTGATGGAGGTGACTGGCACTGAGGACCTTCTGGCCTCTGTTTTATTCATGAGGGGCCTGGCTTGAAAACATTCCTTTTTCTCCCAACTTCTTATGAAAAATGTTAAACACTGAATTGCACAGTGAAGAGCAACATATATGCCATCTAGATTCAGCAACTATTTTGCTATATTTATTTTATCTCTCTGTGTGTATATGTGCTTTTTGGGTTTTTGCTCAATCATTTGAAGCAAGTTATAGATTAAGTTATCACTTCACTCCTGAATTCCTCAGTATTCATCTCCTAAGAAAAGTGACATTCTCTTTCATGTCATAATACCATTAACACATCTAAAAAAATTAACAAAAATTCTATGGTATCTCATGTTCCATTTATATTCAAATTAACTCAGTTCTCCCCCAAACTATCTGTTATAGCCATTTTCCCCCAAATCAGGATACATACAGTTTTATGCCTCTAGATTTTTTTTTATATTTTTATTGATTTCAGAGAGGAAGGGAAAGGGAGAGAGAGAAACATCACTGATGAGAATCACTGATCAGCTGCCTCATGCATGCCCCCTACTAGGGATCAAGACCACAACCTGGGCATGTGCGCTTGACTGGAATCAAACCTGGGACCCTTCAGTCTGCAGGCTGACGCTCTATCCACTGATAATCTAGGGCTCTAGATTATCTTTTAATGAGAATGGTTTCCCTCTCACTGCCTTGTCTTATGTATAATAGTTATATGAAGTGTCCAGACCAGTTGTCTTGTAGTAGGTCTCACCCTCTGAGTTTGTCAGATTATTTTCTCCTGGGTTGGCCTAGCCTAGTCTTCGGCACACTCATTCATCAATAGAGCCAAATATCAACAGTACAACGATTGAAATTTCTTTTGAGAGCCAAATTTTTTAAACTTAAACTATATAGGTAGGTACATTGTTATTGACTTAATTAGGGTACTCCTAAGGCTTAGGAAGAGCCACACTCAAGGGGCCAAAGAGCCGCAGGTGGCTCGTGAGCCGCAGTTTGCCGACCACGGGCCTAGCATGTCCTTAATTACCACAGAAACAATGGGGCAGCCCCAGTTGTAGGTGAAGAAAGGTACCTACCTCCCATCCCAGCCCTTGACTTCTACATGTTCTTCTTGGGTAGTTTACCACCCCAGGCCATGGTCATGGCAGCATGGCCCAGATGTGGCCAGTACAGGATGTAGACCTGTGGTTCCCAACCTTTTTTTGGCCCTGCCCCACCTAAGCATCTCTAAAATCCTGATGCCCCCCCAACCCCGTGACACATAATTTTTATTATTCAAAAAGTGAACTCCGGGCTGGCGGCAGACAGAGGCGCAGGCGGTGGAAAAAAAAAAAAAGTGAACTCCTATTCACGTGGAGAAAGCCTAAAAGGCCATTAAGTTGGTCTATACAGGCTTCCAAAGAACACGGCATTCATGGAAGAGAAAAATAAAGAAAGGACAGTTGAAGTACTGAGAAAGAAATCACTAAGAAATTGTTAAAATATAATAATATGAAGTGATATGAAAAAATAGAAAGTTTTAAAACATATAATAGAGAACTAAAATGCATAAATATGTCCCCATATATGTTTATATATGTATATGAGGCCCCCTAGAACCATAAGAAATGCAAAAGGTTCAGATAGTAACTCATTCTTGAATTGCCCCCCTATGGGGCGTGTGCCCCACTTTGGGAACCACTGATGTAGATCTTAGATTTGTGACATTGGCCAAGTGACTTAGCCCTTCCAGTCTCATTTTCTCATCAACAAGGGGATAATAATAGTATGTACTTCATGGGGAAGAGATTCTTTGGGCGTAAGCATGATCAGTTGAGGCTCAGCCCAGAGCATATATCTGGAAATGGCAACTGATGTCAGCCTTGGAGAAGGATCAGGCAATGTGTTCAGGTTTCAGGGTCTCAAGTGGGAATTAAGAGTGGGCTTTGCAGAGAAAGCAGAGCTGAGGAAAGATGAAGTCTGTGGTACTAGGGGGCCATTATGGGAGCCAGCAGTGTCAGGGACCCAGGGAATGTCCATGGGGAGGTATCCAGGAGACCAAGGGCTCAGAGAAGAAGCCAGGGCTGGGACAGAGTTAGGGGCTTCATCATGGGAATGGGTAAGATGTCCCTAGGGTGGGGAAGGGTAGTACAATTAATTAAAAGAACTATGGAGCCAGATGCCTGAGTTCTTGTCCCAGTTCTACCATTTCCTGCTTGAGCCACTTGGCCTCTCTGTGCCTCAGTGTAAAAGGGTTGTTGGGAGTTCCGGATGTGTTAACCTCATGAGTGCTTAGCGGACAGCCTAGTACGGGTAAATACTGTACAGGTGTTGGCTGTTATTACTAAGGGGGCCACTGCTGAGGGATACAAAGGGAGGATGGCTGGGGGGGCCAGGTGCCTCCAAAGAAGGTGAGGCTCTTTAAATAAGGCAGACACTTGACCAGGCATCTACATCCTCTGACCTCTCTTCTCTCAACCCCAGATGATTTCCGGATCTTCTGTGGGGATCTGGGCAATGAGGTGAATGATGACATCTTGGCACGTGCCTTCAGCCGCTTCCCATCCTTCCTTAAGGCTAAAGTGATCCGTGACAAGCGCACAGGCAAGACCAAGGGCTATGGCTTCGTTAGCTTTAAGGACCCCAGCGACTATGTACGAGCCATGCGTGAGATGAATGGTGAGTGAGGCTTCCCCTAGGGACAGTGGGTGTGATGGCATCTGGCCTAAACCTGACCTTGAAATCTCCATTCTCACAGGGAAGTATGTGGGCTCTCGCCCCATCAAGCTGCGCAAGAGCATGTGGAAGGACCGGAACCTGGATGTGGTGCGCAAGAAGCAGAAAGAGAAGAAGAAGTTGGGCCTGAGATAGGGTCTGTGGCTGGGCACCCGCTCCCACTTGGCCGGGCGCTGGCTCCTCTCCATAGTTATCTTTGGAAAGCCCCCAACTATTCACCCACCCACCCTCCCCAAAACGAGTGTCAATAAATTTTTGTTCATTTCCATCGCTGGCTTGGCTTGAAAGCACTCTTTGGGGTGCAAGGTTTAGCACATCCTCCACCTGGGAATAGTGGGGAGCTTTGAGAATTAACCCAGACAGAAATGCAGATGGGCATTTTTCAGTCCCTCCTGAGTTCCCATCTGGAGACCTCTTAAGTGCACGCTGAGTGCAACCCATTCTACAGAAGAGGAAGCTGGGGCTGTGGCAGGGCTGAAGCCAAGCTGAGGCTCAGACCCATGCTCTTCTGACTCCAGCCTGTGTTCTCAGCACCAAGGTAGAGGTTCTGGGCCCTGCCCTTCTGGAGCTCATAGCCTTCTAGGCTTTCAGCAAAACTTACCTAGGGCCCCACAATGCGAGAGATACATTGGTGATAAGCAGTCCCAGGTCATTTCCTCAGAGCTCCTGGTCCAGTGTCAGATAGTGACGGCTCAGATGGGTCAGGGTTGGGATGGGGAAGCTTGGTGCAACCTGGGAATCCAGGAGGGCTTCCCCTTAGGAACTGGTCACTTCTGAGACTCTCATTCTCTTCTGTCATTCTCTCCCAGTCTGCACTTCTCACCTGGATCTCCAAGACTGTTTCCCAATTTTTTCATTCTGTAAACACTCTCTCTAGTCTCCTTGAGTGTTTCTCTGTCTTTCTCTGTGAGTGCCCCTGTTTGTCCCTTGCTGTGCCTCTGTATCTCTCTGAATCAGTTATCTCTCTATCTGTGGGTCTCCTCCCATCTCTTCCCAGCTCCAAGCTTGTCTCTGCCTGTCTGAAGAAGTGTCCATGCAGGACCTTGAATACCAACCAGACTAAAAGCTTAGATTTTACCACAAAGGCAGCAGTTGAGACAGTTCAAGCAGGGAACTGGCATCACAGATCTGCACTTTAGAAAGTCCTGAGACTACTGTGGGCTGGAGGTCTAGAAAGGGCTGGGGCAGGGATGAAGCAGAGGTGGGAGATGGCATGGTTCCAGCATGAGGAAGGGATGAGGGTCTCCCAGGAGCATAGTGGTCAGAACCCTGGATTGGTAGCAGGTAAGAGGGAAGTGGGAAACAATGCCAGTCTCAGGGAAGTTAGCCACCCAGGAGAGGTGTCAAATTCCCTCTGTTTGTCTTTCGCCTTTACTGCCCCCTCTCTGATGTCACATTTTCCAGTCTGGTCAGAGGGTGAGGGCCTCCTTCCCCAGCAGGAAGTGCCCTTCAGTCCCCTGCCACCTGGGCTGGACCACCCAGCCTGGGGACCCTCAAACCCCACCCCACCCCCATATCATTAGCCCTCCCTACTCCTGCCCTGCCTCTGCTGACTAACCACAGGGGCAAAGGAGGAGATAAGGAAGGAGAATAATGCCAGAAAATAGGGTTTTAAAGTGTGCATTTAAATCTTCCTGAGAACAGAGAGAGAGATTGATTGTGAGTTGAGAGACAGATGGACAGAAATGGAAGGGTGGGGAAGGAAGCAGAAAAATGAAGAAATATGAGTATTGTGAGGCAGTACAATGGGACTGGAGATGGGTAGAAGAGAGAGAGAGGCTCAAAAACAAAGACCTGGGGAGGGTTGCTGAATCATTTGAAGCAAGTTATAGACATCATAATACTTCATCCCTAAATATCTCAGTGTTCATTTCATTATAGAGACATCATTCATATCATGATACCACTGTCACATCTAAGAAAATTAGTAATTCTATATGTCATATTCAGTTTATACTCAAATTTCCCATTTGTCCCAAACTATTACAGCATGGAAGGGCATGGACTGGAGATGAAGAAAGTCTCCCTCAATTTCCTCTTTTCATAAAATAGAGATCAGACTTGTATCTACCTCATAAGAAAATTAAATGAAGGCCCATGGCACTGTTGGTGGCATGCAATGAGCCCTCAATAAAATGTTAGCTATCAGTATTACTGTTATTTTTTGTTAATCCTCCGCACCCAAGGATATTTTTTCGATTGAATTCTATTTTTTTTTTTTTTTTTTTTTAGAGTGGAAGGGAGGGAGGAAGAGACACGTTGATTGGTTGCCTCCCGCAAGCGCCCCAACCAGGGCAGGGGATGGAACCTGCAACCCAGGTATGTGCCCTTAATCGGGAATTAAACCTGCAGCCCAACTAGGGAGGGCTATTTCTGTGGTTATTGTTTATTTTTTTAATGCTATTGTTATGATCGATGCTGCTCCAGAGCAGCCCCGGAATGTCCTCAAAGCCCTGGAAGGGGAGAACTCAAAGCCTGGTCAGGCCTCCCCTCCATCCCATCCCCCTCAGTCCCCCTGTGGATTGTGACGTAGGCAGACCAAGGGTCTGGCCGGAAATCCCCCTTCCTGTTGCAGATAAGCCTGGACCAGCCCAGCTGTACCCAAACCCTCCTCCCCACCTCCACCACCCATTTCGCAGAATGAGGTCCCCAAGATGGAGAACCTGTCCTCCAAGCCCCCTGTCCCACTCCCATCACCCCCCTGCATCCCCCATTGCCCAGCCTGCTGTTCCCCAAGCTTCTGTCCAAGTCCTAGCCATCCCTGCAGCAGGACAGCCCCAGCTACAGGAGGCAGGCGGCCATCCTGAGGGGGGAAGGCGAGAGGAGTGTAGCTCAGCCCCGCCCAGCCCCCTGCAACTCGACCTAGCTTCAACCCCCAGCTCTGACGTCTTGGAAAATTCCCCCCTGTCAGGCCCCCAGGGGAGGGGATGCATGGTATGAAATGGGGCTGAGACCCCCAGGTGGGGACAGAGGAACCCACCAGAGGTGAGCCATTATGAACTGGGGACTGGAGGTCTGGACTACTGGGTCTGAGGAAAAAGGGCTGAGGTCCCTCCTGGTCTGAGCAAAAAGGACACTGGAGGCCAAGATTCCAGGGTCCTGGGGAAGAAGGGAGCAGAGGGCTGAACTACTGTGTCAGAGAGACGCAAGGGCTGGGGCCCAGACTGCAGGGTCCCTAGTGTCCTCAGCTCACCCTGTGCCTTTCCTCGCCCCTGCCCAGAACATTCACAACAAGCATCCATGGACTTGTGGAAGTGGGATGAAGCATCACCACAGGAAGTGCCCCTGGGAAACACACTGTCAAGACTGGGTAGGTTTGTGGGGCTGAACAGTGTGGGGGGGGGGGGGTGCCCAGATGGGGGCCTCCGCTGACCCTGACCAGCCCGAATCTGATTGCCTGCAGAAGGAGCTGAGCTCGGCTTCTGTTTCCCTGAAGTGGCGCTCCAAGGGGACACACTGACAGAAGAGACATGCTGGAAAGGTGTTGTGAGCTGGGCCCCCTGGGTGCTGGGGAACGTTAGGTCTGAGGGAGGAAGGGGGCGTGCCTGGACTCCTGGGGTTTAGTGGGGAGAGGGCTTCGGGCTTGAACTCCTGAGGCTGAAAGAGGAGGGGGCTGGGTCCTGAGTCCTAGGTCTGCATGAGTAGGGGCGGGGGGTAATAGGGACTCCCAGTCGCCGACAAATAAAGACTACTGGGTGAGTGGTTGCGGGGGTGCTCTAGGCATTGCTCACACCCTTCCCTAAACTCAGCTACATCTTTACCCCTCGTAGGACTCCCACATTGGGACCAGAGCTCCGCGTCACCACACCCAGAAACTCCATGGGGGGCGGGTGAGTGTGTGCGGAGAGGCAGGGAAGGAGTCTGGGGTCTTCCACCATGGCTGAAGTTTAGCTTCCCTGACTTTTGCGGGGAGAATGGAGATAGGACTGGGGACGCTTGTGTCCTCCACGTGGCCTGGCCCAGATCCGGGAGCCAGGGGACTCCTGAGGGGGCCAGGGGGCGGGACAGCTGGCCTCCCCTCACTGCAGTCCGTTCCTCCTCGCAGAGCACGCCTCTCAGGCTCCTTCGTGGTCAGGAGACTGGATACAACGGGGATGCACCGGGTGGGACGCTTGGAGCCGAGTCCCGCCGGCGCTGGGCCCCGCCCCCTCCGCTGAGTCTCCGGGGGTCGCGGGCCACCACACTACCATCTCCGCGGGCGGGACCCACTCGTGGACGCGCGCCCCAACCACAGCGAGCTCCCCCGGCCGGGACTGTCGCTTTGGCTCCAACGGCGCCGCATACTGGAGCCAGGGCCTCCGCGCGGAGGGGCGCGCCGACTCCATTCCCTGGGGCGGGCCTGGGGGCTCTGACTGTCCCACCTCCTGGGACTCGGGGCTGCATACGGCTTGCCCCACCTCTTCCAAGGAGCACCAGAGTTCCGATCTCACCGCTTCCTCCGAACCGAAGCAGCAGTTGGACCGCGCAAGTTTGGCTCGTTACCCCAAAACTAACCACCGAGGTGAGAGGTCCGGAGACTTGGTCTGCAGGGAGCGAAGCTGGAGTCTAGGGAGGCGGGCCTGGACGCCGAAGGGGGTGGGACCCGGAAACTGGCGGAGAGGGCGGGACTTAGGTGCCTAAGCCCGCACTCCGGAGTCCAAGGTAGTCAGTCTTCTAGGGAGCAAGGGACGATGACCTGAGCTCCTGAATCAGGCGACAGGGAAGACAGGAGGGTCTGGATGCCGAGGTCTCAGAGCGGGCAGCCAAACTCCCAAATCTCCGAGATGGGGCCTGAGGCTGACTCTTGGATCCCTTATATGGAGGGATTTGGACTCGCTGGTCCCCAAGGAGGAGGGGATCCGGACTCCTAGGTCCCGATTGGGGAAGCCTGGACCCTTGGATCTTCGAGGTGAAGGACCCCAGACTCCTGGGTCATCGAAATGACCTGGACCAGGGCCAGAAAACCTGAGTATTCACCTGCCGCCCCCCGCAGGTCCCATTCAGCTCTGGCAGTTCCTCCTGGAGCTGCTCCAAGACGAGGCGCGTAGCAGCTGCATCCGCTGGACAGGCAACAGCCTCGAGTTCCAACTGTGCGACCCCAAAGAGGTGGGGCAGCCACCAGCCCCGTCCAGTCCGGCCCTAGTCTCTTCTAGTTTAACTCAGCACCACCATTCATTTTGCCTCGCCCTTGGTCCGCCCAGCATGCCCTCACCTCAACCGCACTCTGCCCTACCTAACCTGTGTCCGGACTTTACGGAACCCTGCCCATCTATTGCTAAGCCCTCCCGCTCCCACCTTCTCTGACTAAGCCCGGCCTTCGCCCTAGGTGGCGCGACTGTGGGGTGAGCGCAAGAGAAAACCCGGCATGAATTACGAGAAGCTGAGCCGAGGCCTGCGTTACTACTACCGCCGGGACATCGTGCGAAAGAGCGGTGGGCGCAAGTACACGTACCGCTTTGGGGGCCGCGTGCCCGGCCTAGCTTATCCAGACAACGCTGGGGTTAGGGTCCGACAGGGAGCAGCAACCCAATAAAAATATCCGGTCAAACTTCCTTGGTGTGCTGTCTGCATCCTTCTTAATGATACTGACTAGGCCCCTAGACCCGCTGGGGAGCCTGTGTGCACCCTCACCCACCAAACCCCTCCCACACGTGACCAAAATAGACCCAGACCTAGAGGACTTACTGTGTGCTCAATGTGTGATGAGGCATGCAAAGGATTCTAACTCAGTACCCCCACAGGCTCTACTGTGTGCCTGCCCTGTGCTGGAACTTGTAAAGAAATCAGACCCAATCACTAACTTGTGATTTTTCCTACTCTGTCCCCCTTGAAAAGAGGACTGGGGCTACAAAAAGGGCTTACTGTGTGCTCTCACAATGTTAGGGACTGGCAAGGAATTAGACCTAGTGCTTACCACCACCTCCCGCCTCCCCCTCTCCCCCAAGCCACCTACTCTTTCCCCACCCAAGCTGGGGAACATAGAACTCAGACCTAGACTCCAAGAAGAGCCTGCCCATTCTGGGAACCACTGAGCCCCTAAAGAGAGCTTTCTGAGTGGTCCTGTGGAGAATGCTGGTGATACAACAGTGACTAAGGCAACTCTGGACCCTGCCCTTAAGGGAGACAGACTCATCACCAGACAGGGACAGCCCAGAGTGGTCAGAGCTTGGATAGGAAAACTCCAGGGTATGGAGGGATCCAAAAGGAGGAACCTTACCTTGCCTGGGGAAGAGGAGGTCAGGAAAGGCTTCCAGGAGGGAAAAAACAGCTGATTTTAGAAGTCAGGCAAAGAATGTTCCAGGCAGAAGAAGCAGCATGGACAGAGGCCTGGAGGTAGGAGATCTCATAGCACTGTTCAATGAACTGAAATCACTGTGGTTGGAGAGAGGACCCTGGGTCAGTTCACAAAGAATCTGTGGGGCCATGCTAAGGCGCCTGGATTTTGTCCTGAGGTCACAGGGGAACCATAGAGAGGTTAATCATGGAAAGGATTTGGGCTTTAGGAAGATTTTGTTGAAGGGAGTGAATAAAGGCATATAAACAGGTAGTTCCACAAAGAATTACAATGTTGATGAACACAGAATATAAGAAGCCCCTGACCCAGTAAGGCCTGGGCACTGCACCCAACACAGTATATGGGAGGGTTTGGAGGCCAGACCAAGAGGAGGATGAAAGCAGTTCTTTCCCACAGCTCCTTTGTCCAGTCCCCATTAGGCGCTTTATTCACACAAGAAATTCACTCTTTCAACAAATATTTATAGTGTACCTCCTATGTGCCAGGTGATATTTCAGGTGCTGGAGATACAATGGTGAATAAGACAAAAATTGCTCCTTTACGATCTTCTATTACATTGAGGAAAACAAAAGAAGGTAAACACAATAAAAGGATGTCATGTCTGAGAGGATAAGTGCTATGGAGAAATAAAGTAGAGAAGGGAGATAGAGGCTGACAAGATGGCAGTTTCAAATGTTTAGTCCAGTGATGGCGAACCTTTTGAGCTTGGCGTGTCAGCATTTTGAAAAACCCTAACTTAACTCTGGTGCCGTGTCACATATAGAAAGTTTTTGATATTTGCAACCATAGTAAAACAAAGACTTAAATTTTTGATATTTATTTTATATATTTAAATGCCATTTAACAAAGAAAAATCAACCAAAAAAATGAGTTCGAGTGTCACCTCTGACACGCGTGTCAGAGGTTCACCATCACTGCTCTAGGGAGAGTCTACCTAGAACCAGGTCACATTTTGATTCCGGGTCAGGGCACATGCCCAGGTTTAGGTCTCAATCCCCAGTGGAGGGCGTGCAGGAAGCAGCCTCTCTATGATTCTCTCTCACCATTGATGTTTCTACCTCTCTTTCCCTCTCCCTTCCTCTCTGATATTAATAAAAATATTTTTTAAAATAATTCTTATCTTTTTTTTTCATTATGCGTGCATGAGAACTCTCCCTTCAGGATTTTCCAACTCCATTTTGAATAAGGTTTTTTCAGTTTTTACAGAGATGAGGGTAAAAAGGGGGGCCCAACTGTGTAGGTCATTTGTAAGGACTTTTGCTTTAGACTAAAACTCAGACCAGACACCAGGGTAGGGTTCTAAGTTAAGGAAGGGGAATGATCTGACAGGTGTTAGCAGGGTCCCTCTGGCTGAGTGGACTTGACTGTGGAGGGCAGTAGGGAAGCCAGGGAGTGGGCTACTGTAATAGTCCAGGCTGGAGGTGCTGGTGACTTGAACCAGATGGCAGAAGATTCTGAGTATATTTTTAAAGGCAGAGCCAACAGGATTTCTAGATAGATCAGCTATAAGGCGTGAGAGAAAGATAGAGGAGTCAAGGGCAACTGTCCAGAAGAATAGAGTTGCCAATTTCCCAGATGGACCGATTTCTGCCAGATCCTTCACAGAACCCAGTTTTAATTCTTACCCCCTTCTCTCCGTGATGCAGGACTGATTTCTGAGTCCTCAGCCACCCAAATCTTTCTGGGGTTTGGAAGTGGAGTCCTGGCATTCCTCTTAACATGACAAATGACCCTGCGAGAAAGGCTGGTTCTTTTTCAATACCCCAACAATTGACCTCAAATAATCATAAAGAGGGTATGGGTTGTCTTTTGTTCAAGGATGCATCCCCAACCCTTACAAAAGTACCTGGCATTCAACAAATAAAACTTGCACGAAAAGGGTACTTCCGCTTGGGTCTTTTCCCAGGCCCACTCTCGAGCCAGCACCAGGACCCAGACAGAATTTCTTTCTCCAGGTAAAGCCAAGGAAGTGATGAGAACCTGTCACTAGCCGGTGCAAGTTCATGATTGGGCCTGGAGTGTTGATGAACAGCTATCAGCCCAATAGAAGACTGGGGCTCTCATGAATGGGCGTAGTCTTACTTGGCCTCAGGGACCGCCTTTCCGAGGGCGCTCTAGCCGGGGGAAAGACTCACCTATCCCGTCGGCTTCCGGCCCGTTTTAATTCCGCTTCCGGTCAGACGGAGGAGTCTCTTAGCTGAGGTCACATTGAGCTGCGAGCGGCTTCAGGGGCGTCTTTAGGTGAGTGCCGAGGGTTCGGGTGCCCGGCATCTCACCCTGGGGGACTGAGGAACCGGATCCTAGCTTCCCCGAGAACGAGGTGAGGTTTCCGGACGGCGGCGTTCGGCCTCCTGCGGGGGCCTGGGGTTCTGTTGGGTTAGTAGTCATAGCTAACGTTTAGTTCTCCCTTAATGCCGGGCAACATTCCAAGTGACTTATATTAATTCATTTAGTCCTCCCCCTTCTCCCCAGCCTGTAATTGTCCCTTTTGACAGCGAGGCAACGGAGGCTCAGAGGTCTTAAGCTGCTTAGCCAGCGACCATGATTTGGACTCAGTGGTTTGGACGGCGGTGCCCTTAATCCCCGGGCCACAGGCGTGGGTCCCCGCAGTTTGCCAGGGCCGCAGCCTAGCGCCCTGGTGTCTGGCCCCTCCTCTCCCCTTGGGCGTTGGAGGGGTCACAGTGTCATCCGGACCCACCCTCACCCAAATAGCGGGTCAAGATCTCGTCCCATTTTACTGTTCCGACCCATCTGTGTCCCAGCCGCTGGTGTTCTACACCGGCCTCCTTCCCCAGGCTGCTCTGGCGTCCAGATCCCTACACTGCCTTGGATCGCTTCAGTTTAATACCGGCTTGCTCACCTCGGCTAAACCCACGACTCCTCGAAATCTCTGGAATAGAGGCAGTTTCTCTCAGGCTCCCCGGTGAAAGCTGTGTGTTGCCTCATAAGAGACATTGTACCAGAGGTTTTTTAACCCTGTGTCTACAGAGTCTATAGAATTCAAGGGGTTCTAGTACTCCAGTGAGGGGAAATTACGTCTGCATTTTTACTAACCTCTAATTGAAATATAGCATTTGCTTCTGTTAGGCATGGAGGCAGCAACCTCAGGAATGTTAGCAATCAAATGGTTGCAGATAGCACAAAATATTTTTACTCATGATTACTTCAAAACTGTAGTGGTTAATAAAACCTCAGCTACATATAGTAGTTATCGTTGTGAGCCCATGCAATTTTTTTAAAAAATTTTTTTTATTGATTTCAGAGAGGAAGGAAGAGGGAGAGATAGAAACATCCTGATGAAAGAGAATCATTGATCGGCTGCCTCCTGCACGCCCCCTACTGGGGATGGAGCAGGCAACCCAGGCATGTGCCCTTGACCTGAATCGAACCTGGGACCCTTTAGTCCACAGGCCGGTGCTCTATCCACTGAGCCAAACCAGTCAGGGCTGTGCAATTTTTTAATGCACTTAAACATGTGCTAAGAAAAGGATCACTAGACCCCTCTGAAGAGTTCGTGGCACCAAAGACATTAAGAATCTCTTCATTGTACATTATGTTAATGATTGAGTGCAGTTCCACTATTTTATACTGTGTGACCTTGAGAAGTCATTTAGACACTTGTCTGAGAAACGGTGACAGTAATAGTTCTTACCTTTTATTAGACTGGCTGCAGCGGTAAAGCTGTAAGAGTGTAGGACAGCACCTGGCCGGTAGTAAACGCTCAATGCCTGTTAGCTAGTGTTATTTTGTGACAGATGAGGCCTAATTTTACCAAGGAGTTGCCCCTCCCTCCAAACCTTGCTGTGACTTACACATTTAGACGTATGGATTTGCTCTGTCCTTCACATCTGTGTGTGTACGTTGACAGGGAGGGGGTAGTGTAGTGATGGCGAACCTTTTGAGCTCGGCGTGTCAGCATTTTGAAAAACCCTAACTTAACTCTGGTGCCGTGTTACATATAGAAGTTTTTTGATATTTGCAACCATAGTAAAACAAAGACTTATATTTTTGATATTTATTTTATATATTTAAATGCCATTTAACAAAGAAAAATCAACCAAAAAAATGAGTTCGTGTGTCACCTCTGACACACGTGTCATAGGTTCGCCATCACTGAGGTAGTGGCTTATTCACACCCAGCCCATCTTCTGTATCTGGGTCCCCATTGGGCCTGGGTGGGCTGACAGGTTCAGGCCCTATACAACCCCTGCTAACACCAATTCTCTTTGCCTCTAGGAATCAGCAACATGGCAGAAGACATCAAGACCAAAATCAAGAACTACCGGACTGCTCCTTTTGACAGCCGCTTCCCCAACCAGAACCAGACCAGGAACTGTTGGCAGAACTACCTGGGTAAGCAGGTCATGGTGGTGGGGGAATGCAGCTCTTCCCCTGTTTCCATACCTGAAGTTGCTCACCTCTTGCCTCCTTGGGGACCCACGAATCTCAAGCCTTTTTTATTTATGGACATCCTACCTCACAGGACCTAGGCCCCTTATCAACTATGTTCAAGGTCTGGGCCAGTGCCACAAACTTTGGTTCCTACAATGACTTTTTTTAAAGATTTATTTGGGGCCATGGCTTGGGTAGCTCAGTTGGTTAGAGCATCTTCCTGATATGCCAAGGTTGTGGGTTCGATCCTTGGTCAGGCACATACAAGAAGCAACAAATGAATGCATAAACAAGTGGAACAACAAATTGATGTTTCTCTCTCTCTCCCTCTCTGTCTCTCAAATCAATTTTAAAAATAAGATGTGAGTGTGTGTGTGTATGTGTGTTATGGAACATACATATGGGAAGTACAGAAAACATAATGTACAGGTAAATGAATAATTCTAAAGTGAACCCCTGTGTAACTATAACCTGGATAAAAAAAGTAGATGTTGCCTGAACTCTGAACTCTCCTGCCTACTGCACATCCTGTATTGAGCACAACACCCTATTCTCCCCAGTAGAGATGTAACCCCACTGACTTAAGGCAACCACATTTTGGTTTTCTCATCACGTTTAGGTTTGCCTTTGTGACCTTTATAAATATTGTATGTATTCTTTTGTGTTGAATTTTTTTTAAGTCAACAGTTTTGAAGTTTCAGCTGTGCTATGACATGTAGTTTGCTCATTTTCATTGCTGTAAAGTTTTCCACACTTTATTCATGGTCACTTGTGTGGTTTCCAGGTTGGGACTCTTAGGAGTAATGCTGCTATATACATTCTTGTAGGTGTAATCTGATGTCCATGTGAATGCTTTTCTCTCTAAGGAATGTGCCCAGAAGTGGAATACCTGGATTGATTTTTTTAAAATTAATTGCTTACATTTACTTATTTTTTCATTGATTAGAGAGAGAGAAATATCAATTCATTGTTCCACTTATTTATGCATTCATTGGTTGATTCTTTTTTTTTTTTAATTTATTTCCAAGGATGCTTTATTTTTTTATTTTTATTTTTTTATATATTTTATTGATTTTTTACAGAGAGGAAGGGAGAGAGATAGAGAGTTAGACACATCGATGAGAGAGAAACATCGACCAGCTGCCTCCTGCATATCTCCTACTGGGGATGTGCCCGCAACCCAGGTACATGCCCTTGACCGGAATCGAACCTGGGACCTTTCATTCTGCAGGCCGACGCTCTATCCACTGAGCCAAACCGGTTTCGGCAATTTGGTTGATTCTTGTATGTGCCCTGACCAGGGATCGAACCTGCAATCTGGTGTATCTGGACACTGTTCTAACCAACTCAGTTACCTGGCCAAGGCTAATTAATTGCTTACTTTCAAAAAAAGTGTATTTTTATTGATTTTTAAAGAGAGAGGAAAGGAGAGAGATAGAGAGATAGAAACATTGATGAGAGAGAATCGTTGATTGGCTGCATCCTGCACGCCCCCCACTGGGGATCGAGCCCACAACCCGGGCATGTGCCCTTGGCCAGAATCGAACCTGGGACTCTTTAGTCCGCAGGCTGACACTCTATCCACTGAGCCAAACTGGCTAGGGTTTAATTGCTTACTTTTAAAAACCAGATTATCCCATGCCTGTCTTCCTCTCTCAGACTAGCATTTTAGCATCAAGACTATCTTCCCCTTCCTTTGCCCTGGTTCTGGATTTCCATTATCCCTGCACATGCCCTTCATATTGCCCCATCAGTCCTGACCCCAGAGTTTTGTATTTAGCAAATAACTTATTTATTTATTTATTTATTTATTTATTGTTGATCCTCACCCAAGGATATTTTCCCATTGATTTTTAGAGAGAATGGAAGGGAAGGGAAAAGACAGAGAGTGAGAAACATTGATTGGTTGCCTCCCATACGTGCCCCAACCAGGAACAGGGATAGAACCTGCAATCGAGCTACATGCCCTTGACTGGAATCGAACCCGGGACCCTTCAGTCCATGGGCCAGTGCTCTTACCCACTGAGTGAAATCTCCTAGGGCCTGACCCCAGAGATTTCCAGTTAAACAGCAGTTCTCCAGAGGTTGCAAAGTCAACTTAGTGAGTTATATCTAACCCTTTTCAGTGCACTTGTAAGGGTATACATTCTTTGTAAAATTGTGTGTGTGTGTGTGTGTGTGTGTGTGTATCTGGTAAAAGGGTATTTCTATGAGTTTTGTTAAAAAATGTGTTCCAGTCCTGGCTGGTTTGGCTCAGTGGATAGAGCATTGGCCTGCGGACTGAAGGGTCCCAGGTTCAATTTCAATCAAGGGCATATGCCCAGGTTGAGGGCTCCATCCCCAGTAGGGGACGTGCAGGAGGCAGCAGATCAATGATTCTCTCTCATCATTGATGTTTCTATCTCTCTCTCCCTCTCCTTCCCTCTCTGAAATCAACAAAAGTTTTTTTTTTAAAAAAGTGTCCTAGTCCTTTGGGCTGAACCTGAACCCCTTTTTTCACAGACTTCCACCGCTGTGAGAAGGCAATGACTGCTAAAGGGGGCGATGTCTCTGTGTGTGAATGGTACCGGCGTGTGTACAAGTCCCTGTGCCCCATATCCTGGGTAAGTGATTCCTGCTGGGGCCCTTGGGATACAGGGGTGGGGTCTTAGGAGAGGGAAGTTTGGTGACTTGGTGGGAGGTCAGCTGCAAGAGGCAGAGGGAAGACAGGGCATTGCACTGTCCGTGGGACTTGACCTTTTCTTCCTAGAATTGCCTTCCTTTTCTTCTTTCACTGATACACTCAATAAGTCAGGGCTCTCAGTCAAGGTGACCAGAGCTGTCTTCTTGCTAAATCCATCTTGCTCACGCACTCTGTAGATACATACTCACTGCTGGGTTCCTGTCCCTGTGGAGCTCACCATTTTGTGCAATCCTGTCCTTTTTTATCATGAGCATTTTCAAATATACATAAAAGTAGGATAATTCAGTGACCACCAAATATACCCATTACCCAAATTAAATAATGTCAAAACTTCCCCACATTTCCTTCATCTATCCCTCTTCTTTTTCTTCTTTCTTTTGTCGCTGAAGTATTTTGAAGTGAATCCCAGCATATCATTTCACCCCTCCTACTTTAATGTGTATCTCTAAAAAATATGGACACTAAGGCAGTCAGTCCTTTTAGCCCTGATAACTTAAATTCTTTATTTTAATTAATTTGTTTTTATGATTTTAGAGTGATGGAGAGAGAGAAACATCAATTGGCTGCCTCCTGCATGCCCCCTACAAGAGATTGAGCCTGCAACCCAGTCATGTGCCCTGACCGGAATGGAACTGGCAAACTTTTGGTTCATGGGTCTGAGCTCAACCAACTGAGCCACACTGGACAGGGCTAATTTTATTGATTATTTGAGGGTGGGGGAGAAAGATGGGAGTGGGGGGATCAGTTTGTTGTTCCACTTATTTATGCATTCATTGGTTGCTTGTTGTGTGTGCCCTGTCTGGAGATTGAACAACATTAGCACTTGATGGCCTCTTTATGCTTTAAAATTGTGCTAATTGTCCATTTTGCCAACAACAAAAGCAAAAACAAAAATATTTACAGCACGCCCTGGCCAGTTTGGCTCAGTGGATAGAGCGTCGGCCTTTCAACGGAAGGGCCCCGGGTTTGATTCCAGTCAAGGGCATATGACTGGGTTGTGGGCTCCATCCCCAGTAGGGGGCGTGCAGGAGGCAGCCAGTCAGTGATTCTCTCTCATCATTGATGTTTCTATCTCTGTCCCTCTCCCTTCCTCTCTGAAATCATTAAAAATAAAAACATTTTAAAAAGCAAAATATATATATATTCACAGCAAAATTTCCTGAGATGTTAACAAGCAGTGATGTTTAGGGGTAAAGTGACTCACATTCTCTCCTTTGTTTATGGCCTGAGAGATGCTTCTTTTCATGCTGATACATCAGCATGAAAGGGTTGTCAGAACTGAAGTTTTTGTTCAACATTATATCTGTGAACAACTTGGTTGAGAACCGAATTGTTTGACTACATCTGTGATTAACACTAGTATCCTACTCTTTATTCCACTTGGCATATTTTTGCACTTGACTATGTCTTGGAGATCTATTTGTGCTGGAGCATAGATCAGCCTTACTTTAAATTAAGAAGTCCACCCATCTGGTTTCCCCATAGAGGAAGGGAGTAACAATGGGAATAACACTGGCTTTCTTTCCACAGGTTTCAGCCTGGGATGACCGCCGGGCAGAAGGCACGTTTCCTGGGAAGATCTGAACTGGGCATCCTCCATCCTTTTCCCAGGGTCGTGAAGAGGGGCCTGGGTACATCCCACCCTAGAATCCTGAATCATGGCTTAACTAATAATAAATACTTGTTGGAAAAATGTAAGACTGTGTGTGTGTAAAAGAGCTGGATTACTGGGCAAGAACCTAGGTTGGAAATAGTACCTGGACAAGTAAGAGGGGCTTCAGAGTGAGTATTTTTTAATTTTGTTTTGTTTTTAATTTTGTTCTTTCAAAATTTGTCCACCTTCTCTGTGCCAGACAATAGAATGAATGAAATAGCCTTAAGCACCTGTATATGCTGAAGTTTATGTGTATGTTCCCTTAATTGTCAGATAATTTTTAAAACTTTTCTTAGGTGATGAAAATCTACACTAATAAAAGAGAAACATGCAAATTGGTGTCACTCTGCTACCCCCACCAGCCAATCAGAGCGACTATGCAAATTAACCCAACAAAGATGGCGGTTAATTTGCATACACAGGCATAAAGCAAAGACTAAAGACACGAGGCTTGGCTTCTCCCTTGTGGCTGGACCAAAGGCCTGGGTCCCGGGTGCCGGAGGAAAACCGGTGCCAGCAGCCCGGGGAAGGAAGGCCTATTGCGTGAATCTTCATGCAACAGGCTTCTATTAGTATAATAAAAACACATATGTGCCTGGCTGGTGTGGCTCAATGGTTGAGTATTGATCTATGAACCAGGAGGACATGGTTCAATTCCCAGTCAGAGCACATGCCTGGGTGTGCAGGAGGCAGCTGATGAATGATTCTCTTTCATCATTGATGTTTCTATCTCCCTCTCCCTTTCTGAAATAAAAAACATATTATTAAAAAAATAAAAGAAAAGAAACGGTGAAAATTTCAAATGAAACATGACATCCAGTGGAAAGTCAAGATGTAGGACTTCCCTCACCCCAATCACCTAATTCTGCCCAGAGGCTGCCACCAATAGCAGTTTCCCATGCTTTCCTCTAGAGATAGCCCATACATCTAGGAGTGTTTATAAATACATTTGTAAGTGTTGCTATTATTAATCATTTTTATTGTTATTGTTAACAAGGAGCTTATAATCTAAGCATGCTCTAGGAGAGCAGCTTTCCACTCTCTGATGGCAGCCCACAGGAACGTACATTCCCAATACACGCATGCACAGCACATAACCATGCACATAACGGAAACAAGCTTTCATGGAACAGTGCTTGCCCTTTCTACGGAAACGTGTCCTGATGTTTTTCATTGTTTCACACCCATGAAGTTGATTTGTGACACACCACTGTGGGGAGCTCTGGAGAACATCGTTCTGTCTCCACCCACTCCCACTTCAACCCCCCTCTCCAGCTTTGACAGGTTCATGTAGCTGAAGCATCCTTACTGAGTTCCCTGATTTCTTCTCTAGAGACGTGGGAGGTAGGAAGCTGCATATGAAGTTCATGTCTTCAGCCCCAGGTGTTACTTCACCAGATGTGAGACCTCCTTCCCTTTTACAGAGTTGCTGCTTTAACGAAGATTTGAACAAAGCAGGATTGTCACCAGGCCCGTATTGACAGGAGATCTTAGTCTTTAGATGAAACTTGTTTCTCAACTTGTTCCTTTCTTCTCCCATTCCTTGGCTTTCTGGAGGACGGTGCCTTTGCCTGTGACCGTGACAGAAAGTGGTCTGTTCTTTTTCTTTTTTTGTATTGAGAGGGAGAGGGAGAGGGAGAAGGGGAAACATCAATCACCTGCCTCCTGCACACCCCCTATTAGGGATCAAGCACACAACCCACCCCAGGTATGTGCCCTCACTAGGAATTAAACCAGCAACCGTATGGTGCACAGGACAATGCTCAACTAACCAACTGAGCTAAAGAGGTCTGTTCTTCAGTGCTGTTGCAGAGTTGACGGATACAGTGTGGCAGTGTCCATGTTCTCCAAGTGGTACCCAGTGCTATGGTGTGGCCTCAGCCTTCTCAGGTTGTCCTTCATCTCCACAGTGAGCTTGAGGTCCACACACCTGTACTCCTCCATCCTGCACTCCTTCAGTTTCTGCTCCAGGCCGGCCAGGACTCCCTGGTCTGTACTTTTTTTTCCTTAATTGATTAAGGTATTACATATGTATCCTTATCTCCCCTTTGCCCTCCCCCCCCCCCCCCCATACCATCACCCCCTTGGTGTCTGTGTCCATTGGTTTGGCTTATATGCATGCATACAAGTCCTTTGGTTGATCTCTCCCCCTTCCCCCACCCTCCCCTGCCTTCCCTCTGAGGTTTGACAGTCTGATCGATGCTTCTCTGTCTCTGGATCTGTTTTTGTTCATCATTTTATGTTGTTCTTTATATTCCACAAATGAGTGAGATCATATGATATTTTATATTTCTCCCACTGGCTTATTTCACTTAGCATAATGCTCTCCAGTCCCATCCATGCTGTTGCGAATGGTAGGAGTTCCTTCCTTTTTACAGCAGCATAGTATTCCACTGTGTAGATCAGGGGTGGGCAAAATTTTTGACTCGAGGGCCACAATGGGTTCTTAAACTGGACCGGAGGGCCGGAACAAAAGCATGGATGGAGTGTTTGTGTGAACTAATATAAATTCAAAGTAAACATCATTACATAAAAGGGTACGGTCTTTTTTTTTTTTTAGTTTCATTCATTTCAAACGGGCCGGATCCGGCCCGCGGGCCGTACTTTGCTCACGGCTGGTGTAGATGTACCACGGTTTTTTAATCCACTCATCTGCTGATGGGCACTTAGGCTGTTTCCAAATCTTAGCTATTGTAAATTGTGCTGCTATGAACATAGGGGTGCATATATCCTTTCTGATTGGTGTTTCTAGTTTCTTGGGATATACTGGCATTCCTAGAAGTGGGATCACTGGGTCAAATGGGAGTTCCATTTTTAGTTTTTTGAGGAAACTCCATACTCTTCTCCACAGTGGCTTGTACTTTTTTTTTTTTTTAAAGAATATGGAAGTTTGTGTGGGGGGGGGGGTTTATGTTTTTTTAAAAAATACATTTTATTAAATTTTTACAGAGAGGAAGGGAGAGGGATAGAGAGCCAGAAACATCGATGAGAGAGAAACATCGATCAGCTGCCTCCTGCACACCCCCCACTGGGGATGTGCCCGCAACCAAGGCACATGCCCCTGACCGGAATCGAACCCAGGACCCTTGAGTCCGCAGGCCGATGCTCTATCCACTGAGCCAAACTGGTCAGGGCTTTATGTTTTATTTTTATTGATTTCAGAGAGAGGAAGGGGGAGAGAGAGAGATTTAGAAACATCAATGATGGGAGAGAATCATTGATTGGTTGCCTCCTGCATGCCCCCTACTAAGGATCAAGCCCTCAACCCAGGCATGTGTCCTGACTGGGAATTGAACTGTGAACCTCCTGGATCATAGTTCAATGCCTGTACGGGCCAATTATTTTGTTTTGCAGAAGCAGCAAAGTTATATTCAAAGACTGATTATGTCTTTGGGAGAAGTAAAATGGTCTCTGTTTGAAGATGATGATCTTACATATAAGAAGTCCTAAGGACTCCGCCAAAAAAGTGTTAGAACTAATATACAAATTCAGTAAAGTTGCTTTAACAAATTAACTTTGCATACAAAAACTCTACCCTTTTACTCCCCCCTATTTTATATTTTTGATGTCACAATTTACATACTTTTTTAACATACTTAATTTACTTTCTCTCTTTTTTTTTTTTTTTTTTTGAAAAACACTTGTTTTATTTAACAAAAAACAACATACAAAGAAACAGGAACTAAATGGCCAAACTGCATAAAATAGCCAACATTTGCAACCAAGTCACTTCCCACATGACATCTCTCCCCCTGGTCAGGGCAGGGCAGGTGGACAGATGTCTGTCTTGTCCCCACATCACAAAAACATCAGCGCAAAAGTCACATTGCTAACTCCATGATCATTGACAGAAAAGAAATACTCTCTCCAGCTAAGGACTTTTGTGTTGCTTCCCACTGAGAACCCATTTTCAGTCCCTAGGCCTTCCCCCATTCTCCCACCACAGGCCCAAGACCCATCCTTTGCCAATAGCTCCCCTAGCTGTGGTGGAGGGGCAGCTGCCAGTCCTTCCCATCCTCTGAGCCTGGTGGTCACTTGGGCCTCATCCCTCATTTCCAGGGCCTTGGACTGAGGGGCTGGAAACAGGGCAGCTCCCCCAGGGCCCAGGCTCTCCCAGCCCTCCTGGGCCCACTGCTGCAGGTCCCAGTGAAGCCAGGACCCTGTCCTCGGGTGGGGAACTCTGGCCCAGTTGCCAAGTCACCTTCCTCTGCCTCTTTTGTTCCAGGGAGAATAAGAGAGGATGCTGAATTCCCTCCTAAGCAGAGCTGTGTCTGCAGGGACCAGCTGGAAACCATACCCTGTTGGGGAAGTTTTCAGAAGGCTCAGCTTCCGCTGGGTCAGGTCCTGCCCCTAGGGTGCACTCTGGAGCCTCATCACACACAGGTCTTTAGGCTACAGCACAACATCCCAGCCCTGGCCTGGGGTCCTCAGGGCCAGTATGCTGCCCATGTGCCGAAGGTAGGTGGCATCAGAGCCGCCTACCATGGACATGACCTGCAGGTTCAGTAAGCAGGCCTCGGCCTCAGCAGGGTCCACCTTTCAAAGGCACAAAAACATTCAGGAAAAATCAGTCTCTCCCTCGCCTTCTCCTCTAGCCATAAGGAGATGACTGCCATTACTGGTTTCTTGTGTGTCCTTCCAAAGATAGTTTATACGTCTGCAAGCAGACCTTTCCTCCTACCTGCCTACCCATCATAATAGCCTGCTGTTCCTGATGTTCTGAACCTTACTTTTATCTATAATAACAAAAGTGTAGTATGCTAATTAGACCAGACGTCCTTCTGGGACGAAGCCGGGGCTGCAGCCGTGGGATCAATGCAGCCACCAAGGCTGCAAGGGAGGGATCCAGGCAGCCGTGGCTGCCAAGGCCTACTCTTGCACGAATTTCATGTATTGGGCCTCTAGTCCTATATAATAAAAGGCTAATATGCAAATTGATTGAATGCAGCAACGACCGGTCACTGTGATGCACACTGACCACCAGGGGGCAGACGCTCAATGCAGGGGGAGTGCCACTCAGCTAGAAGCCAGGCTCACGGCTGCCTCCATGGCAGCGCTCAGGATGTCCGACTGATGGCTTAGCAGGGCGCGGGCCTAAGCCATCAGTTGGACATCCCCCCGAGGGCTCCTGGACTGCAAGAGGGTGCAGGCCAGACTGAGGGGAACCCCCTCCCCCAAATGTACAAATTTTGTGCACTGGGCCTCTAGTCCATTAATAATAGTACTTAGAAATCATTTATTGTCAACCTAATACTCTTTTTTAAAAAATATATTTTTATCGATTTCAGAGAGGAAGAGAGAAACATCAATGATGAGAATCATTGATCAGCTACCTCCTGCATGAATCAAGCCCATAACCCAGGCATGTGTCCTGACTGGGGATCAAACCATGACCTTCTGGTTCATAGGTCAATGCTCAGTGGTTGACCTATGCTGGTCAGGCTAATCTGCTACTCTTAAACTTTTTCAGGTTTTACAAGTAATATATTAATATACTAGAGGCCCAGTGCACAAAATTTGTGCATGGGGGGCAGGGGGATGGTACCCTCAGTCCAGCCTGCACCCTCTCCAATCCTGGCCCCCTCGGGGGATGTCCGACTGCCAGTTTAGGCCCGATCCTGGGGATCAGACCTAAACCGGCAGTCAGACATTACTCTCACAATCTGGGATCACTGGCTCCTAACTGCTCACCTGCCTGCCAGCCTGGTCGCCCCCAACTACACCCCCTACCAGCCTGGTCACCCCCAACTGCCCCCCCTGCTGGCCTGGTCCCCTCACACAGCCTGCTGTTCAGTTATTTGGTCGCTCCTCACTAACCCCCCTGCCGGCCTGGTCTCCCCACGCAGCCTGCTGTTTAGTTGTTTGGTTGTCCCTCACTAACCCCACTGCCGGCCTGGTTGCCCCATGCAGCCTGCTGTTTGGTCGTTACTGTGATGGTATCCTGGACAATTTGCATATTCCTCTATTATTAGTATAGAGTCTCCTGGCTAAAAAAAAAAGGGGGTGGGGGGGGAGGAATACTCTAACAGTGTCAGTATACACACAGAAAGGCAGTAGAGTATAGTGGTTATGGGGTAGGCACTTTCTGTGTTTAAATTCAGGCTCCACCATTTACCAGCTGTGACACCTTATGCAAATAATTTGACCTCTCTGCATCTCAGTTTCCTCATCTATAAAATGAAATTAATGACACCTTCCTCACAGAGCTCTTTTGCAGATTTAATGAGATGTTACATGTAAAGTGCCTAGAACAGTGCCTAATACTATATGTAAAGTGCTTAGAGCAGTGCCCTGTATGTTGGAAATACTCTCTAAACATTGGTTGCTCCCAGCACATCAGTCTCCTTTCTAGGCTGTGGCACACCAAAGAAATTTCCTTCTCCCAGTCTTTTTTTTAAAGAACACTTAACATGGGACTTATTCTCTTAACAGATTTTTAAGTGTACAACACAGTATTGTTAACTATAGGCACATGTTGTACAGCAGACCTCAGGAACTTATTTATCTTGCATAACTGAAATGTTTATACCCATTGTTTAGCAACTCCTCATTTCCCCCACTCCCCAGCCCCTGGCAACCGCCATTCTACTCTGCTTTAATGAGTTCGCTATACCTCGTACAAGCGGGATCATGTCCTTCTGAGGCTGGCTTATTTCACTTGGCACAACGTCCCCAGGTTTTCCATGTTGTTGCGTATTGCAGCATTTCCTTCTTTTCTGAGGCTGAATTATTCCATTGTATGTATATACCACATTCCCTCAGTCAGAAATGTTCTTTCCTGCCTTTTACCTGCCGGCCTCAGACTCTTCCTCCAATGTTCCTTTCTTCAGGAAGCCTCCCTCCATGCCTCCAGCTGGGTCAGGTGCTTCCTCTGAGCTCACACATTCACCTTTGTTTCCCCCACTGTGGCCCCAGTCACTCTGACATGTGCTTTCTCTCTCAATGCCTTGGTCATTTCAGCATTCCCCTGACCACTCTGGGTTGTCACACTCTGGTAAAGGTCTATCTCCTATGAATGCAAGAACAAAGCTGTCTTTTAAAAATATTTTTTTTTATTGTTTTTAGAGAGAGAGGAAAGGAGAGGAAGAAAGAGAAACATCACTGTGAGAACGCAACATAGATCGGCTGCCTCCTGCATGCCCCCTACTGGGGATTGAGCCCGAAATCCAGGCATGTGCCCTGAGCAGGAATCAAACCAGCAAACTTTCAGTGCACAGGACAATGAAGCCCAACCAACTGAGCCACACCCACCAGGGCGGAACAGAGCTGTCTTAATCACCACTGTGCTCCCAGCATTGCACCCCCTCTCCTTTGCCTCCCCCCCCTCCCGCCCCCGAACAGGGCTGGATATGAGAAAGCTCATTATGTTATGTGCACTCTTAATGCTTAGTTTAGGCCTGATCTATACTTGGTGCTCAATAAGTTTGAGAAAAAAATAAATAAAAAGACCTTCTGACTATCCCCACACTAGTGCTTTCCTTTTTTTTTTTTTTTTTTTAATCCTCACCTGAGCATATTTTTCCATTGATTTTTACAGAGAGTGGAAGAGAGAGGAAAATACAGAGAGAAATATGAATGTGAGAGAAACACATAAATTGGTTGCCTCCTGCACACACCCTGACCAGGGCCCAGGCCAGGGAGGAACCTGCAACTGAGGTACATGTCCTTGTCCAGAATTGAAGCCAGGACTCTTTGGTCCACAGGCTGACACTCTCTCCATCCACTGAACCAAACAGGCTAGGCTGCTTTCCTCTTTAAAAAAAAATTTTTTTTGTATTGATTTCAAAGCAGAAAGGAAAGGGAGAGGGAAAGAAAAACATCAATGATGAGAGAATCATTATTCATTTGCCTCCTGCAGGCCCCACAGTGGGGATAGAGCCTGCAACCTGGGCATGTGTCTTGACTGGGAATTGAACCATGACTTCCTGGTTCCTAAGTCAGTGCTCAGCCACTGAGCCATGCCAGTCAGGCAGTGTTTTCTCTTTGCTTCACCACCACACACTATGTCCTTATCTCTCCATATCTTTCTTTCCCCTTCCCTTTTCCTCTCTCCTACTCACCTCACACTTCACACTGGTCCTTCCTAGCTTCGAAATTTCCCTTTCTTGGGCACAATACTCAGCTGTCCCACACCTACCCATGAATTTCAGACCCTCCTTTGCTCAGCTGACCCAAAGGAGCATCTGAGATTCCAGCCTTTACATATTCCCTTAGTGCCCAAACTTGAGTTTTCAGAGTGTTGCTAAGTCTGCATACCTCTGTGCTGCCATTGATGACATCTTTGCTAAAATGAATTCATTTGGAAAGAAAGTTTAACCTATGAAGTATTCTTGCAAAGAAAAACAGCTGAGCTACAGCCACATATGTGATGAATAAATCTCAAAAGCATAATGTTGAAGTGAAAAAAAATCCATTTCATGAGGATACATACAAATTAATATGCATAATGTTTATTAAAATGTCTAAAACCATTCTATACTTTGTTGATGAATATATACAAATATACATATATGTTAAAAATGAAAATGTGCCAAAACCGGTTTGGCTCAGTGGATAGAGCGTCGGCCTGCGGACTGAAGGGTCCCAGGTTAGATTCCAGTCAAGGGCATGTACCTGGGTTGCGGGCACATCCCCAGTGGGAGATGTGCAGGAGGCAGCTGATCGATGTTTCTCTCTCATCGATGTTTCTAACTCTCTATCTCTCTCCCTTCCTCTCTGTAAAAAATCAATAAAATATATTTTTTAAAAAAATGAAAATGTGTAATGGGAGTAAAAACTCAGAATGCTAACAAACGTGAAAAGATGCTTAAAATCATTAGTAATAAGTGAGAATTGAAATAATGGCAGGTATCACTTTACACTGAATTACTCTGCCAAAAATTAGAATGCTATAAATATCACATGATCTCCCTCATATGTGGGATATAATGATCAACATAATTTAATAAACAAGAATAGATCCAGAGACAAATGGTGGGGGTGGGGGGTGGGGGGGCGGTTAGAGAGCAACCAAAGGACTTGTACTCATGCATGTTAGCATAACTAATGGACACAGACACTGTGGTGGTGGGGGCTTACCAGGGGTGGGAATGGCTGGGGGAGGGGGTCAATTGGGGAAAAAGGAGACATATGTAAAACTTTAGACAATAAAAAAAAATTAGAATGCTGGATAAAACCAAGTGTAGGTGGTGATGGAAAGATATAGGAACCCTCATGAATTCTTGGTTAAGAGGGCACTAGGGACAACCATTGTGAAAAGCAACCTGGCACATACATATCCATGACCCAGCAAGTCTGCTCCCACCAAGCCCATTCAGTGTGCCCCCTCCCCTTTTTAGCACACCTCTCTTCTGCCCTTGTTGTATACTCATCTCAAACTTCCCTTACACACCCATCTCCTGCCATCCTCTCCCCTCAACCCACAGCCCATGCAATCAGCCTCTGAGCCACCTGCCCCCTCCTCTTCTCACCACCTCCCTGTCTTGGTCTAGCCCTGTCCTCACTTGCCAAGTCTCTACCTGGGTGTCCCCCTGGGTTCCTAAATTTGGAAAGATGTAACCACCAGCAGAAGAAGCAGTTCTGGGATTCAAGATTCACACACAGGTCCAACTTAGATCTCTCTTCTGCTCCCAGGAAGGCCTATGTCTTAAGGAGAGACATCAGGTGGTGCACTCATTCCCCCCGTCCCCCCCACCCCCCGCCACCCGCCCACAGCAACCTTACCAGGACCACATCACCCTGCCCATGTGGCCAGATACTAGCACAATCTGGAATATCAGGTCTATAAATCACTCAGGTGGGGCACATAAAGCTGTTCTCTCATGCTGGTCTGCCTGCTTGACCTCTTGTCCCTTTTTCCAGACACTCCCCTCCCTTCCTAAGGAGGGGCCTGGGCATATATAGGGAGCCACTGGTGGGAGGGGCTGGCCAGAGAAACTGCAGGCAGAGAAGGTGAGGAGGGGACTCTGGGGGTCTGGATGGGTAGAGGGAACTGGGGTGGTCTGAGGCGCAAGGAGGGCCAGTGCTGAGCTCTGGCCAGGGAGTGCCCTGCTTGGTCCTCACTATCCTCTTTTGTAAAATGGCCCATCAACCGGGGTTGTGGGAAGCTGAGCACACTCAGTACCAGCCTAGGCCCAGCAGAGAGCAAGGACCAGCCCATGGCAGTTGGGGCACAGTGGGTCCAGCTGGACCTTCCCTCCTCTCCTGACTTTTGCCTGGCCTCATCCCTGCTCATGTGTCCCAGGCACGACTATGGCTTCTGCAGCAGCAGAGGCGGAGAAGGGATCTCCGATTGTGGTGGGGCTGCTGGTCGTGGGCAACATCATTATTCTGGTGAGACATCCCCCAGTGCTGGGAGCTGAGTGGGAGGTGGGGAGAAGGGGGCAGTCCTGAGCCTGAGGGTGGAGGCTGAGGGCCCAAGACTCCCCAGCAGGCCAGTGTTGTAGGCTTTCAAGTCAGAGCAGCCTGCATTCGAATCTCAGCTCTGCCTCTCATAACAGTGAGATCTTGAGCAAGTGACTTTAATTCTCTGTGCCTGTTTCCCCATCTACAGATTATGTCCTCATTATGGGGATATTTGTGTGGGTTAATCCATGTATGACCCTCAGCTCAGAAAAAGTAATTAAGAAATGCTAACTATCGCCCTAGCCAGTTTGGCTCAGTGGATAGAGCATTGGCCTATGGACTGAAGGGTCCCAGGTTCAATTCCAGTCAAGGGCACATGCCCGAGTTGCAGGCTCAATCCCCAGTGGGGGGCGTGTAGGAGGCAGCTGATCAATGATTCTCTCATCATTGATGTTTCTGTCTCTCTATCTCCCTTCCTCTCTGAAATCAATATAAATATATATTTAAAAAAAGAAATGCTAGCTATCAACATTAATATGATTACGAATATAAAGTGCCTGCTTGGCACACAGGAAGCCCATGATAATGAATAATAACAATGTCTTTTTCCTAATATTTAATGTTTTTTAAAAAAAAAATATGTGATGCCTGTACATGGCTCTGGGGCCAGACAGCCTGGGTTCAAATCCCAGCTTTGCCACTTTCTATTGTGGGACCTGGGGTCATCTCTCTGAGCCTCAATTATCTTATCTGTAAGATGGAGATAAAATAGTAGTGCTGAGAGGATAAAATGAGTTACTGGATTAATGTACTTAGACCAGTTTGGTATGTGTGGTTACTCTTTGTATTAGTCATAACAACAATGTACATTACAGCTGGTAACAATAATAGTCATCACACAGAAACCAATTATGAGGTCCAATTACGAGGTCCAATGCCTGGCACACAGAAAGTAGCCTAGGAGTGTTAGTTTGATTGTTGTCAAACAGATCTACCAAGAAATTCCCTCTCTTTTGTTCCCCATTTCTTATCCCGCAGGTAACTAGATGTTTAGTTTTTCCAACATGCAACAAATGCAAGCAATAGGAGCATATATACCAATTTTCTCCCTTTTCTCGCCCCAAATATCACTCATTCCATATCCTTTTCATGCCTCCCATTTTCTCCTGCTCACATAGCCTATCGGCCACTCCACAGAAGTCCTCAAAAGAGCCCCTCTGTCCTTTCCCACAACTGCATAGCACTCCACCGTGTGGCATCCTGGTGTCTCTACCCACAGTGCTACAGGGGATCACCTGTGGTTTGTGATTTTCCTACATGGGCACGTGTGTCTGTAGGGTTGATTTCTGCAAGTGGAATTGCCGAACCAAAGAGTTGATATATTTGTAATTGTTCTGGGAATGGTCAGATTCCCCTATTCAGAGAATAACACTAGTAAGGAAGGGCAGGTTGACCAACCATCTCCTCTGTGCCAGTCATCACTCAGGCTTTGCATGTGGCATCTCCTTTTGCCCTTAAAGCAACTGGCAGTGAGGGGAGAGGGGCAGTTCTGACTGGGCCCTCCTTCCTTTCTGGCCTCTGTCTAGCCTCAACCCTGTTCATGAAAGGCGATATCTTTGCCTCTCTTATTACATGCCCACTTTACTGAGCAGGCAGTAGAGGTTCAGAATGAGGAACTTGCTCATGGAGACTCATGCAGCTGGGGATGTTGCCCCTGAGTTGGTCCTTCTAACCTGCTGCTCTGTCTAGCTGTCAGGCCTGGCCCTGTTTGCTGAGACAGTATGGGTGACAGCTGACCAGTACCGTGTGTACCCACTGATGGGTGTCTCAGGCAAGGATGATGTCTTCGCTGGTGCCTGGATCGCCATCTTCTGTGGCTTCTCCTTCTTCGTTGTGGCGAGCTTTGGTGTGGGTGCAGCGCTCTGCCGCCGGCGGTCCATGATCCTCACGGTGAGTCCCCAGGAGGAGGGAATGGGGGCACGTAGGCACAAAGATCATCCTCATAGATTCATAATAATAACCACCACTGCAGCCACTACTGTGTGTTCAACATGGCACTACACCCAGGCCTCATGGTAATCAATCATTTTATTTCACCTTCCCATAACCCCCAAACCTAGGCTCGGCTGTCACCATAATTTCAGAAAGAAAACTTGGACACAGGGGAGGAAGGGCATAAAGCTCTCTACACAGGAGGACAACTCTTGAGTAGCAGGACTGGGATTTGAACCTCAGTTAAGTGGTCTCCAGAGTTTGTGCTCATAAGTGGTGCTGTCGATAATGACAATAATAATAGCACAACCAGCATTTAATGAGTGCTCTTTACTTTCTAAATGCTTTACATGTATAGTTCATTTATTCCCCACAACTCCATATGAGATACCGTCGTCGTCATCATCATCATCATCAACATCACTGTCATGAGCCCACTTGACAGTTGAGATTGAGGCTCAGAGAAGTGAAGTCACTTATCCAAGGTCACACAGCAAGTGAGTGACTGAGCCTGTGCTCTCAGTCTCTGCCAACAACAATTGCACCAACAATATCCACACTTCTCAAGGGCCTCTCATGTGCCTCATATGCTAAGCAGTTTAGAAAATGTACTCTCAATCCTCCCAGAACCCCTCTGAAGTTACTAGATGAGGAAACTGAGGTTCAAAGAAGCCAAAGCCCAGGTAGTAGGGAAAACAAGGATTCTAATCCTGGCCTCAATGACACAGAACCAACACTGTGCTTCCTCTGTAGTTGAGGGCCTTTTAAATTCCCAGGAGCACCTACTTATTCAATCAACAAATGCTAATTGAGCAAGAACCATGTGCCAAACCCTATGCTAGGCACCGGAGCTATCTAGTGAGCAAAACATAAAGCCCTTGTCATAGAGGAAGATGCTCTGAGGGGGAGAAGACAGTGACCAGGGAAGGGTGAGCTGGAACTGGGGAAGTGGGTAGGGAGGCCTTGCAGCTAGAGAAAGTAAAGGCCTGGGGGAGGTGAGGAATGAGCCTGGGTGTGTATCTGCAGGAAGAACATTCCAGGTGAAGGGAACAGCAAGAGCAAAGGCTCTGAAGCCAGAGGAGGCCAGGAGGCCAGTGTGGCTGGAGCCAAGTGGGGGTGGGGTGAGAGAGGAGCCGAGGTGAGGGCAGATGGGGTTGGAGAGAGAATAGTGGGCGGTGGCATGGAGGATGAGGGAAGAAAGGGAAGGTGGGCCTGTCAGGTGGGCCTTATGGGCCTTGGTAAAGACTTTGGCTTCACCATAAGATGGAGCCACAGAAAGGCTCTTTTTCTTTCCTTTCCTGTTTTCCTTCTTTTAAAATTTCTTTCCTGCATTTAATTCTCTGGCATAACAATTTAACCAAAGCCCTAAAAGTTCACCCAACTAGTAAAAAAAGTTTGTGTCTGTCTATTAGTTTGTCATTAAATAAGACATAGAAGTTTTAAAAAACACATTATGGGAAATTTCAAACATAGATGAGAGTAGAGAGAATGGCCTGATGAACCCTGTACACCTATCACCTGGTTTCAACACAATCAGTCACAGACTGGCCAAGTTTGTCTCCTCTGCTCCACTCTCTGCCTGCCCACATTTTTATTTCCTGGGGTATTTTGAAGCACATTCCAGACACCAAGTCAATATAAATACTTGAGTGCACATTTCTCTGAGTGATAAGGACATTGTTTTAAAGCAGTTGGGCAAGTTAATGCCACAGCATTTCATCTCAGCAGTAGAGTTAGCAAATCCACGCCCCACATCCTGTTGGTTTAAGGGTGAAGGGAAGAGGTGAGGACAGGGATATCATTTACATTAAACACCAGTCAAATAAATTTTTCTTTTTTTGTACAACCATCATGCTGCTGGCACACCTGCAAAATTCACCCTGGTTCCTTCAAATCTGTCTTCCAATACCCAGTCTGTGCTCAAATGTCCCTGATTATCTCAAGAATCTCTCTCTCTCTCTCTCTCTTTCTCTCTCTCTCTCTCCCCCTCTCTTTTTTTTCCTTCCTAGAGTAGACATTTATTTTACTGCATCCAAGCATATACATTAACTTCAGGAAACACTTTACATATATTTTCATTTCATTTTCCTCTAATTTTCTATTATGGAAAATTTCAAACATACAAAAAAGGGGAAAGACTTGAACAGTGAACACCTGTATACCTATCACATAGATGCTATCATTCACATCGTTCTATACATTTTTAAGCATTTTTCATTTCCCTTGAGTGGGTGTGATTCCACAGGTTTTGCCCTGACTGTGCTGTTCGTTTGTCCCTGTCTCTATCTCTCCCCAGTACCTGGTGCTCATGCTCATCGTCTACATCTTCGAGTGCGCCTCCTGCATCACATCCTACACCCACCGAGACTATGTGAGCCAGTCAGAGGCCAGGGGAGGGGCATGACTTCTGGGGGGAGTGTGTTGAGGGTCTCAGGCTAAGGGTGGAGGTCGACTTTTCTTCCCACCCAACCCCACTGGACCCTATTCTTCCTGGCCCTCCACAGATGGTGTCCAACCCATCCCTGATTACCAAGCAGATGCTGACATTCTACAGTGCAGACACAGACCAGGGCCAAGAACTGACTCGCCTCTGGGACCGTATCATGATTGAGGTGAGCAAGGATGGGCAAGGGTGGCAGGGAGGCCGGGAGGACCTGAGGCCCTGACTGCAGAGGTAGATAGGGCTCCCATTATGCCCACAGGTATATGATATCCACTCATTTGGTTCTTATGAGGGAGGCTCTTAGTCATTGTCATTTTTCAGATGACTAAACTGGCCCCCAAACAGGGAAAGTCACTTGCCCAGAGTAAGTGGCTGAGCTGGAATCCAAACCTGGCAGCCTAAGTCCAGAATCCCTGCTCTTAGTCGTGGCATATGTTATCTTAACAGCAAATATTTAATGAGCACTAACTTCTATTTAGCACTGTTCAATGCACTTTGAAAGTTTATTTAATCCTCACAACTACCCCATAAGGGAGATCAGGTTTTTAGTGATGAGGAAACTGAGGCAAGAGGTTGAGGAGCTTGAACAAGGCCACACAGCTGGTAGTTCACAGAACCAGAAGGATTCAAACCCAGGATGTTGCATTCCAGAAACCATATTCTTGGCTAAGCCCAACTTGACATGGCAGCACAGAGGAGAATATTGAGGATTCAAGGGAAATTGAGGTCCCAATTCAGCTTAAGTCATAGAGCTAGCCAGGATTAGAGCCCATGTTTAAAGGGCCTATGTTTTCATCTTTCAGGGCCCACAAAGTAAACACCCAAAGGGACTAGAAAAAACAACAACACAAAAATCCACCTTTGCTGTCATTTAGCTCAGGTTTTGTTGACAGTGAACTCAAAAGAATCCTATATAATAAAACCCTAATATGCAAATTGAACAAACAGCAGAACAACTGGTCACTATGACGTGCACGGACAACCAGAGGGCAGACGGTCAATGCAGGAGCTGCCCCCTGGTGATCAGTGCGCTCCCACAGGGGGAGTGCCACTCAACCAGAAGCCGGGCTCAGGCTGGCGAGCGCAGCAGTGGTGGCGGGAGCCTCTCCAGCCTCCGCTGCAGGTGGGTGGTAAGGAGTGAGGGGTCCCGGACTGCGAGAGCCCCAGACTGCAAGAGGGATGTCTGACTGCAAGCTTAGGGTTTGGGCCTAAGCCGGCAAGCGGACATCCCCCATGGGGTCCCAGACTGCGAGAAGGTGCAGGCTGGGCTGAGGAATGCCCCCCACCCCCACCCAGTGCACAAATTTCATGCACCGGCCCTCTAGTTTTAAAATAAATCATGATTGTGGGTTTGATCCAAATCCCTCATCAGCCTCTCGGTTCTGGAACAAATATCTTCTGGTCATTGCTCACACACACAGACACTGCCCTCCTCCTTGAGGCCCAAGACATGGGGAAGTTGGGCCCAGCAGTGGCCCAGAACAACCTTGCCCTTTCTCACTGTCTGACCTCAGGCAAGCAGCGGTCTGCTCTGAGCTGGAGCCTGACCCCTTGCCTTTCTCTCCAGCAAGAGTGCTGTGGCACATCTGGTCCCATGGACTGGGTGAATTTTACATCAACCTTCCGGGAGGCCACCCCGGAGGTGGTGTTTCCCTGGCCCCCACTGTGCTGTCGGCGGACTGGCAACTTCATTCCCCTCAATGAAGAAGGCTGCCGCCTGGGCCACATGGACTACCTGTTCACCAAGGTATGTCCCCTCCCTCCTGCTGCACCTGTCTGTGGTCTCTCTGGCCCTCTCTGATTCTTCTATCTCTTCCTCCTTTCCACTGTCTATTATTTCCTCCTCCCCTCTCTGGCTTTCTCTATCTCTCCCTTCTCTCAACTCTCCCTCCATTAGTCTCTCTCTCCCTCTGAAAGTTAGCAGGATGCACACAGGGTCTATCTGATTTAGACCTGGCACCTGCAATTTTTCTCAGGTTTTCTGGGATGAGCAACAACAATAATAGCAGTAGCACAACACAAATAACAACCCATATTTATTGAGCTTATACTTTTTACCAGGCATCCTTCGAAGTGCTTTAAATTTTTATCTTATTTCTCACCACGGCCTGATGAGGTAAAGATTATACTTATCCCATTTTACAGATGATGAAACTGAGGGGTCACTCGCTAGTGAGGGATGGAGCTGGGGTTTGATTTCAGGCAGTTAGGCCCCAACCAGATGCTTTAACTATTGTGAGGGGAGTGCAGAGGCAGAGAAAGAAACCATAAGAGGTTAGAACTGGTCCCAGGGTTCCTCTGGTTGCTCTTGGCTGCCTGGGGCCCTTCAGCAGCATGTCTTAGATCAGGTGTGCAAACCATCACCACTTGCAGAATCAGACAGCCATGTTTCCACCCCAGACTCTGGGCAGAGTGCTTACATGCATCTCCATGGAATCTTCACAACTGCTTTCAGAGGGCAGTGCTGTTAAGATCACCACTTTGCAGATGGGGAAACTGAGGTTCAGAGGGTCAGATTCATATGTAGGCCCCATAGAGAACAAGCGGTAGAGCTAGTGCATCAGCTCAGTCCTGCCTAACTCCAGGGCACCTTTGTTCTTGGCTGATTCCAAGTTGGGGCAGTTGTCTACATGAAGAGTGGCTCTGGACCAACTCAGCTTCATCTCTAAATGAGGAGATGTCAGAAGTGGACTGATCCTAAAGGCACATTTCAAACCCTTGGAGCCGGTGGGCAGCATGGAAAGCCTACTCTAAATAAAATTACCCTCAGGCTGTCGTAATCACCATCATGGCAGCACCTACTTATACAGGTCCTGGATTCAAGGTCACATCCCTGCTCCCTGAATCCACGCGGGGAGGTAAGCACTGCCATAATCCCCATTGCACAAGAGAAAAACCAAGGCTCAAGGAAGGAAGTGACTTTCCTGAGGGCATACAGCAACTCGCTTTCAGCAGCCAACCTCCTGAGGGAATTTGCTCAAACCCTCATTTTCCCCCTGCCCAGGGCTGCTTCGAACACATTGGCCATGCCATCGACAGCTACACGTGGGGCATCTCGTGGTTTGGGTTTGCCATCCTGATGTGGACGGTGAGAGGCGGGGAGCCTACAGGTTGGGTGGGATGTGGGTGTGGGGCTGGAGCACCCCTAACCCAACTGCCTTCTCCTCCAGCTCCCTGTGATGCTGATAGCCATGTATTTCTACACCACATTGTGAGGAACGAGAAGGGATGGTCACGTGCACACCTTGGCCTGCTCCTGCTTCCTCCAGCTGAAGCTTGGCTGACTGCCTCACCTTTCCCTTTCCACCTCCTCACCCTTCCCTCCTTGTCCTCCCAAGATCTTTTACCAGGTTTCTGAGCTCTGCTAGGAATCTGAACCCCCTGGACATGCATGCATGGCCCTTAGCCCTTAACCTCATTTCGTTTGGTTGATTTCTGGCCCATCTATCAGTGGCAACTTAAATTCCTATCCTTAGATCTCACCACCCATTCACAGATGCCTCCTTCATGGTGGATATTGCCATTATTGCTGAGTGGGTTGTGATTATCTATTGAAGCTCTGGTAGACTGGGATTGCTATGAGGGGAGGGACATGTTCTGTCATGGCCATTTATTGTCCCCAGCATTGCCCAGCACTGGTTTGAGCATAGATATTCAATAAAAACTGTTTGCATGAGTTAATTTGTTTTCTTCTGGGACAAAGGTGAATGAACAAGAACTCTTCCAATGGAAATGGCAGAAACCCAACTGGCAAAGACTGAAATATAACAGGAAATTTATTGGCTCATGTAACTGAGTCAATAGGGCTGGATCCAGAAGTTCAGACTAGGTTTCTAGGAAACCGGCTTCACTCTGAGGCAGGATTTCTCTGCAACACCAGACGCACATCTGGATAGCTAAGCAACAGCACTGAGGAAGGGCCTCTGTCCCAAGGCCAAGGATTAAATTTTGCTATCTTGGTTTAGGTTCTAGCCCACCCTTTGGGTAGGGAAAGGAGAGCATCAGACTAATGACCCTGCTAAGAATGCATCCAGGGATGGTTGTTTATCAAAGGAAAATCAGAGCACAGGGCCGATGCGCCAGTACAGGTGATAGACACCCCCCTATTAGGGGCTAGAGCTTCCAGCAAGTTCTCTAAGTAATAAAAAATAATATTTTAACATGACAGACAGCAAACTTTAAGACTCTCCTCACTGCTCTTTTATCCTCTCTGAAGCAAGCTCATCCTCTGGCCATTTTTACAGCAATTAGGCCCTGCCAGGAAAGCCTGACTTCCTTCCCCATCAAATGAAGTTTCTCGGGATCCTCATTCAGTCCTCACTGGTCTACTGATGGTCTGCAGGTGCTAAATTCAGATACCAGCTTTAAAAAATCTGTAATGCTCAAAGAAGTCTATTGGGATGAAAAATTGGAAACAACCTCATATCCAACAGCTGGGGATGGGTTGCACAACTCATTTTATATCCTTGGACTGGAATCCTCAGTGGCTGCTAAAAAGAAGGTAGCTCTGCCCTGGCTGGGTAGTTCAGTTGCTTGGAGGATTGTCCCTATATGCGAGGGTTGCAGGTTTGATCCTGGATCAGGGCACATACAATGAATGCATGGATAAGTGGAACAGCAAGTCGATGTTTCCCTCTCCTTCCCATCTCTAAAATGAATAAAAATCTGTATGGGTTTTAAAAAAATAAGATAGATCTATGTGAGCTTATATCAAAAGATGTCACAATGATATAAATAACCAGAAAGCATATATAAGGATGTTCATTGCAGTAACCTAAATGAACATCAGTAGATTAGTTCTAATTAGTACCCTGACCAGGGCCCGGGCCAGGTAGGAGCTTGCAAACAAGGTATGTACCCTTGATTGGAATTGAACCTGGGACCCTTTGGTCCACAGGCCGAACACTCTAGCCACTAAGCCAAACTGGCTAGGGAAGCTATGCTATATGTTTACTTTACAACACCACAGAGTAATAAAAAATAATGTTTTAACATGGAAAAACCTCTAAGAAATGCAAAGTTGAAAAACTTGCTAACTGCATACAGTACTTTTATTCCTGTAGATACATATGTAGGCTTGGATTTTTAAAAAATGGGTCAAGATATTTTTTAAAAGTTTAAAATAATAGGGAAAATACTTTTTAAAAAACATATTTTTATTGATTTTAGAGAGAAAGGGAGAGAGGAGAGAAACAGCAATGATGAGAGGGAATCATTGATCAGCTGCCTCCTGCACGCCCCCTACTGGGGATCAAGCCCACCTGGGACCCTTCATTCGCCAGCTGATGCTCTGTCCACTGAGCCAAACCAGCTAGGACAGGAAAATACTTCTTAAAAAGTAAATCAGCCTGGCCGGCATGGCTCAGTGGTTGAGCATCAACCTATGAACCAAGAGGTCACTGTTGGATTTCCGGTCAGGGCGCATGCCCGGATTGCAGGCCTGATCCCGTGTGGGGCATGCAAGAGGAAGCCAACCCATGATTCTCTCTCATCAATGATATTTCTATCTCTCTCTCCCTCTCCTTTCCTCTCTGAAATCAATAAAAATATATTTTTTAAAAAATTAAAATCATTTGTAACCCTTTCACTTAAAAGTGTATAAAAATTTAGAAATGGAAGTGTTACAGGACGGAGCCTCGGGCCCAGCGCAGTTCTGCCTCAGGCCAGCCTATAGTGTGTGGGTTCTTCACTTCCTGTAGGAAAGATTTCACAACACAAGTTCAGGTGATTTGGGGAGCACATTTTTTAAAGCGGGGGACAGTGAAACAAAGGAAGGGCTTAGGGTGGAAGCAGCCACAGGAGAGGGCTTAGGCAGTGCTCTGCTTTGGCTCCGTAGAAACATCACAGGAAAGAAGTGAGCCAGGGCGGGGCTGCTTTCAGCTCACTGGGAAGTCAAGACAAAGGGGTCCTTGGAGACAGGATCAGGGGGTGAGCCCAGGACAGATTGCTGCTGGCTACTGCTCCCCTGGTTGCAAGTCTTGTGGGGACCCTTAGAGTTTAGGAGGAAGTAAAAAGTTCATCCCCAAGAAGGGGCATGGCCATGCTCTAGAGCAGTGGTTCTCAACCTGTGGGTCGAGACCCCTTTGGCGGTCGAACGACCCTTTCACAGGGGTCGCCTAAGACCATCCTGCATATCAGATATTTACATTACAATTCATAGCAGTAGCAACATTACAGTAATTTTATGGTTGGGTCACCACAACATGAGGAACTGTATCCTTTAATTGTGACCCCCAATTTCATTGTTACAAATTGAACATAATTAAAGCATAGTGATTAATCACAAAAACAATATGTCATTATATATGTGTTTTCCGATGGTCTTAGGCGACCCCTGTGAAAGGGTCGTTCGACCCCCAAAGGGGTCGTGACCCACAGGTTGAGAACCACTGCTCTAGAGTGAGCCTGCACCAGGTCTTTATCTTGGGGTTTTTTTAATCTTTCTTCTGTGGACGGGAATCTTAGGTGAGGGTTTCAGTAGAATATTCATCAGCTTTCCAGGTACATTTAAAATATGCTGACTCATTAAAATGAGCGTATAGGGGAGTTTGGGATTATTCTCTGGTCAGCTTTACTGTTTTACTTTCATCTTGGGTTTGTCTGGCTCTAATCAGGTTTTTTGTTATTTGTTCCCCTGACTTCATCTGTCCTTGGTTTTGGCTGGCACAAATGGTACTAATTGGGTCTCCGTTACCTATCTCCTCAACAAAGGTGATTTAAGCTCTTTATTCTCTGGTTAGGGAGGAGGGTATAAACCATTTGCTCTCAAGTGCTCTTGGTTAGGGAAGGGAAGGTTTTGGGATTCACTGGCTGGCTGTAAGTTGTTCAAATTGTTTGGCCTTGTTTAATTATTTTGTCCCAGTTTCCCCATTCTACTTGCCCAGGAATTTTCCTAGCTTCTTACTATCCTGTTTTAGAAGCATCCCATATTTTACTCCATAGTAAATTCCCCCACCCCAAATCTGGTCCAACTCCCTACCTAGATAACTGCTATTAACACTTAATAAAATCCCTTTTCAACTTTTCAAAAGTTTATATAGACAGATCTATATATACTTATAAAAGTACACACATGTGTTTAATAGAACATGCTTTAAATATTGCTTTGCAACTTGCTTTCTTCACTTACCTATATATATATTATAGCCATCTTTTCTTGTCAGTATATATTGTGATGAATTGAATGTCAGTAAAAAATTTTAACAAGGATGGGGTCAAGGATAGGTAACCAGGCATAACTCCAAGTCTCCCACTCCGAGACATCGGCGTCAAGGTCCTGATTAGAGCCTTGTAACTGTAAATCAAGGACGTTTGTGTTTTCTGGGGATAAAAGCTCGCGGAAGACAAAGCTCGGGGCTGTTACAGGAGAAAGCCTGCGGCAGTCACTGGCCAGTTCAATAAATCCTCGCTTGCTGTTTAAGACCTAATTGGAGTTGGCGGTCTTATTCTTGCGAATGTTGGTCCACAACAATATGAGTTCACCTCTTTTGTTCTTTTTTTTTCTTTTTTAAAAAATATATTTTATTGGTTTTTTACAGAGAGGAAGGGAGAGAGAGAGAGTTAGAAACATCGATCAGCTGCCTCCTGCACATCTCCTACTGGGGATGTGCCCGCAACCCAGGTACATGCCCTTGACCAGAATCGAACCTGGGACCCCTCAGTCCGCAGGCTGACGCTCTATCCACTGAGCCAAACCGGTTTCGGCACCCCCCCCCTTTTTTTTTTTTCTTATGATTGCAATGTATTTCAGAGTATAGATGTATCATAGATTGTCATGATCTGTTGTCAAGTAAAACAAGGGGAAGAATAGTATGCATAACTTATTTCATTTTTATAAAAATTATGTGTACATATTTCCCATGAAGGACTCCTTTGAGAGGGAGAGTAGGATGGAGGGCTGATGAGGAAGAATTTTCACCTCATATATATTTTTATGTTTAAAAATATTTTTATAAAGATTATCTATTACTTTTCAAAAACAAAAGACTAATAAAAGGGTTTCTAAAATACTAAACAATATACACCTTTACTTTTGAAGCCAGAATTTAAAACACCTCTTAGATGTGATATGCACCTATTTTAACACACACGGGCCCCTCCAGGTTAACTGGCCTAACTGGCTTTTCTTCAGGCCCTGGAATAGACTTTTCCTCCATCCTGGGCACATATTTGGTTGTCTTGTAAACGTGTCAATTCCGGCCTTATCTACTTACTTTTAAATTCAGGTATGTCCTCATGAGCAAGTTTACAGTGACCTAGTCTGTGACTGGGATTCTCTGAGAGAGGAAAAGAGGCACCACTGTGTCCTCACCAGCCTCACCACACTCTGGGCCTCAATGTGCCCCTTTGTGAAATGGGGCTTCCAACAATCCCTACCTCACAGCATACAGTCCAAGCACTCTCAGAGCGCAGGAACCAGCAGACCTTTCGGTTGTGAACTGGGAACTTTCTCGCCCTGTGTAATCCAGCCTGCAGCAATAAACTGTCTGCTGAGGCTGCGACTATCTGGTAAACCCCAATTTCAAATGTTTGAGGCTCTCCTATGCTCACATAGAAGCTGTTTCTCTGAAGGGACTCAGATATTTGTACCTAGAAAAGTGAAGTTGACTTGAAAATGGCTGGTGATTTCTCTGAGAGAAGGGCTCAGCATATGTTCAAATTAATATGTTCTGTTTTTCTTTCTTTGCCTGAGGGTCTTTGAAGAATGTGGAATTAGCCCTAACTGGTTTGGCTCAGTGGATAGAGCGTCGGCCTGCAGAATGAAAGGTCCCAGGTTCGATTCCGGTCAAGGGCATGTACCTTGGTTGCAGGCACATCCCCAGTAGAAGGTGTGCAGGAGGCAGCTGATCGATGTTTCGCTCTCATTGATGTTCCTGACTCTCTATCCCTCTCCCTTCCTCTCTGTTAAAAAAAAGAAAAAATCAATAAAATATATTTAAAAAACAAAACAAAACAGAAAGAATGTGGAATTAATGGAGACTAATATGCATAAAATCAGTTTTTGCCTTAAAAAAAGCACACTGCGAAATAATATTTAAACTGTCTGCTGAGGAAATATTTAAACTGTCATGGGAAAATACTTACAAAATTATGTGGGGAAAAAAGATTACAAGAGAGCATGCTAGGCATGATTGCTTTTCTGATAAAAAATACAGATATGTGGCCCTGGCTGTTTTTGCCTAGTGGTCAGAGTGTCAGCCCTCAGGCTGAGGCGGTTCAGGTCTGATTCCAGTCAAGGGCACCTACCTGGTTGCAGGCTGGATCCCTGCCTCCCCCCACCCCCTACCCACCTCCGGCCTCGGGCCTTGTGCGCATGCAGGAGGCAACCAATGGAGGCAACCAATCGATGTCTCTCTGACATGATGTTTCTCTCTGTCTCTCCACCATCCTTCTTCTCTCTCTAAAAATCAATGGGGGCAAAATATCCTTGGGTGAGGATTAACATATGTATATGCACATTTGCATTAAAATTGTTAACAAAGTCTCCCAAAGGTTAACATTAGTCCTTAAGGAAGAGGAGACACTTGCAGGGGATTTTTATTTCATTCCTTGAGCATTTTGGTGTTTTCCAAATATTCTATGATGATTATTGCTTTTGTCCTCCAACAAAAATCAAGAAATAAATGTTTATAAAAATGTCACTGCTGGACATGAGATGTGCATTGAGAAAAGTTACCCACTAAACATTTTCACTTTAACTGAGCAGTCAAGACAGGTCAGGCCTTGGGATCAAATAAGCCTCTGTGCAGCAGTTAGGCAGGCCTGCCCACCTCTGTCGCATGTCTGCCACTAACCTCTCCGGCTCCATCTGGCCACATACCTGTCACAGTGTGGCAGCAGTGTGACCTGTCCAAGGCGGGGCTCAGCTGGTAGGACAGGTTAGTCTGCCCTGGTCCCTCCACTCAGAGGCCCAGTCTTGTGGGTGAGAAGGGAGCAAATACATGAGTGTCAGGGCACCCAAGAGAAAGGCAGTCACTCAATGACTGTTGCTACATGGTCACATCTGTCCATGACTCAATCCAGCCTCTAACCCTCCACGGCTCCCAGTGCTCTCAGCAGAGTCTAACTCCTCAGTCAGGCCCTGAAGGGCCCTTATGGCCGGTCTCCTTGCCACTTCCCCAGGCTTATCTCTTTCTCCTGCCCCACTGACCCAATCTTTCTCTCACCATCTGAGATCATAGAATGGAAAGAATAAGCCACAATGTTATAAAGCAATCAAGCAGGAGCACACCTCTGACTACAACCACTGTAACTTCTATAAGGGCAGGTTGGCTTATTCACTAAAATGTGAAGCTTACATTCCTTTGATTCAACTGATTCCACCTCTGAGACTCTATCCTACATATACACTTACAAGTTTGTACAAAGACCTATGTACAGGAGTGGCTGAAAAGTAATAACTAAGAAACATCCTAAATCATGTCAGAAGGGAACTAGTACGTAATTCATTTGTTCATATAACTGAGTACTATGCAGTTAAGTTTAAAGGGCGTTACATTTATATTTGGCTATATGAAACCATCTCCAAGATGGATTGTTCACTGAGAAAAAGGCAAAGCACAAAACTAAATGTATGCTAGCCTAGCTGGTGTTGCTTAGTGGTTGAATGTCGACCCACAAACTAGAAAGTCATGGTTCGATTCCCGGTCAGGGCACATGCCCAGTTGCAGGCTTGATCTCTAGTGTGGAGCATGTGGGAGGCAGCCAATCAATGATTCTCTCTCATCATTGATGTTTCTATCTCTCTCTCCCTCTCCCTTCCTCTCTCTGGAACCAATAAAATCATTAAAAACAAACAAACAACTAAATGTATGCTAAATGCAATCTTAGATTGGATCCTGGAAGAGAATAAAAAAGATATTAGAGTGCTCTGACCGGTGTTTCTCTGTGGTAGTGTCAGCTTGTGCACCAAAGGGTCTCGGGTTTGATTCCTGGTCGAAGGCACATACCTGGGTTGCAAGTTCGATCCCTGGCCTGGTCCGGGCACAAGTGGGAGGCAATTAATCGATGTGTCTTTCTCACATCAATATTTCTCTCTGTCTGTCTCTCTCTTTCTCTCCTTCCCTCTCTCCCTCCCTCTATCCCTCCATCTCTCTCTGTCTCCCTCCCTCTCTCTCTAAAAAAATCAATGGAAAAAATATCCTCAGGTGAGGATTAACCAAAAACAACAACAAAAAAAAATAACAACAATAGACATTAGTGGAAAAACTAGTACATACTGAAAAAAAATCTGGAGTTTAATTAATGGTACTGTACCAATGTTAATTTCTTGGTTTTAACCAAGAAATTACAATGGCTATGTAATATACTAACGTTAGGGGAAACTGGGAGAAGGATATACACGTACTATCTTTGCATCTATTTTGTAAATCTAAATTTCTTCCAAGATAAAAGTTCATTTGAAAAAAAAATTGACTGTATGTTTCTATATTTGTAGATCTCTAAAGAGGAGGAAAAAAATAAGTTTGGGTATGCACAGAATGCATCCTTTCTTTTTTTTTTTTTTTTTCATTTAAAAAATATATTTATTGATTTCAGAGAGGGAGAGAGAGGGATAGAAACATCAACGACGAGAATCATTGATCAGCTGCCTCCTGCATCCTCCCCCCGACACTGGGGATCCAGCCCGAAATCCAGGCATATGTCCTGACTGGGAATCAACGTGTGACCTCTTGGTTCCTCCGTCGACGCTCAACCACTGAGCCACGCCGGCTGGGCCAAATGCTCATTTCGAATCCCACATGCCAAGTATAGTTCTAAACACCAGGACACATGACAAAACCCTTGGCCTTTGGGACTTAACATTACAGTGAGAAAAACAGACAATATGGCTACGGAGCAAAACCAAGCAAGGAAGTTCTGGGGAGCGGGATCATTTTCTGAGCGGTGAGGCAAGCGAAGGCTCCCTGAAGAGGTGGCGTCGAGACCCAAGGGTGGCAGAGAAGTGAGCCACTCAGATACTGAGCTAAAGGCGTTTCTGGGAAGGGACGGACCAGGGCCCAAGGCAGGAGATGGAGGGGGCAGCCCGAGAGGCAGGTGTGGGCCAAGGTGGGTCAGGCTGGGTGGTATGAACCACGACGGAGAGAGAACTCCCCGAGCCTCCTGTCCCAGGCTCCAGGCAGAGTTTGGGGGTCCCCAGCCTGCCACGAGCTGACTTAGGCTGCCAGGAAGAAAACGCTGGAAGGTTTCCTGGGTGGGCAGGGGCCTCCGTGTCCTCCTCTGCACCCGTGTGCGCCGTGGGTGACAGACTTGAAGGCATTTCCTGGCGTCTTTCTCCCGGGAGACCGAGCCTGCGTGGGGTGGAGGGGCCCATGAGCCTTCCACTCGGCCTCCGCAGGTCTTGTTTCGAAGACTGGCCCGAGAACCCCATTTCAGCCCCCAATTCTCTCCGCCACTCCCCGGGGACTGGGACGGGAGGAACTGGTCGGGACGAGGGGAGCGGGAGGCCTGAGCCAGTGCTTCCAGGGCATGGAGCTTGGGGTGATCCGGGATGCTGCGCGGCTGGGGCACCCCCACGTCAGGCATCTCCCCTAACAAGAAAGAACACCCCCAAATAGGGGTAACCCTCCCCAAGGGGACGTTCCTCACCCCACTCCCAGCCTTCCCAATGGGGACCCTGTCCCCGAGCAGGGCACACCCTCCCTCACAGTCCGACAGACCGCCGCTGGGGCGCCCCGGGCGGAGCACCTCTGAACGCAGACAACGCTCCCCGGGGGCTGGCCACCCAAATGGGAGCAAGTCTCCCCGGGGGACAGCCCCTCCCCCGCCCCGGGCCGCCTCCGCTGTCCCAACTCCATCCCCGGCGGGCGCACCCCCCACAGCCCTCACAGCCCCGACCCGCACCCCTTCCCGACCTGGCGCACCCCACCCAGTGCATCGTCCAGGAGCGCAGACCAGGGCCCGACCCCCCGAGAAGGCCCGCGAACACCGTGTCCGAGGTCAGAGGTCAGGACCCTTGTCCGCCCCGCCCGCCCAATGCCGAATCGGAGCGAGCTGCGGTTGGTGAAAAGGCCAGCCGCCGGCCTCCCCGGGAAGGCCGGATGCATCCTTTCTTATGATGATTTCTTTTTCTTAATTCTGGAATGATTATCCAGTTTGATAATTGATGACTATTTTAAAAATAATTTACACACACACTTGCATCATGATTTTTTCAGAGTGCCCGATGTCATTCTTTGATGTTTTTCATCTGATGGGGTTATTTCCATCCAATGTCTTCGTTTTGGATTGCAGTTAGAAATTACACAGGGCTGAGGAATGGAGTGAAAGTAAAGAAACAGGGCAATTCACTAGAAACCAACTCACAATGTTCGTATCACCAAATGGCCCACTCATTGAACTGAACAAAAATGCTTTAAACAGTGTTAACCAAAATGGTTTAACAGATTGTAGGGAAATGGATTATCCTTTTTTAAAAAATATATTTTATTGATTTTTTACAGAGAGGAAGGGAGAGAGATAGAGAGTTAGAAACATCGATGAGAGAGAAACATCCATCAGCTGCCTCCTGCACATCTCCCACCGGGGATGTGCCCGCAACCCAGGTACATGCCCTTGACCGGAACCGAACCTGGGACCCTTCAGTCCGCAGGCCGACGCTCCGATTATTCTTTACTTAGGTTCCCTCAGAGCCGTGGTCGGCAAACTGCAGCTCGAGAGCCACATGCAGCTCTTTGGCCCCTTGAGTGTGGCTCTTCCACAAAATACCACGTGCGGGCGTGCGTACAGTGTGATTGAAACTTCGTGGCCCATGCGCAGAAGTTGGTTTTTGGCCTGGGTGAGCCTATTTTGAAGACGTACTGTTGATATTTGGCTCTGTTGACTAATGAGTTTGCCGACCACTGCCTCAGAGCAATGGAGCTAAAAGTGTCCTGGGTCAAAGGCAGAGCAGACAGCAGGGAACGGGCTTCTCAGAAAGGTGAGAAACTAAAGACAGTAATAGTCGTCAGGAAATCTGGCCACTGAATTTGCTGGCTCCTAGTGTGGCATGGCTGACCCCGAGTTATGGGTGAGAACCAGGAGTGCATTGTGGGTTAACCTACCTTATATGGAAAAGCTTCCATTGTTAGGTAAGGTTTTCCGGATGGTGGTATAAGTCCTGGGGATTCAAGGGCTGTAGTATTACAAGAACCAACTTTCCAGATCCATTGAGAACCTATCTTATGCATGATGCCCATGTCCCAGAAGGCCCAGGAAGTCTTGTTGAGATAGGTTGCTTCTTCCCCTGTCCCAGGTGGTAAAATTGTGAGTATCTTTCCAGTAAAATTGTGAATACCATCAACTCATTCATGCGTTCTAATATTTATTAGTCGCCTATCATGTGCATTAGGCGTTGTTCTAGGTTCTGGGGATCCAGCAGGGAACAAATCAAGAACTCCCACTTTCCTTTTATAAAGCTTACCTTCTGGAGAGGGAGGTAGAGAAAACTAATAAGGGAAATAGACATGTTAGAGTAGTAAGTGCTAAAGACAAAAATAAAATGTAAAAATAAAAGAATTTTTAAAACTAGTGGGGAAGGGAGGCAGGGATTTTCATCACCACATTCTCATCCCAACTGGATGTGTGAGCTTCCAGCAGTGGCATGCACCCCCTCTGGATTGTTTCCCATTGTTCTAGTTGAATGCTGTGCTGTCCCATCGCCATGTGGCGGGGAGCTCTGATTGGCCACTCCTGGGACGTGTGTCTGCCTTGGAATGGAGTCAGCCTCATCCAATGGTCCAGCTGGAAGCAGGGAGGAATTGGTTACTTGGAGCAAGCTGGGGGGTTAGGAGGGGCAAGGGAGAAAGCAAAAACTGTTTTTTTAAATTCACATTTATAAAAAGTTCACATTTATAAAACAGCAATTTCTAGTCAAATAATGTAAAGCATTTTAAAAGAATTATTTAAAAGTATGTACACTCTTTGTATAAATAAACACTGAAACTGTACAGATTTAAGCAAATATTCATTTAGCAAACAACTTTAATCACCATCACCTACTCATCACTTCATAAAGTATTTGTGTGTTTCATAAATAAAATATTCAAAACACAAGTACAAGTGCATTAAATATTTTTAACCTTGAGAACACACTCTGCTCTGTACACCAAATTAAATCAGTCATAGTCTTTTACAAATAAACAGACACTGGAGGTAGAAAGAACCACTATCCCCTCTCCTCGTCAACCTTCCTCTTGAAGATAAATGACACAGAAAGCACTGGGAATTTATTGTGAGCCAGAACACTACTGTCATTTTTAAAAATATATATTTTATTGATTTTTTACAGAGAGGAAGGGAGAGGGATAGAGAGTTAGAAACATCGATGAGAGAGAAACATCAATCAGCTGCCTCCTGCACACCCCCTACTGGGGATGTGCCCACAACCAAGGTCCATGCCCTTGACCGGAATCGAACCTGGGACCCTTCAGTCCGCAGGCTGACTCTCTAGCCACTGAACCAAACCGGTTAGGGGACTACTGTCATTTTTATTAATATCAGGGGGCCCCATCTCTCACCTGTGCCAGTTATCAATTTATTGCCTCTTAATTCCAAAATTTATCAGATGACACAGGTTAGGCCTTGTCAGTAGAGGGCGCTAGAAGGACATTGCGGAAGTTAGGGGCTTCTCTCCAGATTCCAATGCTTTGTTCTTGTTCCTCCTCGTGGCTGTGACCAGTAGGTGGCTGTTATTCTCCTCCCATTGTAGCTCATCACCTTTTTGAGCTCAGCTAGGGACACAGCACTTAACCCAAGTAAGACATCTATTGAAAACGGGATAGAATCATGATTTCTCACTGAATTGACTGTCTTTTCTGATGTTCTGCAAATGGAAATAGAAAGATGCAAAACAGAGAGACAAGGATCTTTTCAAAGAGCCATTTCCAGTCCTGCTTGGAAAATGTTTAAAGAAAAAAAAAAAGATCTATGGTATTAAAGCTCATCTCATAAAAATTCATCAAGAAAATTAAGGAAATAAGTCTGGAAATTGAAGGAATTTTTTAACTTTCAAGATCTATACTCAGAGTCAAGTCAAGTGATATTTGTTGCCTAGAAACTACTCTGGTCTGGGGTATCTTAGTTAGCTTTTGCTAACCATTCCCAACACACAATGGCTTAAAATATTGATTTTAAAAAATATATTTTTAATTTATTTTTAGAGAGTGGGAAAGGAAGAGGGAGAAAGAGAAGCATCTATATGAGAGCCTAACATTGATAGGCTGCCTCCTGCATGCCCCTGACCTGGAATGGAGCCCACAACCCAGAATGTGCCCTGACCGGAATCAAACCAGCAACCTTTTTTTTTTTTAATCTTTATTGTTGAAAGTATTACAGATGCCCCCTTTGTTTCTGGTGTGATTTTTTCCCTGAGAACAAATCCTTTTATATTATTTTTTATTTTTAAAATCTTTATTGTTGAGAGTATTATAAATTTCCCCCTTTTCCCCTCATTGCCTGTCTCCACCTGGTTCCCACCCTGCCCCAGACCTTCACCACCCTACTGTCTGTGTCCATAGGTAAGATCTTTGGTTAATCACCTTCCCCCCGCCCCCTCCCCCCTTCCCTCTGAGATTAGTCAGTTTGTTCTATGCTTCCATGTCTCTAATTCTATTTTATTCACCAGTTTAGTTTGTTCATTAGATTTCTTATTCATTTATTTTGATTTATAGATTCAATTGTTGATAGATATGTATTTATTGCCATTTTAATGTTCATAGTTCTTCTCTTTTTCTTTTCTCCTTCTTCTCTTCTTCTTCTTCTTCTTCTTCTTCTTCTTCTTCTTCTTCTTTCTTCCTCTTCCTCTTCCTCTTCCTCTTCTTAAAGAATACAGTTCAACATTTCATGTAGTACTGGTTTGGTGGTGATGAATTCCTTTTGCTTTTTCTCATCTGTCAAGCTCTTTTTTGACCTTCAATTCTAAATGATAGCTTTGCTGGGTAGAGTAATCTTGGTTGTAGGTCCTTGCTATTCATCACTTTGAATATTTCTTGCCACTTCGTTCTGGCCTGCAAAGTTTCTGTGGAGAAATCAGCTGACAGTTATATGGGTACTCCCTTGTAGGTAACTAACTGCTTTTCTCTTGCTGCTTTTAAGATTCTCTTTGTCTTTAACCCTTGGCATTTTAATTATGATGTGTCTTGGTGTGGGCCTCTTTGGGTTCCTCTTATTTGGGATTCTCTGCACTTCCTGGACTTGTAAATCTATTTCTTTCACCAGGTAGAGGAAGTTTTCTGTCATTATTTCTTCAAATAGGTTTTCAATATCTTGCTCTCTCTCTTCTCCTTCAGACACCCCTGCAAATATTGGTATGCTTGAAGTTGTCCCAGAGTCTCCTTACACTATCTTCATATTTTTGGATTCTTCTTTCTTTTTTCTTTTCTGATTTTTCCTTCCTCATATTTCAAATTGTTGATTTGATTCTCAGAATCCTCTAGTCTACTGTTGAATCCCTGTAAATTATTCTTTATTTCGGTTGTTAGTGTATGCTTAATTTCTGACTGGTCCTTTTTCAGGTCTTTGACATTCTCACTAAGATCCTTGAAAGTCTCATCAAGATCTTTGAGTGATCTTATAACCATGATTTTGAACTCTGTATCCAGTAGTTTGCTTGCTTCAATTTCTTTCATTTGTGACATGTTTCTTTATCTTCACATTTTGGCTGCTTCCCTGTGTTTGTTTCTATGTATTAGGTAGAGCTGCTATGTCTCCTGGAATTGGTAGAGTGGTCTTGTGTAGTAGGTGTCCTATAGGGCCCAGTGGCTCAGCCTCCCCAGTCACCTGAGCTAGGCACTCTAGGTGTGCCCTGTGTGGCTGTGTGCACAGTCTTGTAATTGAACCTTGATTGCTGTTGACCTCCAGGCTAATTGGCTGTGAGGACCAGCTACAACTACAGTGGAAGAGCTGCTTGTGCAGGAAACACCCCTATGGAGCAGGACTTGCTTTAGTGGGGCTTTGGTGCTCATGAGTGCCTCTTGAGTGTGTCGCTAGTGGATGTGTAGAGTTGTAATCTGCTATAATTTGAAGCTATTTATTGGGTGCACTGTCTCTAGGGCCTCCCGGGAGGTGCAAAGTCAGCCACTGCCTGGGGCCAACTGGCAGGAGCTACAGAGGGAACTGCAGACAGCTATTTGCCGTTTGTATTGGGCTTGGAGGTGCCTAAGTGAGGCCCATCTGTGAAGCAAGGCAGGCTGATGCTAGTGCCAGGTCTTAGGCCTTTTATTGATAGGTTTGGGGCACACTTTAACCAGTTGCAGCTTGTTTGAGAGATTTTAGCAAGTCTGAAGCTTGAGCCAGGACAGGCCATTCATATGGAAAAGCTGCTGCCAACAGCTTGGGTGGGGCTAGAAATTGGATGGGGTGGGATCCCAGTGCAGAGCAAATAGTGTGCTCGAGACTGATGGAGACTCAGATATGGCTGCCAGTCAGCCCTGCAGTAGGAAAGGTCCCAGCACAGGAACAATGACCCCTGTCTTAGAGAAAGCTGACCCCAAGTTCCTGCCACAGTGCCAAACAGTTCCTCCACATATGTGTCTGGGTCCCCCAAAGCCACCCAGTGCTGGAAGTCTGAGTAAGTTCATGCACCAGCCTTTTAAATAAAATATCTGGGTCTCCAGCATCCTTGTGTTACTCAGCCACAATTCCCACTGGTTTTTACAACCCTTCATTGAGGAGACTTCTCTTTTCAGCTCTGGAACCCTGCGCTGGAGGTCTGGTGTGGAGCTGGAACCCCTTGCTCCTCATGGGTGGCCTCCACAGAGATATCTCTCTCCTGATTAAAGAAAATGGCACACATGGGTGTCAGACCAGCCCATTCTGCACCTCCAGCCCTCCTACCAGTATCAGTGTGCTTTCTTTTTTACTTCTCTAGTTGTACACTTCCATTCATCCAGCTTTCAGGCAGTTCTGAGTGATGGTTGTTCTGCATTTTAGTTGTAATTTTGATGTGGTTGTGGGAGGCAGCGAGCACAGGCATTTACCTACGCTGCCATCTTGTTTCTTATCCCCTTTGTGTGTTTTGTTCCCCTTTGACCCCCTCTCCCCTCACTTGCCCCTCCCAAGCCTTTGCCACACTGTTGTTTGTGTCCATGGGCTATGCATAGCCTATATAATAAAAGCCTAATATGCTAAGTCTCTGATCGTCAGGTCAGCCATTCAACGAATCAAAGCATAATATGCTAATGAATGCTAAGGCCACTCAACTTCTCACTATGACATGCACTGACCACCAGGGGGCAGATGCTCCGACGGGTAGGTTAGCTTGTTGCTGGGGTCTGGCTAAGCAGGACTGAGAGAGACAGGCCAGACACGCCCTGGAAGCCTCCTGTGGTCCCTCCTCAGCTGGCCAACCTCCCGTGTCCCTCCCTGGCCCTGATCCATCATGCACCAGTGGGGTCCCTCGGCCTGACCTATGCCCTTTTGCAATCTGAGACCTCTCAGGGGATGTCAGAGAGCTGGCTTTGGCCCGATTCCGCAGGCCAGGCCAAGGGACCCCACTGGTGCACGAATTCATGCACCAGGCCTCTAGTATGCATATAAATTCCCCAGTTTATATCTCCCCCCTACCCCTCTCACCTCCACCTTCCCTCTGAAATTCATCTGTCTGTTAGTGAACCAGCAACCTTTTGGTGTACCAGACAATACCCAACCAACTGAGCCACACTGGACAGGGCATTAAAATACTGTTTTTTTAAGCTCCTGATTCTGTGGGATCATTTGGGCTGAGGTGAGCCGGGCAGTTCTTCTCTTAGTCTCATCTGGGCTCACTCCCATGAAGGATCAGGTGCAGTCAACTAGTGGGGTGACTGGGGGATGGTTGGTTTAGGGTGGCCATCCTCACATTTATGGATAGATGGCAATTGGTATAGATGGCTGGGATGATGGTTTTGACGGGACCATGTGTCTACAGCAGGCCAGCACAAGCTTATTCACATGGTGGTGCTTGGGGTTCTCAAGACCCGCAAGAGAGGACAAGTATCAAAGTGAACAAGCAATTTTAAGTCTCTGCTTTTATCACATTTGCTATTGTCCAGTTTGTCAAAACAAGTCAATGGCTAGGGCTAGGATTAATGTGTGCAAATGAGAGGAGAATTATGGAGGCCATTTTAACAAGCAACCTACCAAACATGGAATCTAGGATGATACAAAGATGCCAGCAATCCCCAACAGAAGTAGTAAAACACCTCTATTTTAGTGTTCTACAGCTGTGATCTACACAAGTGGCCTTTGTTTCCAGCATGAAGCCAGATGGGAGACAGTTAATGCTTACAGCATCCTAGACCTTGGGCCATTCCTCCAGTAACTAAAAAGCTGTCCTATGAATAGGTGTCTTTTTTCAAATTTCAGGTATCACAGAAAATTAAGGAGATAGTGCTTTAACTAAATTCATATTTCAAAACCCAAGTAAGAGACATTAAAGATGTGAAGAATCCCTGATATGCCTCTTAAATGTCTTCTCAGATGCCACGGGCAGTGGAATGGAAAGAAATAAAATAGAAAAGGTTAATGGTTAAGAAAACGGTCTCTTTGGAATTCTACTTTAGTACGTTGGACACATAGTTAAAGGAAGGTCCTTAGTGTTCAAGTGCTTCTTGCTGTACAAAAACAATACTTAAGATCAAATTGCCAAGGATTTCCCATATCACCACTTATTTTCAACACCATACAGGAAGTCTTAGCTTATGCAATAAGAGAATAAAAGGAAATAAAAAGTATACAGATAGAAAAGAAAGAAATAAAACTCTCTTTGCTCATAGGTGACATGATTGATTGTCTATTTAGAAAATCCAGAAGAATCAATTAAAAAAAACCTTCTGGAACTAATAAGCAATTATAGCAAGGTTGGATAGAAGGTTAATATACAACAGATCAAATTACAAGTCCAAGTGTTGTATCTTTTGATCATATCACTGCCTAATAATGAAGTCAAGTATATTTACTATGTTTCCCCTTCTCAAGAAAATTTCATCCTAATAGGTTTCATTACTAGAATGTGTTCAAGGAGAAAAATAATTTTTTCTAAAATTGAGGGACTATTGATGAAATAAAGAAAGAAGAATGTTGGTAACTGTAGCAACTGTGTGATAGTTACATAGGGATTCATTTAACCATCCTCTGAATAAAATAAACACCTCCTTCGGTGACTTTGCATGGCTCCTAGAAGAATACCGGCAATCCTGAGTGTGACCTACTAGGCCACATCCAGCCAACCACCCCCCGCCTCACTCTCCCCTGCTTCCCCTTGCTTTACTCTCTCTGCTCCATCAACATGGAACTTCCAGGCCATGCTCCCTTCTGCCCCAGAGCTCTAGAACCTACTTTTCTACTGCCTGGAAGACTCTCTCCAATCCCTCATCTAATTAGTGAATATTCATCTTTCAGATCTCAATGCCAGCATTACTTCCTCCAGGAAGTCATCCTTAAAAACCTTGACCAGATCTATCTTGTGGTTTATTTCCACGCAGCACTTAGTGCAGTTTTACTTGCAATTAATAAAAATAGCCAACATTTAATTAGCAAGTACTCTGTGCTGGAGCTGTTCTAAGAACTTCCTGGGTGTCTACTCATTTGATTTTCTCAAGGCACAGAAAGTGAAAGTTGCTCAAGGTTACACAGCTGGTAAGTGGTACAGGTTGGACCCAAACCCTGTCAGAGCTGATATCTTAATCATTCTGCTCTTCTCCCTCCCTCTGAAGTAATAATATGAATTTCCCCTACCAGGCAGATATTCACTGTTATGAACTGAATTGTGACCCCCTCCACCACCAATTCATATGTTGAAGTTCTAACCTTCAATGCGAATGCATTTGGAGATAGGGCCTTTAAGAAGGAAATCAAGGTTGAAGTGAAGTCATAAGGGTAGGGCCCTAATCCAATAGAACTGGTGTCCTTATGTCTTAGCCCTTCTGGGGTGCTATATAGAACACCACCGGCTGGGTACTTATAAACAACAGAATTTTATTGCACACAGTTCTGGAAACTGAGAAGTCCAAGATAAAGGCTCTAGCAGATTTGGGATCTGATGAGGATCTGCTTTCTGGTTCATAGAAGGCTGTCTTCTCACTGTAACATATGGTATAAGTGGCTTCTTTTATAAGAGCACTAATCCACTTAAGAAGACTCCACCCTTGTGACCTAATCACCTCCCAAAGGTTCCATTTCCTAATACTAGCACATTGGGCATTAGGATTTTAACATATGAATTTGGGGGAGAGGCAAACACTCATTCTCTAGCACCTTATAGGAAGAGGAAGAGACACCAGGAGTGTGTGTGCACAGAGGAAAGGCCATGTGAGGACAAAGTGAGAAGGCAGCCGTCTGCAAGCCAAAGAGAGAGGCCTCAGGAGACAACAACCCTGCCAGCACCTTGATCTTGGACTTCCAGCCTCCAGAACTGTGAAAAATTAATTTCTGTTGTTTAAGCCACCCAGTCTGTGGTATTTTTGTTATGTCAGCCATAGCAGACTAATACATTATCTCTTCTTGCTTGCCATTATATATTTTGTACTAAGCACCATGCCTAGCATATAGTAAGCACTCCAAAAATATATACTCAGGTGTCACCACCTTTTCTGAAAAGTCTTCCCTCACCCTTCTCCCACTCCTTCCCCTGGTTTAAGTGCCCCTTCTGGGTTTCAGTTGCTATCTTTTTCATTTGGTTCTGGAAGGATAATTTCTTTCTAAAAGGTAATCTTTGGCCCTGGCCAGGTACCTCATTTGGTTAGGGCATCATTCCTATATGCCAAGGTTGTAGGTTCGATCCCCAGTCAGGGTATTACAGGAGTCAGCCAATGAATGCATAAATAAGTGGAACAACAAATTGATTTTTTTCACTTTCTCCCTCTCCCCCTTCCTCTCTCTCTAAAATCAATAAGATTTTTTTTTAAAGTTTAGGTAGCCCAGCTGGTGTTGCTCAGTGGTTGAGCACTGACCCATGAACCAGGAGGTCACCAGTTCAATTCCCAGCCAGGGCACATGCCCAGGTTGTGGGCTGGATCCCCGACAGCGGGCATGCAGGAGGCAGCCAATCCATGTTTCTCTCTCATTGATATTTCTATCTCTCCCTTCCCTTCCTCTCTCTCTCTCAAGTCAATAAAAACATATTTTTTAAAAAAGGTTTTCTCTTTGAATTTAAAGATTTCAAATGGGCTAGTCTTCTCCAGGGCTCAGCATAGATGGCAAGTGCTGACAGAGCTTAATATTTGAGTGAATGCAAGTCTGCTGACCCTTATACATGAGTGCTGGGTAGGGAGTAAGAAGACTTGAGTTCTAAGCTTTATGAGCCTCAAAAGTAATTATGGCCTTGGGTTTATCCAGAAATCAAAGCTTGGAGAAAGTTCTTTATGTTCCAAAAAGCACAGGGTCATTTTTGTGTCTGTTAGGAATACTTGTGCAGTTGAGCTGAACTCCTGAGCCTTAGTCATCTGCCTGGCTCCAGTCAGACTTCTTGCTGTACCTCGAACATACTAAGTTCACTCCTGTCTCAGGGCCTTTGCACTTGCTACCTCTTCTAGGAGCACACTTCCTCCAGACTTTTCTATGGCAAATATATGGCCTTAATTTTCGGTGTCTACACCAGAGTCAAATCAGGTGATGGTGACTGTGAGGAAGCAATTCAGTTTCAGGGCATTGGGGAAGAGATGTTACAGTTCTATTAGTTCATTTAATCTTCTCAGTAGCCTTGGTAGGTATTTACTATCATTATCCCCATTTTATAGATAAGAAAATTGAGGCCAAGAGAGGTTAAGTAACTTGCCAAAGGTCTCACAACTATATTTTAAAAAATATTTTTAGTGATTTCAAAGAGGAAGAGAGAGGAAGAGAAATAGAAACATCAATAATGAGAATCATTGATTGACTGCCTCTTGTATGTCCCCCACTGGGGATTAAGCCCACAACCCAGGCATGTGCCCTGACCAGAAATCAAACCCTGACCTCCTGGTTCCTAGGTCGATACTCAACCACTGAGCAACACTAGCCAGGCAGGTCTCACAACTATTAAGTAGCAGGAATAGGATAATAATCCAGGAAGTTTTGGATCTAGTGTACAGCTTCTTCTTTTTTCTTTAAATATATATTTTATTGATTTTTTAAAAAATATATTTTATTGATTTTTTAGAGAGAGGAAGGGAGAGAGACAGAGAGTCAGAAACATCGATGAGAGAGAAACACCTATCAGCTGCCTCCTGCACACCCCCTACTGGGGATGTGCCCGCAACCCAGGTACATGCCCTTGACCGGAATCGAACCCGGGACCTCTCAGTCCGCAGGCCGACACTCTATCCACTGAGCCAAACCGGTTTCGGCATTATTGATTTTTTTACAGAGAGGAAGGGAAAGGGATAGTGAGAGCAACATCACTACCCCCTACTGCGGATGTGCCCACAACCAAAGTACATGCCCTTGACTGGAATGAAACCCATGACCCTTCAGTCTGCAGGCTGATGCTCTATCCACTGAGCCAACCCAGTTAGGGCTAGTGTACAGCTTCTTAACTACAAGGCTCTCCACTTCTCGATGTATATTAAAACTTATTTAGCCCTAGGTGGTTTGGCTTGGTGGATAGAGCACTGGCCTGTGGACTGAAGGGTCCGGGTTTTGATTCCAGTCAAGGGCACAGGTCTGGGTTGCAGGCTCGATCCCCAGTAGGAATTGTACAGGAGGCAGCCGGTCAATGATTCTCTCTCATCATTGATGTTTCTATCTCTCTCTCCCTCTCCCTTCTTCCCTGAAATCAATAAAAAAAAATTTTTTAATTTAAACTTATTTAACATAGGGTCTGGCACAGGGTAGTTACACAGTAAGCAATAGTTATTTCTCTGCTGTTCTCAAACATTTGACTCTCCTTATCTTACAATCCAACCCTCAGAATGAAGTCAACAGCCTTTCCTACTCCACCTTGCCAGAGTCCAGGGTCCCTCACTTCACCTTCTCATGCGTGCACATCCTGGGTAGCTGGATTTCAGGGCTTTAGAGTAAGGCTCTCTAGGTTCTCATCCACAGTTTCTACCATTCACTAGCTCTGTAAACAAAGAAATGTTATATCCCTCCCTGGATCATAGTATCCGCACTTGTAAAATGCAAATGCTTTCTACCTTGTCTGGCCCATAGGAAGTGGTAGCAATTATGAATAGGGCTTCACAATGAGAAGCTCTCAATGGTCCTAAGGCTGTAAAATACACTCCCAACCACCTGGGTCAAAGTTGGGACCAGATGAACTCATTGTTTGCAGACAAGGCTGGCTGCATGAAAAGACCTCTCACCTGATGCAACCCAGATCTATCTACCAGACAACTAATTCCTGGAGGCAGTGTGGTTCAGGGCACAATCTCTTGGGTCTGATAGACCCATGTCTGAATTTCAGTTTTGATTTTTCTGAGAGCCTCATTATCATCATCTGTCAAGTGGGAAAGGAGCAGTGCAAGGAGTGATTAAGAATGTGGGTTTGAATTCAGAAGGTTATATATCATTCTATCCCTTGCTCTGCCAAGGACCAGCTATATAAGCTGAGTGTCTTCACCTCCTTGCACCTTGGTTGTCTGTTTCAATGGGTTTTGTCATCATTCCTCTTCCTAAGCTGATTGAGGATTGCCCAGAACCATGTGTGCCCACACTGTGGACACTGTAGCTGTTAGGATGGTATGCATAACAGTGGTTAGGAGCTTAGGCTCTGAGTCAGAGTGCAACAGACCTAGTTCAAATTCCAGCTCTGGCAATTACTTCCGGTGAGAACTTAGGGAAATTAATTTTTTTCTTCTCAGCCTCAATTTGCTTATCTGTAAAGTGAGAAATATAACAGTAAATATCTGATAGAGCTTGTTATGAGGATTCAATCAAGTGATCCATGTAAAGCATTTAAAACTGGCCTGGTTCCTTGTAAGTGGCAAATAAGTGGCAAACATATTATGAGGTTGATTTTTAAAGTTTCCTTTTCTAGAATACAAATGCATTTGTCCAACTGTTTGAGGAGTTGCAAATATGCGCCGAGTGCTGGGGACTTCAGGATCAGATTCAAGTCCAAAACGTAGTGATAGCAGCTTCCGCTTACTGAGCCCTTGACTTGTATCACGCGTTCTGTGGCATCTCATTGACTCCTAAATAACCCGATTGCTATGCCAGGTTAACCTCTCCGTCAGAAGCAGTTACTTGTCCCACAGCGAGTATGGGCATTGCTGAGACTCCGACCTTGTTCTGGTGAGAGTCCAGCATTCAAGGTATACTATGATTAAGTAGAGTTGATCTTGCAGATGTGGGATGGGGTCTGATGTGGTCACAATTGGCCCTGGTTTACCTCATCTATAAATGAGGGTATTTTTGGTTTTTTATTTACAAAGACTGTCTTTCCCCTACTTTTTGAGGGGTTTGCTCCCGCGGAGCCCCAGAGCTGAGCCAAAGCACTGGGACAACCGCAACCGCCTGAAACTGCTGGGCTGGGCTCCTGCCTCCCGGCCCTCTAATTGATTAAAAGCGAAGGAGCAACTCTCGGGACCAATCAGAAGTGAAAGCGGTTGAGCACTGCTCGCCTCCTCAAAGCGCCCTTGTACCTCATTGGATGAGTCAGAACGTGAATCCAAGGCTAAGTCGCTTAGAAGAGAGCAGGGCCAACCAATCAGCGATGCAACCGATGCAACCGCAGAAATGCTGGTGGGAGAAAGGAGGCGGTTGGCCCTCGCAGACTGTCGCGTCGCGAGCTTGCAGTCCGTCAGCACCAAAACCCTGCCTAGGCAGAACGTCCGCTGGCCGGGCGCTAAGACCAGGCCAACTAGTGGCAGGGCAGTGCCATGGGACATTTTCTCTACAGTGCGGTGGGGTCTGGTACACGAAGTACGCAGGTAATCCTGACTCAGCTGACAGTTGAGGTGTCCCTGAGCATTTGAAGAGTGAGTATCTAGGCCCAGGCCATTCACGGGTCCAGGCGCTGCCTCCTCTTGTGTCTTCCTTGTCCCCGCATACTTCCTGTTGAGGCAGGGTGCGATCTGCAGCCAGTAAGTGATGGGACAGGGCAGGAGGCGGGAAAGGGGAGCCGCCCACAGGCACCTGAAGTCTGGCTGGCTCTTGAGGGCCTCCCAGCCAATCACACACACACACACACACACACACACACACACACACACCTCCATAGATTGTAAGGAGTTGAGAAAGAGGTGAAAGGGTTTGCAACTAGAGCTACTCAGCTTGGCAAGACAGAAGCAGGAAAGCGGCGGTATCCCTGAACTCCTGCGAAGGCAGCCTCCAAGGTGAAGGAGGTTCAGGTCCCAGTCTCCTTATAGAAAGGGTGGGAGAGGGCAAATTCCGCAGTCAATCAAAACTGGGCACAGGCTGGCGTTTTAGATCTCACCCTTAGAGGCCTGAAGCATCAATCCGCAGACCAATCAGACTCAAGACCCTACGGTCCTCAGAGCCTTAGCGAGCGAGCTCGAGACCCACAGCCAATCAGCGGCGGGTGCGAGGCAGGCTGGAGATTCTGGAGCTGCCTAGGTGCCTCCCAGGCTACTAGGCACGCTCATTAGGTGGGAGCCAGGAAAGAGGGTGCAGCCAGCCTGCAACCAATAAGCATCTGCCTCGGGATCCAGGTGCGAAGAGCTCGCGCCAGTCTCCCATTCCCGGCCTAGCAACGATCCCCACTTTCTAACGGCCACCCAGGCTTACGCCGCGCAGAATGCATGTGAGGCCGAATGGTAAGAGGAACACGGTCTGAGCTGGTAAGTGCCATGCCTTTTTTTTACTCTTCTTTGAGCTTGGGCCCGGCCCAGGCACAACTGAGATATGGGTGATTGAATGGTTACTGTGAGGGTCAGGAAGTGAGGGCTGAGGACTTTAGGCCATTGGAACTCCCTCTGCCTTGGAGAGGCTGGAAATGGGGCCTCCTGGGCACCTTAGGGCCCTGGCCGGGTAGAGGCCAGGCCAGCACGCCCTATGAGTTGGTCCATGGTTCCTGGTGCCAGCCTGATTTGGAAGTGGGTTGTGGGGCAGTTGGAGGCCCTTGGAGCCCTGTGTGGCATCATTGGCCATGAGGTATGGCCTCTGAACTGTGAGGTTTTCTGGGGTCTCTGGACTGAGTCTGGATCTGGTGACTGGAGGAAGAGGCCTGTGACTCTCCATAGGTTATTGGGATTCACTGGCCAAGAGATGAAACTAGTATGCACTTGAGGGGTTTCCTGGGTCTTTGGATCCAGCCTGGGTTGAAGAATGAGCATTGATGCGGTCAAAAGCCCAATGGAAGTTGCCAAGAGTCATTGCATCCAGGCTATGCAGGCTTTTAGAGGTCTCTGGATTTGGGGTTGAGGTGCTCTTGGCAGATTTTACAGTATTGGGTCCAGGTTGGACAATGTGGCTAGGAGGTTAGGCCCATAGTCTTATGGAGGTTCTGGGGAGGGAGGGAGGTGTCTCCAAACCCCAGCCAAGTTGTTTGAAGTATCATTGACTTGTGGTGACTCGAGACAAAACCCAGATTGGGTCATGTCTGGGGCATTTTAGTCCCTGTCCCTATCTCTTTCCCAAACCCTTTCTGGTCACTCCCAGAAGATATCAGGCTGTAAGCATGGGGCAGGTGCATGGGAAAGATGGATGTTGTACTGGGGCACAGGAGGTGGTCTGTGAAATATCCTGCTCTTCAGGAAAACAGCCAGGTTGTCTTTACTGAAGATTTTTTATAGTTATGGAACAGGGTGTTGATATATACTTTCACTCAGCTTTTCCAGCATTACTTGGTATTGAAGCTTTTCAGAGTGCTTTCATGTACACCCAGAGTTCTCTTTTTCTTTTTAAATATGTTTTTAAAAGAAGGGAGAGAGATAGAAACATCATCGATCGGCTGCCTCCTGCATGCCCCCTTCATGCCCCCTTCTGGGGATTGAGCCCACAACCCAGGCATGTGCCCTGACCAGGAATTGAACCAGTGACCTCTTGGTTCCTAGGTTGATGTTCAACCACTGAGCCACACCGGCCGGATACACCCAGAGTTCTTAAACCAAGGGTGGGGGATACAAGGGAGTGGTAGTCTATGAGTGGATTTCAAGAGTCTGTGAACTCTTGGAAATCATAAGAAAAACTATGCATGTTGGATTTTTGGGAGAGAGGGGGCAAAAGTGGTCACAGGGATAAGTGAGGAGTAATTAACCTGTTCAAGAATGGGCTTTATGCCCTGACCGGTTTGGCTCAGTGGATAGAGCGTCAGCCTGCGGACTCAAGGGTCCCAGGTTCAATTCCAGTCAAGGGCATGTACCTTGGTTGCGGGCACGTCCCCAGTGGGGAGTGTGCAGGAGGCAGCTGATCGATGTTTCTCTCTCATGGATGTTTCTAACTCTCTATCCCTCTCCCTTCCTCTCTGTAAAAAATCAATAAAATATATATTTTTTTAAAAAAGAATGGGCTTTAGCCCTAACCGGTTTGGCTCAGTAGATAGAGTGTCGGCCTGCGGACTCAAGGGTCCCAGGTTCGATTCCGGTAGGGGGCATGTGCCTTGGTTGCGGACATATCCCCAGTGGGAAGTGTGCAGGAGGCGGCTGATCGATGTTTCTCTCACATTGATGTTTCTGGCTCTCTGTCCCTCTCCCTTCCTCTCTGTAAAAATTCAATAAAATATATTTTTTTTTTAAAAAAAAGAATGGGCTTTAGAGCAGACTGAATTCCTTATCATTCATATGCAAAATGATATGAGACTACAATTTTCTGATGTAAAGAGTTGATTCCATAGTTTATATTTTCAAAGGAATGGTGACTGCCCTAAGAGGTTAAGGACTATTGGATTAAAACAGGCTTCCATATTGTTTATGGGGCCTAGAAATGACTAGAAATGAAGATTCCCTCAGACCTGTTGTTGGCATACATGTCAAGGTATCTCACATACTAGCCTGCATGTCCAAGCTCAGGCTACCTGCCTCTCACAAACAGGGTCTAAGGTTACATCAGTCCTGAAGTTCACTCTCATGAGTATAGATCTGGGGTTGAGGCACATGTAGGCCCTGGAATTGGGCCATTTGGGCTAGGAGGTCCAGGGTTCTGAGTTTCCAGAGCAGGTCTAGGATTGGGCGGTGGGCACAGGTTCCAGGTGGGCACTTCTAGATTCCCTTGGACGTCTCAGCCCATGGAGAGGGACACAGCCAGAGGATGTCAGAGTGGGGCCCTGTCCCTGGGTTTAGGCAATACTGGTATTCAGTACTGTTCTTAAAAACAGTCCCTGTGAGGAAGTTGAGGGTCTTGGAAGACTTAGGGTCTTGAAGAAAAAGGATGTGAGGATGCTGTGAAACCTAAGTTTTTGTGTTTTGTTTTACGTCTAGTCTAGTTCTTTTTCCACTTAATTCTCAAAAGGTGTGCTATGAGTCCTAGCCAGTTTGGCTCAGTGGATAGAGCGTTGGCTTTCGGACTGAAGAGTCCTAGGTCCAATTCTGGTCAAGGACACGTACCTTGGTTGCAGGCAGGATCCCTGGCCTTGGTGCAGGAGTCAACCAGTTGATGTGTGTCTCTCACATTGATGTTTCTCTCTGTCTCTTCCCCTTCCTTCCACTCTCTTTAAAAATCAATGGAAAAATATCCTTGAGTGAGAATTAACAACAACAACAAAAAATAATAATTAAGGTGTGCTATGATAGGTTCTCTATGACCTAGATTTAGCTCACCTGGCTATGCCTATATCTAGCTCTTGGGTTATGTAGACTATAGATTTAAGGGAAGAAAAAGGAATTTATTCTGTGTTGTCTCTTCTCTGGTATGTGTTGGGTGTATTTAACCAGAATGATTGAACATTTAAATGTTTATGTAAGATTTGGATAATTGGTCTTAGTCTATAAAAAATACTGTGTGTGCCTAAGCCAGTTTGACTCAGTGAATAGAGCATCGGCCAGAGGACTGAAGGGTCCCGGTTTGATTCCGGTCAAGGACACATACCTGTTTTGCAGGCTTGATCCCTAGCCCTGGCCAGGGTGCAAGCAGGAGGCAACCAATCCATGTGTCTCTCTCACATCAATGTTTCTCTCTCTATCTCTCCTTCTCCCTTCCACTCTCTCTGAAAAAAAAAAAAAATCAATGGAAAAATATCCTCGGGTGAGAATTAACAACAAAAAAAGCTGTGTGTATGGGGTGTGTGTGGGGGGGGGGGGGAGTGTTAACCACCTTAATTTGGGTAAAGAAATGTGTTCCTGGGAAGAGTTGAAAGTTCATAGAATTTTCCTGAATAGAATTTTGTTAAAACTTAGCTTTGGAGTTACTCAATATTTAAAATAAGTGAGATAAAGGAAGAATGTTTTTCATAAAATAACCATCCCTCTATTCTGATTAATTTTAATTATAATATAAGGTGTCCCAAAAATGTATACACACTTTGAGTAATTATTAATTCCAATGAGTTAAACCTGAAAAGAATGAAACAAACTGAGCTATCAACTTCTAGTAGTGTATACATTTTTTTTGGGGGAGTGGGGGGTGGGGAAACACCCTGTATTTATATCAAGATGGGTTGTGCCTGAAGGGGCTCTTGGTTAAGCTTATCAGTGAGAACAAAAAATAGCAGATTTCAAACTTTCCTTAGTAATATGAGTATTATAAAAGGCTGAAAGGCAAAAATCATACCTCCTTTTCCCACATACTTCTCTTCCAATTACGTCCTCCTAATCTCTCCTACCTACTGTACCCTCTCCCAGGGTCCAGGCTTGTGTCCTCATAACCTGTGGTTCTCAGGGAGAAAACTGCAGGTGATTCCTAGAGTCAGCTTGGAAAGTGGAAGGTGAACAAGGCTTCTGAGACTGGGGAGGAGAGACCTTTCAAAAATAAAAAGGGCAGTGTCGCTGTCCTTTCATTGCTTCTGGTGTCACTGCTCACTTTATGCAAGATGGCTTGGGCTGTGCAGTAAAAAATGTAAAGAGAGAGCCTTGGCCAATGTTGCTCAGTTGGTTGGGCATGTGCACAAAAAAGATTGCTGGTTTGATTCCCAGTCAGGGCATATACCCAGGTTGTGGGCTCAATCCCTGGCAGGGGTGTGCAGGAGGCAGTCAGTCAATGTTTTGCTATCACATCAATGTTTCTCTCTCTCCCTTCCTCTCTCTCTCAAAATCAATTTAAAAACCATATATATGGAGAGAGAGGGGGGAGAGGGCGGGAGGGAGAGAGAGAGAGAGAGAGAGAGAGACCTAGAGCAGGGGTGGGGAACGTCTGACCCCCCTCAGGCCATTTAAAACCCATGAAATAATTTGATCTGGACCTGCCAAAGCATTGGGGCTGGGTTAATTAAATGTTTGACCAAATATAGTAGGCTAATTTTTTTTTTTTAAAAACAGGTTTTATTAAATATTCTTTTTTAAAAATATATTTTATTGATTTTTTACAGAGAGGAAGGGAGAGAGATAGAGAGTTAGAAACATCGATGAGAGAGAAACATCGATCAGCTGCCTCCTGCACATCCCCCACTGGGGACGCGCCCGCAACCAAGGCACATGCCCTTGACCGGAATCGAACCTGGGACCCTTCAGTCCGCAAGCCGACGCTCCATCCACTGAGCCAAACCGGTCTCGGCTAGTAGGCTAATTTTTAAGTTGATAATTTTGTATGGCCAATAAATGATGTTATAAATATCCAAATGGCCCTCAACCGAAAAAAGGTTCCCAACCCCTGGCCTAGAGTGTTACTAGCCTAAGGGCTGAGGTGTAGAGGGCTCTAGAGATACCTCTAAGGGAAAGGAAGTCTTTAAAGGGATATCCTGCCCTAACTGGTTTGGCTCAGTGGATAGAGCGTCAGCCTGCGGGACTCAAGGGTCCCAGGTTCGATTCCGGCCAAGGGCATGTACCTTGGTTGCGGGCACATGCCCAGTAGGGGGTGTGCAGGAGGCAGCTGCTTGATGTTTCTCTCTCATCGATGTTTCTAACTCTCTATCCCTCTCCCTTCCTCTCTGTAAAAAATCAATAAAATATATTTTAAAGGGATATCCTTAGATGGAGTAGACACCAAGTGGGAGGCAAAATGTTTCCCATTCTTGGGGGCTTTTATTCACTGAATGGGGAGATCCCTTGCCTCTTCTGCTCCCTTTTAGACCTAAAAAGCCTGTTGACTACTCCCTGCCAACTACATTTGGCGGCTTTCAGAGGACACTGCCTTTTGAGCTGTCTCCAACTCTCTTGATCATCAATGGGCAAATCATACCAGTGGGGATGTTGAGTCACAGACACATGATATAGGGCTGGGAGGTGAGGGGGACCACACACCACTGGGTGGTGATATAATCTTCCAGACCACTATACCTTTCCTTATACACTTAGGGTTTCTCCCTCGTGGCTTTCCCCACTTATTCCATATCTTCAGGGATTGTGTATTCCTCTGTATACACAATCTGTATAAATATCAGGCATTGATGCTTTTATGTGTCTAGGCCTAGTGTCTTTTATATGATGTATAATAAGTCCCTGGGTGTGGTGGTGTGAGGAGTTAGAAAGCTCAGAAATGAAAAACATTTAATGTTCAGAGTAGCAAATGAATACAGCTTACCCATTTGCATTTTCCCTTTCACTCTGACTCATCTTCCCCTCTCCCCACCCTATTATTGCCCCTCTACCAGCCCCACCCAATGGCACACCCTGTCTGATGTAGGAAGGGTTAACATCTGCCTGCACCCAAGCTAGAACAAGAGGTAGAGGGAAGACATATTAAGTCTGGAGGGAGAAAGTAGAAGGCTGGTCTGAATATTTTGGGGTCCTAGGGCCAAAGGGAGAAACAGGAGTTTAGAGACATAATATTTGAGTCTAGGAGAGGACCCAGCACCTAAGCGAAAAGCCTGGAGAGGGGGGGGAAACCAGAGAAGCCTTCCAATGCCTGACTTGTTTATCTTTGTTATTGGGCATATATGATATGCCAGGCTCATATAAGTGATTTATCAAATCAATAAAAATTTGTCATAGGATGAGGGATCATGGAATAATGTGAAAAAGAAATTTGAGTTTCTCAGACGTCATCCTTTTCCCAAGTTAACAAGTGCTAAAGTGAAAAGACGGGAAATCTCCGAGGACCTTGACTCTGGGCAGGAAGTGAAAGAAACCCCGGAGTTCTGATTTCAGAGAAATGTAATTTGTCATCAATCCAAGAAAAGGAGTTTTTCTCTTCAAAGACCACCACAGACCCTTTCTGGGGTTACCCCCTTCAGAGTTTGATGGGAGGATCTGAGTCATTCACACACCCAGTCCTCAGTGATGGCTCAAATGACAGAGGTCATTTCCACAAAGCAGTCAAGGCTTCCTAATATCAAGTCAGGCATGCTTTCGGCTCTCCTTCCCTCTCTCCTTGGAATCCAGATATTCCAGTCCTTTTCGCCTCTGAGATAGTAGAAACCGCGTTCATCTGCTGGAGCTCCGCTGACACCTCTAAGAAACAGAATTAATGCTATTTGAGTGATACTATGTACTGACAAACCTCTTTCACATTCATCATTTCATCTTCACCCCCACCTCCAAATAAGATAAGCAGAGGTTTACCCTATTTCATGAATGAGGTAAGTAAGGGAGGCTCAGAGAGATGATTTGCCCAAGGTGACTCAACTAGTAAATGGCAGAGATGAGACTCAAATGCAGATCTGATTAGTTCAGAGTTTTTTGTTGCCTCAGATACACTTCTTTGACTCTAGAAGTTCACAAATGAAATAAGGAGACAGGTTAGGAGGCAGGATGCCTGGATTCTAGACTAGAAGGGGTGGTCTCTCCTGGAGGGGTGAAGCAGAGCCAGGGGTAAAAAACCACACCCTGTGGGGGAACTGTGGCAGATTGATACTTGGGACACCCAATGGAAGATTGTGAGGTCAGGGGCGGAGTTATTGGGGTAGAGGGTGGGCAGGAGCCCAACAGAAGTTCAGAACATGCGGTGTTCAGGAGGAAGCTACAAATGGTGAGTGGTTTCTTCTCCCCAGCTGAGACTTTCTTCCCATTATACCCCTCTTCCTGTCCACTTCCTGCCAACCTATAGCCCTCTCCCTGAGGTGACCAAGTAATAATCCTCCCTCCCACAAGAGTCCTCACCACATCTAGGAATATGCCTGCTGGGTCTGCCTCTTTGTATCTGAGTTCCCAGTTCTCTTCTTAAAAGCCAATGTGGTGATTTTGATGTGTGAGAAATTCCTGTCTTGTTGGGTTCTTTTTATTCTTCACTTCTGGCGTATGAAAAACAAAATTAAACCATCTTCTTATCTTAACCTTGAGAGGAAATAGCCTCTCCTCTGTAGTTCTCATTTCCCTTTCTCTCACTTCCTCAGGGGTCAAAGTCTTCTCCCAAACCTCTCTCTATCCTTGGATCAAGAGCCTTCTCTCCTGTGACTTCTACACCTGCTCTTAACTCACTAGACAGGCATCTTCGGTCTCTTCCAGTTCCTTCTCTGAGGATGTGTTCTAGATGCTTCAGCCTCAAGGAGATGATGCCTTGGAACCTGCCCTCCTGCAACTATGACTCCATGTATTGCTGATTTTCTGCTTCTCAGGACCCTCAGCTCCACGTGATGGACTTGTGTGAGGACACACTAGCTCTCTAAACTCTCCCATGAGCTGTGTCTTGCTCCATCCCTAACTGACAGGGATGACTGGGTCTGGAGGTGATCTCTTTGTCTCGAATGAAGGGAGCCTGGCCTGCTCAGAGGGGCTCCGAGAAGCAGAAGTATCAGTATGTGCTATCATTTAAGTCAGAGATTGCTAATTGGCAGAATCCATCTACTAGTCTTAAACCCACTACTTAATGTAGTTGTTAACTACCTGATCCTTGCCTTTTAAGTCTTCACTGTAGTCTAATTTCCGTTCTCTTGCCACCAAACTCTAGGCCCCTGTTATGGTTCTGGATAAGCTCAAGTCCTCTCTTGGGTTAGTTTATTTGCTCCATTCAGGATAGAGAGCTCTGATCCAGAACAAACAACTCATTCTTTCTCCCCTCACCTCCACAGGCTTGAGAATATGCTGTTCCTTCCTCCCCTTTCCACCATGGACCTCGAACTGTGGCCTTTGTCTCAGGACCTCTGAGACTGGTACCCAGGCAAGGCAAAATGCCCCTGTCCCCAACAAGACTGCCTAGCCCCTATGGCTCTGATCGGCTGGTACGGCTAGCAGCCAGGCTCAGGCCAGCACTATGTGATACCATGATCACCGTGGGGAGCCAGGAGTTCCCTGCACACAGCCTGGTACTGGCAGGTGTGAGCCAGCAGCTAGGCCGCAGGGGTCACTGGACTCTGGTGAAAGGAATCAGCCCTTCCACTTTTGCGCAGCTTCTGTACTTTGTTTACGGAGAGAGTGTTGAGCTGCAACCTGGGGAACTGGGGCCCCTTGAGGAGGCTGCCAGGGCCTTGGGGGTGCAGTCCCTGGAAGAGGCATGCAGGAAGGCTCGAAGAGACAGGGCTAGAGCAGAGTTTAGTCAAGGGCTGAAGGAACATCAGAAGCCAGAGAAACCCACAAGGGATTCTGAGAGTGGAGTGGGGGACCTTGGAGAGCAGAGACCAGAGAAGTTTATTAGAGCTGGTGGGAGAGAACAGGAGATGGTGCAGGAGCACAGGCCACTGAGAGAGAGCTCTGAGATAGCAGAGGCAACGCCGGAGGATCAGAGGGAGCATATGAGATCAGAGGAGAAACTCGATCAATCCCTTTTTGGCCACGGGGGAGTAGGTAGGGAACAAGAAGTGATCATGTGGGTGAAGGAGAGTCCAGGGGACTCTGAGGAAAGTTTAGGGAAGTTGCCTGGCCCCCCACCCCCACCAGGTTCCCTCCAAACCAGCAGCATCACCTCTAGGCCCTGGTGGGCTGAGGCCCCTTGGTTGAGGGAGAGCCAGCCTGCCCTGTGGAGCCTCCTGCTATTGCCGCCCAGATATGGCACTCCTTTCTCCCATAGTACTTCCATCAGTGCAGCCTGGCAAGAGGTCTGGCCTCAGGATCAGAGGTGAGTGAAGGGCCCAATGGAAGCCTATCTGGGAGGGAGTAGCTCAGGTGAGGCAATGGTGATTGGTGAAAGGGCACCACATCTTTTATCTCTATTGTACATTTCCTGAACTGGAGATAGGACAAAAAGCTCCCACCACAGGGGAAACCAAAGCCCAGCACCTGAGAATATACATCACCTTCCTCTCCAGGATGGGGTCGGTCAGGATCCCAGGTTTTGCCAACTCTGTTACTCTTCTCCACCCCACACCTAGGATTCCACTGTCCCTGAACCTCCACAAAGGGCTCAGGAGCCAGAATCAGTTGGCCTTCTCTAGCTCTACCTCAGGTAAGCCCTTCACTGTCCTGCATGAACCCTGTAATATGGTCTCTCTGCTGGGGCTAGGGCTGCAGGAGTCCAGCCTGAGTAGGGCCCCTACTTCACTCTGTTCTCTCCAGGTTCCCTCCCCCAGGGCCCCGCAAACCTTAGCCCTGGGGAGATGGAAGAGTCTGATCAGAGGCACACAGGTGAGTAGGGTGAGGATACTTTTGCTTCAGTCCCATTGTAGCCCCTGATATCTTGCCTGGGTGTTCCAGTGATCCGACTCTGGGATTCCCAGCTCTGCCCTCCTTTACCTTCTTTGTCCCCACAGGTGCACTTGCAACCTGTGTGGATCATGTGGGCAAAGCAGGCTGCCCATCTCGCCAACAGCCTTTCAGGCCTCCTCCTGCTCGGTCCAGGCCCTATTCTTGTTCTGTCTGTGGAAAGAGGTTTTCACTCAAGCATCAGATGGAGACACACTACCGAGTCCACACAGGTATGGGCACCCTGCCCAAGCACTGACTTGCCTGCCCCTAAGTCCCTCTCTGCTGCCTAGCTTCCACACAACTCCCTTGTCCAGTTGCCCCCGATCTACCCCTAGGCTGCCTTCTTTTCTTTTTAATTAATATATTTTTATTGATTTCAGAGATGAAGGGAGAGGGATAGAGGGATAGAAACATCACTGATGAGAGAGAATCATTGATCGGCTGCCCCCTACTGGGGATCAAGCCCGCAACCCAGGCATGTGCCCTTGGCCAGAATGGAACCTGGGACCCTTCAGTCCGCAGGCCGATGCCCTACCCAGAGCCAAACCGGCTAGGGCTTCACCCCCTTCTTATCTTCACTGCCTTTCCCCTCCACCCGCCCTAGGAGAGAAGCCCTTTTCCTGTGGCCTCTGTCCCCAGCGCTCCCGGGACTTCTCGGCCATGACCAAGCACCTGCGGACACACGGGGCTGCACCCTACCGCTGCTCTCTGTGCGGAGCCGGCTGCCCCAGCCTGGCCTCCATGCAGGCACACATGCGGGGCCACTCGCCCAGCCAGCTCCCGCCGGGATGGACCATTCGCTCCACCTTCCTCTACTCCTCCTCCGCCTCTACCTCCTCGAGGCCATCATGGGACTCCACCTCTAAGTAGGTCCCTTGCCTCCTCCACCTGACGGGATGGCAATAGCTTCTTTGGCTGCAGCTAAAGAATGAAAGATACAAAGACAGGCCGGCGAGCTGGCTAGGCTTCTGACCCAGCACCCCGGCTTTGGCAGCCTAGCGAATTCGGCTAAGAAGCATCGCGGGAAGGGCCCCGAGAGCCCTCTCCCGGTGACCAAGGACCGCAGAAGGCTGGACTGGCGATCCCGTGTGGGGCAGGGCAGTGAGGTTTGCACAAGTGTATCTTAACTGTGTGGGGACTGTTGATTTCATTACTAAAATAAAGCGTTGTCTGTGCCTTCCTCTCAGGACAAGAAAGCTGAGTCCAGAATTTAGTCTGCGCGGGTCGGAGGTGCGCGCAGCCTCGCCCCTGGTCCTGTAGCGGCCCCTCGTGGCCGCACGTCCGCGGTTCGGCACGGCGGCCCCTCCTCGGTCTTCCCGACCTCCCGGGAGGCAGCGGGTCGGGAGGGCTCCATGGTCGGGCTGACTTAGCAGCCAGCCCTGCGGGGGAAAGCTGTAAGAACCCCAGGTCCTGCCCTTCCCACGGCAAGCCAAGGCGCACGCAGTCGGAGTCGGGGAGTCCCTGGCACGGGCTGGAGGAGCCGCGTACTCCACTCTGCTTTCAACCACCCGCCTCCTCTCCTGAGGACGAGGGCCGCGGCTCCTGCGGCATCTCTGCTCCACGCTGCGTGCAACGGCGGCCGGGTCGACCGTGGAACTGAGACTAACCCTTGGCCGCCGCCCCCTCCCCAGCCCCAGCTCCCGCAGTCGCGAACTTCGCTTCGCGGTGTCCTCGGGCTCCCAGGGAAAGAAGCCCCTGCACCCTGGGAGTGGTAGTTCCCGCCGGCCGCCGGCCGCACCAGGACGATGGGAGGAGTCCGGGGAGAACACCACGCCTCCCGGCGGCTCGGGAGCAATCTTTCTTTCTGGGTCGGGTCGGGACCCCTCCAGACCCAGCTCTCGCGGCCCCAGCGCCCGGCGGAAGAAGCGCGACGCCTGGACTACATTTCCCGGAGGCCCCTGCGCCTCACCCCTCTCCGGCCGCGACGCGGGGTCTCCGCTCCTCAGGCGCGGTCTCAGGTGACGGCCCGCCGGCCGCGGACTCCCGCTCCCGTGGTGCCCCGCGCGTGGCCGGCCCAGCCCCCGGCTCCCGCCAGACCCGCGGCGGCGCCGGTAGTTGTCGTGAGCCGCAGCCGCGCCGCCCCGCCCCGCCCTCCCCTCCCCCGGCCTGCGCTCGGCCGCCCCTCCCCCGGCCTCCCCGGCCCCTCTCACGGTGCCAAGATGGCGGCGGCGGCGGGCGGCGGCAGTTGCCCGGGGCCTGGCTCCGCGCGGGGCCGCTTCCCGGGTCGGCCGCGGGGCTCCGGCGGGGGAGGGGGCCGCGGCGGACGGGGCAGCGGGGCCGAGAGAGTGCGGGTAGCTCTGCGGCGCGGCGGCGGCGCGGCGGGGCCGGGCGCAGCCGAGCCCGGGGAGGACACGGCCCTGCTCCGTTTGCTGGGGCTCCGCCGGGGCCTGCGCCGGCTCCGCCGCCTGTGGGCCGGCCCGCGCGTTCAGCGGGGCCGGGGCCGGGGCCGGGGCTGGGGTCCGAGCCGGGACTGCATGCCGGAGGAGGAGAGCAGTGACGGGGAGTCGGACGATGAGGTGAGGCGGTCGGAGGCGTCCCCGGCGCCGGGCGGGGCGGAGGCCGGGGCTTCCAGAGGTCCGGGGAGCCCCGAGGAGTGACGTGGGGAAGCGGGGTCCTCGGGGCGCCTGCGGAGAGAAAGGGCCCTGGCAGTAGGCACGGGAGGAGGTCGGCGGCACGGAGCTGTCGGCGAAAGGGGCCTTTCCAAGTGCCGGGGAAGCCGAGCTGCCTGGGCACCGGCCCCCGGCGGGTCTCCCTGGAGCGCCCTGGGCTGGCCCTCGGTGGTCGGCAACGCTAGGGAGCAGCGGTGTACACGGGCGAGGGGCCGGCGGAGCGCAGGCCCGCTCGGGGTGGTGACAGCAGCAGCCCGGCTTCGGGGGACCAGCTGGCTCCGGGCTCCCCGCTGCAGGCTGCCCCGCCCAGCCCCAACCTCTGACACAGCCCTGGTGTCCACTAGTGCCCCTCTTCCCTCCGACCTAAGTGGAGAGAGGCTCGAATGGGGGAGGGCTTCCTCCTCGGGGCCCAGGTTGAGAAAGGGAACGAAAGCCGCGACTGGGCACTCGAGCAGGTCTGAGCTCAGCTCCCGGTGTACCCCCAACCTCGCAGAACAGGCAGGAAGGTGTGGGGATCCCACTGTGGTAGCCCGTGTGGCAGACACACACACCAGCTCGGTGGCCCTGTTCCCACCTTCGCAGCAGGAGGTGGTATCTTTGATGCCCAAGAGGGTGTACACAGAGGCCCCCCTTTTTTCTGTGTTGGAGTCTCAGGGAGTCAGGGTAGTGCCTGCTGCCTGGCCCGAGAGGCCCTGCTTTGTTTTCTGTGCTGGGGTGGTCAGGCCTAGGAGGTGGAGGTTCAAAATACCCCGTATCTTCCTGCCTAAGGAGAGACCGTTTTCTACTCTCCTCACCTTCTAGTCTTTTTAGTCCTTTTGTAAGTAGGCAGGGGTCTCTTAAGGGGGAAGCTGGGCATATTCCTCAATACCTGAGTCTCAGGTGAAACAAGGGCTTTGGCACTGACTGCTGTTTCTCCCCTCCACCCCTGGTCCCCTAAATCAGGAATTTCAGGGTTTTCATTCAGATGACGATGTGGCCCCCAGTTCCCTGCGCTCTGCGCTCCGGTCACAACGAGGTGAGTGATGGGGAAACTGTACTTCTATAGTTTTAAAGGAATGTTACTCCTCACTCTTTGTGTCAGCTTTTCCCTGTTCAACTACAGTCTCCATCAGTTATCAGATGTGTTCTGTGTTCAAAACCCAAGCTAGGCTGGGCTGTGGGGGAAACAGACAAATAAGACTAGTTCTGGACCTCCTGTAGCACCTTCCTTAGTCCAAAGGGCTAGCTTGACCCATCTCCCCACACCTATTCTCCTTTTAGGTCGAGCCCCTCGAGGTCGCGGCCACAAGCATAAGACGATACCCCTTCTGCCTCCTCGCCTAGCAGATGTGACTCCTACCCCCCCAAAGACTCCTGCCCGGAAACGGGGTGAGGAGGGTACAGAGCGGATGGTGCAAGCACTGACTGAACTTCTCCGGCGGGCCCAGGCACCCCCAGCCCCCCGGAACCGGGCATGTGAGCCCTCCACCCCCCGTCGGTCTCGGGGGCGGCCTCCAGGACGGCCTGCAGGCCAGTGCAGGAAGAAGCAACAAGCAGTAATGGTGGCAGAAGCAGCTGTGACAATCCCTAAATCTGAGCCCCCACCTCCTATGGTTCCAGTAAAACATCGCACTGGGAGCTGGAAGTGCAAGGAGGGGCCTGGCCCAGGTCCTGGGACCCCCAAGTGTGGAGGACAGTCTGGGCGAGGAGGCCGTGGAGGCAGGGGCCGAGGCCGAGGTGGACTCCCCCTCGTGATCAAGTTTGTTTCAAAGGCCAAAAGAGTGAAGATGGGACGATTGTCCTTGGGACTTGAATCAGGTCAGGGTCAGGATCAACATGAGGAAAGCTGGCAGGATGCTTCCCAAGGAAGAGTTGAATCTGGACAGGGAGAGGGCCCTTGCTGGAGCAAGGAGCAGAAGTCGGAGGAGGAGAAAGATAAGGAAGAAGGGGAAAAGAAAGAAGAGAGAGCTTTAACTGAGGAGGAGATGATGATAGCTGAGGAAAAGGAAGAGGCAAAGCTGCCCTCACCACCCCTGACTCCTCCAGTCCCCCCACCTCTTCCATCTCCCTCAACATCTCCTCCATCCCCACTTTGCCCTTCACCACCCTCAGTAACCCCACCATCCCCTCCACCACCTCCTGCCCCAGAGGAGCAGGAAGAATCCCCTCCCGTGGTCCTAGCTACATGCTCCAGGAAGAGGGGCCGGCCTCCCCTGACTCCCAGCCAACGGGCAGAGCGGGAAGCTGCTCGGGCAGGACCAGAGGGCACCTCTCCTACCACTCCAACCCCTGGCACCGTCACAGGAGGCCCTCTGGAAGACAGCCCCACTGTGGCCCCCAAAAGCACCACCTTCCTGAAGAATATCCGGCAGTTTATTATGCCTGTGGTGAGTGCCCGGTCTTCCCGAGTCATCAAGACACCCCGGCGATTTATGGATGAAGATCCCCCCAAGCCCCCAAAGGTGGAAGTCTCACCTCTGCGGCCTCCTGTTGCTCTCTCCCCACTCGCCCCCCAGGAACCAGCGCCAGCCCCCTCTCCACCATGTGCCCCAACTCCCCTATCTATCCCAGTCCCACTCCCTGAAAAGAGAAGGTCCATCCTAAGGGAACCCACATTTCGCTGGACCTCACTGACCCGGGAACTGCCCCCTCCTCCCCCGGCTCCTCCACCAGCTCCACCCCCACCTCCTGCGCCTGTCAATCCATCCCGGAGGCCCCTGCTCCTTCGGGCCCCTCAGTTTACCCCAAGTGAAGCCCACTTGAAGATCTATGAATCGGTGCTTACTACTGCTCCACTTGGGGCCCCTGAAGCCCCTGAGCCAGAGCCGCCTCCTGTTGATGAATCTCCAGCTGAGCCTGAGCCACGGGCAGTGGGCCGCACCAACCATCTCAGCCTGCCTCGATTTGCCCCTGTGGTCACCACCCCTGTTAAGGTGGAGGTGCCCCCTTCTGGGAGTCCACCTCTGAGCAATGGGCAGCAGCCTCAGGCTCAGCTACAGGCCTTGCAAACTCAGCTGCTGCCCCAGGCACTACCACCACTGCAGCCACAGTTACAACTGCAGCCACCAGCACTGGAAAAGGCCCGGATTGCAGGCCTTGGTTCCTTGCCATTGTCTGGTGTAGAGGAGAAAATGTTCAGCCTCCTCAAGAGAGCCAAGGTGCAGCTATTCAAGATTGACCAGCAGCAGCAGCAGCAGAAGGTGGCATCTTTGATGCCGGTAAGCATGGTGCTTTGGCCAGGCCCCTGCACCCAGTCATCCAGCCTCAATCCCTGCAATCCCTTAGCCTCCGGTCTCCCTCCAACATTGCAGGCAACCTTCTGAGCCAGTCCATTCCCTGTCCCATAATTTCCTATATTCCTTTTGTGACGCTGTTTTTGCTCACTTTTTAGCCTCTAACCCTGCTTATTATTTCCCCACCAGCCAAGCCCTGGAGGGCAGATGGAGGAGGTCGTGGGCACAGTCAAGCAAATCTCAGATAGAGGTCCTGTCAGGTCTGAAGACGAATCGATGGAAACTAAGAGAGAGAGACCATCGGTATGGAGTGGGTGGAGGGCCCTCTGAAGGAGGGTGGTTGCAGGAATGCAAGTAGCAACTGCCCACATGTATTCCTGGTGTCTCTTCTCCCAGGGCCCCGAGTCCCCTGTGCAAGGCCCCCGCATCAAACACGTCTGCCGTCACGCTGCTGTGGCCCTGGGTCAGGCCCGGGCCATGGTGCCTGAAGACGTCCCCCGCCTCAGTGCTCTCCCTCTCCGCGATCGGCAGGACCTTGCCACAGAGGGTAGGGATGGGTGTCTTGTGGGGAAATTGGACAACCTTGTCAAGTCTGGGAGCGAGCTAATGCACCAAGAGCCTGGGAGAGTGGAATTGAGTTGGGTGCTTAAGGCTAGGTGGCAAGGGGGTTGGAGCACATGCTAGGTCTTAGACAAAGCGGGTTTGTGACATGTGGGACCTGAGCACTGCAAAAGTAGCCTGAGGGCCAGTTGAATGAGGTTTAAGGGAGGTGAAGTAGAAGGCCTGGTGGCTTTGTAGCTCCATCCCCTCTCCACTTTTCTAGATACATCATCAGCATCTGAGACTGAGAGTGTCCCATCGCGCTCACAGCAGGGAAAGGTGGATTCAGCAGGGCCGGGTGGGGACTCAGAGCCTGCAGGGTCAGGAGGACCCTTGGCCCATACACCTCAGCGCTCACTGCCCTCCCATCATGGCAAGAAGATGCGGATGGCACGGTGTGGACACTGTCGGGGCTGCCTGCGTGTGCAGGACTGTGGCTCCTGTGTCAACTGCCTGGACAAGCCCAAGTTTGGTGGCCCTAACACCAAGAAGCAGTGCTGTGTGTGAGTAGCTGGGATTCAGCCTCCATTCCCACCCATGGTTGTGTATCACCAAGGCCCCCTGCCCCACCAGAGCAGTGGGATTGGCATCCTTGTGGAGAGCTTCCTCTCTTCCCCCCAGACCACCAGTCCCCTACCCTGGTGACGTGCTGCTCCCCTCCCCAGATACCGGAAGTGCGACAAGATAGAGGCTCGGAAGATGGAGCGGCTGGCTAAGAAAGGTAACAAGTTTTGAGCATTTCTTTACACAACCTTATTTAGACTTGTTGTATGGAGGAAACCATGTTTTCTTTGCTCTTCTCCCCTTATCTTTGCAGTCCACCACCGTTGTCTTTTTTTCCATCATGTGCTTTTGTACCTCTCCTGTACTTGTTCTCTTCTGCCCCACTTGTTTCTGGCTTTTCTCATCCAAATGTCCCATGTTCCTGGCTGAAGTCAGATCCTACTAAGTCCCCTGTTCCCACAGGCCGGACGATAGTGAAGACGCTGTTGCCCTGGGATTCCGATGAATCTCCTGAGGCCTCCCCTGGTCCTCCAGGCCCACGCCGGGGGGCGGGAGCTGGGGGGCCCCGGGAGGAGGTGGTGGCCCCGCCAGGGCCCGAGGAGCAGGACTCCCTCCTACTGCAGCGCAAGTCAGCCAGGCGCTGCGTCAAACAGCGACCCTCCTATGATATCTTCGAGGACTCGGATGACTCAGAGCCCGGGGGTCCCCCTGCTCCCCGGCGTCGGACTCCCCGAGAGAATGGTGCGAATTGTTTGTTGCTTCCTCTATTGGTCAGTCCTATGTCTTTTTTGTGGAAGTGATGGGGCTCTGACCCCAGTGTTTTATCTGTGTGATAGAAAGAAGAGCGGAGTGCAGAGAAGGAGGTAGTGTTAGGTGGATGGGGAACTGGCATGCTAAGTGTTTAGTAGCTTATTGAGCAAGGCTTAAGGATCATCCTAACATACCTTGGTGGTTTAAAGAAGGCCCTGGGGATCCAGGTTACATTTGGGGGTTGTAAAAGAAGGACAGTGCGGTAGGCAAGAGAGGGAAGCTCACTGCTCATCTGTCCTGCCTAGAGCTACCAGTGCCAGAACCTGAGGAGCAGAGCCGGCCCCGCAAACCCACCCTGCAGCCTGTGTTGCAGCTCAAGGCCCGAAGGCGCCTAGACAAGGTTAGCACGACCCCACTCCAAGAACCCTGAGCCCCGTGGAAGGCATGGCTCCCTCCTTTCAGGAGTTTCCTGACAAGTCAGGGTAACGGGCTTACCTTAGTGCCGTGGTGTGTCCACACTGGAAAATAGGCCCTGATGGATGAGACAGCCTGTCCTGGAAAGCAGAGGATGTGGGCAAAAGACAGGGTCTGAAAGGCTGGGAGAGAGGGCAGCAAGGAGAGAAGCTTGTAAAGATGGGGTGGACTGCCTTCTGACCATCACCATCCCTCCCTAGGATGCTTTGGCCCCTGGTCCCTTTGCTTCTTTTCCCAATGGCTGGACTGGAAAACAGAAATCTCCTGACGGTGTGCACCGGGTCCGTGTGGATTTTAAGGTATGGCTTTGAGGGGACGATGGCAAGGACTGTGGTTGGAAGAAAGTTATTGATTGTGTCTGAGAAGCCTGTGCTTTAAGATGGATAGATCTGTCTTATGTTCCTGACTGCTCTCTGATCCTGTGTCCTCTCTTCCCTCAGGAGGATTGTGACCTGGAGAATGTGTGGCTGATGGGAGGACTGAGTGTGCTTACCTCCGTGCCAGGAGGGCCACCTATGGTGTGCTTGCTGTGTGCCAGCAAAGGCCTGCATGAGGTTGGTTCCTCGCCTTTTTTCACAACCCCTCACGTCTCCATTAGCCCTTATTGTCTGATTTTTTTCTTGGCCTCTCTCAGCAGGGTCTCATGCCCTTACCTCACTGTGCTCATCGTTCACTCTTCACTCTCCCACCCCCAGTTGGTGTTCTGCCAAGTCTGCTGTGACCCTTTCCACCCATTCTGCCTGGAGGAAGCTGAGCGGCCCCTGCCCCAACATCATGACACCTGGTGCTGCCGCCGCTGCAAGTTCTGCCACGTCTGTGGGCGTAAAGGCCGGGGATCCAAGGTTTAGGCACTGGAGCCATGGGGGGATGGAGGAATGGAGGAGAGGGGTATCCCTATGCCAGTAGGTCCTGCCATTGCTGTCTCTCCAATATCCAACAGCACCTCCTGGAGTGTGAGCGCTGCCGCCATGCTTACCACCCAGCCTGCCTGGGGCCCAGCTACCCAACCCGGGCCACACGCAAAAGGCGCCACTGGGTGAGAGAGGAGGCCCACACCCCTTGCTTTGGAGTTCTAATTAATGCTCCCCCGCCCCCGCCACTGCAGGCCAGGACTCTTGAGGAGGGGAAGGTTGGAGGTTTTTTTGAGAGTTTGATAAACAAAGCATTTCTTCAGGAATTTCACATAGACAAGAAATTAGATGTACTATTTTTCAGGGGTTCATGGATTCCACAATCCCAGGCTCAGCATCTCCTGCTCTAGCCTAACCTCCACTCCTTCCAGTTTCCCCCTCACCAGTCTCCCTGCTTCATTTCTCTCCTGTTCTCCTTCTCTTACCCTTCCTTCCTTATCTATCTCCTGCCTATCGTCCACTTCTCTTTGCTCATCCTCACCTTGCACTGCTCTAAGCCAGGTATTTGGCTCTGCCCCTAATATTGCCCTGCTTCTCCAGATCTGCTCAGCCTGTGTGCGCTGTAAAAGCTGTGGGGCAACTCCAGGCAAGAACTGGGACGTCGAGTGGTCTGGAGATTACAGCCTCTGCCCCAGGTGCACCCAGCTCTATGAGAAAGGTGGGGACTTGGCAGGGGTCCTGGGCCCTGGGTCCTGGGGGTCCACTGGGGAGTGGGCCAGGCTCCTGCATAGGCAGTTAGAACAGATGCTCCTTTCTAGTTGCTTTCCACCCTCTTTCGCCATGGACTCTTTCCTTCTGTTTAGGATACTCTTCAATAGAGGCTCTTCCAGTACATATAACAGGGACATAGCCTCTCTAAGGTCAATGGAAGTGGAGGGCCTGGGAACCAACCCTCCTCGTGGTCCCTGAGATGCTTCCCAGAACCTCAAGTTTCCACTGAGCACTTTGAAAACCTGCGCATTCCTCATTTATTCAGGCATCATGTTTAGCAAAGCCCTATTCCTTATGAAGCATTAGGGCTACAGGGCTAGAAGAGAGGTTTTATCCTCAGCCAGGTTTTTGGGAATGGTAGGGACCCATAATGGAGGCAGCCCATGTAGTAGTCTAGGGATGATGCTCCCACCCCCGTGGCAGAAGCTCTGACTTGCCCTCTTCCCTTCAGGAAACTACTGCCCAATCTGCACACGCTGCTATGAAGACAACGACTACGAGAGCAAGATGATGCAGTGTGCACAGTGTGACCACTGGGTGCATGCTAAGTGTGAGGGGCTCTCAGGTGAGTTGGGGGAGTACCAGGGGTGTGACCTCAACCCTGTGGGGATCCCTGTCCTGTCTTCACCACAGGCCCTCGGAGGAGAGGTGGGCTAAATGTCTTTAGTGAACTAGGGGCTGCTAAGAGCCCCAAAACATTTTCTCTTTCTCACCTGGGCTGTTCTAGATGAAGACTATGAGATCCTTTCGGGGCTGCCAGACTCAGTGTTGTACACCTGTGGACCATGTGCTGGGGCCACGCATCCCCGCTGGCGAGAGGCCCTGAGTGGAGCCTTGCAGGGTGGCTTGCGACAGGTGCTCCAGGGCCTATTGAGCTCCAAGATGGCAGTCCCACTGCTGCTGTGCACCCAGGTCTGGAGGGCTCAGGTGGCAGGACTGGGTGGGGCCAGGCCTAGCACCAGCCCTGCCGACATCCCCTCTTTGCAGTGTGGGCAAGATGGGAAGCAGCTGCACCCTGGGCCCTGCAATCTGCAAGCTGTGAGTCAGCGCTTTGAGGAAGGCCACTACAAGTCTGTGGTGAGTGGGACACTGAGAGGAACAAGTGGATGCCAGGAGGAGAGAGGGCTGGGGGTGGGCAGGGGCTTGGATCCTGATAAGCCCCCTTACAGCACAGCTTCATGGAGGATGTGGTGAGCATCCTGATGGGGCACTCAGAAGAAGGAGAGCCCTCAGAGCATCGGGCTGGAGGCCAGATGAAGGGGCTCCTATTGAAGGTGAGCTCTGGGGGGATCTTTATAGGGTGGCTTCAGTGGTAGTGGGGAGGAGAGAGTGGGTCCTTCACAGATTCTTACCCTGCCGACTCTCCTGGGGAAGCCAGTTCTTCTCATCCTGTTACCCACTCCCCAGCTGCTAGAGTCTACGTTCGGCTGGTTCGACGCCCACGACCCCAAGTACTGGCGACGGAGTACCCGGCTGCCAAAGTGAGCAAGGCTGGGTGGCAGGAGGGGAATCGGAGTGAGTGCAAAGGCCAAGGGCACCTGAGGGGATAAGGAGCAGAGTTCGGATCTGGAGGATGGTAGGACTAGAATGACAGTCCCTAGTGGTTGTAGACTAGCAAAGATTCAGACTGTGGAGTTGGCTCTCAGTTTCTACTCTGTGCAAGGCACTGTTGGGGACAGCAGTGGGTGAACTGTGTTTGGGGGGTTGGGTAGGCACTGATGACCTAGACAGTCTAGGATCCTGATGAGGAAGCCCAAGGGAGGTGCCTACTGGAGCCTAGGGCCTAAGACTTCCCTAGAAGTGATGACGTCTGAGCTGAGATGTGAAGGAAGAGCATTCCAGGCAAGAGGAACAACAAGCATTTCACGTGCCAAAGGTGGCATGAGAGGGCCTAGCTTGTTTGGGAGACTGAGAGAAATGCTACATGGAGAGAGGACAAAGGGTGTCATGGCATGTTTAGGCTGAGATTTTGGGTGGGTCTAGTCCAGCCATCCTTGTTAGACATGTCAGATGCTGACCCAGCCTATCCACAGTGGAGTCCTTCCCAATGCTGTGTTGCCCCCATCCTTGGACCATGTCTACGCTCAGTGGAGGCAGCAGGAACCAGAGATGCCAGAATCAGGGCAGCCTCCAGGGGACCCCTCAGCAGGTACTGGGAAGTGGGAGCTGGAAACTAGAGCCCCTGAGTTGGTAATCTGGGTCCTGATTCTTAGACCTCCCTTCCCACACTCCTTCCAGGTTTCCAGGGCAAGGATCCAGTTGCCTTTTCGCACCTGGAGGACCCTCGTCAGTGTGCACTCTGCCTCAAGTATGGTGATGCGGATTCTAAGGTGAGGGCTACTGCGTGAAGCCCCAGGCTGTGGGGCTTGGTCCCTGGGGCCTCTCCTCACATCACTCCTTTGCCCTCAGGAGGCGGGGCGGCTCCTGTACATCGGGCAGAATGAATGGACACACGTTAACTGTGCCATTTGGTCAGCTGAAGTATTTGAGGAAAATGATGGTTCCCTCAAGAATGTGCACGCTGCTGTGGCTCGAGGGAGGCAGATGGTGAGGGCATGGGCCTGGAGAGGTGGGCAGCCTTTGGGGTCTTGGGGGCCCCTCCTTCAATGGAGACAGCTCTTGTTCCACAGTCTACCACAGTATGTCCTTTCACTGCTGGTCCTACATACCTTTTTTTTGTTGTCCCAGGACTCTGGTGCAGGAGACCTAGTGGCTTTTCCCCCCTTTTTGAGCCCTCTGGCCTGGGAGACTAAAGGTTAAAAGACCTCCATTTGATCCTGTCCTGGATGCTTTCCATAGTTTGGCACTTACCTCTTACTACATCCCTGTGAAGTGAGGTGTTGCCTTTGTTAGAATCTCCCTCACCAGTGTGGGACCTGTGGAATGCTCAAGTTCACTGTCAGAAAATGGGATGATAGAGGTACCTACTACAGGGGGCAGGTTGAGGATTAAGTGGAGTAATACAGGTTCTACATTAGAGTCATGTGAGAAAGATTGTAAGTACCACTTAGCAAGTATTAGCTGCTGTTATTTTTCTTTCCACTGTAACACTGTGCTTCAAAAAAGCTGAAGTAGCTTGATATGAACTTGACCCTGGATGCCACTAGGTGAGAGGTTATGTTTGGTGAGTGCCCTTTGTGAAGTGGTAGGCTAGACAACCCAAGCAGAATCTCAAGGACAGTGATGCTGAGTGTCAGGCCCTGGCCCAGGTCACTGGCTTCTCCCCTCAGCAGCCCCTTCCACCTGCAGCGCTGTGAGCTCTGCCTAAAGCCTGGAGCAACGGTGGGCTGCTGCCTTTCCTCCTGCCTCAGCAACTTTCACTTCATGTGTGCTCGGGCCAGCTACTGCATCTTCCAGGATGACAAGAAAGTTTTCTGTCAGAAACACACAGATCTGCTAGATGGCAAGGTGGGCCATTACTATGCGGGAGATAGCTCCCACTGCTCTCTTTCCCCCTTCCACTTAGGGATCCCCATAGCCTCTTAGGCTTGGCCCTGCTGCCTCAGTGTCTCCTTGTTCTCCTGAGCCCTTAAGCCAAGCCACCTGCCCACAAGTCCCTACCCACAGAGCCTTTCCTTCCATCCCTCTCATACCCTACCAATCCAGCAATCCCCTTTGCCACCCACTTCCCAGGAGATCGTAACCCCCGATGGGTTTGATGTTCTTCGCCGAGTCTATGTAGACTTTGAGGGCATCAACTTCAAGCGAAAGTTCTTGACAGGGCTCGAGCCTGATGCCATCAATGTGCTCATTGGTAAGCCACTTGCCGTCTACCATGTTCTTCCTGACCCTGCCTAGGCCCACCCTCCTGAACTCTCCTCTGCCCTTAGGCTCCATTCGAATTGACTCCTTGGGTACTCTGTCTGATCTCTCGGACTGCGAGGGACGTCTCTTCCCCATTGGCTACCAGTGAGCAGCCCGGGGGAATTGGTGGGGTTCGGGACTCCAGGACTAGATCTCATTTCCCAAGTTGTCCTGACCTTATGTCCCACATGCCCACCCAACAGATGCTCCCGTCTGTATTGGAGCACAGTGGATGCTCGGCGGCGCTGCTGGTATCGGTGCCGAATTCTTGAGTATCGGCCATGGGGGCCGAGGGAAGAGCCAGTTCATCTGGAGGCAGCGGAGGAGAACCAGACCATTGTGCACAGCCCCGCCCCTTCCATCGGTATGGCCTTACAACGACTTCATTTTCTTCCCTGAATGCCACCCTCTCAGTTCTTACTTTCCTCTTCCCTAAAGAAACTCCAGGATGCTTACATTCTTTCCTTCCTTGCAATGGCAGTAACATAACTTAATGGCTGTGCATTATGTGACAGGGCTATATTAAACATTGCACAGATTTCACAAAAAGTGAAGGGATAGCACTGTGCTACCTGCTTTGGGCGACGGGGTCCGGGGGCGGCGGCGGGGAGGTGGTCACAACTACTGTACAAATGTAGGGAGCGTTCAGGGCCACCTGACTCAGGGCGTCATGCTTATGTAATGCTCCCCACAGCTCTGAGGAAGGTACAAGCTCCACTGTACTGCAACTCGAAAGGGTAGTCGTTCTTCACAGTAACATAGTGGTGGAGCCAGGATTCTAACCTGATCTGCTTAGTTCCCAATCTGGCACCTTCACAGCCACGTTGGCACTGAGGGATGTAGCTGAGGACTGGATGGCACAGAGCAAAGAATGGGCTTGGAGATTGGTGAAGGGGAGAGGCCATTGGGGGCTAAGTGGGAGTAGAAAGATTGGGATTGTGTTTGCAGGTAAGGACTTTGTTCCAGGTTAGAGTCTGACATGAAATGGAGAGGGGAGGAGGGTGCAGCTGTCTGGATGGAAATAAGGGAATGTTGGGAGGAGGTGGCAGAGATCAGCTGGCACAGGTTGGGTGGAGCCAAGTATTGGGAAGCCAAAAGCACCAGGATGGGGCAATGTGTTTGATGTGGCAGGGATGCACAGAGCAGGTAAGAAAGTGGTAGGACTGGCCTTGCTGGAGAGAGGGCAGTGTCCCTCAGGGCATATAGGGCCTGAATCAAAGCAGTAGGTGGCCAGGAAGTGGGGAGATGGCAAAGGATAGCTGAGGAAGGGTCACAAAGCACCCCCAGGTGTGTGTGGAGGTTTTGCAGAAGCCATGCAGGGGTTTGGGGCCTGGCTGATGACTGGGACCAGTGCCCATTGTGACTGGGTCAGGGGCAAGGGCGGAGAAGATGCATTTGGCTTAAAAGAAGGGAGGGAACGTGAAAAAAGGCTTTGATAAAGAGCCCTAGCCACCCCTGATGCCATTTTATTCCCTCTTTAGAGCCCCCAGATCATGTCAACCCCCCACCAAATACAGATGTCCTTATCCCTGGAGCTCCTGAGCACCACTCACCTATTCAGAACCTGGACCCCACTCTGCGGCCAGATCCAAGCAGCGCCCCTCCTCCAGCTCCCCGCTCTTTTTCTGGGGCTCGTATCAAAGTGCCCAACTATTCACCATCCCGGAGGCCCTTGGGGGGTGTCTCCTTTGGACCCCTACCCTCCCCTGGTGAGTACTTGGGAGTATTCAGGGGAGGGAAGGGGCAGGTGAGGCAGGAGCACCTGGCTGACAATGACCCTTCCCCCCACAGGAAGTCCATCTTCTCTGGCCCACCACATCCCTACAGTGGGAGACCTGGACTTTCCAGCTCCCCCCAGACGCTCCCGTCGTCCCAGCCCCCTGACCCCCAGGCTACCACTGTCACGGCGGGCCTCCCCCCCTCTCAGAACCTCTCCTCAGCTCAGGGTGCCCCCTCCTACCTCATCCCTTAGAGCCTGTACACCTACCTCAGGGGAGCTGGCTCCCCCTGGCCCGGCCACATCCCCACTTCCCCCTGAAGACCTGGGCCCAGACTTTGAGGACATGGAGGTGGTGTCAGGACTGAGTGCTGCTGACCTGGACTTTGCTGAGAGCCTGCTGGGGACCGAGCCCTTTCAGGAAGAGATTGTGGCTGCAGGGGCAGTGGGGAGCAGCCATGGGGGCGCAGGAGACAGCTCAGAGGAGGAGGCCAGCCCTATCCCCCATTACATCCACTTCCCTGTGACTGTTGTGTCTGGCCCTCCCTTGCCCCCTGGCACTCTCTCTGGAGCCCCTCGCATCGAACAGCTGGACGGAGTGGATGATGGCACAGACAGCGAGGCTGAGGCAGTCCAGCAGCCTCGGGGCCATGAGACTCCTTCAGGGCCAGGAGCAGGCCGGGCTGGGGTTATTGGGGCTGCAGGGGACAGGGTCCGACCTCCTGAGGACTTGCCATCAGAAATTGTGGATTTTGTGTTGAAGAACTTAGGGGGGTCTGGGGAGGGGGTTACTGGGCCCAGAGAGGAGCCACTCCCCCCAGCACCTCCACTGGCCAATGGTAGCCAACCCCCCCAGGGCCTGCCCCCTAGCCCTGCTGACACCACTCGGACGTTTGCCTGGCTCCCTGGGGCTCCAGGGGTTCGAGTATTGAGCCTGGGCCCTGCCCCAGAGCCCCCCAAACCTGCCACATCCAAAATCATCCTTGTCAACAAGTTGGGGCAAGTGTTTGTGAAGATGGCTGGGGAGGGTGAACCTGTCTCCCCTGCAGTGAAGCAGCTGCCTCTTCCCCCTCCCATTACCCCCACAGCCCCCACTTCCTGGACTCTGCCCTCAGGACCTCTGCTGGGTGTGTTGCCAGTGGTGGGGGTGGTCCGCCCTACCCCTCCCCCACCCCCCCCCTCCACTGACATTGGTGTTGAGCAGTGGGCCCTCCAGCCCGCCCCGCCAGGCCATCCGTGTCAAAAGGGTGTCCACCTTCTCTGGCCGTTCCCCACCAGCACCTCCCCCGAGCAAGACTCCCCGGATGGAGGAAGATGGAGAGGCCTTGGAGGACTCCCCCCAGGGTCCAGGGCTTAGTGGCAGCGGGTGAGTGAGTATACCGAGGCTGTGGAGGCGGGCAAGGGAGTTGGGCAAGAGAAGGCAGCTCAGGCTTCTTGTGGTCCCCCCCACTCCCTACCAGGTTTAGCCGAGTGAGGATGAAAACGCCTACTGTGCGTGGAGTTCTCAACCTGGATGATCCTGGGGAGGAAAGTCTGAGGTGAGTGGCCAGATCCTTTTCCCTGGAAGCTCTGGGATCTCTGTCCCTTCCCTCTTCTGACAGGTCTCTCCTCACAGGCCCCTCCAGGACCAGTCCCCTCTGCTACCACTTGTAGAAGGTGGTACTCCCCAAGTTCCCGATGGTCTCCCTGACCTTGAATCCCAGTGGCACCACTACTCAGGTAGGGCCAACCTTTTCTTCTCACTGCCTTCTTCCCTGTACTTGCTCAGCTGAATGACTGACAGGTACAGTGACGAATTGGTACCCTTCAAAAAACATGTGGGAACACATTGTACACCCACCTGGGAACAGGGCTGAGGCTGGGCGTTACAATTATAGAGATACCCTTTAGGAGCTTATGGCCTGTGACAGAAACAGACAGAGATAGGAAGTTTCAGCTTGATGTGAAAGGGTCTCTGAAAGCGCCTTGTCCAGCATGTCCAAGAGCCCCAGGGAAGGCTTCAGCGCCTAGTCTGCCAGAGTCAGAGGGTTAGTTACCTGGTAAAACCAAAGATGAAGTTCTGTGGATTATCCAGAGAAGATGGATCCCACCTAGGACCCAGAGAAGGGGCAAGAACCATAGGAAGAAGATCAAAGGAGTGTGGAGTCCCACAGGCCAGGGAAGGGAGTAGTCAGCAGTCTCAACTGCCACAGAGGACCCTAGGGTTGCAGGGTCTAGGATTGGTATGTACTGTGTGGGCCAGAGTCCAGAATCAAAGACGATGGTTAATGAGGAAGTCAAAACAACACCCAGATGCTTTACCAAAAAGCTTAGCTAAGAGTCTGGGAGGAGGAGGTGGGCCAACAGCTTATAGGGGTTTGTTGTGAGGGCTGAACAGCAAAGCCAAGGATGAAGGCAGAGGTGAGAGGAGGCATGGTGGTCGGGTAGAATAGGAGACCCCTGAGATGGAAGAAAGGTGAAGTTAGGTGTATCTGCAGAGACATCAGTATATAGGATGAGGACACTTGGAATCATTTGGCCGATAATCTCTGTGAAGCCAGAAGAGAAGTATTCTGTAGGTCACGGAGGTCAGAGAGAGCTGTGGGAACCATGAAAGCTGGTAATTAGCAGCCCGAGGTTTGGAATTTCTAGTGGCCTCAGTCCTGTTCTGATCTGTGGATTTTGTCATTGTGTAGAACACAGCTGCTGAGCATGGAAGTGGGGTGAGGTAGACTGAAACTGCTTAACTGAAAGGCTGCTTATGGGGTCAGAGAGGGCACGAGGATATGGCAGTGACCATGACAAGACAGTCTCGACTGCCCTTAGGGAACATACCACATTTTGGTAGAGGAAGCAGACATGTACATATTAAGTGCACAACAGCTTAGAATGAGCACTGTGAGAAAGAAGGCAGTGAGTTGTGTTCAAAGAACAGAGTGGAGTGAGGATGGAAAAGGGCTAAGAAGAGGTAGAAGAAGTTGTCAGAGGTGGACCCAGGAGCACTGAGGCCTAGAGATGATGTGAGTCACACAACAACAAGGTTTAGAGTCTTGCATAGGGCTGGGAGGTCATGTGGGCATGTTGGCCCAGAGAAGTGATGTGGAGAAAAGAGCAACCTTGTGTGTCCTGCCTCTCTTAAAGTGTGCTCACTCAAACTCTACCCCCACTCCAACCAAATACAGTGGTCAGTCCTCAGTCCACATCCTGCTTCAACCAAGAGCATTCAGTGTGCTGATCCCTCCCCTCTGTGAAGCACTCTCTTTCCTGGCTTCCAGAATCCCATCCTTCTCACCTCCAGTTGTGCCTCCTCATTGCCCCAGCCTGTCAACTTTGGCACATCCAGGGTGCTCTCATCTAATTTCATGGCCCTAAATCCCATTTCTAATTCTGATAGTCCCCAAGTTGCTATCCACTCCTTGTACCTGCTTGCCATCTCCACCAGCAAGTTGCCAGGAATGTTTTTCTAAGAGGAATCTCAGACTCAACATGTTCCAAACTGAGCTCTCAACCTTTACCAAAACGTGTTTCTCCTCCAGCCTCACCATCACTATCCTTTCAGTTGCTCAGGCTCCAAACCTCAGAGTTTTCCTTGACCACCCCAACCCCCACCACCTCTTTCTCTTACATCTACATCTCCTACGTCAGTAAGTCCTGTCTGCTCTGTCTTTAAAATCTTTAGCCCATGAGAAATCCCTTAAATAGCTCATAATGTACATGTATTTGATTCTGTATGGTCCTATAAAATAATATGTGTAATATTTATAGCAATATGCTGTATATAAAAATATACTTGTGCAAAATTTAATTCTCCAGTATTTTTAATTTTATGTGAGACAAAAGAATGAGGGGTGGGTGTTTATGATAGATTGGGTTTGAGTAAGCCACAGTATATCCTGCAGAGCCAAAACACTCCAAACTTCCGTGGAACTGCTCATGTAACCAAGAAGTCCTACAGAAAAGGAACCGCAGACCCTTTAGAAAAAATGTTTGGTCTGTAGGGTTCACTAGGCATTTAGACCCAGAGTCTGTGCTTGTGCCCAGGGAGTGAGGGAGGGCAGTGGGAAGGTTTTGACTCCATGAGGGGTGATCCTTACCTACTCTGACCTGCTACCTGGGACCAGGTGAGGCTTCAAGCTCTGAGGAAGAGCCTCCATTTCCAGAGGATAAAGAAAACCAGGCCCCCAAACGGGCTGGTCCACATCTGCGCTTCGAGATCAGCAGTGAGGATGGGTTCAGCGTGGAGGCAGAGAGCTTGGAGGGTGAGTTAGGATTAATGGTGACAGGGAGGGAGAATGTGCCATAGAATACCATCCTGACTCTGCTGTGGCTCTGCCCTCTCCTCAGGGGCGTGGAGAACTCTGATTGAGAAGGTGCAAGAGGCCCGAGGGCATGCCCGGCTAAGACATCTCTCCTTTAGTGGTAAGTGGGGGATCCACAGGGATGCTGGGGGCTGGGATCACGTCCTGAGAGCACGATGGGTCACTGACATGACTTGTGCATCCCCACCTTTGACTTCCCTCAGGAATGAGTGGAGCAAGGCTCCTTGGCATCCATCATGATGCTGTCATCTTCCTGGCAGAGCAGCTGCCTGGGGCCCAGCACTGCCAGCACTATAAGTTCCGCTACCACCAGCAGGGAGAAGGCCAGGAGGAGCCACCCCTGAATCCCCATGGGGCAGCCCGCGCCGAGGTCTATCTTCGGTGAGAGGTCTGGGGTGTGATGCCTGGGTCGGGGGAACCCTATGGGCAGTCTTGAGGGTGGGAATTAAGTCTGTACAGATTGGAAACTGAGGCCTGGGAGAAGACACTAGGCCAGGGGTGGGCAAACTTTTTGACTCGAGGGCCACAATGGGTTCTTAAACTGGACCAGAGGGCCGGAACAAAAGCATGGATGGAGTGTTTGTGTGAACTAATATAAATTCAAAGTAAACATCATTACATAAAAGGGTACGGTCTTTTTTTTTTTTTTTTTTTTTTTTTAGTTTTATTCATTTCACGGCTGCACTAGGCCATTCCAGGAATTATTTCTAGGGGTCATATCAGAATGAACCTCATTCATTCCCCTTTTGCTTTGTCTTCAGTAGTAGTTGTATTACTCTTACTCTGCCAGCAGCAGGTCCAGGCCAAGAATAGGAGGGTAGCATCTCAAAGGAATGGATCTGTACCTCCGTCCATTTTTCTCTTTTACCTACAGGAAATGCACCTTTGACATGTTCAACTTCCTGGCCTCTCAGCACAGGGTGCTCCCTGAGGGAGCCACCTGTGATGAGGAAGAGGATGAGGTACAGCTCAGGTCAACCAGGTATGGAGGACAGGCCAGGGAGCTGGGGTAGTTTGAAAGGGTCTGACAGAGGGTGACCAGGGGCAAAAGAGATCATTTTGCCCTAACCGGTTTGGCTCAGTGGATAGAGCATCAGCCTGGTTCGATTCTGGTCAACAGCTTGTACCTTGGTTCGGGCACATTCCCAGTGTGCAGGAGGGAGTGTGCAGGAGGCAGCTGATCAATGTTTCTCTCTCATCGATGTTTCTAACTCTCTATCCCTCTCCCTTCCTCTCTGTAAAAAATCAATAAAATATATTTAAAAAATAAATTAAAGAGATCATTTCTGGGTACTAGCCTTTGTGATACTATTGTCCCCCACCAGACGTGCCACCAGCCTGGAGCTGCCCATGGCCATGCGCTTTCGCCACCTCAAAAAGACATCCAAAGAGGCTGTAGGTGTCTACAGGTTAGTGGGGTTGGGGGGAGGATGCCCCTTGGGAGGATGACAGGTGCCCTGGTGTGGGGCTGCCCTGGTTTTATTCCCCTGCCCCCTGAGCTCCCCTTGCCCATCCTACCCTGCAGGTCTGCCATTCATGGGCGGGGCCTGTTCTGTAAGCGCAACATCGATGCTGGCGAGATGGTCATTGAGTACTCTGGTATTGTCATTCGCTCTGTGCTGACTGACAAGCGGGAGAAGTTCTACGATGGGAAGGTGGGCTCTGCCAGGTCATGGGAATGAGGTGGGAGAAGCAGGGCCTACTCTGGGAACAGAGCATCTAACTGCCCCTCCCTTGTCCCTGTAGGGTATTGGGTGCTACATGTTCCGCATGGATGACTTTGATGTGGTGGATGCCACAATGCATGGCAATGCCGCCCGCTTCATCAACCACTCCTGTGAGCCCAACTGCTTCTCTCGAGTCATCCACGTGGAGGGCCAGAAGCACATCGTCATCTTTGCCCTGCGCCGCATCCTGCGTGGTGAGGAGCTCACCTATGACTACAAGTTCCCCATTGAGGATGCCAGCAACAAGCTGCCCTGCAACTGTGGCGCCAAGCGCTGCCGTCGGTTCCTTAACTGAAGCTGTGGTTGCCCACACCTCCCGCTGCCATCTTGCCCCTGGTCTGGGGGCTCCCTAGTCCCCCCAGAGCATCTCACCCCCACCCTCATGTCCAGGGTGAATGTGGGCATGCAGGTGGCAAGGGCCCTGACCCTACCCCTCCAGCCCACTCAGCAATTGCCCCCTTCTTGCCCTGGGGGCCCAGAATGTAGATATTGTACAAAGGTTTCTAAATCCCTTCTTTTCTATGCACTTTTTTATTTAAGAGGTGGGATCCCAGGTGGGAACCTCCCCAATAAAGTCTGTCAATGTTTGGAGAGGTGGTCTTACAGTTTGTATGGTGCTGGAGGCATGTAGGAGCTCCCACCCATTTCTCCATGCTCCACACCTATTCTGAACCAAGGAAGCCCATCAGCCTCAACAGGCAGGTGAGAGGCCACTGTTCAGAATTAGAAGTACATTGTGGAGTCTGTCAAGGCTTCAGAGCAACAAATGTTTTATATACTGTAAGTTAGAACCCAGCTGGATGCCTGTGGATCCCTCTTGGGTAGTGGGAGTTTTCCTCAAGAGGGGACCCTGATTGCCCAGAAGCACTGAGACCAGCTCCCCCACACTTGGTCTTCTGTGATAGAATGGGCCCTATTCTGGGTGGGGGATGAGAATGTCTGCTGGGTCTTGGCCCGATTAAGACTATTTCAAGAGGGCTCCTAATGAGTCCAGGACACAGCAGGCACTTATTTTCAAGGGAGACTTTATTGAGTACTAGGCCGGGCAAACCCCAGATCAGGCAAGTTTAGACAGCACCTGCAGGGCATCTGCCCGCCCTAGCTGGGCCAGGTGTGTGCCAAGCTGGCCCAGAGAAGCAGAGGGCTCCCTTGCCACCACCATCTCAATGAGGGCACGCAGAGGCGAGTGACTGGGTCGCAGTGAGTAGGCAAAGGTGGACCAGGAAGCAGGCAGTCCATATTTTGCAGCCAGGTGTCGAGTAGTACCACAGGCCAAAGCCCCACCTGGCCCAGGCTCAGGGTCCAACAGCACAATCAGCTCCTCCAGCACCTCCAACTCATCCAGAAGGCGAGACAGGGGCTGTGATGCCAGATTTGGCAGCTCTGGGAAACGGAGGGATGAGGGGGAGGAAGGTTGGGCTTCCAGTCTATATTCCCCTCACCATGTCTGGGACTAACCCCCCCGCCAGGAGTGGGAGCAGAGAAACCCATGAGTCACCTGCTTCCGATGTCACCAGAGAGCCTCCAGAGGTGTTGGAGCCAGGGTAGGGGAGGTAGGGACTGTGCCTTTTCAGGGCGAACAGGAAGATGGCTGCTGAGGTCACGAGCAGAACCAGCACCAGGGGCAGGGCAAAAGTCAGCAAGGCCTGCCAAGGGACGGTGTGTTCAGATGTTCCAGAGGGGCTGGAAATGGCTGGTGAGCTGGTCTCCTGTGAGCTTAGGACGCTGGGTGTTTCAGGCTTCAGGGGACAGGGCTCCTTGGTAGGGGCAGGCTTCTGAGAATAGGAGTAGAGCTGGAGGCAAACCCCACTCCTGCCCCCTCAGCCCAAATTTTTCATCCTTATAAGCCACATCCTCACCTGATCCAGACTCACCCCCACCCCCTCTGTACTACTTTAACCCTAGCTGGTCACCCCCAGATACAAATGTCCCCACCCCTATCCTCTTCAGTGGGGCTAGCCACACCACCACCTCTGATCCAGACCCTGCCCACCCAATCCCAAACCATGCCCTCTACACCCCACCCCACCCCACTTCTGGCAGGCTACACCTTTGCCCATGCAGTCTGAGCCAGACCAGCACCTCTCCACAGCGCTGCCGGCTTCCCTCGGGAGTAGGGGCCCTGGTTCCGCTGCCACAGAAGCTACATAGCTCTGCGAGGTCCGGATTGCACTGCCCAGGAGGACACTCTTTGAAGGGGTGCATTTCGTGATCACCGAAGTCATTGAGCCCGCAGTTTTCTGAAAACTCATAGTCTAGTGGGAGACAAGGCTTGTAAGTGGCTTCTAAGCCCCACCTCTAAAAGGTCCTTTCCCTTTTGTCCTATCCTAGCAGACCTTGCCCCTTGGACTTTATCCACCCATCAGCAGACATGCTCACCCCTCCATTCTCCCTTCCCCACACTAGCCTTGCTAGTCTCAAAAGGCTCCACAGGCTCCTTATCCTGCATGCCACTCCTGCTTCCACACCAAGCTCTGCCCATGCTGGGATTGATCTGTATAGCTCACCCCTTTCTGCCTGGATCCTGCTTCCAGCCTTTCTCACAGGCTTAGCCCCCATACTGCCTTACTGATTAAAGCCCACTGCCCCTACCTAGAAGCAAGGCCCCAAACCTTGTTCCTTCACGGGATTTCTATCACCCTCAATCAGCCCGAACATATGCACAGGTATATATAGGTATACGCCCAGTCTCTGCTCCTCACCGGGGCACGGGGGAGGCCCAAAGCGCTGTAGGCAGCTGCCACAGCAGAGGTTGTCAGGGTTCCAGTACTCAAGGCGGCTGCAGTGTTGGGAGGCTTCATGTGGCACCGCCTGGGCCAGGAACAGCGCAGCAGACAAGAGGTGCTGGGGCCTCATCCCAGTGGTGCATGCAGCCTGGGGGCCCGAGACTGTAGGACTTCCGGCCACAGCGCCTTTGCCAATTTCCCAGGAAATCAGGGAGAAGAAGGAAACAGTGGATGTGGGGACATAGGACGGGAATCTACCTACACCCAGCTCCCAGTCCTCAGTCCAGCTCCTGACCCATTATCAGAAGCCACAAGGCCTCAAGATTGCTAGAGCAAGGGCTCTGAAGCCAGACTGTGGATTCATATCCCATATCTGCCATGTTCCGTCTGTATAGGAGGCTAATACCACCTGTCTCATAGGGGTATTGTGGAGAGTCAACTATAATTGAAAAATAAAAAGTGATTAAAAAAAAAACCCCTTATTAGAAGTAAAGCTCTTAGGGCAGCACCTGGTATATGGTAAGCTTAAGTATTAGGTATTACTGACTCCCATTTCAAGGAATCAGGGATGGAGGACCCAGCCCTCATTTACTGAAGACTCCAACTCAACTCCAAGTGACCTTACCTTAGATCCTAACCCCAAACTCCTCTGGGTTGGGAATCCTCCAATCTGCCACAACTAGGCGTCTTCCCTTTGAAAAGCCTCAGATGGATATGAAGTTTCCAGCACGAAGGCGCTCCACCAGTCCCACTTGAGGGTTTCTAGGGCGTTGAGCTCTGAGTCCAATAATTTTCCACCTGTTTGAAGTTCTTCAACTGCAGTTGTGGCTAGAGCCTAACCTACTTCCCCTTTTCGTCGGATGTGGGGGTGGAAGGAAACTCCAGCCCGCAGCTAGACTCAAGCTCAAAATACAGAACTTTATTCGGGGAGGGGTGGCAGACTAGAGGCTGGGGAAGATGGCCCTGGGGAGTTAAGGGAGCTTTGAGGAGGGGTCCTGGCCAGGAACATATCTGTTAGGGGTGGAGGGCAAGAGGGTCAAGATCTTAGAAGTGACCCTGCTGGTGGCCTGGGGAATGTCATCAGTTTCTTTCTTTGGGACAGTGGCAGGTATGGGACCTTGGTGGTGACCTGGGGACAGCAGTGGGAGAAGGGTTAGAGGCATGGGGCAGAGCAGGTGATGAAGTAACTAGAGTTCCTGGGGGTGGTCTAGGATAGGTGCTCAGGAGCTGATCTCAGGAATAGAGATCCAAGCTGGTCTTCAGTTTGGGATTCAGAATGGTTTGGGGGTTGGGACTTAGGTGCTGGTCTTGGAATGGGCTCAGTATTAGTCCTAGGATACCAAAGGCTTGAGATATTGTTTTTGGTTTTTTAAAATTATTTTTTATTTATTTATTTTTTTATTGCTTAAAGTATTACAAAGGGTATTACATATGTGTCCTTTTTTTTCTTCGAGATATTGTTATTGAGACATAGGATCAGGTTCATCTCAGGTTCAGCTCTAGAGTTTGAGAAGTCTTGGCAGGCTGGTCCTGAGATACCTGAGCCTGGGTTCCAACCAATAGAACTGCTGCCAGAAGTTCCAGGAGGTGGGTCACAGGTGCATGAAGTTGCAAAAGCTACCACGAGTCCATTCTCTGGGTTGAGGATGGATGGGTGGAAGAGGACACTGTCATTGACAGCCCCACCAATACACGCACAGGAGTCTGGAACTCCAGGTGCCCACCCCACCCCCTTACTGCCATATCCCATCTCATACTGCCGACAGCATGACTCCTGGAAGTCGGTGACAGGAGACAGATCAGCATGCAGAGCCTGCCCACTGAACCAGCGGTTACTGAGTTCAGCTACTGCCCGCTCAGCATCCTCTTCGTGCCGGAAGTAGGTCAAGTTCGGTAGTCAAACTCAGAAACCTTCAGGGGATTTGTAAGCAGCTCTGGGGCTGGACTGGATTTAGTGATGGACCTCAAACTATGAGGCTTAAGTGGTGACCTTTAGGCACTGAAATGCCTCCACCTCTGGTCTCTAATGGGGGGAAAGCAGGCACATTGACATAGACATTGCCCATGAGGTGGTCCCCCAAGTTGTCACACACATTCATCTCTTCATTCTCCCCGTACTTCTCCTGCAGTTCCATGATCACCTCCTGTGGAGACCAGGAGGTGTTCAGCTGAACTCCTGGCCCACAACTCAACCCATCTCTGCCATTCCTCACCTCAAATACGTTATCATAGTGTTCCTGTACCTCTACCTCACGCACGTGACCTGGAGGCGGTAGGGTGGAATCAGGAAGTGGCCTGCAGAGGGCAGTCCGTCCTGCCCCCAAGAAATGGTCCCTCCAGTGCGATCGTCTGCGGTTTGGGCGGTGTTCTGTGGATTCCGGTACAGGTTGAGCAGCACTATTGTCTGAATAGAATTAAGAGGGGCAGGGTCCTGAGCAGAGAGAGCAGGGCTATGTGCAAAGGTGTTGGGAAGAAGCCTAAGCATCTTGAGTGCATCAGCGATGCATGTCCCTAAGGAAACCAGCAGAGGGAGGACCTAGAAGTGAGAGACACCGAGGGGTGTAGGTTGAGGGAGGAATCGCAGAGGTCCGACAAGAAAAAAGCCGGGCAGTAGGGTGGGCCTAAGACATCCGGAAAAGGCGGGACCTCGGGATGATGGACAACGGAAGGGGAACAGCCGGGAGGCTTTAACCTTCCAGGCTCCGTGCCAAGTCTCACCAGCCTGAAAGTTTGTTTCGGGAAGCCGGGAGCATTGGTTGCCATGCCGGAAGGCCCCGATCCTAAAGTAAAAGGAGCAGTTAACCCTGGAAGGGGTGCAAAGACAGAGGTGAGCTGAGGGCCGGATATATCAGAAATACTGTCCCACGCCGCCCAGCAACCCTGATAGGATATTCCCTGCGCCCGTTTCCACTTGTCCTCAGTCCCGAATATCGAAGAATTCAGCCATTTTTACCCGAACTCTCCAACTCGATTGGCTCGAAGTCACTTCCGTTGCTTCAGAACATTGGGAAGTGTAGTTCTTCGCTGCTTCGTCTTGCTTAGCTCGCTCAGAAACTCCCTAATGCGCTTGCGTGTTGGAAGCCTGCGCCCTCTCCACAGAATCACCGACAGAAATTCCCTGAGAGCGCATGCGTGCAGCGCTGCCTAAAAAAAAAAAAAAAAAAAAAAAAGACTACAAACGCCAGAGATCCTTGCGGCATCACGCGCAAACGTCCGTAAGTTGAAAGTGGCAAAGGCATCTACCCGGAGGAAGTAAACTCCACTGGTGAGATGGGGGTCGTTTCAGGCACCCCAGTAAACATCAAGAGCGTCTCAACCCAATCAACTTGCTGGTGGGGGCGGGGGCGCCCTACTTTCAGCAAACCCACCCTTGAATTTATCTTTGTTTTGTCGTAAAAGGGGCGTGGATTTTCGCGATCCTTGCATCTCAGTGTCTTGCCCCTCAGATCCACGGAACGACCTAGCCCTAGCGCCACTATGAACTTGGAGCGGGTGTCCAACGAAGAGAAGTTGAACCTGTGCCGCAAGTACTACCTGGGTAAGGGCCAGTCTCCTACGGTCCCAGGAGAAGAGAGGGGACGGAATAAGGTCTGTAGGGCCGGATACTTGGGTCTAGATAGAAGCGGCTAGGAACGCGAGCTCTGAGGGAAGGAACTGGGTCCTGAGGAGGGAGAGGCTGGGCCTCAAGAGCTTATTGGTCCCAAGAGGGGAGTTGGGGGCTGGACTACTGGGTCCTGACAAAGAGATGGCTGAGGAATCAGATTCCTGGATCCCAGGGAGGAGCCTTGATATCAGAGTCCTTAATAGCAGAGATCTCAGTTGAACTTGGGTGTGGGAGAAGACTTTCCAAATAAGTCATCTAAGTGGGCGTTGGGGAGGATACTCATTGTCTTATGTCCTAGTTTGGCTTTTTTCTCTTTAGGTGGGTTTGCTTTCCTGCCTTTTCTCTGGTTGGTCAACATCTTCTGGTTCTTCCGAGAGGCCTTCCTTGTCCCTGCATACACAGAGCAGAGCCAAATCAAAGGCTGTGAGTCCAGGGTACAGTTGAAAGAAGGCCATTGGGGAGGTGGGGAGGTGGAGCTCTGGTGGGATGGGATGAAAGAAGTTCCAGATTTCTAGGGCTCCGTGGAAGAAAAGAACTTGTCTGGAGGTGACCAGAGAGCAGGTGGAAGCCAACCTTACCTACTCCTGTTACCTTTTACAGATGTCTGGCGCTCTGCTGTGGGCTTCCTTTTTTGGGTGATTATACTCACCACCTGGATCACCATCTTCCAGATCTACCGGCCCCGTTGGGGCGCCCTTGGGGACTACCTCTCCTTCACCATACCTCTGGGTACTCCCTGACAAATTCTTCAGCACAGGCCTGGGACCTGATCATTCTCCCAGGATGGGCTCCTGTACTCCCAGCCCACTTTCAAGCCCCTAATACTTATTCCTATCTCCTGTGTTCTCTGTTGACATACTCCAATAAATGTCCCTGATTCTCTATGTTGATTTCCTGGGATCTTTTGAACATTGAAACAGAAAATGGTTATTATTCAGAAACATTCATTAAATGCTTACTTTGTTCCAGGGTTAGTGCTTCACACATTATGTGCATCTTTTCACTGAATACTACTCATAACCCTCTGAAATAGGAACTCTCCTGCTCCAGAAACCTACTTTACAGATGCAGAACCAAGAAGGGAATATTCTATTACTAGTGGCTGCTATCCTGTACTGGTATTATGTGAGTTTGAAAACATTACTTTTCCATTTGGACTTAGTATTCTCATCTAAAATGTGGACCACAATGCTACCTCTTGGAATTAATCTGGGTCAAGGCATATGTAGTAAAATGAAGTTCTCCATTTTCTGAAGGAGATGTCTGGTTTATTAGAGAAAGCTTCCTTAACAAACCTATTTAAAATTTCAGTGTTTTACTTGTTTATTGTGTGCCCCCATCCTCAAAATATAAGCTCTATTAGGAAAGATATTTTTGTTTGTTTTGTACTCTGCTTGTCCTCAGTGCCTAGTGCCTAATAATATTTGCTAAGTGAATAAAGTTGTGCCTGAAAAGAGATTAATAGGTAGCTGGCACTAATGAGTACTCAGAGTGAAAAAGCCTAACTCCAGACTTGTCTTCCAATTAGGGGCAAGAAGGACACGGTTAAATAATTACTGTTAATACCTAAATGGCTTTTATTAAAAGCTACTAACACTATTAAGTTCCAAAAAGCCTCGCGATGCCCTGGTCCTTTATCTCCCACCGTGCCTCGCGCGGCGCAGGCGCTGTTACTACGGCTGAGTCTCGGGAGCCAGAACTACACCTCCCAGAAAGCGTGCCGGGATGTCGTTGGTTTGTTTCCGGAAATGGGTCCCTAGCAAGGTGGGACTTAGGGCTGAGAGCTGTCAATTGGTCAAGGTACGAGATCGACGGTTATACCGACTAATGGGAACAAGCGACTGCCGATGGGGCCCCACCAAAGGGGAGCAAGAGGTGCTGCCGGCGGCGGCTGTCGTAGACCGACGCTGCTCAGGGCAGAAGACCTCCCGCGTACGAAGCTTATCTTTGACGGTCTCCGGCTGCCTCTGCCCTTGACTTGTGACGCTAGGCCCTTTTGGGCTCCTCTGACCCAACTAGCCAGACTCCAGACCCAAACCATGTTCCCGGTGAAGGTGAAAGTGGAGAAATCAGGTGAGGTTTCGAGGTCGGGGGCCTGTAGAGAGAGGAGCACGGGACTGATCGGGGTATGCGAATCCCGATAGACAGGGTTATCGCGATAAGGTAGACTGAGACTTCTCCCTGCAGCCCTTCTGCCTATCGCTGTCAGGCATTGAGCGATTCCTGCCGCCTGCATACCTGACCAGTCTGCTCGAGATTGAGTGGTGGTGGCTCAGGCAGTGTGGTGTCGCAAGGCATGGGGATTCCCAGCCCCATGACCTCGAGAAAGACTACTTGGCTGTGTCTCAGTTTTTTCATTTCCAGCAATAGTTATGAATCAAGCATTGTACTGAGTGCCTGAAGTACAAGGCGGTTTTTAATCCTTGAAGTCACTGTATCCCAATAATCCTAGAAGTCAGAAATGTGGTAGATGGGAAAACAAGCTGAGAGAGAAGGATTCATTTTGGGTTGGGACCGAGTTTATGGGAACCCAGGACTGGTAGGTTAAGGGCGGTGGGAGAGGCACAGAATCCAGACAAAATATAATAGTAAAATGATGTACGATGTTAGATGGCATACGTGGAATAAAATGAAACAGGAGAGCAAATGTGAGATCAGGAGTCAGGTAAGGTGAGGGAGAGAGCCATGAGGATATGTGAGCCAACAGCGAATAAGACGAAGGAAATAGCTTTGTCTGGCCTGTTCAAGGACCAGCCGGGAGGCCAGTGTGGTTGGAACAGACTGAGGTAGAGAGTGTGAGGAGATGGAGGCAAAGCGGGGAGGAGAGAGGAACCAATCTTGTGGACCCAGGTTAGGACTTGGGTTTTGCTGTGAGGGAAATGGAGAACCAAGGGAGGGTTTTGAATTGAGGAGTGAGTTAACAAAGATGCCTTTCAATGCCAAAAAAATTGTGGATGGAAAAGTGTAGGGGGCCTGACCACAATGATGATGTGGGCACTGCAGAGTTGTGCAGGGTTCTAAGGGGGAGTATCGGGGTCAGGATTGATTTTAGGAAGATCTCCCTGGCCACCTTGTGGAGGGTGGGTCAGAAGGGGAGACTGAGGTTGGGAACCCAAGGGAAGGAACGAAAAGGACCAGGGTGGGCAGGGTAGGGTTGGGATAGGTGGTAGAAAAGGAGGCCAAGTGGACAAGAGTTGGTGGTTTGGAATGGAGGGGAGAGAGAGGTGTCCATGTTGAGGCCCAGGGAGGGGTTGGGGGACAGCAGAGCTATCCTTGAGATGGAGGCCCAGGAAAGAGGGTAAGTTTAGAGAAACACTGAGGCCAATGATAATGTGGGAGCCAATAGGTAGAAGAACCAGGGGGAGGTGTCCAGGAGTCCATGGGACCCCAAGATCTGAGGTTCAGGAGAGAAGTGGGGGCTAGGGAAAAAGATGTGGGCATGATCCATACCTTGTCTCCTGAATAAGGCTTTTTGCTAGAATCTCAGCTGCCCCAATCCACACCCCTACCCTGTCTCTGAGTGATGTCAGGAATCCGTGCATCTTCTGGTCTCCTCAGGAAGTCCCAGGGCTGGCCAAAGCATATCCCCAAGTGTCCTTCCAGGCTCTGAGCACTGTGCCAAAGCACCTACTAGCTGGAAGAGGAGAGCAAACACCTCACAGGGTGAGAAGAGAATATTTATAATATCATTACCTCCTTAAGTTCTATGATGAACAGAGGCAAAGACACAGGCTGCAGGGCCAGGCAGGGCCTGTGATATGCAGGAAGGTGGGCCCAGATCTCATTTCCTGTGTGTGTGTGTTGGAGGAGGGGGCGGGGGGCAAAAATGGGTCTCTTGGGTGAAATCTCCCAAATAAATGTGAGTTCATTCAGATTTAATTCAGATTTAATATAACTCCACTGCCTTATCCAAACAAAGCTTATCTGGGCACTAGATACCGCACCCCGTTTGAGTCCCTGCCATATAATTTCAGCTGTGGAGCCAGATGGCCTGCATGCAAATCCTTATTCCCTAGCTGTGTGACTTTGGGGAACTACCTAACATCTATGTGCCTCAGTTTCATGATCTGTAAAATGGGTAAAAATCATATGTACCTACCAGGGTTATTGTGAGAATTCAACGGGTTAATATGTGTGATATGCTTGAAACAATGCTTGGCACATAATAAGCACTCTGTACATGTTACTTATTATTGCATTCTGCTAAGAGATTCATATACAACATAGGCCAATTTAAGTCTCAGAATAGTCCTAACAAATAGGTATCATTTGGAGACCTATTTTCAAGAGGAAACAGGCTCAGTGAGGTAAGATGACTTGTCTTAGGTGGGACAGACCAGGAACCCAGAGCTCTTACTCATCATTTCAGTAGTCTGCCCTCACACCCTCTCAGCACACCTGAGCCTCGCCATAGGTTTGACTATGCATGCCCTTCCCCAGCCCAGTTGGCTTCCCACCTGCCTTGGGCCTGGGAACTGACTCTTGCTTGGTATCCTCTTCCCCAGAGTTGGAGATGGCCAAGGCCCGGAACCAACTGGATGCCGTTCTACAGTGTCTGCTGGAGAAGAGTCACATGGACAGGTTGGGACCTGGGCCAGCCTGAGGTCAGAGGGGGTTGGGCCCTCTAGTCCTGGGTGGGTCTAGGTGGGACCCCAGAATCTGGCTTAGGGAGGAAGGGGCCCAATGGAGAGGCCACTCATTGCCTTACCACTCTGGGCCCTTGGAACCCTGAGTCCACAGTTATCTTCTGCTACCAGGGAGCGTCTGGATGAGGAAGCCAGGAAGACCCCCTCAGACACCCACAGCAAGTAAGTTTTACTGGTGGGATCTGTATCGGAGGGTTTGTGGTGAATTACTTCCCTCACCCAAGCCCTGACCACTCTGTCCCCTGCTTCTTCCACCACAGTTTGAACCACTCTATGTGCACAAAGACCCTGGGGCAGCAGAAGCTTAGGTCCCGTCATACTTGGCAACTAGAGCCCCAGGGGCTTGGGTGGGACACAACGCCTACAGAGTTAGTGGGGTACATGTGGGCATCTCAGGCTTGATCTCAGGATCCATAGGGTGTCTTTTGGGAGATTTTGAGCAGGCATTTGTTCAAGGGTGAGCTTGCTCATGCCCTGTCTCTTCCCACAGGGATTGCTCCATTGTGGCCACTGGCAAACGGTAAGGTGGCGGGGGTTTCAGCCAAGTGAAAAGAAGTCCTCAGCGCTGGTCCTGATGTTCTCTCAACTCACGCAGGCCATCTGCCCGCTTCCCCCACCAGCGGAGGAAGAAGAGAAGGGAGATGGATGATGGGCTGGCCGAAGGAGGGCCACAACGATCTAGTGAGTAGGTGGTAGCCCTAGAGGGCGGTCAGTGATAGGGGACTATATAAGCATGTTCACATACCTCCCGCTCCCACTTTCCTAGACACGTATGTGATTAAGCTGTTTGACCGGAGTGTGGACTTAGCTCAGTTCAGCGAGAACACACCGCTGTACCCAATCTGCCGTGCCTGGATGCGCAACAGCCCCACAGTGCGTGAGCACGAACGCTCACCCAGCTCACCGTTGCCCCCACTGCCCGAGGATGAGGAGGTAGGATGGGTGGTAGGCCCCTGCCCAACAGCCAGGGAGGGAGTGGGTAGATGGTCAAAGCTATTTGGGATAGACAGGCAGTTTTCTGTGTCCCTTAAATGTCTCCTGGATCCATTGAGGCACACAGATATGAACCCTTATACTAGGAGTATGGATGGAGCTCTCCAGAGCAGACACACATGGCTACCTGTACTGGGAGAAAGAGGGGACAGGGTTCACCTGGGCAGATATGTGTGACCTCTAAGATTGGGATCCCCAAGAGCTGGGGGGTGGAAAGGGGTCCTTAGTGTAAACAGGTATAGCCACCTGATCTAAAGGAGCAGATGGGGATGCCCTAGGGCCGTGGTCGGCAAACTGCGGCTCGCTAGTCACATGCGGCTCTTTGGCCCCTTGAGTGTGGCTCTTCCGCAAAATACCACGTGCAGGCGCGCGTACAGTGTGATTGAAACTTCATGGCCCATGCGCAGAAATCGGTTTTCGGCCTGGGCGAGTCTATTTTGAAGAAGTACTGTTGATATTTGGCTCTGTTGACTAATGAGTTTGCCGACCACTGCCCTAGGGTATGCAGGCATAGATGGAAATCTCTCGACTGGTCGGGTAAGGTCCCCATTCTTCAGACATGACTCCCAAGTACAGGTCCCAGAGGACACCCTCATGTTTGTTGTCACTGGAAAAGGAAGGAGGGGTAAAATGTGTACCCCTGGCCCTCATCTCTGACTCTTGGACCTGTTATGGGGCTCCTGTGTCTCCAGGGTTCAGAGGTCACCACCAGCAAGAGTCGTGATGTGTACAAGTTGCCTCCTCCCACAGCCCCTGGGCCACCTGGAGATGCCTGCAGATCCCGAATTCCATCCCCACTGCAGCCTGAGACACAGGGTATCCCTGAGGATGAGGTGGGTCTGCAAAGTTTGCCTGGGGCTATGGGACATATGTTGTGGGGCTTGGGCATGGCCACCGAGCCTGGCTTCTCTGTCCACACAGGCCTCTGAGCCCTCACCCTCACCTTCCACACTCATCTACCGCAACATGCAGCGCTGGAAACGCATCCGCCAGAGGTAAGCATCCCCAACCTGCTTGCTCCTCTATGGCTTCTTCCCCAACTGCTGAGCCCTCCCTCTGCTTTCCCTCTCCCACTGCAGGTGGAAGGAGGCATCTCATCGGAACCAGCTTCGTTACTCAGAAAGCATGAAGATCCTACGGGAGATGTATGAGCGACAGTGATGTTCCCCTGACCTCAATAAACATTTCCCCTCTTTATACTGGCCTCTGATTGCTCCAGCCTATCCTTCCAGGCCCAGACATAAAGCAGATGGCACAGCTCTAGCACATTTATTGAGGAATGAGGGGATAGGGCAGCAGGGAATTTAGGGAGGGAGAAAAATTGTGGGGAATCAAAATCTAAGAAAGTGGCTTTAGGCTGGGTTTTGGAGAATAAGGGGTAGAGTCTGGAAGGTGGATTGCCTGTGATTAGAGACTTAGGGGTCAAGACAAAGTGACTGGGGTGTCCTTGGTGAAGTTGGAGGAGGGTTAGGACATTCTGCAGAGCCTGGGGAAATGAGCAGGATATCTACATTTTGAGGGTCCTGGTTGGTCTAGAATGGGTTTCCCAAGGGCGGGGGTCTGAAAAGGGATTCAAGAGTCTGAAGGTGGCTGGCTGAGGTTTCATGTCAGAAGATGAGAAGAGGGGTGGGGGTGGACTGTCTGGTTAGAATGAGGGGAAGACCAGGCTTGGGTGATCTGGTGTGGGAAGTCTGCAGAGTCTGGGGCTTTGTGGGGCGGGGCGGGGGTGGGGGGGTGGGGAGGGTTATGCTTAATCGGCCTATGGTGGAAACAGGGCTGTCTATATCATAATCAGGTGTCAGAGTGATTATTTTCATAATGAGAAGGAAATAGGTTTTGAGTGGGTTTACAAGCCAAGAAATGGGTTAGTGGGGATGGGCTTGTAGGGTCTGGAAGCTAGGAAGGTGTTGGGGTTTGAAAACGAGGGTGTGTGAGAGTGAGATCAGGGCTGAGTCTAGGTTGGAAGGGTCCCGGCTGGACCCCAGATGGGGTGTAGGGGTGGTGGTCTTGGTGAGCTTGGTACATCTGGCTGGGCGGAGTCAGGTCGGCTTTAAAAGAGGTGGCCTGCGACGGTTCCCAGGCTTCAGGTGTGCCCAGACCCCAACTTGGCAGCAGCCTGTGGTTGCGGCAGTGGGGCCTGGGCCAGCACGGGCGCGGCCTGGATGGACAGAACACCCTCAGGGGACAACGCTGATGTCACGGCGGCAGGGTCCACACCAGGCGGCAAACGGTAGCGGCGGTGGAACTCTCGAGCCACGTATCCGTGCTCATCCTGGAAACGGAGAGGCTTGAGAGGCCCACCCTTCCCTATGGCTGCCCCGCTCCCTAGGCCTGCCCACCAGCGGGCTCACCAGGCGCTGCCCCCACCAGCGGGCTCACCGGGCGCTCCTCATGGCGAGCGTGCACCTCCACATGTTCACCAACCACCTTGACAGTGATTTCCTCTGGGGAGAAGTGCTTCACATCCAGCAGCACCGAGAAATGCCCGGGGTCGGAGGGCACCTGTGCACAGCCCATTGTCATCGGGCGCCGCAGGGCTCCCAGGACCCAAGCCAGGCCTCTCCCTCCGGGGTTCTAGCGCAGCTGACTCTGGCCTCCGAAACTGGGAGTCCCCTTTCCAACCTGTAGCCATGGATGGCCGCCTCATCCCGAATAACTGGTCTCATCCTCCTCTCACCCAGAGGGAAGAGGCCCCCTTTCCCTGCCGGTCAGAGACCTCAGGCCTCACAGAGTGAGTCCCCTTCCCCCCCGTGTCGGCGACCCCATAGTCAATGTGTCCGCCTGGACACTGACTCCGCGGGCCCTTTCCTCTCAGAGCCCCCGGGGTCCTCACTGCCACACACCCACATGGGACCCCTTGCCCCTCAGTTACTAGTACTCCTCCCTTCTCAGAGTGGCCAGCCCCTCCCCATTCTTCAGTCACAAGATCCTCCCCTCTGCCTCTCCGGGGACATAGGGTCACTTCACATCATCTACAAACTCTTCCCGAGAATAACACAACGTTCCCTCCCTGCAGGGGTCACTGGGCGCCCCTACGCCCTTCAGAATGATTGACCTCCCATCCCCCACCCCAGATTCCCTGGGTTATTAGCCTCCTTCAAAGTCACCAAGATTCCCCCCTCGGAGTGACCACCTCACCCTACCAGTCCCCTTAGAACTGAGATTCTCCTCAGATGGACGGGGACCTCCGACCCCCTCCATTAATCTGGCCTCTAAAATTCCGTACTTGGGGAACTCCGGAAGCCCCTCTGAGTGGCCGGATTCTTCGTTTCTCAAAGTCAAGGGACATTCCCTCATCCCCCCCGCCCCCCGAGGATGGCCAGAACCCCTCCCCAGGCTGGCACCTGGGCGGCGGGCAGCGCCACGCTGGGTGCGCGCAGGTAGTAGGGCGCCAGCGTGGTGGGGCAGAGTGCAGCGAGCTCAGCCTCCAGGAGCCCCTCGCCGAAGCGCTGGTCGAAGAGGCGCCCAGGCGCCGAAAGCCCGGGCAACGGGGCGGAGGCACGGCGCAGCCAAGACGGCTGCACGGGCACCGGGATCTCCATCCTGCTCCTCCTGCGCGGTAGTGCCCCTGGTGCGCCCCGCAGCTTTATAGGACGCCCTGTGTCCGCCCTCCGCGGGCCGCCCGGGGACACTCGGACTGCGGCCAGACCCAGCCACTAACAGAGCCTTATTTAGAAAGCCAACAATGACTTGGCCATTTATTAAGCTCCTGCTGGATGCCAGAGAGGTATCAAGATTCTCCAGTTTCCCCGAAGGGAAACTAAGGCTGAGGAGGCGGAGCCTTGCCGGAATTTGGGACCCAGGGCTTGAGAAGCCCTCTGCAGAGCTCCCAGTCCCGTTACTCCACCCCCGCCCCGCAGGCAGTTCTGGGGATGACGCAGATGGCAGTCTTAAGAGCAGAGTCGTGGGTACAGAGAATGCGGTGGACCAGCCAAACTGTCAGAAGGACAGGACAGACTCTATTTCCATCAGCCCAGTCCCGGGCAAGCCGGGCCTAATTCTGTGCCTCTGACTCAGTCTCGGATGCAGAGTAGCGGGGTCTGCCAGGTGAGCAGCGGCCAGGGACCGTGGACAAGAGTCCATGCTGGCTCCCGGGGGGGGCGCGCGCCTGGCCCGAAATAGCTTGTTTTGATCCCGCCACCTGGCCAGGAGCCCAGGCCTGGCACTTGGCGCAACCAGCTGCTCCTGCAAGATGGAAGCAGGTGACCGGGCGGGACGGTCCTGCAGGTCCGACTGATGGAGGGATGTCCGTTAGAGAGGGGACAGTCTCCCTGATTTCCCCTACCACGGGAAAAACGGTTGTTGGAATAGTCTGGACGAGATTCCCGCCGCGAGAAGGTTGTAAGACAAGGCTGCAGGGAAGCGCGGGTACTTTAGAACCCCTCCTAACCTTGAACACAGTTTTATATTCTCTCCATTGGTCCACAGGCTTGCCAATCACTGCTGCACGTTATGGTTCTCCAATCACACACGCTCTCTCAGTCAGGCTGACTTTACAGCCAGTTGTGAGACACCCTCCATTGGTCGCCTTGGAGGCGGCTGTAGTCCCGCGAGGGCACCCGGAGGGGGCGGGGCTGATAGGGCATTGCTAAGCGACCGAGAGGCTCTGGGTCGGTCCGTGAAGGGGAGTTGCAGGCGGAAGCGCGGAAGTAGCCACCGGATGAACCGCAGGTGAGCCATCCCTCTTCCGGGGACCGCAGGATGCCCGGGGAAGACCAGGGTGAGAGAAGCACGGCCTGGGGACCGGATGGCTGGGGTCCGGAGTCTCTCCTCAGTCGCAGGGAACTAAAACCCGCAAGCTGTTCCACAGCTTTGGCTGCTCCAGTCTTGGACTTCACCGTCCCCGGGGGTCCCGTAGTGTCTTGCGTTCCGCTGTTAGTGACCCCAAGATGGTTTTTTTCCTTCTTCTAAGAGTGTCCAGGGGCATCTTGGGAATCAAGTTTCTTAATTTTGAAATTGCCCCCAGACTCCCATAGGTGTTGTTTTGTGTGTTTATCTTTCTTGCTTAGGAAGAGCCCATTGACTGATGGGAATTGTAGTGCATCTGCCCCTTTTTCCTTAGTGCCCCCAAGACTTATGGGAAATGTACTGCGATAGGGTTTAGCCATGGTTCTTAACCGGAGCTCCGCTACAGAATTCTCCGGGGCGCTAGGAAAAAGATACAGATGCCTAACAACTGCTTCCAGATAATTCTTATTCTTTTAGTCTGGAGTGAGGACCACACATCTGTTGTTGTTGTTTTAAAGACAGCTCCTAGGCTGGATCCAGTGTTGAGAACCACCATTAGCAGTTCCTCGGTTCTTCTCTTTTGAGACTGCTCCAAGGGCTGGCGCCTCCAGTATCATTATCTTGAATGTGCAGTGGTGCTTTGTGGGAATTATGGTCCATCTCTTACAGGAATCCATGGGAATTTTAGTCTTTCTGCCCTCTTCTTCCCATCCTCCTGCCCTGATTCCTCCTGGGTTGCAGTGACCATGCTCTGCCTACCAGCTTTACTCTCTCCTTGCAGCCTGCCAGTTTTCAACACTCAAGACAGCCTCTTTGGGAATGCTCCCCTGGGTCAAAGCTAGACCTGGCACCCCAAGGTGAGAATACCGCACAGAAAGTGCTGTGTGCCAGCCTAGTAGCAAGGGAGTGAAGACCTGTGATAAGAGATGCGGGTGAGAGATTAAACACAGTCCCTCCTCCCCTCCCCCTGGCCCTTCCTTCATCTAGTCCTCTACCACCATCATAGCCGAATTTACTCTGAGTTATTACCATTGTGAGATGTGTTTCCTCCCCTCTGGACTAAGACTTCATGTGTGTCTTTGTTTCAGGGATATCACTTTTTCTTCTCCCCACCTCCCCTATCTTAGACCCTGAGTCCATCCAGGTCCCCGAGATCCAGGATCCCAGAAACTCCCAAGGCTCTGGCCACAGATCCCAACTCCCCTGAGCTATTTGAGGAGTCCTGGTCATCCAGGTCAGGGACCCTTTCCCCACCCAGCACCACTGAGGAACAGATGGGTGCCTCCTCACCACCCACCCTGATTGACAGTGGTGACTCCGTGGTGGCCAAGTAAGTACCATCAGCCCTGAGGGCAAGAAAGATTGGGGGGGGGGGGGGGAAGGCATCCTGTTATTACCACAGCCAGTGCTGTTTATGTAGGACTTTCAGGACCACACTTCATGTGTGTTAAGAGCTCTGGAGTTAGGCTGCCTGGGTTCAAATCCCAGCTCTGTCACTTACTCTTTGTATGATCTTGGTCTAAGTTTTTTTGTCTGTAAATTGGGGATATGAATAACATATCCCCTAGGGCTTTTTAAGCTTTCAATGAGTTACTTACTGTCTGTAAAGCTTCTATAACAATGCTTGTCACATAGTGAGCACTTGGATTTGTAGGGTACAAGTTCAGCTGTTACAACAAAGAGCCCCAAATTAATTGTGGCTTAAACAAAATAGTATTTATTTCTCCCTCAACTAACAGTATAGGCAGAAGCAACCAGGGCCAATATGGCAGCCCCTAGTTGAGGTGTCAGAGACACAGTTTACTTCTATCTCATTCCCCCCCCCCCCCCGCCCCCCACCACTTCTCCCCTCCCCAGACTGTTGCTCTTTCCTTCGTGGACCAAAATGGCTCCCAACAACATCCATTCAAATCACATCTCTTCACACCCTGTTAGTCAAGAACCCAGTTACATGGCCATAAAGTTACAAGGGCACCTGGTAAATGTATGTATAGAAGAGTGGGTATGTGTCCACAATATTGTATTACTATATAAGAAAAGAGAATGGATATTGAGGGACAACTACCAGGTGCTTCCATAATGCTCAATAAACATTGAGCATTATGGAAGCACCTAGTAGTTGTTCCTGGTAGTTGTGATTATTACTGTTATTATTATTTGGCTCTCCTTACCCCACCCTCCTCCCATTCTCTGATGCCCACAGGTTCATAAACCGGTTCCGCCAGGCTCAGCCCACAAGCCGAGAGGAACGCCAGCCTGCAGGCCCAACCCCAGCTGACTTTTGGTGGTTGCGGCCTGAATCTCCAGACCCTAGTAGTCAACTTGCAGCAGGTACTTGCTTCAGTCCCATCCACTCCTGGCCCAAAACCTTTTCTTTCTTTCTTTTTTTTAAAATTTATCTTTATTGTTGAAAGTATTACAAATGTCTTTTTTCCCTCCATCGACCCCCTCCACTCAACTCCTGTCCCCTCACAGGCCTTTCCCTCACTATTGCCTGTCAATGGGCTATGCATATGTGCATATAAATTCATTGTTTAATCTCTTCCCCCCACTCCCTTCTCTCTGAAATACCTTAGTCTGTTGCATGCTTCAAGGTCTCTGGATCATTTTTGTTCATCAGTTTATTTTGTTCATTAGATTCCACATGTAAGTGAGATCATGTGGTACTTGTCTTTCTCTGACTGGTTTATTTCGCTTAGCATAGTACTCTCCAGGTCCTTCCATGCTGTTCCAGAATCTTTCTTGTACAGTGCTCTCAGCAGCCACTCCTCCTGGCCCTCCTAAATCAATTGGGGTTTCTCAGCAGGAGCCAATAAACCAGAAGGAAGACTCACCACGGAAGTCCTGACTCTTGGCAAGGTGGCCAGTGCATCACAGGCTAAGGCTATGGCCCCCCTTCAGGAAATAAAGCAGGTGACATCCCCATTTACTCCCCCCATGTTACCTGAACTGACAGCACCAGCCCTGGGATAGAATTAGAGTCAGTCCACAATTCAAGGAAGCATAAACAAACAAACAAAAAAAGGATTGGTTTGCTAATGCAATTAAAAAGTCCAAAAGTAGCTTCTCTCAGGTATGGCTGGATCCAGGTGTTTGAACACTATTGGGAAGAACTTGACTGGTTTGGCTTTCCGTTCTTCTTTGTTGGGCTCAGTCTCAGGCAGGCTTTCCTCTCAAAGTAGCTAAGATGGCCTCAGTAGTTCTAGCCTTTTAACTTATTTAATCCACAGGAAAGAGGAGCCTTTTCTGATAGCTCCATCCAAAGCCCCTGTTACTCTCATCAGCTCACAACCACTGTGAACCAGAGGACAGAATGTTGTGATTAGCCAGGCCTGGTCAGGAAGGCAGGGTCAATACTTCTCCTACAGCAGTAATTTCATTGAGGGGTGTGATCCACACAGGAAAACTGGGTCACTCTTCCCTGAAGAGGAAGAGCAGATTCTAAGCCAGCGTGTGAGGGTACCAGGTGGAGTGCAGATGTGCACTCCAGGCCCTCTGTCTGAGCAGCCTTTGGAATCTGGGCTGGCCTCTGACCATCTCACCTCACAGAGCCTCAGCACATGGAACTCATCTCTGCTGGACCTGGAGATGCTGAGCCTGCAAAGCAGAGCTGCCAGGCTGCTGAAACACAGGTGCTTTCCCTGCCCCCATCATCCTCTCCACTCCTTCAACTCCAGGCCCCACCCATTGCCTCTGAGACCCCTCTTGCCTCACTTCTGTATTCTTCCTACAGCAAGGCCTCCGTCTCCTCCTGCAGCCCCAGCAATTCCAGCAATTCCTTATTCCCTGTCAGCTCTGATGGTCTTTCTCCTTCCTCTGTGGCCTTCACCCCTGACTCCAGCAAGGGCTCTGACCCCAAGGCACATGGTGAGTTCTGGAGAGCAAGGATTGAGGGCAGCCAGTGTGAGTCCCACAAATGCCACTAATCAGCTATGTGACCTTGGGCCTCTCTGTGCCTTTCTTGTTTCCCCAACTTTAAAATGGGGATAATAATTGTACTCTTCTACTGTGGGTGTGGTGAAGATTAAATTAGTTGATGAATATGGAGTACTTAGCACCAGTCAGTTAATAGTAGCTATCATTAGTAGGACAGGTTCTCTCTCTGTATCCTGTTTGCCTCTCTAAACACAAAGCTCCAAAATCAGAAGACTTTTTGCAAATTTGGCACTACATTTGATTTGACAGCAAAATCTGACCTCAACAATGAGAAGGATATTTATTATCTATCTATCTGTCTATCTATCATTTAGGACAACTTCATACTTTTTGCTATGGATATATTACATTGAAACATGAAATTTTTGCCTTTGTAAGTAAAAAATGGTTAAATATTGCCAATTGCATGTTGTTCAACCAAATACCAATGTGTTAGAGTCTGGTGTACTGCATCAGACCCCTGGTTACACTGTACATACCATACAACTTTGCTAAAACATGCAAGATTTCAGAAATGAGATTAAGGACCAGGGTTACTGTTGCTGCTATCATTGTGGTTACTTTTAGTCTGTGCCCAGGTCCTGGGATGCAGTGGAGCACAGGACAGGTGCTCTGTATATCTCATGGGGCTCCATGAGTGGGGACAGGCAAGCACAAATAACCAGAGAGGTTTTCATGCATGTGTGTGATCCTGCTCAAACTCACCTGTCTGATTCTTTCTTTCATCTAAGTTCCACCTTGTGTTCACCTTTCCTTTCTGAACCTCAATTTTCTCTTCTTTAAAATGGGAATAAAACTAGTACCTATTTCATGATTTTTTTTTTTGCAGATCAAATTCATTCATTCATTCATCTAACAAAAATTAAATTTCTGCTGTGTGTGAGGCCCTGAGAGTAGGATTAGAGATTCCACAGTGAACCAACCATAAATACTTTTATCCTCAGGGTTCTCACAGCATAGTGAGTGTAGAATAGAGTAGCTACATAACCCCACAAACAAATGTGAAATGTAAGCAGAAACGAGGGCTATTCAGGAGAGGACTGTGATGCTGAGAAGTCAGAGAAGGCCTTCCTAGAAGATATGCTATCTAGGTGGAGACCTGAATGATGAAGGTGGGGACAAGCGCCTTCTAACATGTTCAGAGGACCTGAAGCATGGTGCAGACAATGAACTAGAAAAGGCAAGAGCCAGTGGTAAGAGTAGTATGTGATAAGGAGGGACAGATTGGCAGAGGTCAGATTACATTGGGCCATGTAGGCTTGGGGAGGCATTTGGTCATTATCTTAGTACCAGGGAGCCACAAGAGGGTTCTGAGGAGGGAGGGTACATGATTTTCCTCGAGTGTTAACAAACTCCCCCTGGCTGCTCTTGGTACCCAGTGAGAGATGCTGGTAGTTTGGCTTGGGCCAGAGCTTGAGGGGCAGAGTAGAGGGCAGTGGCCAGGTTTGGAAGTAGAATCACAGGATTCTCTCTACACATCTTTTTGGGGGATATAAAGAGTTGGGGAGGAGAGAGAGGTCTGAGATGATGCCCCCCCCCCTCCCCCGTGTAGCATCAGATGGTCAGGCTTCTGAGAGACAATGGTAGCCCTACTGATCATTGCTGTTGAAATGATGCTCTGAGTGGCCCTGTCCTGAGTCACTGTTGTACTGAGCCAGAACAGTGCCTGGCTCAATAGTAAGAGCTAAATATTTGTTAATGAAGGAAGAATTGAATGATGGCAAGTTGGGAAGTCCATGAGTCCTCTCTCCTCTGACTCTGCCCTTCTTCACTTCCCACTCTAGAGAGGAGTTGGGACATTATCTGGAGAGCATGTCTGAATATTGGTACAGTCTAATGTTGTGTGCACTGGCCGTCATCAGGTTGCTCATCCCCAGAACCTTCCTGTCTTACCCTTCTTGCCTCTACTTACCCTACAGCAACTCCCGCACCAGCCCCCATCCCTGCTCCAGCCTTGGTCTCCTCCCAGGCACCCCTGCGGCCAGAGGATGACATTCTGTACCAGTGGCGACAGCGGCGGAAGCTTGAATAAGCTCAAGGAGGTCAGGGTGACGGAACCTGGGTGCTGCCAGGGACCTCTGCCCTCACTACTCCGGTGAGATGGGGGAGGGAGGCACCTGAGGGGGATCCTAAGGGTAGTTGGAGGGAGGGAGGCCGGAGGCCTGAGTGGAACTGAGGACACTCTACCCTTTCTCTCCCCCTCAGGTCCCTGTCCCCGTCTGTCTGCATACCTCGCCTGCCCCTGCGGAGACCCTTAGTTCCCTGGGAACACAGCCTAACTGCATCCCACTTTGGGGCAGTGTGGCCGGGCCTGCTCCCCAGGAAGCCTATGTGGAGAGACCTCCTATTCCCACAGGGTTCTCTCCACACATCTTTCGGGGCCCCTACCCCCAAGGGTTTTTCTGGGCCCCACAGACCGGTTCCTGGGTATCTTTTGGGGGCGTCCCCCACACGCCCTGTACCTCTACTCTTGGGCCCCCTATCACTCCCCAGGGCCCGCCCACCCCTGCGCCATGTAGCTCCGCCCAGCTCGAGAGGCAGGACCCCAAACCTCGGAAGGGTAGAGCCTGGCGCCCAGAATCTGCTGGGCGAGTCATGGTGGCTGACCAGGAGCCCAGCCCGCAGCTCCGCGGCCCTCTGGGCCAGGTAGTGACCGCTCGGCTCTTCCCCGACAGCCTGGAGGACACGCCCCCTCGACCCAAGGGCCTGCCTCCACCTCTGGCTGAATCTCAGAAAATGAAGACCGCACAACCCAAAACTAAGGTTATGCCCCGGTGCTCAGAAGTTACCTCCCCTCCATCGGATTCACGGTTTCCTCAGGCCACCCCACCTGGTCGGCCTAAGGCAGAGTCTCGAGATGCCAAAGCCACGCCTCCCGCAGAGGGGTGGGTGCTTTGCAAGGAAGTCAGGAATCCTCAGCCCAAGGCCCCGCCCCCTCCAGCTGAAGAGGCTTCCACCGGGGTTGAGGCTCCGCCCTCTTTGGTTGAGGCGGGGTCTCTAGAGGCTGCGGTCAACTCCTCGCCCGCTGCTGACCACGCCCCCCCAGAGGACCTGCTCTCCCAGGCCGCGAGGCTTCTGCAGGCTGCTGAAGGTGAGCTGATGCGTGTGGCCGCTGGGATCTGCTGTCGAGCATGCCATGAGTCCAGCCCCTGGAGCTCGCTCTTTTTCCTCCAGATTCCGACAGCAGCGAGTTCCAGGAGGACCCTGTGCTGCAGGTGCTAAGGGTTCAGAGGGCCGAGCTGCGGCGGCAGAAAAGGTGACTATCTCCAGGCTTTATCTTCTCAGATTCCCGTCAAGTGTCCACCTCTCTTGAACCCCCTTCCCAGAACTATCCAGAGCCCCAGACCCCAATCCTGAGCACATACCTCAGCCTCTACTACCTGGCTTTTTTCCAGGAAAGTGGACGCCCAATTATCCCTCCTACTGGGTCACACTGAAGACTCAGGGTCTTGGTCTCCTCCTGCCAGGTCGACCCCCAGGTCCCCAAGGATGCAGCTGAGGAGGGAAGGAGCCTCACTTGAGGCCAGAAGACTTTGAATTGTAGAAATTCTGTTTTTCCCAATGAAATGCTCTTTTCGGGTTACAGGTTGCCTCTGAGAAAAGAGTCTGGAAAGGCCAAGAGTCATGCTAATTTAGGGAAATACCCCCCCCCTCCTCCTGCCCATCCCTACCCCAGTTACTGACTGTGGTACAGAATCTCTTCTAGTTTTATCCTCTTTGAGGGCAAGGCAGGGGAGGGGTTCCAGGCAAAGCTTCAGGCAGGACTGGGACTCATCTTAACTCGGGAGTGAATCCTCCTGTCTCAGATGAGACAGAAGGAACTTCCCTCTTGGTATGAAGCTGTCAGAGTGTTGGACAATGGTTAGTCCTCAGTCCACATCCTGCTTGAACCAGCACAGTATTTGGTTCATTGATCCCACCCTCCTTGAGGCTTTTCCTTCCCCTGCCTCTAGCATCACTAACATGTCACTTTGGTGTGTCCCAGGGCTCTGGTCTTAACTTCTCTATCTAAACTCATTCCCGTGTGCTATTGTAGCTTCCTGGCTCTACATCCTATCTCTGTTCTGATAGTCCCTAAATTTATATCTTCAGTCCAGACCTGGCCACTAAACCTCAGGCTTCTATATCCTGCTACCTGCTCATCATCCTCACTCAGAGGTCTAAGAGATGTCCCATACTGCACAGGTCTTAAACTGAGCTCCCAATCTTCCCCCAAACCTGCTCCTCCCAAACTTTCCTCAGCTTTGTCCTTCCTGCTCAGTCCAAAAGCCTCATAGTCGTCCTTGACTCCTTTCTTTTCCTCATACCCACAGTCAGTTGACCAGCAAGTCCTGTCAGGTCTACCTTTAAAATCTATCCAGAATTTAACCCCTTCTTCCCCTTCCATGGCCCTCACCTTAGTCTAAGCTATCATTATCTGTTTGGACTATTAAAAACCTGTTTGTTTTGTCAGCAAGTTCTTTGAAACATTTCTTATAAAAAAGTAGAATCTAGATTTCTTCTCCTTGAAACTAGATAGAACTTTGTGACCGCCTTCATAAACAGACTGCAGAGGAAGTGATACTGCTTTAAATTTCTAAACTGGATTAGAAAAGATGATATAATTCCCATGTGGCTCCTCTCGCTCTCTCTTTCTTGCTCTCTCGAGCCCCGGGCTACCATATAAAGAGTCCAGTTACCATGTTGGGTAGGGATTTGTGTTACACAGGTGTGTGCACTTGTCAACATACAGTGAAATTTTTGAATTTCATTGTATGTAAAGTTTACCTCAAGAAAAATAAATATTGAACTCTAGTTAAAGATATGCATGCTGAGTTATTTAGGGGACAGCATACCAATGTCTAATTTATTTTGAAATACATTAAAAATCAGATTAATGGCCCTAACCGGTCTGGCTCAGTGGATAGAGTATCGGCCTGCGGACTGAAGGGCATATACCTTGGTTTCGGGCACATCCCCAGTAGGAGGTGTGCAGGAGGCAGCTGATCGATGTTTCTCTGTCATCCATGTTTCTGACTCTCTATCCCTCTCCCTTTCTCTCTGTAAAAAAATCAATAAAATATATTTTAAAAAATTTAGATTAATGGATGAATAGAGTAATAGGTGGATGTGAATAAAGCAAACAGTAAAATGTTAATGGCAAGATCTAAGTGGTGGATATATTGTAAATTGTTCAACTGTGCTGTATGTTAGAAACTTCATAATAAAACGTTGGAGAATATATAATCAGGATTATTTTGATATCCATTTTAAAATGGGAGGATGGAATAGATTTCTGTAAAAAGTTTCTGTATATCACAGACATGGTAAATATTTGTTTACAGCCTTTTTGAACAAACCATACATTTAAATTAAACCAACAGGAAGGAAATATATGTTTAGATATAAAAAAATAAAAAAAGTTTATAGTGGAAGAACCTGATCTAGTTGGAGGGTGAGTAAAGCCTAGAAGGATTCCTGAGAAGTTAGATTTAAGCTGTGACAGGTAGACATTAACTAGTTGACAGAGGGCTATTTTAATTACTATTGCTGGGTTACAAATCACCCCCAAAATTTAGTGGCATAAAACAATCTGGCACCAGGGCTCACATGATGAGCTGGAACTATAGACTATAGTAACTACACATGATTTCAATGTGGCTTGGGCTTCCTCAGAACATGACTACCTCAGCATAACCACGTTTCTCACATGCCTCAGCACATCTAGAGCTAGTCATTCCAGTAGACAAGGAGGAAGCTGCATTGCCTCTTACTACCTAACCTTGGAAGTCACATTATCTCTCTATTTTTATAATTTTTTAAAATCATTACCCAAGGAGTGAGAATCCCCCCCCCCCCCCGCATTAATTTTAGAGAGAGTGAAGGGAGGGTGTAGAGGGGGAGAGAGAGAAACATCCATGTGACAGACACATTGATTGGTTGCCTCCCACATGCACACGGACTGGGGGTGGGGATGGGACCTGCAATCCAGGTACATGCCCTTGACCAGGAATTGAACCGGTGATCCTCGGGCAAGTGGGCTGATGCTCCAGGGGTCCTCAAACTACGGCCCGCGGGCCACATGCAAATACAAATATTGTATTTGTTCTCGTTTTGTTTTTTTACTTCAAAATAAGATATGTGCAGTGTGCATAGGAATTTGTTCATAGTTTTTTTTTAAACTATAGTCTGGCCCTCCAACCGTCTCAGGGACAGTGAACTGGCCCCCTGTTTAAAAAGTTTGAGGACCCCTGCTCTAAGCATTGCTGGCCAGGGTGGAAGTCACATTCGCTATTAGTTGAAGTTGTCACAAATCTGCCCAGATTCAAAGGGGGAGGGGATGTACTTTCTACCTTTTCATGAGGGAAGTGTCAAAGGATTTGTAACCACCACAGAGGTTGAGTGGGAAAAGAGGATTACTCCAGGTAGAGGGAACATCACATGGGAGGTATCTGTGATAGGAGTGAGGTCTGCAAATTTAATAAATTGAAGTGAGTAACTGTAAATTGACCCTTCTTCCAGTACTCCCCCCAGTCCCTGCTTAATTGAAAAAAATTTTTTTTATTGATTTCAGAGAGGAAGAGAGAGGGAAAGAGAGATAGAAACATCAATAATGAGAGCGAATCATTGATCGGCTGCCTCGTGTACGGCCCATACTGAGAATCACAACCCGGGCATGTGCCCTGCCAGGAATTAAACCATGATCACTGAGACACGCTAGCTGGGTCCTGCTTACTTTTTATCCATAGAATTTATCACCTTCTAATATTCTTTATTTTTAAATATTTATTTTGTTCACTGTTTTCTCCCACTAGTTTTTTAGTTCCATGTGGGCAGGGTACATTTTCCTGTTTTGTTTACTGATGTGTCCACAAATTAAGTAAGTGGTAGGAGTTTTTTTTGTTTTTTTTTAATATATTTTATTGATTTTTTACAGAGAGGAAGGAAGAGAGATAGAGAGCCAGAAATATCGATCAGCCGCCTCCTGCACATCTCCCACTGGGGATGTGCCCGAAACCCAGGTACATGGCTTTGACCGGAATCGAACCTGGGACCCTTCAGTCCGCAGGCCGACGCTCTATCCACTGAGCCAAACGGGTTTCGGCGATAGGAGTTTTTTGAATGAATGAGTAGGTGGGTCAAGGATGAACCTTCTCAGGTGAAAGCCTTGTTGAAGGCATGACCAACGAGAGTTCTCTTGGAAAGGGTGTTAGTGTTTTCTGAATCTCGCTCGTCGGCAGCGGGAAAGATTGGGATTGGCTTTTGGGGAGGCATGGCCATGTTCTGGCGTTTTGGGCTAAACTTATTCCTAGGAAAAAGGATTCAAGGCTGGAGGCTGACCTGTAATAAACAGTAGAGAAGGCAGGGAAATATCCAGTGGATAGAGCCAAGTCGCAGAGTGCCTAGAATTATGTCCCAGGCTGGGCATTTGAGTCCGTGGAAAATGCCCATGGGCGAATGTCCTCAGTATTCTGAAGACAGGGTTGGGGTCAGGACAGCCAAGGTGTGGCTTAGAGGATTGAAACTTTGAAAAGCTGCTTGCGGATGGAGAAAAGCCCTGAGCCCACGGGAGAATCCAGTTATGAGTGTCAGAGGAGCGGTCACTGAGAGTAGACTAAGGGGAGGCCCTTGCTCAGCGTTAGAAAAAGCAAAGCGTAAAGAACCTGGGGGGTGTCTCGGGGAAGTCGGCCAATGAAAGAGGTCCTGGGCGTGGCGCTGTCAAACTCTTCGGGGCGGGACCGAAGAGACCCAGCCGGGAATGGTGCTCAAGCCGGAGCCAATGAAAAGCCGCCAGGTGGGTGGGGCGTCCTAGGCCGAGGGTGGAGCCAATGAGAAGCGGCGCCGCGCCCCCGCTGTGCCCGCCCCCGTGGGGCCAGCGGCTGAGCGGCTAGAGGCGGAGACTACAGTCGCCCGCGCGCGGCTCGCGCCCTCCCCTTTGTGTCGCCATGGCGGCGGCTTCGGCGACGAGGACGACGATGGAGGGGTCTAGCGCGGCCAGCGCCTGAGGAGGCCACGCGACCATGGTGGTGAGGGGCCTACGCGGCCGTCAGACCATCCGCGTGGCAGTCTGTCCATGCACGGCCCGGCCCCGCGCGCCCCGCCCCCGGCCCCGCCCGAGCCCGGGGCCCGCGCCGCCCCTCACCCCTCGTCGCGGGTCCTCTGGTCCCCCAGCCCGGCTCGGTCCGAGCCCTCACCCGGCCCCGCCCTCTCAGCGTGCATCTCCTTCCGCGGCCCGGATGGGTGTTTGTGGCCGAGGGCTCGGACTTGGGAGGAGGAGGGGCTGGTCCCGGGAAGGATCCGGCGTCCCCCCAGCGGTCCCCGTGGGGGCCTGCGGAAGCCCCCCGGGCTCCTCACCAGCCCCCGTACCCGCGCCGCCTTCATTGTCCTCATCCCAACCTCCACCCGTCCGGGCCTCCCTCCCCCTCCGCCCACCAGCCACTTTTCCATTCTCGAGCCCCACCCCCACTCAGCTCCATCCTCAGCCTAACCCTTTTCTTCTCTTTCTCATCATTTTCACCCCATCCCAGGCCCACTCAACCAGACCTCCTCCGCTCCCATCAGCCTGAACCTTTACCTCATCCTTTGCAGCTGCTCCCCTCCTACTTACTCCACTCCAACCCCAGCACGATCCTTGGATCCTCTCCATCTTGTCCTCATCCTCCCTCCCCTACTGGCTCCCTCTTCCACCCGCTGCTCCTGCTCATTCATTCATTCCCTCATTCCCTCACTTAACAGATATTCAGTGAGACCTCTGCAAGCCCATGCTCTAGACACAGAAAGTCAGGACCCATCCTGCCTTGGGGGGTTTCATGGGTTGGAGGGGGACAGATCCGAGGGGGAGACCCAAGGTTGAACTTGGGGTTGCAGGGAGATGAAGGAGGGAGAAGCTAGAGCCAGTCTGGGAAATCCCCATCTGACAGCTGGTTAATTCATCAGATTTTATCCGGTCCCTGCTGGCAACTGGGCTGAAATTGGGCATGGGGACCAGTGAGGAATCAGGCACCAATTCTGTGCCCCTCTCTGCTGGGCAATGCTGGGGAGCTGGCTGGGAGGTCACAGTCCAAAGTGGGAGATGGACTTGTCGCCAGATAGTGACGTCTCAGAGTGGTCAGGGCTGTGATGGGAAAAATCCAGGCAGAGTCCTCAAGCTAGGATGGAGGAACTTCAGGGGATGGAAGAGTCCAGAGAGGTGACTGATACAGCCTGAAGGGTCAGGGAGAACTGAGGAGGAAACATGAAGAGCTGAGATGTGAGAGATGGGGAAGAGTGAACCTAGTGAAAGAATGGGGAAGGGTGTTCCACGCAGAGGGGACAGCCTCTGCAAAGGCCTAGAAGAAAACGAGAAGATGGTGCTCTTGTTGGGCTCTCAGAAATTTGAGAGGTCTGAGAGTGGAGGCAATGGAAGAGATAAGGGTGGAGAGGTAAACAGAGACCAGAGAATTATCTTGAAGACAACAGGGAGCCATTGAAGGTCCATGATCTAAGGAGAGACAGAGGCAGATGTGTGTTGTGTGAAAATTATACTAGTGCTTGCTGTGGAGATGCTGGTAGGAGGGGAGAGGTTGGAAGCAGGAAGACTGATAAACTGGGAGCTGTGGTTGTCCAGACAGTGATGAGAGGTGTGGAGAGGCACAATTGGAAGATGACTATATTCTGCAGGGGCTACAGGAGGAGTTTAAATCCAAAGAGATGGTATCAGCCTTCTTTCTTCCTGCCTCACCCTGGCCCCTCCTCTTCCAGCCCCCCACCCCAGACCACACAGGAAGATGAAGACCTATCCTCATCTGGTCTTCACCTCCCCCTGACCTCTGCTACTCCATGCTCAGGGCAGTGTATGGAGTGATTCAGGCCTCTAGGCTCAAGGTGGCAGATAACAATGCTCCTGTTGTCTCTGTTCCCATCTCTGGGGCCCTCTGATTCTTCTTTCTGCTCTACAGGCCCGCAGCACTGACAGCCTGGATGGCCCAGGGGAGGGCTCAGTGCAGCCTCTGCCCCCCACTGGGGGTCCCAGTGTGAAGGAGAAGCCTGGGAAGAGGTGAGAGGTGTGGGAGAGGCCCAGCTTAGGAGGGGGCCACGCACAGAAGCCACTAGTGATGTGTCCCCTGTCTTCTAGGCTCTCGGCTCCTCGCGGTCCCTTTCCCCGGCTGGCTGACTGTGCCCATTTCCACTATGAGAATGTCGACTTTGGCCACATTCAGGTATGAGGGTTTTCACCCAGGTGGGAAGATGAGATCCCACCCAACCATGAAGCAATGTTAGCCACCCTACCCCTGAGATCTGCCCCTGGGACTGGCTGCTCTACCCATCCGAGAAGTCAGTGGCAGGAGTTGCAGGGTGGGAAGGGAGAGCTGTTCCTCACTCATCATTTGTTCCTTTATTCATTCTGCAACAACTTTTTGTTAGGTGTGTGCTCTGTGCCAGGACCCTGTACTCTGATTGAGGCATCACTAGGCCCTGCCCTTGGGGAACACAGCCCCATCCATAGATAGTGCCAGCCTGGAGAGGTTAGGACAGGAACAAAAGTCAGCTTTTCTTTCCCTCTACAGCTCCTACTGTCTCCAGAGCGTGATGGCTCTAGCTTCTCTGGGGAGAATGAGCTGGTGTTTGGGGTGCAGGTGACCTGTCAGGTAAGGCCACCCTGCCTCTCATCTGGCCTGTTGGACTGGTTGCCATGGTCCTCAGCTCAGTGAAATGGAACCATTGCTCCTTTTTGTCCCTCACCCTCCCACAGGGCCGTTCTTGGCCAGTTCTCCGCAGTTACGATGACTTCCGTTCCCTGGATACCCACCTCCACCGGTGCATATTTGACCGGAGATTTTCCTGTCTCCCAGAGCTCCCCCCACCCCCAGAGGGTGCCAGGGCTGCCCAGGTAAACTGCTTGTTATCCCATCCCTGCCTCAGCCATGGTGTGTCCTCATCATCGATGTGTGAAACCATCAAGGCAGGAGGGATTGATACATACTTAATCACAAGTATGGCCTGAGTCCCAACCAATCAGAATGGAGAGACCATAGGACTGCAGCAGGGTTCTGGAGGCCCTCTTTAGTTTTAGGATCATAAAGAGTTCCATGGGAGGATCAATATGGCCAGACCAGTGGAAGCACACAGGAGCTTGACGTAGCCTGTTTACCAACTACCATGACAATATTTTAGTACCTAACAGTAGAGTGGCACCCATTCATTGAGGTTGAATTTCTGTCCTGCTTAGAGGCAAGCTAAGGCAGTATAGAAGGGCAATGGGCTCTCACAGGGGTCTCCTCACAAGAGCCCACCCTGACAATCTGATCACAGATGCTGGTGCCGCTGCTGCTGCAATACCTGGAGACCCTGTCAGGACTGGTGGACAGTAACCTCAACTGTGGACCTGTGCTCACCTGGATGGAGGTGGGCCGGGCAACGGGGCTTGAAGTTGGGAATGAGTGAGGCATGTCTGAAGAGTGAGAACCAGCCTGGGAGTGTGTGGGCACAGGAAGGAAATGAGCCAGACAGGAGGAGTCACTGGCATTTCAGTGTCTGTTTGGGTGTATGTCTGTTAGAATGAGTGTATGTGTATGTGTGTGTGTGTGTGTGTGTGTGTGTGTGTTAGCAGGTGTTGGGCTGTGGGGACATGAGAATTTCAAGGTATATCGAATAAGTTTGGCTGTAACTCACAGAAGAATGCCTGGCTAAGAGTGACTTAAACCAGCAGCTTTTAGAGAGCAGATGTGCAGTGTCTGCTATGGATGGTGAGGGTGCAGGGGTGTATCAGGAGGACTGCAGGGTAGAGGAATCCTGAGGCATGTGAGAGGAAGGAAGGGGCCTTGTTTTAGAAGGGGCATGAATTTAGGTGTTTGATCCATAGCTCTGAGTGATTGGTGCCCTTAGATGAGGAGCAAGTAGCGGCCTCCACTGGGCCTGGAAGAACCTTCTCTGCCTTAATTATTTATTACCTTCTGGCCTCTCCCTGCCACATTCACCCTCCACCTCAGTTGGACAACCATGGCAGGCGACTGCTCCTCAGTGAGGAGGCCTCCCTCAATATCCCCGCGGTGGCTGCTGCCCATGTGGTGAAACGGTACACAGCTCAGGCACCAGACGAGCTGTCCTTCGAGGTGAGGCTGTGGGGGGCGGGGCAGACTCCATCTGGACTCCCCTCTTCCGGCCACTTCTGACCCTCCCTCATCTCATCTGCCCACTCCTAGGTGGGAGACATTGTCTCCGTGATCGACATGCCACCCACAGAGGATCGGAGCTGGTGGCGGGGCAAGCGAGGCTTCCAGGTGAGCCTGGGTTGGGGTAGACTGGTGGCTAGGGCACTGTGCTAGCTAGGGTGGCCCAGGCACTGACCCTGAACCCTCCTCAGGTCGGTTTCTTCCCCAGCGAGTGTGTGGAGCTATTCACAGAGCGGCCCTGTCCAGGACTCAAGGGGGGTAAGTGCCAGCAGCAAAGCGGGAAATCCTTCCTGCATCCTTTGCCTGCTGTCCATCCTTCCCACCCATTGTTCACCCCACAGATGCCGATGGTCTCCTGTGTGGTGTTCCGGCTCCCCAGGGTGTCTCCTCTTTGACCTCAGGTAATGGAAATAGAGGTTATGACCCTGCCTCCTTCATATCAGACTGGTAACTGCACTGACCCTGTGTGGCCTGCCTTACTCTCACAGCTGTGCCCCGGCCACGTGGGAAGCTGGCTGGCCTCCTTCGCACCTTCATGCGCTCCCGCCCTTCTCGGCAGCGGCTGCGACAACGGGGTATCCTACGGCAGAGGGTGTTTGGCTGTGACCTTGGAGAGCACCTCAGTAACTCAGGCCAGGACGGTGAGGTCCGGGCCCATCTGCCTAGCCCACCCCTCTTACCCAGGATTTGACCTGCCCATCCCTGACCTCACTGCTTTCTCCCAGTGCCCCAGGTGCTTCGCTGTTGCTCTGAGTTTATTGAGGCCCATGGGGTGGTGGATGGAATCTACCGACTCTCAGGCGTGTCATCCAATATCCAGAGGCTGCGGTGAGGGCCCTCCACCAACCCCTTCCCTCCACAAACACTTACTGAGCATCATCTCTAGTCTAGGCCCTGTGCCATGTGCTGGTGACAAGAGTTCTTGGGAGGTGGGCGGACATCTAATGGGGTTGGATGAGGGCTGTGGACAGGGAGGGCTTCTTTGAGGAAGTGACTCCAGCTGAGGCCTGAAAGGTGAGAGCAGAATGAGTGTTGGAAGTAGAGAGATAACCTTCATTGAGTACTTGCTACCTGCCAAACACTAGGCACTGGGGACACAATGATCAAGGAGATAATCAGAGATTCCCACCCTCACATGCTAGAGGTAGAGACAAACAAGGAAATGAGAGAGTTTACTAATAGGTGGCAAGTGCTATGGAGAACAAGAGATGGGGGTAAGGAGAGTCATAATAAATCTGGGAGGGATATTGCAGTGTTAAATAGGGTGGGCAGTGAAGGCCTCTTGGAGGGGAGCTCCTTTTGGAGGATGGGAGGGAGGGAGCGAGCCATGTGGATATTCTGGGAAAAGCATTCATGGTGGAGGGAACAGGCAGTCCAAAAGGCAAAGTAGCAGGAGATGATGTCTGAGAAGTAATTAGGGGCCGAGTGTGCAAGGCCTTTTTAACAACTGTTTGGATTTTTGCTTTTACACTGGAAGGTTCTGAACTGAGGAGACATGAGGTGCGAAGGAGTGAGGCACAAGTGTTGAGACTGACAGGAGGCCCTGAAGTGAGAGTATAGAGCCCAGAGGTGTGAGAGATGCAGCATGAGTTCATGTGCATTGAGCTTTTCCCCTCGAGCAGTGAGACAACCAGACAATTGTGAGGAGGGGCTACTGGGATTTCAGCCAGTTTTCCAGTGACCCTCTTGAAGTCAGGAGAATGGCATAAGGTGGTGGAAGTAGCAGTAGCAGGGTCGTGCTCTGGAATCCGATAGCCTTGGGTAGCTGCAGGAGGGACACCTCCCACCGGAGCGTCAGTGTCCCCTGTAAAAGAGCGCCCCTGTCTTTGGGACAGAGGAAGTAAGTCTCTGTCTTTTGAGGAGCACAGTGCAGGAAGAGGGTTGCATCCGTCTGTGGACAGTGTGGGTATGGGGCGCACAGTCAGGCAGGCCAGCTCTGACACGAGTCTTTCTTTTCTTCGACCTGGTGGCCTCAGGCATGAGTTTGACAGTGAGAGGATCCCTGAACTGTCTGGCCCCACCTTCCTACAGGACATTCACAGCGTGTCTTCTCTCTGCAAGCTCTACTTCCGAGAGCTGCCCAACCCCCTGCTCACATATCAGCTCTACGGGAAGTTCAGTGTGAGTAAAGGAGATAGTGAGGTTGGAGGGTGCTGGGATGCATCGGGCCCAGTCCTCATCATGCCTGTGCACAATCTTAGGAGGCCATGTCAGTGCCTGGGGAGGACGAACGCCTGGTGCGTGTCCATGACGTCATCCAACAGCTGCCCCCGCCACACTATAGGTAAACCAGGAGGGGTAGGGAAGGGCTATGGTGGGCTCACAAGGGAGTTGAGGCTCAGGTGTCCCCCTCCACTCCTACCCCAGGACCCTGGAGTATCTGCTGAGGCACTTGGCCCGCATGGCAAGACACAGTGCCAATACCAGCATGCATGCCCGCAACCTGGCCATTGTCTGGGCGCCCAACCTGCTACGGTAAGCTGGCAGCTCACCAGCCTGTCACCCACAGTTCTCTCCCATGGGCTGAGCCCCAGTCTCCCCCTACTTCTATACCTACCCTAGGAATTCACCCAACTTTTGATTCTCTTGTTCATTTCATTCAACATGAATTTATTAAATATTTCCAGTGTGCCAGCCCCTGTTCTCAGCACTGGGGATGGAGTAGTGAGCAAGATCCTGTGCTCCTGGGGAGGTAGACAATGAACTAGTAACAAGAAAACACAGAGAATGGTCTGATAGTAGTGAGTGACAAGGATAAAGATTACAATGCAGGGAGGGGCATGCACAGGGTCATGGCATTTTGGGATGTGTAGAGTGGTAGGGAAGGCTTCAGTAAAAAGTCTTCAATAGCCAGCAGCACAGAAAGTCTCAAATTTGATGGTGACCGAGACAGGCAAGCTCTCTGTCCTAAATAAAATACGTGGTGGGTGTAAGAACTATGGGGGGAAAGAAACAAAGATAGACCTGGAATACAGAGAAAGTTTACAATTTTAAATAAGGTAGATGGGGAAGACTCCACTGAGAAGGTAACATTTGAGTCAAGAACTGTAGAAGGTGAGATATCTGGAGATGAGCAAACCAGGCAGAAGGAACAATAAGTGCAGTGGTCCTGAGGCTGGGTCAGGAGGAACAGTAGGGAGGCCATTGTGTCTGGAACTGAGTGAGTGATTGAGTAAGGGACTGAGGGGGAGGAGATGATGAGGGCAGGTAGGTGATGGGGACCCAGATAGAGGAGGAGTGACTTATAGGTTGTGAGTCATGTGAGGACTTTGCTTTCACCAGGAGTAAGGTGTCAGGAGGTGTTCACAGCTTCCTCCAGCTGTGCATGAGAAGCAGACTGTGGGGGTGGGGTGGGACCGGGGGCCAAGGAAGAAGGTGGCTGTGATAGCCAGGAGGGAGAGGAGGGAGGGTGGGGCAGTAGAGTGGGAGAATAGTTTAGATTCTGGACAGATTTTGTGGGGGGAACACACAAGGTTTTTGAGCAGATTGGATGTGGGTGTGAGGGAAAGAGAGAAGTCAAGGACAATTCCAAGGTGTCTTGCCTGAACCACTGAAGGACTGCATTGACTGAGATGGGGAAGGTGGTGAGGGAGCAAGCTGGGGAAAAGTTGAGAACCAAGTTGTAGATGTGATCAATTTGATAAAATCAGAGCTGTTGAATGACAGTCTTTGCTTCTATTAGCTCCCTACCTAACCTCGTCACAACCCTCCCCCTCCTCCAGCTGTGGCTCAAGGCACCTGACCTCCCTCTCCCTCTCCCATTCAGGTCCATGGAGCTGGAGTCAGTGGGGCTGGGTGGGGCAGCAGCCTTCCGTGAGGTGCGGGTGCAGTCAGTGGTGGTGGAATTCCTGCTCACCCATGTGGATGTCCTGTTCAGTGACACCTTCACCTCTGCTGGCCTCGACCCTGCAGGTATGCTTGTCCTACCTCCTGATGTCCTGGCTACTGCCTCCTCATTGTCAGGACTGCAGTGGGAGGGCAGGAGGGCTCCCAGCCCTGTCCCTACCCACTGAAGCTGTACCTCCTCCCTGGCTCCTTGAGGACCCCGCCCCGGCCTCTCCCTCCCCTCCCTACCCTTCTCATTTCAGCTCCTACGCTCAGGATCCCCACTTCTTGGCCTGGACATCGTTCTTCCTCCACCCCTTGTAGCTCCTGGGGGTGCTTGGGGCCAGAGGTCCACCTGGGAGGAGGTGGGAGGTCCCCAGACTTGACCCTGCCCAGGCCCCACCCAGACTCCCCACCCTGCCCGGGACCCCAGTCCAATCAGGATTCAGCACATCGGAGGGCCCTCTGGGCCGAGGTAACTGAAGCCAGAGCCACTGCCTTTGCTGGCTGCTGGGAGCTGCCTCATCAGCTGGTTCTGCCTCATTCCTGCTCACCTGCCTGCTGCCCACCCATTCCCACCTGATCCTCTCTGGTTCCCTGCCTTGCCAGCCGGGGTGGGGGTTATGCTTTGGGGCCAGAGCTTGGGCAGTAGCACTTAGCTTTATCTGTTACCTTGAATGTTCCCTGGGCTGACAGCTGCCCACTTTACCAACTCCCCAGGCCGCTGCCTCCTTCCCAGGCCCAAGTCCCTTGTGGGCAGTGGCCCCTCCACTCGCCTGTTGACGCTGGAGGAAGCCCAGGCTCGAACCCAGGGCCGACTGGGGACACCCAATGAATCCACAGCTCCCAAGGCTTCAGACTCTCCTGTGGAAAGGTGAGTGGGATGCAGGGGAAAGGAGGGGTCAGCCTTGAGGTCCCAGCTCCTCAGACTGCCTCCTGGGTCTCACCCAAACTCCAGGAGGAAAGGGGAGAGAGGCCAGAAACAGCGGAAGCCGGGTGGTAGCAGCTGGAAGACTTTCTTTGCACTGGGCCGCGGCCCCAGCATTCCCCGGAAGAAGCCTCTTCCCTGGCTGGGGGGGATGCGTGCTTCACCACAGCCTTCAGGTCAGCGGTCGGGCAGTCAGCATGGTGCGGGGGAGGCACTCTGGAGTGCCTCTGTGACCCTTCTCATCTCCTTGCAGGCAACCGACCTGACACAGTCACACTCCGATCTGCCAAGAGTGAGGAGTCTCTGTCATCTCAGGCCAGCGGGGCTGGTGAGCTCAGGGTGGCCTGGCCTGTGGCGGGGTGGAGCCTCCAAATGCTGTACTTCAAATTTGGGGGTTTTGGTGGTTTATAGTTTTTAATTTGGACATTGGGTATGATGAATTGGATAAAGCATCACCCTTAGTTCATAACACACTGTGATCAATGGTCCATACAGGGTCCTTTCAAACAGTCTTATTCATTCCTTTTGAAAAAATATAAATAATATAATGAACACCCATGTACCCACTGGCCAGAACTAAAAGAATCCCCACTGCCTTATCTTCAAGCTCCTCCCCTCTCCTACCTGCTGCCTATCCACCAGAGGCATCCTCTAGTTAGATGGTCATCCTCATTGATTTTTTTGTTTGTTTATTAATCCTCATTGGAGGATATTTTTTCCATTGATTTCTTTTTTTCTTTTAAGAGCAAGTGGAAGGGAGGAGGATGGGTGAGAGAGAAAGGAGATAGAGAAACAGCTATGTGAGAGAGACACATCGATTGGTTGCCTCCTGCACGTGCCCTGACCAGGGCCGGGGATCGAACCTGCAACCCAGGTACATGCCCTTGACGGGAAATTGAACCCAGAACTCTCTGGTGAGTGGGCTTAGCTCTAACCACTTAGCACACTGGCCAGGGCTGTCATCCTTGGTTTTAAGGTTTTATCACGTACAGATGTATACATAAACATTGAGCAGTTCTAGTCATTTTAAAATGTCAATTAAAGGTATCATAAGAAAGGGGGTTTAGTGCTGTATGTGGCACTTGACTTCATTCACCACTACATTACAGATACCATCGTGTTGCCAGGTATAGCTCAGGCTCACTCCTGCCTGCTGATCTTTAGTGTTCCATGTGGATATTTCATCGGGAGTTGCTTGTCCATCCCACTCCTGATGGATCTGGGGGCTCTGTGGGTGCTCCCTGCCATGCCCACACTCTTGAGAGAGCTCTACACATACTCTAGGGCAGTGGTTCTCAACCTTCCTAATGCCGCGACCCTTTAATACAGTTCCTCATGTTGTGGTGACCCCCAACCATAAAATTATTTTTGTTGCTACTTCATAACTGTAATTTTGCTACTGTTATGAATCGTAAATGTAAATATCTGATATATAGGATGTATTTTCATTGTTACAAATTGAACATAATTAAAGCATTGTGATTAATCACAAAAACAATATGTAATTATATATGTGTTTTCCGATGGTCTTAGGCGACCCCTGTGAAAGGGTCGTTCAACCCCCAAAGGGGTCACGACCCACAGGTTGAGAACCGCTGCTCTAGGGTATATGCATGTTCAACTGAACAAGAAAATGCCCAATTGTTTTCCAAACGTGGTCGCCCCAGTCTGTACTCCCAGCAGCCTTGTTTGGGATCCTATTGGTCTCATGCTCATAGCTGTGGGGTTGTCAGACTATTCTGGCCCTTGGGTCTGGAATGGTTCTCCCCAGGGACTTGCCATTCACTTCCTTTGTCACTGTGAGTCTGAACAGCTCTCCCTGGATTCTCAGCCATTGTGGCCCTACCCAGGGAAGTGCCTCTGCATATTTCCCAGCCTCCTGGGTTGTGTGCCCTGTTCTCACTAATGTGTGGGTATGTAAACTTTTGAGCCCTGACCCCTAACTGCCCTTCCTCCCCCCCAGGCCTCCAGAGGCTGAGCAGGCTACGGCGACCCCACTCTAGCAGTGATGCTTTCCCTGTGGGTCCAGCACCGGCGGGCTCCTGTGAGAGCCTGTCTTCATCCTCCTCTGCATCCTCCTCATCCTCTGAGTCCTCCTCATCCTCAGCAGCTGGGCTCGGGGCACTTTCTGGTTCCCCCTCTCACCGAACCTCAGCCTGGCTAGATGATGGTGATGATCTGGACTTCAGCCCACCTCACTGCCTGGAGGGGCTCCGGGGGCTCGACTTTGATCCCCTTACCTTTCGCTGCAGCAGCCCTACCCCAGGGGACCCTGCACCTCCTGCCAGCCCGGCCCCCCCAGCCCCTGCTTCTGCCTTCCCACCCAGGGCAATTTCCCAGGCCCTTTTGCCCCATGGGCCCACCAGCCCTGCTTCGTCCACTGCCCTGGATATCTCAGAGCCCCTGTCTGTATCAGTGCCACCTGCTGTTCTGGAGCTGCTGGGGGCTGGGGGAACACCTGCCTCACTCACCCCAACATCAGCACTCAGCCCCAGCCCAGGCCTGTGCCCCCATGTCATCCCCCTGCTGCCACATGGAGCTGAAGCCCAGCTGAGTGACACCTGTCAACAGGAGGTCTGCAGCAACCTAGCACTACCTGGTCCCGGGGAAGCCCAACGACAGCATGGTGAGTCCTACTCAACCCATCCAACACCCTCACGGACCCTGAGGCTGCATCCAAGACCTGGTTGACGCCCCTTCCTGTTCCTCTTTGTATAGGACCTGTCATGGATTCACCACTGCCCCCACCCCTGTCCCTCCTGCGCCCTGGGGGAGCCCCACCTCCACCCCCCAAGAACCCAGCACGCCTCATGGCCCTGGCCCTGGCTGAGCAGGCTCAGCAGGTGGCCCAGAGACAGAGCCAACAGGAGCATGGGAGTACCCCATCGGCTCCCCGCTCCCCTTTCTACTGCTCACTGTCCCTGAAGGTGGGTGGTGAGCCCCTCGGGACCTCAGGGAGTGGGCCACCCGCCCCCTCCCTAACCCACCCTGATGCCTGGGCTCCAGGACCCTCACCCTCCCTACCACGGCAACAAAGTGTTGGGAGCCTGGTGAGGAGCCAGCGGCCCATGGGGATCTCAAGGAGGGGACACAGAAGCTCTGCCCAGGTCAGTGCCCAGCTCAGGAAGGGTGGGGGCTTCAGGGATGTGCCAGAGACGTTGTCCCAGTTCCTATGTTCTGTCTCCTCCAGGTTGTTTCTTCTGTGAGAACCCCTGGCTGCTTCTCCTCAGCTCCCCAGGAGTGCCTGCCACCCTTTCTTGGGGTCCCCAAACCAGGCTTGTACCCCCTGGCCTCCTCATCCTTCCAGCCCAGTTCCCCAACCCCAGTCTGGAGGAGCCCTTTGGGTCCCCCTGCACCACTTGACAGGGGAGAGAACCTGTACTATGAGATTGAGGCGGGTGAGGGGTCCCCCTACTCTGGCACCACCCAGCCCTGGAGTCCCTTTCGCTCCATGCCACCAGATAGACTCAGTGCCTCATATGGCATGCTTGACCAATCATCACCATTCCATAGGTCTCCTGACTTCCTACTCAGCTACCCACCACCCCCCTCCTGCTTTCCCCATAACCACCTGGGCTATTCAGCCCTTCAGCACCCTGCCAGGTGCCCCACTCGGCCTGAACCCCTCTATGTCAACCTAGCCCTAGGGCCCAGGGGTCCCTCATCCACTTCTTCCAGCTCCTCTTCCCCTCCTGCTCATCCCCATAGCCGTTCAGATTCAGGCCCCACAGCCCCCCACCTTCCCCAGAAAGAGAGGGCCCCCTGGGATCCTCACACCCCTCACAGGGTGCCTGGGGCCTGGGGCTCTCCTGAGCCTCTCCTGTACTACAGGGCAGCTCCACCAGCCTATGGGAGGCAGGGCAAGCACCACCGAGGGTCCTTGTACAGGAATGGGGGCCAAGGAAGGGAGGGGGCTGGTCCCCCACCCCCTTACCCCACTCCCAGCTGGTCCCTTCACTCTGAGGGCCAGACCCGAAGTTACTGCTGAACCAGAGCAGAGACCTTCCTTCCCTTCTCACTGATCTTGGCCCAACTCAATTCCTTGTTTTGTATTTTCTTGAGCTCCTGACCCCCACTCCAGGTTTCTAACTTTGTAACTTGCTTCTGATGTGGATCCCTAACCTGTATGGCTTCCCTACCCTGGACTAAGGGCACCCCCATTCCCCCACCAACCTCTATCATGGGGCTCTCACACAAATCTGAGGGCTAGGCTGACACACTATCCATCCTCTTCCTCCAGGAGCCCCCAGCATGTCCTGACCTATGCACAGGGGTTGGGGGACAACTCCTGCCCATCTCCCACATGCCCCACTAAACCATCTGACAAAATTAACGAATAAAAATGGTGAAAATGTGGCTGCTAGTGTCATGCTGGGACTAGGCTCAGTGAACAAAGAGGCAATGGGCTGCTTTATCATTTTTGTTTAAATATGTATTTATTGATTTTAGAGAGAGAGGAAAGAAGGGGGATAGAGAGATAGAAACATCGATGAGAGAGAAGCATTATCAGTTGGCTGCCTCCTGCACATACCCTTCTGGGAATCGAACCTGCAACCTGGGCATATACCCCGACTGGGAATGGAACTGGTAATCTCTTGGTTCATGGATCAACGCTCAACCACCGAGCCAAACTGGCTGGGCTGCTTTATCATCTTATCACTTCAGCAGGTGCTGAGTGGGGAGTCACTCTTGAGAGACTCTTAGGGACGGTAACTGCAGAGGGGCCGTGGATATCCTAAGAATCTGTCAGGAGTGGGGTCCAGGCTGGGCCTGTCTCTGAGTTGGCATCCACCTTGCAGTTCTGCTATAATCTCCAGCAGATCCATCCTGGGGAGTAGTGGGGAAGGGATGGACTGAGGGTTATCTCAGGTATGAGGAAGGGGCCCCCAGACCCTCCTACCAGGGCCCATTTCTCACTTGTGCATGCTGAAGAAGGGACCTTCTCTCTGCTCAGGGCTGGCTGCCTGTAGGGGAAAAGGCTGGAGCTGCCACCAGTGGCCATGGGGCTCAGGATAGACCTGGCGGTGTGTGTGTGTGTGTGTGTGTGTGTGTGTGTGTGTGTCTGTGTGTGTGTGTCGGGGGCGGGGGTGAGGGGTCAGGGCATGATCTCAGGGTCTTCTGCTTCACTTGCCCTGGTGACCTTCTCTGCCAGCAGCCTCCAGGGTATGGGAAGCCTCCCTGCAGAACTGGGATTTTGGCTGAGAGCTGCACCAGAGCCCTGGCTCCCTGGCAGGGAAGCTGAGTCCTGAAGGCTGGAGTGCAGTGCAGAGCCGTGGGGGAAGCAGGGTTGGTCAGGGCTCACAGGTCAGTGAGGGGACAGTTGGGAGTCCCAGGAAGTGGTTTCTGTATAGAGGAGAGGCAGCCAAAGAAACTGGTGACTACTGGGGGATGGGTCACAAGTTAGGGATTGAATGGTCACACAGACCTTTAGGGATAGCCATACTGTTGAGCTGGGCTCCAGGCAGTGGTGCAGGCTGACCCTGGTTGTGCGGCTGTGGCCTAGGCACAGGTCAGAGCTGGCACTGGGGCTGCTGCCAGAGTCCTAGACTGGGCCCCTCTGGATTCTTCTGTGACCTCAGGAGTCTCCACGGCCAGCAGAGAGCTGGCATGGGTGGCCTAGGTGCCCCACAGCTCCCTTGATTCTCCACATCCCTGCCCTGGCTCCTACCTGGAATGGGGAGGGGCCTTGGGATGTCACAGGCCTGAGCGTAGTCTTGCCTCTGGGAGCCAGCTCATAGTACAGTGTCACTGGGGGTATAAACCAGTTGGTTGGAATTAGGGGGTACAGCCGAGCTGTGCTCAGCACCTGCCACCACCCCTCTTTGCTCTCTAAATTGGTGGGGAACCCTGGAGTGCAGGGCACAGTGTGGTCCAATTCATCAGAGAGCTCACCCCAGGAGCCAAATCCTGTTGAAAGGAGGCTGGATGTGAGAACATGAGCCCTGCAGAGGTTCCCCGGCCACTACCCGCCCCTGCCAACCTGTCCTACACCTGGGCCATGGCCTCCTATGGCAGGTATCGGGTATTCTGCAGGCTGCCCACCAGTCAGCAGGCTCTCGGTCCAGCCCAGCCCGAACCAAGGCCTGGTAGGGGGTTGGCACCAGGGGTTCCAAGGCCAGGCTCTGGACTGCCTCCAGGTTAGCCTTTACCTCAGGCCCTCTTTTCCAGTCCAGCTCTCTTGTGAGGAAGCATGATTGGAGGATCCAAACCGGCCGGGTACCTCAATAGGGCAGTGTGTAGAGTCACTTACTGACCAGTGAAGACCTCCTGGGCCAGGGTGCAGAAGCTGTAGAGGTCTGAGGTGGCCACAGGCATATCACCGCACATGAGCTCAAGTGGCAGCCATGGGTACAGTTCGGGAGGTGGGGTAGCCTTGGGCCTGGGCCTCTCCAGAGGTAACCTTGCTGAGGCCTGTGGAGAATGAAGGGCCTGCTAAGCTACTGACCACTAGACAAGGACACTGGGCAGGCAGGTGAGACATGTACTCACCTGGGCTGCAGCCAGCACTGGTGTAGTGGGTGCCCATGCTCCAGGCTGCCCACTTTGGCCAGGCCTGGCCTCACCAGCTGCACAGATGCGAACTGAGGCTGCCACAGGCATGCCAGTGGGCCTGCAGAAACAGCAGAGCCTCTTTGCCTGCAGTAGCAGTGGCTGGGCAGCAGGCCTGGCTTAGTGTGAGACTGCCCCTTGCTTGGTCCCTGCGTGTGCAGAGCCACATGGGAGCCCAGTCACATGGGCTTGAAGAGAAAGTACAGCCCCAACAGGCCTGCTGTAGGGCTCAGTGCCATCAGCAGCAGCAGGTTGGGTGGTGCAGGGTGCTAGGTAGGAGAAAAGCAGGCCACTCACAAAGAGGCCCCAGTCTGCATGGGGTGGAGGCTGCCCCTGGGCACAGATCACCATGTACCAGGGGCTGCTGTTCTATACCAGCAACTGGACAGGAGAGCCAGCACCCAGTTTGTTCCCTGTTTGTGGTACGCCTACCTCCTCTCTGCAGCCTATGAGACACAACACACAGAACTGGGTACCCACTATTCAGTGGGAGGAGGGTCACTTCAGTAGGAGGGCTTCATGCCAGGTACTGGTCCAGAAGTGAAGACTGTAACCATGGCCATTGCCATACTCCCTGGTCTTTGGTTTATAAACACTTGAGTCAGGAGGGCAGGCAGGAGATTAGGTTGGCCTGGGAGAAGGGTGGGGGTGGCATACCTGCAGTGCTGAAGGTCAGCCAACAGTATATCAGCCTGGGTTCCAGGAGCCTTCAGTTGCCACGCTCTGACTGGATGGCCCCTCCATAGGAGGCTGGAGATGGGGAGGTGAGAGAGTGTACATCTGAGACGAAAGGGCTTTCCTTGTGAGGGGAACAGGAGGTCTGGACTCTCTTTGGAGCTTTCTTCTTGACAGCCAGGCAGGGGTGTGGGAGGAGCTATCTCTCACTTGACGATTAGTATGTGAGCTGCTCTCATAAGTGTGACAGGGCTCACCTCGGCTGGCAGCTGCTCTTTGGGGCCCATGAGGGCTATAGTTGTTACCAACCCCAGTGGCCACAGGCTGCTCAGCTGGGGAAGGGTTCGGGACTATGAGGCATGAAGAGGACAGTGGTGTTCCCTGCTCTGCCAACCTCTCCTGCTGACTGAACCCGGAGGCTGGATTTGGGGGGTTTCCTGATCTGCTCTGGCCTTAGTGCCCTGGGGTAAAGGGCAGTCTGAAGGTAAGTCTGGGTAGCTGGGAGTGGTGGCTTCACAGTATGGACAGTTGCCTGTCTGCACCAGCCGCAGCAAGGACAGGGAGCTGCACAGACTATGTCCAGAGCCAGTCTGCAATTGGCCCAGTGATGCAGGGCATGCCAACTCACCGCCCTGCGCTACTGCTAATACGTGGGAATGACAGGGCTGTAATATCTCAAGCTCCTGGGTGAGGGGCACGTGGGGTAAGATAGGGTGAAGGTGCTGGCCCTGATGCTCCCAGTCCACTTGGGCCACTGCTTACCTCCTGGCTCTGCTTGGCACCAAATTCCTCTGCCCAGTCCCAAGGAGTGCTCTTCATGCAGATGCAGGTCACCCCTCACCTGCAGCACATGCCATACCACCAGGCTGCAGCCCAAGAAGACATCTGTGTGCACAAGTGTGCTGCAATTGAGGCAGCAGCTGAACAATGAGGACATGAGTGGATTAGAAAAGGGACCAGAGACAAGAGGTGGCAGAATGGGAGCACTGAGGGATGAAAAGAGTCACTGTGAACATAGAAGGTGGGTATCAGGACAGGAGGGATAGCTTGGGGACACAGTGGGGTCTGAGAGGATGAGAGGATCACTATGAGCATGAGAGGCACCAGGAGAATGGGAATAATCATTGGAAGACAAGAAGGGGTTAATTGAAAGGTCAAGAGGGGTCACTGGGGACAAAAGGGGTCACTGGGGACAGGAGGGTCATCAAGAAGTGAGAGTCCTCTGGGAAAGAGAGCCCTGGCTCTCTGGGGCTCAGACTCCGGGCCCTGGGAGTATGGGGGCATCACCACCTGTCCACTCATTGGTTTGGGTTGGCACCAAGGGCCAGCAGGAGCTGCATGGTAGAGCTGTGGCCCAACAGCACTGAGAGGAAGAGCACTGTCTGCCAAGCAGAGTTCTCACCATCTACCTAGACAACTGAGGGGCAGCGAAGCTTAGGTCTGTCCCTGCCCCTCACTCCAGGCAACACCTTTGCCAATTCCCAGTCCCTGACTGGGTTACCCTTGATCCCAGGTTCCATTCCTATTTCTTGGAACCCCTACCCTCCAGCCTCTGGGAACTCTGCATCAGGATCCATCTCAACCCAGTGCTCACCATTAAGTCCAGAGTGTTGGAACGAGGGATGACTTTACCTGCCATGCAGACATCTATCCCCCATCACAGAGCTGTCAAAACCACACAAAGGTACCCAGGGGCCAGGGAGACAGTGGAGTTTGTGGGGACATGAGCCTCATGCACTGAGCAGGGCAAGCAGCCTCCACCTAGCTCTAATTCAGTGTATGTGTAGGTCTTGCCAATTCTTCAAGGAAAGCAAACTCTCTGGATTTTATCAGGAAATCTCTCGTTTACTTTGAACACTACATGTAAGGCAGAATCCAGGTAGCAACCTCCTCAGCACCTCTGCCTCTATGCCCTTGTTAATCCCCTCCCCTATCATCCTGCTCAGATAACCCCTCCCAAGCCCTCATCTCTGCACCCATCATGCCCCAAGCCCTATTTCTATGCACCCATTATCTCTGAGTTCCTCTTTTCAAGGCCCTATCCCATATCTCAGGAACAGCACACATGGCATATTTGTCCTTGAACTCCTATGTCCTTGGCAGACATGGCTAATGAACCATGCACTTGATCAAACCCAGCTTAGTCTCTGCCACAAAATCTCTCCAAATGAGATCCTCAGGAACCCCTGAACGTCAAACTTACTGCATCTTATTTGTCTCAGTAGACCATCTTTTGCAATGGCATCCTAACTGGTTTTCTGCATTTGTCTTGAATGACCCCTGCAAAGGGATATTAAAACACAAAGCATTTTTCTTTTTTTATAGATGCCTTTTAAAAATAGAATTTATTGGGGTGACATTGGTAAATAAAATTATATAGGTTTCAGCTATACAATTCTACAATATATCATCTGTATATCGTATTGTGTGTTTTCTCCAAGTCAAGTTTCCTTCCACCCCCATTTATCCCCCCTTTACCCTCTTTTACCTCCCCTCACTCCCCTATGCTCTGGCAATCACCATGCTGCTGTTTGTGTCCACTTTGTTAGTTTATTTTGTTCATTAAATTCCACATATAAGTGAAATCATATGATACTTATCTTCCTCTGACTGGCTTATTTCACTTAGCATAATATTCTCCAGGTCCATCTATGCTGTCGCAAAAGGTAAGTTTTCCTTGTTTTTTTACGGTTGAGCAGTATTTTATTGTGTACTAAAAATGTACCACAGCTTTTTTATCCATTCATCTATTCATGGGCACTTGGGCTGTTTCCATATCTTGGCTATTGTAAATGCTGGTACGAACACGGGGGTGCATATATTCTTTTGAATTAGTGTTTTGAAATTCTTAAGATATATTCCCAGAAGTGGAATTGCTTGGGTCATAAGGCAGTTCCATTTTTAACTTTTTAAAAAAATATATTTTATTGATTTTTTACAGAGAGGAAGGGAGAGGGATAGAAAGTTAGAAACATCGATGAGAGAGAAACATCGATCAGCTGCCTCCTGCACACTCCCTACTGGGAATGTGCCCGCAACCAAGGTACATGCCCTTGACTGGAATGGAACCTGGGACCCTTCAGTCCGCAGGCCGATGCTCTCTCCACTGAGCCAAACCGGTTAGGGCAATTTTTAACTTTTTGAGGCAACTCCATACTGTTTTCCATACTGGCTGCACCAGTCTGCATTCCCACCAAAAGTGCACAAGGGTTTCCTTTTCTCCACGTCCTCACCAACATTTTGTTGTTTGTTGATTGATTGATGATTGCCACTCTAACAAGTGTGAAGTGATAACTCATTGTGGTTTTAATTTTCATTTCTCTGGTGACTAGTGACATTGAACATCTTTTGTCTATTGGCCATCTGTATATACTCTTTGGAGAAGTGTCTATTTAGATCAGCCGTGGGCAAACTACGGCCTGTGGGCCGGATCCGGCCCGTTTGAAATGAATAAAACTAAAAAAAAAGGAGACCAAGATGGCGGCGTAGGTAAACACCGGAGACCACTGCCGCAAACAACCATTTCAAAAATACAACTAAAAGACTGAACGGACATCACCCAGAACCACAGGAAGGCTGGCTGAAGAGAGACTCTACAACTAGAAGGAAAGAGAACAGCAAATCGAGGCTCAGAGGCGGCGCAGTGTGGAAAATACAAAGGTACCGAGGTGCGCGCGCAAAGCGGGCTGGTGGCTGAGGGCGCGGTTGTCGTTTTCGGTCGGGAGTGAGTCTCAGACTCTGGGCTCCAGATCCGGGCGAGTCTCTAGGGACCCAGACTCAAACGGGAGAAGCGGGATTATCCGGCATCAGTTGGAACCTGAGGGCAGCTTTCTCTCCGAGGTTTGCAGCGGCTGCCGGGGTTCTGAGAAGCAGAGCCTCTGGGAACGGGACTGAGCGTGGCCATAACTGCTCCCTCCGCCCGCCCTGTTGATCCCGCCCCGCCCAAACTCTGCGCACAGCCATTTGCCAATCGCCTCAGGCAAAGGCTGGGTTAGCGCCTCCCCAGAAGGCAGACGTTTTCCACACAGCTGATTTCCACAGCCAGTCGACCTGGGGGTCAAATCCCTCTAGTGTTAACTACAACAATTAAGGCTTGGCTAGAACAAGACTGCGCACAGAGACCACAAGGGGGTGCACCAAGAAAGCATAAAAGATGCGGAGACAAAAAAACATGACAGAAATGGAGGATATGGAGCTAAGAATCGCAATTTTGAGGGCTTGCCATAAATTTGTGCAGAGCCTCACGAAAACTAATGAGACCCTCGATGCTACGATAAAGAAATTAGAAAGTAAGCATACACGGACTGAAATAAAGAATATTATACCCAATAGCAGACCAGAGGAGTACAATAATCAAACCAAAGATTCGACAAAAAACACCCAATTGGAAAAGCAAAATGAAAAAAGAATCCGAAAGTGTGAAGATAGTGTAAGGAGCCTCAGGGACAGTTTTAAGCGGTCTAATATCAGAGTCATTGGAGTCCCAGAAGATGAGAGACAGCAAGATATTGAAAACCTATTTCAAGAAATAATGGCAGAAAACTTCCCCCACCTGGTGAAAGAAATGGACTTACAGGTCCAAGAAGCTCAGAGAACCCCAAACAAAAGGAATCCAAAGAGGACCACACCAAGACACATCATCATTAAAATGCCAAGAGCAAAAGACAAAGAGAAAATCTTAAAAGCAGCAAGAGAAAGAGGCTCAATTACCTACAAGGGAATACCCATACGACTGTCAGCTGATTTCTCAACAGAAACTTTGCAGGCCAGAAGGGAATGGCAAGAAATATTCAAAGTGCTGAATACCAAGAACCTACAACCAAGATTACTTTATCCAGCAAAGCTATCATTCAGAATTGAAGGTCAGATAAAGAGCTTCACAGATAAGGAAAAGCTAAAGGAGTTCATCACCGCCAAACAAGTATTATATGAAATGCTGAAAGGTATCCTTTAAGAAGAGGAAGAAGAAGAAAAAGGTAAAGATACAAATTATGAACAACAAACATGCATCTATCAACAAATGAATCTAAGAATCAAGTGAATAAATAACCTGATGTACAGAATGAACTGGTGATTATAATAGAATCAGGGACATAGAAAGGGAATAGACTGACTATTCTTGGGGGAAAAAGGGGTGTGGGAGATGCGGGAAGTGACTGGACAAAAATCATGCACCTATGGATGAGGACAGTGGGTGGGGAGTGAGGGTGGAGGGTGGGGTGGGAGCTGGAAGGAGGGGAGTTATGAGGGGAAAAAAGAGGAACAAATGTAATAATCTGAACAATAAAGATTTAATTTAAAAAATAAAAATAAAAAAAAATAATAAAATAAAAATTAAAAAAAAAAAAAAAAAAAAAAAAAAAAAAAGACCCTACCCTTTCATGTAATGATGTTTACTTTGAATTTATATTAGTTCACACAAACACTCCATCCATGTTTTTGTTCCGGCCTTCCGGTCCAGTTTAAGAACCCATTGTTGCCCTCGAGTCAAAAAGTTTGCCCACCCCTGATTTAGATCCTTTGCCCATTTCTTTTTTTTTTCTTTTTTATATTTTATTGATTTTTTACAGAGAGGAAGGGAGAGAGATAGAGAGTTAGAAACATCGATCAGCCGCCTCCTGCACATCTCCTACTGGGGATGTGCCCGCAACCCAGGTACATGCCCTTGACCGGAATCGAACCTGGGACCTTTCAGTCCACAGGCTGACGCTCTATCCACTGAGCCAAACCGGTTTCGGCTGCCCATTTCTTAATTAGATTGTTTGGGGGTTTTTTTGGTGTTGAGTTTTATAAGTTCCTTATAAATTTTGGATATTAAGCCCATATCAGATGTATCAGCAAATATGTTCTCTCATTCAGTGGATTGTCTTTTCATTTTGTTGATTGTTTCTTTTGCTGTGCAAAACCTTTGTAGCTTGATGTACTCCCATTTGTTTATTTTTTCCTCTTATTTCCCTTACCTGAGGCAATATACCACAAAGCATTTCTTGATCTAGATAATTATTATAATGATAATAATTTCATTTTTTGTATAGATACTTACACAAGTTGTTCCAAAAACAGAAAAATAAAAAAAGAGGGCAAGATTCATTTTATGACACTAGTATGACCTTAATTCCAAAACCAGATGAGAGTTTCCTGAACCAGAAAGTAAAATTACATATCAATTTTATTTGTGATCACATATACAAAACCCCTAAATAAAGAGCTAATCCATCAGTTTATTCCCAGAAAGCAAGGATAATTCCACAAAAGAAAATAAATCAATGTAATAAAACACATTCATGGATTAAAGGACTAAAATCATGTTTATTTCAGTAAATACAGAAAAGGCAATTGATAAAATTCAATGCCTACTTGTGATTAGGGGGAAAACACCTCAGAAAACTAAGAATAGATAAAACTTCCTTAGTTAATAAAAAATTATAAACCAAAAGCCAAGAGCAAGCATGATACTCAATGCAGAAACATAGACTTATTCCCTTAAATATCAAGAACAAAGAAAGAATTGCCTATTGACAACAAGGTAGGGAGTTTTGACCAACACCTTATGACAAAATAAATAAATTAGAGTTTAAAGATTGAAAGGCTGATGCCCGACTGGTGTGGCTCAGTGGTTGAGTGTCTGCCTATGAATCAGGAGGTCACATGCCCGGGTTGCGGGCTCGATATCCAGTGTGCGCATGCAAGAGGCAGCCAATCAGTGATTCTTTCTCATCATTGGTGTTTCTATCTCTCTCCCTCACCCGTCCTCTCTGAAAAAACAACAACAAAAAAGATCGACGGGCTGAGACCAAACCGCCACCATGTGCAGATAAGAAAAAGTAACAGAATCAACAATTACAACTATTAAGCAAGTTCACAAAGTGGTCAGATACACAATCAAATTACACAAATCAATGAAAAACAGAAATTGAAAACTGGGTAATATTAATTTCCTACCAATGACTCTTATGATGTCCCATCACACACAGAACAAAATCCATATATTCCTTTTGAGGCCCTTTTCTGTCTGTTCCTGCCACCTCTTCGGCTGCAGTCCTCTCCTGAGTACCCTTGCTCCCTGCCGCTACTTACACATACCCAGTTTGTTTTGACTTCAGGCCCTTTGCAATGGTTATTCCACCTTTCTGAAATGCATTTCCTCCAGCTTTTTGTATGATTGGCTCTTATACTGTGAGACTCAAGTACCACCCCACCCAGAAGCCCATCCTTTCCAGTGTGTCTACCTTATCCTCATCACTCTCTTAAATTCCCATGATAGATTTCACTCACAACCTCCCAAAAGATCATGTTTTCCCCCAAATCCCCATCACAGACAATAGAGCTGGGTACATAGTAGGCGTCTGGAACAAAATTGTTGACTCGCCAAAAGTCGAATCTCCATATTGCCCCTGGATTTTGCCTCCACAGGTAGTTCCAGCAGCCAAACCCTCACATCTCAGGAGCTGGAAGAGGCCCCAGCCTGGACCACCAGCAACAGCTAGATGATGCAGATGGCCCACCAGGGTTTCTGGATCCCAGGTGGAGTTCAGCTCCACGGGGAAGTGAGAGCTCACTCAGGGAGGGCATCTGTGGGCTCTGGATTCAGTCAGCTCCTAGGCAGGGATCAACTGGGGGGTCTCATGAAGATGGGATAAAGAGATGAATGGGACCTCAGGGGGCAATAAAGACAGAGCTGGGCCCGGCCAGCGTGGCTCAGTGGTAGAGCGTCAACTTATGAACCAGGAGGTCATAGTTCGTTTGATTCCTGGTGGTGCACATGCCTGGGTTGCGGGCTCGATCCCTGGTAGGGGGTATGCAGGAGGCAGCTGATTAATGATTCTCTCTCATCATTGATGTTTCTATCTCTTCCTCTCCCTTCCTCTCTGAAATCAATAAAAATATATTTTTTAAAAAGTAAAAAAAAAAAAAAAAGACAGAGCTGGCTGGGAGTCCTGGGGGGAGGGCGGGGCAGTCTGAAAAGGAAGAAGATCAGGGGTCTGATTTGGAGGGAGGCGTCTGAATGAGAAAAGGGTTAGGTTCTGGGAGAGCTACATACTAGTAAGATCATAAAGATCAGGGATCTAAGGGAGTCTGAGAGCTGAAGGGGATGTAAAGAAATCTGAGAGAGGGTACAGACCTACAGGGATAGGATCTGGACCTGGAAAAGGAGTCTGGGGGCTTGGCAAGAGGGTCTGAAGATTACCTATGGGCTGGAGGAAGAGGGGCCTAAGAGGCGGTGGGGTCTACAGGCTGTGAGAGTAGGTCCAAGGGAAGAGGATGGCTGGAAAGTAGGTTCTGTGAGCTGGGGATAGGGCCCTGGCCTGCGAGTAGTGGCTGGGGCTTGAGGGAGAAGAGAGGGCTCAAGGTCTGCGGGCTATGAGAGGGTCTGAGGGTTAGGGAGCAGGCTGAGGTTTAGGGAAGTATCAGTGTGCTGGGGTGGGGTCTACAGATTAGGGGAAGGACCAATGGCAGAAAGGGGTCACTAGCATGTCAAACTCATGGCTGGTGGGCCGCATTCGGCCTACTGGAGCCGAGTTTGACATGCTTGGCAAGGGTCTGCGAAATGGAGCCAAGCTATGATAAAGGAGTGGGGTCTGGGGCTGTAGAAGGAGTGGGGAAGAAGAGGGCAGCCTGAGGGTGGGGTCAGCAGGGCAGGAGCAGGGTCTGGTGGAAAGCTGAGGACCCAGTAAGCTCTAAGAAGTTTCTGGGCCCAGACCAAGGTAATGGGGCTTAGCACCTACCTTTGGGCTTCAACAGTGATCACGATGTGTCTGCCAGGTGATCCTGGAGCACTAGCTCTGGCAATTTGGGTGGGAATCCTAAGCACAGGTACATCAATGGCTTCCTGCCACATTTGAGTTTGCACAATAGGCTGCCTCCAGTGAGAGGCACCCTCCCCCTAGGGCTCTGAGGTGACCAGAGAGAACAGACACTGATGTCTGCCTGGAGCTGTCAGCTGCACCCAAAGTACCCTTCCTACCCCGCCAGCAGGCCTTCCTATCCCTGTGCTTGGTGGTCTTGGTCGCGTACTTCCCACCCACCACCAGGGGCTGTTTCATCTCTCTGTTCTGCCTCAGCTTCTCCTCTTTTCCCCAGACCTGGGGCCCCGCAATATCCTAGACATCTCCTCTTGGGACCTTCATACCCACTAGGTCCTACAGTGGCCTCAGTATCTCTCCAAAACTGCATTTCCTTCCTGATCCCTATCTCAGGATTTGCCCCACTGTCCCCACTTCAAGCCAGAGGCCTAGGCTCCTTCCCTTCCAGCCTATTAATCCCACATCCCACTCAATCTCCTGATTGCCCTCTCTCCCCTCCCCCACAGCCTAGCCCTGGGGGGTTTCCTACTCCAGATTCCCCTGGGCTCCCAGCCTGTCTCCCCACTCTGGTTCACCCACCACATGGCAGCCAGGGGGATCTTCTTAAAGCCAAACCTGACTGTCTCTCCCCTGCTTGAAATGCTCCTGACTCCCCAGTGACCTTGGGACCAGGTCAATGCTCTGTAGCCTGGCATCTAAAATTGCATCATCTGGCCCTGCCCATCCTCCATCCTTGTCTCCACACTCCCCAGTCTGTTTCACAATTCTGTTTATGCACATGCCCTTGCCTTTGAATGCTCTTCTCCATGTTCACTTGGTTATTCTTATGAATACTTTGGGAAGCTCTCTTGATCACAGAGGTGTCTCCTCTGGCCTGATATCTCCATGGGCTTTCCCCATCACAGCCTGACCATTCTGGACTATCACTGTCTGAAGATGGGTCTGTCTACCTCTACTGGACTAAGAACCCTGTGAGGCTGGGCCTGGGGGTTGTCTTTGGCACTGTTGTGTCCCTCGCATTGTTCACCTCAGAGTCTAGCTCAGAAGGGGCCTCAGAAAATGTTACTAAATGAGAGTAGGTTGCCTTTCCCTTCTGTCTCTCCCTGCAGGTGTGGCTCTAGCCCAGACTCTCGACTTCGGTGCCTCAGTGTCTCCTCCTTATCTGGGCATCCACTGGAGTGAAGAAAGTTCCTGCTTCAGTCACTGACTGGCTGAAGAGAGCTGACCCCAGGCCCATTTTAGGATGGACTGCTTCAGGGTGGGGGAAGGTTTCATTTGTCTTTGATCAATGCCCTTGCTATGCTCTAGGGCAGCGGTTCTCAACCTGTGGGTCGTGACCCCTTTGGGGGCCGAACGACCCTTTCACAGGGGTCACCTAAGACCATTGGAAAACACATATATAATTACATATTGTTTTTGTGATTAATCACTATGCTTTAATTATGTTCAATTTGTAACAATGAAAGTACATCCTGCATATGAGATATTTACATTACAATTCACAACAGTAGCAAAATTACAGTTATGAAGTAGCAACAAAAATAATTTTATGGTTGGGGGTCACCACAACATGAGGAACTGTATTAAAGGGTCTCGTCATTAGGAAGGTTGAGAACCACTGCTGTAGGTTTATCTAAAGTTCTCTCATGAGCTGCAGAGCACCCTCTTTGGTTGGCTGGGGTCAAGATTATCCCCTCTCCAAGGAGGCAGCTTCAGTGCAGGGCAGCAGCCTGGGCAGTAGCTCAGGACCTTTATTGACCACATAATCCCTGGGGGAACTAAGAAGGTACCCTCAGGCCCCGCCCCAGCAGCCTCCGGCGAAGTTCTTGACTGAGCAGCTCCCATTCCCTGCGGGCACCCCGCAGCACACTCTGGTTCTCCTGGGCCCTCCGGATCAGGTAGGGGATCACCTCCTCCAGGGAGCCGTAGGGGATGGACTTATACACGGCATAGCCAGCCTGCCCTGCAGGGAGAGTGTAAGCAGGATGTGGGCTCATGTTTGGAGAGAGGCTCCCCTAGGCCCCATCTAGAACAAAGATTTCCAGTTCTGAGAACATGGCAGACTAAATGAGTTAGACAACATTTCCTACTGGAAAACTAACAATTCTGGAGTTAACACTAAAAAAAACCTTAAAGTTTAAAATGCTGCCAAGAGAATAAGGAATTTACTAACCCAAGAATTAAGAGAAAGTGAGAACCAGAGAGGGAAAGGATGCACAGGAAGCACTTCTGTCCTGAAGGCAAAATTGAGCTGCTGTTTGATGACTTCACAGAGCCCAAGGGATACAGAAAATGAGGCCAAAGTCTGACCAGGGTGTAGAGAACTCCCCCACATTCAGCTGGAACACAAAAATGTACACCCTCAGAGTAAGAGTTCCCTCCACTCCAAGGGAATGGCCTTGACCATAAGTAGAGCAGGGAAGAAAGCAGAGAAATCCACCTCTGAGAGGTTGTGGCCATGAGTAAATCCCCTTACATATGCAGCCTAAATTTGCATATCTGGGATATCTCAAGAAACCTGAAGCTATGAATTTAGGGTTTCAATGGCAGAGGAAAACATAATTCTTCTGGTCTCAGTCCCTGGGGAGCAAAGACAGCATGATCAAGAACCAGCTAAACACCAGACAGCAGGCACAGAGACAAAGGCCTGCGAGGCCTTAGACGTTGGAGTAACAGATCTCTCTGGGAGGGTCTGGAGACTGGGCCATCTGAAGACTCTAGAGAGGAGGATGGCCAGGCAATGGTTGGGAATGTGAGAGGGGACTGGCTGAGAAGGAGTGAGGCCTGGGGCTGGGTGAGGAGTGGTGGTGGTGAGGAATGAGCCATTCACATACCCAATGCCAGAGAGACGTGGTCACACATCCCCAGAAGTTGTCCAAAACAGACAGGCCCATCCGGAGGAATGCCCAGCTCCCACATGCTACAGAAAAGGCCAGATCACCAATCCAGACAGTGGCTGAATCTGAACTGAAAGTTAGCCATTAGGTACCCACAGGGCTATTCCAGTTATTTAAATATTAAAATACTTCTAAACTTAATGATAAATAACTAGTGCTCTGAAGTCCCTGAAAGTTCCTTAGTGAGTTTCCTGATGCCCTCAGACCTCCCCATGCCCCAGCAAATAAGAGATGATGCCTTGTTCAGCCGGGGCCTACAAGACCTACAGGCATAGCAGGGGTGAAATGTTTCTAATACCCTCCCCAGAATTCCTCTGAACCTGCTGTCCCCACACTGCTCCTCCTCTTGTTCCATGTCCACCATCCTCTACCTATCCCTAGCATTTGAGTGAGGGAGAGGAAGGGAGGGGCCCACCTCATACCGTTTGGTTGCTTGGTGAACAGATTCCTCATTGTGGGAAGCCACCATGAGGTGGCACATGGGGCCACGGTGGGACACATGAGTCAGCATCAGCTCTAGACAGCGTCTGTAACTGAAGAGAGTTGCTCCGTTCAGCTATGGTACCTGGTGAGCAAGGGTCAGGCCTCAGGGACTGGGCATTTCTGTTCTTGGGACATGGGGTGCCTAAGAGCAAGAACTCTGGAGTCACAAAATACCCCACTTCTTCCTGGACTGGCTGCAAGGAACATTCCTTCCCAGAGCATTTTTTCCTCTCTTGTAACAATGTGAATTCACCTAACAGTGATGCTGTGAGGATGGAGTGAGATGAAGGTGTACAAAAAGCCTTTGTCATAACGGCAGTCTCACAACAAAGGGCCACATCACATGCAGAAGATGATGTTTCCTTAAGGTCATCCACTGCAGCATTGTCTATAGAACAAGACTAGCAACAACCCAAATGTGTGTAAGTAGGGGATTGGCTAGATGAACGATGGCACGCAGAGGATGGCCATGTAGCTGTAGAAAGAACAAGGACACTCTGGGCACAGAAAGATGAAAAGACTGGAAAATGCTTTCTGAGCTGCCGGAGGCCAGATGCCACCTTACAGCCTTCACAGGCTATTTTCCATTGCCCTCCAGATCTGTTCTTTGTTCTTCTCTGCCCCTCTGGAGGCTGACTTTTATGTTCTGCATCACCCATGGAGTCATGGGCAGAAGACCAGAGGTGAGAGGAAAGAGAACTCAGGTGTTTTGTCCCTTAGCCCCCTCCCTGCTCTGCCCTAACTGTCCTATGTTGGCCACATCTCCTCCAGGGTGGCTCTCCTTCCTTACCTATAGCACAGGGGCCATAACGGCTTCCCACTTTTGTGGGTTCCTAGGTGCTTCAACATTCCCTGTGGGTTCTTCCAACCTTGCCTGCACTCCATTAATTTAGTCCCTTCATTAAGTCTCCTTGCCTGACATACATATATTCATTCATCTCACTCTCAAATCAACTCTGTGAGGCAGATGTTCTGATTACCCCCATTTTACAGAGGGAGAGATTGAAGGTGAAAGAGGTTAAGTCTCTTGTCCCCAGGTCACACAGCTAGAAATGGCCAAGTAGGTGTCCTATAGGACCCAGTGCTCAGCCTCCCCAGTCAGTATGGAACCCAGGCTGATGCTCCAAGACTTGGGCTCATTTATTACTAGAGTATTTTGCCTTTTTTTAAATTAAAATTTTATTGTTGAAAGTATTACATATGTCCCCTTTATTCCCCCCATTGACCTCTTCTAGCCCGCCCCACTCCCAACCCAGGTCTTCACCACCCTATTGTCTGTGCCTAGGGGTTATGCATACATGATCTTTGGTTTATCTCTTCCCACCCACCCTCCCCGCCTTCCTTCTGAGATTCCGCAGTCTATTCCATGCTTCTAAATCTCTGGATCTATTTTGTTCATCAGTTTATTTTATTAGATTCCACATATGAATGAGCTCATGTGATACTTATCTTTCTCTGACTGGCTTATTTTACTTAGCATAATAGTCTCCAGGTCCCTCCAAGCTCTCTCAAAGGGTAAGAGAGCCTTATTTTTTATACCTGCAGAATATTCCATGGTGTAAATGTACCACAGCTTTTTTATCCAATCATTTACTGATGGGCACTTGGGCTGTACCTATTGTAAATTAGTGCTATAAACAGAGGGGTGCATACATTCTTTCTGATTGGTGTTTTGGGTTTCTTAGGATATATTCCTAGAAGTGGGATCACTGGGCCAAATGGCAGTTCCATATTTAATTTTTTTAAAATATATTTTTATTGATTTCAGAGAGGAAGGGAGAGGGAGAGAGAGATAGAAACATCAATGATGAGAAAGAATCATTGATCGGCTGCCTCCTGCGTGCTCTTACTGGGATCAAACCCACAACCAGGCATGTGCCCTTGACCGGAATAGAACCCAGGACCCTTTGGTCCACAGGCTGATGCTCTATTCACTAAGCCAAACTGGCTAGGGCCCATATTTAATTTTTTTTTAAATGTATTTTTTATTGATTTCAGAGAGGAAGGGAGAGGGAGATAGAAACATCAGTGATGAGAGTGAATAATTGATCAGCTGCTTCCTGCATGCCCCACACTGGGAATCGAGCCCACAACCTGGGCATGTGCCCTGACCAGGAATCAAACCATGACCTCTTGGTTCATAGGTCAACACTCAACCACTGAGCCACGCTGCCAGGCCATATTTATTTGAGGAAACTTCATACTGCTTTCCATAATGGCTGCACCAGTCTGCATTCCCACCAGCAGTGTACTAGGGTTCCTATTCTCCACATCCTCGCCAGCATTTGTCATTTGTTGATGGTAGCCATTCTGACAGGTGTGAGGTGATATCTCATTGTTGCTTTAAAAAAATATTTTTTTTATTGACTTTGAGCATTTTTTCATATGTCTCTTGGCCATCTATGTGTCTGCTTTGGAGAAGTGTCTATTTAGGTCCTTTGACTACTTTTTAAAAAATATTTTTACTAGAGGCCAGGTGCACGAAATTTGTGCACTTGGGGGGGAGGTGTGTCCCTCAGCCTGGCCTGTGCCCTCTCACAGTCCAGGAGCCCTTGGGGGATGTCTGACTGACGGCTTAGGCAGGCAGGGAGCAGGCCTAAACCATTAGTCGGACATCCTTAGCACTGCCTGCGGAGGTGGGAGAGGCTCCCACCACTGCCGCTGCGCTCACCAGCTGTGAGCCCTGGCTGAGCGGAGCTCCCCCTGTGGGAGTGCACTGACCACCAGAGGCCAGCTCCTGCTTTGATCATCTGCCCCCTGATGGTCAGTATGTGTCATAGTGACTGGTTGTTCCACCTTTCAGTCAATTTGCATATTAGCCTTTTATTATATAGGATTGATTTCAGAGAGGAAGGGAGAGGGAGAGAGAGATAGAAACATCAATGATGAGAGGGAATCATTGATCGGCTGCCTCCTGCATGCTCCTACTGGGGACCGAGCTCACAACCCGGGCATGTGCCCTTGACCAAAAGTGAACTCAGGACCCTTCAGCCCTCAGGCTCACACTCTATCTACTAAGCCAAACTGGCTAGGGCATGATATTTTTTTAAATTGGATCATTTGTCTTCCTGTTGTTAAGTTGTATGAGTTCCTTACATATTTTGGATATTAACTTTATTAGATGTATCATTGACAAATATGTTCTCCCATACAGTGGGCTCCCTTTTCATTTTGGTGATGGTTTCTTTTGCTGTGCAGAAGCTTTTCATTTTGATGTAGTCCCATTTGTTTATTTTTCCCTTAGTTTCCTTTGCCCTAGGACAGAGGTCGGCAAACTGGGGCTCCCGAGCCACATGCAGCTCTTTGGCCCTTTGAGTGTGGCCACGAAGTTTCAATTGCACTCTATGTGTGCGCCTGCACGTGGTATTTTGTGGAAGAGCCACACTCAAGGGGCCGCAGTTTGCTGACTACTGCCCTAGGAGATGTATCCGCAAACATATTGCTACAAGAGATGTCTGAAATTTTGCTGCCTGTGGTTTCTTCTAGGATTTTTATGGTTTCATGACTTACATTTACGTCTTTTATTCATTTGAGTTTATTCTTGTGTATGGTGTAAGTTGGTGGTCTAGTTTCATTTCTTTTTGCATGTATCTGTCCAATTGTCCCAACACTATTTATTGAAGAGTCTGTCTTGTTTCCACTGTGTATTCTTGGCTCCTTTGTCAAATATTAATTGAGTGTAATGACTTGGGTCTATTTCTGGGGTCTCTGTTCTATTCCATTGATCTATATGCCTATTCTTGTGCCAGTACCAGGCTGTTTTGATTACAGTGGCTTTGTAGTATAACTTCTTATCTGGTATTGTGATCCCTCCAACTTTATTCTTTTTTCTCAAGATTGCTGCAGCTATTCGAGGTCTTTTTTGGTTCCATATAAATTTTTGGAGTATTTGTCCTAGATCTGTGAAATATACTGTTGGGTATTTTAATAGGGATTGCATTGCATCTGTATATTGCTTTGGGTAGTATGGACATTTTAATGTTAATTCTACCAATCCATGAACACGGTATATTCTTCCACTTGTTTATATCTTCCTCTATCTCTTTTTTCAATGTCCTGTAGTTTTCCGAGTACAAATCCTTTAGCTCCTTGGTTAAATTTATTCCTAAGTATCTTAATTTTTTTGTTACAATGGTAAATGGGATTATTTGTTTAGTTTCTCTTTCTGAGTACTCATTATTGGTGTATAAAAATGCCATTGATTTCTGGGTGTTAAATTTGGCTACATTGCCAAATTTCTTTATTAACTCTAGTAGTTTTTTGGTGGAGTCTTTAGGGTTTTCCATGTACAATATCATGTTTTCTGTGAATAATGAGAGTTTTACTTCCTCCTTTCTACTTTGGATGCCTTTTATTTATTTTTCTTGTCTGATCTCTGTGGCTAGGACTTTCAGTGCTATGTTGCATAAGAATGGTGAAAGCAGACATCTCTTTCTTGTTCCTGTTCTTAGGGAAAACGGTTTTAGTTTGTGCCCATTGAGTATGATGTTGCCTGTAACTTGGTCATATATGGCCTTTATTAAGTTGAGATATGATCCCTTCCCACTTTGCTGAGAGTTTTTTTTTTATCAAAAATGGGTTATTGCATTTTGTTGAATGCTTTTTCTGCATCTATTGATATGATCATGTGATTTTTGTCAATGTATTTATGTGATGTATCACATTTATTAATTTATGAATATTGTACCAGCCTTGCATCCCCCAAATAAATCCCACTTGGTCATGGTGAATGATATTTTTAATATATTGCTGGATCAATTTGTTAATATGTTGTTGAGGATTTTAGCATCTATGTTCATCAGAGATATTGACCTGTAGTGTCTTTATCTGGTTTTGGAATTAGGATAATGCTGGCTTCATAAAAAGATCTTGAAAATGTTCCTTCCTCTTGGATTTTTTGGAATAGTTTGAGGAGGATAGGTGTCAGTTTTTCTTTGAATGTTTGGTAAAACTCCCCTGTGAAGTTGTCCGGACCATGGCTTTTGTTTGCTGGGATTTTTTGTATACTGTTTCTATTTCATCAATTGTTATTGGCCTATTCAGGTTTTCTGATTCCTCCTGATTCAGTTTTGGAAGGTTGTATTTTTTTTAGGGCTTTGTCCATTTCACCCACATTGTCCAACTTGTTGTTATATAGTTGTTCATATTATTTTCTTACAATCCTTTGTTTTTCTGTGGTGTCAATTTTTACTTCTCTGCTTTTGTTTCTGATTTTATTTATTTGGGTCCTCTCTCTTTGTTTCTTGATGAATCTGGCTAATGGTTCACCAGTCTTATTTATCTTCTCAAAGAACCAGCTCTTGATTTCATTGATCTTTTGTATTGTTTTTTCAGTCTATGTCATTTATTTCTGCCCTAATCTTTATTATTTTCTTCCTTCTACTTACTCTGTGCTTTTCTTGTTGTTCTCTTTCTAATTCTTTAAGTTGTAGGGTTCAATCATTTATTATTAATTTTTCTCGTGGGTTTTTTTTTTGTGTGTGTGTAGGCCTGTAGTGCTTTGAACTTCCCTCTCAGGACTGCTTTTACTCTGTCTCAGAGATTTTGAGTAGTTGTGTGTTCATTTTCATGAAATTTTTTTGTTCTCCTTTTATTTACTTTATTTATTTATTTTTAATTAATCTTTATTCAGATGTCCCTCCTTTTTTCCCCCTATAGCTCCCCTCCACCCAGTTCCCACCCAGCCCCAGGCCCTCACCACCCTATTGTCTGTGTCCATATGTAATGCATACATGCATACAAGATCTTTGTCTAATCTCTTCCTGCACCCCCACACCTTCTTCCCTCTGAGAATCAACAGTCTGTTCCATTTCCAGGCCCCTGATTCTTTTCCATTCACCAGTTTATTCTGTTCATCAGGTTTTTTTTATTCATTTGAGTTTTAGATTCAATTGTTGATATGTATTTGTTGCCACTTAGTTGTTTATATTTTACCTTTGCCTTTTTCTTTTTCCTCCTCTTCTTAAAGAATACCCTTTAGCATTTCATATAATACTGGTTTGGTGGTGATGAACTCCCTTCACTTTTTCTTGTCTGTGAAGCTCTTTATCTGACCTTCAATTCTGAATGATAGCTTTGCTGCATAGAGTAATCTTGGTTGTAGGTTCTTGCTATTCATCATTTTGAGTATTTCTTGCCACTCCCTTTTGGCATGCATAGTTTCTGTTGAGAAATCAACTGACAGTCATATGGTAACTCCCTCATAAGTAACTAACTGCTTTTCTCTTGCTGCTTTTAAGATTCTCTCTTTGTCTTTTGCCCTTGGCATTTTAATTATGATGTGTCTTGGTGTGGTCCTCTTTGGTTCCTCTTGTTTGGGGTTCTCTGTGCTTCCTGTACTTGTAAGTCTATTTCTTTCACTAGGTAGGGGAAGTTTTCTGTCATTATTTTTTCTAATAGGTTTTCAATATCTTGCTCTCTCTCTTCTTCTGGCACCCCTATAATTAGGATGTTGGTACGCTTGAAGTTGTCCCAGAGACTCCTTTCACTATCTTCATATTTTTGGATTCTTTTTGCTTTTCTAGTTGGGTGTTTTTTGCTTCCTCATATTTCAAATCATTTATTTGGTTCTTGGGATCCTCTAGTCTACTGTTGAGTCCCTGTATATGATTCTTTATTTCAGTCAGTGTATGCTTCATTTCTGACTGGTCCTTTTCTATTTTTTTGACATTCTCACTAAGATCCTTGAAAGTCTCACTAAGTCCCTTGGAGGTTTCCAGAAGATTCTTGAGTAATCTTATAACTGTGGTTTTAAACTCTATATCCAGTAGTAGTTTGCTTTCTTCCATTTCTTTCATTTGTGACATGTTTCTTTGTCTCCACACTTTGGCTGCTTTCCTGTGTTTGTTTCTATGTATTGGGTAGCTGCTAAGTCTCTTTGAGTTGATAGAGTGGCCTTGTGTAGTAGGTGTCCTATAGGACCCAGTGGCTCAGCCTCCTCAATCACCTGAGGTGGACACTCTAGGTGCATCCTTTTGTGGACTGTGTGCACAGTCTTGTTGTAGTTGAGCCTTGATTGCTGTTGTTGTCACTGAGAGGAATTGACCTCCAGGCCAATTGGCTGTGAGGACCAGCTGTGACTACAGTGGGAGAGCTGCTATGCAGGAGACACCCTTATGGAGCAGAACTTGCTTCAGTGGGACTTTGGTGCTCACTGAATCTGCCTCTTGAGTGTGTCACTTGTGGAGTTGTAGACTTGTAACCTGGTATGGTCTCACACTGACCACTGGGTACACTGGCTCTTGGGTATCTAGGGAGGTGCAAAGTCAGCCACTGCCTAGGGCCATCCAGCAGGAGCTACAGAGAGATATGCAGATTCCTTCTCTTTGTATTGGGTTTGGAAGTGTCCAGATGAGGCCCAGCTGTGAAGCAGGGCAGGCTGGTGCTGGTGCTGGGTCCTGGGTCTTTTATTGATAGGTTTGGGGCTCCCTACCCCAGCCCCAGCTTATTTGGTAGGTTTTTATCCTGAGAAAGGACAGGCCATTCATATGCAAAAGCTGCTGCGCACAGCTTGGGTGAGGTTGTAAATTGGGTGGGGCTGGGTCTCAGGGAATCACCAGGGCAGAGCAAACAGAAATGGCTGCCAGTCAGTCCTGCACCAGGGAGGTCCCAGCATGGGAACAATGACTGCTACAACCATCTCTGGAAGAAAGCCACCCCCGAGTTCCTGCCCCGATGCTAGACAGTCCAGTTTCTCCTCGTATGTGTCTGGGTCTCCTAGAGCCTTGTATTTTGTTTTTTGGTTTTCTTTCTTTATCTTATTGGTAACCCACTCATTGTTAAATAACATGCTATTTAGCATCCATGTGTCTGAATGTTTTTGAGTGTTTTTATAGTAGTTGATTTCTAATTTAATTCCATTGTGGTCTGAGAAGGTGCTTGATATGATTTCAATCTTCTTGAACTTGTAGATACTTATTTTGTGTCTTAACATGAGGTCTACCTTTGAGAATGACCCATGTGTACTTGAGAAGAATGTATATTCTGCAGACTATATTGCTGTTGACCTCTCCCTTAAATTCCTTTATAAGGTTGTGTTTTTTTTTATATATTTAGGTGCTTCTATTTTGGGTGCATATATGTTTACAAGGTTATATTCTCTCATTGGATCAATCCCTTTAGTATTATGTAGTAATCTTTGTTGTCTATTGTGATGGCCTTCATTTTGAAGTTTTGTCAGATGTGAGTATTGCTATTGCAGCTTTTTATTTTTTCATTTCCATTTGCATGGAAATTTTTTCCATCTCTTCACTCTCATTTTGTGTGAGTCTTTTGTTCTGAAGTAGGTTTCTTGTAGACAACATATAATTGGGTCATGTTTTTGTACTCCATTCAGCTATCCTATGTCTTTTGATTGGAGCATTTAATCCATTTACATTTAAGGTTATTTTTGGTAAGTACTTACTTATTGCCATTTTCATTCTTTATGCCTATTTTTTTTAATCTCCCTCTTTGATTCTTCTCATTACAGCAGTCCCTTTAAAATTTCTTGCAGTGCTGGTTTGGTGATGATAAACTCTATTAGTTTGTTGTTTTTTTTTGGTCTGGGAAGCTCTTTATTTCACCATCTATTTTGAATGATAGCTTTGGTAAATATAATAATCTTGGTTTCCAATTCTTGCTTTTCATTACCTTGAGTACTTCATGCCATTTCCTTCTGACTTATAGAATTTCTGATGATCAATCAGCTGGAAGCCTTATGGGAGCTCCTTTGTAGGTAACAGTTTGCTTTTCTCTTGCTGCCTTTAGGAATTTCTTTGTCTTTAATTTTTGGCATTCTAATTATGATGTATCTGAGTGTGGGCCTGTTTGGGTTCTTCTAACTTGGGATTCCCTATGCCCCTGAACTTGTGTGACTTTTTTTTCAGCAGGTTAGGGAAGTTTTCTGCTATTATTTCTTCAAACACATTCTCTATCCTTTGTTCACTTTCTTCTCCTTCTGGCATTCCAATGATGTGAATATTGTTACATTTCATGTTGTCCCATATCTCCATTAACTTGTCCTGCTGTTTTTTAATTGGTTTTTCTTTTTGGTTCTCTGAGTGATTTTTTTTCTACCCTGTCTTCTAATTCACTGATCCGATCCTCAGCTTTTTCTAATCTGCTGTGTATTCCTTCCTATGTACTCTGTAGTAGTGCTATGTCATTCTTTATTTCTAACTGGTCTTTTTTCATAGTTACTATATTTTTTCTCATGTTACTGAACATCTTTGCCATCATTATTCTGAACTCTATATCAGATAAATTTATCGACATTTCATTTATAACTTCTTCTGGAGAATCTTGTTCTTTATTTTGGGGCTTGTTTTTGTCTCTCCATTTTGGCTGCCCATTTGGGTTTTTGTCTATGTATTAGGTAGATCTGCTAAGACTCCCAATCTCTAGCACAGGACAATCTCAAACACTGTTTGTGACTGTCCCTCAGTACTGTTTGGAGCTGTCAGCAATCCCCAGCTTGTAGCTCCCTCTCCTGGGGCTGGGTGCCTTTGGAAAGGACCAAGATGTGCACCAGGTTCTGCTTTTCCTAGCCCCAAGCCAAGAAGGAGATCAGGCAAAGATTCAAAGGCTCTAGAGATCCTCCTCTGCCTGCAGTCAGATTGTTATCAGCCTTGATTGGCCTCAGGCTACTGACCTCAGGGTGGAGTGAGAGTTCTTCTAACAGGGTGTGTTGACTGCCTTTCCCCTGGCAAAAATCACCTGCATAGCAAAGGTCCGCTGGAGAAAGATGTCCTCCACATCGTGATATAATGACTCAACATATGACTCAACATAGGAAACTGAGTTGGCTGCCCTCCGAGCTCCAACCCCAGAGCCCCCAACTCTGGACTTTCCTCACACAGCTCCAGTCCACTCTGCCCTCCCGCTGCTGGAGCTCAAGGTGAGTGGCTGAAAACAAAATTTTGTACATTGGCCCTTCAAAATGGTGCCTCCATTTCCAGCCATCTCTGTCTGGCAGACAGCAACCCTGCTGCTTTTCATAGACAAGTGTTATGTGGGCACTTTTCCCAGTTCTGGTGCTCTGGGCTGGGGAGCCCAGCTTGAAGTTTAGATCCCAGAGTTCTCAGTGGGAACCCCCCACAGCTGAGATATCCCTCTGGGACTTCAGCTGCTGTCTGTGGGAGCCCAGCCACCCATTTTGAGCCGCTGCACTTCCTACCAGTCTCTATGCGGTCTCCACTTTCTGTCCTTGGTTATTAGGGTTCTCTCCAGCTAGTCTTCAGTTGATTTTTCAGGATTTTTTTTTCTGTATTTTAGTTGTATTTCCAGTTTGGTCCTGGGGGAGTGTCAGTGTAGCTTCCACTTACTCCATTGTCATTTTAAATCTAGACTATTTTGCCTTTAAAATATGCAATTGAGTGGAAAAGCCAGGAACAATATGTAAACATGATGCCTTTTGCAAATACAAAAACCTTTGTGTTTGCCTCTATATGTATAAAGGAATTTAGGAAACACATGTAAGAAACTAACAAAAGGGGTTACTGTGGGGGCCAGGGAGACTCCATGATTAGATGTGGATTTGTGTCAAAATGAGATATGGCCCTAACCGGTTTGGCTCAGTGGATAGAGCGTTGGCCTGTGGACTCAAGGGTCCCAGGTTCGATTCGGGTCAAGGGCATGTACCTTGGTTGCAGGTACATCCCCAGTAGGGAGTGTGCAGAAGGCACCTGATCGATGCTTCTCTCTCATCGATGTTTCTAACTCTCTATCCCTCTCCCTTCCTCTCTGTAAAAAAATCAATAAAATATATTTTTTAAAAATGAGATATGTCAATGTATTCATTTTCATATCATTTTGATTTTTGAATCATGTGAATTCATTAAGTATTCAAAATCTGTATTAAAACATGAATGGTACCATGCTAAAGAAGATGTGCAGAAATTGAAACAGGTGCTGGTATGAATGTAAAATGGTGCAGGACTGTGGAACACCATCTAGCAGTTCTTCAAAAGTTTAAACATGGACTTACCATGTGATTTTGCAATCCACTCCCAGATAACTGAACTTTTGGGAGAGTTGAATGTATGTTTACACAAAAATGTGTACATGAATGTTCACAACAGCACTATTCACAACAGTCAAAAGATGGAAACAATTAAAATATCCATCAACTGATGAATGAATAAATAAAATGTAGTCCATTCATACAATGGAATATGACTTAGTCATAAAAAGGAATGAAGCACAGATATGTACTACAACATGGTTGAACCCTGAAAACATGCTGAATGAAATAAGCCAGATACAAAGGTCACATATTACATGATACTATTTATATGAAATGTTCAGAATAGGCAAATCCATAGAGACTTTAAAAAGACTGGTGGTTGCCAGGGGTTGAGGGGAAGAGGGAATGGGGAGTGACTGCTAATGAATGGAAATGGCATTTCTTTTTGAAGTAATGAAAATGTTTTGTAATTAGATAGTGACAATGGTTGCACAACCTTGTGAATATACTAAAGTCTACTGCATTAATTGTACACTTTTGAATGGTGAATTTTATGGTGTGTGAATTGTATGGTACTTGCCTAGAAATACTCATTGGCCTTGGGTTCCAAGGATGGATTGGCCCCTTGCCCTGAAATCTTGCATAATTCCCTGCAGTTGTACAAACCTCTCCTTGGTCCACTGTGAAATGGAGTCAGACTTTGAAAGCTCTTTCAGGACAGGACCTAGGGCAGTGATGGCGAACCTTTTGAGCTCAGAGTGTCAGCATTTTGAAAAACCCTAACTTAACTCTGGTGCCGTGTCACATATAGAAATTTTTTGATATTTGCAACCATAGAAAAACAAAGATTTATATTTTTGATATTTATTTTATATATTTAAATGCCATTTAACAAAGAAAAATCAACCAAAAAAATGAGTTCGTGTGTCACCTCTGACACGCGTGTCATAGGTTCGCCATCACTGACCTAGGGTCACCTTGATTGCTACTGAGACCAGGGTCTAAAATAGGGCCTGATCTAAATCAGGTGTCTAGCAAGTATGTGTTGAAGAAATAAAGTCTTCCTTCCCAGGGCCATGGGGTGGGGAGGTCCAATGAGCTCACCCACACAGGTTGATTTGTGATGGGTAAGAGTGTGGATTCTATAGCCAGTCTGCCTGGGCTCAAGTCTTGGCCCTGCCACTTCTCAGTGCCTCAGTTTCATCCTCTGTGCAATGGGGATGATAATAATAGTACTTACTGCTTGGAGTTGTTTGTTTATTCACTCAGCAGAGCTGTACTGAGTGAGCACCACCGTGTATCAGACACAATTTTAAACACTGAAAGTTCAGAAGTGAACAAACCAGAAACCCCTGCCCTCCCGCGCCCACACACTAGTGGGGGAGACAGACAATGAGCAATTTAGTATGAATTTGTATAGAATCTTAACTACTGGTAAGTGATAAAGAGAAAAATAAATCCAGGAAGAGAGTGGGTAAGGAGAATCTAGTTTTTGATAAATATGACAGGGAAAGCCCCCCAAGAAGGTACCAATACACAAAGACCTAAGGAGGTGAGGGATTGTGCCAGGCAGCTGTCTGGAGGGAGAGCATTCTAGGCAGCATGACAGGAAGTACAAAGGCCCTGGGGATCCTCAAGGAGTGCAGTGAGTGAGGAGAAGGGTGGAAAGAAAAGTTAGAGAGGTGACAGTGACCAGATCATGTGGGGCCTTGTGGGGTGCTGCAAGGATTTGGGGTTTACTGAGGGTGCAATGGGATCCATGGAAGGTTTTGAACTGAGAAGGGACATGATTTGACTTAGGTATAAACAAGGCTCCCTCTGGCTGCATGTGGGTCATGACTGGGAAGGGAGGACAAAGGTGAGAAATGATGGTGTCCTAGACCAGGAAGAGGGAGGAACGTGTAGACACATACAGGATGCTCAGCATCATGGGTAGTGAGTGTTAAAGGTTAGATGTTATTATTTGTCTCAGGGGCTGGCCTGGTCCATTCTTACCTCTGACTGGTAGCCTCATAGTCAGGCTGAGTGGGATCTTTGGTCCCTTGAAGCTGGGCCACATCTCTCTCCTTGTCCAGATATGCCCCTCGTACCAACTTCACCCCGAAGGCCAGGCCAGCCCTGTCTGCAGCCTCAGCATCCCGCCTCAGCCTTTCGTAAGTGTCCTGGCAGAGCACAAGGGTAGCTTCAGATCAGGGTGCTGGAACCCAGGCCCAAATTTCCCTGGAACCCATCACACACCTTCAGATAGGCCTGGTAAGTGTTCCACACCCAGGGCCCACCCTCCCTGGATCTGTTCCAACGCAAGGCCAGGGCAGCCACCAGCAGAGAGAGAGCAGGATTCAGTGAGGTGTACTCGGCATCCACCAGGAGCCTCACGTGCTGGGCCTGGGCATGCTGAGGGAGAGAAAGACTATGGTCAGAGCCCCAGGGGTGCCCAGCTGGTGCAGCAGAGCCAGGCCACAGCAAAAGGCATTACCTGTGCTACCTGCTGCAAGCGGCTCAGAGAGGCCCGGAGATGCTGGTTTTGCTCGGTGCTGAGGCAGGCGACCTGGAGATCCTGGGGGAGGGCAGCAGAGAAGACGAGAGCAGCTCAGGACTTTCTTCCAGGGCATAAGTCTCCAACCCCGCTCCCCGCTACCAGGAAGGGAAATATGTCTAGAATTTTTAGAAATCTGAAAAGTTGCTATATCACATATATACAATTTATTTAAGTGTAATTCAGTGGTTAAGAACCCAGAATCTGAGTTTGAATCCTGGTTCTACCTTTGCTGCTTGTCCTTGAGCAAGTCATATAACCTCTCTGGGCCTCAATTTGCTCCTCGATAAAATCTATACTAATAAAAGCTTAGGTGGCCCTCACGCCCTCGCGAGATGCCCTCATGTCATCACAAGATGGCCACCACAAGATGGCCAGCAGGGGAGGGCAGTTGGGGGTGATTGGGCCAGCAGGGGAACAGTTAGGCATCAATCAGGCGGCAGGGAGCAGTTAGGGGGCTATCAGGCTGGCAGGCAAAAGCGGTTAGGGGAAGCAGGCAGGCAGGCAGGCAGGTGAGTGGTTAGGAGCCAGCAGTCCTGGATTTTGAGAAGGATGTCGGACATCCCCCGAGGGGTCCTAGATTGGAGAGGGTGCAGGCTGGGCTGAGGGACACCCCCCATCCCCTGCACAAATTTTGTGCACCGGGCCTCTAGTGGAGATAATAATAGTAGCTTCCTCATTAAGTTATGTGGGTAAAAATGGGTTACTAGGTGAGATGCGCCTGGACATAACAAGAACAAGACAGTGCCAGCACATAATAAGCACTCATTCCATGACATTATAATAATAATAGGTGATGCATTTACTATCTTGTTTATTTACTTTCCACAGTGATCCTAGTAGACAGGAGTTATTCCAAGCTCCATTTTTCAGTGAGGAAACAAGCTCGGAGAGAGAAGTGGCTTGGAATTGACCTAAGGAAATGCTTAGAGCAGTGGCTTGCTCACAATACATGTCATAGTGTTTCCTCCTATTAGTCTCTTAGGACCTCAGTTTCCTCTGAAATGCCAAGGCCTCATTGCAGCCCACTGGCTCTGCTGCTCTGGCCCCTCCCACTCTCCTCCTTGCTCTCTGCCCTTCAACCACACTGGCCTTCCTGCTATTGAACATAACAGGTATCTTCCCACCTCAGAGGCTTTTCTGGCTGTTCCTTCTGCCTGGAACACTCTTCCTGCTGAGGTCCACTTACCTCTCCTGCAGATCTTTGTCCAATTTTCCCTTCTCAACGAGCTTTCCCATGGAACTCCCTATCTGGGGCTTCTCTTTCCCCTTCCTCAGCCTATTTGCCCCTACAATGTTTACTTATACTTGTTACATATTGGTATTGGTTTTCATTATTGTTTCTTACCCCCTCCCTGACTAGCAAGTGATGCCTTGAGGGCAGGGAGTTTGTTTGTCTTGGTCATCACTCCTCCACCCCTAGCAAAGCACTTGGAACATGGTGGATGGCCAATAAACATTTAGGGAATGAATACATTTATAATGTGGAACTCATAACTGCCTCTAACTCAGACTTTTTATAGGGTTTCAAAAAGAAAACATCAGCCCCTTGCAGTATTGCTTAGGGTAGTGGAGACTTGGAGGTAACCAGGGTGTCCATCCCAGGAGAAATAAGTCACACAGCTAGAAACAACAATTGTAAGCAATAGATTAGATGTTCACAAAGACACTTGGATGGGCCTTAAAGTCCAAGTGCTCAGTGGGAAAAAGTATGAAACAGAAAGAAATAGATAACATAACACTATTTATATACATCTTAAAGGACACAAGGGAACTTTCTGCAATGATGGAAATGTTATATAACTCTATAGGAATTTGAATTGCTCAGGTTTGTCTATTTGTAAAAGCTCATCAAAGGGTACCTTTACAATTTGTGTATTTCATTATATGGAAAATAGAGGCCCGGTGCATGAAATTTTTGCACTGGGGGCGGGGTGCGGGGTAGTGGAGGGGGCCTCAGCCTGGCCTGCACCCTTTCGCAGTCCGGGAGCCCTCAGGGGATGGAGCAGGCCTAAACCGTGAGTCGGACATTCTTAGTGTTGCCCCGGAGGCGGGAGAGGATCTAGCCACCACCACTGCGATCCATCATGAGCCCAGCTTCTGGCTGAGCAGCGCTCCCTCTGTGGGAGCGCACTGACCACCAGGGGGCAGCTCCTGCATTAGCATCTGCCCCCTGTTGGTCAGTGCGTGTCATAGTAACTGGTCGTTCTGCCGTCTGGTTGATTTGCATATTAGCCTTTTATTATATAGGATTTTACCTGAAAAGAAATAAAGTACTATAAATAATTATTGAACTCTAATTGGTGAGAGGCTTTCTGAAGCATTTGGGTGGAAGTGTGCTGATGTGTTCAACTTACTTTGAAGTGCATCAAAAAATAAGATGGATTGATGATTGCATAGAGCAATGGATACAGGGACAGATGATTTAAAGCAAGTATAGTTAAATGTTAACAATGGCAGGTATATAGTGTCCACAGTAAAATTCTTTCAACTTTTCTATGTGCTTGGAAATTTTCATAATAAAATGTTGGAAAAAATATGTCCCCACAGAGTATATACTTGGCAAAACAAAATCACAATAACATATATATATATTATTTAGGATAGAGTAGGTGCCAATGGTAGGAAGGGAAGAAATAGGACATGAAAATAAGAAGGGATGGATGGATGAATGAATGATTAAATCAAACCCCACTGGTCTAACCATAATTTCCAGCACACACTAACATAGTTGAGTCGATTGATATAATACTGATATATCTTCTTGTAGTTGATAGAGAGCTGCTGTCTCAATAACTCCTCAGAGCTTCGAGCCCCCAGACCCCTTCCCTAGACCCCCATATTATCCACATTCTATCCATTCCAACCATGCCCCAGGACCATAGCCACATTTATTGTGATTGTTCTGAGCCTGGAAAGCAGTGGCATTTAAATAGTTTGAACATCCCATTTACACATGTCTGCTACACCAAGACCAGGGGTCTCTGCTCCTGACATTTCCCACCAACCATTCATTTCTCCCACAGCCTGAGGTCCTTACCTGTCCAGAGTCCATGGCTTCTGCCAGCCTCTCAGGGCTCAGCTCCAAGGAAGCCCCTGGCCTTCTGACCCATGAGGTTAGCTCCTTCTGGAACGGGATGGTAGGTGGAGTGGTGAGGGGGACATGGTGGGCAGCCACACCTTCCTCCCACAACCTGCCAGCTCCTTACACAGAGCCGAGTGCTGGTCAGTGCCGTCACCTTCAACTGCATGAGGATGTTCCCATTTGGGCCAGGGGTCTCCAGAAGGCTTCGTGACAGGTCCACACACCGCAGCATAGCACTGAGGTTCTCCTCATACCAGGCCTCGCTGCCCAGCCAGCAGGTGTCAGGTCCTGGAGCAGCCAACCCCCTTCCACCACCCTCCCTGGACCCTGGACTCATCCAATCTTTTTAAATTTTGTTATTTTTAATCAAACCTCCCATGACAAGCCAGGACTAGGCATGTATGGACTGTGATGGCCCATGAGGTGTCTGTGCTTACTCACCCAGTCTTGACAGCTGAGTCTGGCTCCTCTTCTGTGGGCACTGCCAGCAGGGGCCGGAGGCTTAGAGTCTGGAGTTGTTGGACACAGCCTCTCACCTCCTCTGCTGTCTCACCAGCCACAAACTGCCCATAGATGGATGCTCGGAGAAGTGCGCCCGAGAACCGGGAGCCCAGGAGCCGCTGAGACCAGGCCTGGATCTGGGGTGACAGGGAGCGAGGGCTCAATGCCAGGCCCTAGGGAGCCTTTAGGCCCATCCCCAAGGTCACTGCTCACCGCCAGGCCATGGGTGACCAGAGGGGGCCAGGCACACAGCCGTAGCACCAGCAATGCCCGCGTCAGTTCTCCAGTACCCTTTAGGTGGAAGGCCCCACCATCAAAGCTCAGGGGCTGCCAGCCCCCAGTTGGGGGACCAGCCTTGGAGTAGAGCACTGGACAGGTCCGGAGCATCCTGAATTCTTCACCACTTCTACACCAGGCAAAGGGGCTTTGGAGGCAGCTGCACTACCAGCTGGGGGCAGTGACTGATTAACCAGACAGTAGGCAGGGAAAGGCAAATCTTAGGATCACAAGCTTCTTGGGGGGCAGCTAATTATTAACTGATGGGTACAGAGTTCAGAATAACATGGACAGGAAAGAAAACCCCCAATGATGCCTCCAACCCCCTCAGCATAATAGCTCGCAATTATTTGCTGTCCACTATGTGCCAGTGGGTGCTAAGTGGGAGCTCGGTTCTGGGAACAAGGATCTCTGGGTTCAAGGCAGTTTGACTTTGTGATCTTGGGAAAGTTACTTGACTTCTCTTGTTGCAATTGCTTCATCTTAAAATGGGAAAGAGTGCAGTGTTATTGAAGAAATCTGAAAGTGCATATAACCTGTAACTATAAAGAAAAGAAGGAAGAAAATTATTACCTCAGGAGGTGGGAGGAGTTGTCACTGGGTAGGGGTTCATGGGGGCTTCTATGTCCTTTATTCTTTAGGTGATGATGATTCACAGTTTTTCACATAAGTATAAGCCATACATCTATATTTTATTCCTGAGTATAAAATACATTTCACAATAAAAAGTAAAAAAGTAATCATGGGTGGGCCTGGGAATAAAAATTTATCAATCTCACATGATTGTCCTGAAGATTAAATGAATTCATAAACACACAAAAATTGATACACAATATGAACTCAATAACTACTGGCTGTGATCAGTACATGCTGTGTATGCACAATCTCATTGGTGCCTGTGCCCCTGGTGAGGTATATACCATTAATCACCCTTGTGTTGTGGATCCAATAAACCACCTCAGGTTCAATGATTCAATAGAGGGACTCATAGAACTCAGGAAAAGATGAAAATATCAAAGGGAAGAGGAGCATAGGGTCCATGAGATGCCAGGCATAAGAGTCTAGTTGTCCTTGCCCAATAGAATCAAGTGAATAGCACCCAGTCTTCCCACCAACAATGTGTGACAACATACGTAGAGTACTGCAGCCAGGGATGCTAACAGCCTTGGTGACAGACATGGAGATTTTGATCAGGTGCAGCATCTGAGAGATAGTGTACCCTCACCCTGACCCAAAAAACTTTCCCATGATCCAGCCAGGATAGGTAGAGTAGATTCAGCTGGGAGACAGTTTGCAGCCAGGAAAGGCAGAGGACTCCCGGAGAAAGGGGACTGCTGGAGACTGCTGGATCGGGCTCCCCTAACCGGGCAGCCTCCACTGCTGCTGAAATCTCTCCTGGAACACGGGCTCAGCCATGGAGACTGCGCCATCTTGAGTGGCTGTTATCGGAAGCGTATACATCCAGAAATCCTGCAACCACAGCATCCAGGGATTAGCTACTAACCCAGAAACACTGGATCTCAAGCAGCGTGAATACGTGGACTCAGAGGAGCCCTGCTCCTCCTCACAGAAAGGTCAGATTTCGCCTAGACAAAGGGGCTGTTTGCAATTCAGGTTGGAGAGAGGAACGCGTGCAGGGGTAGTTTGTGCCCCACAAAGTCCGCGGGCCGTTGGGGCCAGTGTGATCCGTGAGCGTGGAAGGGGTCCCGGAGGGCTGCTGGCAGAAAGGAACTCTAAAAATAAGCCCATAGCTGGACTGGATGCAAAAAGGCAGCCTCGGATTTTGCCAGTGTGCTGGCTGCTTAGTGCCAGGGGAGAGAGGACGTTCGGAAGAGACTGCACACAGAGCTGGATGGTTGCGAATTGGTGCACCTTCTCAGGCTCTTTTTTTTCTCTCCCCCTTAAATCTTTGCGTTTGATTATTAAACCCAATACATAGGATCGCCCAATTGGGGTCACTCACAGAGACTGCAGGGGAAAGTTGTTTTTGTGGAACCTGGGAAACGGAGCGGGGAGTAACGATCAAAGAACCAGCTCTGGATAGTTGACTCTCCCAAACCAGTATTAAGTGCGATAGGGAAAACAAAACCTAACTAATGGCTAGAGAGGACTTATAGCCTCGGAGGTCAATCCAGAAACACTTTCACCCAGGGGCTGAACCACAAACTGTCTCTTCTGTAAACACAAATAAAGGCAGTCTGGGAAACAAATACGGCCTGCTTTAAAATCAGGATTGTGGTTTACAACAGGGAGGAACAGTGTATCGCAGGGAACTTCAACACTCTCTTGAATACCTGACAGAACTAAGGCATGCCAGACAGAAGAGTAGAAGAAGTGAAGGACCTTCACTACTGCACATTTTTTTTCTTTCACCTTTTAATTAAGAAACTAATTTTTTTCTTTTTCCATCACCTGATTTTACCTTTTTAATTACTACACTTTTATTTTTTATTTTATTTTTCCTGTTCATCAGATTATTTATTCACTTGATTTTTAGATTCACTTGTTGATAGATGTGTATTTGTTGTTCATAATTTGTATCTTTACCTTTTTCTTCTTCGTCCTCTTCTTAAAGGATATCTTTCAGCATTTCATATAATGCTGGTTTGGTGGTGATGAACTCCTTTAGCTTTTCCTTATCTGTGAAGCTCTTTATCTGACCTTCAATTCTGAATGATAGCTTTGCTGGGTAAAGTAAATCTTGGTTGTAGGTTCTTGGTATTCATCACTTTGAATATTTCTTGCCACTCCCTTCTGGCCTGCAAAGTTTCTGTTGAGAAATCAGCTGACAGTCGTATGAGTACTCCCTTGTAGGTAACTGATTGTCTTTCTCTTGCTGCTTTTAAGATTGTCTCTTTGTCTTTTGCTCTTGGCATTTTAATTATGATGTGTCTTGGTGTGGCCCTCTTTGGATTCCTTTTGTTTGGGGTTCTCTGCACTTCCTGGACTTGTAAGTCTATTTCTTTCACCAGGTAGGGGAAGTTTTCTGTCATTATTTCTTCAAATAGGTTTTCAATATCTTGCTCTCTCTCTTCTTCTGGCACCCCTATAATTCAGATGTTGGTATGCTTGAAGCTGTCCCAGAGGCTCCTTACACTATCTTCGTATTTTCGGATTCTTTTTTCATTTTGCTTTTCTGGTTGGGTGTTTTTTGCTTCTTCGTATTTCAAACCTTTGACTTGATTCTTGCGATCCTCTAGTCTGCTGTTGGGAGTCTGTATAATATTCTTTATTTCAGTCAGTGTATGCTTAATTTCTAGTTGGTCCTTTTTCATAACCTCGAGGGCCTCACTAGATTTCTTGAGGATCTCACTACATTTATCGGCGATTTCTAGAAAATTCTTGAAAAACCTTATAAGTGTGGTTTTGAACTCTATACCCAGTCGTTTGCTTTCCTCCATTTCTGTCATTTGTGACCTGTTTCTTTGTCTCTGCATTTTTTATGCTTCCTTGTGTTGATAAAGTGGTTTTCTGTGCTAAGTGTCCTCTGGGGCCCAGTGGTTCAGCCTCCCCAATTACCTGAGGAGGACACTCTTGGTGCTCTCCCTTGTGGTCTTTGTGCACAGTCTTGTTGTAGTTAAGCCTTGATTGGTGTAGGTAACACTGGGAGGGATTGCCCTCCAGGCCAATTGGCTGTGAGAATCAGCTATGTCTGCAGTGGGAGAACTTCTGTTCTGGAGCTCTAAGGAGGTGCTAATCTAGCTTCTGCCTGAGGCTATCCAGCAAACGCCTCCATGCAAGGCTTGGGAGGGGCGGGTCCCAAGGGATCAACAGGGTGGGCGGAGCAAGCAGTTATGGCTGCTCTCAGTCCTGCCTTCAGAGGCCCCGCTTCTCAGTGTCCCAGCAATTGCTGCAAGTACCTCCGAGAGAAAGCTGCCCTCAAGTTCCTACCAATGCCAGACAGTCCTGCTTCTCCCGTATGAGTCTAGGTCCCCAGAGACTCACCCGGAATTGGAGCTCAGAGCCTGAGACTCCCTCCTGCTTGAAAAAGACAAACCGTGCCCTCAGCCACCAGCCCGCTCTGCATGCGCCTCTATACCTTAGTATTTTACCTCCGCACTGCACCTCCTCTGAGTCTCAGTATGCTTTTCTCTTTCCTTCTAGTTGTAGAATTTCCACTCAGCCAGCCTTCCTGTGGTTCTGGGTGATGTCTGTTCCGTCTTTTAGTTGTATTTTTGAAGTGGTTGTGAGAGGCAGCAAACTCCGGTGTTTTCTACATTTTTATTTTTAACCAGTATTATTACTACTACCATTTTACCTTTTTTTAAAGTGTCATTTTATTTTCTCTTTATTTTATTTTGGGATTAGTGTTCTACATTCTGTTTTCATCTTTCCTTTAGCATCATTTTTCTCTACCTCAACTTTACCTCTATGCCAAAACTCTCTCCCTCACATTTCCCCTTTTGTTGTCCTGTTTCTCTTACCCTACTCCTGCTTTAGATTTCCCCTATTCCTTCTTTTTACCCCCTGTTAAAATTTCACCCTACTTATATATCTAATTTCCAATCCCCTGCTCTAAATCCATATACACCTCTCTCTTATCTTTCTTCATTATCCAATTTTTTTTCTCCCTGTCGCTTTGTTGTTGTTTGCTTGATTGTTGAGTATATTGGGGTTTTTATATGCTTGTTTGTGAGATTGTGTTGCTTTTTCTTTTTCTGTTGGTATTTTTCCCGTTATTTTTTTTGCTTCTGTTTTCCCCCGCCTCACTTGATATTAGTTGTTGTTTGTAGATTGCATTCATCTCCAGGGATCTGTTGCCAGAATTTGTTGGGATTAATGGCTATTCTATTGGAGTTTTCTCACCATATAAATAGTTTCTTCCCCTCTTCTATTTCCTTCCCTTTCTTTTCTCTCTTCTTTTTTTTTCCTTTCCCAATTTCATTTTTGTGCTCCCCCCTTTTTTTTTCTTTTTCTCTTCTTTCTTCCTTATCCCCTAATTCTCTTTGCTTGGGTGGTCACCTTTATTTGGGGTTATTAGTATCGTGAATCCATTAGTGTTCAGTGCCCTGTGCGTTGTGCCTTGTTGTGTTGTATTTTGTGCCTTTAAATCAACACAGCAGAGAGAGAACTACATAACCAAACACCTGGAGAAGAGAGATCATGGGGAGACAAAGAAACAGCCCGCATATGAAAGAAAAACAGGCATCACCAGAAAAGGAAGTAAACGAAATGGAGGCAATGGAGGCAAGTAACCTGTCAGAGAAAGAATTCAGAGAAATGGTCAAAAGGTGGATGAAAAGAATGGAAGACAAATTCAACAATATGTGTAAGAACCAAGAGGAAATGAAAAATGACATCACTGCTATAAAGAACTCAATAGAAAGCATCAACAGTAGACTAGAAGAAGGAGAGGACCGCATCAGCGAGCTAGAAGACAAGGTAGGAAAAAATACCCAAGCAGAGCAGCTTCTAGAAAAAGAAATTAAAAAGCAGGAGGAGAGCCTAAGAGAACTTTGGGACAACATGAAACGAAACAACATCCGCATAATAGGGGTGCCAGAAGGAGAGGAAACTGAGCAAGGAATAGAAAACCTGTTTGAAAAAATAATGACATAAAACTTCCCTGATATAGGGAAGAAAAAACTCACACAAATCCAAGAAGCTCACAGAGTCCCAAACAAAATGAACCCCAAGGCACATTATAATTAAACTGGCAAACACCAATGACAAAGCAAGAATCTTAAAAGCAGCCAGAGAGAGACAGATAGTTACCTACAAAGGATCCCCCATCAGACTAGCAACTGATTTCTCAACAGAAACACATCAGGCAAGAAGGGAATGGAATGAAATATACAAAGTCCTGCAAAGGAAGAGTCTGAATCCAAGAATACTGTACCCAGCAAGGCTATCAATCAAAATTGAGGGTGAAATCAGGAGCTTCATAGACAAAAAAGGACTACGGGAGTTTATTACCACCAAACCAGCAATGCAAGAAATGCTAAAGGGTCTGCTATAAAAAGAAAAAATAGGAAACAAAGAAGGAACACAGGGGTAAAGAATAAAAATGGCAACAAACAAGTATCTATCAATAATAACTTTAAATGTAAATGGATTAAATGCCCCAATCAAAAGACATAGGGTAACTGAGTGGATAAGAAAACATGACCCATATATCTGCTGTCTACAGGAAACCCACCTCAGAAAAAAAGACGCACACAGACTGATGGTGTAAGGATGGACAAAGGTTTTTCAGGCGAATGGAAATGGAAAAAAAGCTGGGGTAGCAATACTTATATCTGACAAATTAGATCTCAAAGTGAAGGACATAAAAAGAGATAAGGAAGGCCACTTCATAATACTAAAGGGAGCAATCCAAAAAGAAGAAATAACTCTGGTAAACATATATGCACCAAATATAGGAGCATCCAAATACATAAGAAAACTTCTGGAGGAGATCAAGGGAGAGATTGACAGCAATACAATCATAGTAGGGGACTTTAACACCCCATTATCACCATTGGACAAATCCTCTAAACAAAAAATGAGCAAAGAAACATCAATCCTAAATGACTCACTAGATCAGATAGAATTAATTGACATCTTCAGAACATTTCACCCCAAAGCCACAGAATATACATTCTTCTCAATTGCACATGGGTCATTTTCAAAGATAGGCCATATATTTGGTCACAGGCAAAGTCTTTTTAAATTCAAGAAGATAGAAATCATATCAAGCATCTTCTCAGATCACAATGGCATAAAACTGGAAATCAACTACAATAAAAACAATCCAAAAAAATCAAGCACATGGAGACTAAATAGCATGCTATTAAACAATGACTGGGTTACCAGAGAGATCAAAGAAGAAATAAAAAACATCATGGCAACAAACGACAATGAAAACACAACAATCCAAAACCTATGGGACACAGCGAAAGCAGTCTTGAGAGGGAAGTTCATAGCTTTACAAGCCTACTGCAAAAAACAAGAAAAAATGATAATAAATTACCTAACCCTACAACTCAAAGAGCTAGAAAGAGAGCAACAAGAAAAGCCCAGTGTAAGCAGAAGGAAGGAAATAATAAAGATCAGAGCGGAGATAAACGACATAGAGACCAAAAAAATACATATATATATATATATATATATACAAAAGATCAACAAAACCAAGCGCTGGTTCTTTGAAAGGATAAACAAGATTGATGAATCTCTAGCCAGGCTCACAAAGAAACAAAGAAAGAGGACCCAAATAAATAAAATCAGAAATGAAAGAGGAGAAATAACAACAGATCCCACAGAAATACAAAGGATTGTTAAAAAATACTATGAACAACTCTACTCCAACAATCTAGACAACCTGGAGGAAATGCACACATTCCTAGAAAAATACAACCTTCCAAAACTTAATCAGGAAGAATCTAAAAATCTCAATAGGCCAATAACTATGGAAGAAATTGAAGCAGTAATCAAAAAACTTCCAGCAAACAAAAGCCCAGGGCCAGATGGCTTCACAGGGGAGTTTTACCAAACATTCAAGGAAGAACTAAAACCTATCTTCCTCAGACTATTCCAAAAAATTCAATAGGAAGGAACACTTCCCAACTCATTCTATGAAACCAGCATCACCCTAATACCAAAACCAGATAAAGACAACAAAATGAAAGAGAATTACAGGCCAATATCCCTCATGAACATAGATGCCAAAATACTCAACAAAATCCTAGCAAATCGCTTCCAGCACTACATCAGAAAAATCATACACCATGACCAAGTAGGTTTTATCCCAGGGATGCAAGAATGGTACAATATCCGCAAATCAATAAACGTAACACATCACATAAACAAATTGAAAGATAAAAACCACATAGTCATATCAATTGATGCATAAAAAGCATTTGACAAAATCCAACACCCTTTCTTGATAAAAACTCTCAGCAAGGTAGGAATAGAAGGATCATACCTCAACATAATAAAAGCCATATATGACAAACCCACAGCCAACATCATAATCAATGGGCAAAAACTAAAACCATTTCCCCTAAGAAGAGGAACAAGACAGGGATGCCCACTCTCACCACTCCTGTTCAACATAGTATTGGAAGTACTAGCCATTGCGATCAGACAAAAAGAAGAAATAAAAGGCATCCAAATTGGAAAAGAAGACATAAAACTGTCCTTATTTGCAGATGACATGATACTGTACATAGAGAACCCTAAAGACTCCATCAAAACATTATTAGACTTAATAAATGAATTTGGCAATGTAGCAGGATACAAAATCAATGCCAAGAAATCTATGTCATTTCTTTACACCAATAGTGAACTTACAGAAAGTGAGACTAAAAAAGCAATCCCATTTACCATCGCACCAAAAAAATTTAGATACCTAGGAATAAACTTAACTAAGGAGGTAAAAGACTTATATGCGAAAAACTACAGGACACTGAAAAAAGAGATAGAGGAAGACATAAACAGATGGAAGAACATACCGTGCTCATGGATTGGTAGAATCAACATCATCAAAATGTCCATATTACCCAAAGCAATCTATAGATCCAATGCAATCCCCATCAAATTACCAACGGCATATTTCACAGATCTAGAACGAACGTTCCAAAAATTCATCTGGAATAAAAAAAGACCTCGAATAGCTGCAGCAATCCTGAGAAAGAAAAACAAAGTAGGTGGGATCTCAATACCAGATATCAAGTTGTATTACAAAGCCACTGTTCTTAAAACAGCTTGGTACTGGCACAAGAACAGACATATAGATCAATGGAATAGAACAGAGAACCCAGAAATCGACCCAAACCACTATGCCCAATTAATGTTTGACAAAAGAGGCAAGAGCATACAATGGAGTCAAGACAGTCTCTTCAATAAATGGTGTTGGGAAAATTGGACAGATACATGCAAAAAGATGAAACTAGACCACCAACTCACACCATACACAAAAATAAACTAAAAATGGATAAAGGACTTAAACATAAGACAGGAAATCATAAAAATACTAGAGGAATCCACAGGCAACGAAATCGCAAACATATGCCGAAGGAATTTCTTCTCTAATAGTGCTCCTAGGGGAATGGAAACTAAAGAGAAAATAAACAAATGGGACTACATCAAAATAAAAAGCTTTTGCACAGCAAAGGAAACCAGCAACAAAACAACAAGAAAGCCCACTGCATGGGAGAACATATTTGCCAATGATATCACGATAAGGGTTTAATCTCCAACATTTACAGGGAACTCATGCACCTTAACAAAAGGAAGATAAACAATTCAATAAAAAAATGGGCAACGAACCTCAATAGACACTTTTCAAAAGAGGACATACAGAAGGCTGAAAGACATATGAAAACATGCTCAAAGTCACTAATTATATGAGAGGTGCAAATCAAAACGACAATGCGGTATCATCTCACACCTGTCAGAATGTCTATCATCAACAAAATCAACAAATCAACAAACAACAAGTGTTGGAGAGGATGTGGAGAAAAAGGAACCCTTCTGTACTGCTGGTGGGAATGCAGACTGGTGCAGCCACTGTGGAGAACAGTATGGCATTTCCTCAAAAAACTAAAAATGGAACTCCCATTTGATCCAGTGATTCCACTTCTAGGAATATATCCCAAGAAGCCAGAAACACCAATCAGAAAGGATATATGCACCCCTATGTTCATAGCAGCACAATTCACCATAGCTAAGATTTGGAAACAGCCTAAGTGTCCATCAGCAGATGAGTGGATTAAAAAACTGTGGTACATCTACACAATGGAATACTACACTGCGGTAAAAAAAGAAGGAATTATTGCCATTTTCAACAGCATGGATGGAACTGGAGAGCATTATGCTAAGTGAAATAAGCCAGTCAGAGAAAGATAAATACCACATGATCTCACTCATTCGTAGAATATAGAGAACAACATAGACTGATGAACAGGGACAGATCCAAAGACAGAGAAACAGCGATCAGACTATCAATCTCCAGAGGGAAAGTAGAGGAGGGAGGGGGTAAAGGGGAGAGACCAACCAAAGGACTTGTATGCAATCATATAAGCCAAACCAATGGACATGGACAACAGGGGGATGAGAGCATGAGTGGGGGGGGGGGGGGGACAGGGAGGTTGGGGGTTAATGGGAAATGCGGACACATTTGTAATACCTTAACCAATAAAGAAATTTAAAATAAAAATAAAAATAAAAAATAATAAAAAGAATGAGTCTTCATTGCAGAAGCCAGTGGCCATAAGTCATCAGACAAAACAGTCCTTCACAGCAGTTCCATACAGGCAGGCAGCCAGACACTGGCTGGTAAATACATATCTTTCCCATAGTAGCATTAATCTCTATACCCACAGTTATTATCTGAGCAGCTGCTCACATAGTAGGGGCACCCGAGCTCTCCCTTAGAGCTACAGCCTCAGTAGTCTCTCCAGCCTCTCTGGCTCAGCAGTTTCTCCTACTTCCCCTGCCCAGCACACTGGCTGGTCTCTGGAGCTTCACATAGTAAATACTCCTAAACTTCTCTCTCAGCACACCTGCTGGTTAACATGGTAGCTATATCTGAGCTTTCTGTGAACTCTTAGCCTTACATCATAGCAGTACCAGCTCTCAGCTCCATCTCTTCAGCACACTTCACACTCCAGCATGCTAGCTGGTCAGTAACTTGTATATTTTTCCAGAGACAAAGAAGGCTTCGTGCCAATAGTTACATCAATCATATTTTGGCTATAGAAGGGCATACATGTGCAGTATACTGTGGTATTGTTGTGCTTGTGTCCTTGCACCTGCTTATGGTATCTTAGTCTAGGTGTAGAGTGGCCTTGGACATTCCAGCATACTAACAACAAGGCCTTTCACACTCTGAGTGGCCTTGGCTATCTGGGGACTCTGGTGTGGTTCCCACATTGAGTCATTGTGATTTTCGAAAAAAACAGAGGAGGCCCCAAGAATCACCCCTTAAAAAAAATCATGATCTGGCAAAGGGGAAAGCTGGAGAGGAGGAGTTGCCCTAAGTGTGGTTGCTGATAGTAGAATTGCTATTAAGATGCTGAGTCTTGGGCCATTGGTAAAATGGGGGATCTGACCTTGGTACTTACTCTCAAGGTAAGCCAAGGCCCTGACAGGGGCTGAGATGACTCAGGTCAATCATTTTCTCTTAAGTACCACTACAACCAGAAGCAAATCCTCTCTGAAGGAAGGCTTCCTCAATTTAAGTTTGCAGGACTCCCAGTAACTAAGATTAAACCATAAGTTCATCCTCAAAAAAATCACCAAACACACAAGAAAGTAAGCCACCATGAATGAGAGTAAGCAGAGCAATTGTTCCATCCCTGCCTAGTGTGACCAGGAGTTACTGTCGGCTCACACAACAAACTGTCACAGGTTTGATTCCTAGTCAAGGGCACATACCTGGGTTGCAGGTACGATCCCTGGCCCCAGTCTGGGTACATGAAGGAGGCAACCAATCCATGTATCTCTCTCACATTTATGTTTCTCTCTCTCCCTCTTCCCTTTCTCCTTCTCTCTCTCTCTCTCTTTCTCTCTCTCTCTCTCTCTAAGGGAGCAATGGTTCCTGTTATTTGCTGCTAAAAAGGAAACTATCCATAATCTTGGTGGCTTAAAACAGCAGCAATACTTTATTTTGCTTACAAATTGGCAATGTGTGCAGGGCTTGGTCTAGCTACTAATTTCTGCTCCATTTGGTATGAGCAGGGGCAGCTCAACTTGAGGCTGGAGGATGCACTTTCAAGATGCTATATGCACATGTCTGACAACTTGGTGCTGCCTAGTTGACTGGAATCTCAGTCAAGGCTGTGGGCTGGGGGCTTCAGTTGCTCTCCATAGGATACTTGGGCTTCTTTACAGCCCAGTGGTCAAGTTCTTAGACTGAGCATCCTAAGGGAATTAGGAAGAAGCTGTATTACCTTTTATGACCTAGCCTTGGAAGTCACACCATGTTACTTCTGCCACAGTCATAAACCTGCTTAAATCAAAGTGGGAACATAGTTCCTATTTTATCTTTCAGTGAATAATGTCAAATCACATTGTAAGAGGAGAAAATCTTGTTGTGGCCATATTTGAAAAATACAATCTGTCACAACAAATTAAGACCTGAAAGAATCTCAGCTATTGGAATTGTCAAAATCAGACTATAAATAGACCTTTGTAAAATGTTTAAATAAATAAATTACTCACAAATATAAGCAAACACAAAAATGTCAGAAATGGAAAAGTTTACTTGAAAAATAAAACAAAAGATGAAACCTCTGGAGATGAAAACTATAATAAATGTAATTCTTAAAATAAAAATTAAAAACTCAGTGCATTTAGACATAGCTGAAGACAGAACTATTGAACTGAAAGATATATCAGAGGAAATTACACAGCACAGAGAGACAAAGAGATGAATATATGAGAGGTTAAGATACACTGACTACAGATTTTGGAGGTGGAGACCAAGATGGCGGCGTAGGTAAACACCGGAGACCGCTGCCGCAAACAACCATTTCAAAAATACAACTAAAAGACTGAACGGACATCACCCAGAACCACAGGAAGGCTGGCTGAAGAGAGACTCTACAACTAGAAGGAAAGAGAACAGCAAATCGAGGCTCAGAGGCGGCGCAGTGTGGAAAATACAAAGGTACCGAGGTGCGCGCGCAAAGCGGGCTGGTGGCTGAGGGCGCGGTTGTCGTTTTCTGTCGGGAGTGAGTCTCAGACTCTGGGCTCCAGATCCGGGCGAGTCTCTAGGGACCCAGACTCAAACGGGAGAAGCGGGATTATCCGGCATCAGTTGGAACCTGAGGGCAGCTTTCTCTCCGAGGTTTGCAGTGGCTGCCGGGGTTCTGAGAAGCAGAGCCTCTGGGAACGGGACTGAGCGTGGCCATAACTGCTCCCTCCGCCCGCCCTGTTGATCCCGCCCCGCCCAAACCCTGCGCACACCCATTTGCTGATCGCCTCAGGCAAAGGCTGGATTAGCGCCTCCCCAGAAGGCAGACGTTTTCCATACAGCTGATTCCTATAGCCAGTCGGCCTGGTGGTCAAACCCCTCTAGTGTTAACTACAACAATTAAGGCTTGGCTAGAACAAGACTGCGCACAGAGACCACAAGGGGGTGCACCAAGAAAGCATAAAAGATGCGGAGACAAAAAAACATGACAGAAATGGAGGATATGGAGCTAAGAATCGCAATTTTGAGGGCTTGCCATAAATTTGTGCAGAACCTCACGAAAACTAATGAGACCCTCGATGCTACGATAAAGAAATTAGAAAGTAAGCATACACGGACTGAAATAAAGAATATTATACCCAATAGCAGACCAGAGGAGCACAATAATCAAACAAAAGATTCGACAAAAAACACCCAATTGGAAAAGCAAAATGAAAAAAGAATCCGAAAGTGTGAAGATAGTGTAAGGAGCCTCTGGGACAGCTTTAAGCGGTCTAATATCAGAATTATTGGAGTGCGAGAAGATGAGAGACAGCAAGATATTGAAAACCTATTTCAAGAAATAATGGCAGAAAACTTCCCCCATCTGGAGAAAGAAATGGACTTACAGGTCCAAGAAGCGCAGAGAACCCCAAACAAAAGGAATCCAAAGAGGACCACACCAAGACACATCATCATTAAAATGCCAAGAGCAAAAGACAAAGAGAAAATCTTAAAAGCAGCAAGAGAAAGAGGCTCAATTACCTATAAGGGAATACCCATACGACTGTCAGCTGATTTCTCAACAGAAACTTTGCAGGCCAGAAGGGAATGGCAAGAAATATTCAAAGTGCTGAATACCAAGAACCTACAACCAAGATTATTTTATCCAGCAAAGCTATCATTCAGAATTGAAGGTCAGATAAAGAGCTTCACAGATAAGGAAAAGCTAAAGGAGTTCATCACCGCCAAACAAGTATTATATGAAATGCTGAAAGGTATCCTTTAAGAAGAGGAAGAAGAAGAAAAAGGTAAAGATACAAATTATGAACAACAAACATGCATCTATCAACAAATGAATCTAAGAATCAAGTGAATAAATAACCTGATGTACAGAATGAACTGGTGATTATAATAGAATCAGGGACATAGAAAGGGAATAGACTGACTATTCTTGGGGGGAAAAGGGGTGTGGGAGATGTGGGAAGTGACTGGACAAAAATCATGCACCTATGGATGAACACAGTGGGTGGGGAGTGAGGGTGGAGGGTGGGGTGGGAGCTGGAAGGAGGGGAGTTATGAGGGGAAAAAAGAGGAACAAATGTAATAATCTGAACAATAAAGATTTAATTAAAAAAAAAAACGATACACTGACTATCTAACAAAAGTTCCTCAAACATAAATTAGAGGAAATGCAAGAAAGGCAATCTTTGAAAAAGTAATGACTGAGAGGAAGAGAACCAGGATGGTGGCAGAGATAAACGTGATATTCACTGCCTCCCACAACCATATCAAAATTGCACCTTAAATACAGAATAAACACCACTCAGAACTGCCTAAAATCTGGCTGAACAGAAGTCCTACAACTAGAGAAGTAAAGAAGAAAGCATATTGAGACTGGTAGGAGGGACAGAGGTGCAGAATTGGCTGGCCTGACACCCACATGTGGCATTCTTTTAATTGGGAGAGATATTTTGGCTGTGGAGGCCTCCTGTGAGGAGCAAGGCATCCCAGACCCACACCAGACCACTCAGCCAAGGCTTCCAATACTGGGAAGAAAAGTCCCCATAACTTCAGGCTGTAAAAACTAGTGGGGATTTCAGATGAGTGGCACAGAAGCTGCTGGAGTTCCAGCAGTTCCTCTTAAAGGACTTACTCAGATTCACTCCCTCTGAGCTCCAGCACTGGGGCAGTGGCTTGTGGGGGATCCAGGGACATTTGGGGAGGAAATGGATTGTGTGGCATTGGGACTGACTGGCAGGCACTATATCTGAGTCTCCATCAATGTTGCTGACACTGTTTGCTCTGAGACCCCACCCTATCCAATTTGCAGCCCCACCCAAGCTGTTGGCAGCAGCTTTTCCATATGAATGGCCTGTCCTGGCTCAGGCTTCAGACTTTTCTAAAATCTCTCAAACAAGCATCAGCTGGCATCAGCGTGCCCCATACTTATCAAGAAGAGGTCCAAAATCCAGCACTAGCAACAGGCTGACTTGTTTCACAGCTGAGCCTCACCCGGACACTTCCAAGCCCAGCACAAGTATCCATTTGCAGATTGCTCTGTAGCTCCTGCTGGGTGGCCTCTCCTGGGAGGTCCTAGAGCCAGTGTGCTCAGTAGACAGCTTCAGACCACACCACATTACAACTTTACACATCCACAAGTGACGACACACTCAAGGGGCAGACTCAGTGAGCAACAAAGCAAGTCCATCGAAGCAAGCCCTACTCCACAGAGGTGTCTTCTGCACAGCAGCTCTTCCACTGTATTTGCAGCTAGTCCTCACAGTCAATTGACCTGAAGGTCAAATCCTCCAAGATTAATCAAGGCTCAACTACAAGAACACTGTTCATACAGCCCAAACAGAGGCACACCTAGAGTGCCCAGCTCAGGTGACCGGGGAGGCTGAGCCACTGGGCCCTACAGCACACCTACTATACAAGGCCACTCTACCAATTCCAGGTGACACAGCAGCTCTACCTAATACATAGAAACAAACACAGGGAAGCAGTCAAAATGTGGAGACAAAGAAACAAGTCACAAATGAGAGAACAGAAGAAATTTCCAGATAAAGAACTAAATGAAATGGAAGCAAACAAACTACTAAATAAAGAGTTAAAAACAATGGTTATAAGGATATTCAAGGATCTTAATGAGAGCTTCCAGGGGTTTAGTGATAATTTCAAGAATCTGAGTGAGAACATCAAAGACATGAAAAGGACCAGTTAGAAATTAAGCATACACTAATTGAAATAAAGAATAATTTACAGGGATTCAACAGTAGAGTAGAGGATTCTGAGAATCAAATCAGTGATTTGGAATATAATGAAGCAAAAAAAAAGAAAAATCAGAAGAGCAAAAGAAAAACAAATCCAAAAATATGAAGATAGTGTAAGGAGCCTCTGGAACAACTTCAAGCACCAACATTCACATCATGCGGGTGACAGAAGGAGAAGAGAGAGAGCAAGATACTGAAAACCTATTTGAAGAAATAATGATAGAAAACTTCCCCTACCTGGTGAAAGAAATAGGCTTAAAAGTCCAGGAAGTGCAGAGAAACAAAACAAGAGGAACCCAAAGAGGCCCACACCAAGACACATCATAATTAAAATGCCAAGGGTTAAAGACAAAGAGAGAATCTTAAAAGCAACAAGAGAAAAGCAGTTAGTTACCTACAAGGAAGAGCCATATGACTGTCAGCTGATTTCTTAAAAGAAACTGCAGGCCAAAAGGTAGTGGCAAGAAATATTCAAAGCGATGAATAGCAAAGACCTACAAACAAGATTACTCTGCCCAGCAAAGCTATCATTTAGAATTGAAGGTCAGATAAAGAGCTTCACAGACAAGAAAAAGCTGAAAGAGTTCATCACCACCAAATCAGTATTATGTGAAATGTTGAAGGGTATTCTAGAAGAAGAATTAGAAGGAGGAGGAGAAGGAGGAGGAGGAGGAGGAGGAGGAGGAATAAAAAATATAAACAATAGCCCTAACCAGTTTGGCTCAGTGGATAGAGCGTTGGCCTGAGGACTGAAAGGTCCCAGGTTAGATTCCAGTCAAGGGCATGTACCTTGGTTGTGGGCACATTCCCAGTAGGAGGTGTGCAGGAGGCAGCTGATCGATGTTTCTCTCTCATCGATTCTAACTCTCTATCCCTCTCCCTTCCTCTCTGTAAAAAATCAATAAAATATATTTTTTAAAAAGAACATCTTGTTTAAAAAATATGAACAATAAAATGGCAACAAATACATATCTATCAATAATTGTATCTAAAAATAAATGAACAAGGAATCTAATGAACACAATAAACTGATGAATAAAATAGAACCAGAGGCATGGAAATATGGAACAGACTGACGAATCCCAGAGGAAGGGGGGAGGGGGTGGAAAGAGATTAACCAGAAAACTTATATGCATATATGCATTACCTATGGACACAGACAATAGGGTGGAGAAGGCCTGGGGCGGGGCAGGAACTTGGTGGAAGGGGGAAATGTGGGAGAAAAAGGGGGACATCTGTAACACTCTCAACAATAAAGATTTTAAAAAAATAATAATGGCCCTAACCGGTTTGGCTCAGTGGATAGAGCATCGGCCTGCGGACTGAAGGGTCCCAGGTTCGATTCCGGTCAAGGGCATGTGCCTTGGTTGCGGACACATCCCCAGTGGGAGCAGTGTAGGAGGCAGCTGATCGATGTTTCTCTCTCATCGATGTTTTTGACTCTCTGTCCCTCTCCCTTCTTCTCTGTAAAAAATCAATAAAATATATTTTTAAAAAAATAATAATGACTGAGAATTTTTCCAAATTGATGAAAAACATGAATCCACAGTTCCAAGAAACAAGCATATCCTAAACTAGATAAATAAAAAGAAATTCATGACTAACACATCAAAATGAAATTGTACAACATTGAAGATATCTAGAGCTATTCTTTATCTCTGCACCATCTGGAGTATAGTATTGAAATAAATTGCTAGGCCTAAGATGGAGCTGCTCCTGCCTGGAGTGCTACATCAGCAAAACAAAACTTACTTAATTTTCATGTCCCTGTAAATGCTCTGTTTGACCAGAAACCCAGTATATTTAGTCAGTCAATCCCCAAACGCCAAGTAAGCCAACTATAGGGCTTCTCATCTCAAATAAAGTTGACTATGTGGCCACAGCCAATCAGATGTTTTCTATTTGTCTCTTGCTTTTTCTTTATTCTTTATCCTATAAAAGCTTCTTGCCTTCTGCCACATTTTCAGTTCTCAGAAAGGAGACTATCCACTTCATGAAATATTGAAAAAATTGTTTGTATCATCTAAATCGTCTTCTTTACTCATTTATAAATAATAGCCTGGACTAGACTCCCCACAAATTATTTTTTAAAGAATATATTTTTATTGATTTCAGAGAGGAAGGGAGAGGGAGAGAAAAATAAAAACATCAATGAGTGAGAAAGAATCATTGATCAGCTGCCTCCTGCATGCCTTACACTGGGGATTGAGCCCACAACCTGGGCATGTCCCCTGACCAGGAATTGAACCATGACCTCCTGGTGCATAGGTTGACACTCAACCACTGAGCCATGCCAGCCGGGCTTAATGAAAAAATGGGTTGAGCATCCTAGGTTGAGATCACAGACAAATTAAAGATAAAAAGGTAGAAATAACTGTGGCTCATAGAGGAGAAAAATATTTATTCTAACCTACCTGAAGCACAACACTAGAACTGGGGGAAAGTGAAGTTGAAAATGACACTGTGGGAAGGGAAGAGACTAAGTGAAAAATGTTGAGTGCCTGGCAGAACAAGCAAAACACAATGGGTTCCTAAGCAGCAGCCGTGGAAGTTTCTTGAATGATGTTCCCAGATGGTCCTGCGGGTGATCACACATTTTGTGGTGAGAGGGAAAGAAGCTTTAATATTGGCACAGAGGCACAGTTCTAAGTAGGAGAACAACTGTAGGGTCGGAGTCCTCTCATCGGTCTGAGTGGGTCACCTGATGACCCTAAGCCAATCACTGGGGTTGAAGATACTCTGGCCAGCCTTGCTGGTGTGGCTCAGTGGTTGAACATAGACCCAGGAACCAAGAGGTCACGGGTTTGATTTCCCATCAAGGCACATGCCCAGGTTTGCCGGCTCAGTCCCCAAGAGGGGAGCTGCAGGAAGCAGCTGATGGATGATATTTCTCTCTCACTGATGTTTCTATTTCTCTACCTCTCTTCCTTCCTCTCGCTCTAAATATCAAAAACATTAAAAAAAAAAAAAGATACCCTGGCAAAAATACTCTGGCCAGATCCAAGTGATACACCTATTCATGGAGCCCCAAGTAGAACTGGCTAGATAGAACGCACAAAGCCTAGCTAATATGGGGGACTAGCCACTGCTTCTTGCCAAGTCACCATGGAAAAAGGTGAATGGATACTGGATGGCAGAACACGGCGCTAAATGAGTAATTCTGATGGTTCTAGGAGAGAAAGCATAAAAAGAATTTAGAATAAGGATTGGCATGTGGAAACAGCTCATAAATGCTGTCTGTTGTTGTCTTAAGTATGCAATGGTTTGCTATCACCCATAGGATAAAGTACAAACACCTAAGATGACCTTCGTGATTTATTTTTGCCCACATCACTGGCTTCAATTCCTGCCTTGGCCGTTATTCTCCAGCAACAATTTTGGGAAAATCCTCCGCACATTGTGCTCCTTCGGCCCTTTATGCCTCCATGTCCTGCAGAGCTACTTGGCCTTTAATGTTGGGGCTTGTGACCACTTACCGTGCGGAGGACACTTCCACCACCACCACCACCAAGTTTTTATCTGCAGCACAGACCTTTCCGTTGAACTCCAGACTCCCATATACAACAATTTACTTAGAATCTCAGGCTATACTGGCTCTTCTCAAACGGGGCGATACCGCCCCCTGGTGGGAGTTTGGAAATTTGCACAAACGTTGGTTGCCACATTGATTGGAGGGTGCTACAGACTTCCAGTTCAGGGACCAGAAATGCTGGACACTTCCTCTCCATCCTGAAAACTTGAAAATGTTCTTAAAGGCACTCATGTGGGTAAATATTGTTTTATAATAATCTGAAATTATTAATATAATATATACATACATGGACATTTTTGGTATGGCGAAAATATACTAACTTTTTCTTGAATTAAACTATGACGTAAATAGAATAAAAATTTTTTTTTAATTAAATCTTTATTGTTCAGATTATTACATTTGTTCCTCTTTTTTCCCCCCATAACTCCCCTCCTTCCAGCTCCCACCCCACCCTCCACCCTCACTCCCCACCCACTGTGTTCATCCATAGGTGCATGATTTTTGTCCAGTCACTTCCCGCATCTCCCACACCCCTTTTTCCCCCAAGAATAGTCAGTCTATTCCCTTTCTATGTCCCTGATTCTATTATAATCACCAGTTCATTCTGTACATCAGGTTATTTATTCACTTGATTCTTAGATTCATTTGTTGATAGATGCATGTTTGTTGTTCATAATTTGTATCTTTACCTTTTTCTTCTTCTTCCTCTTCTTAAAGGATACCTTTCAGCATTTCATATAATACTGGTTTGGCGGTGATGAACTCCTTTAGCTTTTCCTTATCTGTGAAGCTCTTTATCTGACCTTCAATTCTGAATGATAGCTTTGCTGGATAAAGTAATCTTGGTTGTAGGTTCTTGGTATTCAGCACTTTGAATATTTCTTGCCATTCCCTTCTGGCCTGCAAAGTTTCTGTTGAGAAATCAGCTGACAGTCGTATGGGTATTCCCTTATAGGTAATTGAGCCTCTTTCTCTTGCTGCTTTTAAGATTTTCTCTTTGTCTTTTGCTCTTGGCATTTTAATGATGATGTGTCTTGGTGTGGTCCTCTTTGGATTCCTTTTGTTTGGGGTTCTCTGCGCTTCTTGGACCTGTAAGTCCATTTCTTTCTCCAGATGGGGGAAGTTTTCTGCCATTATTTCTTGAAATAGGTTTTCAATATCTTGCTGTCTCTCATCTTCTGGCACTCCAATGACTCTGATATTAGACCGCTTAAAGCTGTCCCAGAGGCTTCTTACACTATCTTCACACTTTCGGATTCTTTTTTCATTTTGCTTTTCCAATTGGGTGTTTTTTGTCGAATCTTTGGTTTGATTATTGTACTCCTCTGGTCTGCTATTGGGTATAATATTCTTTATTTCAGTCCGTGTATGCTTACTTTCTAATTTCTTTATCGTAGCATCGAGGGTCTCATTAGTTTTCGTGAGGCTCTGCACAAATTTATGGCAAGCCCTCAAAATTGCGATTCTTAGCTCCATATCCTCCATTTCTGTCATGTTTCTTTGTCTCCGCATCTTTTATGCTTTCTTGGTGCACCCCCTTGTGGTCTCTGTGCGCAGTCTTGTTCTAGCCAAGCCTTAATTGTTGTAGTTAACACTAGAGGGATTTGACCCCCAGGCCGGCTGGCTGTAGGAATCAGCTGTATGGAAAACGTCTGCCTTCTGGGGAGGCGCTAATCCAGCCTTTGCCTGAGGCGATCGGCAAATGGGTGTGCGCAGGGTTTGGGCGGGGCGGGATCAACAGGGCGGGCGGAGGGAGCAGTTATGGCCACGCTCAGTCCCGTTCCCAGAGGCTCTGCTTCTCAGAACCCCGGCAGCCACTGCAAACCTCGGAGAGAAAGCTGCCCTCAGGTTCCAACTGATGCTGGATAATCCCGCTTCTCCCGTTTGAGTCTGGGTCCCTAGAGACTCGCCCGGATCTGGAGCCCAGAGTCTGAGACTCACTCCCGACAGAAAACGACAACCGCGCCCTCAGCCACCAGCCCGCTTTGCGCGCGCACCTCGGTACCTTTGTATTTTCCACACTGCGCCGCCTCTGAGCCTCGATTTGCTGTTCTCTTTCCTTCTAGTTGTAGAGTCTCTCTTCAGCCAGCCTACCTGTGGTTCTGGGTGATGTCCGTTCAGTCTTTTAGTTGTATTTTTGAAATGGTTGTTTGCGGCAGCGGTCTCCGGTGTTTACCTACGCCGCCATCTTGGTCTCCCAGAATAAAAATTTAGTTGTTATTCAGCACAGTATCAAAGACTGTTCACCATATTGGAAAATCACAATTTCATCCATAATGGCACCTATGAGATATAATGTAGAATTTTAATGACGTAAAGCAGGCATAAAGAAATGGGCCCATACTACAAGTGTTCAGTATGACAAGTTTTCAGAAAGTGACCACACCTGTGTAACTAGCACCCAGGTCAAGAAACAACATTATTGGAAGCCTTGTGCCCCGTTGTAATCTCTCTCTCTCCTCCTGCCCCCCAAAGATGACCAATTTTGATTCCTACTGCCAAAAATTAGTTTTGCCTATTTTTAACTTTAAATGGATGAGATCATACAGTATGGTCTCTTTTTGGGTCTCACTTCCTTGATTCAATATTATTTTTTTGTGACAGAAACAAACTCATAAATACAGGGAGCAAAACTGATGGTTGCCAGGTGGGTGAGGAGTTGGGGGGCTGGGTGAAAAGGTGAAAGGATTAAGAAGTACAAATTGGTAGTTACAAAATAGTCCTGGGGATGTAAATTACAGCATAGGGATACAGTCAATAATCTTATATATAATAATAGACAAACATGGTAATTGACAGTACCTTTGCTACGTCTCCTATCGGCTAATCAGCGAGATATGTGAATTAACCACCAACAAAGATGGTGGTTAATTTGCATACGTAGGCGCGAAGCCTCAGAGTAAGGACTGAAGGTGGATCCGGCCAGAGCAGCGAAGGCTTGAAGGCGGCTCCGGCCGGAGCGAAGGCCTGGATCCCGAGTGCCGGCAGCCAGGGGAAGGGAAGGCCTATTGCATGAATCTTTTCGTGCAACAGGCCTCTAGTATTGTAATAACTATGTATGGTGTTGGAGGTACTGTACTTATCAGGGGATCACTTTGTAAGTTATATAAATGTTTAATCACTATGTTGTACACCTGAAAGTAATATAATATTGAATGTCATCTGCAATTGAAAAATTAAAAATAATAATGGACATCTGCCTAGGTAAATAAATGTAATTCACAAGTCCATTTTAGTTAATTAATTAATTTAATTATTACTATATTGATGGACATTTGGGTTGTTTTCAGTTGTATACTGTTATAAATATTTCAGGGGTTAGCAATAAATGTCTGCATATCTGTCTGACCTTAGTCTTAGCTGTAGAAATCTAGGGAAGTCTAGGACAAGGTTACTAATTTATACCTCACAATAGTGGCTTTTTTTTTTTGCCTCGTCATTGCTAACACTGCATATGAGCATTCTTTTAAATTTTGATCACCTGATCATAAAAAATTATATTTTATTTGTCTTTGTACTTTTTTATCTTGAATATGTTTTCACATATTTGTCACTTGTTTTTCTTTTGTGGCCTACTTGTACTTGCCTACTTTTCTAATAGGATGGTCAGCTTATTTTACTCCTTTGTAACAGTTATTTGTGTACTAAATATTTTCACTTTCAGTCTGAAAAAAATATTGTTTGTGAGATTCATCCATGTTATTACGTATATCAGTAATTCATTTATCCTCAATGTCATCGTCATTGGATGATTATACAAGTTAGTTATTCATTCTCCTTTGATGGACACTTGGGTTGTCTACAGTTTCTAGTAACAATGAACTTTGTAATTCACGTCTTTTTGTTCACATATGTAAGCATATCTATTGGGTATATACCTAGGGGTATAATTATGGGTCAAAGGGCAATGCATATGTTCACACTTCACAGATACAAATACTTCTTGCAAAATGGTTCCATTATTTTACACTCCAATAAGCACATGTTTTTGTTTTGTTTTCTTTTCTTTTTCTTCTGGACCTCAGGGACATCAAATGGATTAGCCATTATCCTTGGTTCATGATGCATTCTGGTTTATGCAAAGCCCTTTCACTGATAGCGAACAATCTGATTATTATTAATATATTTATTTATTTGATCAATCACTCTGTATGTAACTGATCTCCCATTATTGCTGCTATCCCTTGACCTGGGATCTGATCCTTTTCACTACGCTAAGGCTCTAACAGCATTGCACTAGGCAGCCCTCCTGTGCATACCCCTTCCATTCTACTTGGGTTCTGACATCTCATCTTGGACTGTCATGTCTCCCCACCCAACACACACACACACACACACACACACACACACACACAATATGTTTGGGACTGAAAGCTCTTTATTTATTTATTTTATTTTTATTGTTGAGAGTATTACAGATGTTGCCCCACTGCCCCCCTTCCCCCTTTTCCACCCGGCTCCTGCACCACCCCAGGCCTTCACTGCACTATGGTCTGTGTCCATGGGCTATGCATATACACATATAAATTCTTTGGTTAATCTCTTCCAGCCCCACCTTCCACCCTGCCCTCTGAGATCTCTCAGTCTGTTCTATGTTTGCATGTCTCTGGACCATTTTGTTTATTAGATCCCACATATAAGTGAGATCATGTGATACTTGTCTTTCTCTGACTGGCTTATTTCTCTTAGCATAATCTCCAGGTCCCTCCATGCTGTCTCAAAGGGTAAGAGATCCTTCCTTTTTACAGCTGCATAGTATTCCATGGTTTAAATGTACCACTGCTTTTTTATCCACTCATCTACTGATGGGCACTTGCGCTCTTTCCAGATCTTAGCTATTGTAAATAACTGCAATGAACACATGGGTGTATATATTGTTTCTGATTGGTGTTTCAGGCTTCTTAGGATATATTCCTAGAAGTGGGATCACTGGGTCAAATGCTATCTATGTGTCTTCCTTGGAGAAGTTTCTGTTCAGGTCTCTGCTCATTTTTTAAAAAAATTAAATCTTTATTGTTCAGATTATTACAGTTGTTCCTCTCCCCCCCCCCCCCGCCCCCAGAGCTCCCCTCCACCCGGTTCCCACCCCACCCTCTGCCCTTATCCACACCCCCCACTGTCCTCATCCATAGGTGTACGATTTTTGTCCAATCTCTTCCAGCACCCCCCACACCCCTTTCCCCCCAAGAATTGTCAGTCCACTCTCTTTCTATGCCCTGATTCTATTATATTCACCAGTTTATTCTGTTCATCAGATTATTTTTTCACTTGATTTTTAGATTCACTTGTTGATAGATGTGTATTTGTTGTTCATAATTTGTATCTTTACCTTTTTCTTCTTCTTCCTCTTCTTAAAGGATACCTTTCAGCATTTCATATAATACTGGTTTGGTGGTGATGAACTCCTTTAGCTTTTCCTTATCTGTGAAGCTCTTTATCTGACCTTCAATTCTGAATGATAGCTTTGCTGGGTAAAGTAATCTTGGCTGTAGGTTCTTGGTATTCATCACTTTGAATATTTCTTGCCACTCCCTTCTGGCCTGCAAAGTTTCTGTTGAGAAATCAGCTGACAGTCGTATGAGTACTCCCTTGTAGGTAACTGACTGTTTTTCTCTTGCTGCTTTTAAGATTGTCTCTTTGTCTTTTGCTCTTGGCATTTTGATTATGATGTGTCTTGGTGTGGTCCTCTTTGGATTCCTTTTGTTTGGGGTTCTCTGCACTTCCTGGACTTGTAAGTCTATTTCTTTCACCAGGTAGGGGAAGTTTTCTGTCATTATTTCTTCAAATAGGTTTTCAATATCTTGCTCTCTCTCTTCTTCTAGCACCCCCATAATTCAGATGTTGGTATGCTTGAAGCTGTCCCAGAGGCTCCTTACGCTATCTTCGTATTTTTGGATTCTTTTTTCTTTCTTTTTTTTTTTTTTTTAAATATATTTTATTAATTTTTTACAGAGAGGAAGGCAGAGAGATAGAGAGTTAGAAACATCGATGAGAGAGAAACATCGATCAGCTGCCTCCTGCACATCTCCTACTGGGGATGTGCCCGCAACTCAGGTACATGCCCTTGACCGGAATCGAACCCGGGACCCTTCAGTCCGCAGGCTGACGCTCTATCCACTGAGCCAAACCGGTTTCGGCGATTCTTTTTTCTTTTTGCTTTTCCGGTTGGGTGTTTTTTGCTTCTTCGTATTTCAAATCTTTGACTTGATTCTTGTGATCCTCTGGTCTGCTGTTGGGAGTCTGTATAATATTCTTTATTTCAGTCAGTGTATGCTTAATTTCTAGTTGGTCCTTTTTCATAACCTCGAGGGTCTCACTAGATTTCTTGAGGGTCTCACTACATTTATCGGCAGTTTCTAGAAAATTCTTGAAAAACCTTATAAGTGTGGTTTTGAACTCTATACCCAGTCGTTTGCTTTCCTCCATTTCTGTCATTTGTGACCTGTTTCTTTGTCTCTGCATTTTTTATGCTTCCCTGTGTTGATAGAATGGATTTCTGTGCTAAGTGTCCTATAGGGCCAAGTGGCTCAGCCTCCCCAATTACCTGAGGTGGACACTCTTGGTGCACCCCTTTGTGGGCTTTGTGCACAGTCTTGTTGTAGTTAAGCCTTGATTGTTGTAGGTATCACTGGGAGGAATTGACCTCCAGGCCAATTGGCTGTGAGAATCAGCTGTGTCTGCAGTGGGAGAACTTCTGTGCTGGAGACACTCTTCTGGGGCAAGACTTGCTTCAGTGGGGCTTTGGTGCTCACTGAGTCTGTCCCCTGTGTGTGTCCTTTATGGATCTGAGGAGTTGTAATCTGGATGGTCCCATTCTGACCACTGGGTACGCTGGCTCTTGGATCTCTAAGGAGGTGCTAATTTAGCCTCTGCCTGAGGGTACCCAGCAGGAGCTATGGAGAGATCTGCAGATTCCTCTTCTTTGTTTGGGGTTTTGAGGTGCCCAGATGAGGCCCAGCTGTGAAGCAATGCAAGCTGCTGTGGGGCCTTGGGCCTTCTTTTGGAAGTTCTGGTTCTCTCTGACCCAGCTGCAGTTTGTTAGGTAATTTTCAGATTTCGAAGGGCCAGGCCTTTCATATGCAAAAGCCTCTGCACACAGTGTGGGTGGGGCGGGATCTCAGGGGATCAACAGGGCGGAGCAAACAGCTATGGCTGCTCTCAGTCTTACCCTAAGAGGCCCCACGTCTCAGTGTCCGGGTAATTTCTGCAAGCACCTTTGAGAGAAAGCCGCCCTCGAGTTCCGCCTGCTGCCAGAAAGTCCAGTTTCTCCCCGTATGAGTCTGGGTCCCCAGAGACTCGCCCGGAACTAGAGTTCAGAGCAGTCGGGAGCTTGAGACTCCCTCCCGATTGAAAAAGACAACCGCGTCCTCAGTTGCCAGCCCTTTCCATGTGCACCTCCGTACCTCTGCACTTTACTTCCGCACCTCCTCTGAGTCTCAGTGTGCTTTTCTCTTTCCTTCTAGTTGTAGAATTTCCACTCAGCCAGCCTTCCTGTGGTTCTGGATGATGTCCATTTTGTCTTTTAGTTGTATTTTTGAAGTGGTTGTCCGAGGAAGCAATTTCTGGTGTTTACCTATGCCGCCATCTTGGTTTCTCTCTCATTTTTAATTGAATTGTTTGGATTTTTTTTGGTGTTGAGTTGTACAAGTTCTTCATAATTTTGGATATTAACCCCTTACCAGGTATGTCATTTGTGAGTATGTCCTCCCATTTAGTAGGCTGTCTTTTTGTTTTATTCATGGGGTGTTTTTTGCTGTGCAAAAGCTTTTTAATTTGATGTAGTCCCATTTGTTTCTTTTTCCTTTTGTTTCCCTTGCCTGAGGAGATATATCAGGAAGAAAACATTGCTAAGAGAAATGTTTGAGATTTTACTGCCTATGTTTTCTTGTAGGAGTTTTATGTTTTTGAGTCTTATATTTAAGTCTTTAAACCATTTTGAGTTTATTCTTATATATGGTATAAGAAGGTGGTCTAGTCTAGTTTCATTTTTTTGTATGTATCTGTCCAATTTTCCCAACACCACTTATTGAATAGACTGGCTTTACCCACATTGTATATTCTTGCCTCCTTTGTCAAATATTAATTGACCATATAGGGGTGGGCTTATTTCTGGGCTCTCTATTCTGTTCCATTGATCTATATGTCTGGTTTTATGTCAGTACCATGCTGGTTTAATTAATATAGCCTTGTAGTATAGTTTGCTATCAGGTAGCATGTGTATTCTCAATATTTCATATCAGGAAGTCCATGGTGTCAATTTGCCTGGTAATGGTAACTTTGATCATTTGGTTAAGGTGCCAGCTATCAAATTTCCTCCACTCTAAAGTTACTATGTTTCTCTTAGTAACTAATAAAATAAATGGGTTTTTTAGCTCTACTAGCTTGAATGAGTTTCTGTCCCTTGCAAATTATTCATTTTTGTATCAGTTAACTAAAACCCCATTCAAACTGGCTTAAGGAAGAGGGTAATTTCTTATTATTGCAACTTACTGAAGACACCATTCAGATTGACTTAAGGAGGAGGGGGGATTTATAGTCCAAGAGCAGCTCTGACTTTGGGTTCAGCTGAATCCAGGGGCTTGGTATAATCAGGAACTTGTCTCATTCAACAATCTATATATATAAAAAGCCAGTGACCTGAACACAGTAACCACCATAACAACCGGTTGCTATGATACCCACTGTAGCCAGCAAACTGGCCTGATCAGGGTTGGGCCCTCCCCCAGGTTGCTGGCCCCCAATTGGCCCCCCACCCCAATGGGCTCATGGCCCCTCCCCCCAGCCAGCTCCACCCCCCAGTCAGCCCCCCAGACACCAATCTGGGGTGGGGCTGGCTGGCCCACCTCCCACAGCCCCTCCCCATGGCCAACCCCACGCCCAATCAGGCCCAGTCCTGATCAGGCCCCAATAGGGGCAGGCTGGCCAGCCAACCTCCCACAATCTCCTCCTCCTGGCAAGCCTGGCCCTGATCTGCCGATTGGGGCCAAGCCGGCTGGACCCCACCTGTGCAAAAATTCGTGCACTGGGCCTCTAGTCTATATAATAAAAGCCTAAGCAACCATTAAGGCGGAATGACCAGAACGACTGGTCACTATGATGTGCACTGACCACCAGGGGCAGACGCTCAATGCAAAAGCTGCCCCCTGGTGGTCAGTGCACTCCCACAGGGGGAGCCCTGCTCAGCCAGAAGCAGCAGTTGGCAAGAGCAGCGGTGGTGGCAGGAGCCTCTCCCACCTCCACAGTAGTGCTAAGCAGCAAGCCAAGTGGGTAAGGAGCAGTGAGCAGGTGGGCAGTAAGGAGTGAGGGGTCCCAGACTGAGAGAGGGTGCAAGCCAGGCTGAGGGATCCGACCCCCCCACCCCCAGTGTGAAATTTTGTGCACCAGGCCTCTATATAATTAAGAGGGACAATATTCTGGGCAGAGAGAAGCAATAGATATTTGCTACATTGATTCAGAAAATAGCAAAGAGAAAGTGGGAAGTATATGAAGAGATGCAGTCACAGCCTGAGGTTCCTTTGGGGAAACTTGACCAAATGGTTTATGTGGTTTGGAGCATATTTTGTTTTCTGGTGGCAATGATTGATCAGGGATTGGGCAGAAGACCCAAGCTGAGCTGGTGAAAGACAGCCCCAGGACTTTTCAGAACTATTAGCAAAAGATGTGCTTTGGCTACTGAGCATGTGGAATGCCATCTTAGAACTGTAAATGGTCAGCTTTGTCTGTCAAATGAAGTCGACCTGAGAATGAAATCAACACAAAGGAACACAGAGCCACCCTCGCTGGTTTGGTTCAGTGGCTAGAGCGTTGGCCTGTGGACTGAAGGGTCCTAGGTTTGATTCCAGTCAAGGGCACATGCCTGGGTTGTGGGCCCAATCCCCTGTATGGGGCGTGCAGGGGGCAGCCAATCAATGATTCTCTCTCATCATTGATGTTTCTATTTCTCTCTTCCTCTCCCTTCCTCTCTCTGAAAATCAATAAAAATACATTTTTTTAAAAAAAAAGAAAAGAAAAACAGAGCCAAGAGATACAAAGAGATTGACTCCTTGTGGCTTTGTTCAAATGCTTGTCCATATATTATTTTTATCTCTACAGACCTAAAGAAAGTTCTCTATCACAGCACTTGAATACAGAAATACAGTGAAGTTCAAATAATTTCCCTTTAATTGAAAAATTATTCCATTCCTAAGAGTAGAATTTTTCTAATCGTGGATTTTTCCTTTTCTAATAAGAAACCCACAACATTTTGTTTCCACAATTGCTAAGCAGGAAAGGTGAATTTATTGGCTTTTCTAGCTGACATTCTCAGGGAATTGTTTAGCTTTAAGCACTGCTGGATCCAGTATTGAAACAAACAGTTGTTGGTGTGTTTTTATATATATATCAATTCTAAATTTATTTTGTAGCCAATAACATGGAGACAAAATAAAGCAAAAATTTGCAGCATTAAAGAGAATATAGCAACTCCAATTCCACCAAACATTAACTCAATATTTTTCATAATTAATAGAACAAACAGATAAAAATTAAATGCTTAACCTATAAACATCTAAAGAATAATAGCCAACAAGTGAAGAATATATATTATTTTTAAGCATACACAGGACATTTAAAAAATCATTATACATGACCATAAAACAAATCTCAGGAAATTTCAAGAAACCACAATATAATTAATCAAACAATCTATAATAATAAAAGCATGATATGCTAATTAGACCAGATGACCTTCCAGATGAAGCTGTGGCGGCTGGTACAGAAGCAGCCGCCGCAATGGGGGCTGAGCCCCTTGCAGGAATTTCATGCATTGGGCTTCTAGTCAATAAGTAAATGAAAACTAGGAAAATCCTTTTATGTTTAATGACCCAGAAACACATTTTTAAGTACTACGTAGGATAACAAAGACATATGAACATGAGAAAATACTTCAAACTAAATAACTAAAATTTTAGGTGATCTCATCATGACAGCATAAGATATTCCCCCTTTTTACCCCACTTTTTAAACAATGAATTAAATGTCCATCCATGGACAAAACTGCCTTTGTGTGATTTGAAGTGTCCAGCACCACAGGCCAACGGGCATGGGAGGAGTCTTGCCCAACTTAGCTCTGGTAATAGACAGCCCTCAGTAACTCAGGATCGCTCAAAGACATGAAAATAAGACCTGACATCATCATTCCTGGAAGCAAATTTAGGGGAAAAGCCCTCAACACTGGTCTTAGCAATGATTTTTTGGATGTCACTAAAAACAATAAAAGTAAAAATAACCTCAATCTATATCAGATTTTAAGGCTTCTTCACAGCAAAAAACAAGCAACAAAATTAAAAAGCAACATATAGGCCTGGCTGGCATGACTCAGTGGTTGAGCATGGACCTATGAGGTCATGGTTTGATTCCTGGTCGAGGCACATACCTGGGTTGTGGGTTCAGTCCCCAGTGGGGGTTGTGCAGGAGGCAGCCAATCAATGATTCTATCGCTCTCTCCCTCCCGCTTCCTCTGTGAAGTCAATAAAAATACATTTTAAAAATACAAATGATCTGATTACAGTGTGGGCAGAGGAACTAAATGGCTATCATTAAGAGATAGCAACTGTTACGAGACTGTACAGATAGCAGATACCTTGTATAGCTTTCATGAAAATGTAAATTGGTGCAGTCACTATGGAAAACAGTATGGAGGTTCCTAAAAAATATTAAAAGTAGAACTACCACATGATCCAGCAGTCCCACTCCTGAGTATCTAAGGATATAAAAATGGGATATCAAAGAGATATATGCACTCTGATGTTTATTGTGGCATTACTCACAATAGCCAAGATATGAAAACAACTTCAGTGTTCCTCAATAGGTGAAAAATAAAGAAGATGTGGTATGTATGTGTGTACATACACATAAAATATGAAATATTATCAAGCAATGAGAAAGAAAACATCTGCCACTTGCAACATGGTTAGAGCTTGAGGGCATTATGCTAAGTGAGATAAGTCAGACAGAGAAAGACAAATACCATAAGATGTCACTTATATGTGGACTCTAAAAAAACCAAGATCTTGTAAAAACAGAGAGTAGAAAGGTGGTTATCAGTGGCTGGAAGGTAAGGTAATTGGGAAATGCTGTTTAAGCATATAAACTAGAAACTAGTAGATACATAAGTCCTGGAGTGCTAATGCAAAGCATAGTGATTATAGACAACAATACTGTAAACGTCAAAGTCGCTAGGAGTCTAGATCTTAATTGTTCCCATCCACAAAAAGAAGTGATAATTATGTGACATGATAGAGGTGTTAGCTAATGCTATAGGGATAATCATATTGCAATATATAAATGTACACATGTTGTACACCTTAAACTTACATAATGCTATTTATTATATTTTCAATAAAAATAATTGTTTAAAAAGTTTACATATTAAAACTTTTGTGATGCAACTAAAGCAATACTTAGAAGATAGTCATAAACTTTGAATGAATGTATTAGAGACGATAATAAATCTAAAGTGCTAAGCATCTGCCCTGGCCGGTGGCTCAGTGGTTAGAGCGATGGATCACGGGTTCAATTGCCAGTCTAGGGCAGGTACCTCATTGCAGGCTGGATCCCAGGCCCTGGTCAGGGCGAGTGCAGGAGGCAACCAGTTGATGTTTCTCTCTCTTTCCCTACCTACCTTCTCCCTCCCCTCCACTCTCTGTAACATCTTCTGGATCTGATATAATATGTGCACTTAGTTCCTGTAGCTTGTGCTGCACTTCTTCTAATTTTTTCAAAATGTTGTCCACATAAGCCAAACTTTTTTTTAAATCTGTTGTGACTTTCCTCAGATTTTCAGCTCCTTTGATTTTCAGTTCTTTCCTTATTTCTCTCTTGATTTGATCCTTGATAGCATCCAGTTTCTGTTGCACCATTGTATCTGAAAAGTCTAATTTTTGAACAGCACTCACATTCTCACAAAAGGGAAGACTTCGGGAATCTCCCTGGAGCTCCGTGAGCAGGTCCCCGCACCCCCACCCCCACCCCCCAATCCCCGCGTTTGGGGTTGGACGCCACTGCATTCCGCCCTGGAGTCCCCACCTGGACGGGACCCGGGAGGGGGTGAGGAGCGGGGAAAGGAAAACACACACACAAAACCTAGGGATTCCTGGAGGCGCAGCCGCTGCTGGCGGCGCCGCTTATTCCGCTCCGTTCGCGGAGAGCCGCGTGGAGCGAGGGCTCTCCTAGCGGGCTCGCCTCCCGCTGGCCCGCTGCCCCCTCCGGCGCCCACTCCGTCTGCCCAGTCGCTCCTCAGGGCCACGCCTGGCGCCGCCTCTAGCCTCTCAGTTTGGGGCGCAGCGACCGTGGATAAATAAACAGTTTTAATAACATTGTTAATAAAGTGGGAGTGGCCTGACCAGCGTGGCTCAGTGGTTGAGTGTCGATCAGGATGTCTCAATTCGATTGAGGGCTCGATCCCCAGTGCGGGGCGTGCAGGAGGCGGCCAATCAAGGATTCTCTCTCATCAGTGATGTTCTCTCTCTCTCTCTCTCTCTCTCTCTCTCTCTCTCTCTCCTTCTTCTCTGAAATCAATAAAATATATTAAAAAAAAAAAAGTAGGAGTGGAGACCTAAAGAAAGATTATACCTAACTATACTCTGTTCTCCATGGAAATAGATTTCTGTTATGTTTTCCTACTATTCAATGTAAAGAATAAGAATTATCTTGCTGTGCTGCTTTATTATGGCGCCTGTTTTTAAAGTCACCTTTATTAAGGTATAATTTACGTACCACAAAACGCACTCATCTTAACTGTACAGTTTAATGATCTTTGATAAATCAATACACCCATGTAACCAGCATCACAATCATGATGTGCAACATTTCCACCCCCCCCCAAAAAAAATTCCCCAATGCCCATTTACAGTCAATTCCCCTTTCATGGCCCCAGATAACCACCAATCTTCTCACCATAGGTTAACTTTGCCTATTTTAGAATTTCTGTAAGTGAAATTATGCAGTATGCATTAATTTATTTCTAGCTTGTTTTGATAGTCTTTTATTTTCTGTAGAGTCTATGTTTACATGTATATACTGTTTATACATTATGCTTTTTTGTTTGTTTGTTTTGTTAATCCTCACCTGAGGATATTTTTCCCATTGGTTTTTAGGGAGAGTGGAAGAGAGAGGAAAAGACAGAGAGAAACATCGATTTGAGAGAAACACATTGATTGGTTGCCTCTGCATGGGCCCTGACCAGGTTGCCTCTGCATGGGCCCAGGCTAGGGAGGAGCCTACAACCAAGGCATGTGCCTTTGGTCCACAGGCCGACGCTCTATCCCTGAGCAAAACCAGCTAGAGCTATACATCACATTTTAGATAACTGAAAAATAATAAAACAAGTAGGACACAAGAATAGTTCATAAATTCCACTTATTATTACCTATTTAAGATGCAAATTAAACTATAAATGAGCCTAGTTTTTAATATCTTTTTCCATATCTGAAAAAGCATAAAAACCCTCAGAATAACTTTTCATTATTGAAATGTCCCTTCGGAGAAGTTTTATTTCTAAAAGTCACCCCAGGAGTTACTTTAAGAAATGAAACTTCTAAACACAGTATAACTGGTGTTATACTTTGACACCAGTTTGAATCATTTTTGTCACTTACACACAGCCCTCCATGTCCTCTTCTGAAAAAGTCCAGTCCCTTTGTGTCTTATGGAACTCACAAGTCCAGCCCAACCTGGAATGAAAAGAACCACCGAAATGTGTCCTGCGAATGCAGGACAACGGTGTCGAGAAGCCTGTCACACCAGATGTCCCCTCAGCTCAAAGTGTAGAGAATCAGGTTCCATCAGATCCAAGTCTCCTGCCACCTGATCATAGATGCCTCTTGGATCCTCATATTTGTCCTCAGACCAGTGGAGGTCACAGGGGTCCTGACAAACAAAGGTGGAGTTAGAACCATAGAGAGATGCCCTATGGGTCATCATTGCAGCTCTGGAGGATACACACTCATACTCAACTTCCTAGAGGGGAAAAAAATGTTTCACCTTCTAATTATGGGGGGAAATGCCAACATATAAAAAGATGAGAGTGATTATAATGAATTCCCACATCACCTAGCTTTGATATCAACCCTTGGTCAATCTTGATTTATCTATATCTCTATATTCTCATCCTTTACCCCCACTAACTGGATTATTTTTAATATATTTTTTATTGATTTCAAGAGGAAGAGAGAGATAGAAACATCAATGATGAGAGAGAATCATTGATTGGCTGCCTCCTGCATGCCCCACACTGGGGATGGAGTCCACAACCTGGGCATGTGCCCTGACTGGGAATAGAACAATAACCTTCTGGTTCATAGGTCTATGTTCAACCACTGAGCCACACCGGTGGACCTAACTGGATTATTTTTAAGCAAGACCAAGATATCTCAAGATTTCCAGTCAGAAAAAAATTTTTAATGTAATATTATGAAACTTTTAAAAGCCCATGATATTGGCTAAGGGAATTGTGAAATGTGAATCGTGATTCTGTTAGTCCTATGAATTGCCAGAACATTTCCTCACAAAATAAAAAAAGAAAAAAGACCGCATAGAGCAGTCCTTACTGGGGATGTGCTTTGCCCTAAGTTTGGGAGAAATGATTGTTTCAGCTCAGAAAACTCTACAGCAGATTTTCCAGGGGCCAAAATATGGCCTGCTGCCTGTTTTTGTACTGTTCAAAAGCTAAGAACAGTTTTACATTTTTTTATGGCTGAGAAAGTATCAAAGGAAGAATATTTGTGATATATGAAATTCAAATTCAGTGTCCAAAAATAAAGTTTTATTGGAACTTAGCCACACTCATTTGCCTATGTATTGTCTATGGGTGCTTTTACACTACAATGGCAGAGTTTAGTAGTTTTGAGGACAGTATGTCCTGCAAAGCCCAAAATATCTATTATCTGGTCTTTTACAGGAAAAGTGGTTCAGCACCGTGGACAGCATTTTATACAGTACTAGTTATGTCCACCCTGGTAGGGACAACATCAGGGACAATGTTACAGAGGGAAATCTTTGGCCCAGAGGTGCCAAAAGTCAGGTGTTCTGCCCCACTTCCCTTACTGTAAGGCAGTTAGTGGGGGTTAGTTGATGATAAAGTGCCTGTCTGTTGCATTTGCCTGTCTTGCTACCATGCTCACTTCTCCTGTTCTCTCTGCCACTCTCTCACTCTCAATCCAGTCCATTGAGTGGAGCTGGCTCCTACTCCCTAATGCCATGAGTGGACACTGATCCAGACCTGTCTAATTAGCACATTTCACCCTCTGCCTCAGAAGTTCAATGATGAGTATGTGACCCAAGCCAGACCAATAAGTGTCAGATTTGGGGCATTGGAGCTAGTGGAAAGAGGCATTCTTTTTCCTGGAAGGTTTCTGGTCTAATCAGGTTCAAACCTGGCTTTACTGGGGACATCTTTAAGGAGGAAATTCTTGGTCCAGCTGTGTGGGTCTGAAGACAATTCTATGCCTTCACATTTTGATTAAATGAGTCAAATTTTTTCCCTCGTAGCTCTCTGATTAACCAGTGTAGTGGTGATGGCTAACTATCCAACAAAATGCATACTTTTTTTCTTCTACAATAATATAACTGTAGTAAGACATAAAACTGCCAAGCTAGACTACGTTTCTCAGCCTCCTTTGTAGTTAGATTTGGCCATGTGACCATGTTCTCACCAGGAGAATGAGTAGAATGTGTAATTTCTGGGCCTGGACCATAAGGCATAGTTGTGCCTCCATCACATTCTTTTTTCCTCTTCCACTGGTTGAAGCCCCCAGTGAACTGGCCCATCAATGCAAACTTGGATGATGTGCTAGGGGATGGCAGAGGACCATAATGGAAAGAACTTGGATTCTGTAATAACCATGGGCAGTAGGGCCACTCATTCCTGACTACTGTGTAAGAAAAAAATAGACTGTCTTGTTTAGGGCACTGGGTTATTGCCAGGCCTGTTTGTTATAGCAGCTAGCTTACCCTAAGTAGTAGAATGTGGGTTTGGGGCACTAGCCAGGAAAGACTTCTGTAGCTACAAATCTCACCATCTGTACTTTATCGTAGAGGGGTCCCCAGGCCCCAGAAGGGGCATACAGTCTTTCCACCTCATCATATAGGTGCCCTGGAAAAGCCATATTCTCCTCCTCAAGACCTGTGAAACCTGAAGTTGGAGTAGAAAGAAGGAATGATCATGTACCCAGTCCAGATGTCAGGGGTATCTATGAATGGGGGAGTTCTGATGTGGTCATAACTCACCTCTGGGATAAGATACCTCCTCCAGTGTTGGTGGCAGCTGGGGGTTGAAATCCTTCATGGAGTGATAATATGGCTCTACATCTGTTGTGCTAACCTGTCAACACCCCCCCCCCCCAAAAAAAACCAAGATCGTTTTTTCATCCTTTGACTCCCTGGAAAGGTCAATAACCTGAAACTAATGGGATTGTAGTCACTGTCAATGCCGTCTCTGGGGCTGTCAGGAGCACCCCCACTCACTGTGGAGCTTTGTTTGTCCAGGTCCGTAGTCCACTGGCTCTCTTCATATTCATTCCTGATTGGGCCCTCCTCCGACCTTCCAGGTTAGAGGTATGGAGGCAGTTGGGTGTTGACCCTTGGACACCAATCACTCCCAAACCTCCTCCCTCAGAGCCTTTTTATAGAAAAATATTCCCACTTACTCTGCTTCTGTCTTTTCTGAGATGCCTGAGGAAAGTAAAAAAAGGGGGTTAGAGACACACCCCCTAAGCCCACCTGGCCTTGGAAGACCTTCAGTGCTCCCCATCACCCTTGGGCCTCAACCCCAGCAGGGAAAGGGTCTTCTCACCCTCAGCAAGACGCCTCAGTCTCCGCTGCCAGAGGAATCCTCCAACACAGGAGGCATTAGAAAGCAGCAGAAGACCCCCAACAGCAAACAGCACAGGCATCAGGGGCAGCTCTGAGGAGTCTGAGAGTAGAAGGGACCCCCCTTAGTGAATTCAAAACAACTGACTCTAAGTTCAGAGCAGGGTTCTCTGAAAAAAGCCATCCCTGACCAGACAAAACCCCTCTTCATAGGTCAGGGAAGCAGATGGACTGGGGTTTCCATGTCCACTCCTTGCCACCTCAGGACAGGTGGCTCCTTTCTCAAGTCAAACCACTAGCAGAGGGCCCTTCTTTTGCCTGAGCCCCATGCAGGAACTCAGACAAGAACTTCAGCTCCTTAGCTGGAGATTCAAGACCTTCTGTGATCTTGCCTCTTACAACATCTCCAGCCTTGCCCACCAACCATAAACCCTGGTATTAGACCCTCCAGCCACGCAAACTAACCATGCTATTTCCATAAAAACTTGAAATAGTCAATTGTCTATCATTAAATGTCCTTTCTTCTCAACTTCCATTCACCCTTCCAACTCTATCCCAAATGACTTCTTCTTTGCACAAACTTACATCCTAGACAATATCAGACTCCTCTGCTATATCTCTGAGGACAAGACTAAGTCCTTCTAAGTAGACATTTGTTCAGGATTCATTCCCCATCTTATGCTAACAGCTCTCATTTTCCTTTGAGAAAACAGCCACTCCCCCGCTCTCATTTGGTATGGTTCTGTGGGACTCATGGAGGCCACATGGCCCAGCCTGGCCAAAAACAGTACTCATCCCTCTTTTCATAGTAATCAGTTCAGAGACCAGCATTTGACCCAAGGTAGATTTTTGCTCGAACATTTAGGACACTCCTCTGCAGACTGCTAAGAAGTGGAATGAAAGCTGGAGGAGTGAGAGACTTTGTACCTGTGATGAAAGAACCTGAGAAGGAAGTCATCTTGAGATGAAGACAAAGTTGAGAGAAGGTGATAAATAGATCCTTGGTGAAAAATTTAAGGACCTGAATCCAGCCATACTTGGAATTTTTAATTTCATGAGCCAAGCAGTTCCTTTTATTACTGAGAACAGCCAAATTTCTGTCACTTGCAACCTTTTTCTCAGGTTTTGAAGGGGACTGTTTGCAAAATGGTCATAATTTTCCCCTGTATCCATACTCCGAGTAGTCCCCTTCCACACTGACTTGGAGTTGAGCCATGTCACTTGCATTAGCCACTGAGACAATAGCAAATGTGACAGAATCAGAAACTTGAAAGGTGCTTGTAAATCAGAGCGTCCCCTCTTGCTGCTCTTGAGACGCCTGTGACCACCTCCTTGTGAACAAACCAAGGAGAGATATGTAGCCCAGTTATTGCCATTGTTCTGACCAAGAGCCATATTGTCAGATATGTGAAGAGGAGGCCATCTTGGACCAACAGATCCCAGCTAAGCTGTCAACTGACTGAAGCCCAGACTAGAACTGCTCAGCCACTCATAGAATCATGAGAAATGTTTGTTGCTCTAAGTGCCCATGTTTAGGGTGGTTTGTTATGCAGCAAAAGCCAACTGATATAGTCCCTACATGGGGAATAAAAACAGGTAATTCTTTCAGGCAAGAGTAAGAACTAAGGAAATGGTTTTGGGCCTCAGGAATAGCGTTATGGGACTATGTCCGTAAGGCAGAGGAGACAGGTTTAGAGACCAGAAAGTTCTATTCTCAGGGGAGAGAGGGATTTGCAGGGGATTGAGGACTTACCTGCAGGCTGCTCTGTGGGCAGCTGGTAGTCAGGTTCTCCAGAAGGCTGGTCTAGACCTAGGGGGTGGATAAAAAGATTGTTAATTAACATAAAAAATCTGGGATAAGCCTTAAATATCTCAGTTTCCTATTAAGCTTTTCATCCCATTTTGATACTCATGGGAACTGGTTTATGGCTTCTAGGAATATTTCAAGAAGAACTAGAAATTGCTGATAAGGATGATAATACTATTAATAACCATTCTAATGCCTATAATAATAATTGTTGCTTAGTGTTTTATGGTGTGCAAGGTTCTTTTAACATGAATTGTCAGTTTTTCAGGTTAACTAAAAACATGCTGGCTCTCAGGATCCCTTAATAGAGCTATAAATTCTAGATCAAGGGAGTTGAGTGTCATACTTTATGCTTTAGTTCTTAAAGGGAAGACTGGAATGGGGCAGGAGGGAGGAGAGAGAGAAGGGAATATTTTAGAGATGGAAACGGGGCTCTGTCAGAAAGGGGAGGACAGAAAGAGGGTGCTTTCATGGGGCAAGCACTTACTTTGTGCAGGGCCTTGTTCTAAACACTTCAGATATATTTATTTATTTAATCCTCACAACTGTGTGAGATAAACCTTACTTTCAGAAACTAAGGCATACCTTATTTTTAGAAACTGTGGCTCAAAGAGGTTTAACTGAGGCTCAAAGAGGTAAACTAACTTGCTTACAGTCTCACAACTAGGACTCAGCAGAGCTGGAACTTAAACCCAGGCTTGTCAGAATAAGACTGTGATTAGCCATTACATTACTGATTGGCCTGTCAGAGGCAAAAATGTTCTCATTAGTCATATTCAAAGAACTTATCCATTTCATCAAAGTTGCTGAATTTATTGGCCTAAATTTGTTCATAATACTTCCTTATTATCCCCTTAATGTAATGTCCTCTCTTTCATTCCTGATATTGGTTAACTCATGTCCTCTCTCTTTTGCCTTGATCAACTTTATAAATGTTATTGATCTTTTCAAAGAAGCAGCTTTTGGCTTCATTGATTTTTCTATTGTTCTTTTGTTTTTGAGCTCACAAATTTCTGTTCTTACCTTTATTATTTCCTTCCTTTTGTTTACTTGTGTTTAATCTGCTCTTCTTTTTCTAGTTTCTTGCAGTATCAATTTGAGACCATCTTTTTAAAATCTAATATGAACACTTAATGCTATAAATTTCCTGCAAAGCACTGCTTTAGCTGCACCCCACAATTTTCAAATGTTTTCATTTTCATTCAATTCAAACTCTTTTCTAATTTTCCTGTGTTATTAATCACACCAAACAGTATCATTCAGCATTCAGTTACTAAAATCTAGTCTCTGGAGATCATCTGCCTGAGTTTTAATTTCATCTCTAGCTCCTTCCAGCTGTGTGACCTTTGACAATATGCTAAGGTTGTTGTCAACATGCTCAGGTTAATCTCTCTGAGCCTCAGTGTCTTCATCTGTAAAAGAGTAATAATAGCACTGACTTCACTATGCGACCCTTTAAGTCCTCTGAAGAACTCTGCTCAAAACTGTCCCTTCTGACCTGGGGTAGTGATAGAGATCTGGGATCCTTTGTCAGCTAGTCCACTGTCCCCCAGCGCATTACTGGCCAGCAGCCAGATCTTGTATCGTGTAGAAGGCTGCAGCCCAGTCAGTGTGAAGGTGGTGGCCTGGGGTGGTAGGACATCCATGTAGAGGAACCCCGGGGTTTCCAGAGCTTCATACCTGCAAGAGAGAGAGATCTGCCATTCAAGGGGGTGCCCCACCTCTGTTGGCTGCCACCTCTTCCTGTCTTAACAGGAACCAACCTGATTTGGAACCTCTGTGGCAAGCCCCCATCAAAGCCAGGCTTCCACTCCAGTCCCACCGAGTATGGGGTCGCGCTCACAACTTTTAATCCAGATGGAGGATCAGGGCGGCCTTTAAGTAAAAGGATGAGGAAACTAGTCAGGGGATACAAAAGGATCCTGGAAGATTCCTTCCAGATTCTTCCTAAGAATTTTTTATTATTATTGATTTCAGAGAGAAAAGGAGAGGGAGAGAGAGATAGAAACATCAATGAGGAGAGAGAATCATTGATTGGCTGCCTCCTGCATGCCCCCTACTAGGGATCGAGCATGAAACCCGGGCATGTGCCCTTGATTGAAATCAAATCTGGGACCCTCAGTCTACAGGCCAATGTTCTACCCACTGAGCTAAACCAGCTAGGGCTTCCTAAGAATGATTTTAAATGTATAGTCAATTCTCATTATTTGTGGTGGTTATGTTCTATAAAGTTATTGTGGACACTGAATTAACAAATACCATACGATTGTTTACAGGAAAAATGCAGGGTTAGGTTCCTACAAGACTCTAGTCACACATTTTTATTAAACAACCACTACATGATCTTGTTTGTGTTTTTCTGTTGAAAGACACCTGATTTAATATATTTTGTTGATTTATTAACATTAAACTCATAGCCAACAGCTCTACCCATTCCTGAACAAAGCTTTTCCAACAGAAGTATTTTCTCCATATGGCACATCACAGTCTTCTTGCACTTACGAACAGCAGATAGCACTTCAGCACTATGCTTGGAAGTCATTTTAAATAGCAAAGCCACTAATAAAGAGCACAAAAATATGTAGCACCAAATAGACTTCAAAAAGAGCACTTATTTACATATGAGAGCTGAAATAAGAAGGAAGCCTGTGGCTTTGTTCTACCCGGCTGAGAACGAGCTCATTGGGTGACTCATATTTCTGACCCGTTCTGTACATGTCCCTGAATGATGGATCAACTGTATAATATGTTTCTTGCAGTGGATTTTTTGTGTGCTTATCTCACTTCCATTCCCCTATTTCTTCTGGTTACAGAACCCTGAGTATCCTTTGGAGAAACATTTGCCCACATTCTCAGGCCACATGCTTCTGATAGAAGTGACTCCACTTACAGGATGGACATATGACAGGGCCTGGACAACAAGAGTCACCTTCCCCTGATCACATGATTGGTTTACAGCTGGGAGCTAAGTAGAACCAATAAACCTTAGTTCAGTATTTTCATACCACTATTCTCTTTGTTGTTGTTGTTTTTCTTTTCTTTTTTTTTAAAAATATATTTTATTGATTTTTTACAGAGAGGAAGGGAGAGGGGTAGAGAGTTAGAAACATCGGTGAGAGAGAAACATCGATCAGCCACCTCCTGCACATCTCCTACTGGGGATGTGCCCGCAACCCAGGTACATGCCCTTGACCGGAATCAAACCCGGGACCCCTCAGTCCGCAGGCCGACGCTCTATCCACTGAGCCAAACCGGTTTCGGCTGTTGTTGTTTTTCATACCACTTTTAAGAGAAGGAAAAATTCTTTTTCCTTGGGAAATCTAACAGCCCACTATGAGAAGCCTTATAATAAAGCCAACAGAGAAAAGCAGACCTGATAGACGGAGAGTTCTTGATGACAGCTGAACCTACATTCAGTGACTCCTGAAAATCTATTTTTAAGTTACTTGGGCCAATAAGACCCCTCCTCCTTTTTTTTTTTTTTTGGTTGTTGTGGGTTCCCTGCAGATCCAGTCTCTATTAGAATTTTCAGGTAGGCAAAAACTCCATTCTTACTAAAACACTGGTTTCAGAAACACTGCCAATATGGGACCAATTAGAGACTTAGGGCTTGACCCAGGAAGCACCTTCCCAACACCCTCACAGTCCTCTCCCAGCGTACTGATGCTGACGAGTTGAATGTTGGTGTGGTCTGAGCCAAGGGGGTTGGTGGCTGTGCATGTGAAGAGAGCATAATCCTGGGCTGCAGAAACGTTGGCAATCGTCAGGAGACTGCTGTGGATTCCACCTTGGTGGTATGTGTGTTCTGTGTACCTGGAGAGGAGGTATGACAGGAACTTGGGAGCTTGACTGGGGCTGGAGTGTTATCTGGCTGGGCCTGGGCTCACCTGGGATCCTGGAGATCCAGAGGGACCCCATTTTTAGTCCATGTGAAGACAATGTTGGGGACACCTCTGGCACGACAGTGAAGGGTGGCGGAACTGGTGCTATCTCCAGCTGCAGCCACCTTAGTTAGAGGTGTGGGGTGTTCTACCTGGGGGGAAACTAGGAGAGGTTGGAGGTCAGCATGAAGTATTTGGAAGGACATGAGAGCTGTAGGTTTAGTGGCAGCCCTTGAAGTCAGAGGCACGGGTGTTACTTACATCTGACGACAAGTCGGACCAGCCCTCGGGCTGGAGGTGCCACACCATTGTCCACGATGCACTGGTAAGCACCTGCCTGAGCCAGCTTGGCATTGTGAATACGAAGACGCCCTGTGGACCCCTTTGATATCTTCTCCATGTCTTCTAGGCTCTGGTCCTCCTCCTCTTCTCCCTGGATGCCCAAGACTCAGGGAAATGGCCTCCCATCTTGCCCCAGTTTCATTATCCCCAAAACTGGGTCCCTTCTGTAACCTCATTCTCCTAGCCACAATCATTCTTTATAGAGATAGCAAAGAAAAAAATCCCCCCTATCATTCATCCATTTACCTACCCATTTATCCAACCATTCATTCATGGAGACATTTATCCACATATCCATCTATTTAACCATGCACCTATTCATCCACTTGTCTATCAATCCATCCACCTTTCCTTCCATCCATTAATCCATTTACCCATTCATTCATCTAACCATTTTTTTTCCTTATATCTATCCATTTGCCCTTTCATCTCTCCACCCATCTGTCCTATCTATTCACTCATACATGCACACATTCATAAGTACATTCATCTGTTTATCAATTCATCCATCTTTCCATCTCTTCATCCATTCATTTATCATCCTTCCGTAGACATCTTTATACTGATGGAGTATCTATCCATCCATCTACTTTCTAATCTAATCCATTCATCTGCTCATTTCTCTCATTTGATTAACTAGCCATCCATTTACTCTTTTATCCATTCATTCACTTGTCCATTTGTTTATCTGTTTTCCATCTACTCATCCCTCCATCCACCTATTCATCGACCCATTTACCTATCAATCTACATATCCATCTACCTGCCCACCTGGTTATCTATCCAGTTATCCATCCATTCATCTGCCATTCAACAGTTAGTTCTTGGAGAATGCCCTGACATGCATACAGTTATTCAGGGTCATATAGATGTGACCCTTCTTCCCAAGGAGCTGACAGTTAAGAAACCACATTTCCAAGCCCCACCTCCATTTACCAAAGATTGGATCCTCACCAGTCTTTCCCAGTTGAACATTCCTGGAAGAATGGGATTGGCATCAGCGGTGCAGACTATATCTACAGAACCCCCAATATTCACCTCAGTAGGGTCCTGGAGAACTCGGATGGTGGGAGCATCTGGAAAAGGAGGCAGGAACTTGGGGAAAGCACTTGGACCCAGACAGGCCATGGTGGAAGAGGGTCCCAGGTGGGAGAGGTATCTTAGAGGTGTCCCTGGAAGTTATGGGTATGATACAGTCTGCCCTTTATATGGAACACTTGGAATAGTTCCCAGGATTAGTGAGGTTGTCCCAACCCTGTACTGTGCCTCTATGGTGATGAGGGTAGGTCGCGCAGACTTCCAGAATTTCATGGAGGTGGGGCTTCCACAGTGGGCTTAACATGTAGATCCATGTAGGTGGATCCCCTGTCTGGACAGAAATCATGTAGGATCTCTCTAGTGGTCAGTGTAGCCAAAGTGGGCATGGTTCCTTTAAGGTTGGGGCTCCCAGGGTGAGAGGTTTCCAGGATGGGTGAATATCCCTGGGTGGGCAGAGCTTCCACAATAAGGAGACTCCACAGTGAGCAAGGTTCCTGGGTGGATATCGTTTCCATGATGGGTGGGGATCCCAGAGCTGCCTAGTTTCCTAGGGTGATGAAGGGGCTCACAGTGTACATCTAGCCGCACTAGAGCTTCAGCAGTGCCTTCTGAGTTCTGACAGTGCAGCTGATAGAAGCCATCGTCAGCGCGGGTCACATTCCACAGCTGCAGAGCTCCACCAGACAGGATGCGATGCCGGGGCCCACCAGCTGGGAGAGGTCAGGGTGAGGGTTTTGCCAGGTGCTCCCTTTCTGAATACCTGTACCCCTTTTCATGCCCATTCCTGCACCTGGGCTGAGGCGGTAACCACGGAAGGTCCAGTTGAAGGCCTCCGGAGCCGGGTTGGCAGACACTAACACAGGCAGCAGTGCTTGGCCCTGTTCCACTGCAGTTACCACAAACACCTGCTCCCCCAAGAACTCTGGAGGGTCTGCGGAGGGGGCACCATTGGGAGTCAAGATTGTTGTTAAGGTTTGAGACTGGGACAAATTTGCGATCAGGTACAGATACACAGGTTTAAAGTCGGGATTGCAACTAGATTCAATTGGATAAGTACAGAATTAAGCTTGGAAGTTAGTGGTTAGGATCCAGTTTAGGAAAGGGTAGAGGGCAGTCAGGTTTAAGGATGGAGAGAGTGTTCGGAATGGGAATCACTGCCAGGAGTTATGAGGACAAAGGCAAGAGGGGGTTTGGGCAGGATAGGAGTTGATGCCTGGCTGTGGTCAGGATAAAGGTCAGGAAAGTTTTAAGGTTTAGGATGGAGGTCAAGGACCGTACCAAGGTGAAGACCCCAGCGATATGGGGTCAGGAGGGAATGGAGGGGTTCCAGGCCTTCAGGCCAGCACACATACACAGCACGTTGAGTCGGTAGAAGGCGCTCACGGTTTCCCGAAGCTGAATGCTGTGGGCGCGGCAGGTCACACGGTGGCCATGGTCACCAGATGACATTCTCAGAAGAATGCTCCTGGCAGCGGCAGAGCCTTTGAATGGGGCGCTCCGGGGCGGTGAGATTACGCCTTCCAGCCTGTGGACAGGGCGGGCGGGGGTCATGTCAGGCTGGTGCAGGGGTGGGAGCACAGGCAGAGGTGGGATGGCTACTGGTCAGGACAGCGGGCGAGGCAGGAGCGGGACTCCGAAGGCACAGGGACTTGGCCAGAGCAAGGGAGGGGCGGGCCACTCGCACTCTCACTTCTCCCCTTCCTTGTCCCAGGACAAGTTGACCGGAGGGTTGCTGCTAATGCTGAGGCACGTCAAGTTTAAGGCATCCCCGGGGCGCAGCGCCGACGCATTGGCCAGGATCGTCAAGTTAGTTGGGGGAACTTAGAGAACGGGTCAGAAGAGTGAGATTCAGGGGTGAAGAGGAGGCCCAGGTCCTGACACCAGGCCGGGCCCAGCCCCGCCCCAGCCCCCAGACCGGCTCTGGCTCAGTTACCCTCTGGCCAAGCCCTCCCGATCAACCCGGCCATTGGAGCCCTTACACTGCACCACAAGCTGCGTGGACGCGCTGAGCTGGCCCGCTTTGCACGTGAACTTGGCCTGGTTGTCCGATGGACCCGTGACGAGCACCAGCTCACGGGAGAAGGTGCTCCCTGACTTCTCCAGATTTCCCAACTGCACCCGCCGCGGCTCCTGGGGCAGCCGCGGTTCGGTCACCGTGCGTGAGTCCTGAGGGCGGAGACTGACTAGAGGTCCGGGGTAGCCCTGCCATTCCCGCCCCAGACGCCCCCACTGGGTTGACAGCCACTAGCCCAGATAAAGCCTTGTGTGATGAGGAAAAGGCGCCCCCTTCCGCGGGCACCTTGCTAGGGCAGAAGAAGAGACTGGAATTGATCGCCCCAAGCTGGAATCTCTCCTGACTAACCTGGGCCTCCCAAGCCCAGCTGTTTTGCCGTCTGATACCTCCTCGGTTTCCACCGCCTCACCCTTGTCCGCCTCCTCTGCTTTCCGGAGGCCTGCGATTGTTGGTGCCCCTGACAACCCTCAGGCGCATTCCTCAGAATCCATTCCAGGTACATTTACTAAACACCAAACTCTAGGAAACTCCCTTGGAATTCCCAAGCCTTTCCCAGAATTCCTTCATTTTTTCCCTATCTTTGGTTCTTTTTCTTAGCATTCCCACTTTCTCCCCAAATTTCCTTTGATCATTCCTTTAATTCAATTGTCTTTCCCCAGATTTCTGAATCCTTTCCCAATATTCTCTTATTATCCTCATCTTTTATTAGAATCCTTTGTGCGGCCCAAAGTCTTGGCGTTTCCCCAGAATTCCATCCAATTAAATGAAGTTTCATTTCATCCCTATAATTCCTAGTTTTTCCCCTAGATTTTTCACTAGCTCCCTAAATTCCCAAGATCTTTCCAGAATTCTGTCAGACTTCTTTTTAATTTTACCAGAATTTTATTCACTTACCCCCAAATCCTAAGAATTCAATTTAATATTAATTAATGGATTTTCAATGCTCTGTGGAATTACTTATCTTTCCCCAAATTTCTAGCCTTTAGCCATCATTGTCTTTGTTCCTGGAATTTCTTTTTTCTTTCTTTTTTTTTTAAAATATATTTTATTGACTTTTTACAGAGAGGAAGGGAGAGGGACAGAGAGTCAGAAACATCGATGAGAGAGAAACATCGATCAGCTGCCTCCTGCACATCTCCCACTGGGGATGTGCCCACAACCCAGGTACATGCCCCTGACCGGAATCGAACCCGGGACCCTTCAGTCCGCAGGCCGACGCTCTATCCACTGAGCCAAACCGGTTTTGGCTGTTCCTGGAATTCTTAGTCTTTCCCTAAAATCTCTGCCATTTCACCTGAATTCTGAGGTTCACCAGATTTTCCTTTAATAAATTAATTGCCTTTTCTATAGAATTTCCAATCCTGATTAAAAATTCCTTCATTTGAGATAAGATTCTCACTGATTTCCCAGAATTCCCAGGATTTCCCTTGGATTCAATTTAATTATTATGGCATTTGTCTATGTCTTTTCTAATTCCCTGCCAAAACTCAAAATCTCTACTATTTTTCAAGAAATTCAGTTTTTCTCAAGATTTCCCAAGATTGGAGAAGAGACAGGGCCTCATCCTTTCCCCACATTCTTGGCCACTCAGCCCTTGCTTGGCACTGACCTTGTACCAGGTGAGGGAGGGGTCTGGGTTGCCTCCAATGGCCAAACACACCAGCTTCACCCGGGTTCCAGCCCGGAGGGGTTGCCCCTCTGGGGGCCCCTCGATCCACAGCTTCTGGGCAGGATCTGAGACAGAAAGAGTGGCTTTCTCTCTGGGCTGAAGCCCAAGGGTAGGGTCTCTAAGTCAGGAGGCAGCCCCTTGCTCCCCCCCACCCCCCCCACCCCCCTTGAGGATGGGGGCTCACATTTCACGTTCAGAGTGAGTGACTTTTTGAAGGTCTCTTTAGTGAAGGCTTCACTAAAGGCCTCACAGGTGAGGGTCAGACCATTGTCCTCCCGTCGCACCAGAAACGTCAGGTTGGACATGGAGATGTGGCCACCATGAAGGCCCTGGCAGGGAAGAGCTTCAGAACTAGGGACTAGAGCACCCTCATCCATGGGCCAGAGGGCCTGAGCCCACTCTATACCCCAGCAGTAACCCAGGAGGTCCAGGCCCCAGTCCATGCTCCCCAAGGCATTCTCTCCCAGATCCAAGAGAAATGCCCTCAACTCCCTCCTCCCTCAGACCTAGGAGTCTGGCCCCTGCCTCACATCCATGACCGTCTCCTCTGTGGGCAACAACTGCCGCCAGCCCAGCCACCACCGCAGCAGGACCCGTGGGCGACTGGACTTAGTGATGCAGGAGAGAGTCACATTCTTGTTCTCAGTCTGGGATGCAGATCCCAGGATAGTAATAGCACTGGGAGGAACTGCAGGGATGATGGACAGAGGAGAGAGACACTAAGCAGGGCTGGATGCCTCACAGACCTGCCCAGAAAGACAGGGAACTGGGGATAGATGACAAGGTCTTTGGCATTAGACAGGCATGCTTTGGAGACACAAACAAATGGTTCTCTGGTGCACGGTCTGACAGATGGGCATCTGGCACCAGGACTCACAGGTAACCTGCAGTGTGATCCCACGTTCCTGGATTTCTTTAGATACGCTGTTGTGGGCCTCACAGCTGAGCCTCACCCCATGATCTTCTGGCCGTATGACCATTACTAGCATGCTTCGGGCCACTGCCTGAGTATGCTCTGTGCCCCACGCTGTGGACATGGGCTGGCCATTCTGGAGATAGGAACAGAGCTGGACCAGCTCAAAGCCAGCTCCTTGTACCTGCCCTACTCCCCACCCTCATGCCTGTTTCTGCCCTCACCTTCAGCCACTGCAGTGTAGCTGGTGGATTCCCTCCTCGGGCCATGCACAGCAGCTCCAAGTTCTGCCCTGCCCGCACATGTCCTTCTTCCAGACCCGGCCACTCAATCACAGGCGGTCCTGGGGGGACTGGAGAGCAGCAGTCACTTGGTGGGCCTGGGGAGCCCATCCACTCTTTCCAAGCTCCCCAGTCTGAACCCTCATGTTTCTCTTTGAGAGCCAGAACCATTCATAATCCATGTATGCCCCAAGTACCTCCAATTCCTGGTCCCTGTCCCCAGTGCCCATAATCCACTCAGTTCCCCACTTACACAGAACATTCATGGTGATTGAGACCTTGATAGGGATATCCAAAGCTGGGCTGGATCCCTCACAGACCAGTAACTGCCCATTATCCAAGCTCTGGGGTGTCACCCTGCGGGGGGGGGGGGGGGCGGGGGTTGGAGTTCTAAACTCAGTCATTATCTTAAATCTGGGGAATTAGGGTAAAGAGGTCCCCACTCCTGGTCTAAGTCTCCATGCTGATTTCTTCTAGGATCTGGAGTTCCATGGAAGAGATTTGGGGGATCAGGAATGGGAATTGGGGTCTCAGAGGCCCACACATGGCCAAAATCTTTGTCCTGGAACTGGGATTCCCATGAAGAAGTTTTGGAGGATCAGAGTGAAGAATTGGGTCCCAGATATTCATACCTGACCCAGATTTCCATGCTTGAATCCCTGGGGCATGGGGTTTTCATGGAGAACTTTGGGGTTCAGGCTAAGGGTAGGGCATCCCAACTCCCATACCTGACTGTGGCCTCTGTGATGAAGAGTTTCTCCTGGGATCCCTCATTCACGTTAGTAGTGATGTCTGAAATTATTTGTCCACCTTGGGGTAATAAGAGAGCAGAAGGAGTGCCAGGTTCTCCCCAAGGTGGGTCCTGGGGATCCTGGCCTGGAAGTCATAGGGTGGACATACTGCCCCCTCTCTCTTGGTTCTGGAGGAAAAGCACTAGCTCCATTCCCTCCACACATTCAGGACTTCCTGAATCCCAGAGTCCTCAGGGCTGGGTCCTGGGCCTCTCCCCACCCCTCCCCTCCCCTCCCCTCCCATCCCATCCCATCCTTGTTGGGTGTATCACCCACATCCATTACTCAGATTCTCATTTTTGCACCAACGATGACACCATGTCTCTATCTGGAGCCTCAGCCTCTTCCTTGAGTCCCAGACCAGCAGCCCTGTGATCTCCTTGGTGCCTTTGCCTGGATGTCTCCACCAGATTCCATGCTGGCCTCAGCATCTCCCCAAGCTGGTGTCCCCACCTCAGAAATGTCATATTTTCTGGGGCCCCTAGAAGGGTATTGGGCAGGAACACCACCTCCCAACTCCGGGGGCCTCACACTCCCCCTAGCAGTTCATCCACACTCACTTTGAAGGAAGGTGATGTCAGGTGCTGGCTTTGCGTCCCCAGACACACAGCTGACCACGTACTCCTCCCCAGCTACCCACGTGACTGTGCTCCCTGCCTCAGGGGTCAGCTGAAGCATCTTGGGGGGCACTGGTGAGAAAGGGTCTGGGGTAAGCCGACACCACCGAGAAGGATATGAGGGTTTGGGTTTTGAGTCTCATTGCTCGTGAAATTAGTTCTGCAACCTGGATCTGAGGAAGGAGAGGCTGGGGGCTTGTACTCCTGGGTCCTGGGGTAGGAGAGGACTGGGAGTACAGACTCATGGGTTCTGCGGGCAGGGGGTATCTCTCACCCATACCCAGAACGGAGAGGATCACTCTGGGAGACACGAGCTCAGGCCCTGTCTCTGAGCGGCCGACCTGGCACTCATACTCTGCATCATCACTGAGGTCACACGCTTCAATATGCAGGTGGAATTCACCTGCAGGTAGGACCCAAGGTCAGGGCCACAGTCAGCTTCTGCTGACAGCTCAGGGTCCAGGCTCTGATCCCTTACCTCTAGTAGGGTTGCCTTCCAGGTGGTAGCGTGGGAAGCCAGGGATCCTAGGGTCGGGACCTAGGAGCAGTCCATCTTTGGCCCATTGCACAGTACTGCCAGGGGCACTGACCCCACATCGAAGCTCAGCGGCAGCCCCCTCAATCACCGTCGTGTTTTCAGGCAGAGCCCAGAAGCCTCTGGAGGCTGAGGCAGGGATCTGCAACTGGGCCAGGCCTGGGGACACAGAAAAGTCAGCAGGAGAGGACAGAGGGTCTGTCTGGAGAATGTGAGTGGGAAATGAGGGCGTCTTAACACTAGACCACAAGGCCAGGATCCCACTTACCTGTGGTCAGCATTCCCATGAGGAGCAAGGGAGCCCGGATGGGGATCCTCAGGGCCACTCCATGCCCTCTGTCTGTGGCTCCTGCAATGCCCACTGGCTGCCTCCTGTGTCTGCCCCTGGCTTTCTCTGGGTCCCTCTCCCTATATCTCTGTCTCTTGCTTTTCTCTTTGTCTCTCTTTTGCCATCTGTTTCCTTCTCTTTCTCTGTTTTTCTTTCTTTCCATGAGTCCATCTCTCCCTCTCTTACTTTCTCCCTCTCTTTCCCCTTCTGTCTTTCTATCTCTCTCCCTGCCCTGAGTACCTTCCACTCTACCTTCTCCTGTCTTTCTCTCTATTTCTCTCTCCCTAAGGTGCACACTCATTCTCTCTGAGTTTCTCTCTCCTTCCCCATAAGTCTCTACTTGTCTTTCTTCTCTCCTGCCAGCCCAATCCCTGCTTTCCTTTCACCACTCACAGCCCCCCAGGGAAGACCCGCTGTCAGAGTCCAGCAGGCTCTACAAGCCAAGGAGAGCAATGAGGCCGATGAGGTCAGTAGTAGAGCTGAGCCTCATTCTGGGACCCAGCCTGATCTTTTCCTTGCACTGCTACCTTCCCGAGACACCTTCTCAAGTCTCCAGCTCCAGACCTCTGTCCAGCAGGCTCCTCCCAGCCCAGCTGGAGCATGAAATCCCCTGTCAGCACATGCCAGGCATATTCCTTGGTGCCTCCCCAGCCCCCATGACCCCGTGAAGGAGTGCAAGTCAGACCCAGGCAGTCCCAGCTCAGCATGGAGAGCAGAGAGCTGGGCCTGGCTCTTCCCTGCCCTGGTACATGACCTTGGCAAGTCCCTTCCTTTCCTGAGTAAACATTACCCCCTCAGTGACATTAGGAATGTCGCCGGGGAGTGTGCAAGAGTGTGTATGAGAGACTGGGAGAGTGCAGCTATCTTTCCCTTTCTGTGCACATGTGTGTGAAGTTTGTTGTGAATGAGCATTCGTGTGAGTGTGGGGAAGGTGAGTGAATTGTGATCTGTGAAAGTATGTGCGTGTATATGAGTGTCTAAGGTGCAAGTGTGCAGGGGACAAGGCAGCCAGCGTGGGTGGGAGTGAAAGGTAGTGTCTAAGATCACCAGCACTAACTGTGCCAGGGTGTAGAGCTGTCAGCACTGAGCCCAGCTAGGTACCCTATGGCAAGGGCCTTGTGAATTCTATCTAATTCATGTAACTTCCCTCTGTCTTTCCCTGTCTCTTCTGTGTCTGTATCTCTCCATCTATCCATCTTGATTTATCTTTCTATTTTTATTGATTTTTTTAGAGAGAAACATCAATGTGAGAGTGAAACATCAGATTGACTGTCTCCTGCACAGCCCCTATTAGAAATTGAGCCCACAACCTGTGCATGTGCTTTGACTAGGAATTGAACCAGCAACAGGACAATATTGGTGCACAGGACAATATATAACCAACTGAGCCACACTGGTCAGGGCTTGATTTATCTTTCTATCTTTCTCTATCTGAGTTTCTTTTGTCTCCATGTCTTTCTCTATTCTCCTCTCTCTCCATTAGGTGGCTAATCTCAGTCAACCTTTAACTATGTCTCTCTCTCTCTCTCTCTCTCTCTCTCTCTATATATATATATATATATATACTTTTCTGTCTCTGTTCTCATCTCTATCTCCCCCCACCCCCAACCCCATACTCTCTCACACACACCAGGAGCTCAATAAATATTTCTTCTCAGTCATCCTATGACTACACCTGTTTGTTTTATTTGTTTCTCCTGATTGCCACATCTTTAAATTTTATAACCGTATGTTGGTTGATTGGCCTTGCCCACCCCAATGTGCTCATACATGCTCACATAGGATAAGCTTCTTCTGCCTGCTTATCTCCTGCAGGAATTGGGACCCCCGCCACGACCCCCTATATGATCCTCCTCCAGGAACAAAATGAGGCATCTGGGCTGAGCCCCTACAGTTCCATCCTTGATGCTGCCTCTAGTCTTTCTTCTTCCCTCCCATATTAAATCCTTGCAGTCCCACATTTTCTCTCCCAACTGCCCACACCCCCTAGGGAATGGGCTGGATGCAGAGCAGGAGGTTCTGTCATAGGGCTCCTCACCAGATGGTGTCCATCGAGGCCAGGGTGTAGAGCTGTCAGTTGCTGGGGCCTTTAATTAGCACAAACCTTCCACACTCTACTTTGACTGTTTTCCTTCTCTGCATGCTCCTGGGACCTCAGGCTCTTCATCTTTCCATGCCTGCAGCCCCAGAGAGCCAGGAAAGGGAAGTGATATCAGGTGTCTAGAAAAACAGCCTTACTGCCTGACTTGTCCCCAAGCCTCAGGAATGCTGGCCCCAAGCTCATCCTGTTTTAAAATCCAGGTGCTGGATCCCCAAAACAGAAGCCAGGAGTTCAAGCCCCCCCGACCAGAGTCTGGGCCAACAGGACTCACAAGCCTGGGTCCCAAGGATCCAGGACTCAGGAGTTCAGGCCTGAAGCCCCTTCTCCCCACATTCCCAAGAGATAAGTCCTCCCCCACCCCACCCCCAGAATTTAGGGTAGATGTTCACTGTCTATTGATTTTCAAATCCTCCCCCTGGGGTTGTGTAGGGAGTAGGAGAGAGATAGGTGCTTAAATCCACTGACTCTAAGACTTAAGACCAGATTTTCTGACCCCTGTCATCCTCTCCCAACTGCGCCCTGCTGCAGGCAGAGGACCTGTTTGAGTTCCCAACCTCTCAGTCAACAGAGGTCTGCACAGCCAGTCTTAGAATCCTGGAAGCCCAAGTCCCCGCTACTTAGGGAAAAACTCAATATTCTGAGCTCAGGAACAATACACAACCTGATTATGGACCCCCAGTCCCAACAGGCTCAGGAACGTCAGACCCAGGTCCCAAGCCCACAAACATCCCTCAGCTGACGCGGGTGGGGGTGGAGTGGGGGGGTCCCACCCACCTGCCGGGTAGCTGCGCAGCGCACTCGCCAGCGTGCAGCGTGAGAACACCCCAGCTGGGCTGCATGCAGCCGTCAGGACAAGCTGCGAGGTTCCCAGCCTCCCTGCCAGCCCCCACCCAGCACCGCCGCCTCCCAGCTGTCGCCCGGCAACCACAGCTGAGTGGGGTGAAGGGCTGAGCCCGGACTGCGGGGTCTTGGGAAAGGAGGGTTTGTGAGCCTGGATTTCTAGATCTTAAGACGTGCTATGGTTTGCGGCAGTAACTAGGCAGGCAAAGGGTTATTTTGAAGAGGGGGTTTGAGACGGGGAGAGCAGAAGCCCCCTCTTCTCGGGGGTTCCAGCTGTCCCCCCTCCTCCCCAGCCACGCAGGAGCCCTCTTCCTGACCTGTAGGCTCAGAGGAGCCCCGAGCCCCGCCTCCTCAGGGCGCAGAAACTAGCGATGCCCCAGGGGTTCCCATTTATAGCTCGATTTCCACTCAGCGCGGTCCCTCCAGGACCTGGGCTGAGCAACTTTCTTCCACTCCCTCCCCTCACTTCTCCTCACCCCCGTGCCCCTGCAACCCCGGCAGGGTGCAGGTGTCCAACCCAGCCGAAACCCCCTCCTTCGATCCAGGTGTTCCGGCTCCCAGATCCCAATAGGGGTGGGGCGCCCGCCCAAGAGGAAAGCCCTACTCCTCCGTCTTTTGGTCGCGGAGTTTCTTAATGGAAAGAGGGCGGGGCGCGCCGGTGCCTAGGCGAATGAGATCAGACCCAGCCGGGGTCTCAGAGATGCAGCGAGCGGGATTCGCCTGCGTTTCAGAGCGTCGGAGCCAGCGGCTGAGCAGATTTGGGAAACTCCAGGCCAGGGACAAGGGCGCGCCTCGCCTGGGGTGAATGAAGAGTCGGGCTCCAAGAAGGTTCCAGGCTTGAGTGGTGGGAGGTGTGCTGTCCAGGAAGCAGTTGGCAAGGAAGGCAGTGCTACTGCAAGTCTGCTGCATCTTGGGGGACACACACTCAGTATGCTGGTCCCCGCCCTCCTCGTCCTCTTATTCTGCCTCAGAGCGCGTGCAGGTACCTCGAAGGGCGGGGGAGGCGGTAAATATGGGGAGGGTTGCCTGCCAGCTCCCGCTTTTACTGGAGTGAATGGGGCTGAGGGCTGAGACTCCTGGATCTGAGGGAACAGAAGTCTGGGAGCCTGGCTTCTGGGTCTGCGGGAAGAGGGGTTTGGGGACTGAACTCCCGGGTTCTGAATGAGAGAACTCTGAACATGCTATACTCAGCTCTGCTCCCTTCTTCTCCATTCTCCTAGGCCTGTCACCCCACTTCCTGCAACAGCCGGAGGACCTGATGGTCCTGCTAGGGGACGAGGCCCGGCTGCCCTGTGCCCTGGGCACATACTCGGGAGTGGTCCAGTGGACTAAGGATGGGCTGGCTCTAGGGGGTGAGAGGGACCTGCCAGGTGAGGCTGTTCTCAGTGCTCAGGGAGGGGATGGCATCAGCTCCAGGAGATGCTGGGCTTAGGCTGTAACTGAAGGATCTATTTTGACATTTTCAAGTTTGGGAAATTAATGGGCTCAGGTAAACATTTGGGTGTCCTAAAAAATTTTGTTGTTGTTGATAGTCACCTGAGGATACTTTTTCATTGATTTTTAGAAAGTGGAAGGGAGACAGAGAGGGGGAGAGAGAGAGAAACATCAATTGGTCGTCTTTGGAATGGTCCCCTGCTTGGGTGGGGGATCAAACCTGCAACCCAGGTACATGCCCGTGACCAGGAGTTGAACCTGTGACCTTTCGGTCTGACACTCTAACCACGCCAGCCAGGGCTGTCTTGAACTTTCAGTTTATACTTTGGGGATGATCCATGGGGTTTAGAGATTTTAATTTTTATTGTAAAATATTACATAAATACAGAAAAGCATATAAAACATAAGTAGAAGATTTGCCAAGTAACTATAAAGTAGACACTCACGTAACCATTACTCAGGTCCAGAGCCCTTCTTATCCCTTCCCCCTATCATAACTCCCTCCCTCTTTACCCCAGGGGTAGCATCTAATCTGCCTTTTATGGCAATTGTTTTCTGACTTTTTTCTCTCTGAATTTATCACCCCCAAGTTTGAAGTGACTCTGGACTGGGAGAGGGTTAGTGTCTCCCTAGCTCAGCACCCACTTTTGGGATGGGAACAGGAACTCAGAACAGTGGTGTGACTGCCTCTTCCTTGATTCCAGGGTGGTCCAGGTACTGGATATCAGGGGATGCAGCCAGAGGCCAGCACGACCTTCACATTAGGCCTGTGGAACTAGAGGATCAAGCGGCATATGAGTGTCAGGCTACACAGGCAGGCCTCCGCTCTCGACCAGCCCAGTTGCATGTGCTGGGTGAGGGTCCAGCCCACTCATCTCCCCAGGGGTGCCCAGAGGGATAGCCAGTCCTAGCTGGGAGTATCAGAGTCCAGGGAGCACAGAGGAGTGGTCAAATAGAGCTGGGAAGATCAGGGTCTTTGGGCCCAGAATCCAGCTCTGACCCCAGATCCATCCACAGTGCCCCCAGAAGCCCCTCAGGTGCTGGGCAGCCCCTCTGTGTCTCTGGTTGCTGGGGTTCCTGCAAATCTGACCTGTCGGAGCCGTGGGGATGCCCGCCCTACCCCTGAGCTGCTGTGGTTTCGAGATGAGGTCCAGCTGGATGGGGCTACCTCCTATCAGGTCAGATGCAAGTCTCTGTGCCAGCCCTTGTTTATTCAGGGAAATGTGGGTGTTCACTAAGACTACAGGCTCATCCAGAGAAGAAAAGGGCATGGGAGGGCAGGGGTTAAAGGGTTGGGACCCTTGGTGTATGATTAAGGGTGAGGACTCTAGGTCTGGACTACCTGGCTCAGTCACTTCTTAGTTGATTGATCTTGAGTAAGTAACTAACTTAACCTCTTCTGTCCCTCAGTTTTCTTATCTGTACAATGAGGATAATAGTAGTATGTACCTCATAGGGCAGTGATAGCGAACCTATGACACGCGTGTCAGAGGTGACACGTGAACTCATTTTTTTGGTTGATTTTTCTTTGTTAAATGGCATTTAAATATGTAAAATAAATATCAAAAATATAAATCTTTGTTTTACTATGGTTGCAAATATCAAAAAATTTCTATATGTGACACGACACCAAAGTTAGGGTTTTTCAAAATGCTGACATGCCGAGCTCAAAAGGTTCGCCATCACTGTCATGGGGTAATTGTGAGGATTAAATAAAGCAATACTTCTTCTAAGAGCTTAGAAGAGAGCCTGACACATACTAAGCACTGTATTAGGGGTAGATAAAATCATTATTATTATTCATAACCTCCAGACCCTGCTGAAGAAAGGGACCATCGAGTCCGTGGAGAGCATCTTATCCTTTACCCCTTCCAGCCATGATGATGGAGCCACCTTGGTCTGCCGGGCCCGAAGCCAGGCCCTGCCTGCGGGAAAGGACACAGCTATCACACTGAGCCTGCAGTGTAAGTGCATTGGACGCTGGTCCCTGAGCCTGGAGTCCTTGGTGAAATAGGGGCCTGGGACCTGGACTCCAGGGTATGAGGAAGGAGGGAGCTGTGGATCTGTAGTTCCTGAGGGAATACGGAACTGGAGGCCTGCCTGGACTCCTAGCTCAAAGGGAAGAGGGAACTGGAGATCCACACCACTGGGGTGGAGGGGTTGGGAGTTGGACTCCTAGGTCATCAATGGAGGTCCTTGACCATTGCTGACTATTGGCCCACCTCCACAGACTCCCCAGTGGTGACTCTGTCTGCAGAACCACAGACTGTGCAGGAGGGAGAGAAGGTCACTTTCCTATGCCAGGCCAGGGCCCAGCCTCCTGTGACGGGCTATCGGTGAGGATGATCACCTCTCCCAAGCCCAAAGCACTAGCTTGGAAAGGGGTGGAGCTGGGACATGAGTAGGTGAGCCTGGGGAGCAGAGACAATACTAACAATCCCACTACCTCCACAGGTGGGCAAAAGGGGGCTCCCCAGTGCTGGGGGCCCGAGGACCATTGTTGGAAGTGGTGGCCGACGCCTCATTCCTAACTGCGCCAGTGTCCTGCGAAGTCAGCAACGCCGTGGGTAGTGCCAACCGCAGCACTGCACTGGATGTACAGTGTGAGCCAGGGCAGGACCATGGATGTGGGCAAAGTGGGGCCTGCTGAAATGGGCAGGTGGGGCGGGGGGTGGAGGATTGAGTGGGGCATGGCTGCGATGGGCTGTGGAAGGTGGGTGGGGGGGACATAAAATGTAGGCAGAGTTTGACTGTGCTGGGTCAGTGCCAAATTGGAGCAGGGGCAGGGGCAGGGCAGGTCAAGGCATGTAACCAGGGTTGTGGACCAGGGGCCTATACTTGCGCCCTTGAGGTTGCCATTTCTTTCTTTTTCCTTTCTTTCTTCCTTTCTTCCTTCCTTTCTTTCTTTCTTTCTTTCTTCTCTTAATAATAATTCTTTTTTTCTTTAAATATATTTTAATTGACTTCAGAGAGGAAGGGAGAGGGAGAGAGAGAGAGAAAGATAGAACCATTAATGATGAGAGATAATCATCAATTGGCTGCCTCCTGCATGCCCCCCACTGGGATCGAGCCCACAGCCTGGGCACGTGCTCTGACCTGGAATCGAACTGTGACCTCCTAGTCCGTAGGTCGACGCTCAAACACTGAACCACGCAGGGCTGGCCAGGTTGCCAAATCTGAGTGGCTGACCCCAGGTCAGAAGTTGCAGCCCTCCCGGTCATGTGACCTTATCTTTCCTCTAGTCGGGCCGATTCTACAGGCAAAGCCGGAGCCTATGTCTGTAGACCAGGGGGAAGAAGCTTACTTTAGCTGTGCCTGGCACGGGAACCCGCTCCCACGGGTGACCTGGACCCGCCATGGGGGTGCACAGGTAAGGCCGTGTCTGGGGCTAGTGCTGCTGGCAGGCAGTGGACGGAGCTTCCTCCCAAGGTTCTGCCCCTGATGCCCCTTCATACCCCAGGTGCTGGGCTACGGGCCCACGCTGCGTCTTCCCTCGGTGGGGCCAGAGGATGCAGGCGACTATGTGTGCAGGGCCGAGGCAGGGCTCTCCGGCCTGGGGGGCGGCGCTGCAGAGGCTAGGCTGACTGTGAACGGTGAGAAAACGGTGCTTCCTAAAGGACTGGGATGGGCAGAGCGGACGAAGTGGGTGTGGCCTCCAGAGTGAAAGCTCGATAGAGGCGGGCCTGGGGTCCCAGTGGGATGTGGTGAAGGCGAGTCTCCGCGGGGCTTGGAGTTTGTTGAGGGGCGTGGCCTGGTTGGCTGGGGTTGGAGTGCCTGGCCTGGCCTTACCGAAACAGACTTTGGTTGGGAGGGTGGGGCCTCTCCTCTGATTGAACCACAATCTCCAAACAAGCTCCCCCAGTAGTGACCGCCCTGCATTCATCGACTGCCTTTCTGAGGGGCCCCGCCCGCCTCCAGTGTCTAGTCTTCGCCTCCCCCGCCCCAGAAGCCGTGGTAAGGAAATGTCCTTGCTTTCATGACCCACTGAGCTATGACCCACCCAGCCAGACTCCCACAACTGCATGACTACCTCTGACTCTCCCAACACCCTGGCTGTTTCCCTCCCTCCTCCCCAGTCTCCTCTGATCTCCTTTTGTGTCCCAAGGTCTGGTCTTGGGATGAGGGCTTCCTGGAGAAGGGTTCCCGGGGTCGGTTCCTGGTGGAGACGTTCCCAGCCCCGGAGGGCCGAGTTGGACAGGGTCCAGGCCTGATTTCTGTGCTACACATTTCGGGAACCCAGGAGTCTGACTTTAGCCGGGGCTTCAACTGCAGTGCTCGTAACCGGTTGGGTGAGGGAGATACCTGGATCAGCCTGGGCCGTAGAGGTGAGACCTGAAGCCTGAAGACCCCAACCCCCAAAGGCGACAATTCACAAACCGAGGACCTCCAAATGCAAAGACCCCTAAACCTTGAGAGCCTCAAAACTATAAGTCCTTTGAATCCTGAGACACCCCCAAAATAAATTACCTCAAATACAGAATCCTAAATGGAGACACCCCTCATATTCTGGTGCCCCCAAAATGGGAATCTCCAAAGTTAAAATCCCTCAAATTCTAAGACTCCCTAAAGCCAGGGAGTTTACTTGTGAAACCCCAATTTCATAAGCCCTTAACCCCAGGGTATTATAAATCTTGGGTATCTCCAAATCTGGCAACTTTTGAACCCAGAGACCCCAACCCAAGCCCTAGTCCTGTTCCCCAGTTCCTCCTCAGACCACCCCTCTTCTCCTTGCAGATGTGCTGCCTACTATGCGGATTGTGGCTGGGGTGGCCTCCTTGGCCACGACTCTCATTATAGTCATCACTGGGGTGGCCCTCTGCTGCTGGTGCCAAGGCAAGGGTTAGTACCGGAGCTCTACTCCAACCCCCTCAACCCCTCCCCTCCCCCTCCCCCCCCCCCCCCCCCCCGCCTTGCCAAACACACACACACACACACACACACACACACACTTGCCCTGCTCACTGACAGGTCCTCAAATACAGAATCCTAAAAGCCTGGCCTTGGGACCTGGCCCCAGTGCTGCCTCTCTAGCCCCTGGTGGAAATTGGTTCGCCTTCAGGCCCTGGTTCCTTCCTGAAGCCCTAACTCCACTTCCTCAAGGTCAATTACTACTTGCCCTCCCAGACCAGGGCTCTCAGTGGTTTCTAACCTTCTAACCTAATCTTCCCAGTCCTCTCTCTTCCTGCTCATTGGTCTCCACAAACTGTGACCCTACCCCACTGCTTATCTCTGCCTCCATCCTCCCACCCTCACCCACTGTCCTTGGCCTCAGCCTCTTTCTGCAAGCAAAAGAACCGGGTTCGCATTCCAGGCAGCAGCCATGGTTCCAGTTTGCGGGGCCCGGAGGAAGAGGAGACAGGCAGCAGTGAGGACCAGGTAGGAAGCCAGGGTCCCCAGACCTAATTGTACCTCTAGACCCAAATTGTAACCTAGTCCTAACTGGGCCCCTAAACTCAAATTGGTCCCTAGTCCCAACATTGACCCCAGATCCAAATGTCCCCCAGATTCAAATATGCCCCTGACCAAGTTATTCCCTAGATTCAATATGTCCCCAGGGCCCTTTGTTTTCCTGAGCCTAGAGTCTAGACCCCGGCTCAGGTAGGAGGATCCTGTGGCCACTCCCTCTCACTAAGCACCCTACTCCAGGGCCCCATCATGCACATGGACAGCAGTGACCTGGTTCTGGATGAAGAGGGGGCTCTGGAGACTAAGGTGAATGTTGGAAGGGAAAGGACTCCCTTTTCTGTGTCTCCAACGATTTCACTACTTCTGTCCCTTCCTTTTTTATTCTGTTGCCCACAGAGCAGGGATCTAGCCCCCTCTGTCCTCTTTCTCATGCCTCCTGGGCTGTCTCACCCACCTCCACATTCTCCGTTTGCTATCTGCTATCTCTGCCCACATATGTGTCCTAGCTCCAGATCAGGGTTCCCTCTGTCTGTGCTTTCCCTATCATACTCATGTTTCAGGCCTCCTGGTTGCCTCACCTTGGTTGCCTCCCTAGGCCCCTTTCACTTACCAGGTCCCACACTTGCCTCACATCTCCCCAGACTTGCCCCACCTTTAGGGTCCCTTTTCTTTCTCCTCTGTACCTGGCAAATGCCATTCCGCTATTCTCTTGGCCTAAACCCCTCCTAACTTCCTTCCCATACCTACCTAATTCTCTCCTTCAATTCCTCTAGTCTCAATTCATACATTTCTGGTTCTACAAAACCTTTCCTTCCTTCCTTCCTTCCTTCCTTCCTTCCTTCCTTCCTTCCTTCCTTCCTTCCTTCTTTCCTTCCTTCCCTCCTCCCCTCCTAGCTCTGATCATTCTGTCCATGTTTCGCCTCTCACAGCCAGGACCACTCTGATCTGGGCTTCTCCATCACAGCCTGATCTCTGTGCTGAAGGTTCCCCCATCACAACCCCAATCATTTTGCCTGTGCTTCTCCATAAAGTCCCATCATCACAGTCCCAGCCACTCTGCCTTACTTCCCCCAGAACAGTGCTGACTCCTTTGGGCTCTGTCTGGTTATCTGTCACTTCTCCTTTGACCTAGTATCTCCATGAGGACAGGGCCAGGTCTATCCAGCAGCTGCACAGGGCATGACATAAAATCAAAGCCATGGGGCTGTTGGGCAGATGTGTGAATAGATATCTTGGTCTCAATCTCTCTCTCTTGCTCCCTCTGCACCTCCTTCCACACCACCATCCCTCAGCAGGCCTATATCCTTCTGTCTCTGTCTCTTTCTGCCCATCTCTTTCTGTTCCTTCCTCTCTTGTCACTGTGTTTGTCTTACTTTGTCTTCCTCCCAGTCTATACATCTGTCTCTCTGTCTCTGCCTGCTGCTCTTTCTATTTTTTGCCTCTCACTAGGTCTGACTCAATCTCCATCAGTGGTCCTCACTCCCCTATACCTTCACATACTCACAAATCTCAAATTTCTCCTCAGGACCCAACCAACGGTTACTACAAGGTCCAAGGAGTCAGTGTGAGCCTGAGCCTTGGCAAAACCCCTGGAGATGGCCTCTTCCTGCCACCCTCTCCCGCCCTTGGACCTCTGGGTACCCCTCCTTTCTATGACTTCAACTCACACCTAGGCATGCCTCCCCCCTGCAAACTGTATAGAGCCCAGGCAGGTTATCTCACCACACCCCATCCTCGAGCTTTTACCAGCTACATCAAACCCACATCCTTTGGACCCCCAGATATGGACCCCAGGACTCCCCCCTTCCCATATGCTTCCTTCCCCACACCCAGCCACTCTCGTCTCCAAACGCATGTGTAGCATCTCTCCAACTCAAAAGTGCTGGGATCTTCAACTTGCCATAACAGATTGTCCTGATTTCTAAAGAACCAGAACAAGTTAGCGAACCTACTCCTCCAAAACTAAACATTGAGGAGAGTGATAGATCATCACTATTGCCTAGGTTATTGATGGACAATTTGCTCGGCCAAAGGGGATGCCCTAAGTGGGAGCAAGATGGCCACTATGTCCACCTATTCCCCTGTATAAAAGAGATTCAAGATGTCAAATGGTCCCTTCACAGAGGAATAGAGATGGGGTGATGGGAGTTAGAGGCAGATGTAGAAGTTGTTTCCAGACGCTGAAGGAAGATATTTCAAGATGACCACTTGCATTGAGAAGAAAGATAACATAGGGAGATTAAGATGGAGCCCTAGCTGGTTTGGCTCAGTGGATAGAGTGTCAGTCTGAAGACTAAAGGGTCCCAGGTTCAGTTTCGGTCAAGGGCACATGCCCGGGTTGCAGGCTTGATCCCCAGTAGGGGATGTGCAGGAGGCAGCCTATCCGTGATTCTCTCTCATTATTAATGTTTCTATCTCTCCCTCTCCCTTCCTCTCTGAAATCAATAAAGATATATTAAAAAAAAGATGGAGGCCTGACCAGGTCCTGTCCTGGCTCTCCGTGAGGCACACTTTGCTTGGCCAACGGAAGTGAAGCCAAGATGGCAGTTCACTCCTTGGGAACCCAAGATAGCCACCATCTTGATCCCTTCCACCTTCCTTAAAGGCCTGGAAGAATTGGGTCCAAGGAGTGAGGACAGGCTGAGATTGTCACTGGAGGGGGTGGGGGTGGGATCTGGGGATGAGAAGATATATGTTTAATTTAAAAAATTAAAATTTGTCTTTAGGATTCTCTTGGCATTAAGGCCCTTCCTCTACCCTAGGCTCTGAAGTGACTCTAGGAGCAAAACCAGGAGCCACACCTAAGCCCCTTGCTACCCGCTTAATGCTTTGGGCTCTTTTAATATACATCTACACAAACATACATGCACAGATGCACATACATGACAAGCCTACTCCACTGGGCTTGGGGAGGACAGGATTCTACACTGTCATTGCAAGAGACAAAGCAGTAAGCCCTGAAGGGGAGGCTGAGAGGGAGAGGCTAGAGGTGGGGAATTAGAAATTCCCTGGTCCTTAGAGCAAAGATTGTCCTGAGGTGCTGAGTACCTGACTTGTGTCATCTTTTAAAAGGGGGCCTGGGAACTTCGTGTCATGGATCCTTGAGCAAGGAATTAAAGTTCCATACAGCTGAGAGCCTTGGGAAGCAGAGCAGAAGGCCTGGGACTCTTGGGTCTTAGGGGGAAAGGGCTGGGGGCTTGGTCTCTGGTTCTGATAGGAAAGGTTCCTGGGGCCCAGACTCCTGAATCTGAGGAAGAAGAGGACCGGGTGGCAACTGCTGTGTTCTTGATTGGGGAAATTTTGGAGGACTACATTCTGGCAACTCAAGAGAAGAAATTTGGTTGGGGTTGGGAGCAGGGTGAGGAGGTGGGTGTTGTCTTCCATGCTGATAATTCCTGGAAGAGAAGGAAGCTGATTTGTGAGTGTCTGAGTCCGAAGAAGGACACAAAATCCATAACCCAGAGCCCATGACCCAGACCTCCGGCTAGATCCTGGCATGGGGTGGAACACCTGGAATCTTAAGGGGGTGGGGGCTTGACGCAGGCTCCCACGTGGCGTTGGGGAGCTGCTCCTGCCTGCGCAGAGCGGGCACGCTATTGTCCTGGCCAGGAAGGCGGGGCCGGCGTGGGGCGGGGCTGGAGGCGCCGGCGCAGCCAAGGGGCGGCGGGAGGAGGTGGCTGTGGCGCTGGGAGCTCCTGTCACCGCTGGGGCCGGGCCGGGCCGGGCTGGGCGGGAGAGCTGGGGACGTGAGGGCGTGAGAGCCCAGACATGGGGCACATAAGCCCCGCCATTCTCGGTCTGGGCCGCCGCCGGGCCCCGCCGCCGCTGCCGCTGTTGCTGCCACTATTGCTGCTGCTTCTGCGCGCGCAGCTCGCCGTCGGGAGCCTGGCCGGTGGGAGCCCCGGCGCGGCGGAGGTGAGGACTGGGGGGTGGGGGAAGGGGCGAGACCCGGCCTCGACCCGACGCGGACGTGTCCAGGGCGGAAAGTGCAGTCTTTCCAGCCAGGTGGACCCCCCCGGGTCCCCTAATGGCGCTAGGCATTCACGAACCCAGGAGTCCAGGCCCCAGCCTCCCGTCTTGTGTCGTCCCAGCCAACCCCCGCCCCCAGCATAGGAACTGACTTTCCCAGAGCTCCTGGTCCCAGAAATCCAGCCCCTCAGATCCTCTCGACCTAAGTGACTCAGCCCCAGCCCCTGCCCACCTGAACATATGACCCACCAAGCAATAAGGCACTTAGATCCAAGAATCTGGGTCCCTTTTCATCCTCTGGGCCCTCCCAGGACCCAGGAGTTTAGGCCTCCAGCCACCGCTCTCCAGCCCTCAAAGGTTGGTGTCCAGGCCTGCAGCGTCTGAAGCCAGGCCTTGTCTTCATCTTTGCACCCAAGAATAGGAGCCTGAGCTAGGGATGGAGGGAGGAGGGGCCAGAACGTCTGGGTTCTGACCTCCTCCCCAGCGATTCAGGTTTAACCCCTTCCGTCTCTAGTGCGGCTGCGCCGGGGTGGGCGTGAGTTTGACTCAGCCACCTCCAAGGCGCGAGAATCCTGGGGGACCCGGGTCGCCATAGCAACAGGAGAGCTGGGGCGCCCCGCCCAGTAGTAACTGTATCCCGGGAAACGGTACCTCTACCGAGGCGGGTGCTCGGTGCTTGGTGAAGGGGCTGGTTCTGGGGTCTAAACATCTGAGTCCTAGAAAGCAAAGGACCCAGGGACCAGCGTGCCGACGTCCCCCGGCCCTCACTGACCCCTTCGCCCACACACCCAGGCCCGGGGGTCCGCTCAGGTGGCTGGACTATGCGGGCGCCCAGCCCTTCATCGGGACCTGCGCACGGGCCGCTGGGAACCAGACGCACAGCTGTCGCGGCGCTGTCTCCGGGACCCGCAGCGCGCGCTGGAGTACTGCCGACAGGTGGGCGCGCCGCCGCGAGGGGCGAAGGCGGCCAGCGAGGGGCGCGGTCTAGCCAGACTGGTGTGGGTTTTTGTTGTTGTTGTTTGTTTGTTTGTTTGTTTGTTTCCCAGCCAGACTCCTAAGGCCAGGAGACCAGGGATCTAAGAAGGCTAGGCAGCCAGGGGGCGTGGCCAGAGGCGAAGTTAGATAGGGCGGGACCTGTTTTTAAGAAAAGGTCACAAAACAAAAAAGAAAAGAGAGAAACTAGGTCAGGAAAGAGGAGAACCGTGCAAAGTCCGGCTAAGGAAGGTGACCCAGTGAAGTGGTGGGCTCCTTAAAGAGCAGGTGTATAGGGAGGCGTGGCCAAAGGAGAGGGTAGTCTGACAAAAAGTCCCTAGAGACCTAGAAGATAGGAAAAGGGGTGGAGCCCAATTAAAAAGTGGAAAGCTAGTAGGCGTGGCTATGAAAAGTTAGGGCTATTACAAAGAGAAGGGACACTGAGAAGTCTAACGGGGAAAGAGCGAGGCTTAAAGGTTGGTGGAATCTACGGAGAGATTAACCTGATTGGGGAAAGGCGGCAATGTGACCAGAAGAGAGGTGGGCGTAGAAAAATTGAGTTTGTGGCTATATGGAGAGACCTTTGAAAAGGAACTGGCCAGGTAAAGGGGAGAGGCCTAAGGATAGCGGGGTGCGGGGAAGAGAGAGGGAGGGGTAAGGGGGAGTTACTAGGGGCGTGGCCAATGGGCCTACGGGACTTAGATATCTAAGACGGATTTTATGAAGAAGCAGGGCCTAAGGAGAAGAATGCCTTATTAACACTGGAGTCTTGAAAAGGGACATGGCCAGAAGAGAAGCGTGACTGGTTGGGTTCTAACAGTGGGTTGATTGCCCCACCCGGTGCCCACAGATGTACCCGGAGCTGCAGATTGCACGTGTGGAACAGGCGGCGCAGGCCATCCCCATGGAGCGCTGGTGCGGAGGTGCCCAGGGTGGCCGCTGTACCCACCCTCACCACCAGGTTGTGCCTTTCCGCTGCCTGCGTGAGTCATAGGCTGGGGGAGGGAAATGGAGGTGGGAGTCTGAGGGGGAGATCCTGGGCCCTGGTCTCAAGGGTCATATTAGAGAACTAGATGCTTGAGTCCTGAGGGGGGTAGAGAAGCCTCTGAGGATAATAAACCTGGATTCTGAGGGGGGTAAGGCTAGTGGCTATGAGAGGATCTCACTCTGGTGCCCCTATTCCCCAGCGGGTGAATTCGTGAGTGAGGCCCTGCTGGTGCCCGAAGGCTGCCGGTTCTTGCATCAGGAGCGCATGGACCAGTGTGAGAGTTCAACCCAGAGGCATCAGGAAGCACAGGAGGTCAGGACCCTGGCACATTCATCCTCACACCCAGAACACCCCCCTCCTGCAGAACCCAAGAGTCTGGGCCTCTGCCCCCTCTTCCCATCAGGACAGAACCAGTAATTCAGGCTCCCAGCCCCATCAGCCTCCATCACTCAGGCATCCAGGCCCCCCTCGTTTACCCTCTCCTACCCCACAATCCTGGTATCTGGACCCACTCTTCCTACAGGCTTGCAGCTCCCAGGGCCTCATCCTGCATGGCTCGGGCATGCTTTTGCCCTGTGGCATGGATCGGTTCCGAGGTGTGGAGTATGTGTGCTGCCCCCCTCCAGTGACCCCTGACCCATCTAGGACAGAAGTTGGGTGAGTGAGAGGGAATCTTCCCTGCCCATCCCAAGGCTTCTTGAGGCAGGAGTTGGAAGCCTGGGGCCTGGACCCAGGTTCTTATTGCCTTGTGTCTTCTGCTCCCTCAGCGACTCCTCCACCAGGTCCTGGCCCCCGGGGAGCAGAATAGAGGGGGATGAGGATGAGAAAGAGGAGGAATCCTTCCTACAGCCAGTAGACGATTACTTTGTGGAGCCCCTACAGGCTGAAGAGGAAGAAGAGGAGGAAAGAGTCCCACCTTCAAGCTCCCATCTTCCTGCAGGGGTCAGCAAAGGTGAGGCCATTTCTGAAGGGAGGCTGATTTGGGGAGTCTTGGTGTAGGAACATCTTTGGGAGGGACCAATAGGAGAGGGGTCTGCTTGGAAGGAATGGAAGGGATGAGAGCAGTTTTGGATAAAGTAGAGGTGGAAGGCCTGGCCTGTGAAGAATGTAAAGGGTGGTTGGAGGTACCCGGAAGTGAAGGAGCCATTGGTAAATCTAAGGGTTATTTTGGGTTAGAGGATGGTGTAATGGATTCCTAAACTTTGCAAGAACGTTCAGAACTGTTGCCTAGTTCTGAACTACATTTCCCATGATGCTAGGCAGAAGCTATGGCTAAAGTGGACACATGGTGGTTTCCAGTGCACTCTAGGAAATGTAGTTCTCTGGGTAGAAAAGGTGATCTGGAGATGGGGTTCAGGCTGACCATCTGATTCCTGGCATTACAGTGACTTCCACCCCGAGGCCCACAGATGGTGTGGATGTGTACTTTGGCATGCCTGGAGAGATCAGTGAGCACGAGGGTTTCCTACGGGCCAAGATGGACCTGGAGGAGCGAAGGATGCGCCAGATTAATGAGGTAATGATAGTGGGGGTCCCTGGATCACCCATAACATAGAGCTTCATAAATATAAGGAAATTTCTTGAGGACAAGTTGGGACTATTTCCAAAAGCTCCCCATGCCCCTGTCAATTCCTAGTCCTCAGTGCCACCCCTAAAATGACCAGGGATCCCTAACCCATAGAATCCCATTGAGATGCCAACAGATTCTAAGGAAACTCTGGGGGATGGTACTCTTCCACCTTAAATTTCTTCTGAGTCTTCTCTGTTGGGAACCCAAGAACCAATGGGACTTAAGGGATCTATCTAGAGCCTCCAAAGTCTTGAAGAAGGATTGGGGAACTCACTGGGTGGAGCAGGGTGGATTATATAATCCTGAAGTTCCCCTGCTCCCAGGTGATGCGTGAATGGGCCATGGCGGACAACCAGTCCAAGAATCTGCCTAAAGCTGACAGACAGGCCCTAAATGAGGTAGGACAACTTCCAGTGGGGCACATCCAGTCTCAGCCTGGCTTAGGCCTTGTCCCACCAGCCTCATCCAGTTCCACCCCTTCCTGCTTATATCAGCCTCTCTTTGCCCCACCCCTACATTTAGCTCCGCCCCTCTTGGCCTATGTTGGGCCTGACATTGTTCTTCTCTGATTTGCCATGTTTTGCCCTGTTTTAACCTGTCTTATCTCTGAGGACTGGCTCTGGAGTCCTCTCCCATGCTGACCCCTCAGGTCCAGCAGATCCTCTCAGCCTCTTTGATGCATTCCTGTCCCTGTTAGGCCATGCCCCCTGACTTTGGTCCTACCCCTCTAATCTCATTTTTACTCAATCCCTCCTCAGTAGGCCAGCCTCATGTTCTCCATCCCACCTCTTCCAACTTCACCTTGGTACAGACCTACTTCCTATAGTCCCCACTCAGGTTAGCTCTATTCCTTGACTCTTGCTCCCTTACCCACCTTAGTCTCATTTAGGCACAGTCTGTCTTTAGTTTGCCCTACCCAGGCCTAGAGCTCTACCTTTATTAAAATACTTGCTCCCTTTGATCTTAACATAGGCCAACTCTGTTCCTAGATTGTTCATTCCCAGTAGTTTACACCTCCAGCTTGGCTCCCAGTAGGCCTAGTCCTACCCTATATCCCCACCCTTTCCAGTCAGTGTCCTGTGATCTAGTCCCAACCCCAGGTTGACTCTGCCCAGACCTAGATCCACTGCACCCACCCTGCTTGGCCCTATAGCCCTGCCTTTCCAGAATGCCACTGACCTAGGCTTTCACCCATATTTACCTCTGCTGATCTTGTGTCCACCCCTTTGATAGCACTTTCAGTCCATTCTGCAGACCCTGGAGGAACAGGTGTCTGGTGAGCGACAGCGCCTGGTGGAGACCCATGCCACCCGAGTCATCGCCCTAATCAACGACCAACGCCGGGCTGCCTTGGAAGGTTTCCTGGCAGCACTGCAGGGAGATCCGCCTCAGGTGTGGGAGCTGTGGGGGCAGAGGGCAGAGGATGGAAAGGGCTGGGGCAGGCCTAGGCAGCCTTCATCCCTTCCACAGCCAGAGCGTGTCCTGCTGGCCCTGCGGCGCTATCTGCGTGCCGAGCAGAAGGAGCAAAGGCACACACTGCGACACTACCAGCATGTGGCTGCCGTGGAGCCTGAGAAGGCCCAGCAGATGAGCTTCCAGGTGCTCAGATTCTTCTCACTCTCTAATACCCTGCTATCCCTGAGACCCATACCTCAGGCTTTTTCTTGTCCCTCAGGCCCTCTTTCTGTCTCTTGGGCCACCTTCTATCCTGGAACCCCTCTTTTGTGCCTTGGAACCTTTTCCGGTCCCTTGGATCCTGTATCTTTGACACCCTTCTTGTCCCTTGGATTTCCTCTTCCTTTCCCAGAATCCCCTTCCTGTGCCTTGAACCCTGTTCTTGTCCTTCTATTCTTCTTTCTCCCTAACCCTACTTGTTTTCCCTGGAACCCCTGTTCTGTGCCTTCAGATCCTAAGTTCTGTTTCTTGGATGTTCTCTTCCTGCTCTTGAACTCCAAGACTTGCCCTTGAACCACATCATTTCCATATGATACTCCAATGCTACTTCCTTTTCTGCACCTCCCTCAAACCTCACTTTCTATTTCTCAGATCCTACTTTCTGCCCCTCCAACCCACTTGCCTCCATTTCCTATCTTCTATACCACATTCCTTGTTTCCTATACTTACCATTGTCTCCTGTGCCCCACTTTTCCTAGCAATTACTCCTTTCCCTTCCACCTTAGTTCTTTTTCCAAGCCTCTCACTTCCTGTCTTCTATACATCTTTTCATTTTCTTTGTATTCTGCTTCTCCTCCTTCAATTCCTTCTTCTTATGGCCCATTCCTGGCCCTTGTACGCTACTTCTGTATATTGTATGTACTACTTTTCCCTTGAATTCTATTGCTTTTCCTTCACCCTACCTCAGTTTCCCCATTTCTAGCTCACATTTCTCAGTTCATCCTTCATATTCACTCCCCCACAGGTGCAGACCCACCTTCAAGTAATTGAGGAAAGGATGAATCAGAGCCTGGGGCTGCTTGATAGGAACCCCCATCTGGCTCAGGAGCTGCGGCCCCAGATCCGTGAGTACATATGACCCCTGCTTCCCATTCCAGATCTCTAAGGGCAGATCCTGACCCCCAATCTTTGACACACACACACACACACACACACACACACACACACTTTAGTTATCCCTGTGTAATAAACACCAGAACTTAAATTAACCATCTTTTTTGTTCATGATTCTGCCGTCTGGTCTGGGTTCTACTGGGTGCTTCTTGTTAGTAGTCAAGCATGTAGCTACATTCAGCTAGCAGATCAGCTAGGGGCTGGAACTTTGGCACAACTGGGCCTCTCTACCTCTCCATGTAGGCTCAAAGCCTCTCTTCTCCAGAGAGACCCTCCGTGTTGTCTGTACACATGGTGCCTGGACTTCCTAATGGTGGTTCAGGCTCCCAAACATGAAAGTGGAAGCTGCCAGGTCTTCTAAGACATGGGCCCACATTCTGTTGGTTAAAGCAAGTTACAACCCCAGTCCTGATCCAAGGGGAAGAGCCTACACAAGAACAGGAATACCAGACAGTGTGACTTATCACAGCCCCCAGATCTATTGTGACTTCCTTTGCAGTCCCACATCTAACGGTAATTTTCCTGCTCTTTAAGCCCGTTGCACCTTCAGCCTCTATCCTCCCTGCCAGGGTTGCCTCCTACCAGCTCCCCTCTTTCCCAGGTCACACTTATGGCAACCCCCAATCACTTTGTATATGGTGTGTGTGTGTGTGTGTGTGTGATGTCCCTATGCTCACAACCTCAACCACCTTTTTATATGTTCCCCTCAGAGGAATTCCTCCACTCTGAACACCTGAGTCCCAGTGAATTGGAAATCCCTGTCCTCGGGAATAGCAGTGAGGACAAGGGTGGGCTGCAGCCTCTGGATTCCAATGATGGTGAGATAACCCAACTATAGATAACCTCAGACTTTGGGAGACAGGCCCTCAACCTAATTTCTAATCTCCCAAGTCTGGGGTTGTCTCAGCTACCACAGTGAGAGGGAGAGAATGGGGAGGAATGTCTAAGGTTCTGTAGAATCTTTGATCCTCCTGCCTTGGACCCTGGGAGGGTATTTCTCCATCCTTTCTTCAGTGAAGCTCTCCCTCTCTTCACTGTCCCCCCTGCCTCCTCTGGCTGCCAACAGACATCCCCATGGCCCTTCCAAAAGGTATCTCACAGAGTAGACCACAGCCACCAGATCCCACTAAGTCTCTGAGCCCAAAATGGAAAAGGGTCCATATATTAGGAACCCCAAACCTCCCGTGGTGGAGTCCGGTACCCCTCTGAACCCCTCCTCAGGGTGGGGGGGGGGGGGCAGCACTACTCTGGACTCTCAGGAATGAGCTAGAACTTGGGGGGTAGGGTCCACAGAACAAGATGCTGCACCCCCTGGGAAAGAGAAGTTGTCCCCCCTGGAACAGTATGAACGGAAGGTAAGTTACCCCTATGGGCTCCTGAGGGAGGCCTGGGGGTGGGGCCTAGACTCAAAGGTCTGAAGGAGGAGGGAGCAGGGGGTTGGATTCCTTAACTAAGGGAAGAGGTAATTGAGGACACGGACTTGGGATTCTAGGGAAGTAGAAGGCTGGGAGATGCCCTCTCTGGCACTAGGGGAAGAGGAGGCTGGGGCCTATATGCCTGGGTCCCTAACACCTCCTGCTCCCCCAGGTGAATGTGTCTGTTCCAAGGGGTTTTCCTTCCCACTCATCGGAGATTCAGAGAGATGAGCTGGTAAGAGGAGGAATATTTTGGGTACCTAGGGGGGAAAGGTCAGAGGCCAGTGGCTACCAGGGGTGGGCAAACTTTTTGACTCGAGGGCCACAGTGGGTTCTTAAACTGGACCGGAGGCCGGAACAAAAGCATGGATGGAGTGTTTGTGTGAACTAATATAAATTCAAAGTAAACATCATTACATGAAAGGGTACGGTCTTTTTTTTTTTTTTTAGTTTTATTCATTTCAAACGGGCCGGATCCAGCCCGCGGGCCGTAGTTTGCCCACGGCTGAGCTAGGCTGTGACTTCCAAAGCCACACTGGCCTCTGGTGAGCCTCAAAGATGAGCCCCGCCCCATCTCCTTTCCTACAGGCACCAGCCGGGACAGGAGTGTCTCGAGAGGCCGTGTCTGGTTTGCTGATCATGGGAGCGGGTGGGGGCTCCCTGATCGTCCTCTCCATGCTGCTCTTGCGCAGGAAGAAGCCCTACGGGGCTATCAGCCATGGAGTGGTGGAGGTGAGAGACATAAAGACGTGGTATGGGGAGAAGTTCCAGAGCTTGGGCATGGAGGGGCTGTAAGATCAGGTCACGTCCCAATGCCCCACTCTCCCTCTCCTGCCCTGCTGCAGGTGGACCCCATGCTGACCCTGGAGGAGCAGCAGCTGCGGGAACTGCAGCATCATGGCTATGAGAACCCCACTTACCGCTTTCTGGAGGAACGACCCTGAACCAGCCCCCTTCATCCCTTTGGCTGAACCCAGACCTTTCCTCTTCCTGGAGCCCCAAAACCCTAACTCCCAGACAGGAGAAAGGGTTTTGAAAAAGTTAATTTCATACCCTCGTGAGGGGGATGGAAATTCTTATTTCCCCTTTCCTATTACTAATGCCATTCCTAAGAAATCCCCAGCTATTCCTAGCTGCCTCTCTGCTTAGAACCTCCTCACCTTAATTTATTTTGTAAATTAATTTATTGTTCTTTAAGGTGACCACCAGCTTGGTCCCTGGAGTTCACCCTCCCACGTATTGCCCACTAGCATCCCAATAAAGTTCTCTTCCCCACCAGGCCATCCTGCATCTCTGTGGGGGAATCAGTGAGTAATCATAGCTCTGGACACTGTTGTGAATCCCTACCCAGGGATCTTTAAATCTGGGCCTAGCTCTTTGTGCCCACCCTGGAGCTTTCCTGGGTGCTGAATGGGCTGGGTCCCAGGGTGACCGCTGGAGGCGGGTCTCTGACAAGTATCCCCTGCCTCCTACTCTCTCTCATACACAATCACACACACACAGCCTCCAACCTTAGAGCCTGATGAGGGCCTGGGAATCTTAAACCATTCTTCTCATTTCCAAGTCTTCATGTTTCCTTGGGTAGATAATAGGAATCCTCCTGGGTGTGGGAATTTCAGTCACATATCCCATTAAGGGTTTTGTGGTGTCTGCAAGTGCCTATTTTGTGACATGTTGTAGTTATACCTCTACATATGTTACCTGTCACAAGAGGGTTGCTATGAGGATTGAAAGGGTTAATATAGCCCTAGCCAGTTTGGCTCAGTGGATAGAGCATCAGCCTGTGGACTGAAGGGTCCCGGGTTCGATTCCAGTCAAGGGCATGTACCTTGATTGCAGGCTCCAGGGTGAGTGCAGGAGGCAACCAACCGATGTTTCTCTCACATTGATATTTCTCTCTGTCTTTCCCTCTCTCTTCCTCTCTCTGTAAAAGTCAATGGAAAAATACCCTCGGATGAGGGCTAAAAAAAAAAAGATGTTGAAAAACAAACAGATAAATAATAAAATAATTTTTTAAAGGGTTAATAGATGTGGAGACATTAGAACAGTGCCTGCTACTTTGCAAGTATTTGTTGAATAAATTTTAAAATGTTATGGCAACAAACACTGATATGGTACTCATGCCAGGCATTGCTCTAAGGAATTTCTATGTATTGGCACACCTCATTAATACTTGTACCCATGAAGTAAGTACTATAACAATCCTCATTTATAGATAAGGAAATAGAAGCAAGGAGAAGTTATATCACTTTTCTAAGGTCACCATCCAAGACAGGTCAGAGCTAGGAATTCAACCCTGACAACCTGGCTCCAACACCATATTCTTTTTTTAAAAAAATATATTTTATTCATTTTTTACAGAGAGAAAGGGAGAGGGATAGAGAGTTAGAAACATTGATGAGAGAGAAACATCAATCAGCTGCCTCCTGCACACTCCCCACTGGGGCTGTGCCTGCAACCAAGGTACATGCCCTTGACCGGAATCGAACCTGGGACCCTTGAGTCCGCAGGCCGACACTCTATCCACGGAGCCAAACCGGTTAGGGCTATATTCTTGATCATTTTGCTAACCTACTATCTAATAGTTTGTGGCAGTTCCACATGGTATTCAGGTTGTGCATTGCAAAATTCCAATTGATACTATTCACCTTCTGGACATTGTAGAGTTGCATTTTAACCACAATTTACCAGTAGGTGGCAGTAATGTACCATGTTCTAATGTCAGCATAACACTCTTGACAGATGGTTTAGGGAGGGAGTACCTATTTCTAATTATCCCAAAGGACCTATGAGCTCACAGTGGCTCTTCATAATATACACATGTAAATGCAAGTCCTGTATATCCTATATAATAAAAGCCTAATATGCAAATTGTCTCCTTGACCGGGAGTTCGACCAGGGGATGGGGCCACTGGTGGCTGCAAGTGGCCAGGGGGGAAGGGAGGCACCCCCGGCTGGCAGCTGCTAGGGACCCTACTGTGCACGAATTTCGTGCACTGGACCTCTAATTAAATATAAACCTGATAGGTATTGGAAGGAAGATGCCTACATGATGCAAGTTGGATACAATGCCACAGCTTCATTAGAGAACCCAATTTGCAATATCACTCTGACACTGGTTATGACTTCTGTTATCCTCAGCAACTCTAGCAGAAATCTGTAACTAGCACCACAAGTAGGGGGAAAAGCTGCCTTTGTGGTTTGACAGCCAAGGGTGTGCAACAGGCAAACAGCAAGTAATGAGCTCTAATTGGGTGGCATAGGAAATAAAAGGCCATTTTGCTCAATATGCTCAGAGCCTGATTCCTAATTGTGTTTAAATTTTAATGGCAATTCTCAGAATGATTAATTTAAAAATACTGTTATTATTGTAATTTCATCAGGAAAAATAATTTTACGTTCTTGTGCCTCTAAGCCATCCTTGTTTTCCCATTGAAAATGATCTGATAATTCTGTTATTAATAAGGCAAGATTTCTTTGAGACATTTTATGTCAGTGGCACGTGTGTGTTTATACCTGTTGGGCTACATGTTATATGTCAACAGAATCTAAGGTGCCATTGGTGATAGGAAATACCATTATTTCATGTACCACAAAGGGGGAAAAAAAATCAAGAAATTAAACTATGCCACATGATTGATTGTAAGATGAATTCCAATTAAGTTCTTCTTAGAATCAATGAAATACAACATATTCTTAGGAATTCATGGGTTAACTGTCACTATGTGAGTACTCAGAAGAGCACCTGTATGCTGGTACAGGGGAGCTGATGTAGGAAACTTACACTGGCAGCCCCGGATCCCATCTCCCAATATTCATGCCCTTGTGTAGTGCCTCCCTCCCTACTAATTCTGGGGTTGGTCATGTGACTGACTTTTGACCAATAGGATGTCAGTATGCATGATGCAAGCAGGAGCTTTTTCTCTTGGAACACTTCCTTTTGGAGCCTCCAGGGGTTCCAGCCATCTCAGCTAAGCTATCAGACATGTAAGGGAAGTTGTCCAGCACAATTAGGCTTCCGCCTGACTGCAGCCACATGAGTGACCAAAGCAAGATAACGGAACTGCCCAACTGAGCTCAGCCCAGATTTTGGAATCATGAATAAATGGTGGTTTTTTAAGCATCCAGTTTTGTGGTGGAGACACTGGCACATGTGTGCTTGGTTGGTTGTCCATGAGAGGCTCTGAGCAGTGGAAGGCAATGATGGGTCAAAAGGCTTTCTGGGGAGTGACATCAGCAGCATGGTGGCATGAGAGGACCTCCAGATCTCTCCCCTTGAAGTTTCAAGTTAGAGAGCTATAATTCAACAAAGGATTCCCTGCTGAATACACAAACATGTCTGAGTTCCATGCATTGAGACATCTGAAGACAGGCATATGGGAGTGAACAGGAGAGACAGGACAACAGAAGGACAGGAGTAAGCAGGGGAGACAGGACAAAGGAAGGACAGAGACAGCTGCAGTCTGGCACTGGCTGCAGCCCCAGCGGATGTAATAGCAGTGAAGGGCTGGGGTACAAACCTCACTGGGAAAACTGAAGGGGCAGAGAGCAATTAGGCCTGGGTGGCCAGCACACATTGAGGCTGGACCCAGGGGCAGGAGCAGAGAAGTGGTGCAAAGGGTGGCAGTGTTCCACAACCTACCATCACTGGACAATGGAAGCCGTAGACTTAGGAACCCACCCATCCTCCTATGGCCTGCCTGGCAGTAAAATTCTCACTCGGCAGATTGTGAAAAGACACAGATGACTTTCTAGTGTAAGTGGTCTGTACTATGTGGCTAAACCCACTAGAAAAATAAGAGCTGCAAACACACGAACTATTTCCCCCTGCCTACCCTCCTCTCCCCATCACAAGGGAGCCTGACAAAGGTCAATCTTTACCTTAACTGAGCCTATTATCTTTTTGTATCTACAATAACATATCATTGGAATGTCAAGGTCATTTTTCTTTTTCCAGACCTCTCAAAGCACAGACACTGCTTTGCAGAGACCACAAATCCCCTCATTATTATTGAGTTAATTGTTGACTGTTAACTATCCTGCACCCACCTAAGTAAAAGAAGCATAAAAAATAACGTAGAAAACTTATAAAAGAACCAGTCAGAAATGAAGAGTATAACATTTGAAATTAAGGATACACTAGAAGGAATCAACAGCAAGTTACATGAAGCAGAGGATCGAATTAATGATTTGGAAGATAAGGTAGCAAAAAATACCCCATCCAACAGTAAATAAATAATAAGTAAATAAATAAATAACTTTTTAAAAAATGAAGGTAGTTTAAGGGACTTCTGGGAGAACATCAAACATAATAATATCTGCATCATAGGGATAACAGAATAAGAAGAGAGAAGAAATAATGATTGAAAAGTTCACTAACCTGATAAAGTAAAAAGACACACCAGTCCAGGAAGCACAGAGTCCCAATCAAGATGAACCCAAAGAGGCCCACACCAAGACAGATCATAATTAAAATGGCAAAGGTTAAAGACAAAGAGAGAATCTTAAAAGCAGCAAGAGGAAGACAATTAGTTACATACAAGGGAGCTCCCATAAGATGTCAGCTGATTTCTCAACAGAAACAGTTCATGTCAGAAGGGTTTGCAACGAAATATTCATAGTCATGAAAAGAAAAGAACTACAACAAAGACTACTTTACCCAGCAAGGCTATCACTTAAAATTTAAGGAGAAATAAAAAGTTTATCAGACAAGAATAAACTAAAGGAGTTCATCACCACCAAACCAGCATTAGAAGAATGTTAAAGGGACATCTAGATGAAAAAGGAGAGGAGGAGAAGGAGGAAGAGGAGGGAACATAGTTATAAAATAAAATTGCAATAAATACATACCTATCAATAATCCCTTTAAATATAAATGGATTAAATGCTTCAATCAAAAGACATAGGGTTTGGCTCATTGAAAAGAGCATCGGCCTAGCTGGTTTGGCTCAGTGGATAGTCGGCCTGCGGACTGAAGGATCCTGGGTTTGATTCTGGTCAAGTGCACATGCCCGAGTTGTGGGCTTGATCCCTAGTGGGGGTCGTGCAGGAGGCAGCCAATCAATGATTCTCATCATTGATGTTTCTATCTCTTTCTCCCTCTCCCTTCCTCTCTGAAATCAATAAAAATATATATTTTTTTAAAAAGACATAGGGTAGCTGAGTATATAAGAAAACAAGATCCATATATATGCTGTCTACAAGAGACCCACTTCAAAATGAAAGATACACACAGACTGAAAGTAATGTGATAGAAAAAGATATTTCATAGAAATGGAAATGAAAGAAGCTGGTAGTGCAATACTTATATTAGACAAATAGACTTTAAAACAAAGGTTATAATAATAGACAAAGGAACATTACATGATACAGGGTCAATCCAACAAGGGAATATAAACCTTGTAAACATTTATGCACTTAACATAGGAGCACCTGAATATATAAAGCAAATCTTGAGGGACATAAAGAGAGAGATTGACAGTAATACAGTCATGGTAGGGGATTTTAACACGCCATTGGCATCAATGGATAAATCTACCAGACCAAAAAAATCAACAGGAAATAGCAGCCTTAAATGGCACACTAGAACAAATGGATTTAATTGATATTTCAGAGCATGTCACCCTAAAGTAACAGAATATACATTTTTTTCAAGTGGGCATGGAACATGTGCTAGGATAGAACACATATTAGAACACCAAACAAGTCTGAATAAATTTAAGAGGATTGAAATTATATCAAGCATCTTCTCTGACAACAATGGTTCATAACTAGAAATCAATTATAAGAGAAAAAAACATTGAAAAATACACAAACACATGAAGTCATGTTACTAAACAATGAATAGATGAACAATGAGGCTAAATGTCATGTTACTAAACAATGAATGGACTAACAATGAGATCAAGGAAGAAATCAAAAGATACTTTGAGACAAATGAAAATGAGAACACAGCAACCCAAAATCTATGGGTTAGTCTTAATAGGGAAATTCAATAGCACTAAAGGCCTACCTTAGAAAACAAGAAAAATCTCAAATAAACAATCTAAACTTACACCTAAAGTACCTAGAAAAAGAATAACAGACCAAGCCCAAAGTGAGCAGAAGGAAGGAAATAATAAAGTTCAGAGTAGAAATAAATGAAATGGAGTCTTAAAAAAGCCAACAAGATCAATGAAACCAAGAGCTGATTCTTTGAAAAGATAAACTATTAACCAGATACATCAATTAAAAAAGAGAAAGGACCCAAATAAATAAAATCAGAAATGAAAGAGAAGAAGTAACAATTGACACCACAGAAATACAAAAAAAATATAAGAAAATATTATGAACAGTTACACGCCTACAACTAGGACAATCTGAAGAAATGGATAAATTCCTAGAGACATACAATCTTTCAAAAGTGAATCAAGAAGAAACAGACTGACCAGATTGATTACAACTAACGAAATTGAAGTAGTACTGAAAACCAACAAAAGTCCCAACAAACAAATGGCCTGAACTGGATGCCTTCACAAGGAGGTAAAAAACATATACTCAGAAAACTGTAAGATACTAAAAGAAGATACAAATAAATGGAAGCATATACCATGCTCATTCAAATGTTCATACTACCCAAAGCAATCTATAGATTTAAGGCAATTCATATCAAAATGCCAATGGTGTATTTCACAGAACTAAAACAAATAGCCCAAAAATGTATATGGACCACAAAAGATCACGAATAGCCACTCAATCTTAAGAAATAAAACACATTTGTAGGTATCATGCTACCTGATATCAATCTATACTACAATTCTATAGTAGTCAAAACAGCATGGCACTGGCATAAAAACAGAAATATAGATCAATGGAACAGAATAGAGAGCCCAGAAACAAACCCTTGCCTATGTAGTCAATTAATATTTGACATAGGGGAGAACCAAGATGGCGGCATAGGTAAACACCGGAAATTGCTGCCTCCCACAACAAATTCAAAAATACAACTAAAAGACAAAACGGACATCATCCAGAACCACAGGAAGGCTGGCTGAGTGGAAATTCTACAACTAGAAGGAAAGAGAAAAGCACTGAGACTCAGAGGAGGTGCGGAAGTAAAGTGCAGAGGTACGGAGGCGCACGCAGCAAGGGCTGGCAACTGAGGACGTGGCTGTCTTTTTGAATCAGGAGAGAGTCACAAGCCCCCGACTGCTCTGAACTCCAATTCCGGGTGAGTCTCTGGGGACCTAGACTCATACAGGGAAAATGGACTGTCTGGCAGCGGCCAGAACTCGGAACTTGAGGGCGGCTTTCTCTCAAAGGTGCTTACTGGGACACTGAGACGCGGAGCCCCTTACAGCAGGGCTGAGGATCAGCCATAGCTGCTTGCTCTGCCCTGTTGATTACCTGAGACACCGCCCCACCCAAGCTGCGGCAGAGGCTTTTGCATATGAATGCCCTGGCCCTTTGCAATCTGAAAATTACCTAACAAACTGCAGCTGGGCCAGACAGACCCAGAACTCATTTGGGCACCTCCAAACCCCAAACAAGGAAGGGGAATCTGCAGATCTCCTCGTAGCCCCTGCTGGGTAGCCTCAGGCGGAGGCTAAATTAGCACTTCCTTAGATCCAAGAGCCAGTGTACCCAGTGGTCAGAGTGGGACCATCCAATTACAACTCCTCAGATCCATAAGGGACACACTCAGGGTGCAGACTCAGTGAGCACCAAAGCTCCACTGAAGCAAGTCTTGCCTCATAAGGGTGTCTTCAGCACAGAAGTTCTCCCACCGTAGACACAGCTGATTCTCACAGCCAATTGGCCTGGAGGTCAATTCCTCCCAGTGATACCTTCAACAATCAAGGCTTAACTACAACAAGACTGTGCACAAAGCCCACACAGGGGTGCACCAAGAGTGTCCACCTCAGGTAATTGGGGAGGCTGAGCCACTGGGCCCTATAGGACACCTAGCACACAAAGCCACTCTACCAACACAGGGAAGCATAAAAAATGTGAAGACAAAGAAACAGGTCACAAATGACAGAAATGGGGGAAAGCAAATGACTGGATATAGAGTTCAAAACCACACTTTTAAGGTTTTTCAAGAACTTTCTAGAAACCACTGATAAATTTAGTAAGACCCTCAAAAAGACTGGTGAGACCACCGATAAATGTAGTGAGACCCTCAAGAAATCTAGTGAGACCCTCGAGGTTATGAAAAAGGACCAACTAGAAATGAAGCATACACTGACTGAAATAAAGGATATTATGCAGAGTTCCAACAGCAGACTACAGGATCGCAAGAATCAAGTCAAAGATTTGAAATATGAAGAAGCAAAAAACACCCAACCAGAAAAGCAAAATGAAAAAAGAATCCGAAAATACGAAGATAGCGTAAGGAGCCTCTGGGACAGATTCAAGCATACCAACATCCAAATTATAGGGGTGCCAGAAGAAGAGAGAGAGCAAGATATTGAAAACCTATTTGAAGAAATAATGACAGAAAACTTCCCCTACCTGGTGAAAGAAATAGACTTACAAGTCCAGGAAGCACAGAGAACCCCCAAAAAAAGGAATCCAAAGAGGACCACACCAAGACACATCATAATAAAAATGCCAAGAGCAAAAGACAAAGAGAGAATCCTAAAAGCAGCAAGAGAAAAACAGTCAGTTACCTACAAGGGAGTACCCATACAACTGTCAGCTGATTTCTCAACAGAAACTTTGCAGGCCAGAAGGGAGTGGCAAGAAATATTCAAAGTGATGAATGCCAACAACCTACAACCAAGATTACTTTACCCAGCAAAGCTATCATTCAGAATTGAAGGTCAGATAAAGAGCTTCACAGATAAGGAAAAGCTAAAGGAGTTCATCACCACCAAACCAGTATTATATGAAATGCTGAAAGGTATCCTTTAAGAAGAGGAAGAAGAAGAAAAAGGTAAAGATACAAATTATGAACAACAAATACACATCTATCAACAAGTGAATCTAAAAATCAAGTGAATAAATAATCTGATGAACAGAATAAACTGGTGATTATAATAGAATCAGGGGCATAGAAAGGGAGTGGACTAACTATTCTTGGGGGGGAAAAAGGTGTGGGGGATGCTGGAAGAGACTGGACAAAAATCATGCACCTATGGATGAGGACGGGGGGGGGGGGGGTGGGGGGGGTGATCGCAGAGGGTGAGGTGGGAACCGGGTGGAGGGGAGCTATGGGAGGAAAAAAGAGGAACAACTGTAATAATCTGAACAATAAAGATTTAATAAAAATAAAAAATAAAAAAATAGAAAATTAAAAAAAAAACTTGAAAAAGGAGGCAAGAATATCCTATATAATAAAGAGGTGATATGCAAATTGACCATCACACCCTTGCACAAGATGACCATCCCCATGTGGTCAAAAGATGGCCGCCACAAGACGGCTGACTGGGGAGCACAGTTTTGGGCGATCAGGCCAGCAGGGGAGGGGAGTTTGAGGGGACCACGCCTGCAGGGGAGGGCAGTTGAGGGTGACTGGGCCAGAAGGGGAGGGCAGTTGGGGGGGATCACACCTGCAGGGGAGGGCCGTTGGGGGCAACCAGGCCAGCAGGGGAGGGCAATTGGGGGGGACCAGGCCTGCAGGGAGGGAGAGCAGTTGGGGGGGACCAGGCCTGCAGAAGAGGGCAGTTGGGGGCGGCCAGGCCAGCAGGGGAGCAGTTAGGTGTCGATCAGGCTGTCAGGGGAGTGGTTAGGGGGTGATCAGGCTGGCAGGCAGAAGTGGTTAGGGGCAAATCAGGCAGTCAGGCAGGCGAGCGGTTGGGAGCCAGCAGTCCTGGGTTGTGAGAGGGATGTCCGACTGCTGGTTTAGGCCTGATCCCTGTGGGACATCCCCTGAGGGGTCCCAGATTGGAGAGGGTGCAGGCTGGGCTGAGGGACACCCCCCCACCAGTGCACAAATTTCTTGCACCAGGCCTCTAGTATAATGACAAAGACAGTCTCTTGAATAAATGGTATTGGTAAAATGGAACAGATACATGCAAAAAAAAAAAAAAAAATGAAACTAGATTACCTTCTTACACCATAAACAAGAATAAACTCAAAATAGACTAAAGACTTAAATGTAAGACTCAAAAACATAAAGCTCCTAGAAGAAAACATAGGCAATAAACTTTTTGACATTTCTCTTAGAAATATTTTTTCAGCTATATCATCTCTGGTAAAGGAAATAAACAAAAAAAGATTTAAAAAATGGGACTACATCAAACTAAGAAAAATTTGCACAGTAAAGGAAGCCATCAACAAAATGAAAAGACAACCTACTGAATGGGAGAACATATTCACCAATAATACATCTGATAAGGGATTAATATCCAAAATCTATAAAGAACTGATACAACTCAACACCAAAAAAATAAAAACATTCAATTAAAAAATGAACAGAGACCTGAATAGACACTTTTCCAAAGAGGATAAGAAGACAGCCAATAGACATATGAAAAGATGCTCAATGTCACTACACAGCAGAGAAATGCAAACTAAACCACAATGAGATACAACTTCATACCTGACAAAATGGCTATCTATATCTACACTAATAAAAGAGAAACATGCAAATTGGTGTCACTCCACTACGCCCACCAGCCCATCAGAGCGACTATGCAAATTAACCCAACAAAGATGGTGGTTAATTTGCATACACAGGCACGGAGGGAAGACTGAAGATGGCAGTGGCCACAAAGCTGGAGTGAGCAGGAGGCTTGGGTTGCTCCCGGCGATGGAGGAAGCCAAGCTTCCCAGGGCCCTGGACTCTGCTCAAGAAGTGGCTGGGGGCCTGGGTTGCCTGGGGCAACCCAGGCCTCCAGCCCGCCCTGGGCTCCGCTCGAGGAGCTAGGGGGAAAAAGGAGGGGCTGGGAGCAGCTGGAGCGGAGAAGCCATGCCTCACTGCTGTGGCCGGACCAAAGGCCTGGGTCCCAGGTGCCGGAGGAAAACCGGTGCCAGCAGCCAGGGAAAGGAAGGCCTATTGCGCGAATCTTCGTGCAATGGGCCACTACTATATATATAAAACCCTAATATGCAAATAGACCAAAGAGCGGAACAACCAAACAACCAGTCGCTATGATGTGCACTGACCACCAGGGGACGTGCGCGGAACATGGCAGGCATCAGCCGTGGCGGGATGGTGGAGCAGGTGAGCGGGGGAGCCAGACCAAGATAGGGTGCCGGTCGCTGTCATGGGGCAAGCCTCTGGTGGTTACTGAAAATTCGCTGTTCCCACACGCCAGGGTTCCACCAGGTGCTTCCACCTGCTGCTGGCACCAGCCCTGCTCACATCCGCTGCCGGTGCCTGGCGCCGGCCCTGATTGCTCAGCACTGTCAGCGGGTACAAGCAGCAGCTGCCAGTCCCTATCGTCCCTCAAGGGTTTCTCCACCTCCCCCTGCTCCTGAGGGTTGATTGGGGCCAGCAGCTGCCACTGGCACCCACTGCCAGTGCCGGCCCCGCTCACACCCATAGCTGGCTCCAGAGCTGCCACTCACACCCGCTGCCGGCGCTCAGCACCGGTCCCGATTGCTTGGCACCGTCAGCGGGTGCGAGCAGCGGCTGCCAGCCCCAACTGCCTCTGAGGGCTTTTCCATCTCCCCCTGCTCCTGAGGGGCGATCAGGGCAGCAGTCGCTGATGGCGCCGGACCCCAATTGCTTTGCACCATCAGCGGTGCGAACGGGGCTGGTGCCATCAGCACGTGGGAGTGGCGGTGGCAGGAGCAGGGCTTCCAGCAGACAGGGGACCAGGGGCCACGGCTGGAGGGGCCGGGTGGGGGTGCAGAGGATGGGCCAAGACCCACCCCTGTGCCCACCGCAGCCTTGGGGCCTACAGTTCCTTTCAAGGTGCACGAATTTGTGCACTGGGTCCCTAGTCATCAATAAATGAACAAACAAGTTTGTTCTTTGCAAGGATGTGCACTGGTGGTGGAAATGCAGATTTGTGCAGTCACTATGGAAAACAATATGGTTGGTCCTCAAAAATTTAAAAACAGTGGCGGCGCGAGCAGCTGGAGGAGGAGCGGCGGCGCCGGGCTTCTCCCCGCGGGGGCCCCCAGCATGGTTGACTATATTGTGGAGTATGAATATGATGCTGTGCATGATGATGAATTAACTATTCGAGTTGGGGAAATCATCAGGAATGTGAAAAAACTACAGGAGGAAGGATGGCTAGAAGGAGAACTAAATGGGAGAAGAGGAATGTTTCCTGATAATTTTGTTAAGGAAATTAAGAGAGAAACAGAATCCAAGGATGACAATTTGCCCATCAGACGGGAAAGGCATGGGAATGTAGCAAGTCTTGTGCAACGAATAAGCACCTATGGACTTCCAGGTGGAGGAATTCAGCCACATCCACCAACTAAAAACATTAAAAAAAGTATGTAAATAATTTCTTTACTTTTAATAAATTGAGTCAAAATAGAAAAAAAAAAAATTTAAAAACAGAACTACTTATGACTCAGTATTCCCACTTTGGGGTATATATCTGAAGAAACACAAAACACAAATTTGAGAGACTATATGTACCCCTATATTCATTGTACAATAGCCAAGATATTGAGGCAACCCAAGTGCCCATAGATAAGTGGATAAAAATGTTGTAGTTCATCTTATTTAAAAATATTTTTATTGATTTCAGAGGGAAGGAAGAGGGAGAGAGAGATAGAGACATCAATGATGAGAGAGAATCATTGTTCTGCTGCCTTCTGTACCCACCCCCCCACTGGGGATGGAGCCCGCAAACCAGGCATGTGTCCTTGAGCAGAATTGAACCTGGGACCCTTCAGTCTGCAAACCGATGCTCTATCCACTGGCTAGGACTGTAGTTCATTTTTACAATAGAATATTACTTGACCATAAAAAAGGATGAAATCTGGAACAGCATGGATGGACCTAGGGGTTATTATGCTAAGTGAAATAAGTCAGTCAGAGCAAGACAAATACCACATGATTTCACCTACTTGTGAACAAAATAAGTGAATAAACAAAACAGAAACAGACTCGTAGACACAGAGAACAGACTGATAGCTGCCAGAGGTGAGGGGCATTGGGGACTGAGTAAAAAAAAGGGAAGGAATTATGAAGTACAAATTGGTAGTTACAAAATAGTCATGGGGATGTAAAATACGGTGTAGGGAAAATAGTCAATAATATTGTAATAACTGCATGGTGCTGGGTGGGTACTAGAAATATACTTTTCTTTGTAAAGTATATGATTGTCTAACCACTATGCTATACACCTGAAACTAATACAAAATAATAATAAGTGTAAATTGTAATTTAGAAATAAACATTTAAAAATAATAGGTATAACAGATGGAGAAGAGAAGGAGAAAGGAACAGAGTGCCTATTCAAACAAATAATTGACAAAAACTCACTAAAACTATGGAAAGAACTGAACCTCAAGACAAAGAAGCTAACAGAACACCTAATTATCACAATATAAAAAGGCCTTCTGCAAGGCACATTATAGTAAAGCTGTCAAAAATTAATGACAAAGAAAGAATTCTCAAGGCAGCCAGAAAAAAGAAGATGGACACCTATAAAGGAAACCCCATTAGATTATCATCAAATTTTTCAGCAGAAACTCTACAAGCTAGGAGAGAGTGGAATCAAATATTCAAAATATTGAAAGAGAAATCACCAGCCAAGAAAAAGATAGCTAGCAAATTTATCTTTTAGATCTGAAGGAGAAATAAAGACTCTCCCAGACAAACAGAAGCTGAGGGAATTTACCTGCATTACAAGTAATGCTGAAAGGTGCTCTTTTACCTGAAATAAAAAGACAGAAGGACACAAAACTGTAAGATGACTAACAGACAGAAGCAGGAAATTGCAACTCTTGTTCATAATATGGTATTAAGCACTGAAATATAAAATAAAGGTTAAAAGAGGTAAAAGTATTAAAATAAAGAGAGGACAATTACTATTGCAATTTGGAAATAAATGCACAGCATAAGAAGGGATAATTTATGGTAATAAAAACATAAAAGGGGGGACACTGAACTTGTACAGGTGCAATCAGAATAAAAATAACTATTGTACATATGAAACGTTTTTTAATAAACCTAATGGTAACCACAAAAATAAAATCTAGAACTAAGACACATAACATTAGCCAAACCGGTTTGGCTCAGTGGATAGAGCGTCGGCCTGTGGACTGAAGGGTCCCAGGTTCGATTCCGGTCAAGGGCATGTACCTTGGTTGCGGGCACATCCCCACTGGGGGGTGTGCAGAAGGCAGCTGATCGATCTCTCTCATCGATGTTTCTAACTCTCTATCCCTCTCCCTTCCTCTCTGTAAAAAAATCAATAAAATATATATATTTTTTAAAAGACACATAACATTAAAGAAATAAAAAGAGGAAATGGAGGGGGAAAAATCATACAACATTACCAAACTAAAATTATAGACAGAAACACAAAGGAAAAGAAACAATGGAGACACTGAGCTACCAGGAAAAAAAAGACAAAATGGCTACAGGAAATCCTCTTATATTAATAATCACCCTAAATTTATATGGGCTGAACTCACCATTAAAAGGCAGAGTAGTAGATTGGATTTTAAAAACACACAAAAAATCCAACTATATGCTGCCTTCAGGAGACCCATCTCAGCTACAAAGTCTAACATAGACTCAAAGTGAAGGTTTGAAAATGATTCTCCAAGCAAATGACATCCAGAGAAAAGCAGATGTAGCCATATTTATATCAGACAAAATAGATCTCAAGATAAAAAAGGTAACAAGAGACAAAGATGGACATTTTATAATAATAAAGGGGACAATATATCAAGAAGACATAACACTTATTAATATATATGCACTCAACCCAAGAGCACCAAAATATATAAAGCAATTACTAACAGAACTTAAAGGAAGAAACTGACAAAAATACAATTATAGTAGGGAAGCTAAATACGCCATTGACAGCAATAAATGCATCATTCAAACATAAAATCAATAAAGAAATATCAGCCCAGCCAGCATAGCTCAGTGGTTGAGCATGGGTTTGATTCCCAGTCAGGGCACATGCCCAGGTTACAGGTTTGATACCCTGTGAGGGGGTGCAGGAGGCAGCCGATCAATCAATCTCTCTCATCATTGAGAAGAAATAAGAGATCAAAAGATACATAGAGAAAAATAAGAAAGACATTACAACATATCAAAGTCTTTGAGATGCAGCAAAAGCAGTAATAAGAGGAAAGTTTACAGGTTTACTTCAATTAACAACAAAAATCTTTTAAAAATAACCTGACATTTGAACCAAAGCTCAAAGTCAGTAGACAGAAGAAAAAAATAAAAATCAGAGCAGAATTAAAATGGAAAACAAAGCCCAGCTGGCGTGGCTCAGTGGTTGAGCATCGACCTATGAACCAGGAGGTCACGGATCTATTCCTGGTGAGGGCATATGCCCAGGTTGTGGGCTTGATCCCCAGTGTGGAGTGTGCAGGAGCCAGCTGATCAATGTTTCTCTCTCATCATTAATGTTTCTATCCGTCTCTCCCTCTCCCTTCCTCTCTGAAATCAATAAATAAATAAATAAAAGAAATATATATATATATATTTATGTATATGTATGTATATATATATATATATATATTTTTTTTTAATCCTCACTTGATATTTTTCCATTTTTAGAGAAAGTGGAAGAGAGACAAAGACAGACAGAAATATCGATGTGTTCGGGAACATATCGATTGGTTGCTTCCTGCACAAGCCCCAACCAGGGCCTGGGCTGGGGAGGAGCCTGCAACTGAGGTATGTGACCTTGACCATAATCAAACCTGGGACCCTTTGGTCCGCAGGCCGACGCTCTAGCTACTGAGCCAAACTGGCTAGGGCTAAAAATATATTTTAAAAAAATGTTTAAGGTTTCTGGGGTGGGACCCCATGAGTGATGAGATTGGGATGGAGGCCAGAGCAGAGGCTGTGGAACAGGTGTACGAGGACATTGTGGATCTTTTCTTAGTGTGGGTTTCTCCAGAAGCAGATGCTGAGGCAAAGATTTGAGATTATTTGGAAAAGGCAAACATTGGTAGGGGAGGCAGGAGTAACACAGAAAAGGGAAAGTAGCCAAGAAACGGTAAGTTATTAAGCCAGAACCTCTGTAGGGACCTGGGGCTTATTATTCTGTTGGGGAACTTTGAGAGCCAGGTACAGCACACACTTGAGTTATCCCAACAGAGAGGTGAGGGATCTGGAGTATTTATATGCCGTCACTGGTTGAGGGCCGTTAGAGTGGGAAGTTGCATGTACTCCCTGGCACTGAAGGCTTGCCATGTTCATATCTGGGACATAGCAGGCACCAGGGGTCGGAGAATGCCCAGATAAAGCTTCATGTGCTGGCACTGGTACTCAAACCACCATGTATTGATAGGGGGAGGGAGACGAGATATGGACTTAGCACCCACAGTATCTGCTACATGCTGCCACCCAGGCACATTCACCCAAACACTACTTCTCAGCCAGGCACCACAGCCACTCCCCAACACCAATGCCTCCAGAGATTAGATGACAACAATTCTAGTCCAAATTGAGTTTAAATCTGTTTTTATTGATTTTTAGAGAGGGAGATAGAAACATCAATGAGAAACATCATTGATCGGCTGCCTCTTACAGGCCCTCTACTGAGAACCCTGACCAGGAATCAAACTGGTGACCTCTTGGTTCACAGGTCAAAGCTCAATCACTGAGCCATACTAGCCGGGCCCAAATTGAGTTTAATAGGCAATTTCATAAAGAGATTCACTGGAAATGCAAAGGTCCGAGATAGAGGCTTGGGTGAGTTCTGAATTAGAAAGCAGTAGGACCTAGGGTTAAAGACCTGAAGAGGTTGGGGGTTCATCTTAAGAACTCTATTGAGGTGATACTGGGAGCTGTTTTGGGATGCCCCAAGTATCATGTAGGGGAATTGCATCTCAGGTTCCAGGTATGAAGAGCTAAGTGAGGATAGGGGTAGGGGTTCAGAGTGTTTCACAGAAACAATCAAGGGGCCTCGATTTCACAGAAATCATCAAGGGGGCTCCTTGTGGGTGGGAGAGGGATAGTACATCACCCCAAATATTGGGGACTGTTTACCCCCACCACAGCAGCCACTTTGAGGTTTTAATGTAAGACCCCAATGGCAGGACATTCCACATACATTATCATGGATTTGCAACATTAGCATACGCTGGCTGTCCCACAGGACGGTGGGGACTGGAAAATCAGTCCAGGTTCTGGGTTTTGAGTCCTAAGAGGACAGGCCTGGGGGTGCCACGCGGCTCCTCTTCAATAGCTGCCGGAGCTGTGAACAAGACAAGGCAGAGAGAGATGTCTTGGAGGTCGCAAGGAGAGGTGAGGGAGGCACAGCTGGTGAAGTTGGAGGTTAAAGAAGGAAAGTTGAGTGGAGTCAGTTGGGTTTGAAGATCAGAGGTTCAGAGTCAAGATTTGGAATTGAGGGTGAAAAGGCTCAGAGCCAGAACTGGGGATGAAGGGAAGCTGTTGCTGGTTGGGAGTTCCCTCTTTTGGGTTTGCATTGAGGGCTGGGAGTTGAAGGGTAGGGACATGGGGCCAGAGGTCCCATTTGGGGGTCAGGAGTCCCATTTTGAGATCAGGACTCAGGGTTATGGGCAAGGGATTGGAGGCCATACTTGAGGATCAAAGGTCGTTCCCTGAGGTCAGGATTCAGGGTTGGAAGTAGAGGTCATATGTTGAGGTCAGGGTTTAAGTAGAGGTCAAGAGGAGTCACCATTACAAGGTAAGGAATCAAAACCTGGGGTAAGAGGTGACATTTTGAAGTCAGGGTTTGTTAAGGTCACCTTCTGAGATTACCTCTAAGGTCAGGAATGTGTAGGGTCAGGGGTTCACCCAGTTAGGTCAGAGGTCACTCAATGCTCACCCCTTCAGGGCCCGGCCCAGGCCGCAACAAGTGGACGGGCTGCTCATTCTCCAGGTTTCGCAATGCTGGATCTGCCCCGGCTGCCAGCAGGTGACGCACTATGGCCTCCTGGTGTGGCCCAGGGGGCAGGGCAGCTGCCATGTGGAGGGCTGTGTTCCCATGGGCCTGGGGACAATGAGGGGAGGACTGATAAGGATTCAGACTCAGCCAACTTGAGCCCTCAGCACCACACTTCATATTCTGCCACATCCACAGCACAGCACAGATTTCTCACTTCACAGAGACATCCCATACACCCCTTTCACATTCCAGAACCTCCCTCCACAACCACATTACACGCACCCCTCTGTCTATGTACTATGCATCATCTCAGTCTACAGTCACAACCTGTATAGTCCCCATCCAGGTCCCATACAATGTCCCCTCTACGGTCACAGCCCACAGGAACCCCAACATCCCACTGCTCTCTCTGCCATATCTCTCATAATCTCCACATTCTAGCCTAGGACCCTACCTTCATGTTGACAAAGGCCCTCAGGTCTCCCTGTGGCAGCTCCAGCAGCAGCTGAACTAGGACGGTGTTGGCAGCCTGCACAGCCAAATGCAGAACAGTCTTGTTGCTCTTGATCTCCTGTGGGGAGGGGTATAGCAGAGGTCAGGCCAGTCCTCACACCCAGGCCTCCTGTCAGAGCCCAAGAGCCTGTAGAGACCCTGCCTCTCCTTTGTAAGTACCCAGGGGTGCCTTATACAGTTGTATGGACTGCGCACTATACAAAAGTTTAAGGGAGTGCCATTCACATCACACAAATCACAGAACTTTACATTTATTAAGATAATTTTCCAGCCCAAGTGTCTAAGAAAAAGGCTTCTTTCTAATCCTCCAAGGTGTTCTCTGGGCTAGCAGCTGCCTTGGCCACCCAACATTCTATTAAGCATAGTAAATTGTACCTACATCCTATATGGGTGGTACTTTATCTATTACAAGGATGGGAGTTGAGCAACATTACTTAGTGGACTAAACTAAGCCTGTATCCATTTCCATATGAAGCTGTTCTCACATTTTGGAGTAAAGTAAGCCATTTTCCACAATGAAACTTTAATATGTGCCTTTAAAGAGTTTATAATAATAAACATTAAAAATGTTAGGTGTTTATACAGGGCAAAACAACCTAGTTGGCTCACCAAATAAATTATGAAGAGAAAACAGAGATGGAGGGGGAAGCTCTATATTAAGAGTGACTTAAAAGATATATCATTGCTCCCTGGCTGGTGTGACTCAGTTGGTTGAGCATCTTCCTGTGTACCAAATGGTCACCAGTTCAATTCCCAGTGGGAGGCAACCAATCGATGTTTCTCTCTATCTTCCTTCCTCTCTCTAAAATCAATTTTAAAAATATTCAAACAAACATATTGCAATATGTGAGCTTTATTTGGATCTGTAGGGGGTTCTTTAAAGAAAAAAATAAATGTATGTCACTTTAGAGCCAAACAAAATTTGAATAAAGCTAGAATATTTGACATTATGAAATTATTCGTTATTTTTTTAAAATATTTTTGATTTCTGCCCTAACCGGTTTGGCTCAGTGGATAGAGCGTCGGCCTGCAGACTGAAGGGTCCCAGGTTCGATTCTGGTCAAAGGCATGTACCTTGGTTGCGGGCACATCCCCAGGAGGGGGTGTGCAAGAGGCAGTTGATCGATGTTTCTCTCTCATCGATGTTTCTAACTCTCTATCCCTCTCCCTTCCTCTCTGTAAAAAATCAATAAAATATATTTTTTTAAAAATAAAATAAAATAAAATATTTTTGATTTCAGAGAGGAAGGGAGAGGGAGAGAGAAACATTAATGATGAGAATCATTGATTAGCTGCCTCCTGCACGCCCCCTACTGGGGATTGAGCCCACAACCAATGCATATGCCCTTGACTGGAATCAAACCCTCAACCCTTCAGTCCACAGGCCGATGCTCTATCCACTGAGCCAAGCTGGCTAGGGCTTGTTCATTATTTTTAAGGTGGAATAATGATATTAAGGTTAAGAGTTATTTTAAAGACACACAAATATTTATGGATAAACTTATATGCTTGGATTTGCTTAAAAGTAATATAGCTAAGTGGAGGAATAGATGGGGCAGGACTGGCTATGAGTTGCTTGTTATTGATGTTTGCTTGGTACATGGAGTTCCTTATACTATTTTCTTTACTTTATCTGTGTTAAAATTTAACAAAAAAAACCAAAAGCGATATGTGGATGTTTAATTCTCTCAGCTAGCTCGTAAGTATATAATAAAGAGCTCAATTCTGGGATCAGACTTCCTGGGTCTAATCTCCTCTCTGACACTCACAAGCTATAAGATTTTTGACATCTTGTGCTTCAGTCTCTTTATCAGTAAAACAGAGAAATAACAGCACATGCATCAAACGGTGTTTGTGAGAATTCAATACTCTATGAGACTCAGTGCTTGATAAATATAAGCTCAGGTCAATAATATTATTTCCAGTTGACAACTGGGGCACAAAGAAGTGAAGTAATGTGCTCCCAGACACGAAGCTGGGAAGAGGTAACATCAGTGTTTGTTTGGAGCCCCTGGGCATCCAGGTGCCCCCATCCCACAAGTCCTCCTAGGGACTGGCTTCCCGTAGCCCAGCTCACCTGGCTGGTGTGATCAGCACCCATATGCAGCAACATTTGGACGCAAGACAGCCGGTCTCGGGCCTGAATACTCAGCACCCGGGAACAGGGGTCGGGTGAGACCATAGCAACATTGAGAGCCAGGATGGCTGTATGGAGGGGGGTGAGTCCTGCAGAATGAAGATAGTGAGGGCTCTGCATCTGGAGCACCCACCCTGCCCAGCCCCACCTTCTGCACCTGCCCAACCCCACCTGCCACATCCACCCTGCCCACAACCCAACTTACCCTCGAAGTCCCTGGCTTCCAAGTCAACCCGAACCCCTGAGTTAATCACAGCCTGGGAGGAACAGAAGGAAGAGCTAGATTAGGGTCTCCCCAGGCCTCCCAGTCCTAGAAGCCAGAATCTGGGCAATCAATGACCCCATCTACCACAGCCATACCGAGAGGACTCCTGGGAGGCCATAGGTAGCAGCCACATGCAAGACAGAACGTCCCTGATGGTCAGTAGCATTAGGCTCAGCTCCCAGGTTCAATAGATCCTCCACAATCAGAGGCTGGTTGGCAGCAGCAGCCACCAGGAGAGGAGTCTGCAGGTGAAAGGAGAAGTCAGACTGAGCCCCAGCCCCCTCGCAGGAATCCAGACCCCCAGACACTCTGCCCTCAGATTCAGTAATCCAAGCCCCTGGCCTTCACCTTGCCCTTATGCTCACGAATGTCCAGATGTCTGTATGTTTGGAGCACCTCAGCTGCAGCATATGCTGCCCAACGCAGCCCCCGAGCTGCCAGCAGGTGCAGGAGCCTGAGGACAGGTGGGAACAGTAGTTAGTACAGATGGCCAGCCGGGCCATGAGCCCACAGACTCTATTCCCCTATACTCACGTGTCTCCCTCCTCGTCTTGGGCCAGCAGCCGCTGTGGCCCTAAGGCCAGCATTTGAGCACGGGCTGAGTCGAGGGATGGTCCAGTGACCAAAGAGGGTAACTGTGGGGGTCCTGAGGGGAGTCCAGAACCTTTCCAGGATCCCACCTGTGGCAGGGAAGGTTCTACATAAAGCTGGGTATCCAGGGGGTCCTGAAGGGTGCAGGTGGTGAGGAGAGTCAGTCAGCTGAGGAGTCCCTCTTCCCAACCCATCCCACCACACACATACATATTCAGAGTACCAGGTAAAGTGGCTGTGTGTCCCATCTGTGCCAAGTGAACTTAGACTTTTGGGCCTTAGTTTTGCCTATCTGAGGAATGGGATCTTAACCCAGCCCCAGACAACTCAGAATGCTGCATGAAGGCAACTGGGAACTTTGGGGCCCTTCAGCATTCTGTTCCCACTCTGTATCTTACCTCCATCCCCAGGAGAAATGGATATGGCTGCCCTGGGTCCGAGAGTGGGCAGAAGTCAGAAGTCAGGAAACTTTCAGCAGCAGAAGTAGGATAAGAGTAGGCACTGTCTGTGTAGGCAGCAAGGGTGTTGGGGCTCCAGTCTGGAAAGCCTGTGGTGGGGGCCAGGCTGCCAAGTCCAGAACCCACAGCCTCCTGGTGGGCTGGGAAGTGAGTATGGCCTGCATGTGAGAGGAGGAGCAGGGGCGGGCCTGGTTACCAGAGTTAGGAAAGTCACAGCCAAGGCTGGAGGACCTGTGTGAGGGCCTGGAATCTCCCAAGGTACTGAAAGCTAGTACTTCTAGGATCTAGAATTCTGGGACACCAAGGGGTTGGAAGGTTGGACTTCTGGGACCTGGACTCCTAGGATGCTGAGGGGTTGAGGGTCTAGACTCCCAGAATACGTAAGGCTGGAGGTCCTTGGGCACCAAAGGACCATATGCATAGACTACTGGGCTGCAGAGAATCTCTGGAAGATCAAACTTCCACTGGGTCCTGGCAAGAATCAGGGCCTGACTCCTAACGTTCCCCAAAGTTCTAAGAGTGGGGATGTGAGTCCCAGAGGGAAGCTGGAGCTGGGAGCTAAAGGAACCAGGTGAGTTTCCAGACTTACCAACCTCACCCTCGTTCACAGATGGAGTCAGGGGCTGGGCCAGGGGAGGTGGGAACTGTCCCTGTAGAGACATAAGGAAAAAGGAACATGGTTGAATTTCTCTGGAGATTCTTCAACATCCATTCCCCAGCTCTAGGATGTCTAAATCAGCACTACATCTCTCATCATCCTGAGAAGCCAGCAAGCCCCTGCTCACAGCACAGGGCCTCCTGAGAGCTGTAGTGGACAGGGCTTCATGGGCCTCACCGGTGCCCCACCGGCGTCAGGCTGTTGCTGGCGGCGCCTCTGTTCTTCCAGGAGCTTTTTCACGGTCTGCGATGGGCAGTGGCTGCGCTCATTACGGCTCACTGCGGGGGAGGCGGGTGAAGGGGTGTAGAGGGGAGAGAAGTCATCAGAACACAAGCTGGGGACGGGGATTTGGGCACCCTCCTCGCCGTCCCGCACGGAAAAACTGGCACACTGATGTCGCCTGAGAACTCCAAGACCCATCTAAGGTTTCGGGTGCGGCGCCCGCCTCCGCTGTTTCCTTCCTTTTGCTCCGCACTTTCCCCTCTGAGCCAACTTTCCACCAGCGTCGTGGAAACTGGGGTCGGGGGGAGGAGGATGTCCCTCTGCGCATCCCCCCACGACTTCCGTGAAAAATTCCCCCTCCAGGCCTCCCAGTCCTGAGGCCTCGGGGGTGGTCGGGCATCACAGCCTGGACACAGGTTCCCAACCTCTCTCTTCCCAAGAAGCTGCCCTGAGGCTCTCCTGGGGTAACCATCAGCCATAGTCCCCTAGGGCCTAGCTCATCGGAGATGCAGGGGCCGACCCCGCCCCACCTCGAGCTCGGAGTCCGCGAGCCTAGCAGCCCCTTCCCAGGACCCGGGAGCCCCGTTCCCGACGCCTCGCCGGCACGACCCAGGAGGTCCGCACCCTCCCGAGTTCCAGCGGAGGAAGGGTTAAGGGCGGGGGGGTGGGGTGGCCAGACCCGGAAGCAACTCGGGGGCGACGCTCTGACGCCGCCACGCGCTGACGCCACGCGCACACGCAAGGGAACCTTCCGCTTCCTCCTCCCCGCAGCCTGCGCCCAGGTGTCCGCTCGGGGGCGGGGCGGGCTGCCGAGCGTGGCGCTCGCGGAATCCCCACGCGCGGGGAATTCCCGTTCGGCCACGGCGCTGGGACGGAGGGTGGGGAGGGCGACTCGGGAGTCCCAGGCGGGGCGCGGAGGCCTCTCCCGCACAGACCCTGCGGCCGGCCCGACCTTGCCCACCGAGACCCGTGGCTGAATTTAAACCGCACGCCCCCAGGCGCTCAGTGCCGCCAGGGATTTCCAGGGGAAGGGGTCCGCCGCCAGCCCTCTCCCCAGGGCCCGGGGTCCGGGCTCGCCGCCCCCTCACCCCCCACCCCGCAGCCCTGACCCCAGTCCCCTCTCCCCCCATCCCGCAGCCCTGACCCCAGTCCCCTCACCCGCCACCCCGCAGCCCTGACCCCAGTCCCCTCACCCCACACCCCGCAGCCCTGACCCCAGACCCTCACCCCCCCACCCCGCAGCCCTGACCCCAGTCCCCTCACCCCCCACCCCGCAGCCCTGACCCCAGTCCCCTCACCCCCCACCCCGCAGTCCTGACCCCAGTCCCCTCACCCCCCCAGCCAGGAGTCCAGAAGCGCAAGCGCTCCTCTATCTCGAACCCGGAATCCGAGCCCAGCCTCCCCTCCAAACTCTGGGCACTCCCAGCCCTCACTGCTCCATGCCGAGCGGGCCGCACGCCCCCCCCCCCCCCATTACCTCTGGGGTTCCGCTGGGCGGACTGCGGGCCCCCAGGGCCCCGGCCTCGGCGCTGCGCCAGCCTCGCTGTCACCCCCGCAGCCAGTGCCGCCGGGTCCCCGATCGTGGGTCCTGTTCGCGGCGAGTGTTTAAATGGGGTCTGGCCCCGCCCGTCGGGGCGGCCCCGCCCCCAGCCCGGGAGTCCCCGCGTCTCGCTCCAGCAAACACAGGCCCTGAAGGGGCTGGGCTGACCTTGAGCCCCGACCCCACGGGGTCCAGAGAGCGGGGCTCCCTACCTTGGTCTGAGCAAAAAGGGCCTGGGATTCTGGACTCCTGCAGCAGGAGGGCCCTGGAGGCCTGGCTTCTCGTCTCTGCCCAGGGGGTGCTGGAGACCTGACCCCTAGGCTGGGGGGTGGGGGCTATCGGACTGGGTCCTGGGAGAGGAGAGGCCTGGGGGTCCGGACTTCCTGGCCTCCAGGTAAGAGTGATAAGGGTAGACTAAATTTCTCCCTGTCCCCCACATCACCTCCTTTTTCAGAGGTCAGTTCTCATACATTCATTTAAAATAATGTATTACCGCAGGGGAAGCACTTTGCTGGGTGCTGTGTGCTAGCTGTGACCTAAGCAGGCAGGAATTCCCGCCCTCAAGCTGGCTGACACTCCAGGGAGGGGCTGTTCTCAGTTCCCAGCTCCGTGATTGTCCACACACCGATGGGCAATGTTAATCGCATGTCTCCCCTGCTCTCATGCTCTCCTAGTGGTTCTCCTTCATTTGCTGCTCCTCAGTTTCCCTGGCTGTTTCTTCCTCTTCAGCATTTTTGAAGGGATGGGGGAGATGGGGGGGGGGGGGGGTGTCTCCATGTGTACTCACTTCCTTGGCAATCTCATCCAATCTGGTGACTTTAAATACCATCCATAAGCCATCAACCCCCAAATTTACATTTCCAGATGAGATTTAGCCCCTGAACTCGTAGAGGCAGCTGTGGTCACTCAACTTCTCCACAGAAAGATCTATCAGGCATTCCCAACTCAGTGTGCCCAAACCTCCAGCACTTCCCTTCCCCCACCCCATAACTGCTTCCCCTCCGCCATCCTGTCTAAGGATGCTCCATCATTTTTTAGTCGCTTAAGCCATAAGCTTTGGTCATCCTGGATCTCTTTCTCACACACACACACACACAACCTTATCTACTCCATCAACAAGTTTTGTTGGCTCTACCCCCCAAATCTTTCCAGAGTCTCCCCAGTGCCCACCCACACCCTGGCCCACCTGTTACCTCCCACCTGAACAATCATCGCAACTTCCCTAGTCTCTGTCCCTTCCCCCAGTTGGTCCCCAAAGGCAGAGGGACCCACCATCTCTCCTCCCCCTCCCCCCCCCCCCCCCCCCCGCCTCCACCCCCACAGGAAGCAGTTAGCCTTGCTACCAGCAGGGTGACATCCGCTTTTGCTGCCTCTCTACTCCCCCACTCTTCCTCAGAACCTCTCTGGACCAAATCCCTTCCAGCCCCCAACCCACCATGCTCCCTCCAGGCAACATCCTGCTCCTGCTTTTGCTCCCAGGTGAAGCCAGCAGTTATCGGGTGGGGGTGGGGGAGTGGCAGGCAGATATTTGTGAAAGGGGTGGCTTGGGTGGCGTCTGAAGGGAGGGGTGCTGAGGGCAGATCCTTCTCCCAGTGCCCCTTCTTTTCCGGGAGATCCATTTGGCTTCTGGGCCTGGTTCTTTGGGGAGGGAAGCTGAGGTCTGGACTGCCTACCTATTAATCTCCCCTTCTCACTGCTGGATCTCTGCTGATTTCCTGTCTCTGCTTTTCTGGGAGCTCCCCTACCTTTTGGCCGCTCTTTCTCATTTGCTCTTTTGGAGCGAAGCTTACTTCTCAGCACATCACCTTTCCCTGCACCTATTTTGGGAACCACCTTTCCCACTGATTATGTTCTCTCTCTTCCCACAGTGGCTGCAGCTCAGGTAACTCCAGGTGAGATATCAAAACTCCTTCCTCTTTGCCATACTACTTCAGGTACTGTTTCCATCCCTAAAGTATAGCTTGAGGATCCTGGAATACCCCCAGTGGCTCTCCAGATCCCCATCTCACTATAGCAAATTGAAGCCCCAGGGACTTGGCCAACCCCCAGCCTCTCTTCAGGAGTGCCCACTATGCCCAAAGCCCAGCACATGTCTCACTATGCTTGAATACCCAAGACTCTCTCTGGATCTCCATCTCCCTTTTCATCCCTCAAGTGCAACCCCAGGGAATTGGTCACCCATCAGGGACTTCTGCCCATATGCCCACAGCACAGCCCTGAAAGCCCGGAATCCCCCTCAGCAACCTTTTTGTTTTGGCCTCCACCCTCCAGGTTCCTACTCCGGATGTGGGCCGCTCCCTCTGCCACTTCTGGCAGGCCTTGTGGCTGCTGATGCTGTGGTGTCTCTGCTGATCGTGGGGGTGGTGTTTATGTGTGCCAGCCCACGTGACAGGCCCACCCAAGGTGAAGGCAGGGCCTGGACTGGGGGTGGTGTCCCTAGGGAAGAGGTCCCCATGGAGGGGTCCCCTGGGGGAAGCCCTGGAGGTGCTGCTGGGGAAACCCTGGGGGCCCTGCTGGGGGAACTCCTGAGGAAACCCCTGAAGCAGGAGGTCCCTGGGGAGGTGGAGATGTGGGTGGGTGGTGGGTGGTCAGGCCTCATGCTTTCTTTTCCCCACCCCCAGAAGATGGCAAGGTCTACATCAACATGCCTGGCAGGGGCTGACCCCCTGTAACTGGGACCTCTGACTTCTGACCCTCTCATCCTGGATTGTGCATGGTGGCACAGGAAACCTATTCAATAAAGCGACTGAAATGCCTCTACTTCTAATTCTTTTTTTTTCTTTTTTTTTTAAATATATTTTTATTGATTTTTTACAGAGAGGAAGGGAGAGGGATAGAGAGTTAGAAACATCAATGAGAGAGAAACATCGATCAGCTGCCTCCTGCACAGCTCCCACTGGGGATGTGCCCGCAACCCAAGTACATGCCCTTGACCGGAATCGAACCCGGGACCCTTCAGTCCGCAGGCCGACGCTCCATCCACTGAGCCAAACCGGTTTTGGCTACTTCTAATTCTTTCTCAAAGAACCAGGGTCCCCAAAGCCTCCCTTCCATTAGCTGTTTCTGGGTCTATGACCAACCCTCCCAGAACCCCAAATATCCCCATCCCCTCAGCCCAGAGATATGCAATAACTCAACAGTGTTTTGTGTTCCATGTTTATTTGGGGGCAGGGGGCAGGGAAAGTCTGATATCTCAGAGAGGCCACTCTGTAGATCTGTACTTGGTGGGAGTAGGAATAGGGTGCTCGGTAGACATCAGGAATGGCTGGATCCAGGCATCGGGTTGTTGACTGCCATGGTTTGGGCTCATTTGTAATACTGCCTCTGTGTGTTGAGGTCACTGTAGACATCCGATCTCTGACCTTGGAGCTCCTAAAGGGATGGACAGGGTGGCAACCATCAGTGGAATGGGTCTGCCAAATAAACTTAAAACAAAATCCAACCTTCTCCCAGTGGCCTGCAAGGCCCCTGGTAACTTCTTCAACCTTGCAGCCATGTTAGAAATCTATTTTATTCAGGTGCCTTCCAAGTTCCCCTTTCTCCTCTGCCTCATCATTAGGCCCCAGCCTCAGAGCTTTTGCACATACTGTTCTCTCTGCTTGGAATACTGGTCCCATAAATATTCCCATGGATGGTTCCATCCTTCCCTTCAAGTCTTAGCTCATGTCACTTCCTCAGAAAGGCATTTCTTGATTTCTTCATCTGTAGTTTCTTTCCCCCCCCCCCCCCCCCAGATGATCTTATTTGTTAATTTGCTTCAATTCTGTTTACCCAACTAGGATGTAAGCTCTGCAGCTATGTCTTCAGTATCTGGTACATGTGGGTGCTCAACAAATAAAGTGGAGCAATGCTTTGCCCTAATATTTCACTGCTCCCAGTAACTGGAAAGCTCCTTCAGTCTTATGGACCTCACAGAGCTAGACTCAAGATCTTACACTTTAGAAAGAGACTTTTCATCACAAGTGAGGCAAAGCAAAGCTGGTTGTGGACAAATAAAAAACAGATTTCATAGACTAGGGCTCACAGTTACAGAGGGAGGGTCTATGGCCCCAAAAGGCAGGCATCACAGGGCAGGAATGAGACGGAAGAGAAGCTGGTTTCCTCACCTGATAAGGTGACTCTGTCTCAGTGATGCGCTGTTTCCGGGTCACTGCTGGGTGTGGGAGTGGCACAGGTGCAGGGGCACACAAGGGGGTAAATTGGGATTATTTAGTTGATGCGCAACCATCACCATCCCCTTGGATGATTGTGACTTGGGAGCTTACCCCTCCCCTCCAGGCAAGTCCTCAGAGAGTCCCATCCCCATCCAATCCCACTCACCCTCCACAGCCCCTCGCCCCCGAGGGACCAGCCGGCCCAGAGAGTATACAGCCAGGGCGATGAGGAGGGTAAGTACCAGGTCCCCCAGCACAATACCGGCCAGCACACCAGGGCTCACCGCAGAGCAGTTGCATTCTGGGAATGTATATGGCACAGGAGTCAGGGGAGATCAATGGGAGTTGGGAATTGGGAGATGTCAGGGGAGAGGTTTGAAGAGATTGGGAAGAAATGGGGAGGTCTTTCAGAAATAGGAAGGAGTATTTCAGGCCTACCGCAGTGGGACTGGACAGGGCTGAGACCTGAAGAAAGAAAAAGAAGGTAAACTAGGTGTGGAGCTATGACTGGAGGGTGGGCATAGAAGCTGGGGAGGGTGGGTCCTGACAGCCAGGGGGTGAGGGTAGAGAGCAACTTCTGGTAGGACCTGTGGCTGACACAAAGGCCACTGGACTGTTACTTCCACACTGACTTGTCCTATTACACCACCCATAGAGTCCCCTCCCTCCACTTCTACTTGAGGCCAAATATTGGAGTTTCAGGTTCTGGGAGAGACCCATAGGGTTTTGGGGGCTGGAGACCTGCTCCTAGCCCAACCTTCCCCTTTGGTTCTCTTTCCACCCTGTTCCCTGCCTTGCCCCAAGGTGAGCCCAGAGACTCAGGAGGCAGCTTCAGAAGCCCCCAACTCACCACCCACAGTCAGAAGGAGAGGCAGGAACAGAAGCCTGTTGAAGGGTCTAAGGCCCCCCATGATGCAGGCGACACTGCTGGATACTACAGTCCAAGGGCCAGTGGGATGTGGCCAACCAAGTGAAGGAGGAAGTCTGAGGTGGGTGGTGGCAGGAGGAGGAGGGGTCAGTAGGAGAGGAGGGACAGAGATAGATAACACCGGAAAAATCAGGCCCAGACAGCCCAGGGGCAATGCTATGGCCCCCACTGGCTGGACATGAAGGGCAAAGGGTACATACTAGTAATCAACTCAACCTCCATCCCAGTCAGGGGTCAGACATTGTAACAGGACGATCAGTGGCTGACTATGGTTGAAGCCAGCTCTGCCTCTTCCCGCTGAGCAACCCTGAGCAAGTCACTCAATCTCTCGGGCTGTTTCCTCATTTGTAAAATGGAGAGTAAAATAGTTCCTACTTTGTAGGGAGTTGTGGGATCAAATGAATTAATGTTTCTAGAACAGGGACTGACACTTGTCAGCGTTTTATAAGCGCCAGCTATAATCATTAGATAATCAGAACTTGTGATGTTCATAGCATATTAAAAAGGAGCCATCAGGACATGGCCACTAATGTGCAGGCACTCTGCCCCAAGTGTTAACTCACTTAACCCCCACAACACCTTTCTGACATAGATGCTCTTATTATCCCCATTTTACAGAATAGTAAAGATACTTGCCCAAGGTCACTTAGCAAATAAAGGTGGAAATGGAACCCAGAAACCAAAGACAGATATTTGACCCATAGAGAGAAAGCAAAAAGAACCAAGATAAAAGATAGAGGAGCCCTAGCCGGTTAGGCTCAGTGGATAGAGCGTTGGCCTGTGGACTGAAGGGTCTCGGGTTCGATTCTGGTCAAGGGCACATGCCCAGGTTTCAGACTTGATCCCCAATAGGGGTCATGCAGGAAGCAGCCAATCAATGATTCTCTCTCATCATTGATGTTTCTATCTCTCTCTCCTTCCCTCTCTGAAATTAATTAATTATATATATATATATATATATATATGTAAAAGATTGAGGAGAAAATGATGGTAAGACAGAGAATGAGGGAGAGGAACAGACAGTGAGACAGACACACACACACACATCACAGACACAAGATTAGAGGTTGGGGTGAGGCAGGTGGGGGGACAATGTGATGACCACGGGGCTGGGCTGGGCTGCTCCACCAAATGAGGAAGTGGCCGGAAATGAAGACTGAGAGAAAAGACAAAGACTTCTAGCTCTCAGCAGGAGGGCTAGGGCTGGGGCTGGGGAAGGAGGAACCTGAGGTTAGGGCACTGGGGGGATGGGCCAGCGGCAGGAAGCCCCCCTCCCCCATCCAGGCGTCACACCCCACAGCTCCTTGGGCTAAGGAGAGAAAAGGGGAAACTGGATGCTAGTCATGGGACAGACTCTGAGTGGCCTGTTGCTAGGGGTGGAGATGGTGGGGGGAGGGGCGATTCCGAGTCTGGAGGAGAGAGTCAGGGCCCAGCCCAGGCAGCACTGGCTGCTGACTAGGAGAAATTCTGAGACATCCTAAACTAAATTACCGCAGGCTTATGGGTGGAAGGAAGAGACAAGAGAAGTTTATCAGTTAATGACTGAATGGCAAAGACAATAAAAGACTGCTCACATTCCTGAATGAATGTTGAATTAACAGGGCAGACTCTGCTGTCTTCTTATTTACTCACTAGAGGCCCAATGCACGAAATTCATGCAAGGGCTTTGGCCCCCCGCTGCCACAGCGGCGCCTCTGCCTCTGCCCCCTCCGTCGTGGCTGGAGGGCCTCTGCCGCCTCTGCCGCAACCCCCGCCCAAGGGCCTCTGCTGAGGCTTTGTCCGGAAGGATGTCCGGTCTAATTGGCATATTATTCTTTTATTATTATAGATGAACTTTTTGAACTGTTGTCCACAACCAATCCAAAGGAGCAAATATTTCTTTCTTATGGACAATGCACCCGTCCCAGAACTAGCTGTGCCTCAACTTCCCCCACCTCTTTACCTGTGACCAATGTAAATTCTCTAAAAACAACTTAACTTTTTTTTTTAATCCAAACTCATTGTATAAAAATTCCTGATGGCCAGCATGTCGTCTCCTTCTCACCCTGCTGCTGGTGGTTTAGATTGCATGCCCCAGGACTTGGTCCATTTTTTAGCTAGCATTTGGCTCAGCAAAACCTTTCATTCAGAAAAGCTTTTGGCCGTGAAAGCTTTTTGTTTAACACTGCTAATGGCTGCCATTGCCCAGACCTGGCCAGCAATCAGGGCCAGGCCAATCAGGGCCCGAAGGCCCTGGCGGGGTTGGGAGAGGAGGCAACGGTAGCCGGGCCGGGCGCAGAAGGAACGGACGCCGATGCCACTTTGGTGCCCCGTCACCATGCGGTTCCCGCCTCCCCCGCTCCTCCTTCCCTCTCATAGCAACTTGTCAACTGGTCATTCTGGTCATTCCAGTTGTTCGGTTGTAACAGTAGCTTAGGCTTTTATATATACACTAGAGGTCCGATACATGAAATTCATGCAAGGGGCTCGGCCCTCGCAGCCACAATGGCTTGCCTCAGCCCTTGCAACTCCGGCTTCGTATAGAAGGTCATCCGGAAGGTCATCCAGATGGACGTCCGGAAGGTCGTTCGGCTGTCTGGTTTAATTAGCATATCATACTTTTATTATTAGAGATAGATTGTTATAGTACTTCAAGTCTCCAGTTCTGGGCCCACCTTGATGAAAATCCTCCCTCAATCCCTCAGCCTCAGCCTCAAACTCAGCCTTCTGATCTGATCCTCCCAGCTCCGGCCAGGTCTGGCTATACCCAGAATTCAGTCTCATAGCTGGCATATGCAGGCACCATCCAATTAGAACAGGTGTGGCTATAGGCCTGGATCAGAGTCCTGAGGGCCCCACCCCTTTAGTTGCTAAGATGTGGGGAAGTCCAAGGTGTCCCAAGGGAATGGACTGAGGAGGTGACAGATATCTGTAGGAGGTCAGGTAGAGACTTTTTACCAACCAAAAGAGGAGTGTCTCAATATATTAGCAACCGGTTTAACTGTACTGGTGCAGACCACAGAATGCCAGCCTGTGCAGCTCTCTGCTCATGGTCTCCACTCCATCAGGCAAAGAAAGAGGCTGAGATGGAGGTGCACTCAGCAGACTGGGTGCCGCCCACCCCCACAGTACCAGCCTCCAGGAAGCAGGGCTATCTCCCCTCTCCCCATGAGATCTTGCAATCTCTCCTGGCAGCAGCCCAAGAGTTAGAGAAGGCCAAAGCTGGCTTTTCCAGAAAACAGGCAATGTGTTGAGCCTGTGACAAGCTTGCCTCTGTGGAAGCAACAGCCCTCCTCACTCTCCTTGCTTTCATGTTTGCCTCCTACAGCCCATCCTGCCCACAGTAACAAGAGGAAGATTTCTGAAAAATCAGAAAGAACTCAATTTTTTAAATGGCCAAAAGACTTAGCACACACCACAACAGAAGAGATGCCAATGGCCAATTAGCATGTGAAAGAGTGCTCAACATCATTAGTTACTAGGGAAGTACAAATTAAAAACACCATGGCTCTCTTTCTCTTCCCAAAAGCAGCCAGAAGTGACCTCTGAAAATGGTTCACTATTCACTTGACCCAGAAAACCCCACAAAATCATGCAAATCAAGAGGTTCAAACCTTCCTGTTCACTTTAAGAACACTCGTGAAACTGCCCAGGCCATCAGGGTATGCATATTCAAAAAGCCACCACGTATCTGAAAGATCTCACTTTTCAGAAGCAATGGGTGCCATTCTGTCATTACACTGGTGGAGTTGGTAGGTGTGCCCAGAGTAAACAGTGGCCCAAAAGCAGTGCTCCATTTTTGCTGCACATGCTTAAAAATGCAGAGAGCAGCCCTGGCCGGTTTGGCTGAGTGGATAGAGCGTCAGCCTGCGGACTCAAGGGTGCCAGGTTCGATTCCTGTCAAGGGCATCTACCTTGGTTGCGGGCACATCCCCAGTAGGGGTTGTGCAGGAGGCAGCTGATCGATGTTTCTAACTCTCTATCCCTCTCCCTTCCTCTCTGTAAAAAAAATCAATAAAATATATTTAAAAATTTTTTTAAAAATTTTTAAAAATGCAGAGAGCAATGCTGAACTCAAGGGTTTAGATCAGTGGTTCTCAACCCTCCTAATGCCGCGACCCTTTAATACAGTTCTTAATGTTGTGGTGACCCCCAACCATAAAACTATTTTCATTGCTACTTCATAACTGTAATTTTGCTACTGTTATGAATCATAATGTAAATATCTGATATGCAGGATGTATTTTCATTGTTACAAATTGAACATAATTAAAGCATAGTGATTAATCACAAAAACAATATGTAATTATATTTGTGTTTTCCAATGGTCTTAGGCGACCCCTGTGAAAGGATCGTTGGACCCCCAAAGGGGTCTCGACCCACAGGTTGAGAACCGCTGGTTTAGATGTACATTCTCTGGTCATTGACCACATCCAGGTGAACAAAGCTCCCAAGATACAGTGCAGAAGGTACAGAGCTCATGGGCAGGTTAACCCACCCATGAGCTCTCCCTGCCACATGGAGATGATCTTTACTGGAAAAGAGCAGATTGTTCCTAAACCAGAAGAGGAGGCTGCAGAGAAAGAAAAGTTATCCCAGGAGAAACTGGAGACACAAAAACTATGGCACAGGAGTAAATTGACATAAAATAAATACTAATAAAAGCAAAAGTAGGAAAAAACACACAATGAAGTACCACTATGCACCCACTAGAATTAAAGACGAACCCTATCTGCAGAGATGTGGAGCAACTGGAAACCTCATGCACTGTTGGTGGAAATGTAAACTAGAACCACCACTTTGGAAGAGAGTTTGGTAGTTCTTATAAAGATAAATATTCAACTATGCAGAGATTCAGCCATTCTACAGAAGCAGGTATTTACCTTTCCTGGAGAGTGAGGTTGCACAAAGAAGCCCTAGAGAATGAGACATGGTGTTGAAAGGAGTTTTTAGGGGTGAAATAGGCAGGTTTAGAGAGTTTAGAAATAAAGGAGAGTCCATGGGGGAGAACTGCAAAGCTGGGGGGCTGGGAGCTGCCAAAGGGCATACATTCACAAAGAACTAAAGGCGCCACAGCCTAAAGGGAGAGGAAGATACCCATTCACAGAAGATAAGGGGAAAGCCAGAGAGCGGTAGAGAAATGTTCCTATGGTTGGGCACCCCACAGAGAGTGAACGTGGGGTTGAGGTCATTACTGTGGTGGTAAGTATGGTTAAGCCCACCAGACATCCTTATCTGCATATGCAGTAAGGCAACCTCTCATTCCTGGCTTGTGAGCGAGAGCTCCCTGCACCCTTGACTAGGAAGGGGGACACCCCACCAGCAAGGCAGAGTCGCAAAGGTATCCTTGGCTAGGAGGGGGGATGCCCTCACCGGCAAGGGAAAGTCACAAAGGATGCTGGACGTCCTTTCAGGTGTTTCGTACAGATGGGAAGCGTGTCGTCCACACTACATAGAAACAGCCCCCTAGGATGCTTCCTTAAGAATTGGGATAATTTTGACCCACAACCAATGAAGAAAAAGTGCCCTATTTACTTTTGTACCTGGGGCTGGGCTGATCTTAACTTGCCCCAAGGCAGATGGAGGGTCTGGTCCTACTTTAGTACAGATCCCCTTACTTCTCACTCCAGGACATGAGACAAATTAAAAGTAATTTAGGAAAGTTCTGGAAGACCCTGACAAATATATTGAGGTCTTCCAAAGCCTCATTTAAATGTTTGATCTCTCGTATAGAGATGTCATACTCATATTAAACCTGACCTCAGCCACTGAGAAGGAAGCTGTATTAGAAAAAGCAAGAGAATTTGGGAATGAATATTTTATTACTTATGCTGGGGGAATAGAGGACTCTGAGGGAAGGAGTAGGAAGTTCTTAATAGGACAGGAGGCAGTCCCTCCTCTAGACCCTCAATGGAATTCTGACACCAGAGGTGGAAGATCAATCACTGACAGTTCTGTATTATAGAAGGCCTCAGACATAGTAAAACAAAGCCTGTTAATTACTCTAAGCCAGGGGTCCTCAAACTACGGCCCGTGGGCCACATGCAAATACAAATATTGTATTTGTTTCCGTTTTGTTTTTTTACTTCAAAATAAGATATGTGCAGTGTGCATAGGAATTTGTTCATAGTTGTTTTTTTTTAAACTATAGTCCGGCCCTCCAACGGTCTGAGGGATAGTGAACTGGCCCCCTGTTTAAAAAGTTTGAGGACCCCTGCTCTAAGCTAACCACCATTAAGCAAGGGACTAACGAAAATCCCTCAGGTTCTTTAGAGAAACTCAGGGAGGCATTGGTTAAGCACACCAATATAACAGAATACAGAATTGGAACAGTTCATTTTAAAGGACAAATTCATCACTCAGACAGCCCAAGACATCAGGAGAAGGTTAAAAAAATTGGCTATTGGTTCCAAGAATTCCTTAGAGAATCTCCTGAAAGTTGTCACCTCTGTGTTCTATAATAAAGACCAGGAGGAGAAAAAGAGGAGAAACAAGAGAGACCAGGCCAAGGCTACAGAAATAAAGAAGATCATAGTAGGCATGCTCCAGGAGGCTACCAATAGCCTCCAGTCAGGACCCAGAGGTAGGAGGTCAGCCCCAGTCACCTGCTACAACTGTAGACAGGTTGGACTTATACGGTGGAGGTGCCCCAAGGGGCATGGTGCCCCCCCACCAAGCCCTGTCCTGTCTGTCAAGGAAATCACTGGAAGTCAGACTGGCCCCAGAGACAGGGTCCCCTGGGGCAGGGCTGGCAACCCAGCTGGCCCAACAGGACTGATGAGGCCCAGGGTCTCCCAACCTGGCTCCTCAGAGGACTGTCATTTCCACCCAGGAGCCGCAGGTAAGCCTGACTGTTGAGAGCAAGGAAATAAATTTCCTCCTCGATACTGGAGCCACTTTCTCTGTACTCCTCTCAGCCCCTGGTAAATTATCCTCAGTGGCTGTAGCTCAAGCGTGTCTGGGAAGCCAATAAAGAGATATTTTTATAGAAGCATTTAGGGTGCAGGAGGGTGAGTTGTTCCTTTCTCATGCCTTCCTGATCATGCAGAAAGCCTCATATCCATATCAGTGGCAAAATCCTTTCAAGCCTGAGGCTCGAGAAGGACTCAAGATTATATATAACTAGAGACCAGGTGCACAAAAATTTGTGCACTCGGGGGGGTCCCTCAGCCTGGCTTGTGCCCTCTCACAGTCTGGGACCCCTCAGGGGATGACCACCTGCTGGCTTAGGCCTGCTCCCTGGGGGATTGGGCTTAAGCTGGCAGTCAGACATCCCTCTGGCAGCCCGGGAGCCCTCAGGGGACGTCCACTTGCCAGCGGGGAGCAGGCCTAAGCTGGAGTCGAACATCCTTAGCGCTGCTGAGGAGGCGGGAGAGGCTCCCACCACCACCGCTGTGCTGGCAGCCATCAGCCTGGCTTGTGGCTGAGCAGAGCTCCCCCTGTGGGAGCGCACTGACCACCAGGGTGCAGCTCCTACATTGAGCATCTGCCCCCTGATGGTCAGTGTGTGTCATAGTGACCAGTCATTCCCAGTCATTCTGCTGTTAGGGTCAATTTGCATATTACCCTTTTATTATATAGGATAGAGGCCTGGTGCACGGGTGGGGGCCAGCTGGTTTGCCCTGAAGGGTGTCCCGGATCAGGGTGGGGGTCCCGCTGGGGTGCTTGGCCAGTCTGGGTGAGGGGCTGATGGCTGTTTGCAGGCTAGCCACAGCTCCTTCAGGGTGCGGGTCCTGCTGGGGTGCCTGGCCAGCCTGGATGAGGGGCTGATGGCTGTTTTCAGGCTGGTCAAGCCCCACAGTGAGGACCCTCACCCTATGGGGGTGTGGCTAGCCTGGGTGAGGGGCTAATGGCTGTTTGCAGGCTGTTCACACCCCCTTCAGGGTGGGGGTCCATAATGGGGTGCCTGGCCAGCCTGAGTGAGGGGCTGATGGCCGTTTTCAGGCTGGCCACGCCACCGGCTCAAAGCAGGTATCTGGGATTTATTTAACTTCTATAATTGAAACTTTGTTGCCTTGGTCCAGCCCCTCCTTGAGCGGAGGCCACCGTGACTGGAAGCAGGTATCTGGGATTTATTTATCTTCTATAATTGAAACTTTGTAGCCTTGAGCGGAGCTCAGGGCTGGCAGGGCAGGCGGGAAGCTTGGCTTCTTCCATTGCTGGGGCAACTCAAGCCTCCTGCTTGCTCCAGCTCTGTGGCCGCCGCCATCTTTGTGATGGAGTGATGGTTAATTTGCATAGCAATCTTTTATTAGATAGGATTATATATGTAAAATTACATATATCTGCATAGAAAAAACTGTGAATGTCCAGTCAAGAGAATGTCAACAATGGTTATCTCTGGTTGCTGGGATTTATATGACATTTTCTTTCTTTTTTTTAAAAAAAAAAATTTGTATTTTGTTGTGGTTTTTTGTCATATTTTTTTAAGCTTCTTTTTTTTTTATTGCTAAAAGTATTACAAAGGGTATTACATATGTGTCCTTTTTTTCCCCCCCGCCCTTGACAATCCCCTAGCCTCCCTTACCCCCCAGTGTCTTATGTCCATTGATTATGCTTATATGCATGCATACAAGTCCTTCAGTTGATCTCTTACCCCCTTTCCTCCTGCCCCCCAACCCTCCCTGGCCTTCCTGCTGCAGTTTGACAATCAGTTTGAGGCAGCTCTGCCTCTGTATCTATTATTGTTCAAAAGTTTGTAATGGTCTTTATTATCCATGAATGAGTGAGATCATGTGGTGGTATAATTTAAAATTTATTTTTATTAATCCTCACTCAAGTAGTGAAGATATTTTTTCCATTGATTTTTTTTTCAGAGAGAGTGGGAAAGAGAGGGTAGGGGAGAGAGAAAGAGAAATATGGATGTGAGAGAGACACATGGATTGTTTGCCTCCCACACGTGCCCCAACCATGTGGAAGGGGATCAAACCTCAACCCAGGTACTCCCACTTGACCAGGAATCAGATCTGTTGACCCTCCAGTGTGAAGGCCGATGCTCTAACCACTGAGCAACACCAGTCAGGGCTATTTTAAATATATTTTTTTATTAAATCTTTATTGTTCAGATTATTACATTTGTTCCTCTTTTTTTCCCCTCATAACTCCCCTCCACCCAGTTCCCACCCCACCCTCCGCCCTCACTCCCCACCCACTGTCCTCATCCATAGGTGCACAATTTTTGTTCAGTCTCTTCCCGCATCCCCCACACCCCTTTCCCCACCAAGAATAGTCAGTCCACTCCCTTTCTATGCCCCTGATTCTATAATAATCACCAGTTCATTCTGTTCATCAGATTATTCACTTGATTTTCAGATTCACTTGTTGATAGATGTGTATTTGTTGTTCATAATTTGTATCTTTACCTTTTTCTTCTTCTTCCTCTTCTTAAAGGATACCTTTCAGCATTTCATATAATACTGGTTTGGTGGTGATGAACTCCTTTAGCTTTTCCTTATCTGTGAAGCTCTTTATCTGACCTTCAATTCTGAATGATAGCTTTGCTGGATAAAGTAATCTTGGCTGTAGGTTCTTGGTATTCATCACTTTGAATATTTCTTGCCACTCCCTTCTGGCCTGCAAAGTTTCTGTTGAGAAATCAGCTGACAGTCGTATGGGTACTCCCTTGTAGGTAACTGACTGTTTTTCTCTTGCTGCTTTTAAGATTCTCTCTTTGTCTTTTGCTCTTGGCATTTTTATTATGATGTGTCTTGGTGTGGTCCTCTTTGGATTCCTTTTGTTTGGGGTTCTCTGCGCTTCCTGGACTTGTAAGTCTATTTCTTTCACCAGGTAAGGGAAGTTTTCTGTCATTATTTCTTCAAATAGGTTTTCAATATCTTGCTCTCTCTCTTCTTCTGGCACCCCTATAATTTGGATGTTGGTACTCTTGAAGCTGTCCCGGAAGCTCCTTACACTATCTTTGTATTTTTGGATTCTTTTTTCATTTTGCTTTTCCGGTTGGGTGTTTTCTGCTTCTTCGTATTTCAAATCTTTGACTTGATTCTTGCAATCCTCTGGTCTGCTGTTGGAACTCTGCATAATATCCTTTATTTCAGTCAGTGTATGCTTAATTTCTAGTTGGTCCTCGATTCCCAGTCAGGGCACATGCCCTGGAGCTTGATCCCTGGTGTGGGGTGTGCAGGAGGCAGCCAATCCATGATTCTCTCTCATCATTTATGTTTCTATCTCTCTCTCCCTCTCTCTGTCTCTCTGAAGTCAATTTTAAAAATATATTTTAAAAATTATAAACTCATAAAAATCATCTATAGGTTTGGATGTTCCTTACATTGACAGTTTTAAGTCTTTGAGATTTGGGGAGTCTTTGGTTAACAATAGCTCATTATTTACCTTACCTAATACACTCCATGAAGAAAGAGCTCTTGTAGACGGCAAAAATGGCTCCAATTTTTTACTCCTCTCTGTCTCCTTGCCCTTTGCTATTGGACTTTACAAGCAACTTCCATCAAAGAGTGGAGTCTATTCCCGACCCCTTGAATTTGAGCAGGTCTTGGGATTAGAAGGCATCCTCTGTACAGTTATCAAGGACTCTATCATGTTAATGAAGATTCCTGCAACAAAGCAGCTCATCTAACTTCATTCAAGCCAACATTTTCTGCTTTTTAAAAAAATTTTTTTTTTTTTATTGATTTCAGAAAGAGGAAGGGAGAGAGAATCATGGATCGGCTGCCTCCTGCACACCTTCTAGTGAGGACTGAGCCCACAACGCGGGCATGTGCCCTGACCAGAAATGAAGCCATGATCTCCTGGTTCGTAGGTCAATGCTCAACCACTGAGCCTCACTGGTGGGGCTCCACTTTTTTTTTTTAAATCAAGGAGTCTTTTTATCTTCAACTCTCAGTTAACATTCCCTGGATCTTTGTCAAGTGCTGGTAAGACACACGACAATTGTTTCCAATATGTTTTGGCTATCATTTAAAAATGGTGCCAAGAAAATCCTTGTAGTGAAATCTTTTCCTACTTGCTGTAGTCTTTTCAGCGGCTAAATTCCTAGAAGTACAAATGGTAGATATGCACTCTCAGGCTTAGATTTAAGCTTCCCAATTCTTCAGAAGGATAATTCCCATTCACATCCCCACTACGATGAATGGAGTTTCCCATTCCCCTGAAATCTTCCCAGGTATAGGGAACCACATTTCAAATAACTTTTCTGATTTGTCAGGCAAAGAGATACAGCTCAATATTTCAAGTGGCAAATTCTACAAATATTACTGAGGATGAACTTGGCCTTCATCTTTTTTTAGCTATTTGTATTCTGTGAGTTTCTTTTTTCATATTAACTGCCCATTTTTCTTTTGGGTATTAGCTTTTATTCCACGTTAATTTATGTTAATTAATGTTAATTCCACATTGATTTATTAATATCTTCATTACATTATGTTAACCATTTTTCTATTGTACCTGTTACAAATATTTTTCTACACTATTTGTTTAACTTCAGTTTTAGTCATACCCTTTTTGGACATATGGAATATTTAACTCTATAAAGTCAACCCCATCAATCTTGTCCTTGGTGATTTGTTATTCCACTTTGAGAGAGGAGGAAGGGGAGAGACAGACAGAGAGAGAGAGAAAGAGAGAGAGAGAGAGAGAGAGAGAGAGAGATTTTGTCTGTCTTGTCTCCATCACCATTATATCTACGACACTTAAAACAGAGCCTGGCACATGGCAGGATCTCAATAAATATCTAGTAAAAGAATGAGTGAGCCCAGCTGGTGTGGCTCAGAGGTTGAGCATAAACCTAGGAACCAAGAGGTCACAGGTTCGATTCCCAGTCAGGGCACATACTCGGGTTGTTGGTTCAATCCCCAGTAACAGGGGGTTGGGGAGAGGTGGGGGGGTGCAGGAGGCAGCTGATTGATTATGTTTCTCTCTCATTGGTGTTCCTTTTTTTTTTTTTTAAATATATTTTATTGATTTTTTTACAGAGAGGAAGGGAGAGAGATAGAGAGTTAGAAACATCGATGAGAGAGAAACATCGATCAGCTGTCTCCTGCACATCTCCTACTGGTGATGTGCCCGCAACCAAAGTACATGCCCTTGACCGGAATCGAACCTGGGACCTTTCAGTCCGCAGGCTGATGCTCTATCCACTAAGCCAAACCAGTTTCGGCTCTCATTGGTGTTTCTATCTGTCTATCCCTCTCCCTTCCTCTCTCTTTAAAAATCAATAAAAACATATTTTTTTAAAAAAGAATGAATGAGAGAAAAAAAAATGAATGCATCCAATATGCCAGCCCTGATCTGGGCGGTGAGTGTATTTAAGTTGGGAATAACATTCTGCCTCTTCTTGTGATTAATAGGAAACAGTTCCCTCAACCTGCATCAAGTATCTATTGCTACATAACAAAATTCCCCAAAACTAGTGGCTTAAAACAGCAAGCATGTTATGAATTACTAACTGTCCTTAGTTTCAAGAATTTGGACAGAACATCCAAGAAAACTTCTTCACTTCTGTTTCTGGCGCTTCAGGACAGCTAGAGTGACTGAGGCACAGTTAGAGCAGCTGAATTGGGGTCAGATATTAGGGATATCTCTTTTCACTGTTATCTGACTTTCTCTGTTCCCCATGTGGTTTCTCCACATAGTCTTTCTATGTGGCCTCTCCATGTGGCCTTTCCATGTGGTCTCCCCAACAGTGTACACAATCAAAAGCTGCTTGGCCTACGGCTCAGGCCAGAACTGGGCAGGAGTGACTTCTATCACATTATTGGTTAAAGCAAGTCACTTTATGTTCAAGGCAGATTCAAGGAGAAAGTGTGAATAAGGAGTTATAGTTCTTTGGGAATCTCAGTATAATTGACTTTCATAATCAATTAAATGGCTCCTTAATGACTATTCACAAAGTGCTTGGAAAGGCTTCCTGGAGGAGGTAATCCCAGAACTGTGTCTTAAAAATGAGTAGAACACAGTCAGGCAAATGGAAGAGTATGTGAAAGGTACATAGGTGAGAAATCACTTAGAGACTCAGTCTTAGTGAATCCCTAAAGTACAAGTCAGAGAGATGAGGCCAGCACCAAATCAAGGTCTATATAATGAGGATGATGGAGGCCCTGAATGCCACAGTAAGAAAGCTTGAATTCACCTTGAAGAATAGTGATTCTCTTTATACACCAATAATGAACTATCAGAAAGAGAAACTAAGAAAACAATCCCATTTACCATGGCAACAACAGAACAAAAAAGGTACCTAGGAATAAACTTAACCAAGGAGGTAAAATACCTATACTTGGAAAACTATAGGACATTGAAGAAAGAGATAGAGGAAGATATGAATAAATGGAAGCATATATTGTGTTCATGGATTGGAAGAATTAACATAATTAAAATGTCCATACTACACAAAGCAATCTAAAGATTCAACACAATTCCTATTAAAACACCAATGGCATATTTCACAAATCTAGAACAAATATTCCAAAAATTTATATGAAAACAAACAAACGAAAAAACCTGAATAGCCTCAGCAATCTTGAGAAAGAAGAACAAAGTTGAAGGCATCACAATACCAAATACCAAACTATACTAAAAAGTCATTGTAATAAAAACAGCCTCGTATTGGCACAAAAACAGCCATATAGACCAATGGAACAGAACTGAGACCCTAGAAATCAACCCACAACTTTATGGTCAATTGATATTTGACAAAGGAGGTAAGAGCATACAATGGAATAAAAACAGTCTCTTAAATAAATGGTGTTGGGAAAATTGGATAAGTACATGCAAAAAATGAAAGTAGACTACAAATTTACACCATACACAAGAATAAACTCAAAATGGACAGAAGACTTCAATGTAAATCACAAAACCATAAAAATCCTAGAAAAAACATAGGCTCTCTGGCTGGTGTTCTCAGTGGTTAGAGCACCAGCCTGCATACTGAAGGGTCTCAGGTTCAATTCCCACCGAAAGGCATGCATCTGGGTTGCAGGTTCCATCCCCAGCCCCAGTTGGTATGCATGCAGGAAGCAACCATCAATGTTTCTCTCTCACATCTCTCTCTCTCTCTCTCAAAATCAAGAGAAAAATATCATCAGGTGAGGATTAACAAAAGAAAACATAGGCATCTCTTGCAGCAATATTTTCACCAATACATCTCCTAGGGCAAGGGAAACAAAGGAAAAAATAAACAAATGGGACTACATCAAACTAAAAAGCTTCTGCACAGTAAAAGAAACTATAACAAAATGAAAAAGGAATCTACTGTATGGGAGAACATATTTGCCAATGACATATCTAATAAGGTGTTAATTTTCAAAATATATAAAGAACTTATACAACTCAACACCAGGAAGACAAACAATCCAATTAAAAAATGGGCAAAGATGCCCTGGCCAGTGTTGCTAAGTGCTTAGAGCATCGGCCTGCTGCACTGAAGGGTCACAGGTTCAACTCCCAGTCAAGGACAGGCACTTGGGTTGCTTGATCCCCACCCCTGTCAGGGAGCATGCAAGAGGCAGCCGATCGATGTCTCTCTCTCTCTCTCTCATAGAAACATATACTTTTTTAAAAGGGTCTGGACTGCAAATATGTCTGAATGTTGTAACCATGTACATCAAGCATGTTAAACTCGCGGTCACCAGGCATAGGCCTGCCGGCCACGAGTTTGACATGCTTGATGTACATGGTCATCAAAGGCACCAGATTTTAATGGAGAGATTCATTTAAGGAGAATGTCTACAGTCCGGAGAGAAAAGAACTCATGTCAGTGCCTCAAATAATATTCTTTGTAGCAAGATGTGGTCACTAATTCCTCACATCAAGAGGTGGGATCTATGTAGTCTCATCTTGAATCTGGGTGGGCTAGTGACTGCTTTAACTGACAGACAGAAGTGATGCTGTGTGACTTCTGATACCGGTTTCTGCCTGGATCTTTGGGACACATGCTCTGGGAGAAGAAGCCAGCTGTCATATTAAAATCGCTATACTGGAGTGACCACTTGTAGTTGCACTGTCCAATAACCGACAGCCAGCAACATTGCCAGCCATGTGTATGAGCTACCTTGGACATAAATCCAGTAGTTTTCAAATGACTCCAGTCCCAGTCAACATCTGACTTCAACCATATGACAGACACCAAGCAAAAGCAGCCCCATCAAACCCTTCTTGAATTTCTTTCTTCCTTTTTAAAAATAAACATCTATGAGTCAATTACTCAGCACTAGGATACTATTTATTTATTTATTTGTTTGTTTATTTACTAGAGGCCCAGTGCACGGATTTGTGGAGTCACTAGGCCTGGCCTGCAGGGATCGGGTGAAACTGGCTCTCCGACATCCCCTGAGGGGTCCCGAATTGCGAGAGGGTGGTTCTCAGGTGACACACCCTGTAATTGGGCTCCCTCCTCTCTGGTTCCAGGTGCATTACCCCAGAACCACAGCTGCCAAGTGACTGCATCTCAGCAGCTCCTGTGTTGAGCATCACCCCCCTGGTGGTCAGTGCACATCATAGCTACCGGTTGGATGGTGGAATGGTCACTTAGGCTTTTATATATATAGAAGACAGAGCGAGGAAGGGAGAGAGAAAGATCTGTTTTTTGTTGTTGTTGTTCCACTTATTTATACATTCATTGGTTGATTCTTCTATGTGCCCTGACCCCAGATCAAACCCCAACCTTGGCATATCTGGACAATGCTCTAACCAACTGAGCTCCCCAGTCAGAGCCCCTTCTCGAATTTCTGATCCACAAAGTCAAAGGAAAAAGAAAATGGTCATTTTAAACTGCTTAATTTTGGAATAATCTGTTATATAGCAATAAATAGATAACTGAAACACCAGAGTTGTGAACTCAACCTGCACTCTAATTCTAAAGTAGCCAGGCATGCAATGTAAGTCAGTGAGTGGGGCCTATTATGGGACAACAGGCAAGGTGGGAACCCTGGAGCACCGAGAAACCCATGCTATGCTGCTATGGGCTGTATTTGCCCCCAGACCTGTTGCACACCTCCCCCCTTCTTCCTGCATCCCAAGCCACAGTTCCCAATCTCTCCCTTCACCTGGATTCACCTGGGATTCCTCCATGGGAAGCAGTGGCAGGATCCGAGAGAGCAGGAGAAAGCCAGCAGAGTAATTCTCCCCTTTATCCCTGTGGCTGAGCCTCCTCCACAGCTTTAGCCTGCTATGCAATCCCACTGATTCCAACTTCTAATAGGTGACTTTATCTCTAGGCTCTGGTGCCACCACCTCCTTCCATTGTTCCTCCAGTCTGGGGTTGCATTGGCTTCCCACTTCTGCTAATTTCCAATTGCTTCACTGGCTCCTGAGCTCCTCCATCTGCTGTATAACCACTTCCATGTGTTAACATCCTTCTGTTCTAATATGGGAGTAGTATCCTTTTCAGGCCCTTACAAGTATGGCAGCTCCAGCTTATTCTGACCAAGAAAGAAAGTGGGCACCATGTTGTCAGATCTCCCCAATGAGGCAAAAGCCTGAAATCAGGATTGTCATGAGGAATATTCTGATATTTCAAACATTATAGATGCCACAGTCCTCTGACTTCAGAGTAGGTGGAGATAACAAGAGAGACTGAGAAGGAGTAGCTACAGCAGTTCACTCACTGGGTCAGTGAAAAGATCTTTCTTTATTGAGCACCTACTGTGTGCAGGCACTGTGTGAGGAGCCAAAGACAAAGTGGTGAGCAAGAGAGATGAGTCCTTGCCCTAGTATGCTTACATCATAGTGGGGGAAACAGACAAACAAATGAAGAGAAATATGGTGTGTGGTACCTGCCATGCAGAAAATGAAAGATGAGTGATACTGTGTGAACATGGGTGTGGAGGAGTTTGGCTTTAGTTGAGGTGGCACAATGGAGTATTGAGATGGGAGCACCTGAACTAAGACCTGAAGGAAAAGAGAGAGCCAACCCTACAAAGATCTGGGAGAACCATGTTCCCAGAAGAGGAAATGGCCATCTCAAAGTCCCTGAGGCAGGAAAAAGCTGTGAATGTCTGAGAAACAGCAAGAAGGGTGGCATGGGTGGGGCAGAAAGAGTGGATGGGGAGTTAAGGGGTGATGTGAGGATGGGGAGGCTACAGTGCCACAGGGAGGAGTGCAATGAGAAGCCATTGGAAGGTTTTAAGCAAGGAAGTAATGTGATATGGTTTATGGTTTTGAAAGATCCTCCTTCCCAAAGTTGTGGTGTGAAGACTACAAGTAGGGCTCAAGAGTAGAGTCAGGGAAACCAGTTTCAGTTTGTAAGTAACTCTGATGTTCCAGGTAGGACTGAAGGGTGCCCAGTCCAGGGTGTTAACAATAAAGGGGTGAGAAGTGACTGGGTTTGGGAGAGTCCTGTGTCAGAGAAACTATAACGGGAGTTTTCAGACAGGAATAGTCTGGAGGACTCATTAAAATGCAGACTCCTGGGTCCTATCCCCAGAGATTCTGGTTCAGTAGGTCAAGGGCAGTAGAGAATTTGCATTTCTAATGTTGACCTAAAAAAAAAAAGTCAGTTATTTTACCAGCAAAAATGGGTTTATTAGGGAACAGCAAAGAATTGCAAATTGGGATATGTGAACTGTAGCAAAACCATAGGCAAATCTGGAGAACAGAGGAGAGGAACTGTTCTTTTATAGAGGGAAAGGGGGAGGTGGGACGAGCTGTTCCAGTGAGTCCATTGAAGGAAATTGGGAGTTCAAATGTTTCATTGGCTGAGTTGTGACAATCTCTTATTGGTTGAGTTGTTGCTCAGCTAGGAGAAAAATCTTTTTTCCACTTGCTCAGGTAGTAAAGTAGAAAATATCTTCCTGTTGGAGATGCAAGGTATGCCTCTTCCTGTTTGGGGCAATTAACCATGAGGGTGTGAGAGCTCCCCCTACAGGCCATGCTGACTCCAATTTTAGTTGAGTTTCCCTTTAAGTTTCACATTAAGTCATGTTGATGCTGCTGCTCCAGGTCAGACTTTGAAAATCACTGGTCTAGAACAACACTTTCAAATAGAAATATAATGTGGACCACATGTAGGGTTTTAGATTTTCTAGTAGCCACATTTTTAGCTGTGATAAAAGTGCTATGTTCTTTTTTAAGACCCTTAGATTTTAGAGATACTAGAATATATGTATAAGTATTTATGGGTGAAATTATATTGAAGCATCCATCTTACATAAAAACTGCTGTTTGAAATTTTAACCCTGATAGTATGGCTTCTGTAAATGCTTGCTTGCTTAAGTAATAAGGAAAATAAGACTACTCTCATTCCAGAGAGGCCGTAAACTATGCCCCAGACAGAGTTGTCAGTGCTGACACCAGGCCAGGCCTTGAGATATGGTCTCATGGCCCCTTCCCAGCACACAGGCCTTCTTTCTCAGGAGGCCCAGAAGTCTCATTCCAAATTTGGGAGACAAAGGACTGGAAAAAGTATAAATAGAGAAGTTTCCTCCGTGTTGGGGGGCCCAGAATTTGAAAGACACATTTTTCTCTGGGCCTGCACAGAATTTAATAATAAAATGTAACTCCCTTTCTCTAAGCGTGGCTTGGGTTTTCTCCGGTCTTCTGCAACAATATGATGCCTGGGATTTGCTTTAAACTAATTCAGTGACGGAGGGCAAGGCAGAAAAAAATAAACAAGATTGGCCATATGTTGATAATTGTTGAAAAATAGTGATGGGTATCTGGAGAATCATTATACTATTTTATTTTTGTTCACAATTTAACATTACCATGATACGTTTTTTTAAACGGTGAGAGAGAGAAAGGGATTTTTTAAAAGACTGGAGCTCCATGAACAGGCTGGAAGCTGACAAGGGATGGTGGAGATGCAGGAGAACAGGAAGGCAGCCGACCCGGCTCCAGGGTATACACAGTGTGGGGGTCTCACTCTTCCCGGAGTAAAGGACTGCGCAGACTCGACCGCTGCACTAACTTGAACTGCGGTGGTTGCATCTCCTGGGCCAGAAAGTCTGTCCCTACCCACCTGCTAGGATTCAGCGGATGCGGCAGACCGCCCACGCCTGCGAGCATCGCCCCCCTTCGCCCGCAGGGATCAGTCCCTCCACCCCATAAGTCTCCGAGCAATTCTGGAGGCCCGCTAGTGAGGTGAAGTAGAGGGTGTCGCCTGGCCTTCTGGGAATTGCAGTTCACGTGCAAGACTGGAGCTACCGCTTAACTCGTCCTGGAGACTACGCAACCCACAATGCACGGCGCGTGCAGCGCCTGAGTGGTATATTGCTGCCCCCACGCGGCACCGCTGAGAGGAGCTGGGGCGGGGGCGGGGCGGGACTGGGAACGCTGAGGGTCACCCTGGGAACTTCTAGGACAGTGGTTCTCAACCTTCCTAATGCCGGGACCCTTTAATACAGTTCCTCATGTTGTGGTGACCCCCAATTTCATTGTTACAAATTGAACATAATTAAAGCATAGTGATTAATCACAAAAACAATATGTAATTATATATGTGTTGTTGTTTTTTTTAAATTATACATGTGTTTTACGATGGTCTTAGGCGACCCCTGTAAAAGGGTTGTTTGACCCCCAAAGGGGTCGCGACCCACAGGTTGAGAACCGCTGTTCTAGGAAGTCTTTCCAGGAGTGAGCCTCCCAGACCTGGGCCAGGGAAGGGTGGGAGCAGTGAAGAAAATTGGACGTAGGGCCCGCTATGAGGATTAAATGAAATCAGGACAGTAACTGTTGGATGCATATTAGCCTTATCACTAGAGGCCCAGTGCATGAATGCCTGCATGGGTAGGGTCCCTAGGCCTGGCCAGTAATCAGGGCCAATCTGTGGGGCCCCACTGGCACCCGCCTTGGCAGGCCTGGCGCCTGCCTGCTCACCACAGCCTGTCGCCTCCCTCTGCGGGGCGACCAGGAGCTCCTGCTTTGAGCGTCTACCCTCCTGGTGGTCAGTGTGTGTCATAGCGACCGGTCGTTCTACCGATTGTTCTACCTTTTGGTCAATTTGCATATTAGGCTTTTATTATATAGGATTATTACAGCTAGCACTTAATACAGTAAACATAGTACTTATGTGCCAGGCATTGTTCCCAGCACTTTACATGTATTGTCTCATTTAATCCTCCCAGCTGCCATTTGAAATACCATTAGCCCCCTTCACCTCTTTAGAGGAATGAAGCTGAGGCCAGAGAAAGGATAATTTGTCCAAAGCCATTCAGCTGCTCAGTGGCAGAGCTGGGATTTGAACCAATGCTGTCAGGTTTCAGAGTCTGTGTTCTTCCTCACTGAATAAAACACTTTCGATCACTCTATTAATTTATCCCAAGGTTGTATTTAGCACATGAACCAATTCAAGATGGCAGTTAGCATGTGGATCTCTGGTTGGTGATTATCTCACACATTCCTACCCAAGTTTGTGATTTAGCCCAACTCCAAGACAGAGTTGATGATTGCATAAATTTATAATTAGCACATGAATCAGCAGTGTTAGGAGTGGAATCATTTGGTTTTAATTAGTACCTGTGTTTGCACACAGCCATTATGTCCATGCCTAGAAAGCCCTATCCCCTTTTGGTCCAGATGATCACCTCTTCCAATGTTGCCCCATCCCTTCCATGAGCCCCACCCCACTATCATGTGGCTAGCAGACTTGGTGGCTTCCTTGCCCCTCTTCTGCCCCCCATCTTGTTCACAATGGAGTATAAAAGGGACACCCTCAGGTTCAGAAATTATCTGTTCTCTTTCTGTCTTATGAGGAGACACAATTCCAAAGCCTGAACTGTATCTAATTCACAGGTATGTTCCCGGCATTGGGCCTGCAACACAGTGAGAGCTCAATAAATGCTTAGCGAAAAGCACTGTACATGCACTATCATCCTTCTGCAATGACCTAAAGATTTATCAAATCAGCCAAAACCGGTTTGGCTCAGTGGATAGAGCGTCGGCCTGCGGACTGAAAGGTCCCAGGTTCGATTCCGGTCAAGGGCATGTACCTGGGTTGCGGGCACATCCCCAGTAGGAGATGTGCAGAAGGCGGCTGATCGATGTCTCTCTCTCATCGATGTTTCTAACTCTCTATCTCTCTCCCTTCCTCTCTGTAAAAAATCAATAAAATATATTAAAAAAAAAAAAAGATTTATCAAATCAAGCCAGATCCACTCTGACCTCAAAAAGGCCAAATTTGTGACCACCCACCCCAAAGTCAAGTACCAGGTTAGGTGTGTGGGTGTTTAGGGTGGGGCTAGGAACTTCTCCCTGGAGAGGATTTGGTCAAGAGGATGAAACGAGGTTCCATAGCCTCTTCCTTCTGCTTCTCCTGAGGCTGTGGATTTGGGGGAGATTGATGTTGAGTCCATTGTAATTCACACTCTCTTTAAATAATTGTGACTAAGAAGGAGCTGCCCAGCCTGGGAATATGTTCTCAGCACCCCTTTGCATTCAGGATGGCCACGTGACTAGTTCTCTCCAAACATGGGCCATGTTTTAAAAGAAGTAGATGAATTTTCCACATCCCACCTCCTTCCATTTGCCAGGTGGAAGCAGATAATTCTGAGCCCCATAAAATAATTGAGGCACAAAATTAACAAGTCTGTGTATGAATCACCAGATGGAGGACAGCTGCCAACCATGCAGGACACCTGTGGTGAAAAACAAACTATCATATGAAGTCACTGAAATCCAGAGGGTTATTTGTTACAGCAGCTGGAATTATGCTCACTAATACACTAAACTTTCCTCTCTGGGTCCCTGATATCAGTAAAGCTTGAGCACTAGTCATTCTGTAAAACATGCCTCTGATCTCCCACTGTGGTGGCCAGGCTTCTACATGGCAGGTCTACACAGTGGCCCAAAGTCTCTCTGTTTGCTATTTAAAGTTGTCAGTATATTTCCCTCCATTCTTTGCACAAATGTAAACTTTTCTCCATATTCTTATAGAAGTTGTATTCCATGTTGATAGCTGGAAGTCCTTAAAGCAGACCCTGAAAGTTGTGGTAGGTCTTCCACTGTAGTTAAGCAGAACCTCATGCATAGGGTCTTGGGAGAAGTTGGTGCTTGCCTGGAACCCATCAGTCTGATTTATGGTTAGTGTATGTGTATGGTGAGGGGAGAGCCTGTACTAATCTTTCTGCTTCTCTCTGTTGACCTTCCATATGGCCATATGGGGCTGTACCTTCGGGCCTGATCCTTTTTTTGGGGGGAGGGGGGAGGACTGAGGGAGAGGGAGAGAAACATCAATTTGTTGTTCCAGTTATTTATGCAGTCATTGGTTGATTCTTGTATGTGTCCTGATAGGGGATCAAACCTGCAACCTCTAACCAACTGAGCTACCTGGCCAGGGCCGGGCCTGAACTTTAAAGTGAGTCCCCAGTCCTCAGTACTGATTCATGTGCTAATTACAAAGCTGAGCTAATTCTCATGAACCCCACTGGCTAGACTGGAGTTGGTGGGTGTTAGTTGAGGATAAAGGGACACCACCTCCATCTCTTCTTGCTCTGATAAACCTTGACTTGGAAGGTGCCTACGTTTGTTTATTTTTAAAGTGACTTTATTTTGGCAGACAGACTGACTTCTTTAATTTGGTTGTACTTATGCACACATGTGCATGTGTGTATATGTGTACCCATCACTTGTAATTGTTTGACTCTCTAAATACAGGGTTGGGCAGAAGTAGGTTTACAAATGTTCATATGGAAAATAAAACAATCTTATCTAATAAAGAGAGAATATGCTAATTACCCTCATGCTGTCGCAAAGATGGTGGCGCCCACAGCCAATAAGGAGGGAATATGCTAATTGACTGCCCCACCCTCAAAGATGGCTGCGCCCACAGCCACAAGATGGCGGCACCTAGTCTCCTCAGCCCCCCAGTTGCCCAGGGCCAGCCCAAGGCACAGGCAAGCCTCGGATGGTGGCTGCCCAGCCGCCCAGGGCCACCCGAGGCTCAGGTAACCAGGGCCGGCCGAGGCTTGCACTGCCAGCAGTGGCAGCAGCAGAGGTGTGATGGGGGCGTTGCCTTCCCCTGATCACCGGGTCACCTCCCACCCCTAAGGGCTGCCAGACTGTGAGAGGGGGCAGGCCAGGCTGAGGGAACCCCCACTCCAGTGCATGAATTTCCATGTACCGGGCCTCTAGTAATTAATAAATAATAATACAAGAATAAACTGTGTTTCACATACTCACAACTGTAAACCTATGTTTGTCCCACCCTATATATTTCTTGTCTCTGGAGTCTGTAGGGTGTCCCACCCTATATATTTCTTGTATGTATGAGTGGGTGTATGATTTACACATGTGTACAAGAATGTTTCTGCACATGTACCCTCTCACATGTCTAGGAGTCTGTGTATGTGTTTCAGAAGTGCGTGTTTTGCCCTAACCGGTTTGGCTCAGTGGATAGAGCGTCGGCCTGTGGACTCAAGGGTCCCAGGTTCGATTCCAGTCAAAGGCATGTACCTTGGTTGTGGGCACATCCCCAGTAGGGGGTGTACAGGAGGCAGCTGATCAATGTTTCTCTCTCATCGATGTTTCTGACTCTCTAACCCTCTCCCTCCCTCTCTGTAAAAAAATCAATAAAATCTATTTTTAAACAGAAGTGTGTGTTTCTAAGTATGCACTTGTGTATGTCTCTTCAATTCAAACATGAGTCTAGGTGTATGTTTGTTCCATGTCCCTGCTGTGTCCATGTGTGTTCTGGTGAGCCTCTGAGTACTTGATGTGCATGTGTGAGTATGGGTATGTCCTCTGTGTGTATCTGTGTATATTCGAGCTGACTCTGTGTATGGACACTAGCAGTCCTCTTCTCACTTAGGTCCCCTCAGCTCTCAGGCAGTGTAACCTCATTCTTCCTCTTGTGGCTGTTTCCATTGCTTCTGTCCCCTTGTCCAAATGTTGAAATTAAGTAAATGCAGCAATTAAGTGGAGTTCCCCAGACAACCATCCTACCAGGATCCCCTTTCAGGAGCTAAATGAGCACATGCACACCCACGCGTAATACTATCCAGGCACACCAGAGCCCCCAGGCTGCATATGCTATGGCGTTAAGGCACCATTGAGCTGCACACAAACAGCATAGGAGGGTTCTTTGTCCACCTGCTTCATTTGTACTATCCTTCAGGTTTCAGCATGAAGGTGCCCTCCTGCAGGAAGCCACCTTAACTCCCTAAGGGCCTGCTTCTGGGGTCCCACATCCGTTTGCTTTCCCCATCAGAGGCCAGACTACTCTGAGCTGTCTGGAGATGTGTCTTTCCCTCTTTTGGAATGTGAGCACAGTGAAGGCAGGACCTAATGCTATCTCAGTCGCTACTTTTGCTGCAGTGTCATCTAGCTCACAAATCTACAGTAAATACAGAACTAGCATCTTTGCCTCTGCCTGTCTCTGTTTCCAAACACCTCTTTATGTCTCCAAGTACTTTGGTCTCTTTGGCACATACTTGGGTTGCTATATCCTCTCAGTGCACCAGGTTTTTTCATAGCTGTAGTGGGCAGATCCATGCACATTGCAGATATTCCCGGTTTACTCCAGTGGTTCTCAGAGTGTGGTTCCTGGACCAACAGCATTAGCATCACTCAGGAACTTGTTAGAGATGCAAATATTTGGACCCCACCTCAGACTTACTGAATCAGAAACTCTGGGGTTGGGGCCTGACGGTCTATGGTTAACAAGTCCTTCAAGTAATTCAAATGCAGCTAGTGTGTGAGGATCACTGGTCTAGCTCACACAAGACATCCCTCCCTCCTTTTCTGCCTCAGATTGTTAGGGGCAGAAACAGAATATTGGAAATGAATTATAATCTACACTAATAAAAGAGAAACATGGTAATTGGCGTACGACCGCTACCCTTTCCATTGGCTAATCAGCATATCCTTATGCAAATTAACTGTCAGCCAAGATGGCGGCCGGCAGCCAGGCAGCTGGAAGCGAACATGAGGCTTGCTTGCTCCAGTGACTGCAGACTGCAACGTTCCCGTTCCCCGCCTGACTTGCCTGGTCTCTGAGCTACAACTCTAAGAAACTATGTTGCAAAACAAAACCCCAGAAACCAGCTTTCAGCCAGCCGGGAGCTCAGAGCTAGAGTTGTACTTTGTTTCGATTATAGCAGCGGAAGCCTCAGAGCTAGAGCCAGAGCTAAAGCTGGCCCAGAATTAAAAAAAAAAGAAAAACAAGGAGTGGTTGGGAGCTTCAGTCAATTGCCAGCCTGAAAGCAGCCCTCAGCTCCTCACCCAGACTGGCCAGGCACCCCAGTGGGGACCCCCACCCTGATCCAGGACACCCTTCAGGGCAAAACAGCCGGCCCCCAGGCCTCTATCCTATATAGTAAAAGGGTAACATGCCTCCCAGCACCGGATCAGCATGACAGGGGGCAGCGCCCAAACCCCCTGATCACCCTGCGGCTCTGTGTGTGACAGGGTTCGGTGCCCCAACCACCCCCCCCCTCCCGCCCCCACGGGCCCTGCTCTGTGTGTGACAGGGTAGAGCCATAACCTCCCCATCAGCCCTGCCCTGAGTGTGACAGTGGCTGCGCCCCAACCCCCTGATCAGCCCTGCTCTGTGGGTGATAGAGGGCGGCGCCCCAACCCCCCCCCCCCAACAGGCTCTGCTCTGTGTGTGACAGGGTAGAGCCATAACCTCCCCATTGGCCCTGCCCTGAGTGTGACAGTGGTGGCACCCCAACCCCCTGATCTGCCCTGCTCTGTGGGTGACAGGGGGCAGTGCTCTAACTCCCCTATCGGCCCTACTCTGTGAGTGACAGGGGGGAGCTCCTCAACCCCCTGATTGGCCCTGCTCTGTGCGTGACAGGGGGTGGCACCGCTACCTCTCCATCGACCCTGCCTTGAGTGTGACAGGGGGCGGTGCCCCAACCCCCCAATCGGCCCCACCCTGAGCGTGACTGAGGGTGGCATCGCAACCTCCCAATCCACCCTGCTCTGTGCATGACGGGGCGGCGCCCCAACTCCCCAATCGGCCCTGCTCTGAGCCCGACCAGGGGCTGCACCTAGGGATTGGGTCTGCCCTCCTCCACCCGGGAGCAGGCCTAAGCCAGCAGGTCTTTATCTCCTAAGGGGTCCCAGACTGTGAGAGGGCACAGGCCGGGCTGACCCCCCCCCCCCCCCCCCCCCCCCAGTGCACAAATATTTGTGCACCGGGCCTCTAGTTATAAGAAATATTAATCATGATTAATCATGCTTTGATAACCATGATGGTCCTGTTCTGATTACAAAGCACATTTTCACTTGGCTGAGACATGGGAGCTAACATTGGGATGCAGTCCATTCTCCTTCTGAGAACTGCCTATCATTATGGAAAGATTTACAACCTGGGAGCTGAGACAATCTAGTCCTGGAGGCACCTGCTCTTGACAACCCCCAGCCCTATTGCCTGTAATCCCGTCCCAGGGCTCCCAGAGGCACTCACCCTCTGTGACCCCCCCGCCCTCCTGCCCCAGCCTGCATGACTTGTATCCTGTAATGATTATCCTGTGCCTACTTTCCCATTCCTGTAATTCACACTTTCCCATGTAATCTTTGTCCTTCTACCCAATATAAGCAGCTGGCTTATGGTGGAGTGGAGCAGATTTTTGTTGATAACCTGCTGCTCGCCCATAATGCCGGCATTATTGGAATAAACGCTGATATATGATTCAATCCTGTCTCTGCTTAATTGGCTGAAATAGAAACAGGCAGCCTGGACCCCTTGGTTGTCCTGTTACAAGATTGGGATGGTTCTCAGTACTACCCCCTCCCCACAAATGGGCAAGAATGGATGGATAAATGCCCCAGCCTCTCTGAATTTTGCAGGTGGGAGGAAGAGGGGAAACGACAAGTCTGTGTTCTACACGGTTCCTTAATGTTCCTCAGAAGAACTGAGCCCTAGTTGCCCAGAAGGGTAACGTGTTTTTCATCTCCACCTTCTTCTCCACTTTCCTCTTTCTCTGTTTCACTCTGCTTCCTCCCTCGCCCATTTCCTGGGTTCCCCAGCCCCCAAATAAACCAGTTCTACTGAATCCTAATCCCACTCTTCTCAGGGCATTATCTTCGGGTGTTTCCCTCTGTCTCCCCTCACCTTCACCATTTCTGTAGCATCCCTAAAACTGTCCTTTTTCTGAGTGTCTGCAAAACCGTATCCACTGTGCTGGGCCAGGAGCATGATGAACTTTGCTAATGATCTGGAAAGATGGGCCCTTGAGCTGAGTTCATTTTAGCTGCAATTTTTCAATACACGTAAGTGGAAGGAGCCTAAAGTCTGTTATGAAACTTTCAGCAAAGTTAGGGCCGCCAAAGTGGGTGACCCTGTCCCCAAGAAGGTCACTTTATTCCTCTACTCAGATGAGGGTTCCCAGAGGTGGTTTATGACCATCCAGGTTCCACTAGGCTAGGGCCATGGCCATTGGCCAAGGCTGTGTTCCCTTTAGACCAGGGCTCTCAAAAGATCAGGTCCTCCCTGTTACTATAACCACGTTCCAGGTCAGGCTTGTAGACCACTTCCCACATCCCTCTTCCTGCAACACCATCACCATGAGACATGTGGGACACCCCACATACCCTCCCTCTCCTCTCACAAGCATCAGGATAGGCAGACACCAGTCCTGGTGAGTCATGTGTTAGTACAATTCCAGTAGGTCCTCTGGGGCCGTAAATGTGAGTGGAGAGGGGAACTCAATGGATACACTTCTCTGGGTCAACCTAGCAAGCCCCTGCCTCTGTCCCATTTCCCATCTCCTTCTTCCATGGGACATCTGGTCAGTGTATCTTTTTTGTTTGTTTGTTTTTTGTTAATCCTCACCTGGAGATGTTTTTTCCATTGCTTTTCAGAGAGAGCAGAAGGGAAGGAGGGAGTGGGAGACGAGAGAGAGAGAGAGAGAGAGAGAGAGAGAGGCTTGAGAGACACATTGACTGGTTGCCTCCCTCGTGTGCTCCCATCGGGGGCTGGGAGGGAACCTGCAACCGAGGTACATGCCCTTGGACAGGAATTGAATCCAGGACCCTGAGTGCACAGGCCAACACTCTAACCACTGAGCACACCAGCTAGGGCTAGTCAGTGTGTCTTGATGTCTGGCTCCAAGTCCAGAGGGCACGGTCTTGAAGTCAGATTTCCCCTTTGCAGCCAGGGCAAGGAGTCTTGGGGAGGAGTAGTCCCTCCTCTGGCCCGAAAGGTCAGTCCTGTTTGCTGGGCAGGGTCCAGGTAAGGAAGCTCCACTTGTGGAAAGGACATCAGGGAGGTGGTGCTGAGACAGGGGACGGAAGGAGACAGGTTTGGGGGTCCAGGGACTCTGGGATGGAGGGCCACAGTCAATGCTCTGAATGAGAACTGGACACACACACACACACACACACACACACGTACACATACCCATCCTCACAGCTGAGTCGGCCCAGCTCAGTCCCCCTACTATGTCTCTTTGACTTTCTTTATGTCTTTGTCTTTCTCAGTCTCTGACTTGTCCTTGACTCCTCTCTGTTTCTCTCTGGGTTTCTCAGTGTCTCTTTGTATTTCTATCGCACCTTGAATATGTCTGTGTCTTTCTCTCTGTCTCTGTCTTTCTCATTCTACTTCTCTCTGTCCCCCCAATCGAAGTCTGCCCATATTTTCTGTCTCTGTCTCTATCTCTGTGTCTCTGTCTGTATCCCAGGATTCTTGCTCCCAAGCAACGCCCGGGCGATTCCCTGGGAGGCGGGGGCGGGGATGCGCCTTTGAAAACGGGAGGGCAGCCTACACCTTTAAGCTCGGGCGCGCGCCGAGCCTGCGCCTTTAAGCGCGGGCGCGCGCGCGGCCCTGGGTTCCCGGCGTGGAGGCCGCGGGAGCACCCGGCCCGGCCTGCCTGCCCAGCCCCCGCCCCGGCCCCCGCCCCGGCCCCGGCGGGGGAGGGGTCTCTGAGAACGGCCCCTCCCCCCTGCGCCCCTCCTGCGCTGCGGTGCCCTCACCCTGCGTGCCCGGGTCTGCGCGCCCCACCCCGGCCCCCGGGGCTTCCTGGCCGTCCCCTCCCCCACCGCAGCCGACCCCTTCGCTCCTGGCCAGCCTCCGCCACACACTGGGAAGCAAGCTGGTAGCCTGCACCACAGAGCCTGCAGCCCGACATCGGGGGCCTGCACTCCGAGATTGGACCCAGAGAGCTGGAAACAGGGACCCCAAGACAGGAGTCTGAACACCAATATCTGGGGCTGGAATCTCAATATCAGTCGCTGAGAACCCAACATTTGGAACCTGAGCCCCAAGATTTGGAATATGGATCCCAACATTTGGAGCCTGAACCTCAATATTTGGAATCTAAACCCCCCAATCTGGAGCTAAACTCTGAATTCTGTGCCTGAGACCTTGAAATCTGGGATGGGATTCCTGTGTCTATTCCCCCAGAATCCACTACTTGGGACCCGAACCCTGAGATTTAGGCCTCAAATTCCAAGATCCGAACCCTGGCATTCCAAGGGGCCTAAACCTGAGTTCTGGCCTGAAGTCCTTGCTGCAAACCTGAATGCTGAAATCTGGGACTAGAGACCTCCAAAACTTGACTTAGCACCCCCAATAACTGAACCCAGCACCCCAGTACCAGACCCCAAGACTGGACTTAGGACTTAGACCCTAAACTCTCCATTTGGCTGTTTCGCATCCCAAGACTGGAGCTGAGTGACCCTGACTCTGAACAACCTAAAGGGGTGCCTGGGTCTCTAAAATTGGACCCTAGTTGCCCAATATTTGAGGATCTGGGACTGTAAGTATCAAGGTCTAGAGACTCCATGACCACATGTATAAGCTGAGACACGAGGACAGTCCCTCTACAGAGGCCTTGGGGACAGGAAGGAACGACTGAGCACCCCCTCCAGAGCCCTGACCTTTGACCCCCTGGGAGCCTGAAGACTCTGCTCCCTGGGACGCTTCCAACTCAGGTAAGGCTATTGGGAGGGAGTTTCTCAGTGACTCCCATCATGGGGAGGGACTAGAGAGGAACTTTGTGGCTGGGGATGGGGGTAGGTAAGGACCATGTAACCCTGGGAATCCTCAGGGTTTCTCCCAGAAACAGACACCCCCACGCATGGGTCTACCTCCAGTTCCTCTGCCTCAGACACTCTGTGGGCATTTGGCCAGCCCTGCCCCTCTCTGATCTCCTCTTCCCCAGTTGATGGGATCTCTAGGTCTGTGACTCACTCCCAGTAGATCTTCTAACTTCTTCCCACCATGTATCTTGTCTGACCATCTCCAACCACCTCTCCTGCCTGCCTCTCCTATCCACCACTCCTGTCTCTTTTCTCCACCTCTCTCTCTGACCATCTTTGACACTTCTGTCCACATCTCCTCTCTGTGGCCACCTCTGGCCACCACTCATCTCAGTAACCATCTCTGTCCACCTCTTCTGTCTTTGATCGTCCACAGCCCTGTCCACAGCTTCTCTCTCTGGCCACCTCTATCTACTGCTTCACTCAGTGACCACCTTTGATATCTTAGCTGCTCTCTAGTCATCTTTCATCGGCTCTCTTGCCCTTCTCCGGCCCTGACTCTCAGCTGTGGCCTTTGACTGTCTGACCATTTTTGACATCTCTGTCTATGACTCTTCTCTCCAGCCACTTCTGTCTGTCTATTCTCCGACTTCCCCTGTCCACATTCCTTTCTCTCTTGCCCTCCTCCCACTCCTGACCCTAATTGCCAGTTGACAACCATCTGACCATCTCTGGCCTTTACTGACTACCTCTCTTCTCTGTTTCTGTGATCATTTCTAATATCCCTGGCTGCCTTCCCTCTGTCTGATGACCTCTCCTCACACCCATCGCCCAGCTGTCCTCTCCTCCTGACTGGCTTTTGACCATTTCTGACCATCTTTTACCATCTCTCCTAGGTCTGACCACCCCTGACCACTTCCTCTCTCTTTGTCCACCACTTATCTTCTTGATTATCTCTAACCATCTCTCTTCTCTGATCATTTTCAACTACTTCTGACCACCTCTTCTCTCTTTAGCCATCCTTGACCATCTCTTGGTGACCATGTCTAAAACCCTCTTGCTTATCTTCTAATCACCGCCACCCTGACCAACCCTCCCATTCTCTCACCATCTCTGGCCATTTCTAATCACCTCCCTGCCTTCTGACCATCTTTGTTCATTTCTGCTCCCTCTGTCCTCCCATGATACATCTGAGTCTTTGACCACCGTCATTAACCAACTCTTTTGCTCTTAGCTCATTGTGACCTTTTCTCCTGGTCTTGGACCACCCCAGCCCCCTCTGGTACCCCTCTTCTGACCTCGGCCTGCCCTAATGCCTCCCTTCTTCCCTGCAGGCCACCGCTGCCCGAGATGGCCGTCCTCCCGCTGCTCCTTTGCCTGCTGCCGCTGGCCCCTGCCTCATCTCCACCCCAGCTAGCTACACACAGCCCGTGTCCCCGTCGCTGCCGCTGCCAGACACAGTCACTGCCCCTAAGTGTGCTGTGCCCAGGGGCAGGCCTTCTATTTGTGCCACCCTCGCTGGACCGCAGGGCAGCCGAGTTGCGCCTAGCGGACAACTTCATTGCGGCTGTGCGTCGCCGTGACCTGGCCAACATGACGGGCCTGCTGCATCTGAGCTTGTCACGTAATACCATCCGCCATGTGGCAGCCGGTGCCTTTGCTGATCTTCGCGCCCTGCGTGCTCTGCATCTAGATGGTAACCGGCTAACCTCACTGGGCGAGGGTCAGCTGCGTGGCCTGGTCAATTTGCGCCATCTCATCCTGAGCAACAACCAGCTGGCAGCCCTGGCAGCTGGTGCCCTGGACGACTGTGCCGAGACACTTGAAGACCTCGACCTCTCCTACAACAACCTGGAACAGCTGCCCTGGGAGGCTTTGGGCCGCCTGGGCAACGTCAATACGTTGGGCCTCGACCACAACCTGCTGGCTTCTGTGCCTGCTGGCGCCTTTTCCCGCCTGCACAAGTTGGCACGGCTGGATATGACCTCCAACCGCCTGACCACCATCCCACCTGACCCACTCTTCTCCCGCTTACCACTGCTAGCCAAGCCCCGGGGGTCACCTGCCTCTGCCCTGGTGCTGGCCTTCGGTGGGAACCCCCTGCACTGCAACTGCGAGCTGGTGTGGCTGAGGCGGCTGGCGAGGGAGGATGACCTGGAAGCCTGCGCCTCCCCACCTGCTCTGGGTGGCCGCTACTTCTGGGCTGTGGGTGAGGAGGAGTTTGTGTGTGAACCCCCTGTGGTAACTCACCGCTCACCACCGCTGGCAGTGCCTGCTGGTCGGCCAGCTGCCCTGCGCTGTCGGGCTGTGGGGGACCCCGAGCCCCATGTGCGTTGGGTATCACCCCAGGGCCGGCTGCTGGGCAACTCGAGCCGCGCTCGCGCCTTCCCGAATGGGACGCTGGAGCTGCTGATCACTGAGCCGAGTGATGGAGGCATCTTCACCTGCATTGCGGCCAATGCAGCTGGTGAGGCCACGGCTGCTGTTGAACTAACCGTGGGTCCCCCACCACCACCCCAGCTAGCCAACAGCACCAGCTGTGACCCCCCGCGGGACGGGGATCCTGATGTCCTCACCCCACCGTCTGCTGCCTCTGCCTCCGCCTCCGCCAAGGCAGCAGACACTGGGCCCCCTACTGACCGTGGTGTCCAGGTGACTGAGCATGGGGCCACAGCTGCTCTCGTCCAGTGGCCAGATCAGCGGCCTATCCCAGGCATTCGCATGTACCAGATCCAGTATAACAGCTCAGCCGATGACATCCTCGTCTACAGGTGCAGTGTCCAGGCAGTGGGCAGCTTGGGTGGGGGAGTTAAGTGGAGGGAAGGTTAGAGATATGTCTACTGATACCCAGGCTGCAACACAGCTGAGAAATGAGGCTGCAGACTTACAAAGAAAATCAGACAGCAAAGGTAAAAGAAACCATTCAGAGGGAGTAAAAAGGAATCTGGCAGCAGTGTTAAAAAGAAATAAGGCAGCAAAAGTAATAGTAACAAACATATAAAGGAAATTAGGCAGCAAGAGTAAAAAGTAACCAGGCCAAAAGAATAAAGAGTCGATGGAGAAGGGCAAGTTTGGGGAGATACAAGCAAATTTAGTAAAGGAAAAGAGAGACCAGGTGTTTCCAGATGACAGGGCTAGATACAAGATAGGCTGCAGGAAGAAAAAGAGATCAAGAAGGTACAGTGATCATGGGAAAAATGAAATGAGTCAGCCCTGCTGCAAAGGCACTCAGACCAGAGGTTAAAAGGAAAATGGGAAGGAAGTTAAACAGATTTCACTTTGGGTTTGTGCAGTGTGAACTGCTCCACATATTTGGAGTTCTTATATGCAACATCTCAATTTTTTATTTTCTAAATCAAATTAAACCTAATTCAAGCTCCACCTGCTAGGTGAGCAGGAATGTTCAGTTTGCCACTGTTGGGGATTCCCTTCTCTCTTCTCTTGTTGCAAACACAAAACCTGGAGCTTAAATACTCCAAGAGATGGGCCAGTGTAATTTCTGCCCCTGAGCTGGAGAGTACTTGGAACATCTGCTGTGCCACATGTGGTCTGTAGTTTTGGCGCTGACGTGGGTGCTGCTGAGACCTCTCACCCAGTCCAGCCTTGCATGGATAGCTGTGGATGGCTCCCTGTTCTCACTGCCAGGCTGAGCCAATGGTGCAGTCCCCACCTCCTGGCTGCGGAGAACTGAGCCTCCTAAGACTTGGGGTCTGCACCTGTGAACCTAGCATCTGGGTCCTGTTTCCCTCCTCGGGGACCCCAAGAGATAATCACTTGATCTCCTTTTCAGCCTTGGAAATCTAGTAAGCTCATTCCACTCTCTTTCATAGGCAGTGTGCTCAATAGATTCCATGGAGGGCCCACACCTGAAAATCACACATATTCTGTCCACTGTGCCTGGCAGGGGATGGGACAAATGCTCTCCTAGTCACCCTCCCAGAGCCAATCACAGAGTTTCCTGTACCTCCCTCATTAAAGCAATTTAAGAAGAAAACTGATTATAAAACAAATTAAATCTCCAACAGAGTGCTCTGCTACAAAAGGAAGTATAGTGGAATTGGGTGTTAGAGAAACTAAGCAACAGAGATAAAAAGAATCAGAAGGCAGAGCTGGAAAGAAATAAGGCAACAGAGAAAAAAATTAGCAGTGGTGACTGAGACACATCAGTTTAATGAAAAAGGTATCAGATGACAGGACTCACTGGAAAGCAGGTTATAAATATAATAAGACAATGGGACTAGGAAGGTGTTCATTGGCAGGTTAGAAGAAAATCAGGCTCAGTGATATGGAGGAATCCGGTGGTTAGATTAGAAAGAATCTAACTGTACACTAGAGGCAAAGAGAAATCGGCACAGGCTGGAGGGAAGTCAGAAGTTAGAGGGAGACTGAGAGGTGGAATTAGAGGGAAATTGGATATGGGGTTAGAAGGAAATGGAAATTGGGTTAGAGGGAGGTCAGAGAGGGCGAGGATGCAATTGGGCGGTGCGCTAAAGAGATTTCTGGCAGTAGGGCTAGAAGGAGCTCAGGTGGTAGGCTGGTGGGAAACAGGGTGAAGGACTGAAGGAACTCAGACAGTGAGGTAGGGGAGAATAGGGTGGGGGGACCAGAGTGAAATTAAGTGGTGGAGTGGAGCAAAATTGGGCAGCAAAGTTAGAGGGAACTTCGGTTGCAGGCTGGTGGGAATTTGGGCTGGCAGTGCAGGATGGAAATCAGGCAGCTGGGTATAAAATGAAACAGGACTGGGAGAACTCACGCTGTGGGCCACAGAGAAATTGGGCAGTGAGGCTAGAGCAGCCGTGGGCAAACTACGGCCCGCGGGCCGGATCCGGCCTGTTTGAAATGAATAAAACTAAAAAAAAAAAAGACCGTACCCTTTTATGAAATGATGTTTACTTTGAATTTATATTAGTTCACACAAACACTCCATCCATGCTTTTGTTCCGGCCCTCCGGTCCAGTTTAAGAACCCACTGTGGCCCTCGAGTCAAAAAGTTTGCCCACCCCTGAGCTAGAGTGAAACTAGGCAGCAGAGCAGAGGGGAAGGGGGCAGTGGCACTGGAGGGAATTTGAGCTTGGGGACTAAAGGAAGATCATACTGGGGGATTTGAGAGGAATGTGACAGTAAAATTAGATGGTGGGCTGAGGTAAAATTGGCTAACAGACTGGAGGCATATCAGTCAGGCCACTGACTGGGTGTCAGACTAGAGGGAATTCCAGCAGTGGTTAGAGGGAATTCAGAGGTTAGAGTGAAATGCAACAGCTGTTCTGGGGAGAAATTCTCTAGACGGGAGGGTGGGGATGGAGTGCAGGGTGGGTGCTGGTAGCTGGAGACTTGACCTCTACCTGCCTGTCCCTCCAGGATGATCTCAGCCGACAGCCGATCCTTCCTGTTGACAGACCTGGCGTCCGGCCGCACCTATGATCTGTGCGTGCTAGCAGTGTATGAGGACAGCACCACAGGGCTGACAGCTACACGGCCTGTTGGCTGCGCTCGCTTCTCCACAGAGCCCACACTGCAACCCTGCGGGGTCCCGCATGCACCCTTCCTGGGCGGCACCATGATCATCGCGCTGGGTGGTGTCATCGTGGCCTCAGTACTGGTCTTCATCTTCGTTCTGCTTATGCGCTACAAGGTGCACGGTGGCCAGCCCCCCGGCAAGGCCAAGGCACCCGCACCCGTCAGCAGCGTTTGCTCCCAGACCAACGGCACCACACAGGCCCCGTCTGCTCCTGAGCCCTCCGCACCGAGGGCCCATACCATGGTCCAGCTGGACTGTGAGCCCTGGGGGCCCAGTCACGAACCCACAGGACCCTAGCCTCGTGCCCACCAAGGGGTGGCAGGACTTAAGCACCCTGTGGGACCTGGCCTCAGACTCACCAAATTGTTCACGGTTTTTAAAACTCTGATGGGGAGGGTGTCAGGGGCACTGAGGGGCACAACAAGAAAGTCCTATTTTTCTAAGCTTGGGCCTGGGCCCTTGCCCTTGTCTCTGTCTGTGGGAGTTGGGAGGATCATGCAGGGCCTGGAGCTGGGGATGCCTCTTCTGGGGAGAGATCCACCTAGTTCTGTCCAAGGTCCCTGGATGTGGCTGAGGATGGTCGTCCATTTAGTCAACAGACATTCCTTGAGCGTCGTCTCTGAGCACGTCCCGTGATGGGTGATGCTGTGGTGACTCTGACAGCCCCAGCTCTGCCCTCAGACAGTGATCAGAGATGTGGTCATGAGGGAAGCCTGGGAGACTGTGGGAGCCCAGGAAAGGGGCCTGACTCAGGCTAGGAAGAGCTTCCTGGAAGAGAGATGGGACCTGAGAATTCCCTCTGAAGGAGATAACTGGCCAAGAGCAGAGGGAAGGGTGTTCCAGGCAGAGGGCACAGTACAACCAAGGGCTTCGTAAGTGCCAGACATTGGGGGTGCTGTGATAGAGGAGAGGTAGGAGGGGTGAGCAGGGTCCAGGCTTTCCGGGCGGAGGAGCTCAGACTCTGGCCGGATAGTATTGAGAAGCCAAGGAAGATTTAATGCAGAGGAGGACAGCGTCAGGTTTGGGCTTTAGGAAGATCCTTCTAGCTGCCATGGGGAAGGTGGACCAGAGGGGAAGACTGATGTAAGGAGCCCGGGTGGAAGCCAGGGTAAGGACCTGTGTGAGTAAGGACAAGACTGGATCAGGGAGGGTGGGGCTGGGGAAAGCAGTTGAGTTGGGTGAGGGGACATTCAGGAAACTGAGTGGCTGAGTTATGGAGCTGAAGAACCATGGGGGAGGGAAGTGTCCAGGATGAGGCCCAAGGCTCTGGCCAAGGAAGGGACAGCGGAGCTGCTATGATACTGGACCAGGGAGAAGGGGCAGATTTGGGGAAGATGCCAAAGCCAATGGGACTTGGTGGATGTGGAGTACCCAGAGGGCATCCAGAGGGTGATAGTCAGGGGGCCTCGGCCTCTGGACTTTTCACGTCTAAGGGACAGACAACGAAAAGCATAGACTAAAAAAGACTAAACTGGAGCAGCAGGTGGAGGGACATAGAAGCAAACTGGGCAAGTCAGACCCAAGTTATTCTTGTGTTTAATGATATCAAAGCTGCTGTGAGAGTAGTGTTAGGGGTTCAGTTGGACAGATGCCAGACTCCACTGATTTGAAAGTCGGAGGTAAGAAAGTGTAGAGAGGGAGTGTAGACCTGCCATTCTGTGGGCCTAGAGCCTGGTTCAGGTTGATCTGGACCTTTCTGCACATCTCTCCAGGGCTGGTCCTCACTGTCTTGAACTGCCCTAGGCTCCCCTCAGATGCTAAGAGGTTCGGAGGACCAAACCCTGGGCCTTGGAAATATCAGGCCTCATTGGAGATCCCGGAATGGGATTAGCAGGAAGAGAAATAGTGCTCCTTGATCTCAAGCTACTCTTTGGTGGGTCCAGAGGCAGAGATGTGGAGGGACCTTGGGTCCTATCAGTATTCTCTGGAGTGATGCTGATGTGAGGAGCAGGGTGAAGTGGGCCCAAGACCAGACTGGCCGTTCTCATGTGGGGCGCCACAGCTTTGTGGGTGGGTGTAGGTCTTGGAAATGACTTTCCATTGGCCATGGAACACCTGAGTCCCAGGGATCTGGCCTGACTCCCAAGTCCTCCAGCAGCATCATTAGGTCCTTCCTCTTGTTATCCTCCGGTGGCTGAGGTCAGGAGCAGCCACCAGGGACAGTGAGGTATCTTGAGAAAAAGGCCTAGGGAGGAGCAGGTTTGGATACCTAGAACCAGTTGCTGCCATGAGGGGGAGCCAGAGTGCACTGTTCCTCAACCCTGTTTAAAATACTAAGTTACTGCGTGCCTACTTGTGCTACATGCTGGGGATTCAATAATGAACAGATACAGGCCTGTCCTGCCCTCATTTACCTCACCATCAGGTGGGGAAACAAATGTTAAATAATCACAAAAGCAAGTGTAAGCATCGGTGGTGACAAGTGGGGCCATGCAGGGATCCATGGAACCGTGAGACCTGTAGCCAGGGGACCTGGCCCAGGAAGAGAGGTTGAGGGAGGCATCCTGGAGGAAGTGATGCCTCAGCTGAGACCTGAAGGATGATCAGGTTGGAGTTAACTACACAGGGGATGGAAAGGGCATTCCATGCAAATGGAACAGCATGTACAGAAGTTCAGGAGCTGAGGGATGCATGGTGAGTGAAGGGGACTGAAAGAGGCCATGTGCTGGAGTATGGTGGGGAAAAGGAAGTGATGCCGTGTTGAGACTTGAGAGTAAGAAGGGGACAGGTGATGCAGGCTACTGGGAGGGGTCTGGATTTTATTCTAAGCGGCATGAGAAGCCATTGGAGGGTCTTGAGCAGTGAGGAGAGTTGTCCTTTCTAATCCTAAAGAAACTCCAGTGGCAGGTCTGTTTGCATGTGGGAACTAAAGTAAAGCAGGGAGGCCAGGGAGGAGGCTAGTGTAATGGTCCAAGCAGAAGGCGTGGGGCCTGAGTGGATGGATTGGAGAGAGATTTGAGACTACTTCACCAGAAGCCTCCATCCCCTATGCAAGTGAAGATAGTCTGGATCACTGTCCAGCTACCTGGTTTTCAGGCAAGATTGCTGAGACTGGGGAAGAAAGATCCATTCCTTAGATGGGGGAGCTGGCCTCTCTGAGGCATAGGAATTAATGACCTTTTCCAGGTTCAAGTACCAGGCAAACAATGGGTCAAGACTCTGCAAGGCAGAGGCTGTGGGTGGTTGTGGGGGATGTGAACACAGGAAATGTGAGCCCAAAAGGGGGACACACCTGGTGGTAGCTTATTACATGTTTGGAAGCAGGGAGGATAGAAGGAGGTATATAGGAGTAGGCTGGTCCTTCCAGCATAGTACCCCCTTAGGCTCCCCCACAGGATGCCTGGACCATCCCCCACCCCTATTCAGAAACAATACAAGTGGACAAGTGGTCACATGTATCTAGAACAGTGGTTCTCAACCTTCCTAATGTCGCGACCCTTTAATACTGTTCCTCATGTTGTGGTGACCCCCAACCATAAAATTATTTTCGTTGCTACTTCATAACTGCAATTTTGCTACTGTTATGAATCGTAATGTACATATCTGATATGCAGGATGTATTTAGGCGACCCCTGTGAAAGGGTCATTCGACCCCCAAAGGGGTTGCGACCCACAGGTTGAGAACCGCTGATCTAGAATATAAAGTTAAAATGTAGCTTGTCTAACACTGCCTAGCTGAGTCCACCAATTTCCTGAGCTCAGGGAGTGCTACTCCTTCCACTGCCCATCCCCCTCTGGCTTTGAAATGCCCTGCACATTTTTGAAACCAGCTTTCCTGGTGCCAAAGTGCCATGATACTGGAGCATTTTCTTCAAGTGACTAGTCCTGATACCAGGACTCTGTGTGCTGCCCAATCCAACCCATGTGTTGGGGTGCGGCTAATCCAACACAGGTGGAGTGTCTGGGCATACTTGTGATCCCTTGCAAGGCCTCAGCTCATGCCAAGTTTTTGCAGCTCTTTCAATGGACACATATGTGGGAGAATCAGAAAAAGGGGTCCTCTCTTCTGGGTTGAACCTGAGCATGGCTCCTGCCTTTGATTCCTTTCTGGTGCCTGTGCCGTTTCATGCCACCCAAAAGCAAGAATAAGTATGAATGCTCGGTGTTGCCCTGACTTGTGCAGAGTAGTGCTGAGAATGATACAGCGGTGACCAACACAGCCTCAAACCCTGTCCTCACTGAGTTCCAGTCCAGTGGAGGAAATAGATACGAAAAAAATGACAGCCCAGAGTGGCCAGGGCCGGGATAGGGGAAGCACAGGTGAGAATGATTAGGACCTGTTTAAGCTCAAGGAACTTTGGAAGTCCAGAAGGGGCTCCTAACAGCCTGGGATGGGAGTTGGGAAGAGTCCAAGATTTCCTGAAGGCAGGGCCAACTTCATGGCAGTGTGATCCGTGCAGTCACACAAAGCCCCACTTTCAGAAGGACCCTGTGCTTGGTTGAATGACCTGCTATCACCATTGTGAAATTCTTAATGATTGTTGAATAAGGTACTCCACATTTTCATTTTGCACTGGGTCTTGCACACTTGCAGGATATACAAAGAGGGCCAGGGGAAGAAAGGGATATACAAAGAAAGCCAAGGAGAGAAAACATTGTGTGCAAAAGACAAGAAAGAAGGACAGAGGATTGTATACTTGAAGAGCTGGCCAAAGTTCTGTCTAGCAAAGCATGGGAGAAGGGGGATGGTGACAGCTGAGCTCACAAAGGAGGCAGTCACCAGCTGCCAGGCTGAGGAGCTGTGACTCTATGCCAAGGGCACTGGGGAGTCATGGGGAGGGACAGTGTCAGGTTCAGACTTTAGAAAGATCCATCTGGCTACAGTGGGGAGAGTGACTGAGGACACACAGCAAAGAACAAGTTTGGAGTGGGGGGCTCAGTTGCCTGTGGAGGGAGTTGGGAGTGTCTGGCTCCTGTGGACAGCCTTATGAAGAGCCGTGAATGCTTGGGTGACAAACATCCCAATGTACCAGGATACTGTCTGGGGAGACCCCAAAACCACAGGATGAACCCACAGCTTCCTTTTCACTTGAAGATTTTCACTGTTGAGGCTGGGAGGAGGGTACACAAGGGTAGGTTAAAGGGTGTCACTGGTAAGCACTTGAAAATCTTTTTATTTGGGTACTCATGGATAGACTAATTGAGGTGAATGCAAAATTGGCAAGAATTTAGAGTATAAAAGTGAGACTTCAAATAACTTATTCTGGGTACATTCTGGCTTCGACTCTGTGGAACCCCTAGGGTGTACTTCCCTCTCCCCAGTCCTCTGGAAAAATATCAGTTCTTTGGGAACCTCCTCCTCATCCACAGCCCTAAATGCTGTGGCCCCAGGGCTGGGAACTGACCCCCTTCCTGCTTCTCCACTCCTTTCTAGGGCATCACCCCCATCCCCACATGCCTCACTGCCTTGATTTCCTTCTCTGCCGATGACCTCTACCATCTCTGTCCCAAGAACTGGCCCCTCTCCTAACCCCTTAGGTATCTCACACCCACTAGGTCCTAGGCTGGCCTTAGCTTTTCCCCAAACCTGAGGTGCCTGGGAAGGATCTTAAGCAGGTGAGAGATGAAGCTATTGTAAGAAAGTCAGTTCCTGCTTGAATTCTCTCCTACTCCTCCTACCAAAGGCAAGGGTTCTGGGGAGAAAGGGGACTAGGGAGTGCAGGCTCCTAGGTCCTAGGGGAGGAGGGCGCTGAAAAATATATCCAAGGTCCCTTGCCTTTCCCTGTCTGGAACCAGCTTTTTCCTTCCTCCATGGATCCTCCTGGACCCTCCATGAAGGTCCATTGTTCTCCAGTTCAGACTGATATGGAGTGATATGAAAGCCATTGTCTTCCCTTGGGGAGCTCCACCCCAAATCCTCCAGACCTCCACATCTGGCAGGTGATGTCTTTGCCTCTGTCTCCAGTCATTTCCATGACCTAAGGCGTTCAGGTCCCTAGTCCCCTATTCCCTCAGACAAAAGCCAGTCTCCATTCCCCTCCTTTCTCAGAATCAGGAGTCCTGGCTCCTTGCCCACACCTCTCCAGGACCCAGAACTTCAAGCCTGAAGCCTCTCCCTCTGCAGCCGGCTCAGGAGTCTGCTCCTCTTAGGACCCATGGTATTCTTGCCTTGCCCCCTTTAATATCCTAATTCATAATTTTCTCTCTCAAACTTGGACCCTTCTCCCTCCAAACACAATCATGTCCTCCACACTCAAAGGCCCTTTTCTGAAGAAATCTCTTTCTTGTCTCTCTCTTGGTCTTTATGTCTCTCCCTCACTCTATTTTTTTCTCTGTTCCTTACCTTGTCTGTCCCTCTCCCCACACCCCTCTCCATCTGGTTATAATTTTCTTCTTGTGTTTTTCCTCTCCCTCTTTTAGTGTCTCTGCTCATCTCTGTCTCTCCCTCATAACTATCTCTCTCCTCTCCTCTCTCTGTCGCTCCCCCTTCCGCCCCCCCCCCCCCCCCCCCCCCGCCCCGCTGATGGGGACATCTGTGTACAGGCCCAGGGAGTGTGCTGAGGGCCAGACCCAGACACCTGAGACTATATGTGCCCCACAAAGTGCCTGGTCTCAGCCCAGCTCTGGGCAGGTGAGACTCCCAGCCTTGCCTTTTCCCCTAGACTCCAAGGTGGAGCCCTTCTCTGGGATTCCCCTTGTGCTTCCCTCTGGTCCTGCAGTGGGAGAGCTGGAGAGCAGGCTGGCAAGAGAAACTACATTGATGAGCTGGTATCTGTGCACCCGGCAATAGTTGCCCTCACACCTGCCCTGCTGAGCCCTGAGTTTCCTGTGCAGTGAGTGGTCCAGGGAGACACAGAACGCTGGTGAGCTGGTCTGGATGTGGACTGGTTGTGCCGTCTGGGGTTGGGGGGCTGCCTGGCTTGGATCTGTAGCAGGGAATTGGCCACAGTGGAGCTTCTTGGGACAGGGCCCTGGCCAGCTGTGACAAGGGACTATATTGACAGATTCTGGGGCAGAGGATTTAGCAAACTGGTTGTGGGAAGACCAGGCAGGTCTTTCTGGGATGAATGGTCCAAAGGAAGTGACTCTATTTTAAGCTAATATTTATATAGTAGACATCGTTCCATGCCCTTTACATACATCATCTAATCTTCCCATAGCTCTGTGAAGGGTGTGCTAACACCCCCTTTTATAGATGAGACAATTGCGGTCCTGAGAAGTTAAGTACTTTGCCCACGTTCACCTGGCTAGAGAGTGGCAGGGTCAGAAGTAGAACGTGATGTATTTGGCCTCAAAATCCACCTGATTATGCGGATTCCCTTCTCTCCTCTCCCGGTTCCCTCAGGCCCGACCGCTGCGTTTATGAGTTTGCAAGGCCATCACTTCATCCTGGCCGTCTTGGAGAAGAAGGCTGGGAAAAGCTCAACTTCCCGTAGTACGCGTCGCCACCGCAATTGACAGCGGTGCTAAGTGACAGCGCGCAGCCGGTGGGGGCGCCGCCCTTACCGCGCCGGAGCCTGCGGCCTGGGCGACTGCGTTGGTGCACCCACCTTGCGCTTTGGAGCTGAGGGCTCGCAGCGCGGCCGGCAGCAGGGTGCGCCTAGCTGCGTCTCGATGGGTGGGAGTGACCGCGTCGAGAACGCGTGCGGGCTGGGCGTGCCTCCCTGGACACAGCGCTAGCAAATTCTATGCAGCCTGTTGGGACAGTCGCTACACGATGGTGACGCCGTCGTGGCAGCCCCGCGACTGGCATAGGAGTTTGCCAGGGTGGCCCGCGCTCGGCCCACACACCGGTGCCTCCCGCCTCCCGTGCCAGTCCTGCTGGACGCAGTCCAGCACGCTGCCCGCAGGCCACTCCTCATGCATCCTGGGCTCCCAGACGCTGCAGGTGCAGAGCGCAGATTTGCTAGGCTCTCGCGCGGATGGCTGGCCGCAGTTGTTTGCAAGCGGGAGACAAGGCCTGTAGCCACGAGTCCAAATAATTGCTGCCACAGGGTTGCTGGAGCTACGTCTACACGGTGCCCCCGTCCGTGCCTGCCGGTCTTCCTCATCCACAGCCAGAGACCTTGTGTATGTGCCAGCTGGCATCCCGGGCAGCCTGCGTTTTGGGGAGGAGGGACGGCGTCCAAGGAGCGCGAGCTCTGAGCCTTGGCGCCTTGCTGCGCTCACTGGTGATGCATTCCTCCGCCTGCGTGCAAGTGCTTTTCCTGGCTACAGCTCAACCCGTGGCGGCATCGCCTATGATCCCTTCTTGGCGCTCATGCCCTAGGTGGGCTCGCACAGCCGCAGCTTCCTGCACCAAATGCAGCCGTGCTTTTCCAACGTGGAGGTGCTGGCTCCTGGACCAGGGTTCGCTGTCAGACCAGCACTGGCTTCTCCTTCCCTCTGGCTTTCAGCTGCGTCACTGACAGCATTCTGACCAAAGCCAAGCCCTGGCTCAGGGCTTCTCCTGGGCAGAAGTGGCCTATAGGCACTGCGCCATGCACCGCCTGTGGATGTGCAAGGCATAGGGCAGCTGATGGTAGGTGAACAGCCCTGGGGCCCAAGAGAGTCCTGAGGTAAGCAGAGAGATTCCTGGGGATCAGGGTAGGAGAACATAAAACTTTATATTCATTTGCTCATAGAGCAGCCAGAGAGATCATTTTTAAATGCAAGTCTTGTCCCTCCATTCAAAATCTTCCCCGGCAGGCCTGGCCGGCATTGCTAAGTGGGTTAGAGTGTAGAGACTGTAGATCCTTGCACAGAAGGGTCGCAGGTTCCATTCCCAGTCAAGGGCACCTACCTGAGTTACAGGTCCCATCCCCAGCCGGTGGGGGCACATGCTGGAAGCAATCAATCAATTTGTCTCTCTCACATCAATGTTTCTCTCTCCTCTCGCTCCTGCTCCCTCCCTTCCTCCCTCACTTTCACTCTCTCTAAAAATCAGTGGGGGGAAAAAAACTCAGGTGAAGATTAACAACAACAACAAAAAAGCTTCCCATGCAATCATCCCACCTCACTCCCAGTGTAGATGTATGGTAGCCCAGAGGCCCAGTAGGTATCCCCTGTGACGGCCCCCTGCCGCTGTCTTTGTGCCTGGCCACTGTACTTACATGCTGAGCCATTGCCCTCACCAAACCCAGTGGCCCCCCTGCCTTCCAGCTGTGGGTCTCCTGCTCTAGAGGGAAATACCCCATGCAGTTTGTCACAATGCACATTTTTGGCATCATCATCACTGCTATGACACATGAGTTCAGTTTCGTCCAGGTATAAATCATAGTGTATGGAATCCTGGAAACTCCATCCATTTTTGTCATCTCTAAAATGGAGGCAATATACAGGTCCACAGTCATATATCACCCTTCCATGCTCCACAACTATCATTATGGGGGGTCCTGGGGCTAGAGCCACTGCCAGGCTATGAGGACAGTTGGCGTGTCTGAGTGTCTGTGGTGCTCACAGTGCATAGAGGCTGAGGCTGATTTTATTTTGTAATTTTTATTTTATTTATTAAATTTATTGGGGTGACACTAGTCAACATGAACATATAGATTTCAGGTGTGGGTTTCTATGTTACAAGATCTGTATATTGCACTGTGTGCCCATCACCCAAAGTCAAATCTTCTGTCACCATATACTAGGACCCCCATCTCCCCCACCCCTTCCCTCTGACAATCACCACACTGCTGTTTGTGTTCATGAGTTTCAGTTTTATATCCCACATATGAGTGAAATTGTATAGTTCTTACCTTTTTCTGACTTATTTCACTTAGCATAATGTTCTCAAGGTACATCCATGTTGTTACAAATGGCGTTGTTTCATCCTTTCTTATGGCTGAGTATATTCCATTGTGTATATGTACCACATCTTCTTCATCCAGTCCTCTATCGCAGAACACTTTGGTTGTTTTCATGTCTTGGCCACCATGAATAATGCTGCAATGAACATAGGGATGCATATATCTTTGTGAATACAAGATTTGAGTTTTTTGGGTATATACAGAGTGGAGGGATTGCATGCTCATATAGTAGCTCTAGTCTTAAATTTTTGAGGAATCACCAGACTGCTTCCCATAGTGGTTGTAGCAGTCTACATTCCCACCAGCAGTGAATGAAGTTTCCCTTTTTCCCACAGCCTCTCCAACACTTTTTATCGCTTGTCTTGTTGATAATGGCCACTCTAACAGGTGTGAGATGATATCTCATTGTAGTTTTGATTTGCATTTTCCTAATTGCTTGTGAAGTCGAACATCTTTTCATATATCTATTCACAGGTCTTGGGAGAAGTGTATTTTCAGGTCCTCTGCAAGGCTGCTTTTAAATCCCTTGCCCAAGGGCATCCAGAGCCCAAGCAGGGTGAGGCCAGGGGCTGGAAACCCTGGTCTAGTCTTGTTATCCCATGGATGTTAGTTGAGGACCTGCTATGTGCCAGGCTCACACTGGAGATACAGCACCAAACAGGACAGAGTCCTGCATACATTCTTGTTGGGAAAACAGATTTAATTTTATCTCTTCATTAAAAATTACAGAGTAGTCATTTTATATCAGGCAGTGGTTCTAGAATTATTGTCCCTGAACCAGTGGCATCAACAAGATCCAGGACTTGTTTACAATGCAAACTCTTGTCCTGCCCCAGTCTTACTGAATCATAAACTCTGGAGTGGAACCTAGCAACCTATGTTTTAAAAAGCTTTCCAGAGACTCCGATGCAAAACTAAGTCTGAGAATCTCTCTTTTACCTGCTTTAGGTCAGCTCACCCACCTTCGAACTGCTCTAGGACCGTGGTTGGGAAACTGCGGCTCTCGAGCCACATGCGGCTCTTTGGGCCCTTGAGTGTGGCTCTTCTACAAAATACCACGTGCGCGTGCGCACGTACAGTGCGATTGAAACTTCATGGCCCATGCGCAGAAGTCAGTTTTCGGCCTGGGAGAGTCTATTTTGAAGAAGTACTGTTGATATTTGACTCTGTTGACTAATGAGTTTGCTGACCACTGCTCTAAGAGATAGGGACAATTGTTGTCTGCCTTCTACAGTTGAGGAAACTGAGGCACAAAGAAGCTAAGGCCTTTCCACCTAGCTCTGACCCCCTATGCTATAGTATCTCTCCAATAATAATGTAAAAAATAGTTCCAGCAATAACATAAAAAGAGCAGCTGACCTATATTGAATACTTGCACTACCTCAATTCTCCCTACAGTCTCATGATGCAGGTACATTTTATGGATGAGGGAAACCAAAGCATCTATGGTAAGGAATTTGCCCAATGTCACACATCTAGAAAATAATTTGACATCTGAACATTTGTTCATTTATTTAACAAATTATCATAAACTCTGAGTCTCAGTGTCCGTATGTCTCCTCAATGCTCTTCATGGACCCTTGGCCCCACCCTGACATATCATTTTTGTATTGGTGTCCATCTCTTTCTGATCTCTTTTTGCCTCTAGATTTAAATGTTCCTGGCAGGAATTTATTTGATTTGCTCTTTCCTTAAAAATTGGTGACCACCATACCTCTGCCTGCCATGATCATTTATCCAGCTCTCCAATCAGCTGTGGCAGAGGTGAGGTCACAGGGACACAATACAGACATTATACCAAGCAGGACTCTTAATGGCAGTGTCAGATCCCAATTCCAAGTGGGGGGGCGGGGAAGAAAAAGGGATTTGGAGTACATATCATTGCAAAGACCAAGGGTATTTCTATTTTGAGGCTTAGCTAGATTAAGACATTTTAAATGCAGTTATAGAAGAAATCTCTCCTTCTGTCTTGTTCTCTCTTCTCTGTCTTGGTCTTCCCTTCCTTCTTCTCTATGTGTTATCTTTATTCTCAAGAAGAGTCTCCCTTGTAGAAGCAAGGCTTCAGCAACTTCAATCTGACAATTCTACCAGCTTCAAAGCCCTCCCAAAAATATAACACCCATTCTCATTGGCCCCAGCAAAAGTCCCAGGTTCACCACCCGTAGGCTTTAACTAACCAATTATTGGGGCCCAGAGGAGAGAAGAATAATCTGCTTAGCCAACCAGGGATTCTGTACCCATCCCTGAAGTCTAGATATAGAATCACCTCAGTCCACATGTTGAAAGTAAGAATAATGGTTTCCAAAAAGGAGGTGGAGGTATTATTTTATAAGAGTAGTAAGGGCAAAAAAGACACCCATGCTGGAGTCCACTGACTCAAGCATGATAGGAGGTGGGATCACTTGGTTCAAGAGATAATCACCCCTTTAGCAAGCGCTGGGGAAGGGAGGGGCATGACCCCAAGAAAGACAAAGGACAGGGCAGTCCTGTTAATATCTAGGGCTTGTTAAAATAGGTAGTACACTGCATTGTGTGCAGATCCTCAATCAGTGCTGGTTATTATTGTTATTATGATTAATCCAAGGAGGAGGTCTCTTGGGAAAGATGCAGTCTGGGGGTGCTGGTTGCATGGATAGCCAGTCCCTAGCTTACCTGATGCTAACAAGCTGCCTCTTCCAGCCATGCAGTGCCCTCCACACAGCCACTGTAGCCTGTGTGTGAACCCATGCCCTGTGACCTGTCGGGGTGTTCAAGAGGTGGGGTAGCTCCCAGCTCCCTGTGTGATGATGGATTCTTCCTGGCTGGGGGTGACTACGTTCCTGTGGACCATCGTTCTTGTTTCTGCAATGGCCAGTACTTCCCTGTGTTTCCTTGTTGAGAGTTTTACGTGGATCCTTCCACTTTGCCTCTGATCCCCATGTACTTGTATGGGTCTTATCTCAAAACCTCTAGCTGCACCTTCCCTTCGATACCACCTCTCCTTTTACCCTCCCTCCCTTCTTCCACTGCCTGGCTAGAATATCTTCATCAAGAATTTCTCCTTCGCCGAAACCGGTTTGGCTCAGTGGATAGAGCATCGGCCTGCGGACTGAAAGGCCCCAGGTTCGATTCCGGTCAAGGGCATGTACCTGGGTTTCGGGCACATCTCCAATAGGGGGTGTGCAGGAGGCAGCTGATCGGTGTTTCTCTCTCATCGATGTTTCTAACTCTCTATCTCTCTCCCTTCCTCTCTGTAAAAAATCAATAAAATATATTTAAAAAAAAAAAAAAAAAAAAGAATTTCTCCTTCTTCTAGACTGCTGCCGCAAACAACCACTTCAAAAATACAACTAAAAGACGGAACGGACATCACCCAGAGCCACAGGAAGGCTGGCTGAGGAGAGACTCTTCAATTAGAAGGAAAGACAACAGCATTCTGAGGCTCAGAGGAGGCGCAGTGTGGAAAATTTAAAGGTGCGGAGGTACGCGCGCAAAGCGGGCTGGTGGCTGAGGGCGAGGTTGTCATTTTCAATCAGGAGGGAGTCTCAGACTCTGAGCTCCAGATCCGGGCGAGTCTCTAGGGACTCAGACTCAAACAGGAGAAGCGGGATTGTCTAGCATCAGTTGGAACGTGAGAGCAGCTTTCTCTCCGAGGTTTGCAGCGGCTGCCGTGGTTCTGAGAAGCAGAGCCTCTGGGAACGGGACTGAGAGCAGCCATAACTGCTCCCTCCGCCCGCCCTGTTGATCCCACCCCGCCCAAGCCCTGCCGCAGAGCCATTTGCCAGATCGCCTCAGGCAAAGGCTAGATTAGCACCTCCCCAGAGGACAGAAGTTTTCCCACAGCTGATTCTCACAGCCAATCGGCCTGGTGGTCAAATCCCTCTAGTATTAACTACAACAATCAAGGCTTAACTAGAACAAGACTGCGCACAAAGACCACAAGGGGGTGCACCAAGAAAGCATAAAAAATTCGGAGACAAAAAAACATGACAGAAATGGAGGATATAGAGCTAAAAAACGCAATTTTGAGGGCTTGCAATAAACTTGAGGAGAGCCTCACGAAAACTAATGAGACCCTCGATGCTATGATAAAGAAACTAGAAATTAAGCATACACGGACTGAAATAAAGAATATTATACCCAATAGCAGACCAGAGGAGTGCAAGAATCAAGCCAAAGATTTGAAATGCGAAGAAGCAAAAAATACCCAACCGGAAAAGCAAAATGAAAAAAGAATCCGAAAATACGAAGATAGTGTAAGGAGCCTCTGGGACAGCTTCAAGCGTTCAAACATCAGAATAATAGGGGTGCCAGAAGATGAGAGACAGCAAGATATTGAAAACCTATTTCAAGAAATATTGGCAGAAAACTTCCCCCACCTGGTGAAAGAAATGGACTTACAGGTCCAAGAAGCGCAGAGAACCCCAAACAAAAGGAATCCAAAGAGGACCACACCAAGACACATCATAATTAAAATGCCAAGAGCAAAAGACAAAGAGAGAATCTTAAAAGCAGCAAGAGAAAGAGACTCAATTACCTACAAGGGAATACCCATATGACTGTCAGCTGATTTCTCAACAGAAACTTTGCAGGCCAGAAGGGAGTGGCAAGAAATATTCAAAGTGATGAATGCCAACAACCTACAACCAAGATTACTTTACCCAGCAAAGCTATCATTCAGAATTGAAGGTCAGATAAAGAGCTTCACAGATAAGGAAAAGCTAAAGGAGTTCATCACCACTAAACCAGTATTATATGAAATGCTGAAAGGTATCCTTTAAGAAGAGGAAGAAGAAAAAGGTAAAGATACAAATTGTGAACAACAAACATGCATCTATCAACAAGTGAATCTAAGAATCAAGTGAATAAATAATCTGATGTACAGAATGAACTGGTGATTGTAATGAATCAGGGACATAGAAAGGGAATGGACTGACTATTCTTGGGGGGGAAAGGGGAATGGGAGATGTGGGAAGAGACTGGACAAAAATCGTGCACCTATGGATGAGGACAGTGGGTGGGGAGTGAGGGCGGAGGGTGGGGCGGGAACTGGGAGGAGGGGAGTTATTGGGGGGGGGGTGCGGGAAGAGGAACAAATGTAATCTGAACAATAAAGATTTAATAAAAAAAAAAAAGAATTTCTCCTTCTTCTATACCTGCCAACTGGGTGAGGGTGTGACCTGTGTCCCCTTCAGCTGTCCTATGAAGACTGTGGCTTCACAGATGAATCCTAGGCTGATGATTGCAAGATGACTAGGGCTGTTGTCTGAGGGGTCAGGGATTGGGGCATACCCTAACCCTATCCCTCTCTGGGTTCTGGAATAAGGGGACTGATGACTTAGACTCCCATGACTTATGGGTCGCTGACCATCTCTCTGCCCTCCGGTACCTTGGCCCCTCCCCTGAGCCGTGTGGCCCCACTGCTAGTTTCCCCATCTCTGCTCCAAAGCTCCAGTCCCCAGCAAATTCCCACTTTGTCCCATGTGGCTCTGCATGCCCAGCCACACATGCCAACCCCTCAGATTCAGAGCACTGTAGTAGCCACCTTTGTGCCCCTACCTGCCAGTGCCTGCTTGGCCACCTGCTTGCTGCTGGTGGGCTGTGTATCCTGTGCCCACTGTTCCTGCTTCCTGTTCTAAGACCATACTTTCTAGACAGACAAGTGTACTCAGCACAGCCACTGCCTAACCCTGGAGCCTTGATGAGGAAGGTACCCAGGTGCTGGCTTGACAAGTGCTGTGGTTGCTGCCAGGCCTCCACAAGTGGCTGGCACCACTGCCTGTTAGCCCAACCCTCAGCAACCCCCTGTCCTGGAGAAGCCACTGGTCTGTACTGTCACTGAAGATTTCCACTTACACACATTTGGAGGAGCCCTCTACGAATTCTCTGGCTCCTGTCTACTGCCTGGCAAGTCTCTATGGCACAGCCCATGCCAACCTTGAGCCCTTTAGTCTGGATTTTACCCCCTTCTGTGGCCAAATGGCTGTGCTGAGGCCCTGATCCTCTCAGCCTGTGGTCTGTGGCTGGACATGAGTTCAAAAGATCTTAACCACTTCCAGATGAGGCGCCACCCACCATCCTTCACTGTCCTCACTACCCTCAGGTCACCCATAGTGACCCCTCTTTTCCTGCTGATACACCCTTTGACTCTCCCATTGGTCCTCAAAGATGTCTACTCCAACTTCCAATTCATCTCCTACCAATGGCTACTGACCCCCCTCCTCATTGACTTGCTTCATGACTCCTCACTGGCTCTCCACCTGTCATCATTCACCACCCTTGAGACTTCTATTACCCTCTTATTAACTACCCAGATTCCTCAGTGACTCCTAATTGATTGATTCCCCTTTAACCCATAGGCTCATCCCTGACTTTCCTACTGACCCTCCCCCTCTCACCCCCATTGAGCATCCCATTAACCCATTGCCCCTTCCCAATTGATCCTACTATGTTAAATTGACTTTGCTATTAACCTCACTTACTATCCGGTTGACCTCACCCCATTCCCCTACCCCATTGATCTGCACTGAGCTGTGGATTGGCCTTCCCAGGGATCCAATGACTGGCCCATTAATGCCCACATTTACACCCCTGTGGATCTTACCATTGAGAAAGCTCCCATACCATCTGATTCTACCATTGAGCTTCCTATTGATATTGACCCCTCTCTTAAATTCTCAGGCCTTTTATTATCCCAACTGAGCCTCTCTTTGACTAATTTTCTCTCTCACTGAGTCGCCCAGTGTTCCATTATTCATTGACTCACCTTCTGACCCCACTCCCATTTACCCTCTAACTGAGCCTCCCCATTGCCACCCAAAGCCACCTACTAAGCCTACTCTTGGTCCTCAATGACCCATAAATTTGTTCATCCATTTCCTCCATTTGCCCTCTTCTTGATCCTCCCATTAATCCTCATGTGATCCCTTTCCACTGACCCCCTAATTATTCTTTTTACCTTCATTGAGCTCCCACTGACCCCTCTTTAACTCTGATCATCCACTCTACTATTGATCCCCCATTAAATCTTTTACTGACCCTCCATTTAGCCTCCAACTGACCTACTGAACCCTCTTGTCACCCCTAATGACTACCCACATTAACCAACCATTAATATTCTCCTTGATCCCTCTCTGATGCTTCCAAGAATGTTTGCTTCCAACTCTATCTAGACACACTTCAGTTTCTTGCTGTCTTAAAATTGGGACAGCCGGGCACATGTGATGCTGTGAAGGCTCTCACTCTGTGAACTCTGTGGCCTGGGAGACCCAAGAGGCTGCCCATTGCTCCTCTGGTTGCAAGTCTCATGGGGTCCCTTAGAGGTTAGGGGATACGTGCCTGTGGGGGAAGGGAGGATGGGAATGGCACAGGCGTGCTCCTTGGAGGGAGAGTGCACACTGGGTCCTTTCCCGCTAATGTAAAAAAAACAACATTCAAACCTGTAAAGAATTTTTGTGAGTTTATTTGAGCCAAACTGTCAACAATTGCTGGGAAGCAGAATCTCAACATATTGGGATAATGCTCCAGAGAATGGCAGTTTTTCACTTTGTTTTATAGAGTACAATTAATGGAGGAGACGTAAATGGGTTACATGAAATCTATTGGTGATAGATTAGGGAGGTGGGAGAAAGCAAAGAGGAAACCTCTGGGATTTGGTAAAAAGTAAAATGATAGCCCAGCTGGTGTTGCTCAGTGGTTGAGCATAGACCTTTGAAGTAGGAGGTCACAGTTCAATTCCAGGTCAAGGCACATGCCCAGGTTGTGGGCTTGATCCCGCTGTGGGGTGTGCCAATCAATGATTCTCTCTTATCATTGATGTTTTTACCTCTCTCTCCCTTTCCCTTCTTCTCTGAAATCAATAAAAATATATTGATTTAAAAGTAAAATGATAGACATATTTCTTTTACTTAGGTGGGTACAGGATAGTTAACAGTCATCAACATGATAACAATAACAATGAAGGAATTTGTGGCACCCAGGCACATTTGATTGTTCCCTGAGTACAGAAGAAGGGAAGTTACAAGTTACCCTGACATTTCATAGGTATGTTATCTTAGATGCAAAAGAAATAGGCTTAGTAAAGATCGAAGGTGATCTTTGTCAAGGAAGATACTGGCCTAGGACAGGACTACCCACTATAAACTGCTTTTTAATTAAAGGTTTTTAATTTCAGACCATCCTTTGTGGCTACTTTAGGTCTCTTGAGTTTGCAAGGCCGCCACACAGGCCTTCCCTGACTTAGTCAGGTTAGCATGTGGCCCTTTTTTCGTCCACAGTCCTGAGCATATTTATCTCTTTCTTACAGGTGGAAATCTTAGGGGAGGTCAAGGGATGGTCTTAATAGAATATGTGGGTGGGGGTAAGGGGGAGAGATCAACCAAAGGACTTATATGCAAGCATATAGGCCTAACCAATGGACACAGACAACAGAGGGGTGAGGGCATGAGAGGGGGGGATGGGGGGTAATGTGGGAATAAGGACACATATGTAACAACTTAATCAATAAAGAAATTTTAAAAAATAGAATATGTATCGGCTTTCCAGGTATACTCTTTTAGGATCATAGTCTCCACTGATTGGTCGGTGCCAGGGCAGGGTGTCAGTCAATGTAGCTAGCTATCCTGAGGCAGCCACAGCACCACCTGTCTTGTTTTTCTGCTTTTCTTGGTCTGGAGCTGAAATACAACTGAGACCTAGATGTTATCCTTAGGGATGAAAAGGTCAGGGAGTCTACACTGCCTGACCAGCGATATGAAAGATCAGGGGTCCAAACTGCATGACCAGTGATATGCTAGGGGATGACAGGTTACCCTGAGAGCGAGGTTCTTGTTTTCCCAGTTTTGTCCCTTGCTAGGCATTCGGGGCTTTCTACCCTGGTGAGTTTTTGTACCTGGTGCATCATCCTTGCTCTGTTCATGTCTAACAATAAGCCCTGCAGAATTGGATGGTGAGCGATTCCTAGAGGAACTCGCATTCTTCTGGGTAAAGAGATAGGTAAAACAGGTGGCACATCCGGTGGTTATGAGAATGATAAAGAAAAATGAATCAGAAAAGAGAGACAAAGAGTACAGAGAAGGTTTAGAATTTTAAATAAGGTGATGAGGAAGACCGTACTGAGAAAGCAATATTTGACTCAAGATCTGAAGGAGCTAAGTGAGGGAACCTCTGGGAAGGAGCAAGGCAGAAAGAACACCAAGTGCAAAGGTAAGGGGACTGGGAAGGTGCCTAGTGTGTTGGAGGAACAGCAAGAGAAGCCAGGGTAGCTTCTGCTGAGTGAGTAAGAGGCTGAGGGGAGGAGATGATGAAGTCAGAGAAGAGACAGAGGCCAGACCACTAGAGACTTATAGAGTGAGCAGAAGTAAAGAATTGGGAAGAGTACTAACAGGAAAAGCATAAGTGTGGTGAAATTCAGCATCCAGAAGTAGAGAGAGCTTCAAAATGGTGTGTGGTCAGTGCTCATGAGGAAAATAATGCCAGAGAAGGGGGCCTAGGATTTATTTAGTGCTTATTCTGTGCTGCGTACTGTTCTGAGCATTTTGCATCATTTTGTTACAGGGCAGTGAAAAGCTAGGAAAATTCCAGGGCAAGAGAAATAGGAAAACTGAGACAAGAAAGTTAAAACAAGGCCAAGCAGTTGGGCAATTTGCAGCCAGCTTGTGAATAGCAAGCCATTATCTTACTCAAACCAAGGACACTTGAGAGCAAATGGTTAAAAGCCTCCCAAATGAAAGAATGCAGGGAAGGGGGCGGGGCGGGGGGGGCGGGGAAGAGGAAAGGAAAAAGGACAGTTTTACTCCTTAAGTAGAAAAGCCAGCAGTCTCAAGGTTTAGCAAGATAAAATTGCCAGGTGCTTCTCATGAATTGTGGGAAGGCCACAACAAAGTAAAAAGGGACCTTGAGAATTAATCTGTACCAAAATATTCAGCAGAGGAATTCTGAAACCTATTGACAGGAGGGTATATAATGCCTCGGACCCCCACCTATCTCACTCTTCAGATCAGCTGAGAGCCCTTCTGCGCTTCATAAGCCAGATGTATAGATTTGCTTGCCTTGCTTCTTTAATAAATGTGCACGTCTTTCTTAATAAATTATTTTCTTCATAAATCAGCTTTATCACAATGCAATCAGGGTCTCTCATTTAAATTCATTTATATGGCCCTAACCCAGCGGTTCTCAACCTGTGGGTCGCGACCCCTTTGGGGATGGAATAACCCTTTCACAGGGGTCGCCTAAGACCATCGGAAAACACATATATAATTATATATTGTTTTTGTGATTAATCACTATGCTTTAATTATGTTCAATTTGTAACAATGAAAATACATCCTGCATATCAGATATTTACATTAGGATTCATAACAGTAGCAAAATTACAGTTATGAAGTAGCAACGAAAATAATTTTATGATTGGGGGTCACCACAACATGAGGAACTGTATTAAAGGGTCGCGGCATTAGGAAGGTTGAGAACCACTGCCCTAACCGGTTTGGCTGAGTGGATAGAGCGTCAGCCTGCGGACTCAAGGGTGCCAGGTTCGATTCCGGTCAAGGGCATGTACCTTGGTTGCGGGCACATCCCCAGTAGGAAGTGTGCAGGAGGCAGTTGATCGATGTTTCTCTCTCATTGATGTTTCTAACTCTCTATCCCTCTCCCTTCCTCTCTGTAAAAAATCAATAAAATATATTTTTAAAAAATAAATTCATTTATATGAGAAGACAAGAACTGAGATGGGGACATCCCTCTCCCTCTGACTCTGGTAACACCTCTCTGGTGTCTGTGAGAGGTGCCTGTTACAATTTCATTTAATCCTTACAGCAGTTGTTGTATCAGTCAGCTAATGCTGCATGACAAACAACCTCAGAAATCTCTGTGACTTGCCCAAAGCAGCTTTTTCATTCATATATCTGTGAGTTGACTGGCATTTGGCTGATCTCTGCTTGGATCATAAAGCATTTACCATATGCCCAGCATTGCTCTAAGCTCTTTTTGTTAATTCATTTAATTCTCCCAATAACCATATGAAGTAGATAATCTTATACTCCCACTTTACAAATGGAGAAACTGAAGTTTAGAGAGACTAATTCCCTCACCCAAGTTTCATAGCTTGTTTGTGGCACAACTGGGAGGGATATCCAGGTTGCTGGGAGGCATGGGAGCAGGCTCTCAGCCCTTTCCTCCTCCACAGGTGGATGGTGAGTGCTGCCAGCTGCTCTGGGCACTGCCAGGCCTGGACCTAGATTACATTAGCAACCATCGTGTGGTGGAGTTCACAGCCTATGGGTTGCATCTCATGTATGATTGGGGCAGCCAGGTACACCCAATTGTGCCTTCCACCTCCCACAGTAGGCTGGTGGAGCTGTATGTGTCCTTTGGTGGTGATGTTGACTCCTTTGACCTGCATCTGGCCACCAGATCCTAGCCAAGGGCCCAGGCATTACCCCCTGTTACTGTCCTAGCCAGGCCTTGGCTTTAGCATCAGCTGCCCCATGCAGCTTGCCCAGATCTTCAAGACTCTCAAACTGTATGGACTCTTACAGGCAGCAGATGGGCCCTTTAGCAGTTGCCTGGGCCATAGCAGCCCCAAACTTTTTCTCAGAATTTGCCTACAGGATATATTTCGTACCCATGGCCAGCACTTTTGCCTCTGTGATTCCCTCACAGCCTATACTAGTATTGTAACCTGCCAGGAGGCTGGGATTCCCCATGATGCCTCGGAGTGGCCCAAGCTTTGCCATGAATGCTATGGCTGGGTTTGAGATGCATCCAAGCAGGTTGTGGGCTGACAAGAAGAGCCTCATCTCCTGATGGAAGTCAGAAAAATCCTAACATGAATGGAATTGGCTGAGGAGAATGTATGGGAAGGGAAAGAAAACTATAATTGCAAAGATGTGGAGGTTGGAAAATATCAATGGGAAGCTACCCTGACTGGGGCAGGAGACAAAAGGATTATGTGAACCCTGAGAAGAAGAAAAAGATAAAGGACATCTACTAAGAATGGTTCCTGGTGACTAACTCAGCAAAAAAAAAAAGCAGAGCCTAGCAGCCATTTCTGCACAAGAGCCTCTCACACATTGTACACTTCACAGAGATCTTCTGCATGTTAAACCTCCTGCCTGCCTGCCTACACTGTGTTTCTGCTGGCTGAGCCCACATAAAGGTTTCCTGGAGTCCTATTCCAACCAATAGGAACGAAGCTTTCTCCAGCCAATCAGAGCTGCAGCTCTGACCTATCAGAGTGGCTCTATTCTGACCAATTAGGGCAGTGCCTTTGGACCAATCAAACTGTGAGGATTTGGTGTCCTCATTTGCATGATAACAGACCAATCGGGGGACCAGGGGCGGGGACTTATGTCTATATAAGCTAGCTCCCCCTTGGCTCATAGAGTGCATATTCCACAGCATACCCTCTTTCTCAGTCTGGAGCGGAAGCACATAAGCGAGCACTGGAGTGGATAGTCTCAGCTCCAGGGCAGCCTCACCACCCAGCTGTTACACAGCAGTGCTGTTTTCACAGCAGTACTGTATTATGGTTGAGCCGTTTGCGCTGAATAAAGTTTCCTTCTTCACTGCACCCCAAATTGAGGATTCCTATTGGCATTGAATTGGTGCCAACAACCATTGGTTGACAATTAGAAAGGGGAATTTAAGTCCCAAGCACTCATCTTTACCATCCGCCTGCTGCCTGATTGTCCACCCCAAAAGCCACTGCAGCATCTGTGCACAGACCTGTGATGGGGACTGTGTCTACCTGCCAGCCCTGCTCACTGTTCCACTGTAATCAGACAGTGGATCTGGGCTGCCTGTCACTACTTGAGCCAATTAAGCAGAGACAGGGTTGAATCATATATGAGTGTTTATTCCAATAATGTTGGCAGTATGGGAGAGCAGCAGGTCATCCACAAAAATCTGCTCTGCCTCTCCCCATAAGCCAGCCACTGATATTAGGTAGAAGGACAAAGATTACATGGGAAAGTAGGCACGGGACAATCATTACAGGTTACAAGCAGGTTGTGGGCTGACAAGAAGAGCCTTGTCATGTGGGCTGGCGGATGGTCGCAGAGGGCGGGTCCCTCTGGGCACCCTGGGACCAGATTACAGGCAATGGGGACTGAGAGATGTAAAGAGCAGGTGCCTCCAATACTATATTGTTTCAGCAATGAGATTGTAAATCTTTCCATAATGATAGGCAGTTCTTGGGATAGGAGGATAGACTGCATTCGATGTTAGCTCCCTGGCATACAACTCCCAGCCAGGTTAGAATGTGCTTTCTCTAATCAGAACAGAACCAACATGGTTAACAGAGCATGATTAATACTTCTTATAATTGTAGCTGGTCCCCAATATTCTATTTCTGCCCCTAACATTCACCAGTGCTTTTTCTATCATCTCATATCTATGAGATTAGTTTTAGATGAAAAGTCTCATCTTGCTGGACTGCATTTGCTTCTGTCTTGAAAGCAGTTCCCAGGGATGGAACACAGTGAATGCAGGATCTTGGGAGATGGTTTCCCTAATTTGTTGAATGTTGTTTTCTATCAATTGAGAATTGTCAGAATGATTAAAACAGCACATTCCTTTAAGTTCCTCACAACCGTGGTTATGCCACAACAACCAATAATCTATTGCTGCCTGATTCTCTAGAACTACCTTCCTGACCTGGCTCAGCTCTTGATTTATCCCCTGTTTAGCCCTGGAAGTGGCATTCATGGCTTTTACCATGCCACAAGCCAGCCAGGTCACTTCTACATTAAGGAAGCCTACCATTACCAGCATAACAAAAATGGTTAAAGCAATATAGTCAACAGGGCTCCACAGGTGGAGATCATCATTGTAGTCCAGTGCCACGGCCCTGAGAAGGTCTCTTTTGGTTCGGACCCTGTGATGTTTCTGGGGCATAAAGATGGCCAGTCATCCTAAGGAACAAGGCCTCATGGTGCTGTTGGCAGGGATATATGAATATACAGTTACCCCACATATCAGAAACCACTCAGCCAGCAGCTTAGTATGTCCACTACTATAAGGGAGGGTGAAATTATCAGAAGAGTTTATATTGTAGTTATTAGATACTTAAAGACAATAGCTAGAACACCTGGTACAAGTCAGACATTCACCACAGGAAGCTACTGCAGCAACCTTTAGAAAAAGCATTGCTACATTCTTTTCCCAAACAGTGGGTCCCAACATATAAAGGTCCCTGTAGCAGAAACCGGTTTGGCTCAGTGGATAGAGTGTCGGCCTGCGGACTGAAAGGTCCCGGGTTCGATTCCGGTCAAGGGCATGTACCTGGGTTGTGGGCACATCCCCAGTAGGAGATGTGCGGGAGTCGGCTGATCAATGTTTCTCTCTCATCAATGTTTCTAACTCTCTATCTCTCTCCCTTCTTCTCTGTAAAAAATCAATAAAATATATTTTTAAAAATAAATAAATAAATAAAGGTCCCTGTATATGACTTCTTTCCAAAATGAATGGAATAATTCTATGTATTAGCAATAGGTGTCCCAACTCCTACTAGGCATGGGTTTCTCCAATGCCAGCTTCAAAGCAGTTGGAGTGAGAAGCATGTCTCAGGGTCCCATCCATTTTCCCTCTGGTTGGCCCATCATTCTTGCTCTGCTCATGTCTGTCTAACTGCCTACCACACCCCCGCCCCCCACCTCAAGGATCTTAGCTCTGAATTCTTTCAGAGAAAACTGTAACTGCTTCATGCTGAGGAGGGATGAAGTCATTTTTTCAGAGCTAAGAGATCCTTGCTCTCTGTCAGAGGAATGAAGAGGCCTAGCACGAAAGGAGGTGGCAATGGTGTCTAGAGGTGGTATTCTCTGAGTATGAGTAGGGCTTGTAACCTAGAGGAGACAAACTGTGTTATAATTTTTGTATTATTGGGGTAAAAGCTAGAGATAAATTCAGAATCCAATTTATTTCATAAGCAAGAAATAAAGCTTTGAGTCTAATATTCAAAACTGTGTTATAGAGTCTACTGAAACACAATTTTTCCCCCTAAAATCACCCTCATTTTTATTAAGGAGTCAAATTAAGACCAATTTATTTATTTACTGTATTATATCTAGTTTCAATTTGGCCTGATCATTTGCATGAAAACAATAAGAATAGTAATTGATCATATAGGCCTCTTCCCCCACCCCCACCCCCAATCTGCTTTGCTGAAATTTCATGATTGAGTTTTAATTGCCCTCAGGGCAAAGAAGCTGAGCCACCTAGCTGCCCTCAGGTTTTCCTGCAATACCTGTAGACTTGGGTGAATTCCTCACATTCTTGAGGTTCCAAAAATGTCTTGAGGTTCCTTCCTTGCCATCTCTCAGGAAAGCAACCTTCGTTCCTTACCTGGAAAGACTGCCACAAACCACTGACCAAACAAGGTACCTGGCTATTTCTCCAAGGCACTCTTATTGGTTTCAAAGTCAGTCTTCATTCCTTAAAGCTTTCTGGTGACATCCAGAGTCCAAGCATGTCTCTTTCAGACATGACATTTCAGTCAAAGTCTTGTTTAATAAAACTAAAATTGGAACTGGTCTTATTGAATTCTTGCAAAGAACTGTATTGCCATGACTCACTTATTAAGAATTGCCAAATTCTGGAGGGATAAGATAGGGAGAAAAATAGATACTTTACCAAAGTGCTTTAAGAAAAGAAACAAGTTTCCTTATGTCTGAAAAAAAAAAAAAAAGATTAAAAATCAGCAATACTTTCAAAAAAAGTTACAAAAACTATATGATTATTTTCATCCAGTTTGAAAGGGATAATCTGAAAATGTCAGAGTCCTTTCCATGGATCCCTGAGAAGATGTAACATTTTTCCAAATGTATTATCACAAAACAGTGACTGTTGCTAAATAACAAGAAGAAATTTAAAATGACACGATTATGAATTTGATTATAATGCAAATGACATGGAATCTTGTCCTTTCTGCAAAACACAATATTCCAGAATAACAATTAGAGTTATAAATGAAAGTATATCAGAATCTATTTTAATAATATGCATATATAAATGGAATATAGTTATTTCTTTACTTGACAAAGCTTCCCATGTTTCTTTTTTTTTAAAAATATATTTTATTAATTTTTTACAGAGAGGAAGGGAGAGAGATAGAGAGTTAGAAACATCGATGAGAGAGAAACATCGATCAGCTACCTCCTGCACATGTCCTACCGGGGATGTGCCCGCAACCCAGGTACATGCCCTTGACCGGAATCGAACCTGGGACCCTTCAGTCCGCAGGCCGACGCTCTATCCACTGAGCCAAACCGGTTTCGGCCCCATGTTTCTTAAATATAAAAGTTTTCTTCATAAGGAGAGAAAACAAATCCTTGACGCATTCTGTGCCTATTGGAATGACCTAAAGCCAATTCTAGGTCAAGAAAAAAGTTTCTTAAAATTCAAACCCTGGGAAGGCTGTCAAACTTATTTTACTAAAAGATCATATATCATTATTATTACGATGCATTCAAAGTGACAAAGGCTTATTAAACACAAACATAGGATAGCAAAACTTCAGTTCCCATGATTAAGAAGATGGCCTTTTTAAGTAATCAAGTACCTGGTTAATATAACACTAGAGGCCCGGTGCACGAATTCATGCATAGGTGGGGTCTGGCTGGCCCACCCCAATCAGGGCCAATTAGGGCTGGGCCGGTCAGGGAGAGAGGCTGCAGGAGGTTGGCCGGCCGGCCCCACCCCCGATTGGGCCAGTTGGCTGGCCACAGTGCATGTCATAGCTGAAAGGTTCAGAGTGGGCCAGGGTTGCACACCTATGACAGGCCAAGAAAGAAAGATTTTATTCCAGGCACCTGGGTGCAGGTGGGCTGGGACCAAGAAAGGCATCAGCAAAGAGAGCAGGGAAAGATAGGTTTTTATTAGTTTTTGCTGGCTGCAAGCTGCTCTGCTGATGTAAGGGTCTGATCCGTCCTTGGTTCCTCCCATGCCAGGTATCTTCTGGTTATCTGAGCTATGCTTTGCTCAAGGCTGCAAGCTTTCTGCAAGATATCTGTTAAGCACAATAAGTTTTTCTCTGCCCCATTTTATTCTCTTTAACCCTTTCAATAGCGATTGGTCATTCTGGTCATTCCAGTTGCTTGGCTTTTATATATATAGATAATATATAAACATTTCAATAATTTATAGAACTTTTGCTTCCTGGGCAAAAACAGGAAAGACTTTTTTTTAACTTTTTTAACAGACTAGAAAAGACTAAACAAATTCTGCATTAGCTTACTTTAGAGTCATTTATCTAACTGAATTTATTATTCACATTACCTATAACTTCCTTTTAAGATTTCTTTTTACAACCCTTCTATAACTTTCACAAACCTTCTTTCCCACTCAGAAATAACCAGCTTTAGAAGTCATTTTCTTTTTCCTTCAAAATGCATATCAATGCCTCATGCCGTCTATTACCAAAACTACACAATTTCTTTCCAATTGGTTAGAATTCTTAACTCTTAGAAACCTTAATTTTTAGGTGATCACTAAAAAGCAAGCAGTTAGCATTCTTTAGATTGGCAAATACATTCACACTTTTGAGAGACATATTTCTAGTAAAGTATAAAACATTCACTAACAGTTTCAAGTGTATTTTCTAGCTTTTTGTAATAAAAAGTCAAAAGTTGGCAAACTCAGATTAATTATTTCAGTATCCATTTCAAAATACCAGATACTTAATAATTTCTACTATTTAAACCAGCAGGACTCCAAAGTCTGAAGTTACCAAAGACTTTACTTTTTTTTTTTCTTAACAAAGTGGGAGTGGCCCCTGCCCAAAGGCACTTCTGCAGCTCAGGACATTTTAGGAGAAAAATGTGGGGTGTTTATAAGGTTTACTTACCATAATTTTCTTTCTGAGTAGACTACAACAACATGAAATCTTGCATATAAGGAGAGATCTCATTGTATTTCAAAACAGAAACAAAAACAACCCCTAGCCCTGACCAGTCGGCCTGCGGACTCAAGGGTCCCAGGTTCAATTCCAGTCAAGGGCATGTACCCTGGTTGTGGGCACATACCCAGTGGGGAGTGTGCAGAAGGCAGCTGATCGATGTTTCTCTTTCATTGATGTTTCTAACTCTCTATCCCTCTCCTTTCCCTCTCCCTTCTTCTCTGTAAAAAATCAATAAAATATATATTTTTTAAAAACCCTAAAGTAAATAAATGAGTACAGTGGGGCCTTGACTTACAAGTGTCCCGACTAACGAGTTTTTCGAGATATGAGCCGTCTCTCGGCCGATTTTTTGCTTTGAGTTGCGAGCTAAAATTCGGGTTACGAGCCAGCTTCAGATACCCTACCGCTAGTTGGCACAGCGAACATCACAGTGAACGCCACAACATCAGCCCAGCATCACGTGTCTCACTCGTTCACTTTAAGTGGTTAGCTCTTAGTTGAAGCATCAGTGTTGTGCTCGCATTTGTGCTTGCAGTTATTTTGCAAAACTTCGTTTTTTCAACCATGGATCTGAAGAAAGTAAGTGCGAAGGACAGTGCTGAGAAGAAGCGGATGATGTGCATTGAATTAAAGAAAGAAATTATCAAAAAACATGACCAAGGTGTGCGTGTAATCGACTTGGCGAAGCAGTACGAGCGTAGCACTTCTACGATCTGCACCATACTGAAGCAGAAGGAGTCGATACAGGCTACAATTCCAGCCAAGGGCGTTAAAATAATTTCTAAACAGCGGACATCTATCCATGAAAATATGGAGAAGCTGCTAATGGTGTGGTTAACAGAGAAGCAGCTCGCAGGAGATACCGTGACAAAGGCTATAATCTTCGAGAAGGCACGAGCTATTTACGCTGATTTGCTGCAGCAGACCCCAGGCACTTCAATGGATGAGGCATCGGGCAAGCCATTTAAAGCCAGTCGGGGCTGGTTCGAAAATTTTAAAAAGAGGACCGGCATTCACTCCGTTGTCAGACATGGTGAGGCAGCGAGCGCGGATATAAAGGAAGGTGACATCAACGAGCTCATCGAGCTCATCGAGGAGCACTCCGAGGAACTGACAATGCAGGAGCTAAAGGAGCTACAGACGCAGCAGCACACAGAGGTTTTGCAGGAAATAGATGACACGGAGGAGGAGGAGGTTATCTCTATAAGTGAGATAAAGGAAATGTTGGGAATGTGGGAGAAACTTTCAGACTTTATTCAAAAGAAACACCCAGAAAAAATTGCAACTGGGCATGCGATGGAGCTATTTAATGACACTTGCGTAACTCATTTCAGAAATATTCTGAAAGGGAGGATGAAACAGATCTCATTGGGCAGGTTTTTATCGAAAACTGTAGATGAAAGTGATGAAAGCGTGGCGAAAAGGGCAAAAATCAGCAAATAAGATTCAGTTATTCAGTTATTCAGTTCAGCCTTTCTCCTCCAACTCCATCAGCATCTTTAAGTCATTTGATCTCCAAGGTAAATGCTGTACATTAAACTTAATAAAACAAGTTTATTGCACTACATTCTATTGTTCAGTATTGTGTTTTTATACAATATTCGTTATTTTTAAATACATTTTTCTTATTTAAAAACATTTAACAAAACAATTGCGGTGTTTTTTGGGTGTCCGGAACGGATTAATGGCATTTCAATTAATTGTAATGGTGAAAATTGATTTGACATACGAGTAATTTGAGTTACGAGCTCCGTCACGGAACAAATTAAACTCGTAAGTCAAGGCCCCACTGTACTCCCAAAAGGTAAGAAAGCAAGCAAAACACATCCTTAACCAAAGTTACATCACAGACAGACAAAACTCTTACTAAGCATTTCAATGGCTGATGGCTTGAGAAGGAGAGCAGGTGGGGTCCCCAAGACTAAGAACTCTGGGAAGTTGTTGAGAAGTTCCTGCAATCCATGCCACGAGTTCAGCCTGCTATAAGCAGCTGTCGTCCCCCTCCCCAGCAAAGTGGGATATGCCCCATCTTTAAACAATTAAACCAAACAACAATCAACAGAGACACTCATATACGATATTTACAGGTGCACACAACCCACAGACAAGAACTTCACACCGTACATTCCCAAATACTAATCTCCTCTTGTTCCCAGTTAAGAGGTTATTTAAGAGTGAGACCAAGCAGTATGGCAGTAAAACACCCTTTTCCTTTTTTTTTTCCCCCATTGGCGGATAAGCGTTAGTAACCCAATATCCCAAGATCCGTCCCAATGGAGTATTTATTGGAGATTAGCCACCAGCACCCCTTCTTGAACAATTTAAGCAAAATTATTACAAGCAAAGTTACACCAGGCGAAAACCACCCTAATATACAATATTTACAAATTCACACAACAGATAGACAACCGTTTGTGGCTTACTGTGCATTGCCAGACCTTACCCTGCACAGCCAGACAGAATAACCAGGCAAGGACCTTGAGAGGCTGCTTGCAACCAGGAGCTGATCAGGCTCACTCCAGACGGAGGGCAACAGACAACTAACTCCCCCTGTTACAGAACACCAGACTGCTCGATTCAACTTAGGTTTTAGATGAGACGACAGGGGGGCTAGGACTCAAAACAAGAAAATTTCTGGCAGCACTGCAAATAAGAGTCCAGGCATCAGCCCCAGGAACCCCAGTTCAAGCAGTAAGCAGGATCCCCGGTACCCACCCAAGAAGATGCCCTGCTTGAGTCCCACCAGAGTCGCCAAATTATGTAACTGGACAACCAAGGCATCTTGGGCTTCCTGTCACTACTTGAGCCAATTAAGCAGAGACAGGGTTGAATCATATGAGCGTTTTTTTTCCCAGCAGTATGGGAGAGCAACAGGTCATCCATGAAAATCTGCTCTGCCTCTCCCCATAAGCCAACTGCTTATACTGATAGAAGGACAAAGATTACATGGGAAAGTAGGAATTACAAGCATGGGAAAGTAGGCACAGGACAATCATTATGGGTTACAAGCCATGCAGACTGGGGGGATGGTCACAGAGGGTGGGTGCCTCCAGGCGCCCCGGGACCAGATTACAGGCAATGGGGGCTAAGGGTTGTAAAGAACAGTGTCTCCAAGACTAGATTGTTTCAGCCATGAGGTTGTAAATCTTTCCATAATGATAGGCAGTTCTCGAGACAAAAGGGTGGACTGCATTCTGATGTTAGCTCCCCTGTCCCAGAGCGTATAACTCCCAGCCAAGTCAAAATGTGCTTTCTCTAATCAGAATGTAACTGGACAATCAATGGGTCCAGGCTTCCTGTTGTGAGAAATGCTCACCTGTCCAAATTCAAATAATAGACGCAGAGACAGAAGTATGGCGAAAACAAGACTTTTAATATGCTCTCGAGAGCAGATGTCCACCCAGTTGTACAGGCACACCTGGGGCAGCAAATACAGCCCATTTACTCAGTCCCTCCTCTGATTCCTCATTGGCTGAGCACCATGGGTCACCTGTTTCCTCATAAAGGGTGTCCCAAAATTCACCCAAGGAGTAATTTTGATAGAAAACACAGGTTTATAATTAAAAATTGTAAATTTTTTATTGATTCATAAAGTATACAGTATAGGGTTATGTATGGAATAGCATATCGGGTAAATGGCCTCCACAGCTTTGCTGACACATATGCACTCCTGTTGAAATTTTCCATGACCGTTTTGCATAAATGTGGCTTAATTTCTTTGATACAGCGCTCAATTTGCTCCTTTAAGGCGTGGGTGGTTGTGGGCTTGTTGGCATAAACCTTAGACTTCAAAAAACCCCAAAGAAAAAAGTCCAACAGCGTTAAATCGCATGATCTGGGTGGCCAATTCTGATCACCAAAACGGGAAATTACACGACCAGGAAATGACTCATGCAGTAATTGAATTGTTTCTCGGGCTGTATGGCATGTGGCACCGTGGAGGCCATTTACCCAATATGCTATTCCATACATAACCCTATACTGTATACTTTATGAATCAATAAAAAAATACAATTTTTAATTACAAACCTGTGTTTTCTATCAAAATTACTTCTTGCATGAATTTTGGGACACCCTTTATTTTGTGGAAGAGCCACACTCAAAGGGCCAAAGAGCCGCATGTGGCTCGTGAGCCGCGGTTTGCCAACCACTGGGTTAGGGTATCTTACAACTGATTTATTATGATGAAGATTTTGAGATGGGAGAAGCTCAGAGATGTTTAAGTGCTCATGGGAAGAAACCAGACAAGGAGAGGAGAGGGTTGGAAATCCAGCAGAGAGATGCCAGGGTGGAGGATATCCAGGGAACATGGGAGCCAGAGAGCAGCAGCAGAATTGGAATCTGGGCAGACAAAATGGGTAGTATTTATAAGAGAAAAACAAACCTCAAGTGCCATAAGAGAGCTAGAACCAGCTGTGAGTTCAAGGCTAATTGTAAGAGTAGGAGGATGGGCCCGCAAGAGAACAGCTAGGGTATCTGCCACAAACTGGCAGGTAAGCTAAGCCAGAGCCTTTGGTTAAAGGGTCAAGAGACCCCTGACTATGTCTTTTAAATGTCTAGTGTAACCTTGCTCAAGTGACTCAACTTCTCTCTGTGCCTATTTGCTCATCCACAAAAAATAGTAATAATAGTACCCACCACCCAGCGGCGTGGCTCAGTGGTTGAGCATCGACCTATGAATCAGGAGGTCATGGTTTGATTCCTGGTCAGGACATATGCCCCGGTTGTGGGCTCAATCCCCAAGGTGGGGCTAGCCGATTAATGATTCTCTCTCATCACTGATGTTTCTAGCTTTCTCCTTCTCTCTTCCTCCCTGAAATCAATAAAAAAATATTTTTAAAAATAGTACCCACCACATAGGGTAGCTGTAAGGATACATGCTTGGCATATAATAAGTGCTCAGTAAGTCTAAGCTCTTGCTGCCACTTTTATATTATTACTAGAGGCCCGATGCATGAAATCCATGCAAGAGTAGGCTGCTGGCACCGGCTTCCCTCTGGCACCAGGGACCCAGACTTCCCTTGCAGCCCCGGCTTTGTCCGGAAGGAAGTCTGATCTAATTAGCATATTATGCTTTTATTATTATAGAAGATTATTGAAGAGGCAGTATATATAGCAGAGTGGTTAAGAACACAGGTCATTGCCCTGACTGGTTTGGCTCAGTGGATAAAGCATCGGCCTGCGGACTGAAGGGACCCAGGTTCTATTCCAGTCAAGGGCATGTACCTTGGTTGCAGGCACATCCCCAGTGGGGGATGTGCAGGAGGCAGCTGATGGATGTTTCTCTCTCATCGATGTTTCTAACTCTCTATCCCTCTCCCTTGCTCTCTGTAAAAAATCAATAAAATATATTAAAAAAAAACACCACAGGTCATGAAATCAGAACCCCTGTGGTCAAATCCTGGTCTGCCACTTACTAGCCATGTGTACCCGGGCAAAGCTATGTTATTTCTCTGGGCTTCAGTTTCTTTCAGTTTAAGTGCTCATGGAGAGAAATCAGACAAGGAGAGGGTGGGAAATCCAGCAGAGGCATATAGTATAGTACACATATAGTACTGCAGAGCTATCTTGTCAGAGTGTTGATGAGGACTTAATATCATTTAAAAGAAAGCTTAAACCATTTTAAATATTCACTATTTTTAAAGAAATGCATTACATAAATAAAAAATTAGGTGAGACTGTTAAAATATCAATTGCATCATATTATATTAATATCCAGAGTTTTTTCTTTCTTTTTTTTCCTTTTAAGCTCCCTTTTAGGAAAGTGTTTACTACGGAAATTTTCAAGCATCACAAAAGAGAGAATAGTGTTATGAAACCCCGTTATAGTTACAAAAATTTTACCATTCTTGCTTCCATCTTTCCTCTCATTCTTTTTGTTTTAGTCGTGCTGGGGGATTTAAAAGCAAATCCCAGATCTTATTCCGATTGCAAAGACTTGAGATGTATTTCTGATAGAGACACCAGCAGGATTCACAGTGGTTTCTGAGCGCCCTTTGACTTCCCAGCTCCCGGCCTATTCCCCGCCCATAACTCGCCTCCTCTCTCTGCAGGTGAACTGCCCCGGGGTGGGGGGTTGTGGTTGCACGCTGGGCGGAGGCCTCCTGAGTTACCATGGAGGGGACCCCACGCTCTGGGTGGTGTTGGAGCCCCTGGGGGCTGGGGGCCTGCGGGCCTCCCCCGCACTACCAGGGCGCCTCCTGGCAGCCTGCGTGACTACAACGAAATTGCAGTGGACGATCTGATACTCCCTGGACTTTGGGGTGCCAGCCTAGTCGACGTGCTCCGGGCGCATTGGTGCTTCAACAGCTGGTGAGGACCCTCCTCGTGCCCCGCGACCCGTCGACCCCGTCCTTCCGGGCGGGGGATGCCGTCATCCCAACTTCTGCGCTACAGGCTCCCTTTGGCGGCCTGGGGCCAACACCTTCTCTTTGCTTGTCGTCCCATATCACCGAGAAGCTTGCCTTGCCCTCCGTGACCCAACACTTAACTGCGTGACCAGGTTTCTCTGCACGTCCCCAGGGGTGGGGCCAGCGACGCACGGAGCTTCCCGAGATTGTTATGACGATGACCAAAAAATGGTAGTGCCTGTCTTCTCTCTCCCAGTGCCCCCGCGCCAGGAAGAGGGGACGGACAAGTGCCCTAACCTCTAGCTCCCTCCTCCGCCAGGACTCAGGAGTTTAGGTCAGAATCCCCAGGCGCCAGTCGCCTTCTCTTCCGGGTTCTCAGAACTGCGGTCTCCTCAAGGACACCTATTCCCTAAGGGGCGGGCCGGCAAACCAGGAGCTCCGCCCCTTCACGCGACGTTGTGACGCAGCCGCAGCGGCAGCCAATGGGGCGCGACAACACCAGACAGCGGGAGGCTGGAGGCGGAGGTTTTAGTGAGCGGAGCGGAAGTACCCAGTGCCTCGCGCCCGCGTTCCTGCCAACTGGGTTGCTGCTCCGCTGTTCTGGGCCGTCTCCTGCGCGCGCCCGCGGCCCAGCTCTGCCATGAGCCGGCCCAGCCGACTGCAGAGGCAAGTTCTTAGCCTGTACCGCGAACTGCTGCGCGCCGGGCGCGGGAAGCCGGGGGCCGAGGCGCGGGTGCGAGCCGAGTTTCGGCAGCACGCCTGCCTGCCGCGCTCCGACGTACTGCGCATCGAATACCTGTACCGCCGCGGGAGGCGCCAGCTCCAGCTGCTACGCTCGGGCCACGCCAAGACCTTGGACGCCTTCGAGCGCCGGCAGGGCGCCAACGAGGAGCCCGGCGAAGCGGGGGCCCCTACGACTCCGCCTGAGAGTGACGATTCGAGGAACCCTCTCGAATGGAGTCACCGGAGACCCCGCCGGGTGGACGGTGACAGGCTGAAGAGCTCAGATGGAGCAGGGGAACGGTGTGGTGGGGCCAGGGAACCCGCATGATGGGAGGTGAGAGGTCTTGAGAGACTAGCTGGATGGATGGGGGGATCGGAGAGCCGTCCTGGCGATGTCGGGTCTAAAGACCACCATGATGGATGGCAAGATATGCTTGCCCTTGTACGATTCGTAGTAACTTGTCGTACTCCTTCATGAGAGCTTGGGGCGGGCTGGGTCGCCCGCTGGCTGGACTGTGTCAAGCTGAGAGCTACTTACTAGAAGGCATGGGAGCCAGGACCCCCCCGTTGGACCGAAAGAAACTGAAACACCCTTCTCTTCACCTCTGGCTCCTGAACCCCCCTCTTTGTATTTAATTCTGATAACAGCAGGGTTTTTTGCTGAGGAATTTGAGAAGGTGCCCTGATGGACAACGGAGAGAAGCGTCGAATCCCTTTGGAAAACTTTCCCCCCACTAATGGCAGCGAACTAGGACTGGTGAGGAAGGGAGTAGGGTCTCATCCCAGCTGATCATTTGAAGACCCCTCAAGACCTCTACACTTACTGTTTCTGAGGGCGAGCCCTGACTCCTGCACCCTTCAGGACTGTCAAACAAATGGAATAAAGTTGGGGATGTGCTTACTTCCTGTCGGTGGTCTTAAAGATTTTATGTGTTTGGGGATTTTTGAAGAGGCACACCAAGAAGTGACCCTCTGGGAGGAATGGGTGTTGGGAGCTGTCTTCCCCTCTGGAGCCCTGTAGACTGGCAGATTGGTTGAAACAGCATTGATCTCTCTCCTGGGCAGATCCATGAGAGACCCCAAAGAAACCCCAGTTGACTCTTTAATGGAGAATAGGGAGGCAAGAGAAGCGATGGTAGAGCTGAGGTCTGGCTGGTAACCACTGAGGCAATAGTGAGGGGTCTTAAGCCTGATTGAAGCGTCCAGCCTCAGGACAAGCTTGGGTGTTTGTCAGCAAGACCCAGGGGTTGGGGAGGAGAGATGGAACCATAGGCCACAGGCAGAACCTCTCCCATGTCCCAGTATGGGCTTGCTTTAGACATTCTTTGGGGTACTGCATTTTGCAATTCTGAGATGTGTTTGCACCCAGGTCAGTTAAATAAGTGGGAAGCAGATGAATTCTTAGTAGATGCAGTTGAAAGGAGTGGGAGGACCTTAGGAAAGGAACCCAGACCTCAAACCAATAGGAAGATGGACAGAAGAGAAAGTCTCTTCCCTAATCCCAGTGGGTACCCAATAGTTATAAAGTGGGGTTGAAATTTGAAGAATTATAAGGACTCTACCAGAAGGTAAGGATAGGCTAGAGGAGATAAGGGGGAGAAATACAGGGTCCCAGGTGAGACCTGGGGTGCCCCAGGGCACAGGCTGTTTGACTTCTAGTTCTGCTTTGTCTCTGGTTAATATTCACCTAACCTCTCTCAGGCCCTTTGTCACCTTATCTATCTTAGCCTCAGTGTTTTTCATCAGGGTGGTCCTGTTAGTCCTGCCCTGGCTCCATCTCAGTAAAAGCAAAAGTCAAAGCGGCTGATAGAGTCCTACCCATCCAGCCTCCATTATGTCTCCTCTTCATCTGCCGTCTTTCCCTCTTGCTCAGTCCTGGTCCAGATCTTGTGACCTAACAAGCTTCAGGATGGGAGATTCTGGCAGCACTGCAGGAGATGAGCGAGTTTCCACTGGGGCTGGGCTCCCGGATCATGAGAGGAGACATTCACTGGGGTATTACAGATGAATAGAGTTTGCTTGGTAGGATAAGGAAGGGGAATGCCTGGTTTGAGGTTGTAGGTGAGTGGTGATTAAGAGTTTGCACTCCCACTTGGCCAGCATGGCTCTGGTTGAGCATTAGCTTATGAACCGGGAGATCACGACACATGCCTGGGTTGTGGGTTCAATCCCTAGTGTGGGGCTTGCAGGAGGCAGCCAATCAATGATTCTCTCATCATTGATGTTTCTTTCCCTTTCTCCCTCTCTCTCTCTCTCTGAAATCAATAAAATAAAACAAAAAATTTTTTGCCCTAACCGGTTTGGCTCAGTGGATAGAGCATCGGCCTATGGACTCAAGGGTCCCGGGTTCGATTCCGGTCAAGGACAGGTACCTTGCTTGCAGGCACATCCCCCGTGGGGAGTGTGCAGGAGGCAGCTGATCGATGTTTCTCTCTCATCGATGTTTCTGGCTCTCTATCCCTCTCCCTTCCTCTCTGTAAAGAATCAATAAAATATATTTTAAAAAATTATTAAAAAAAATTTTTTTAAAGAGCTTGCACTCCAGAACTGGAATGCCTAGATTTGAACCCCAGTTCCAACATGGATTACATGATTGTGGGCAAGTGATTTAACCTCTGTGCCTCAACATCCTTATCTGTGAAATGGACATCATAATAGTGCCTCTCTCATGTGACTTTTGTGATGATATAGTGAATTAAGTACATCTTGTGTCAGATGATGTTATCCAACCCCAGGACCCTCTTGCTTACTTCAGTTCACTTACAGCTGAAAAAGGAGGCTTTCAGTTTCCGGCCCTGAGCCCTGGCATCTCTGCTCCTCTGCTGAGAGCTTTCTGAGAGTTATGGAAGGTGAGCTAATGCTCTCAGCCTATGGTGGATATCAGTCACTGGATGAGTGCCCCAGCCTTCCTGTTGTCTGGTCCAGAGAGCGCAACAAGCGTTCTATAGCATCCTCAGAAGAACCATCCCCTCCCCCACCCGTTTCCCACAGTGGCTACCACTCCATAAGCACCTTTTCTGTCTTACCCCCTTACCTGTCTCACTCTCCCCACTCCCTGCCTCCTGCCTCCTGGAATCAAGTCCTAAATAAAGCACCTCACCCAAGTCCTTGGCTCCTTGTGCTGTGTGTAAAGCCCACAGTTGATACTCTGTGTCTGCTATGATTTTTGTTGTTTTGTTAATCCTCACCTGAGGATAATTTTTCCGTTGATATTTAGAGAGAGTGGAAGGGACGGGGAGAGACAGAGAGAAACATCAATGTGAGAGAGAAACATTGATTGGTTGCCTCCTGCATCGGCCCCAACCGTGGACGAGGATAGAGCCTGCAAATGAGGTACGTGACCTTCAGTCTGCAAGCCAATGCTCTAACCACTGAGCAACTGGTTAGGGCTGCTGCTGTGTTTTTTACTCTGCTAAGGCACAGGGTCAGTTGCTTCTCAACCCCTTGACCCTATCTGTTAAATAAGAATCTCCTGATCTAAGACTTTACAGCAATATTAAAAAATTTCACCTGTTTCTACTGTTTAATTGTGACTACTAGAAAATTTGGAATAATTTGGAATATGGATTATGGGTGAATAATAGAACTGAATCACCCTGGCCGGTTTGGCTCAGTGGATAGGGTGTCGGCTCATGGACTTAAGGGTCCCGAGTTCCATTCCAGTCAAAGGCATGTACCTCAGTTGCAGGCTCAGTCCCCGTGCAATCAATGATGTGTCTCTCACATCAGTGGGTTTTTTTTTCTCTCTCTCTCTCCCATTTCCACTCTCTAAAAAAAAAAAAAATCAGTGGAAAATATCCTCGGGTGAGGATTAAAAAACACAAAACTGAATTGAGTTGTTAAATTTTCCAATTTTGATGACTGTACTCTAGTTGTGTATGAGAATGCCTTTATTCTTCAGAACTGCACACTGAAGTATTCAGGAGCAAACAGTATCATGTCTACAACTTACTCTCAAATGGTTCCAAAATAGAGGGTGTCCTCAAAAAAATGTATACACTTTACAGCTGATAGCTCAATTTTGAAAATGAAATGTATTTTAATAACACTGCCTTTATTCCAAGTGTACATACATTTTTGGGGACACCCTATATATGCACATATGTAAACATGTTAGAGTGTGAATAGTGAAGTACACGGGGCAAAATGTTAACAATTGGTGAATCTGGGTAAAGGATATATGGGAGTTTGTTGTACTAGTTTAAATAGCCCTGGCTGGTGTTCTCAGTGGTTAGAGCATCAGCCTGGGCACTGAAAGGTCATGGTTTGATTCCCGGTCAAGGGCATATACCTGGGTTGCAGGTTTATCCCTGGCCCCTGTTGTTGGGGCAGGTGTGGGAGGCAAGCAATCGATGTGTCTCTCTCACATTGATGTTCTCTCCCCTTTTCCTCCCTCCTTCCACTCTCTCTAAAAATAAATGGAAAAATATCCTTGGGTGAGGATTAACAATAAATAAGTAATAAATTAATAAATTAAAGTTATGTATTTTTGACCTTTGAAAAAATAACATCTGGTTTCCCTGGCAGATTCTGATCTTCATCCTATTGGGAATGACAGGTTACTAGAATATGTCCTTCTTAGGTCACAAACTCAGCTGTCCCAAGGGTCCAAGCCAGATGCTTGAGGTGGTCCAGTGGGGCCTTTGGGAATTCTGGGAAACAAACAGTCCCTAAAGAAGAAAGTTCCTACCACTCCTGCTCAATACCCTCAAACAGCAACATCCAGTGTTAATGATGTGAAGGAATGACTAGAATTTTCTTTATGGTAATAAAAGAATTGTGACTAAATTTTAAAACAGAATCCTGATCTGGAGACGCTTCCTGAATTGTTGGTAAAGCTTCAGAAGAATTTAGGAAAGGAGAGTGGGCACCTGGGAGGATTAAAGGGATTGGCCCTGAGTTGGTAATGATTACAGCTGGTGAAGAGTCCACAGGACCTGTAATGCTGTTCCTTATTTTTTTGTACAAGTTCAAAAAGTACCAGAATGAAAGTTGAAAAAACGAAACAAACTCCTATGATGCCCATCTCACTCAGACTGGAAGTCCTCACTGTGGTCCACAAGGCCCCATAACCTCTCTCTTACCTCAACTCCTTCCACTCTCCCCCTCCAGCACTCACACTTCAGCCACACTAGCCTTGCCATGTGCCAAGCCTACCTGTGGGCCTTTGCACTTACTGTCTCCTTTACCTGGAATGCTTTTCCTCTAGGTCGGCACGGTCCAGGATGGTAGCTGAGAGATACTTGTGATTGAGGAATTTTTAATTTTTAAAAAATAAATTTTAAGTAATTTAAAATTTAAAAGAGAAGCCATGTAAAATATTCCATTAAATACAACCTCTTTGGGTAGGACTACATTTTATTTAATCTGTTGGAAATTAAGTGTCTGAATTGAGATGTGCTATATAAAGAGTGAAATACACACCAGATTTCAGACAGTAAAAAAAATGGATTATAAATCCTCATGTATTTTTCTATTCATTACACATTGAATTGATGTTTTGTATATATTGGGTTAAAGTATAAATTATTAAAGTTAATTTTCACCTGTTTCTATTATTTAACAGTGACTATTAGAAAATTTTAAATTATTTTTATGCCTCACTTTATATTTCTACTAGAGGCCCAGTGCATGAAATTCGTGCACTTAGGGGAGGGGAGGGCGCAGTCCAGGAACCCTCAGGGGATATCAAACTGACGACTTAGGCCGGCTCCCATGGAGCAGTCTTAGCCAGCAGTCAGACATCCTTAGAGCTGCTGCACAGGTGGGAGAGGCTCCCACCACCGCCTCTGCGCTCAACAGCCGTGAGCACAGCTTAGTGTGGGAGCGCACTGATCACCAGTGGGCAGCTCCTGCATTGAGCATCTGCCCCCTGGTGGTCAGTGCACATCATAGTGACCAGTCATTCTGCCGTTTGGTCAATTTGCATATTAGCCTTTTATTATATACTAGGGGCCCAGTGCACCAATTTGTGCATCTTGAAAGGAACTGTGGGCCATGAGACTGTGGTGGGCACAGGGGCAGGTCTCAGCCCACCCTCTGCACTCCCGCCTGGCCCCTCCCACCTGGCCCAGCCCTGGTCCCCTGTCTGCCAGCAGCCCCCGCTCTGGCTGCTGCAGTTCCCACATGCTGACAGCGCAGAGCGATTGGGACCAGCGCCATCAGCAAGTGAGAGCAGCAGCTGTTGGCCCCGATCACCGCTCAGGAGCAGGGGGAGGTGGAGAAGTCCTCAGGAGCAATTGGGGCTGGCAGCGGCTGCTCGCACCCGCTGCTCACACCGGCTGACGGTGCGGAGCTATCAGGACTGATGACACTGTGGGTGTGAGCAGGGCTGGTGCTGGCAGTGGGTGCGAACGGAGGCTCCAGTGCTGGCAGCGGGTGTGAGCAGGACCAGCACCGGCAGCAGATGGGAGCACCGGGTGGGACCATGGCGCATGGGAGCAAAGAATTTTCAGTAACCACCAGAGGCTCACCCCGATGACAGTGACCAGTGCCCCACCTTGGTCTGGTGCTCCTGCTCACCTGCTCCACCATCCTGCCACAGCCGACACCCGCCATGTTCTGCACTCTGCCACCTGCTGCCCACGCCCACCATGTTCCATCCACCCCCTGGTGGTCAGTGTACATTATAGCGATCGGTTCAGTTCTGCATTCAGTCTATTTGCATATTTGCCTTTTATTATATAGGACAGTGATGGCAAACATATGACATGCGTGTCAGAGGTGACACACGAACTCATTTTTTTGGTTGATTTTTCTTTGTTAAATGGCATTTAAATATATAAAATAAATATCAAAAATATAAGTCTTTGTTTTACTATGGTTGCAAATATCAAAAAATTTCTATATGTGACACAGCACCAGAGTTAAGCTAGGGTTTTTCAAAATGCTGACACGCCGAGCTCAAAAGGTTCGCTATCACTGATATAGGAGGATTGGACAGCACTACTCTAGGAGTCCATGTGGCTTGTTTCCTCACTATAGTTTGCTATAATGACGTAATTATCTCCCTGCCACCTCCCTCAACCACCCAAAATTTTACCTCCTTTCCCTTTGCCCACTTTAGTTTTTCTTCTTAGCACTTATCACCATCTGACATATTACATATCTCACCTATTGCTTTTATTTACCATTAATCTCCCCTGTAGAAATCAGCCCCACCAAGGTCAAGAATTTTAGCCTTTGAATTCACTGTCATTGCCCTATTCTTTGAACAGGACCTGGCTTACCGAAGACAGTCAATATTAAATGAACGAATGGATGAATGACACATTTGCTCCATTACCCGATCAGTAGGGTCAAGTTGCCAAAACTCTGCCTACCCTATTTATGGTGACTCCAGGTAGACTGCCTCCTCCTTGGTTGGGTACAGAGACTTGGCCTGGCATTTGAAACAGGACAGACCCAGACTTGCATCCTGACTTACCCCTGAACCTGGAGTCTCCCAGAATCTGCTGCTTCCCTATCCTCCTCCTTCAGTGTCCATCCTCCCTTCAGGTAAGCGCTTCCTCATTTTCTTTGAAGACCCACTTCTTCCTCTATTTCAGTACACATTTCAGGCAGGGCTGACTGCAGCCCACAAGAAAGCAGGTGACTAGCCAAAGGAGCCAGCCTTGGGACTTTGGAACTGTAAGGGAAGAATGACTCTCCTATTGGCTACCAAATTGGTGGGATGAACGCTTGGAGGTTTTAAGGGATACTCTGGCCACCACGAGATAATAATGAAGTCAAATCAGAGGAAGGAATTGAGAAATGGAGCTATCATTTGAGCCCCCGGACCCAGCTGTTTTTTCAGTCCCTAACTTCAGTTACCCACAAAAATAAATTCCCATTTCTGTTTAAATCAGTGGTGACTAGGCTTCAGTCACTTGCTCCCTGTGTGTCCTCAGTGACTTCCCCACTAGAGCCTGTTTCCCGTTTTGTTAACTGGGGACATATCATTTGGTGGCTGTGAGGATTAAAGAAGAGATCTAAATGCACATCCAGGAGCCTAGCGCAAGGCTCTGTTCTTGAGACTGATTCTGTTCTACCTCTTGTCCCAACTCTTTAAGCTCTGGGAAGTGGATGATCTTAGACACCTGGCGCTGGGTACTGGACTCCAGGACTGAGCCCTGGAAACTCCACTTGGTTGTCATCATGACTCATGGAAGAAGTTTCACACCCTGCACCAGTGATGGCCCAGCCTGGGAGCCCACAATGTAGAATGTTTGAACCGAACACATGTATAGATGCAGGTCAGAGGCTATAGCAGGTGCAGCCTGCTTATACCACCTGCACCTTTTCTGTACATACCTCTAGCTTCCTGTGGAAAGCACCTGTGCGTCTCTGCCTGAGGGTTCTTTAAAGACAGGAGAAGCTGGACGTTCTGGGGAGTTGACAACTTCAGGAACCAATGAGAGATGGGAGCTGTTTACATAAATGCCAATTTCTTTGATTTTTGGGTAGAATAACTTTGAATGTGTTCTACACAGTCTCCTACAGGTCACTAGTGAGATGGCACCCAGTTCCCAAAGCAGCAACCAGCTCAGCGCTCCCTTCCCTGGCTCACTTCCTCAGACCCCTACCAAACTGCCTAGGATCACCTCCTAAAAAAACTACCTGTGCTTGCATCTTTGTCTCAGGGTCTAATGGGCTGATTCAGTTCTGCATTCTGTGCTTAAGGCAAAGAAATCTGTGGAGAGGGCTGTCCAGATATATAAGGGCTGTATCCTAGATTCTGAGTACTCAAGCACCCAATATCTACACATTCTGCAATAGACTGATGTTTGTATCCCTCTAAAATATGTACGTTGAAATCCTAACCCACTATGTGATGGTTAGGGGGTGAGGCCTTTGGGAAGAGATTAGGTCTGAGGATACAGCCCTCATGGAAATGATTATTGCCCTTAATCTCTTGAAACCCAAGAGCTCCCTGCTCCTTCTGCCATGTGGGAACACAGCAAGAAGACAGCCATCTACGAACCAGGAAGTAGGTCCTCACCAGATACTGAATCTGTCAATGCCTTGATCTTAGACTTTTCAGCCTACAGAACTGTGAGAAATAAATTTCTATTGTTTATAAGCCATGCATTCTGTTATTTTGTTACAGCAGCCCAAATGGACTAAAACACATCCTTTGACAAGTGACCATTTATTACATATGTCTGGACTGTGTACTCAGATTGGGGGGGGACCATTGACATAGTTGAGCACCAAGTAAGGTGTCCTGGCCAGTCGGGCAGGAGAACAGCAGGGGCTCCCTGACTGGGGCAGGAGCAATGTGAAACCCACCAAGAGAAGGAAGAGAAGAAGGAAGAAGGTCAAGGGCCACTTGGATACAGGAGTGGGGGCTCTGTAAAGGAAAATGCAGTGTTAAATATACAGTGGGCTGCCATATGAGCCCTGTCTCCCTACACCCCCAGGCCCATCTCCCAGGCATCTCACCCAGAATCTACCTCCAGCATCACATCCTGGAGATTGGAAGATGCTTGACTCTTCTTGTCCTAAGGGTAGATAGTAACCAGAAGCAGAATACATGGAAGGGACACTTAGTGTGAACTTTCCCTTATTATCATAGACCTACAGGGCTGAGCTTATTTCTCCTCCTTTCCTGGTACCCACTTCCTCCCCAGGGCCCCTCATGGGCTTGGAATATCTCTAAGTATAGTGGATGTCTTTCTGTGGCTGTCCTCCAACCAATTCCCCTTTTCCTGGTAACAGGGGCTCAATTTGGTGTGTGGGGAGTGTCAGACTTCCCCACTTTCCTAACAGTACACCTTCACTTCCATGATTAGACATATGACCCAGATATGGCCTATCAGAGCCTTCCATCAGGTTGGCCACTGTGATTGGTTCAGGACCCATGGGGAGCGGAATCAGCCCTGGGACTTGGCTGCTAGTAGGTCAGCGGCATTCTCCTCTTGGGTGGGTAACCAGTAGAAAGTATGTAGCTACTGGGGCAGCCATTTTGCTGAGAAGGAATCCACCTTGGGGAAGTAGAATCTCAAGAGCAAGGGTCTGAGCCCTGATAGCATTAGAGGTCCTGAATTCAACAGTACCTGGACTTTTCAGTAATATGAAAAAATTGCATCCCCTCTTTTGTGTAATTCAATTTGGGTCACTTGCCCAAATTGATATACCTAACTGAGGACCAGCTGACCTGAGACTTCTGGAGCAGGGAGCGTCTTTGGTGACCTACTAAGTGTTTCCGGTGGCTGAGACCCAACATGAATATGTCCTGTGGAGAGAGAGAGTTGTGGGGTCCTGGGACAACCAGTGACAAAGAGACACAAGATTGGGGAAGGGCCAAGATAGACGGTGTCACAGAGATGTGATGCTGGGGGAAGAGAAGGATTTTGGGAAGACACAAAGAGCAGGGCAGAGCCAAAGAACCTGAGAGGAGAAACATTATTCATTCATTCACTCAACTAATATTTAATGAGTGTCTATTACATGCCAGGCAGTGTTCAAGGAGCTGGGGACACAGTGGCAATGGAAACAGGCAAAGTCTGTATAATGTCAAGATGTGGTAAGTGCCATTAGAAAATAAAGTAAGAGGATAAGGATAATATTTGGAGGCCAGAGCAGGCCTCTCTGAAGAAGTGACACTTGAGGGGAGACTGGAATGAAGGTAGGAGGCAAGCTGGGCATGCATCTTGGGGCTTTGAGATGGGAGTGAATTTGGAATGTTTAAAGAAGAGCCAAGAAGCTGGTGTGGCTGTAGCAGATTGAGCAAGGGGGAGAGTGAGAGGAAACGAGGAAATGTACATATAGATGGATGAGAAAGAAAAACTGAAAGAATAAGACAGAGGAACCAAGAGACAAAGGGAGGGAGGGAGAAAAGCACTGACACGCCAAGAGAGAAAGATACAGAGAGAGGCAGAGGGAGAGACAGAACCGCCAAGATCGCCTTGGAAGGGAAGGACCCTGCTAGGAGGTGCACAGAGGTGTCCTGTGGGTGCCCGGGTGGGGATGTCCCCCACCTGCTCTCACCTCAAGGCCTTGTCCCCTGCTCTGAGGGCCCCTGTGGCCACACAGCTCACAGGGAGCCCCTGGTGTCCAGGCTGTCTTTTGTCCCAAGGGCCCGAAGCCCCCAATGTCCCCTGCTGGGTCCCACTCTAACTCTGCAGGAGTGGGGAGGCTACTGGGTTCCCAGGGCCCCCAGATCCCACCAGGTCCTGGACAGTCTGAATCCGCCTCAATCTCCAAATCCTGGTCCAGTGTGTTGGCCTCCTTGAATACCTGGTCAGAGGACAGAGGTCATGGGGATTGTGAAATTGGCACCAGGACTGGGGATCACCAGGTTGGGCCATACCAGGCTGTAGCTGACCAGCTGGGCCTGCAGCCGCCACAACCGCCAGAAGATGCTGTCTAGGTGGGCTCCAAGGGCCCTCAGGACCTGCTGCAAGGATGCCCAGGCCTGAGGCTCACTCCGCTGTGCCAGCCCCTCACTGAACGCCAGCAGTGCATCTACACGCTCAGCTGTCCCACGTAGGTCTGCCTGTAGGGTCTGGAAACACATGGTTGGGCACCACCACCATCCCCATATACACCAGGGGAACCAGAAACCTGGGACCTGGAATTACATGGCCCCCTTTCCTACCAAGATACCGAGAACATGGAGTAAACCCATCTTTCACCCAAGGGAGCTGGTACCCCTCCTGAGGCCCTGCCCACCTCCCCATACCTTGGCCTCCCATTGCCCACCTGCAGCTGGACCATCCCATTCTGGGCCAATGTCCAGGGCCCCAGGCCTCGCTCTAGGTCCTGCAGCCGAAGACCCAGGCCCAATAGGCAAAGGTGCAGGCGGTCCTGCTCAGCCTCCAATACCTCCCAGCCAGAGATAGGGCTCTGGGAAACACAAAGGGCTGAGTCAGTGCCAATGGGCCAACCAAAACCTTGTCCCCACTCTCATTGCCACCCCTCTTTTGCAGACTCCTCCTTTCTGGATGCTTCTCTGAAGCAGAGTCCATCTCTGGCTCTGCACCAGGGCTGCTCCCACCTTGAGTCCTTCCCAGTGGAAGGCCTGGGGACTTCTAGTTCAAAGTCTCAAGGTTTTCAAAGCTCCTAGAAACTTGGGACATGCAGGACCTGAAGGTCTGAGGATCACTCTGCTATGCCAGCCCCTCACTGAACACCAGCAGTGCATCTACTGGGAGGGGGTGATGGAGCTGGATACCCCTACAAGGAATGAGGCTGCACCAGGGCCAATCATGAAATAATTCTCTCTCAGTTTGAAATACTTCTATAATGATTGACAAAGAATCATTTATAGAGTGTCCCTCCCTTCACAGGTGCCCAACACTTTTCCAGAATCATCAATTCATCCCCATGTGGAGGCTAGATTCTAGGGGAAAGAGAGGAGGTGGGGCACAAGGGGCCTGGGTTACCTCAGCTCACCTCACGGTGTTTGCCCCCAGTGGAGTCCTCATGAGAAGAAGGCGTTGGCAATCTGGGGTGACCAGATGTAGGCTCAGTGTTCTTCAGCCCACCCTGTAAGTGCTCAGAAGGATCCAAAGAGCCCTGCCCCAGTGTCCGGGCTTGCTCTGGCCTGGGAGGTAGGAGGCATTGGCAGACCCTTGGGTGAACCTAGGTGCCCATTATCCACTCTAGCCTACCCATCCCCTGCTTCCTTTCCCACATCCCCAGGTGATCACAGCCACAGTACCTCTTACCCTCAAAGTGCCCCGGCTACTGCCATCACCCCTTTAGGACCCAAATTTCAAAAGCCCCAGCTCCTACCTGATTCTTTCCTCTTCAGAAGGGCAGACGGTGGGTTCAGCAATGTCCAGTTCCCTAGGGGCTCCAGGGGGATGATTCAGGGGCTCTGAGTGGGGTCCAGGGTCCAGGGCCATAGTTGGGGGCCTAGGGATAGAGCCAGTGAGAATACTTTGGTCCCAGCCCCAGCCCCTTGGATATCCCAGCTGCAGCCTAGTTCCTCTCTCTCTGGAGGGACTGCTGACTCCACCTTTACCCCATTCCCCGTAGCCCTGGCTCTGGGACCTGCTGATTTTCACTCCAAAGTGAGGAGCACACTTACCCCTCAGTCTTTGTCTCTAGGGACACACTAACTCTCGTTCCGACTCCCAAAGTCAGCTAACTTTAAGGTATCCAGCCTTTTCCTAGACAGTGGTGTCCCCTCAGACATCCACAGGACTCACCCAGGCCCCAGGCAGATGGAGGCCCAGGAGCAGGCTCAGCTTTACCTCCTTTCAAGTGAAACCTGGACCCAGGTAACTTGATGCCAGCTCAGGTGACAGTGGCACAACTTTTAACTCCCTAGCAAACAAGTAACTGAACTTTCTAAGCTCACCCCAACCCACCCAATGGGGTATAATCCTGCCCCCTCAAGAGTCCTGGATTCTGCCCGGCTCATCTGAGCCATTCTTCTGACCCCCAGGACCCACACCATTTAGGGTCCCAGACTCAGCACCTCTCAAGAACACAAGCATCTGTCCCTCCACCCCCAATCCAAAACCAAAGAAAGATTTTTGTTGGTTTATTTGAAATGAAGCCTTTCTGTGGTTCCCACAAAGTTATTGGGAAAATAACTCAGGGGACCCGCCTCTTCCCCAGGGTTTCAAGGTTGCAGGGTTGCAGCTGTCCGAAACTTGATAGTCCGGGAAGCCCAGCAGGTCCTGGGGCCAGGCGTCACTTGCTAAGGAGCAGTCCAGCCCGCAGCACACGGGGCACCCGGCGGATGGTCAGCGAGACACGGGTGCCACGGACCAGGTGGGCTCCAGGCCTTGCCGATGGGCATGCGGCAGCGTTGAGCGGTAGAAAGGCGGTGTCGAGTGGATCTACACAGGCCGCTGCGATGCCATGGAGGAGGTGCGTGTAGGCAGTGCCACGAAGTACCAGGAGGCTGCGGGGTTCCAGCAACAGCGAGGTGGCCGGCCGGGGTGGGGGCCGGGGCTGCGGGGAGTATAAATGGTCAGTGGGTCCCCAAAAGTAGAAGGGTAGAAGAAGTTAGCAGACTTTGAGAGTCAGGAAGCGAGGGTCAGCATGTCCCCAGAGACAGAGACTGAGGGGCAAGTGTGCCCCTCATTTTGGAGTGAAAATCAGCAGGTCCCAGAGCCAGGGCTCCAGGGAACGGGGTGAGGGTAGGGTCAGCAGTCCCTCCAGAGAGGGAGGAATTAGGCTGCAGCTGGGATCTCCAAGGGGCTAGGACCAAGGTATCAGTGGTCACAGGGAACTGGGTTGAGGGCTTGACAGAAGTCAGGAGTTGGGGTGGGCCGGGATGGGGAAGCAGAATGAGGCAGAGATGATTTGGTGTAGTCTGGGTGTATCTGCAGACATCAGGATTTTTGAGGAAACTGGCACAATAGGCAGGATATCCGAGGTAATCAGGAGCATGCAGCACTACAGAGCGACCTAAGAAGCAGCGGGGGTCAGGATGTCCAGGGGGATTTCTGTGAACACTGTAGTGTCAGAAATGCATCACTCAGAGAAAGAGGTCAGGGACTCTGCTGTCATGAGCAGCCCTAGAGGACAGTCAGGCCATCTAGGGAGTCTTTGAGCAGCAAGCCAGGTGCCAAGGTGTGGGAGGTCAGTGTTGGGGTGCTCTGTACAGTAGGCAGAGAGTTAAGATATCTGGAAGGATGTCAAGGACACTCACAAATGAATGGTGTTGGAGTATCTGAGGATATCAGTGTCTGCTGGAGTATTGGGGAACCCTCATGGGGTATGTGGACCTTGGGCTACTGGAGCACTCTGAACATGTGGGCCAAGGGATCTTCAGAGTGTCAGGACATTCCAATCAGCAGGTAGGGGTATTGGGAGTATCTGTGGATATCAAGCTTTCTAGGGCACCCTGCAAGCAGATGGGTTAGGTGTCTGGGAAGACATGGTTGCATTCTATGAGGGACAGGGAAGGTATCTGGGAGGTTATCAAGGGTATCTTGCAGGCAGGTGGGATTGGGGCTTCTTAGAGGATGTGGGATGTGAGAGTGCCCACAAGTGACTGGGGCAGTGTCCCAGGGCCCACCTGCTCTGTAGGGTCCTCATCCTTTGGCTGCCGCGGCTCGTAGAGATCCAGCATGGTGTGGGAGCCCAGGCTGATGGTGCTGACGGTCGGGTAGTACAGTGGCCCATCCTTGTGGGGCTGGGGAGTGGGCACCAGGGCTGGACAGGGCAGGAGTCCACCCCCCTCCCCCACCCTCTAGGGTTCAAGGGGGCCTCCCAGGTGGGGACAGGGAGATGAATGCCTGGTGGGGTGTGTGGCAATGGCCTGCCCCATGATGGATCAGAGATCTGGGAGTTGGGGTGAGGATGTGTAGTTACCATGATGCCCTCCCCAGGCAGATACTGGTTCACAAGGACGTGGTTGGCTGGGAGACCCCCAAAAAGATTGAGGTCAGACACTTTGTCCACGTAGCGCTGAAGCCACAGAGGAAGCCGCTCAGGAACCATCCCTCGGGGATGTGGGAGCCCACCTGGAGGAGGGCAATGGGGTCCTGAGAGCACCTAACCAAGGAGCCCTTGCACCTCAAGCCCTCACTAATGATATCACCAGGTTTGGTAGCACCCTGACCATCTCAGGGATGCCTGATTCTTTGGAGATCACCACCCAACCCTTCAAAGGTTTCCTGATGCCTCAAAGGTTTCCTGGAACATTTGAAAACACCAACTTATAAGGAAATTCCTAATCCCATAGAACCTCTACTGACACTTCTGAATCCTCCTGGCCTTTGGGACCCCTTGAACCCTCAAGGGCCCCCTAATATCTTAAGACTAACCAACCTGAAGTACCTGCTCTAACCCACATCCTTAAATCACCCATGCCCCCAGGCAGGAACACTTACCCCAATTCTGTAACTTCCTCCCAGAGAGCTGAGTCCACTTTGGCTTTGGGGCATTGAAGACCTAGGAGGTGGGGAGGGGGTCACTCATTTTTCAGGACCGCTCTGATTCTCCCACCCAGGCCAACATAGAGGTCTTTACCTGGGGTGGAAAAGGGTTATCTCAGTATCTGTGGGAATGGTTTCCTGAGATAGAGTGTTCCCAAGATTTTGCTGTTTGCTCTTTCCCCTGTGGCAGCTGCTGCTAGCCCCAAAGCCCACCTATGTCTACTGGGATTGAGGAAAGGAACCAGGGCTACACAACTTTGGTCTGAATCTACTTAGAACTCTGGCCTGCATTGGGCTCTTTTAGCCCAGTAAATAGTCTGAACCCTGTAATTTCCTGGGCTATCTCAGAATAGTCTAACTTTTGGGATCTTCTTGTTTCTATTACCTTGGGCGGGGGCGGGGGGGGGGGGGGGGGGGGGGGAGGATGTGCTACACTAGACTATCTCAGCATAGCAAAGAGAGTACTTTGAAAAGTCTCCACTGCCAAGATCCCAAAGTTCTAGAATGAGCCATCTTCAAGAAGTCTATACTCAGTAATCTCCTTGTTCCCTTTATGGTTATGGGGCTGGAATGAGCTATCTCAGCACAAGTCTGTGTTCTGTGGCTAACTTTTTCCTGGGACTCAACCTAGACAAGACTAGTTGGAACAGCACAGGGAAGAACTGTGCTCTATTATTTTTTGTGTGGGGGTGTGTGTGCTCTATTACTAAGGCTCTGGGGCTACAAAGGATTGTCCCAGTGCAAGGACTGACCTTTGTAAAGTTTTCTTTCCCCAAAACCTTAAATAGAATATAGACTGGATTACCTCAGCACAGGTGGTTTGTGTTTAGAAATCTTGTTTCCAAGACTCTGGGTCTATGCTGAGCTATTTAAGCAGAGGAAAGAGTATACGCTGTAGCATTCTGAGGCCTGGGCTTCCTCAGCACTAAAAATTCTTCATTCCCCAAACATCAAAGGCCTGAACTGGGCTATCTCAGTCTATATTTATAATCTCCTTTTCTCTAAAATAGCAGGAGTGGGCTATCTCAGCACAGAGAATATGGGCTCTGTAACTTCCTCGTTTCTGAGGCTCTGGGCTTGTACCGGCCTATTCTAGCACAAGGAATCCGATCTCAATAACATCTTTGTTTTGGAAGTTGGACTGGCCTATCTCAGCACAGGAAATCTGAGCTCCATAATAATCACTTCATTTCTAAGAATCAGTTTGGTTTCCCCTAAGCTTCCTGGGAAAAGCTCTTTCTGACAGGCCCAGTGGGTCCTGAGAGTGAGGGATGGGTGGCACTCTTCTTCCTGCCAGAATCTCCATTATAGCCTCAGGGGCTCTCAAGCAGAAACTAGGATTTGGGGAAGGATCTGGAAAGATGGGAAAACAGACCAGAAGGGCACTGAGGTCACCTGTCGAAGCAAATACTCCTCCTCTTCCTTGGAGATGAAGTCAGGGACATAGTAGATTACAGGTGGTGCCTAGGATGGAGAGATCCCCCTGAAACTGGTGCCCTTTGACCTACACGGGGACCCTAGCAATGATGAGCAGCCCCCTCCCTCTGTAGTGAGGCTCAGGATGTCCCCAGACAGGCCAGGGCCTGAAGTTGAGGGACCAAGGCCCATTTTGGGGATAGAAAGTGGGAGTGAGATAGGGGAAGAATGAACCTGGAGGGAGCAGTCCCAGCTCACAAACCAGGAGTCGGCCTGCCTATCACCACTTTATCTTCCACTCTCAGTCCTCCCACCATCACCCTCTGCACCCCCCGTCCTGACAACCTGCTCCACCCGGAATGGTTCCAGGGCTGGGGCCCTGGAGTCCTGATCATCCGACACCAACTCCATGCACCCGATCCTGTGAGGAGGAGAGAATATGCTAAGGTCACCAAGCCTCCTACCCTCAGGTTATGGTCCCACTTTCTGCTCTATCATGGGTCAGGGCCTCAGCTCAGCCCTCTAACCAAACTCACTGGATTTCTAAAACCTGAGTCCTCAGCCTCTCAAAAGCCACCCAGTGAGCTCCCGGGCTCTTTGCCTGGACACAGTAAGCACCCAGAACATCCAAACTCCATCTACCATGAGCCTATCAAACTACACATATTTGTTCTCTCATGAGAGAACATCCTCTCACAGAGAACATTCTCTGACCCCACTGGGAGCCTTTCTCAAGAGCTTCACAGCCTCTAGGGCTGCACACCAGAACCCCTTTAAACATCTTACCTTGAGACCCCTTCCTAACAACCAGATTTGCAACCCTGGGCCTCGCTCTCCAACAACATTCAGGATGGAGTCCCTATGGACTCCTCCTGCCTCAAGCCCTTTTAGATGCCACATTCTGAACACCCTGTACCCCCAAACTGAATCTCCTCTGACGCCTCCATTCTGTCTCCTTGGATCCCCCCACTCTGGACTCCCTCAGATTTCCCTTCCCGCGCACCCCTTCACTGCAGCGCTCTTGGATCTAAAGCCCTGAGCCTGACTCCTCTCAAACCTTTCTTCCCTGAATCCCCGATCCGCCCGCCCCCTCCCCCTTAACACACACACACACACACACACTCCACACTCTGCGCTCCTCGGACCCCCACCCTCAGACCCCTATTCCCGCCCTCCACCACCCACAAAACTGACCGTCCACCAATGTCCCCACCAATATCCAAATTCAACACCCCTTTTCCTTTCCCAGCCATTTCCTCCCTCTCGTTTCCGACGCAGGAGTCCTGAGACCAATGGGAACTCTCACAGGCCTGCAGGGTCCGCCTTCCACCCAATTGGCGCTCTCACCAAGTATTGTCCCGCCCCCTCACCCTCGTCCAGTGATAGGCTGCGCCTCCCGGCCTCTGAGCCACTGGGGACCCTTCGGTTACCCGGCTTCCTGTGGCACCGACCAATCAGCTCCAGAACCGAACCTGTCCAAGCTGGAGTGGGCCCAGATGGGAGGGGCAGCCGTGGCGACCACAGGAAGAAGATGGGACTCTTACGACTCCCCGCGGACTAGACCGTCCTGTGCCCAGGCCGCGGGAGGCGAGATTGAAGGAAGGACTTCCTCTCTCGTCCCCGCCCAGCAGCGGTGCAGGGGCAGGGCTGTAATCCCCAGTCTCAGGTCCGACACACCGAAGCCATAGAAACGTCTTTATTGAAGCGGGCAGAGGGGTCATGCTGAGTTCTGGGACATGCAGTTAAGGGGTAGTCTGAGCTGTCCTTGATAGTGAGGCCCCCAGTCCGTCCTGGACTCCCTGGGCCTTCAGGGTCTCCCTCACGCTGCTAGTCTGGCCTGGGTGCTGTGACGTCATTTAGGGTCAGTGACTCAGATTTGGTGTTTTGGACCTATGACCAGAACGTGGATTGAAATGGGGGCTCCAGGATTTGGGATCCCCTCAAGGCCTTGGGGTGCCCTTCATGTATGAGATGGAGGCTTTAGGATTTGGGGTTCTTTGGGGGCTGGGACTCTTGGAATTTGGCGTCTTGAGATCCATGACTCAGGGCATTGAAGTCCTCTAGTTTTCAGGGATGAGTATAACTGTTTTGGGGTCTCCTGGTGCCTATGAATAGGACTTAAGGTGCCATGGTAGCCTGGGATGCATGACCTGACTGCAGTCTCCTCCATTCCAGGCACAAGGACGTCCATGATTGGGGTTTCTTGGGGGCTTGGGATTGGATTTTTACATTTAGGACTCCCTGGGAATTTGGGGATCCCATGGTTTGGGGGTCCTGGAAATTAGGGTTTTGGGGTATTCTAGAGGCTGTAGGACTTGGGGGCACATGGGAGTTTGGGATCCCCAGTCTCAACATGGGGGCTCCAAATTTTGGGTTCCCTCAAAAGGGAAAGTCATTACTTTAAAAATAGAGAATTTTCTGGAAATCTGGCCAGCAGAGGGGCTGTGGGCCATGTTGGGTGGGCTTCATACAAGGCACTGGGGGATTCTTGAGGGTGCAGAGGTTAGGAACACTTGGGGGTCCTGTAATTAGTACTTCCAGGACTATTTTGGTATCTGAATTGGAGGTGTCAGTGGCCTGGTTAATGTGTCTCTTCTTCAGGGGTAAGAGCAGGGGTCTTTGTAAATGGAGGGGGTGGTCTCTGATTGCAGTATAAGGGTTTTGGGGTAACTATGGGGAATCACATCTTGAGGGGACTGATGTTAAATGTAACATAGTGACATAAAGGTCTGTAACTGCAGCTCTGAAAGCGTGACCTGTGTTTATTTCAAGGGGATTTGATGGGATCTTTTTTTAATGGGGGAGAGTTCTGGGATGAGTGACTGAGGAATGTTCTGCTGTGGAGCATTATGTGGAGAAGGTCACCATTTGGGGTGATGTGGAAATCTATTTGGGTGTCCTGCTCTGAGTGGTTGAGGATAGGGACTAGCCTGAAGGAGCTACACTCAAGAAATCTTTATGGGTAACATGGGATCTGTATTTGGGCATTTACCATGGGGGACTCTGTTAATGATGGGGCCTCAGTGATTAATACGGGCTGGCTAATGGGGATCTCTAGTCTGGATGTGTTATTGGGAATATCTATCTCAGGGTGACCTGGGGTTTCCTTGTGTCAGGAGATGCTAGAGGGGCTGTCTCTTTGTCAGGTGTCCAGGGCCTCTAAGACTGCATCTCCGCCCTCAGCATCCAAGGAAACCAGCAGCAGAAGAGCAATCTGGAAAGGAGAACCATGTCACTCCTTAATGCATGGATGGGAACATCTGGGTCTGTCTCCCTCAGCTCTTCCCCAAATGTCTGGCCTTGCTGGATTCTGCCTCTACCTGTTTGGCTGTGCCTTCCCAGGCTCCTGTGGAAAGTGTTCTGCCTCCCCTAAGTGTCCCTTAAAAGTTGAAGTCTCCAGAATTTAGTGCAGGGCCTCACTCCCTAAAGACCGTTCCTCGGTAAGCTGACTAGTCACAAGTTTTCCTAACCTCTATTTCTGGCCCCACCCAGAGCCCCAGACCCCTGTGTCCAATGGCCTGGCTACGCACCTGGAGATTGAGTTCTCTGATGCGATGTCCTTTGGGGTCCGGACTGTTGTAAAGGTGCGTTTGGGCTGTGTCACTGAAGGGGAGGCAAGGTCTCAGGTGAGAGGATGATAGACCCACTTGTGCCCTCAATACCCACCCAGACTCTACCCACCCAGACTCCTGGACCCCACATTCCCAATATCCATCTGAACCTTTTTTGTCAATAATATTCTGTGTCCTCCAATACCTACCCATGTCTCCAGTGCCTGCCCAGAGCTTGTTGTTAACATCCCCATATCCTATAGCACCTATCTTCTTGGGGTTCCTGTTTCATCATTTTCCTGGACTCTGTTCCCAGTTTAATACTGGAGAATCTGTCACTAGCATGACCCTTCCTCCTGTCCCCAAACCCTCCTCCCCACATTCCAGCCCCCAACTCACTTGTCACTTGATGTACTTTTTTGGCTCCGACATTGTCCCCAGGGGGGTCAGTGGATCCACCAATCCTGGGGAGATATGAAGAGTGGGAGGAGTCAGAGCCTCAGAAGCCAGGGTCTGACCTGGAGATGGGGGTCGGGGGCCCATGCAGAAAGAGCTCAGGTGTGGGGGTGGGTATCCACACTGTCCTGCTAGTCCAAGAGGAGGAGACAACTGAAGAGGGAATCAGGGTCCTGGGTGATACTTTGAATTGGGCTCACCTCTGGATTCGGGATGCTGGTGCAAAGACTCCATGCTTTGGGGAGCAGGTGAAGTACCGGACACCAAAGACAGAGCCATCATGCTTGCCCGTGGGCTGGTCTAGCTCAATTCCATACCAGTAACCTGAAGCAGAAGAGTGTCAGACCTTGAGGCCCTGCCTGTCTCCCAGCCCAGATCCCCATCCTCACCTGGGGCAAAGTCTGTCTTCCCGTAGAAGCGCACAACCCCTTGCTTCTGGCCTGCTACAAGGACTTGGTCTCCAACCGCAGCCTTGGCTCCCTCTCGCTGCTGCAGGTTGCCCAGAGATGGGGATGATGGGGGCTTCTTCTTGCCTGGGGGTAGAGGGTACAGGCGTGAGGGTAGGATGGGGCTCCAGGCACCAGCCCTGGGGACCCCAGGGCACCAGAAAGCCCCAAGGCAGAAATTCTGTTCTGGCTCTAATCAGGAACTCCAGAGCCTTCCCTAGAGCTGCAGGGCTTTGGTGTGGAGGGAAACAGTCCCAGCCAAGGTAAGAACTGGGAGGGTCCCAAAATCCTTTCTCAAAGCTGAGGATATTTGGGCCAATAGAAAAAAACAGTCACAGAAGTCAGGAACTCAGCCCCGCCGGCATGGCTCAGTGGTTGAGCGTTGACCTACGAACCAGGAGGCCATGGTTCGATTCCCCATCAGGGCACATGCCCAGGTTGCAAGCTAGATCCCCAGTAGAGGGTGTACAGGAGGCAGCTGATCAATGATTCTTTCTCATCATTGATGTTTCTGTCTTTCTCTCCCTCTCTTTTTCTCTCTGAAATCAATAAAAAAAATTAAAAATTAAGAAAAGAACTAAAGGTCATCCTCTAAAATTAGGGAGTTTGGACCTGAGGAGAAACTGAGTCATAGAAGCTGGGCTACCCACAGATTATCTCCAAGACTGGCTCTCTTCACACCTCGGGCTTCCCCTCTGACCTTTGTGTTCCCTTCGACCTTTGCCAGTGACACGGGAGAAGTCCATCCGGGGAGTGCGAGGTGTGGAAGTGACAGATGAAGGGGGTGCATCAGCTGCTTTGGAGATCTTGGACACAGAGGCAAAGAGACCTGGAGGGATAGAGCCTGGGCTGGGAGTTGTCCAAGTCTCTGCGCTATGCCTCTACCCCAATATCACCCTCCAATCCCCATTACCCAGTCAGCCACAGAACTACTGAGTGGACCCCACCCACCACTCCTTTTGGGCCCCCGGTGGGACTGACCCTGCTTGGGAGGGCAGATGAAGTACCGGACACCACCAACACTGCCATCATTCTTGCCCTCAGGTTCGTCCAGCTCCACGCCCACCCACTGGCCGCTGGCGAACTCCGTGGTCCCGCAGAACCGCAGTGTGCCCGTCTGGAAAAACAAGGGAGGATGTGGCTTGGGGAGGCCTTAGGAGGCTATGATAGATCACTGGCTCACAGGCAGTGTGGTGAGGGAGATGAGGGAGCCCCAGACTCAAATCTCAGCTCAGACATCACCATTTACTGGCCATATGACATAACCTCACTGTGCCTTAATGTGCTCATCTGCAAAATAGGAACAGAAACTGTGCCCACCTTATAGGATTGTTATAGAGCTGCCCTGTTCAATGCAATAAATAGCCACTAGCCAATATATGACAATTTAACTAAAATTAAATTAATTACACCAGCCACATTTCAAGTGCTTAATAGCCACGTGTGCCTTGTGGTTACTTCATTGGACAGCATAGTTACATAGTTACATTTAAAGCTCTCAGATCGGCCAGGTGCTGAGTAAGGGATTAGTGAGTGTTGACTTACTATTATCATGTAACTTTGGTCCTGGGACCTCCTGGGTCAGTTTCATCTGGAAAACTGAGATAACAGTCCACCTCCTAGGCTTTGTCTGGTTGAAACACTTTTAATATATGTCAAGTTGCTTAGTTTCAGGGAGTGTGGTTATTATAATAGCATGAGGCTCCTTTACCTAAGCCTCAGTTCTTGTCTAGAGGATGGGCTAATAAAAAGTGCCACTTTGGAGGGTTAGTGGGATCTGAGCAGTACCTGGCACACAGAGAGCACTTAGATGCACCAAGCCCTAAAGGAATTTAGACATTTTAACTAATTTAAACCTCATACTACCCCCTAACATGGGTACTGTTATTAGCTCTTTTGTACAGATGGAGCAACTGATGCCCAACGAGGCAGAATCACTGACCCCAAGCCCCAGAGTTGGTAAGATTTGCCTGAGTAAATCCCTGAGCCTAAGCTCATAACTACTGTGTTATGCTGATTTTCTTAGAGGCAGGGATGGTTATTGCATGTCCTCAGACAAAGGGTTTCACCTCTCTAAGCTTCCTAGAGTCTTCTGGGTTGTAAGATGGGAAGAGTAACTCATCCTGCTTTCAGAATTGTCACATGAATTTAACTAGATCACACACAGCTTTCCAGATGGGACTGGTGCATACAAAAAGATAGGGAACAAAATGTAACTCCTATGCTTTCTCAAGAAATAAAATCCAGATTCCTTCCAGTGGCATGCAGATCTGGTATGATCAGCCCCTGCTGACCTCTCCACCTCATCTTCCATCCTGTTTAGCAGGGCCTCTGTACCTGCTGTGTGCTCTGTCTTCATATTTTCGCAGGGTGAGTTCTTTCCCATCTCAGCTCATACATCACCTCCTTAGAGAAGTCCTCTTAAAACACCCAGCTAAAACCACCTCTACCCTCACCCAGGGACAACTTACTAAATCCAAGCATTGAATGGTTCCCAAAGCCCTCGTTGCCACCAGAATCGATCTTAACTATGGTTTACTTTATTGACTCTCTTTCATTAGAAATGAAGCTCCATGAAAGCAGGGCTGGGTCTGACATAGCCCTTTATCCCCAAGAATGGGCTTGGTCCAGCATGGAGCCTAAGGGACACCAGTAAATGAATCAAAGTTGGAATGCCTGGACGAAGATTCTCTCTGTTCTCTGGACCTTTTTATCTGCTCCCCCTACCTGAGACCCTCTTCTCCTAGCTCACTCCTCATCCTCAAGTAGGTACAGCTCGTGCCACACCCCTGACTGTTCTTCTAAAGTACTGATTACTCTGGGAGCAGAGGTGGGCCCTGACTGGAGACCAAGAAGCTCAGGGGACCCAGATGGAGCAGAGCTTCACTGACCACTCTGATTGTGCTTCCCCATGATAGCCACCACTATCTGGACTATCACTGGCAGTTGATGGATCTGTTTCCCACTGGACTGAGACCTCAACCCAGGTTGGGGCACAAAAGAGGCACTCACAGAACAACTGTTAGGTGAAATAAATGTGAATCAGAGGGTGGGTCAACAAAGGGAAAGTCTGCACACTGCCCAATGACCCAGTCCTGAGGGGTGAGGGCTGAGTCCTGCCCTTCCCTACCCGGTCTAGTCCCTGACCTTCTGGCCATCCAGCAGCACGCGGTCTCCCAGGCGCAGGCCCAATGTGCTGAGCATGAGATTGCCTGGAACATTGTCGTAGTTGGGTAGCGTGACCTTGGGGAGGGCGCAGGAGAGTGGCACGGCCTCCTCCAGCAGTGTTCGTAGCTCCTTGGCCACCAGTGCTGCCTCTGCCTTGTCCAGGGTCATGTCCATGGGGTCTGGGACCACCTCCGCTGGCACCTGTCCCTTTCGGTTCTGAGGACCAATGGAAAGATAGGGACGAGGACTCAGTGGTACAGGCTGCACCCCCACTGAACCCATGCCCCAAGACCCTGGGTCTAAGTGAAACAGAGGTGGGACTAGGTCACACTTTGGGTCAACATGGGACTAAGAAGGGGTGGGACATTAAGGTACAGACCATGTTCCAGGGAAATCCACCCATGAGATCTCAGGCTAGGGATGTCAAGTAATTGGGAGAGGGACTAGGGGTGGAGCTGCTAGGGACTGAAGGTTATGGTCAAGTGTTGTAGGTCACATCTTTAGGGAGGCCATGCCCCCAGAGACTCCAGGCCAGGAATGGGGCATGTGAGGAATGAACACTGAAAATGGGCTCCTATAATACTGAGTCAGTGGTCCAACTGAGCCAATGGGGAAGGAGGTGAGGCAAGACCTCAGGGGTGCAGGTGTCAACCCAAGATATCTGTTCCTGGGATGCTGCAGAGTAACTCATATTAAAGATAGGACCTAGAAATGGATGGGTTGGGGTCAAAGATCATATTGAGGGCTTATGCTGGGCCCAACCCTCTCATTCACCAAGAGTCTCATTCGACTTTCTTCATGACCTCTAAATACTGTCTACATAAGGCCACAACATCAGCCAGGACTGAAAGAAGTCCTTGCTGGGTGACCCTGCCTCAGTTTCCCCATTGTAAAACAGTGCTCCTAATACAGTTCACCTGACATATCATGAACACTAACTAAATGTCAGCTATTATGTCATTTGTTGAAGGTACAGATGATCTTTGTAATGTTTTGAGAGCTTCCAGAGATGCAGGTGGTCAGGGCCCCCCTCATCTTCTGCAGAGGCCTGCTGGCCTGGAAAGGAATGGGGGAGGAAAGAGAAGGAAGATAAAAGTGCTGAGCCAAGGTGGCAGTACCCGCAGCGCCGGGTTGGCACCATGCTCCAGCAAACATTTGGCTGCACCCAGGCACAGGTTAGAGGCAGCGATGTGTAGGGCTGAGCCATGGTTGAAGTCACTGCACGTGGAGTTCACCACTGGGAGGTGGGCGAGAGGAGAGATCTTGGTAAGTGTTTTCGACACTCTAGGTATCCCCCTACCTTCCAGCCTCCATCTCTTAACAGGCTGCTAACCTCCCAGCCCCAGTGCCTTCCATAAAACCGGCCCCTCCCTGCGAGGTCCAGCCCTGTCCTGGGGTAGTGAACCACTGCACCCCATCTCTAATGCCTCTAGTCTCCAGCCTCCTACTATCTCTTCAGTTTAGTGCCCCCTTCCTGCCAAGCCAGGGCTTAGTTTGGCCCCATCATTTGGCATCTCTCCTTCTTCATACCACATCCCCATCCCCAAACCCTGGGCACCCTCCCTCTGCTTCCAGGGCCTCTTCTTTCACTGGGTCCTGGCCTCCCACCCCAGCCTGGACTTCGCCCCTCACCTCGAGGCCGAGCACCCTTCAGCAGCACACGCACGAGGTCGGGCACATCAAAATAGGCTGCGTAGTGCAGTGCGTTCATGTTGGTCCAGCGGCTGCGCAGGGTCACGTCTGCGCCCAGCGCCAGCAGCTGCTGTGAGAGGCGCACTGCCGCAGCAGGGTCCCCTGCATGACAGCCCGGGTCAGTCATGGGTCCAGGGCATGAGGAACTTCCTGGGCCTCAGGGAGGGCAATTTGGAATCTTAGGCTGCGGGTTTAAGATGGGGATCTGAGGACCAGAGTTCTGGGTGGTTTTGAAGGTGTCGGGTCTGAGGGCCTAGGTTTTGGGGCATGTGGTTTGGGGTTTGGACACTCACCGACTCCATGGGCCCCAGCCTTGCAGGCATAATGAAGCAGTGTCATGTCGGTCAGCCCATCACGATCATTCACATGGCAGCCTCGACGCAGAATCTGGGAGTACCAGAGGACCAGGGAAGGTTCCCGAAACATGCAAGGGATCCCCATCCTCTCCCTCCTTAGCTTCCCCAGTGTTCTTACCTCATTGCCAATGACATCAATCTTGTGTTGTACTTGGGGCACCCACTGGCGCACAATGGCGAACAGCTCAGGGATGGTGGTCTGCGGGTCAAACAGAATCTCCTGGCACGCCGGGTCATTGGGGTCGAAGAAGGTGAAAGCTGAAGTGGTGAGAGGTCTAAAGTCATCCAAGGCAAGCTGACCCCCTCCTTCCAGAGGAGCTTTAGGGTTTTGCCTTTAAGACCCTCCCTAAGGCAGGGTCTCAAAGTAGTGGTGCATAGGCCACAGGCATATTCCATGTGGCCAGCATGAGGTTTCAAAGTCAGGAGGTTTCACATAAAAATCTGGATGCCCACTATGTCTTACAAAACTGGAAGACTGAGCAATTCCCATGGAGCAGCAAACACCCCCTCTTGAACAAGAGTGTGATAAGGAGTGTAGCACCCTCAAGTCTGCGTGCCCATGGAGGTTGCTAGTACATTGTTGCCCTGACAGAGCATGGGGACAGTTTGGACAAATTTCTAGAGTAAAAAAAAATAAAAATAAAATAATAATTTAAAACAGAAATCCTAGTTTTTATGAAAAATGTCCCCAAGTTTTCAAATGCTGTGCAGTCCACATAAAATGTATGCATGGTTAGGACCCAATCTGTGGCCAGCCGGGGTGGTGCCCAGAGGAACCTCCATCTCCCCTATTAGACTGATGCATACTGCTCTCTGTAGTAACCTCAGCACCCAGCTTAGGACCTAGTACATGGAAGAAACTCAGTACATGTTGAGTGAGTAAATGAAACATCAGATGATGTAGAGCCCAGAGAAGTGCAGCATAGAAAGTGTCTCCAGGAATCAGCCTGTGTGCTTCTGTTAAAATCCCAGTCATAAAACATCACTCTTTGGCTTAGAATCCTGACCTGGCTCCCATCACATTCAGAATATAGACCACATCCTTCCCTCTGCCTACAGGTCCTGCACAAACTGGCCTGTCTGTTTTCTATTCTCAACTTCCCCTGCATCCACACTGGCCTCCTGTCCTTCCAACACACCAGGCAAATTCCTGTCTTAGGGACTTTGCACTTGCTGTTTTTCTTATCTGGGGCAGCCTTCTCTCAGATCTTCTCAGGGCTTTGCAGGTCTTTGCTCAAATGTCACCTCTTCAGAGAGGCCTCCCCAACCACCCTGTCGAAATCAGCACTTCTGCCCTTCTCCATCTTCTACCCTTTTTTATTTCTTTAATCACAGCACATATCACTACTCAACTTGTTTACACCTCCCTCCCTCTTTTCCTCTTCTTCTCTTTTTTCTTCTTTCTTACTTTCTCACTAATCTCCCTCATTAGGATATAAGTGCTATGTTCCAATCTGCCATGGTCCCCCTACCCATCCACCCCTTTATCCCCAAAGCCCAGCACAAAACCTGGCACAGAGTAGGTGTTCAGTCAATCTCTGCTGAATTAATGTACAAATTTAATAAACAAATACATGAGTTCCTCTTGGAATCCACCTTAGCTCTCTCTCTGTCCTAGACCACATTTCCAGATTCCTTCAACTTCTGTGACCAATCCTGCTTGTTTTCAGCCCAGACCCTCTCACTTCCCACCAGGCCAAAGGCCCTGGCTATATCCAGCTGCATTTCCAAAGGAGATTTTCCAGTTTCCTAGGGTGGACCCCCTGCCCAGACATCCAGATAACTTCCTTATTTTTCTACCAAACTGAGGTTAACTTGTTGCCTCTCTGATCCACCTCTAGTGGGTGATATGTCCCACTAGTTTCTGACCTTCACAGCCAATGTCTTCTAAAAGCTCCTTATATCCAACTCCAGCTGAGCTCCACCCTCTCTACCTTTTAAACATATGATACCCATCACTTCTCTGCTTTTAAACAATCCCTCAAATGCTCTCTCCCAATCACACTTAGAATATATCCGAAGTCTTCACCATGGCCTTTAAGCCCCATTGCCAACCTCTCACCTCAACTGATTACTCCCCAGCTGCAGCTCCATGAGCTGCTTTCTGTTCCAAACTCAGTCCTGTTCCACACCCAGGGCTCTGCACTTGCTGCTCTCTGCCTGGAACTCTCTTTCTCCACTGATTCTCCTCATGCTCTGGGTCTCAGCCTAAATGCTACCTCAACAGCAAGACCCACCCTGACCTCTCTATCTCAAGTTGCTTCCCTCTAGCCATTCTCTATTTTCTTTTTTATTTTATTTATTTTTGTTTTGTTTTGTTAATTCTCACCCAAGGATATTTTCCCATTGATTTTTAGAGAGAGTGGAAGGGAGGGGGAAGAGACACAGAGAGAAACATCGATGTGAGGAAGACACAGACCAGGGATTGAGCCTGCAACCGTGGTAGGTGCCCTTGATCGGAATCTAACCTGGGACCCTTCAGTCCATGGGCTAACACTCTATGCATTGAGTCAAACTGGCTAGGGCTCTATTTATTTCTATCTTTTATTTCTTTCATAGCACTTACTCCAATCTGAACTTACCTGTTTATTGATCTGTTAATTATTCAGTCTCTCCTCTCCTGAGAGAAGGGATCATGCCTAGATTGCTCACCATTAAATCTCTATCACCCAACATAATGCTTGTCACAGAGTAGGAGCAATAGATAAATATTGCTTGATGATTAGATACTTTCAGTTTCTCCAAGAAGAGCCCTCTGAGCTCCACACCCTCCTTCCTCAGAACCTTCACTCCTGCAGTTCCTCCTATGGTCACCTCTCCTGGGACTTCATTTCCCCCAACCCATTCCTGATTAACCCCCAACTCATCCTTAGGTCTCCCTCAAACGTTACTTCCTTAGAGAAACCATGTCTTAACAAACTCTTGCAGTATTTTGTTCTTGGCAAGCACAATTTCTCATCATGTCATGTAATTACATATTTATATTATATTATTATACTTATTTGTGTGGTCATTATAGAGGCCTGTGAATTCTCTCAGGGCAAAGACTGGATCTATCTTGCTCCATGCTGTGCTACCAGCTCCTAGCACAGAGCCAGGTCCACAGCAGACTTTCAGCAAATGTTTGTTGAATGACTAAATGACTAAATGATGTATCATGAACCAATTTAGAGTTATTCCAATTCCATTCTCCAATGAATGAATGAATGAGTCCTTGTGTTTGGAATACAAGAACTCAGCAGCTAAGACTTCTTCCCTGGCCATCTAAGGCTCCGGGCCAGATTCTGGGGTGGGAGGATGGTTACCATAGTCCTTGGGGAGGGGGGCAGGTGCTGAGGGGTGCACAACAGGCTTCTGTCGGCGCTCCTGGGTGGGGCTGGGGGCCTCGGGAACCTCCTCATCCTCCTCATCCTCTTCTTCCGCCTTGTCCAAGAGCGGAGGGGCCATAGGGGTAGGATCTGTCTTAGTCATGATCCTCGGTGGCCCTCAGAGGACGGCCTTCAGGCAAATCCTGGAAGCAGAGGTCAGCTAGAGAGGGCACCCCACAGGCTCCGGCATCCCAACCCACAGAAGCTCCCAGGGCCTCACATTCCCAGCTCTGGATTTGGAGCAATCATAAGGATGCCCGTTACCCATCAGAGGGCCCTAGCATGTGGGCCCAGTGTCTACCACTTCCCGCAGGCCCAGCCTCCCATTCTTCTATCGCGTCAGGGCCCTCAGTCTAGGCCGCCCCCTCCCCAGGTTTGTTTATCTCTGGATGCTGGATGCTGGAGGCTTCGCCCCTCCCCTTCTCCGCGGGCCACCCCTCTACCCATCTTACCTTGGGCAAACAGGGCTGCAGACGAAAGCTGAGAGTGGGGGGACTGGAGTAATGGGGTGTCAGTTTCAGGGGAAGTGATGGGTGAGAAGGAGAAAAAAGCCGGTGGTAGATTGGGGGTAGAGAGGGAGGGGCGCTGAAGGCGCATGCGCGCTGTTATCTAGCGTGGGGGAGGAGATACTGGGAGGCTCCTCACGCTGATGGAAAGGCTGGACGCAGCGATGGAAGGGGACTGACGCGGAGGATGGGGAGAGAAAGGAAAGAAGAGGTGAACAAGAAAGAGGAAGCGAGACACGGAGACGAAGAGATATGAAGCAGAGACAAGGGTAAAGGGAAAGCGGAGTCAGTGCTTTTTGACCCTCCACCCTCATGATGGAGCTTTCCTGTAAGCTTGGCCAGTTAAGGCGGTGTTGGTGGTGATGGGTGTTTTCTCTGTGAGATCTGAGATCTGACCTCTATACGGGATGTCTCAGAGATATGATTTCTATCATCATCATCATCATTCTCATCACAGAGTTTCTACAGCACTTACCAGGCCCAGAGAGGTTAAGCCACTTGCCCAAGGGCACACAGCAAGTAGGTTTTGGAGCAAAGACTTGAAAACAGATAGCCTGGGCTTTTAATTACCTTGCTACAGATCTGCCAACCCTCTCAGAACCTGTATCTTTTTAAATTAATGCATTAATTTATTATTTTTTTAGAGGCATTTTATTTAGACAACTAAAAATAATTAGATGTTCAGAAGCAGTGTACAATGAACAAGAAATCAAGCCAGTTATTGGCCTGTCTCACAGAGACATGGAGAGACAGATGTTGAGGGTAGAAGAAATGTAGGCACAGAGAGACAGGGACATAGATATGGAGGACACAGAAAAATGCAGATGAAGAGAGACATGGGGAAATGGAGAGATAGATGGGAGGACAGAGCAATTGGGAAGCACATGGACAAAGATAAATGTGGAAAAAGATGAGATTGAGAGACAGGGATCAAGTGGGAACAGGGAAGTAGAGAAAGACAGTAAGTCCAGGGGCCCTGGGAGGCTTCATGAAGAGCCCCAGGCCCGAGTCTGAGCTCTGTCCTTGCCCCACTGTATGTCCCTCTTCTGCCCCACCATGATTCAGGCCACAGCCCCAAGCATAAAGCCTCCAAAGGCAGCCACATTGCAGCTCCAGCTGACTGCTACTAACTGGGGATATTAACCCAGCGCTGTTAGATCTGCTGAGCCTTTGGGAAAGATCAGAAATTATTTTAAAGCACTGTTGAAGTCAAACAATATCTGTGGGCCATGTCCAACCCGCTGGCTGTCAGGTTGAGACATCTTAGTTCAGAGGCACTGTGGGGGCTCCTTTCTGGAACCCCTCCTACCTCTCTTGTCCAGGCAAGGCCAGATCCTGGGGCCTCAAGCTTGGCCTTGGGGTTGTAAGCAGAAAAAAAGCCTGATCAGATTTTGATTTTTAAAAACAGATTTTTATTGATTTTTAGAGAGAGGGGAAGAGAGAAACATCGGTGTGAAAGCAAAAACATAGATCAACTACATGTTCCCCCACCAAGGATTGAACCTGCAAATACATTTTTAAATATATTTTCATTGGTTTAAGAGAAGAAGGGAGAGGGAGAGAGAGAGAGAGAGAGAGAGAGAGAGAGAAACATCAATGATGAGAGAGAATCAGTGATCGGCTGCCTCCTGCATGCCCCACACTGGGGATTGAGCCCGCCACCTGGGCATGTGCCCTTGACTGGAATCAAACCCAAGACCCTTCAGTTCACAGACTGATGATTTATCCACTGAGCCAAACCAGGTAAGGCTGAAATGTTCTGATTTTTAAATATTGGGCTCTAGCCTAAACAAAAACACATGCTGTGTAGCTGACTCTCTATGCGTAGCTGCTGCATCCACTGTTCTATAGCCCTCGCTGCTCCTGGTGCCACTCTTGAAGTTGCTGCAGCCTTCTTTCCTGCCCAGTGCTGAGCCCAGCCTGTGGGTGCTGAGAGGGGACTCCAGGGCAAGGCCATGCAGGAGCCAGCAAAACACTCAGGGGGTTCAGGAACATGGTGGCCGGGCCCTCAGGGTATCCAATGCTGGCCCTAACACCACCAGGTTTTCAGTGCCAGGTGCTGGGATGGCTGGGCCTGGGGATAGGTGGGAGGGCTGAGAGTCAGGCTCAGTCCCAAGCATAAAGCCTCTAAGGGCAGCCACATTGCAGCTCCAGCTGAAGGACTTCCCTCAGGATATGACTCCACAGTTTACTTCCCAGGTGAGGAAGGTGAGGGTAGGGTGGTGGGTGGTCAGCCTCCACAATGGGACCACCCTGCACTCACCTTGGTGGGCAGTGCCTAGGAGATGGAGAGCACAGAATCTGCCGAAGTAAGAAACGTCCTAACCTATAAGAATTTTTATGAGTTTATTTAAGCAAAACTGATGATAATTGCAGGGAAACAAAAAGGTGTTACCGGTGGGGAGAATTTCTCATCCCCACTGTTGTTCACGGGAGTGGAATTCCTGTGATATCCTGAGAAAAAAATTTCTGAGGCTCGAATGAGAGAACAAGTGGTTTTTATTTGTGTGGAATCAAACACCTGAATTTCCAAAGTCCCATTTCCCTTAGTCTAGTCATAGAGTGTAACTGGGGCTTCAGCACCCTCCTGCTTCCAGTGGCGCTGGGGAGCTAAAATCAGAGCCAGTGGCCAGAGTTTCCTTTCCATGTTGGAGCCAATTCTGGTCCAGCATCAGGCTAGCTTAGCTTGTGTTTCCCCATTGCAGTCAATTAGTCCATCGCCTGTGGAGTCCACATGGCTATGGGCCATATGGGCAAATGCAAGAGAGCCAAGAGCAACAACAGAAAAGAGCAATTTCCTTTGTTTAGGCCTGTCCCCAAATTTCTGTGATATTGCAGTGGCTCCACCCACTCTGACTAGTGATCTCTGTCCCCAGGTTTGATTGACAGGCACCTTCCCTAGTCATCTCAACTTCACTGCATATGTGTCTATCTCCCCTTTGTTGGACTCTTTCCCCTAGTGATCTGTGGGGAATGGGCCAGTGGTTCCCTGGGGAGTGTGAACTTGCAGCTTCCTGGTGAAGCTTCCCCAATGATGAGCATATAATGTCTGGCCTTCCCTTTGCTTCTTCCCTATCCTCTATAATAAAAGCCTAATATGCTTAGTGTCTGATCGTCCAGTCGTCTGTTCAACCAATCAAAGCATAACATGTTAATGATATGCTAAGGCCGCTCAACCGCTCACTATGACATGCACTGACCACCAGGGGGCAGACGCTCAATGCAGGAGCTGCCCCCTGGTGTCAGTGCGCTCCCACAGGGGGACTGCTGCTCAGCCAGGAGCCTGGCTCACGGCTGGCGAGTGCAGCGGCAGTGGTGGGAGCCGCTAAGGGTCTCCTGAGGGCTCCTGGTCTGTGAGAGGGCACAGGCCAGGCTGAGGGACCCTGCCCCCCGCCCCCAGTGCACGAATTTTGTGCACCGGGCCTCTAGTTATTAATAACTAGCTAATTACAATGGTATCAGTGGGACTGAGAAAATGTTGTAGGAAATGGCAGTTTACCACTTATTTTATACATCAGAATCAAAGGTGAAGATGTGCTAGTAAGGGGTTTACATCAAATCCATTGGTGATAGATTCCGGAGGCAGGAGAAAGTAAAGTGCGGAAATCTCTGAGACTGGATGAAAGGGAAAACAAATAGACATATACCATTTTGTTTTTTAAATCCTCACCTAAGGACATATTTGTTTTAGAGAGAGGGAGAGAGAGAAACATCAATCAGTTGCCTCCCATATACTCCCTAATCAGGGAACAAAACTGCAACCTAGGTACATGCCCTGACTGGGAATCGAACCTGCAACCTTTTGGTGTGCAGCATTACGCTCCAACCAACTAAGCCACCCAGTCAGGGTAGACACATACTTCTTTACACAGGTGGGTATAGGATAGTTAACAGTTAACAACATGATATAATAACAACGAGGGGGATTTGCGGTCTGTCCTCTGGTGTGGTGGTTGCACTTTGAGGAGTGGGAGGTGGTGGAAGGAAATTACTTTGATATCCCACAGGTATGTTTTCTTAGATGCAAAAGACAACAGACAGGCTAGGGTTAAGATGAATACTGACCTTTGTTAGGGAAAAATACCATCCTAGGACATAACTACCCACCATGAACTGGTTTTAGTTAGGGGAAATTTTTGTTTTTTAATTCTCACCTGAGGATAAGTGTTTTTCTTTAATTGATTTTAGAGAGAGCAAAACATCCATGTGAGAGAGAAACATTGATCAGCTGCCTCTGGTATGTGTCCCAATGGGGGATCAAACCCACAATCTGGGTAGGTGTCCTGACTAGGAATCAAACCCATAGCCTTTTGGTGCACCAGATGTCACTCAACCAACTAAGCCACTCCAGCCAGGGCAGTTAGGGAAAGTTTTAATTTCAGACCATCCTATGTGGTTATTTTAGATCTCTGAGTTTGCAAGGCCACCATACAGGCCTCCCCTGGGCTTGCCAGATTTAATGTATGGCCCATTTTTTGTCCACACAACACACCTCAGTGCCACTGGAAGCAGGAGGGTGTGAAGTGCTACCTGCTGGTGGTCCATGTGCTGCAGCCAGGGGCCATCCTTCAATGGGATGGTGGGGTCAGTGATATTAGGTCCAACCCTACCCTCTCTGAGAACACTCACTCCCAGGGGTCCCTCAGTTCCAAACCTTTGTCCCTCACCCCAGGCTCTCTTTGCCTCCTCTTACCCATATTGCATTCTACCATTCCACCTTTTAAACTCCCAGTCAAGCTAGTTTCAACTCCCATGATTAGCTAGTTTATTAATATTCCTATATAATAAAGAGGTAAGATGTAAATTAACCCTCATGCCCTCACAAGATAGCTGCCTACGACCAGGCCGGCAGGGGGGTTAGTGAGGGACGACCAAACGACTAAACAGCAGGCTGTGTGGGGCAACCCAGCCGTCAGGAGGTGGGCAGTGGGGGCAACCAGGCCAGCGGGGGGGGGGGGGGCCAGTTAGGGGCGACCAGGCCGGCAGGGGGTCAGTAAGGGGTGACCAGGCTGGTGAGGAGGGGGGCAGTTAGGAGCGACCAGGCCGGCAGGGAGGGAGCAGTTGGGGGTGACCTGGCCGACAGCAAGGGCAGTTAGGGGCGACCAGGCCAGTGGGGAGGGGCAGTTAGGGGCAATCAGGCCGGCACACAGAGGCAGTGAGGGGCAATCAGGCCGGCGGGGGCGGGCGGGGCATTTAGGGGTGACCAGGCAGGCAGGCAGGTGAGCAATTAGGAGCCAGTGGTCCAGGATTGTGAGAGGGATGACCCAGATTGGAGAGGGTGCAGGCTGGGCTGAGGGACACCCCCCCCCCACACACACGTGGGTGCACGAATTTTGTGCACCGGGCCTCTAGTTAATAATAGAAGAAAGCAAAGGGAAGGCCAGACAGTGTAAGCATGGTCATCTGGGCAGCTTCACCAGGAAGCTGCAACTTCATACTCCCCAGGGAACCACTGGTCCATTCCCTGCAGATCACTAGGGAAAGGGATCCAACAAAGGGGGAGATGGGTGCATGTGCAGTGAAGTCAGGGTGACATTTGTCTGTCAGTCTAACCTAGGAAAAGGATAATTGGCTAGTGGGGTGAAGCCACTGCAAGCACATGAAATCTTAAAGGGTTAATTGGTTAAGTCCCTAGTTATAATTCCCAAAGAGTTCCCTCTCTCTTGCTCGTGTTCTTCTCTTGCCTCTTCTTTTTTTTTTTTTCTTTTGGTTACTCCTCATCTGAGGATATTTTTTCCATTGGGTTTTAGAGAGTAGAAGGGAGGAAGGGAAGGAGGGAGGGAGGGAGAGAGGGAGGATGCAACATTGATGTGAGAGAGACATATCAATTAGTTGCCTCTTGCATGAGCCCCAACCAGGGCCAGGGATTGAACCTGCAACCCAGGTACATGCCCTTGACCGAGAATTGAACCTGCGACCCTCCAGTGTGTGAGCCGACTCTCCACTGAGCCATGCCAGCCACTGCTCTGCTCTTGCTTCTTGTTTAATATTGTACTCTCTTGCTCCATGACCCACACTCGCCCCTGTCTCTTCATAGTCCTGTGGCCTTAGAAAGGCTATGCAGACCCTACATGTAATAGACTGTAGCTGGGAACACAAGCTAAGCTAGCCTGATGCTGGACTGGACTGTGCTTTAATATGGAGTGAAGACTCTGGACAGTGGCCTTAATTCTTGTCCTACAGAAGATAAGATTGGACTTTTTCTATGGTGAGACAGAGGGAAATGGGATATTGGAAACCCAGGAGTTTAATTCCATGGAAATAAACATCACTCATCCTCCCATGCAAGTCTCAGGAAATTCCTTTCCTTGTGAAATCACTAGAACTCCCCTTCCACTGGCAACAGGTTGGGACACAGAAGGCACCCCACTGATAACACCAGCATCAACCTGCCTCTCCCACCTCTGCTGCCCCGCCCATCCAGCTTCCATCCTCTATGGCTGGATTTTTGCCTCCTTCCTGATCTCCCTGTTCACAGGAGTGCAGTTATAGATTTTAAACAGATTTAAGAGGGGGGTGGGGAGGTAGAAGAGGGTAAAGGGGACATAAATGGTGATGTAAGAAGACTTGACTTGGGGTAGTGAATACACAATACAATATACAGATGATATATTTTAAAATTGTATATCGCCCTAACTGGTTTGGCTCAGTGGATAGAGTGTCAGCCTGCGGACTGAAGGGTCCCAGGTTCAATTCCAGTCAAGGGCACATCCCTTGGTTGCAGGCACATCCCCAGTAGGGGGTGTGCAGGAGGCAGCTGATCAATGTTTCTCTCTCATCAATGTTTCTAACTCTCTATCCCTCTCCCTTCCTCTCTGTAAAAAATCAATAAAATATTCTTTAAAAAAATAATTCAGCCCTAACCGGTTTGGCTCAGTGGATGGAGCGTCGGCCTGCAGACTGAAGGGTCCCAGGTTCGATTCCGGCTAAGGGCATGTGCCTTGGTTGTGGGCACATCCCCAGTGGGGGGTGTGCAGGAGGCAGCTGATCGATGTTTCTCTCTTGTCGATGTTTCCGGCTCTCTATCCCTCTCCCTTCCTCTCTGTGAAAAATCAATAAAATATATTTAAAAAATAATAATTCAGAAGTTAGCAGCAGGATTGTCTTTTTTTTTAAAAATATATTTTATTGATCTTCTACAGAGAAGAAGGGAGAGGGATAGAGAGCTAGAAACATCGATGAGAGAGAAACATCGATCAGCTGCCTCCTGCACACCCCCTACTGGGGATTTGCCCACGACCAAGGTACATGCCCTTGACCGGAATCGAACCCGGGACCCCTCAGTCCGCAGGCCGACGCTCTATCCACCGAGCCAAACCAGTTAGGGCTGCAGGATTGTCTTTTTAAAAAATTAAAATAAAATAAAATAAAATTGTATACCTGAAACCTATATATTTTGTTAACCAATGTTACCCCAATAAATTCAATTAAAACAAAAAGGCATGGGTTTGGGGCCAGACAGACCTGGTCCTCCACCCGAGTTCCACCATTTACTAGTTTGTGGTCACAGGCAAGTTACTTCACCTCTTTAAGTCTCAATTAAATGTAGATAATAATGCCTACCCAGATATATTTTTGGAAAGATTAAAATACAAACAAGGTCTTCGCTTCTTATGCCATCTTTCCTCATCTATAAGGGGAACTTATAAAGCTCAGCAAAAATAAAATAAAATATGCATTGGCAGTAAAAAGAATTGCAAACTCTACCAAATGCTTTTCAAAGGTTTGAATGAAAGTGTTTCTTGAATAAATGGTCTTTTTCTGTTTTTCTGTAAGTTTTTTTTAAGTTGAGACTCAACATTTTTTTTAATTGATTTCAGAAAGGAAGGGAGAGGGAGAGATAGAAACATCAATGATGACAATCATTGATCGGCTGCCTCCTGCACCAAGGATGGAGTCCAGAACCCTGGACATGTGCCCCTGACCATATTTGAACCCAGGACCCTTCAGTCCGCAGGCTGATGCTCTATCCACTGAGCCAAACCAGCTTAAGTGAAAAAGTAAAAAGTGGAGTAAGCAGTAAAGTAGGACCTTACTCTCTGTAGGAACCATGCCAGAGAACCCGGATAACCAAGGCCTCTGAACAGGGGAAATCTTAATCAGAATGTTCAAAGCTAAGATACCATAAGCAGGTGCAAAGCCACAGCGATCTCATGGTATACTGCACAGACATGCCCTTCTGTAGCCAGGGGAGTCAACTGGACCTTGGTTCAGCAACCTCAGTACTTCAGTTCTGGCTAGGAAAGAATTCAGAGCCAAGACTCAAACTATAAGAGAAATTTTATTTAGGAAGTCACAGAAGTGGAAGTGAGTGGTGGAGGAAATGGGCTCAGGAAACAAGTTACAGAGGCTAAAGAAAGGTCCTTGAAACTTAGAAGAGAAGAAGGTAAAGGTAAAGTGCTTGGGGGGCGGTAAGAAAGGGAGGGGAAAAGTATGGGGGGGTGCTCCTGGGAGGGAGAGCATGTGGGTCCTCAGTCCTAAGGGCTTTTGAGGGTGGAGATTTTACGGGAGGTCCCAAAGGAGGATCTCAATAGATTATTCATCAGCTTTCCAGCTACAGCCTTTCAGGGTTGTGGTCTCCACTTAATTGGCTGATGCCAGGGCAAGGGGTCATTAATTAATGCAGCTGCTCCTGAAGTCAGCCATGGTATCTTTTGTCTGCTTTTGCTGTTTTTCTGGGACTGGAGCTGAAACATAACTGAGGCCTAGATGCTATCTCTAGGGAGGAAAGATCAGAGGGTCTCAACTACATGACCAGCTGACCAGTGATATTCTAAGGGAGGAAAGGTTACCCTAGGGCAGTGATGGCGAACCTTTTGAGCTCGGTGTGTCAGCATTTTGAAAAACCCTAACTTAACTCTGTGCCGTGTCACATATAGAAATTTTTTGATATTTGCAACCATAGTAAAACAAAGATTTATATTTTTGATATTTATTTTATATATTTAAATGCCATTTAACAAAGAAAAATCAACCAAAAAATGAGTTCGCATGTCACCTCTGACACGCATGTCATAGGTTTGCCATCACTGCCCTAGGGTCAAGGTCCTCATTTTCCCAGTTTTTGTTTTGTTTTTTTTGAAGTACAATTTTTATTTATTTTTCCCCCAGATAACTTTTCTTCACTCCTTAAAGACTTAGCTCCTCACATGGGCTTTGGTGGAGGTCATGGGGCAGCACCCACAGGTCTAAATCGGGGTGGGGGTGTTCGGTCCTTCCGGGCTTCATGAGAACGGTTCCTGACTACCTCGCTGTGAATGGCACAGCTCACACAGTAATGCAGCTTCACACATAGCTTGGGAAGCACATAGGCGTCGAAGACACTCGCTTTGGAGATATCCCTAACAGCTGCGGCCTCTACTATGTTTTGAATGATAAACTTTTTTTAAAATATGTTTTTATTGATTTCAGAGAGGAAGGGAGAGGGAGAGAGAGATGAAAACATCAATGATGAGAGAGAATCATTGATCGGCTGCCTCCTGTATGCTGCACACTGGGGATCGAGCCTGCAACCCGGGCATGTGCCCTGACCGGAAATCGAACACTTGACCTCCTGGTTCATAGGTTGACGCTCAACCACTGAGCCACGCCAGCCGGGCCTTGTCCTTGGGCACGCCTCAGGCGCAGTTGGTGCAACGAATAGGCTGCACATGGCCTCAACCTTTTTTTGCACGACTGTTATTTATTCCTTCTTTTCTTGGTCATTTTGGAAACGAGGACCCGAGAGAGTTGTTTTCCCAGTTTTGTCCACCTTCTGTACCTGGCCTATCATCCTTGCTATGCTCATGTCTGTCTAACTGCCTACCACAGTACAAAAAATAATAAGAGATTTAAGAAACAGAACCCAAATGCAGATCTGGACCTTGTTCTGCAACAGATTGCTTTGTAAAAAGACATTTTAAGATAGTGGGGAAAATTGCACTTGAAATTGTTCTGGTGTGATGATTGTATTGATTTATACTTTTAAAATAGTCATCTGTTAAATATTTATGAGTAAAAGACCTAATGTCTGGAATTTACTTTAAAGTACTGCATTAAAGGTGCATGTGAGAAGAGTGTGGATGAAAAGATTGGCAAAATGTTGACAACTGGTGAAACTGAGTGATGGATACATGAGGACGCATTTACACAACTCTATTTTTTGTTTATGCTTGAAAACATCTGTTAAACAGTTTTTAAACAAAAACAAAAAATAACCTGATTAAAAAATGGGCAAAACCAAATTTTCTATTATAAAGAATACTAGTAGGAAATTCTGTCAATAACCAGTGGCCACTCATCTAAAGCCTTACTGTTTAGATTGCAGTTGCCCTAACAGAGTAATTGCTGTAGGAGCTAAAGAGTGCTAGGGGAAAAGATGCTGAAGAAATGAAGTGGTGTTTATGCTTTCCTGAGCATAAAGTGTTTCTATTCAGAGTCATAAAGAGATTTCTATACTTTTGTTCATTAGAGTACTAATATTAGGATTGAAATAACTTGATGGCAGGAGAGGGCTGTGTGATAATTCTACTTTCTGATGTTTAAAGGATATTGTGTGAAGATTCAGCCTACTGTAATCTTGTAATTTTGCTTTTGGCTAACTCCCTTCTTAAAAATACAATTTTTAAAAAACAAGGTGTATTTTTTAGAGTTGCTATGAATGTGCATATTTATATTTCTGAATTAAAATATAAGTTGATTTAAAGTAAAAAAAAAAAAAAAAAAAAAAGGACAGCCCTAGCTGTTTTGGCTCAGTGGATAGAGCGTCGGCCTGCAGACTGAGGGTTCTGGTTCGATTCCGGTCAAGGGCACATACCTCGGTTGCAGGCTACTTCCCAGCCTGGGCCCTGGTCGGGGCTCATGCAGGAGGCAACCAATCCATGTGCTTCTCTCACATCGATATTTCTCTCTGTCTTTCCCTCTCTCTTTCACTCTCTCTAAAAATCAAGGAAAAAATATCCTCAGATAAGGATTTTTAAAAAAAGAAACGGAAAAAAAAAAAAGGACAAAGAACTTGAATAGATAGTTCTCCAAAGATATACAAATGGCCAACTAGCATATGAAAAGATGCTCAGCCTCACTAGTTATTAGGAAAATGCCAATCAAAACCACAAGATATTACCTCAGAACCATTAGAATGGCTGATATTTCTTAAAAACACAGAAAATAGCACTAACCGGTTTGGCTCGGTGGATGGACCATCGGCCTGTGGATGGGTCCCAGGTTTGATTCCGGTCAAGGGCATGTTCCTTGGTTGCAGGCACATCCCCAGTAGGGGGCATGCAGGAAGCAGCTGATAGATGTTTCTCTCTCATTGATGTTTCTGACTCTCTATCCCTTTCCCTTCTCCTCTGTAAAAAAAAACAAACAATAAAATATATTATTTTTAAAACACACAGAAAATAACAAGTGTTTGCAAAGATGTGCGGAAAATGGAACCCTGTATACTGTTGGTGGGAATGTAAAATGGAGCAGCCTCTATGAAAAAGTATGGCAGTTCTTCAAAAAATTAAAAACAGAATTACCATATGATCCAGGCATTATACTTCTGGATATTGACCCAAAAGAATTGAAAGAAGAGTCTTGAAGAGATATTTGCACACTCATGTTCAGAATAGCTTTATTTGCAATAGCCAAAGGAAGAAGAAACCCAAATGTCCATCAACATATATATGAACTAGCAAAGTATGACATATACATACAATTAAAAATTATTCGGCCTTAAAAAATTATGACACATGCTATAACATGAATGAACCTTGAGGACATCATGGTTAGTGAAATTAACCAGTCATGCATACACAAAAACAGGTACTGTATGGTTCCACTTATATGAGGTATCTAGAGCATTCAGATGAAAACAGAAGTAGAATGGTGGTTGCCAGGGACTGGAGGGAAGAGGAAGCAGAGTTGTTCAATTGGTACAGAGTTTCAGTTTTGCAAGATAAAAAAGTTTGGGAGATTGGTTGCACAACAATTTTGAATATACTTAATACTACTGAACTATACACTTGAAAGTGTTTAAGATGGTAGCACTATGTTACACATATTTTACCATAACTAAAAATTAAAATTAAAAAAAGATGTTTTGGGGTTTTTTTCCAATAAAATAAATAAAAGCTTTCCCAGTTGGAGTGTGGGGATTTTCTGATAAGGCATCCTCTAGATCAGTGGCTCTCAACCTTCTGGCCCTTTAAATACAGTTTCTCATGTTGTGACCCAAACATAAAATTATTTTTGTTGCTACTTCATAACTGTAATGTTGCTACTGTTATGAATCGTAATGTAAATATCTGATATGAAGGATGGTCTTAGGCAACCCCTGTGAAAGGGTCATTTGACCCCCAAAGGGGTCGAGACCCACAGGTTGCAATAGAGGCACACCCACTACTTTTGTGTCCTGCTGGCACTTGTCCCCAACGTTTGTAAAGCAATACACTCTCTATTTAAATCTGGGCTCAAGACTGTCCACAATAAAGACCTCATTTTCCAGCTTCGTTTGCAGTCAGGGTGGCCACATGATTACATTCTGGTCAGTTTGTTCTGTGGCTGCTGCCAAAAACTGAGACATTGAACACTTATTTTAAGCTTCTAAATTTTGGGATAGTTTGTTACATACCATTACTATTACAATCAGTCATCTACATCCCACCTTCACAATGTCTTCAATATCTGTGACATTATTTACGTAATATTTTTCTTAAAATTGACCAATTGTTAAGTGTTAATCAAATATACCTAAAAGAGAAACTTTACACCAAGTTGCAAATGGAAAACCAGGATCAATTTCATAAATAGAAATGAACCATAAAAACACCTGGATAGCACCCATCTGATATGGCTCAATGGTTGGGTGTTGACCTATGAACCAGGAGGTCATGGTTTGATTCCCCATCAGGACACATGCCTGCGTTCGGGTTTGATCCCTAGTGTGGGGCATGCAGGAGGCAGCCAATCAATGAGTCTCTCTCGTCATTGATGTTTCTATCTCTCTCCCCCTCTCCCTTCCTCTCTTCAAATCAATAAAAATATATTTTAAAAAACAAAACAAAACACCTGGATACCTTTCCTTGCTGAGGGCTATGAGGCCAGCTCTCTTTGTTAAAAAGGAAGAGTAAGGCCCTGGCCAGTTTGGCTCAGTGGACAGAGCGTCGGCCTGCAAACTGAAGGGTCCCAGGTTCGATTCTGGTCAAGGGCATGTACCTTGGTTGTGGGCATATCCCCAGTGGTGGGTGTGCAGGAGGCAGCTGATCGATGTTTCTAACTCTCTATCCCTCTCCCTTCCTCTCTGTAAAAAACCAGTGAAATATATTTTTTAAAAAAGGAAGAGTAAGGTGGAGACCAAGATGGCGGCATAGGTAAACACTGGAAATTGCTGCCTCCCACAACAAATCAAAAATACAACTAAAAGACAAAATGGACATCATCCAGAACTACAGGAAGGCTGGCTGAGCGGAAATTCTACAACTAGAAGGAAAGAGAAAAGCACACTGAGACTCAGAGGAGCTGTGGAGGTGGAGTGTAGAGGTACGGAGGTGCACGCGGCAAGGGCTGGAGACTGAGGATGCGGCTGTCTTTTTGAATCAGGAGGGAGCCACAAGCCTCCGACTGCTCTGAACTCCAGTTCCGGGTGAGTCTCTGGGGACCGAGACTCATATGGGGAGAAACTGGACTGTCTGGCAGCGGGCAGAACTCGGAACTCGAGGGCGGCTTTCTCTCAAAGGTGCTGGCAGCAATTACCGGGACACTGAGACGCGGAGCCCCTTAGGGCAGGGCTGAGGATCAGCCATAGCTGCTTGCTCCGACCTGCTGATCCCCTGAGACCCCGCCCCACCCAAGCTGTGGCAGAGGCTTTTGCATATGAATGCCCTGGCCCTTTGCAATCTGAAAATTACCTAACAAACTGCAGCTGGGCTAGACAGACCCAGAACTTCCAAAAGAAGGCCCAAGGCCCCACAGCAGCTTGCATTGCTTTACAGCTGGGCCTCATTTGGGCACCTCCAAACCCCAAACAAGGAAGGGGAATCTGCAGATCTCTTCGTAGCTCCTGCTGGGTAGCCTCAGGCAGATGCTAAATTAGCACCTCCTTAGATCCAAGAGCCAGTGTACCCAGTGGTCAGAGTGTAACCATCCAGATTACAATTCCTCAGATCCATAAGGGACACACTCAGGGTGCAGACTCAGTGAGCACCAAAGCCCCACTGAAGCAAGTCTTGCCCCAGAAGGGTGTCTCCAGCACAGAAGTTTTCCCACCATAGACACAGCTGATTCTCACAGCCAAAGGGCCTGGAGGTCAATTCCTCTCAGAGACACCTACAACAATCAAGGCTTAACTACAACAAGACTGTGCATAGAGCCCACAGAGGGGTGCACCAAGAGTGTCCACCTCAGGTAATTGGGGAGGCTGAGCCACTAGGCCCTATAGGACACCTAGCACACAAAGCCACTCTACCAACACAGAGAAGCATAAAAAATGTGGAGACAAAGAAACAAGACACAAATGACAGAAATGGAGGAAAGCAAACGACTGAATATAGAGTTCAAAACCACACTTTTAAGGTTTTTCAAGAACTTTCTAGAAACCGCTGATAAACTTAATGAGAACCTCAAGAAATCTAATGAGACCCTCCATGTTGTGATAAAGGACCAACTAGAAATTAAGCATACACTGATTGAAATAAAGGATATTATGCAGAGTTCCAATAGCAGACTAGAGGATCGCAAGAATCAAGTCAAAGGTTTGAAATACGAAGAAGCAAAAAACACCCAACCGGAAAAGCAAAATGAAAATAGAATCCAAAAATACGAAGATAGTGTAAGGAGCCTCTGGGACAGCTTCAAGAGTACCAACATCCGAATTATAGGGGTGCCAGAAGAAGAGAGCGAGCAAGATATTGAAAACCTATTTGAAGAAATAATGACAGAAAACTTCCCCTACCTGGTGAAAGAAATAGACTTACAAGTCCAGGAAGCACAGAGAACCCCAAACAAAAGGAATCCAAAGAAGACCACACTAAGACACATCATAATTAAAATGCCAAGAGCAAAAGACAAAGAGAGAATCCTAAAAGCAGCAAGAGAAAGACAGTCAGTTACCTACAAGGGAGTACCCATACAACTGTCAGCTGATTTCTCAACAGAAACTTTGCAGGCCAGAAGGGAGTGGCAAGAAATATTCAAAGTGATGAATGCCAACAACCTACAACTAAGATTACTTTATCCAGCAAAGCTATCATTCAGAATTGAAGGTCAGATAAAGAGCTTCACAGATAAGGAAGAGCTAAAGGAGTTCATCACCACCAAACCAGTATTATATGAAATGCTGAAAGGTATCCTTTAAGAAGAGGAAGAAGAAAAAGGTAAAGATACAAATTGTGAACAACAAATACACATCTATCAACAAGCGAATCTAAAAATCAAGTGAATAAATAATCTGATGAACAGAATAAACTGGTGATTGTAATAGAATCAGGAGCATAGAAAGGGAGTGGACTGACTATTCTTGGGGGGGAAAAGGGGTGTGGGGGATGCGGGAAGAGATTGGACAATAATCGTGCACCTATGGATGAGGACAGTGGGGGTGGGGGGTGAGGGCGGAGGGTGGGGTGGGAACCAGGTGGAGGGGAGCTATGGGGGGAAAAAAGAGGAACAACTGTAATAATCTGAACAATAAAGATTTAATTTTTAAAAAAAAGGAAGAGTAAGGCCCTAGCCAGTTTAGCTCAGTGGATAGATCGTCTACCTGCGAACTGAAAGGCCCCAGGTTCAATTCTGGTCAAGGGCACATGCTCAGGTTATGGGCTTGATCCCCAGTGGGGGGCGTGCAGGAGGCAGCCGATCAATGATTCTCTCTCATCGATGTTTCTATCTCTCTCTCCCTCTTCCTTCCTCTCTGAAATCAATATATTTTTTTTTAAAAAAAGGAAGAGTAAGGAACTTAGTGGATGGGGAACAATCCTATATAATAAAAAGGTAATATGCAAATTGACCCTAACAGCAGAATGACTGGTCACTATGACACACACTGACCACCAGGGGGCAGACACTCAATGCAGGAGCTGACCCCTGGTGGTCAGTGCGCTCCCACAGGGGGAGCTCTGCTCAGCCACAAGCCAGGCTGACGGCTGCCAGCACAGCGGTAGTGGGAGGAGTCTCTCCCGCCTCCTCAGCAGCGCTAAGGATGTCCGACTGCAGCTTAGGCCTGCTCCCTGCTGGCAAGTGGACATCCCCCAAGGGCTCCCGGGCTGCCAGAGGGATGTCTGACTGCCAGCTTAGGCCCAATCTCCCGGGGAGTGGGCCTAAGCCAGCAGGTGGTCATTCCTTGAGGGGTCCCAGACTGCGAGAGGGCACAGGCCGGACTGAGGGACCCCCCTGAGTGCACAAATTTTTGTGCACCAGGCCTCTAGTCTATACTAATAATAGGGTAACATGCAAATTGGTTGGGACGCTGTCACAGTAATGATTGATCAGCAGGCTGCGTACGCAGCAGGTGCGGGTGGGCAGGGACTTGCAGCATGGGGGATGGGGCGGGGCCGCAGTAGAGAGGCCCCTCAACATGTCTGCACCAGGGGTCTGCAGGCGTGCAGAGAGGCTCCTTCGCCGCAGGCCCGACCAGGGGTCCGCAGGCATGTGGAGGTCCATAGGCCTCTGCTGTGGCCTGGCCTGGGGGCGGGGCCACAGGGGGGAGCCTCCGCCGGGGCCCAGCCTCGGGGCCCAAAGGCCTCCTGTCTCTGGCCTACCTCTATGGGGCAATCCATCAAGGAGCCCTGGATGGGTGGACGGGGTCTACCCCTTTGGGGCAATGGATCGCGGAGCTTCCGTACTGTGACAAGGCACAGGCCAGGCTGGGGGACACCTTCCCTCCGAGTGCATGAATTTCGTGCACCGGGCCACTAGTTAATATTAAAAAAAGTGTAGAGTAGGGCCACAAATGACCTGTAAAAAACATAGTGTGAGCAAGAAATAAACCTCTGGCCTGGCCTGTGTGGCTCAGTGGTTGAGCATCGACCTATGAACCAGGAGGTCACTGTTCAATTTCTGGTCAGGGCACATGCCTGGGTTGTGGGCTCGATACCCACTGGGGGCATGCAGGAGGCAGCCAATCAATAATTCTCTCCCTCTCCCTTCCTCTCTGAAGTCAATAAAAAATATATTAAAAAAACAAAACTGCTCCTCACCCAACTCTTAGCTACATGGCTTCTGCAAGACTGACTCAGGGGTGGGCCTTGAGGTGGAAATGGACTAGTCTATGAGAGGAACAGCCTGGCAGCCATTGGTGGGACTTAAAACAACACAGACATAAACTGATTTTTATACAGTCACTTGGCTTCTAGGTACAGTTGCCATATTCTCTTCATGGTTATATGTGAAACATTTAGAACAGTGTCTGACATACAGTTAGTGCTAAGTAATTCATTATTGTTGCTGCTGTAAGGGAGGCAAGAGTGGAAGCAGGGAGGCCAGCAAGTAGCTACAACAGCATTTCATTAAGAAATGATGGCAGCCTGGACTAAACTGTGACAGAAATGGTCAGACTGCCGAAACCGGTTTGGCTCAGTGGATAGAGCGTCAGCCTGCAGACTGAAAGGTCCTGGGTTCGATTCTGGTCAAGGGCATGTGCCTGGGTTGCGGGCACATCCCCAGTGGGGGTGTGCAGGAGGCAGCTGGTCAATGTTTCTCTCTCATCGATGTTTCTAACTCTCTATCTCTCTCCCTTCCTCTCTGTTAAAAAATCAATAAAATATATTAAAAAAAAAAAAAAAAGAAATGGTCAGACTGAGAACATGGTGTTTTGTTTTTTCTTATTGCTACTACTTTAGTTAGGATTTCTCCATTCGCATTTATAACAAAACTAGAGGCCTAGTGCATGAAATTTGTGCACTGGGGGTGGGGGTGGGGTCCCTCAGCCCAGCCTGCGCCCTCTTGCTGGGAGCCCTCAGGGGATGTCTGACTGCCATGGAGGTGGGAGAGGCTCTTCTGACTGCCGCTGCACTCGCCAGCCAGGAGCCCAGCTTCTGGCTGAGCGGGGCTCCCTGTGGGAGCACACTGACCACCAGGGGGCAGCTCCTACGTTGAGTGTCTGCCCCCTGGTGGTCAGTGCACATCATAGTGATCGATCATTCTGCCATTGGGGCGAAACCAGCTCTCTGACATTCCCCAAGGGGTGCTGGATTGTGAGAGGGCACAGGCCAGGCTGAGGATCAGGGCCAGGGAGGGATGTGGGAGGTTTGCCAGCGGCGGAGGGACCACAGGAGGGCTCCAGGGCATGTTCAGCCCATCTCGCTCAGTCCCGATCGGCCAGAACCCAGCAGCAAGCTAACCTACCAGTCAGAGCGTCTGTCCCTTGGTGGTCAGTGCACGTCATGGTGAGCAGTTGAGTGACCTTAGCATATAGTTAGCATATTATGCTTTGATTGGTTGAACAGACGACTGGACACTTAGCATATTAGGTTTTTATTACATATGATGATTGTCAATGCTTTAGGGGTTTGGTTGTGATTGTTACAGGATGGGAATGTGTTCGGGGAGTTGAGTCAAGAATGGTTTAGTGGACTAGATTGAGGGCAATGGTACTAAAGAGAAGAAAGGATTATGGATGATGCCCAGGTTATGTATTTAGTTCTTCAATTTTGACGACTTGCCTGTCCATGAGCTCTGCCAGGACATCAACAAGATGTCAGGATCCTTGGTGTCTAGCAGGAGCTTACTTCAGGAGACACTTAGGATTGCTGAATTAACAAATGGTGCCAGAGTGATTATATATATACTAGGGGCCCAGTGCACGAAATTCGTGCACGGGGGAGGAGTGTGGGGGGAGGTCCCTCAGCCCGACCTGCACTCTCTCCAATCTGGGAGCCCTCAGGGGATGTCCTACTGACAGCTTAGGCCTGCTCTCTGTGGTTTTCTGCTCTCAGGGGACCTGCCTGCTTGATGCCACCGCAGGTCCTGGTGTCTGCTCTCTGTGGGGGCCTGCTTGCCCTTCGCCACCGGGGCCAGGGGCAAGCAGGGCCCTGCTGTCTGCTCGCCCGCTGTGGGGGACTGCTGTCTGCTCGTTCGCTGCAGGGGACGTTCCCACCCCGCCCCCAGCCGCTTGCGCTTACGCCAGCTCAGAGGACCTGGGTCCCAGGGATGTTCCGCCCTGCCCCCGGCTGCTCGATGCCTGCGCGTGTAGGCCCAGAGTGGCCGGGGGCGTTCCAGGACCCCAGTTGCTCCGGGCCTTGCGCAGGCCTACAGACTCAGAGCAGCCTAGCTCCCGAGGATGCCTGTCCCTGGGACCCAAGCCACTCAGTGCCTGCACATGCAAATTAACCCACCATCTTTGTCGGGTTAATTTGCATACTCACTCCTGATTGGCTGTGGGGTGTCACAAAGGTATGGTCAATTTGCATCTTTCTTTTATTAGCATACACGCATGCACTCATGCACATGCACGCACACTAGAGGCCCGATGCACAAAATTCATGTAAGGGACTCAGTCCTCGCAGCCCCGGCTTCGTCTGGAAGGTCGTCTGGAAAGACCTTCAGAAGACTGTTCAGCTGTTCGGTTTAATTAGTATATTAGCTCTTTATTATATAGGATATATATATATATATACACACACACACACACACACACACACATATGTATACTTATTTATTTTTTAATCCTCACCTGAGGATATTTTTTCCATTAATCTTTAGAGAGAGAATGGAAGGGAGGGAGGTGGGGGAGATAGAGAAACATTGATGTGAAAGAGACACATCAACTAGTTGCTTCTTGCATGCACTCTGATCGGGGCCGGGTATTGAACCCACAACCAAAGTACGTCCCCTTGACTGGGAATTGAACCTGACCCTTTGGTCCATGAGCCAATGCTCTAACCACTGAGATAAACCGGCCAGGGCAGAGTGATATATTTTAAAAAGCAAGTCTGAAGACACTGATTTAGGTTTAAAGACTCTTCTGCATCTCCCCTACCCTGCACAGGGTCCCTCAAGGAACTTGAACTGTTGTGTTTCCTGGGGAGCCCATATGAAATACATTCATCGAATTCATTCAACAAATAAGTACTAAGCATCATCACTATACTAGGTAGAGAGAACACAACAGAGACTAAGACAGATAAAAATCCCTACCTTCATGGAGCTGACATTCTAGTGAGGGATACAATAAATGAATAGATCAAATATGTGGTGTGCCAGATAGTGATAAGTATTCAAGGGAAAAACAAAACAGAAGGCAGACAGGAAGAATATGTATGTATCTGGGAGAGGGCTATCATTTCACATAGAGTGACAATCATAAAGGGAAGAACTTTCCAGACAGAGCAAATAACACAGGCAAAGGCCCTGGGGCAACAATGTGCCTGACAGGCTAGTGAAGCACCAAGTAGGCCAATAACACTGGAGCAGATTGAGAGGGGCAGGACGGAGATGAGGTCATACAGGGATCCAGTTTCTGTAGTGCTTTATAGGCCTTCTTTCTGCCTGTTCCAGCCTCCTCTTGTCTTTTATACAGTGAACAGAGGGCTCTGTGACTGCATGAGGGGAACAGAATATGGAAGTGGGTTGACCAGTGAAGCTATTAAAATAGTGCAGTAGGGAGGTGATACTGGCTAGTACCAGGGTGGGGCAGAGAATGGGGTTACAAGTGGTCAATTCTGGATAGATTTTAAAGGGAGAGGCAAGAGCATTTGCCAATGGACTGGACAAGGAGCATGTCCTGGCCCAGTTCGAATAACAAACCTGTAGTCCAACAACATCAGGTTTATTTACCACAGCAATGAGGGAGACTCCACACCAGCAGTACTGTGGGGAGTCTCACCAAAGGAAAAGATAGTTATTATTGGGTTTGGGGGAAGGGTAAAATTTAGGTGAGATGTAAATGAAAGTGGCCAGGCTCAATGCAAAGTAGAAGTGCATATAAAGGGATCAATATCAAGTCTGTCCTGTCCCCTTGGAAACAATAACGTTTACACAGAGGTGGAATGCTGTGTCCAGAATCACCTTACCTGAGCTCTGCACCAGGACTGTAAATTGAGGCTGCTTGTGTCAAAGTGACCTAACTCCTCTTATTCTTACCCATGTAACTTAAAACAACAAAGTTTGTGATAGTCTATGATTTTAGAGAACAAAATTTCCTAGTCAGTAAGAGAGTAGTAGTCAAAGAAAGGGAGTTGTGTCTTTTTACATCTGCAGCATATCCCTGAATAAAATATAGAAATATTTTTTCCTTTTAACTACTCATCCGGCTTTTTTGTGTGTCCGTTATTCCAGCCAAATAAATGGGAAGGCAGATTTTTTTTACAGTTCAAGCTAATTTTTACTTTCTCAAGTGTGAGGAAAAAGAGGTAAGGGTGACCTAAGGTTTCTGTCTTAAGGAAGGAAAGATGGAGTAAGCTATTAACTAAGGTTGTGGAAGGTTTGGGGGAGACAAGATCAGGAGCTGGGTTTCGGATGTTTTGAGTTTGAGATGGTTCGTGGTTCCTTACAGACCCAGGAACAACCTCACTTCTCCCTACAGAGCGCCCCCCCTTCCCTTCTTCCGCCCGCTCCATTCACTCACTACCTGTAGTTAATCGTCCAGCCCTGTTTTAACGTATCTGCATCTTTGTTATGTGCGGTGAAATGCTGAGAATACCGTCTCTTCACCTGCCAAACCTGCTTCGACACTGCAAGCTGGACCAAGTGCCCGCATGGGGACTGACCTTCGCCCCACTACTGCGCTCACTTGTAGAACCTCACAGGGCGGTTGTCGGCGCCCCGCAGGCCGGCAGTGTTGGAGCATTTCGGAGCCCAGCAGCACTTGGGCATGGCTGTCCAGCCCGTAGTTTCCCGCGGTCTGCAGCAGCACTTCGGTGGTCGCCCGCTTACGCTCTCTCCTCTGGGCTCATTTGAGAGCCGAGTGCTTCCTCACGTGCCTCGGGAGGGAGGAGTGAGCCTGCGAACTACCCGCCCTTCCGGTTACCGCACCTGCACCCTGGTCACGTGGTGAATGGGGAAACAGGAATACCTCCCCGTCACCCGGACCTGATTGCCAGGTCAGGGAGAGATGGCGTCACGGCGCTTCCGAGCCTGCGCCAACTCGTCAGTCCGCTTCGGCTCCACCCTGGCTTGCGTCCGGGAGACGCCGCTGCCAGGCTGTTGCCCTGCGGCGGCAGCAAAAAGCGAGATGTGGCGGTTTTGGTCTTGGCCACGTAAAAGTTTAAACCGGTACGTTTTAGTGAGTGATGAAAACGCAGACTAGAAGCGCCACCATGCTTGAATCTAGCTGTGGCCCCACCTCGCCAAACACTCCACTCCGCCTCTTATTCCTCATTGGTCAAAAGCACCGCCCGGCAGTCCTGCGATTGGCCAAACGGGCGGCTACCGCATCCAATGGGCGGCGGCGCTGGCTTTCCCGCTGCGGTTCGTTACTTGAGAGGGTCGTGGCGGCGGCGGCAGTTGAGTGTAACGGTCGCCCGGCTCCGGTGCGACCATGGCGGCCTTGGGGCCCGGAGGCTACGCGCGGAACGATGCGCGGAGAGGCCAGTCCTCCCCGCCCCCTTCTCCAGCGCTCTGCCTCCGCCGGCGGACGCGACTCCCCACGGCGCCCGAGGACACAGTGCAGAACCGGGTGAGGAGCGCTTGCCCTGCCCTCCCAGGCCCTTCCCTTAGATATTTGGCCCCGCCTATCAGCTCCCGGCGTTTGACTCTCTGGCCCGGTCCCGTTCCTAAGCCCCGCCCCTTTCGTCAAGGCTCCTCCCATTTTCCCATCTCCTCCTCTCTCGGGTACGCCGTCATTCCTAGCCCCACCTCATACCCTGAGCCCACCCTCAGCCCTGGGAGCATTCCTGGGTTCCTCCCTGGTTTCTGCCTTCCTGCGTGCGATTTCCCTCAGGCTTTAGACGTCTCTCTGGGCCCTTCCACTTTTGTTGACCTCGCCCGCCTGAGCTGCCCCAACTCTTTCTCAGCTCTACCCCGCCTTCCCTCACCCCCCCCCCCCCCCCCCGCCTTCTCTTCCATTCTCCCTATTACCAAGGTGAGATTCTTATTCCATATAGCCACCCAAAGTTATGGTGAGGATGTGAGTAATTGTAATATCTCAGCAGCGCTACTTGGAGGGAGGCTGACAGAAGTTCTAAGACACGAACAAAGATGATTTTAGAGTAGGTAGAGGGAATTCCATTAGCCCAGCAGCAATTTTAAAAATTGTTCTTCAACTTTCTGAGCCATAAAGTATGTTTTTATATAATGGAGATAACAGTAACCATACCATGGAGTTGCAGGGAGATGAAATAAAATTGTGAAATGACCTGCTTGGCACAGAGTCCCGATAAAGGATGGATACAAGCTGCACTCTGCTCTATCACCCACTCCTGGCTGCAAGACCTGGGCACGTGGCCCCTATCCACCTCTCTGGTGGTACCTCCATCCTCCCTCATAAATAGGTTCACTCTCACTCTCCTGCTGTCTGTTTTCTGAGGCACCAAGCTCTTTCCCACTTCCTAGCCTTTGTGTTTGGTGAGTCTGGGCTGTTTGCCATAGTCTACCTTAGTGGTTCTCAACCTTGGCTGCACATTAGAATCACCTGGGAATCTTTTTAAAATCCTGATTTCTGGGCCTCATCAGTAGTAACAAAGAAACAATTTCCGGAGGATGAGGCCCAGAAATCAGGATTTTAAAAAAATTCCCAGGTGATTCTAATGTGCAGCCAAGGTTGAGACCACTACGTTAGAGAGTATTTGTGAGGATTAAGTGAGCTCATATATCTTAAGCACTTAAAACAACACCTGGTACATTGCAAAAACTCTGTTAGTATTAGCTACTACTGTTGTGATTGTGAATTTTGGGTAATGTCATTTATTTTCCTTGTTTGGTGATTGTTCACTTGTTTCTTTACTTGTGGAACCTCTATACTATAAATTTGATGAGGGAATGGACAGTGGGCACTTTTGCTCACTGCTGTGTCTTCCCTGCATGGCTCAAAGTGCTGACTTTGGAGCCAGACTACCTGGGTTTGTATCTCCAGCTTGCCACTCTGCTGGTGTGGGACCTTGGACCTCAATGTCCTCATCTGTAAAACAGGGCTGATAATAGTGCCTTCTTCCTTGAATTGTTTTGGGGTTTCAAGTCTTGCATCCACATGAAATACTTAAAAATGTATTCAGAGGTCACCTTCTTAGTGAGGCCTTCTTCCCTAACCCTGTGCTCCCAATTTATTTTCCTGCTTTGTTTTTCTTTATTGCTCTTATCATCACCTGATACCTATTTTGCATATTTTTTCTATTCATTTTTTTGGAATGTCCTCCATCCCATCAGCACCAGAATGTGAGCTCCAGAAGGGCAGGGATTTTTGTGTGTTTTCCTTACCATGCTATGCCTTTAACATGGCCCTGTGTATTTGTCAAAGCAATGTTGAGGAAAACAAATGTTAGCTGCTGGTAGATGATGATAAAAGGGTGTCCCAAAATTCACGCAAGAAGTAATTTTGATAGAAAACACAGGTTTATAATTAAAAATTGTAAATTTTTTATTGATTCATAAAGTATACAGTATAGGATTATGTATGGAATAGCATATCGGGTAAATGGCCTCCATGGCTTTGCTGGCACATACGCACTCTTGTTGAAATTTTCCATGACCATTTTGCATAAATGTGGCTGAATTTCAGCATCCACTTGTTGTTGTTCCATAATCCATTCAACGAACTCTATTCGCTGTGCGTGGTCAGTAGGCTTCAGTTCTTGAGTCAATTGAACTTCGTAAGCATGAAGATGCAAATCTTTCGTGAGAATACGCTGTAGAGAGCTTCTCAAAATGTCCAATTCTTGACCACAGTGCCAAATTGATGTCCCTGGATTCTCGGCAACACTCTCACGAACTGCTTCAATGTTTTGTGTTGAACGACTTGTTGAAGGACAGCCAGAGTATTTAAGATCACTAATTGATCCAGTCTCCCTAAATTTTTTAATTAATCTCTTCACAGTTGATGAAGTTAAATCACTATTCGGACCATATTTTGCACGAAAATTGCGAACTGTAGCTGCCAAACCTTCATTATTTTTAAAATATTGCTCAACAATGAAAATGCGTTGTTCTTTCGTGTAGTGCTCCATTTTTAATAACCCTGAACTGTCAGCTGTCACGCTATCTTTTTTTTCGTTGGCAACACTTTACGGCACAAATGGCGTAAAATTCAAATCTTGTGTGAATTTTGGGACACCCTTTAGAAGCTCAGTGAGTGTGTTGAATATAACAAGAACAGAATGGGTGGCTGAGATGGCTATGTCACATGGGACCTGCTGAGGGTAGGTGCTTTTGACTTGGGCTTTCCCTCTGCAGGTGTCACTGGAGAAGGTGCTTGGCATCACAGCCCAGAACAGCAGTGGCCTAACCTGTGACCCCAGCACAGGCCACGTGGCCTACCTAGCAGGGTGAGTGGATGGGCCTTGGTTTTTCCATCTGTAGAATGCAGATAATGCTGCCTACCTCTGAGGGCTGTGGAGAAGATTCCATCTGTATCTACAACAGTACCTGGCATGTAGTGAGCACTATGAAAGCCTTATTGTGACTGCAGGTGGGAGATGGCAGTGATTATGGGAAAGACAGGTGATTAAGACTCAAGCCATATCAGACAACCTGGATTTATGTCCCAGGTCTACCATGTGCCCCTCTCTGAGCCTCTGCTTCTATGGTTATAAAACAGAAATAGTGATACCCTCCTCTTGGATTGTTGAGAGTACTGAAGGACATTGTGCAACTGTATATTGCACAAATACCAATCTAGTCTGACACTGTTCTGGGCACCAAAGGGACCCCCACTCCAACCCTCATAGGGCAGGGCAGACCCATGGTCATTACTAATGAACATGAATCTGTTAGTCTTGGGGAAGTAAGCAATCCAAGATAAAGGACAGGGGCAGGCTTTTGGATCTGGCAGGTATAGATTCACATCCCCACTCTGTCCCAGACCTACTGGATAGCCCTGGACAAAGGACTTCCCCTCTCTGGGCTTCAGTTTCCTCCTCTATAAAATGGGACGAAGATTTCTGACCTTTTCTGGCAGTTGTAAGGATTTAAAGAGATCGTGCACACAAGTCTTTATTAGCCCAGGGCCTGGAAGGATAATTACCACAGAGGAAGTGTTGGTTTCTATTTAAGAATGTTTTAATGATAAGTGTGAAGTACCCTAGAATTCTCAGCATAGACATCTGGAAGAGGAGGTAAACAGAGAATCTTCTGCTCAGAGGGAGCCTTTTTTATGTGTGAGCTCTCTTCTGTTGGGGACAGAATATCCCTGGACCCTAATACTCCCCTCAGTTTGGGCACATTTTCTTCTTTCTCCTCAGCTGTGTGGTGGTGATTTTGGACCCCAAGGAGAACAAGCAGCAGCACATTTTTAACACTGCCAGGTAGGCTGGGGCCTGGGCATGGGCAGGAGTGGAACCCTGGAAGTGCTCATGATTAGGTGACTAATTCATTCACTCACCCATCAGTTCAACAACATTAATCAAGTGTCTGCTCTGTGTTAGGTATTATCCCAGGTGCTGGGGTCACAACAGTGAACAAAAGAGATGAGAATCTTTGCTCTCTGTAGAGCTGACAGCTCAGAGAGGGAGACAGACTTAAGTCAATTGGCTAGCAAGCCCGCTGTGACCATTGCTATGGGGAAATGACAAGGGATGTGTTAGGGCAGGTTTATAGGCGGAGAGTAGGGGATAAGCCATATCAGAGAGCTCTGGAAAGGCCTTCCTGAGGCTGAGACCTGGAGGAAGTGAGGGGAAAACCCATGTGAAGGTGAGGGAAAAGCATTTCAGGCAGAGGGCAAAGGCTAAGAACCTCGGGTTGTTTGAGGAGCAGCCAAGGATCCACGTGCTTGGAATAGAGGTGTGGGTGGGGGGAGATGAGGCAGGAACAGGCAGAAGCCACATCACCTGGGCCTTAGGGAGGGGGTTGGATACTGACTGCAAAGAGAAGCCACTGGAGGGCATTTATTTATAGGTTAAGGATATGCTTTTTACACCCTAACCTTCCAGCACCCTCAGTCTCCCTGTTTTACTTTTCTCCACAAAAGGTACTTCTTTCTCAATATGCAACAAAATTTCCTCACTAATGACATTTACTGTCTGTCTTCCTTCCATGGTGTGAGTTCTCTGAGGGCAGAGACTTTCTCTTAGTGAATTTCTATGTCCCTTTCACCTAGAGCAGTATTTAGCACATTGATGGCACTTATTTCAGGAATGAATGAATGTGATTTAGAAAGATCCCTCTAACTGCTAGTTTACTGGGGAAGGCCCTTAGCTCTGAGTAGGCCCATGTTGGTGTCCAGGGGTCTGCCTTCGGGTTGATTGATCACTGTGCCATCCAACAAATGGCATGGAAAGGGTCCACTCTCAACCACTGATTAGTCTGTCTTAGGAGGCGGTGTGGCCAGAGTAGAGGTTTTCACCCAGCTGCATTTCAGAGTCACCTGAGCCTGGGCCTCACTCCCAGAGAAGGCCTAATCATTGGCCTGGAGTGAAGCATGGGTATTGGGAACTTTAAAAACTCTTTATATTAAAATTATTTTATTTTATGATTTTTTTTTTGTTAATCCTCACCTGAGGATATTATTTCCATTGATTTTTAGAGAGATTGGAAAGGAGGGAGGGAGGATATGGGGGTGGGGGGGGAGAAATGTCGGTGTGAGAGAGACACATCAATTGGTTGCCTCCTGCACATGCTCCCACCAGGGCCAGGGATTGAACAGAAACCCAGGTATGCACCCTATACTGGGAATCGAACCCTCCACCCTTTGGTGCACAGGTTGATTCTCTAACCACTAATCAACACCAGCCAGGGCTAAAATAATTTTAGACTTAACAAGACTAGTACAAAGAGTGTGTGTAAACCTTTTACCCATATTCCCCAAATGTTAACATTTTATCACATTTGCTTTATCATTCTCTGTCTATATACATATTAATTTTTCTCTGAATCATTAGAGAGTAAATTGCAAGCATGATGTCCCTGTATCTCTAAATACTTCGGCTTGTATTTCGGGGCGGGGGACGGGGGGGAGCGGGGGGGGCGGCGGGGAGGAATGATGTGGTCCTTTAAAACTGCAATACGTTCAACAATATCAGGAAATTAAAACTGATACATCACTACCATCTACTCCTCATTCAGGTTTCACCATTTGTCCCAAGAATGTCCTTTATAGCAAAAGGATTCTGTCCAGAACTATGCATTGCTTATCATTGTCTCTTTAGTCTCCTTCAGTCTGAAGCAGTTCCTCCATCTTTTCTTGACTTTTATGACCTTGACACTTTTGAGGATTACAAGCCAGGTAATTTGTAGGATATGCCAACCTTTGGGTTTGTCTGATGTTTCCTCATACATAGATTCACGTCTACATCTTTGTCAGGAACACCTCAGAAAGAATGCTGTGTTCCTCTCAGTACGTTCTATCAGGAAGTTCATGATGTTGATCTCTCTCATGACTGGTGGTATTCACTTTGAGCCCTTAATTAAGGTGGTGTCTGCCAGGCTTCTCCATTATGAAGCCTCTCTTTTCCCCTTAGGGCTGCTTCTCTGAAACTTTGCAGATATTACCCTGTTTCTCACCAAACTTTTACTCACTAGTCTTAGCATGGCTTTGACATTTTTAAAAAGCTCCCTAGGGAATTCTGACATGCAGCCAAGACTGAGAACCTCTGGCCTACAGTCCAGGGCTCTGCCCTGTATGGTTAGGTGTCCTTGGGCAGGGGACTTCCCTATGTTGAGGTTTCCTCATCTCAAAACTGACTAATGAGTGTCCTGACTTCATGGAATGTGTGTGAGGAATCAGCGTACTGATGCCCATATAGCATTTGACAGAGGGCTGGGCACAAGGTCAGGACACATGATAGTCAGGAGTACTTGCAGACAATAGAAAACCCACAACGAACATGGTTTAAACACAAGGGCATGTTCTTCCTGCACATAAGTGTGGAGGTGGACACCCAGGGGGCTGGTGTCCCTGTGAGCATTAGGGACCCCACTTCTGTCTTTCTGTTCCACCATGCTTATTGTGAGGCTCCTGTTCTTGAAGTCACCACTTGACCCAAGATGGAGTTCTGGCTGTCATGTACTTTCTTCAGAAGGGGAACAAGTGGGGAGCAGGACAGAATTCCCTTCGAGGAGCTTTTCTGGAAATTGCAACAGCACCTCTCATTGGCCAGACTAAGTCATGTAGCTGTACCTGTGTAGCTACAAGTGAGTGAGGAAATGTACTCTAGCTGGAGACATTGCCAACCCAATTAAAACTGATATTCTGTGAGTGGGGAAGGAGGGGTGAGTTGCTATTAGGTAGCCAAATCACCTTTGTTGCTGTAGGAACAATGGGAAGCCATCAGAGGGTTGAGTTGATGATAAATGTTCTATAAGATTGTCAAAGACTTACTGAAAGACTTAGTTATCTGCACACCAGTTTACTCATGTGAGGGAGACAACTACTAGACTGTTAAGGAAGAGATGTAAAAACAGCATTAAAAAAAAAAGAGGAGAGAGAAAAAAACAATGCAGTCTTGGAGCAATGAAATTTGCTACCAAAAATGTGCAAACTAATCTGATTATTCAGCCATTGTGCTGGCTATCTTGGAGTATCAGAGAGAAGCATGTTGATTGGCAACAGGTTTTCCAGAACATCTTGAGCGATTAGCAGTGGAGCACATGCTGTGGCTGTCTCAGTGTGATTGTCTGCCAGGGTCCTTCCTTCAGCACCACCTCCATAGTTAGGCCGGGTCTGTACCATTTCCCGCATCTGAATTTCTCAGGATTAATAGGGCTGCTGGGGTCTTAGGAAGCCCACTGTTGTAGAGGGAGAGGAAGGAAAGTCCCTATTCAGTGTCCAACCCATCTGGGTTTGGAGTTTAAGGGAGAAGGGACCTTTGCTTTTATAGAACCCCATTTCCCTATACTCCTAGCAGCAGGGAATGCAGGAATGCATCATGTGCTGTGCTGGGCACATTGGCAGCACTGGCTCTGTGGGAGCTGCTGGTGCTCACCTCTCCTGGCCTCTCCAGGCTTAGGAGCGAGGAGTGGGCAATGTGCTGTGAGCACAGCCAGGCTTGGGTCTGGCTTCCCACCCTTAGTGGAACCAGTGATATCAATCCTTTTCCTTGCCCTCAGGAAGTCTCTGAGCTCTCTGGCCTTCTCCCCTGATGGGAAGTACATAGTGACGGGAGAGGTGAGTTGTGATCATGATTGAGTAGGTGGGGAGGTGTCTTGGGGCCATTCCTTCTGTCTTCACAGGCCTGGGGAATCCCTGAAATAGCTCGTTCCTGGGCCACAAAAGCCTCGTGGCAGATAGGGGAGGTAGCTTTGGGGCATACCCTGGGGCAATGCCATCTTCAGCCCTGCCAGCCCTTCTAGCCCTGCTTGGTATCGAAGCCAGCAGCAGTTAACAGCTCCACCTTTCCTAGAACGGGCACAGGCCTACTGTGCGAATCTGGGATGTGGATGAGAAGAGTCAGGTGGCAGAGATGTTGGGCCACAAGTACGGCGTGGCCTGTGTGTCCTTCTCCCCAAATATGAAGCACATTGTGTCCATGGGCTATCAGCATGACATGGTACTCAACGTCTGGGACTGGAAGGTGAGCCAACTGGTGGGTGTGTGGGCAGGCAACCAGCTGCTGGAGCATCCTGGGTCTCAGGCTTTGGAAGAACTAAATGAGGTAACTTGGTAAAGTGCTCATTCATCCAGCAAATATTTATTGAGCACCTGATCCCTGTTTTAGGCACTTATTGAAGGGCATATGACAAGTGCTCAATTAGTGGGAAAATAATAAGTATTATTATTTTAATATGTTTTATTGATTTTTTACAGAGAGGAAGGGAGAGGGATAGAGAGTCAGAAACATCGATGAGAGAGAAACATCGATCAGCTGCCTCCTGCACATTCCCCACTGGGGATGTGCCCGCAACCAAGGTACATGCCCTTGACCGGAACTGAACCTGTGACCCTTGAGTCCACAGGCTAACGCTCTATCCACTGAGCCAAACCAGTTAGGGCGGAAAATAATTATTTTTATATTGACTAGCTGTGACCTTGATCAAGTGACTTAACTTCTCTGTGGGTCTGTTTCCTTATGGATATTGATCAAGTGACTTAACTTCTCTGTAAGTCTTTTTCGTAAAATGGATATTATAGTATACACCTGTTTGAATTGTGAGAATTCAGTGAATTGATATGAATCACTGGACTCTGGAATAGCTGAGGGAGGACTTGGAATCTGCAGAAGTGGGTACCAAGTCCTGGTTCTGTTCATAACCTGCTGTGTAACCTTGAATACATGATATCTTCCCTTTTAGCATGGCAGAGTGGGAGGAGACGTACCTCGCTTATAGAGCTATTGAGAGGATCCCATGAGTTTTCCAGTGAAGTGCTCAGCAGGGCCCAGAATGGGTGCTCCATTGATGGCAGCCATCGTTGTTATCCTTACATCCCAGCTGTGGCTGTCCTCCACACCAGCAGTCGCCATCCGGTGGTCTGCGGATTACTGGTGGTCCGTGAGGTCCGAAAGGTTGGCGACCGCTGCTCTACACAATGTAGGCTGTAGAGCTTGGGCTCAGGGACAGCTCTGGAACTTACTCTCACGTGGGTACCTTCCCAAGCCTCAGTCTCCTCTGTAGTGGTAATAAGAGTGTCACACAGGTTCTCCCATAGATTAGCTTACTGGAGGGTCCAAGGAAAACAGACTTGGAGCAGAGGAGAGTGAGGAGACGCAGGGCTGAGGGCAAAGGCTGAAGTCTAATGGGGTGGGTGCTAGCGTGAACTTTTCTGTACTGATTCTTCCAGAAAGATATTGTGGTGGCCTCCAACAAGGTATCATGCAGGGTCATCGCCCTCTCTTTCTCAGAGGACAGCAGCTATTTTGTTACTGTTGGTAACCGGCATGTTAGGTTCTGGTTCTTGGAAGTCTCCACTGAAGCAAAGGTGAGTTTTGTCCCTGCCACCTCAGCCAGGCCTGGGGAGTAACTGTCAGGGGCAGAATGGACTCTTGTTTCTTCCTGAGATACGGGGCAGTGATCTCAGGCTGTCTGGCCTCTCAAGCCTGTCTCTGCCTCTGGCCTGCTCTCCAGTGCTGACTGGCAAGCCCTGCTAGGAATCTCCCCACTGCACTCCCTTCCTCACTGGCCCTGGGCCAGGCCTTTTTCCTGGGCTGCTGCCTTCCAGCCACTCTGCCTGGAAGTGTGTTCTGTTTTTTTCTTTCCTTCTCCTCCTCTTGGAGGAGTTTCTTAGGGTCCTCCTGTGTAGTTGTGTTGTTCCTCTGGTCATGAGAGACCCGTAATGCCGTTGTTAGAGTACAGGTTATGTGAACAATGTCTCACTGTGCCCTGCTATGCCTCCAGGTGACGGGGACAGTGCCCCTCATAGGGCGCTCAGGCATCCTGGGTGAGCTGCACAACAATGTCTTCTGTGGTGTGGCTTGTGGCCGGGGCCAGATGGCAGGCAACACCTTCTGTGTGTCCTACTCGGGCCTCCTCTGCCAGTTCAACGAGAAGAGGGTGCTGGAGAAGTGGATCAATCTGAAGGTACCCCACCTCTCTGCTATCAATGGGGAAAACACTTTTTCCATGACATGATCTCCTGGGACACTCAGCAGTGTTTCTGCCCGGTGGTTGATCATACCAGCTCTGGGTTTGTTAATCCTCACCCGAGGATATTTTTCCCATGGATTTTTAAAAGAGATTGGGGGAGGCGGGGGGAGCGGGAGAGAACATCAATGTAAAAGAGACACATCAATTGGTTGCCTCCCCAGCGCAGAGATGGAACTTGCAACCCAGGTATGTGCCCAATACTGCTGTATACCTCACAGAGTTGATGAGATAATATAGGTAATGCATTCAGCACAGTGCTAGTCCCCTGAAATAGGGTCAGGTTACAATTGCTTTCCTCACCTTTTGATTCAGTTCACATTTCTCTTCTTCATTGAGCACTCTTGGCTAGTAGGACAACTGCATTTTTAAATTTTTAAAATAGATTTTTATTGATTTCAGAGAGAGGAAGGAAGAGGGAGAGAGAGAAAGATCAATGATGAGAGAGAATTATCAATCAGCTGCCTCCTGCACATCCCGCACCCGGGATCAAGCCCACAACTCGGACATGTGCCTTGACCGGGAATCAACTGTGACCTCCTGGTTCATGGATCGACACTCAATTACAGAGCCACATTGGCTGGGCCTGAATTTTTTAAAATATATATATATAAAGTATCATTGACTTAATCATTTTCAGTTAAAAAAGACTATACCAAAAACAACATTTTAAACTAAAAGATGATATATCAATAAATTGCAGAACCACTTTTCTTTTCGTTTGAATCCTCATCTTAGAACTCATGCAGCTTTTAAGCAAGTCAGAATGCTTTTGACAGATAGATGTGTAGCCCCTGAGCAGTTGTCATAAGTGACTCATAAATTAAGTCCCTGTGAATTTGTAGAAACTCTAATCTGTGTCCAGAGTTCTGGCATTTCCTGACTCTATCTATATGTCCTGGCAGGATACAGTCCTTCCTGTATACAGTAACTTTTTTCTATGCTGTTTTGAAGTATAATCTCTATGAAGTTGTTTTTAAACAATAGGAAATAAAATTTAAGCCTAAAACTCAACCCTGTTACTGCAAGTGACCTATCTTTAGTCACAGTCTGCTGAACAGATATTTTCCACCCACAGCTGAGTTTTTCTGTAGGTAGCAATGATAACTCTATCCCAGTCTACCTGCTGGCACATTTCCTTCAATAGTGATCTTATGCTATATCCTGATTTCAAAAATTGTAAAATTTACTAAGATGGGCTTCTTAGACCCAGGAAACTATAAGGCTTCTCTGGAGGCCCAAGTTCTGTCAGTCCCCATGTCCCTGAATTGGGCCACACAAAGCACAAAGTTCACTTGGGTGCCCTTTGCCCCCACAGGTCTCCCTGTCTTCCTGCCTCTGTGTCAGCCAGGAGCTCATCTTCTGCGGTTGTACAGATGGGATAGTTCGCATCTTCCAGGCCCACAACCTACATTACCTCGCCAACCTGCCCAAGCCACACTACCTTGGGGTGGATGTGGCCCAGGGCCTGGAGCCCAGGTACTACCTGAGGGAAGGGAAAGGGGCCCACCCAGAGTCTGTCTATTGGTATACATCCATACTTTTAGATCCATCTCCATACTAGCCAGCCCTAGGCAGGAAGCAGGATACAGCTATAATGAGGCAGCAAAATCTCTGCCACTGTGAAGTCTTCAGTCTAGTGAGAGAGCTTGATGGTAAACAATTACACAAATAAGATCATTTCAGATAGTCATAAGTGCTTTGGTGAAATAAAATAGGGACTCATATTTGGGTGGCCAGGGTAAGCTTCTAGTGAGAAGGAGCCAGTTGTGTGGAGAACTGGGTCCTGACAGCAAGTGGAAAGGCCTTAAGGGAATAAATAGCACACTGGGCCTGGTGTGTTGCAGGAATACTAAGCAGCCTGTGTGGTTGGAGCCCAGTGTGCCCAGGGGAGGAGAATAATAGGAGATAGGTCTGAGAATGGATGGAGGCTGATAGAAGGAGCTTATAGTCTATTCTGAGGTCCGTGGGCAGCCACTGGGGATTTCAGGCATTAGCATTATGTGATCAGGCCTGGAGCATTAGATCACTCTGGCTGCCATGTGGAGAATGGGTGCTTTGTGTGGGTGACATATTTTCCCTTTGTTGTAAGTCATTTTGTGGGGGCAGAGGAGCTACCTAACCAGAAGTGCTGAGTGCCTAGGGTGACCTCTCTGTAGATTACTGGACACTGCCTCTGGAGTGCCTTTTCTAATAGCCTTGAGGGGGCTATTGGGTGTCTCGAAGGAAAGAGGGTGGGTCAGCAACTCACAGACAGTGGTGTGTTGTAGCAGCCAGGCTGCCCAGCTCTGCCAGCTTCTGCTTTGTGCTGTGTGGCCTCAGATAGGTCACTGTATCAACTTGTGCTTCAGTTTCTTTATCTATAAAATATAGTACCTACCTATCATGGAGGTTGTGGGGATTCAGTGCAGTTAAAGCTTTTGGCACATAGCAGGTGCTCAATAAACTGTAGGGAGGCCCCAGATCAGGGGACAACAACTCTGCTCCCTTGCACAGAGATGTTTGGTCATGTGTTGGTGGAACCCATGAGAGAGAAGGCCTGAGGTATGTGCTCATTATCCTTCCATGAGAGAGGACAGAGCTTGGGTTGGGTGAAATGAGTGGAGAAAAATGTTAACAGGAGTTGAAATTCAAATGTTCTCAAAGGCCAAGTGGAAGCTTTCACTTTACAACCTCTGTGTTAGAAACAGAGCAAAGGAAGAGAGAGGATGGAGAAGTGGAGTTGGAGTGGGAGAGATGGACCACCGTGGCATTGACATGAGATAACTCAATTGTCACCGTGTCACCACAGGCAGCTGTCACTACACACAGTGACACTGATGGTGATTGATGACCCATGTTGCCTTGTTAGCTTCCTCTTCTGCAGGAAGGCAGAAGCAGTCTATCCGGATACGGTGGCACTGACCTTTGACCCCATCCACCAGTGGCTCTCCTGTGTGTATAAGGACCACAGCATCTATATCTGGGATGTCAAAGATATCAACAAAGTAGGCAAGGTGTGGTCGGAGCTCTTCCACAGCTCCTACGTCTGGAATGTGGAGGTGAGTCCCTTTCCCCTCCTCAGCCTTTGTTCATCCCCCATTTGAAGAAAGCTTCTGCAGAGTTTGGTGATCCCATTTAGCCATTCCTTCAAAGGATGCCCTATTCCTTCAAAGGATGCCCTATTCCATAGATGGATTCCAGCTATGTGCCAGGTACTGTTCTTGGTGCTGGGGATACAACTAGGAAGGAAACTGGCAAAAGTCATGCCCTCATGGAGCTCACATTTGAGTGGGAAAGTAAACCCATAAACATCAGTATAAGACATGCCAAGTAGCAATACCTCTCAGAAGAAAAATGAAGCAGAGTAGGTGAAAAGGAGATCAAGGCTACTTGCTATTCTAGAGAGGAGAGTGGTCAAGGAAGGCTCTTTGAGGACTTGACTTTGAAGCAGAGAACTGCAAGAAGTGAGGGGATGAGAGGCATGTGACCACTTGGGAGAACAACAAGAGCAAAGGTCCTGTAGCAGTAGCCTGTGTACCTCAGAGAGCCTTCTGTGGAAGCTGTTTGTGTCATTTAGTGCATTTTTATTTGTGTTGAAGATGTTTTTATTTTCTAAGAATAAATCTGTGGGGATTTTTTCATTCTCTAAAGCTGTTCTAAGTACTCCTTGCAAATTAGACAACTGATGGAGAAAGAATTGTATTCTACTTTTTTTCCCTCCTGAAAATATCTTACTACTAGGAATGTCTGTCCTAGAGAACTTGTGTTTTCAGTGGCCTAATTCAGAATTGGAAAAAATAACCTAATCCTTTGGAATAAGTATTGATTTAGCCTATTGACTGTTTGAATCCTTCTGCTTTCCTGGATCTAATGCTAGCACTTTTCTCACTTAACAAGAATGTTTTCAAATAACTTTAAAATTTTATATATAAACTAGAGGCCCGGTGCATGAAATTCATGCAGTGGGGTGGTGATCTCCTCAGCCCAGCCTGCATCCTCTCCAATCCAGGATCCCTCTCACAATCCTGGACTGCTGGCTCCTAATCGCTTGCCTGCCTGTCTGGTCGCCCCTAACTGCCCCCTGCTGCCAGCCAGGTCACCCCCAACTGCCCCCTCCCTGCCGGCCTGGTTGCTCCTAACTGTCCCCCCCCCTGCCAGCCTGGTCACCCCTTACTGCCCTCCCTGCTGGCCTGGTCACCCCTCATGCCCCCCCCCACCCCCCCACCCCCACCCCGCTGGCCTGGTCACCCCACACAGCCTGCTGTTCAGTTGTTTGGTCGTCCCTCATTAACCCCCTGCCGGCCTGGTTGTAGGCAGCCATCTTGTGAGGGTGTGAGGGTTAGTTTGTATATTACCTCTTTATTATATAGGATAGGATATGTTCTCCTTGGAAAAAAGTTGTAATATTAAAGGTAAAACTAAAGTCTTTTTGATCACTTCCCCACTGCCAGTCCTACTCTCCCTCACCCATATTATCAGGTTTTTTTTTATGTCTTTTCAGTTCATTTTCTTTGTATCTACCTGTTACTTATTTATTATATTTATATATAAATATAAATTTTATTGATTGATAGATTGTATAATTCTGTATGTAATTAAAATATAAATCTTATTCTTATATTATATTTATATATGTGTATATTTATCTCCTCAACAAAAATATCTGTAGATAGATCTTTTTAGGACCTTTTTATCAATTCTGGAAAATTCTCAGCCAGTACAGGTTTAAGAATTGCCTCTATCACATTCTCTCTCTTCTTCTATAAATCTCATGTACTATTTCTATTTATCCTTTATTTTTACTTTTAAAAATTACATTTATTTTTTATACTCATTACCTTAAAATTTTTATTTATTTATTGATTGATTGATTCTAGAGAGAGGAAGGAAGAGAGAGAGATAGAAGCACTGATTTGTTGTTCCACTTATTTATGCATTCATTGGTTGCTTCTTGTTTGAACTCTGACCAGGGATTAAACTCACAACCTTGCCATATAGGGACAACGCTCTAACCAACTGAGCTATCTAGCCAAGGTCTTATCCTTCTTTCTTCCTTCCTTCCTTCCTTTCCTTCCTTTTCTTGCTTTCCTTTCTTCTCACCCGAGGATATTTTTCCATTGATTTTTAGGGAGAGTAGAGGAGAAAGGGAAAGACACAGAGAAACATCAATGTGAGAGAAATACATTGATTAGTTGCCTCCTGCACAAGCCCTGACCAGGGCCCTGGCTGGAGAGGAGCAAGCCTGCAACCAACGTATGTGTCCTTGACCGGAATTAAACCCAGGACCCTTTGGTTACAGGTCGATGCTCTATCCACTAAGCCAAACCATCTAGGGCAGTGGTCGGCAAACTGCGGCTTGTGAGCCACATGCGGCTCTTTGGCCCCTTGAGTGTGGCTCTTCTACAAAATACCACGTGCGGGCGCGCGTGTACAGTGCGATTGAAACTTCGTGGCCCCATGCGCAGAAGTCGGTATTTTGTGGAAGAGCCGCATGTGGCTCGCGAGCCTCAGTTTGCCGACCGCTGATCTAGGGCACCCTTTATTTTTAAAGATAAAACAGAGATCTTAAAAAAACCACACAGCCCAGGCTGGGTGGCTCAGTTGGTTGGAGCATCATCCTGTACACCAGAAGGTTGTGGATTTGATTCCTAGGTTGCGGGTTCTGTTCTCAGTTGGGGCGCATATGGGAGGCAACTAACTAATGTCTCTCTCTCTCCCTTCCTCTCTCTAAAAATCAATTAAAACATCCTCAAGTGAGAATTAACCCCCCCCACACACACACACATATACACAAATAAAAGTACAATTCATTGACTGTCGTTAGCAGCTGTTGATGTTCAATGCCAGATCCATTTATTCATTGGGAATTGCAATATGGTAATATTCTAATTCTATCATTTCTTTTTATATATGTACTAGAGGCCCGGTGCACAAAAATTTGTGCACTCGGGTGGGGGGTCCCTCAGCCCGGCCTGTGCCCTCTCGCAGTCTGGGACCCCTCAGGAGATAACGACCTGCTGGCGTAGGCCTGCTTCCGTGTGGCAGAGGGCAGGCCCAATCCCTAGGTGCAGCCCCTGGTCAGGCTCAGAGCAGGGCCAATTGGGGAGTTGGGGTGCCACCCCGTCATGCACAGAGCAGGGCGGATCGGGAGGTTGTGATGCCACCCCTAGTCAAGCTCAGGGTAGAGCGGACTGGGTGAGAAGGGCCGGACACACCCTGGAACCAACCTCCCACGGTCCCTCCACAGCCGGCCATACCTGGGGCGGTGCAGCAGCTTGAAGGTCGTCTGTGGAGTGAACAGGGTCCCTCCAGCAGGTGGGATCCCTCAGCCTGGCCTGTGGGGATTGGGCCGAAACAAGCTCTCCGACATCCCCTGAGGGCTCCCGGATTTCGAGAGGGCGGTTCTTGGGTGGGTTCCCTCCTCTCTGGCTCCGGGTGCATCACCCAAGAATCATAGCTACCAAGTCACGACAGCTCGGCAGCTTCTGTGTTGAGTGTCTGCCCCCTGGTGGTCAGTGCATGTCATAGCTACCGGTTGGAGCATCTGCCCCCTGGTGGTCATTGCGCTTCATAGCTACCAGTCAGATGGTTGCTTAGGCTTTTATATATAGAGATATGTTTTTATTGATTTCAGAGAGAGGAGAGGAGAGGGAGCAAGACATAGAAACATTAATGATGAGAGAGGCCCCACTGGCATGGCTCAGTGGTTGAATGTTGACCCATGAACCAGGAGGTCATGGTTCAATTCCCAGTCAGGGCACATGCCCAGGTTGCAGGCTCAATCCCCAGTGTGCGGGCATGCAGGAGATAGCATTGATGTTTCTATGTCTCACTCCCTCTCTCTTCCTCTCTGAAATCAATAAAAATATATATATGTTTTTTAATGATGAGAGAGAATTATTGATTGACTGACTCCTACAGGCCCCCTACTGGAAATCGAGCCTGCAACCCAGGCATGTGCCCTGATTGGGAATCAAACTGTGACCTGGTTCATAGGTCAGTGCTCAACCACTGAGCCACACCAGCCAGGCTATCATTTATTTATTTATTTATCCTCACCCGAGGATATTTTTCCATTGATTTTTTTTCTATTATAATCACCAGTTTATTCTGTTCATCAGATTATTTTTTCACTTGATTTTTAGATTCACTTGTTGATAGATGTGTATTTATTGTTCATAATTTGTATCTTTACCTTTTTCTTCTTCTTCCTCTTCTTAAAGGATACCTTTCAGCATTTCATATAATACTGGTTTGGTGGTGATGAACTCCTTTAGCTTTTTCTTATCTGTGAAGCTCTTTATCTGACCTTCACTTCTGAATGATAGCTTTGTTGGATAAAGTAATCTTGGTTGTAGGTTCTTGGCATTCATCACTTTGAATATTTCTTGCCACTCCCTTCTGGCCTGCAAAGTTTCTGTTGAGAAATCAGCTGACAGTCGTATGGGTCCTGCCTTGTAGGTAACTGACTGTCTTTCTCTTGCTGCTTTTAGGATTCTCTCTTTGTCTTTTGCTCTTGGCATTTTAATTATGATGTGTCTTGGTGTGGTCCTCTTTGGATTCCTTTTGTTTGGGGTTCTCTGTGCTTCCTGGACTTGTAAGTCTATTTCTTTCACCAGGTAGGGGAAGTTTTCTGTCATTATTTCTTCAAATAGGTTTTCAATATCTTGCTCCCTCTCTTCTTCTGGCACCCCTATAATTCGGATGTTGGTATGCTTGAAGCTGTCCCAGAGGCTCCTTACACTATCTTTGTATTTTTGGATTCTTTTTTCATTTTGCTTTTCCGGTTGGGTGTTTTTTTGCTTCTTCATATTTCAAATCTTTGACTTGATTCTTGCGATCCTCTAGTCTGCTGTTGGAACTCTGCATAATATCCTTTATTTCAGTCAGTGTATGCTTAATTTCTAGTTGGTCCTTTTTCATAACCTCGAGGGTCTCACTAGATTTCTTGAGGGTCTCACTACATTTATCGGCGGTCTCACCAGACTTTTTGAGGGTCTTACTAAATTTATCGGCGGTTTCTAGAAAGTTCTTGAAAAACCTAAAAAGTGTGGTTTTGAACTCTATATCCAGTATTTTGCTTTCCTCCATTTCTGTCATTTGTGTCCTGTTTCTTTGTCTCTGCATTTTTTATGCTTCCCTGTGTTGATAGAGTGGCTTTCTGTGCTAGGTGTCCTATAGGGCCTAGTGGCTCAGCCTCCCCAATTACCTAAGGTGGACACTCTTGGTGCACTGCTTTGTGGGCTTTGTGCACAGTCTTGTTGTAGCTAAGCCTTGATTGTTGTAGGTATCACTGGGAGGAATTGACCTTCAGGCCAATGGGCTGTGAGAATCAGCTCTGTCTATGGTGGGAGAACTTCTGTGCTGAAGACACCCTTATGAGGCAAGACTTGCTTCAGTGGGGCTTTGGTGCTCACTGAGTCTGCCCCCTGAGTGTGTCCTTTATGGATCTGAGGAGTTGTAATCTGGCTCTTGGATCTAAGGAGGTGCTAATTTAGCCTCTGCCTGAGGCTACCCAGCATGAGCTACGAAGAGATCTGCAGATACCCTTTCCTTGTTTGGGGTTTGGAGGTGTCCAGATGAGGCCCAGCTGTGAAGCAATGCAAGGTGCTGTGGGGCCTTGGCCTTCTTTTGGAAGTTCTGGGTCTGTCTAGCCCAGCTGCAGTTTGTTAGGTAATTTTCAGATTGCAAAGGGCCAGGGCATTCATATGCAAAAGCCTCTGCCACAGCTTGGGTGGGGCGGGGTCTCAGGGGATCAACAGGGTGGAGCAAACAGCTATGGCTGTTCCTCAGCCCTGCCCTAAGAGGCCCCGAGTCTCAGTGTCCCGGTAATCACTGCAAGCACCTTTGAGAGAAAGCCGCCCTCGAGTTCCGAGTTCTGCCTGCTGCCAGACAGTCCAGTTTCTCCCCATATGAGTCTGGATCCCCAGAGACTTCCTGGAAATGGAGTTCAGAGCAGTCGGGGGCTTGAGACTCCCTCCCGATTCAAAAAGACAGCCGCGTCCTCAGTTGCCAGCCCTTGCCGCGTGCACCTCCGTACCTCTGCACTTTACTTCTGCACCTCCTCTGAGTCTCAGTGCTTTTCTCTTTACTTCTAGTTGTAGAATTTCCACTCAGCCAGCCTTCCTGTGGTTCTGGGTGATGTCCGTTTTGTCTTTTTCTTTCCATTGATTTTTTAAAGAGAGGAAAGGAGGGGGAGAGAAGAGGGAAAAACATCGATGTGAGAGGCACATCAATTAGTTGCCTCCCACATGTGCTCTGACCAGGGCTGTGGCCAGGGATCAAGCTGCAACCGGTACATGCCCTTGACTGAAATCGAACCTGGGACCCTTCAGTCCACAGGCTGATGCTCTATCCACTGAGCCAAACCAGCTGGGGCACATCATTTCTTTTTATTAGTTGAATTACTTATGTGAAGAGACACTTCCCCTCATCTACCATTTGGTCACACAGTGGTACACTTCATATAGGAAAAGCAGGATAAATGCTTGATTTTTTTCCCTTTATTTACCAGTTTTTGAGATAATGAATTGGTTCCCTATCCTCTAAAGATAACTGTTGTTGTTTTTTAATATTATAAATGCATATGTTTAAATATATTAAATACATTTTATTCCATTGCGATTATTAACATTATTGAAGCTCAAATTGTCCTATGCCAGTGGGAGCCTTTTCATCTTAGCTCCTGAGTCCTCTGGACATGAGCCTAATAGTCTTTGATAAATACCTTGCTATGACCAGATGTTCCAGCCTCATCTTGTACATTTCCTGTCCCAGGCCTGGAATCAGCCATTTATTTTTGTTGTTGTTAATCCTCACCTTAGGATATTTTTTCCACTGATTTTTTTTAGAGAGAGTGGAAGGGAGGGAGAGAGAGAGAGAGAGAGAGAAAAACGTATCGATGTGAGAGGGACAGATTGATTGGTTGCCTTCCACACGTGCCCCAACTGGGGCCAGGGATCAAAACTACAACCCAGGTATGTGTCCTTGCCTGGGAATTGAACCTGAGACTCTTTGATGCACAGGCCAATGTGCTGAGCCACACCGGCCAGGGGTAGCCATTTTTTGAAGAAGCCCTTAGCTTTTGTTTGTGTGTGTGTTTTCAGTTCAAAGTGGTATTTTAGAATCACAGTCAGGGTGCTGGCTATGCTCATAGCTATTGGATTGATCCTTCCAGAATTCTTGTTATCAAAGACATAGGTGATGATGGAATTATAATATTCCCAGTTAATCATTTACTTATTCTCACCTTACATATAAAACAGTCTAAGAATGACAATTATTCAATTTTGAAAACAGTTAAAACATTTTATTTTATTTTTTGCATTCATTCTCTCTATTCTCCCCAATTTTTAAAATAATCATACTGGCCCTGGCCGGGTTGGCTCAGTGCTTAGAGTATTGGCCCTCGGACTGAAGGTTCATGGTCACGGGTTTGATTTCCAGTGAATCAAATCTGAAAATCTGGAAGAGATTCCTCGGGTGAGGATTAAAATCATAAATAAATTAATCATAATCATAATCATACTGTAAATGATCTGGTCATGTAGCTATTATATACTAGAGCAGTGATGGCGAACCTTTTGAGCTCGGCGTGTCAGCATTTTGAAAAACCCTAACTTAACTCTGGTGCTGTGTCACATATAGAAATTTTTTGATATTTGCAACCATAGTAAAACAAAGATTTATATTTTTGATATTTATTTTATATATTTAAATGCCATTTAACAAAGAAAAATCAACCAAAAAAATGAGTTCGCGTGTCACCTCTGACGCGTGTGTCATAGCTTCGCCATCACTGTACTAGAATCTATCCCTTTTGACCTAATTTATTTGGGGGATTATAAGGGTACATATATATTGTAAAATACACGCAACACAAAATTTATCATTTAAATCATTATAACATGTACAATTCAGTGGCATTTAGTATATTCACAGTGTTCTGCAACAGCCACTACTGTCTAGTTCTGAAACATTTTCATCGTCCCAAAAAGAAACTGTCTGTAATCATTAAACAATCATTGCCTATTACCCCAATAACAACTAATCTGCTTTCTGTCACTATGGATTTGCCTTTTCTGAATATTTCATATAAATGGAATCATAGAATATGTGGACTTTGTGTCTGATTTCTTTCATCTAAGCATAATGTTTCCTTTTTTTGAAAAAAACTTTATTGTTGAAAGTATTACATATGTTCCCTCCGCCCTTTGACTTCTTATAGCCCACTCCCACCCCCTGTCCCAGGCCTACACCTCCCTGTTGTCAGTGTCCATGGGTTATGCATATACGCATACAAGTTCTTTGGTTAATTTCTTCCCCCCACCCCCCCCACCCCACCCCTCGACCTCCTGCCTTCCATCTGAGAGTCAATAGTTTGTTCTATGTCTGTGGATCTATTTTGTTCAACAGTTTATTTTGTTCATTAGATTCCACATATGAGTGAGACCATATGATACTTTTCTTTCTCTGACTGGCTTATTTCTCTTAGCATAATACTCTCTGGTCCCTCCATGCTGTCTCAACGGGTAAGAGATCCTTCCTTCCTTTTTACTGCTGCATAGTATTCCATGATGTAAATGTACCATAGCTTTTTTATCCACTTGTCTACTGATGGGCACTTGGGCTGTTTCCAAATCTTAGCTATTGTAAATTGTGCTGCTCTGAACCTAGGGGTGCATATATTCTTTCTGATTGGTGTTTCGGGTTTCTTAGGATATATTCCTAGAAGTGGGATCACTGGGTCAAATGGCAGTTCCATATTTAATTTTTTGAGGTAACTCCATACTGTTTTTCCATAATGACTGCACCAGATTGCATTCCCACCAGCAGTGTACTAGAGTTCCCTTTTCTCCACATCCTCACCAGCACTTGTCATTTGCTGTTGGTAGCCATTCTTATAGGTCAAAGGTGATACCTCAATGTGATTTTAATTGCCTCTCTCTGATGATCAGTGACTTTGAGCATTTTTTCGTATGTCTCTTGGCCATCTGTATGTCCATTTTGGAGAAGTATCTGTTTAGGTCCTTTGCCCAATTTTTAAAAAAGATACCTTTATTGTTGAAAGTATTATATATGTCTCCTTTTTTCATCCATTGACCCCTCTAGCCTGACCCCAGGCCTGCACCTCCCTATTGTCTGTGTCCATGAGTTATGCATACTGTTTTCCATAATGGCTGTACCAATCTGCATTCTGGTACTAGGGTTCCCTTTTCTCCACATCTTGGCCAGCACTTGTTTATTAATTTGTTGATGATAGCTATTCTGACAAGTGTGAAGTGATACCTAATATTCCTTTTAATTTGCATCTCTCTGATGATCACTGACTTCGAGTATTTTTTCATATGTCTCTTGACCATCTATATGTCTACTTTGGAGAAGTGTCTACTTAGGTCCTTTGCCCATTTTTAATTGGGTTGTTTGTCTTCCTTTTGTTAGGTTGTATGAGTTCCTTACATATTTTGGATATTAACCCTTTATCAGATGTATGTTCTCCCATACTGGGCTTCCTTTTCTTTTTGTTGATGGTTTCTTTTGCCGTGTAGAAGTTTTTTATATTGATGTAGTCCTATTTGTTTATTTTCTCCTTAGTTTTATTTACCCTAGGAGATGTATCCGTAAACATATTGCAATGAGAGATGTCTGAGATTTTGTTGCCTATGGTTTCTTCTAGGATATTTATGGTTTCACAACTTACATCTAAACCTTTTTATCTATTTTGAGTTTATTCTTATGTATGGTGTAAGTTGGTGGTCTAGTTTCTTTCTTTCTTTTTTTTTTTTTTTTGCATGTATTGGTCCAATTTTCCCAACACCATTTATTGATGAGACTGTCTTGACTCTATTGTGTGTTCTTGCCTCCTTTGTCAAATATTAATTGAGCCTAATGGCTTGGGTCAATTTCTGAAGTCTATTCTGTTCCATTGATCTATATGCCTGTTCTTGTGCCAGTACCAGGCTGTTTTGATTACTGTGGCTTTGTAGTATAACTTGATATCTGGTATTGTGATCCCTCCAACTTTGTTCTTCTTTCTCAAGATTGTTGTAGCTATTAGAGGTCTTTTTTGGTTTCATACAAATTTTTAGAGTACTTGTTTTAGATCTGTGAAATATGCCATTGGTATTTTAATAGGAATGGCATTGAATCTGTAGATTGCCTTGAGTAGTATGGACATTTTAATGATGTTAATTCTACCAATCCATGAACACAGTATATTCTTCCACTTGTTTATATCTTTATCTCTTTTTTTAATGTCCTGTAGTTTTCCAAGTACAGGTCCTTTACCTCCTTGGTTAAGTTTATTCCTAAGTATCTTAATTTTGTTGTTGTTGCGGTAGTGAATTGGATTGTTTGTTTAGTTTCTCTTTCTGAGAATTCATTATTGGTGTATAAAAACAGACATTGATTTTGGGGTGTTGATTTTGGGGTGTTCATTCTTTTGTTTCCCTTGTCTATTTTTCACTTCTAGAAACAATTTTATTTTGTTCTTTTTCAGCCCTGCTTAGTTATTCTTTATAGTTTCTGGTTGGCTACTCATACTTTCAATCTTGTCAAAGTTCTATTTCTTTAAACATATTAAGCATAGTTATTTTTTATTCTGTCTGATGTTTCTGCTGCTGCTTGCTCATGGTACCTTGTTTCCTTTTGTGTTTGGTGAGCTGCTAATTTTTCTTGGAAGTTTATTTGTGGGGATGTTTTACAGCCTGGGCTGAAGATGGGGCACATGGACAAAATATGGTAGCATTTTGTGTCCCTTTTCTCTTGCTTATTTTTAACATAGAAAGCATTAAATTATGCTTATTTATCTGCAACTTACTTTTTTGTTGTTTTGTTAATCCTCAGCTGAGGATATTTTTTCCATTGCTTTTCAGAGAAAGAGGGAGGGAAGGAGAGAGAAAAAAACATCAATGTGAGAAAGACACATCGACTGGTTGCCTCTCATAGGCACCCCGAACAGGAGTGGGGAGTGAGCCCGAAACCCAGATACGACGTGCCCTTGACCTGGAATCAAACTCGTGACCCTTTGGTGTGCGGGCCAACACCCCAACCAGGGAGCCAATGCTGACTAGGGCTCTGCAACTTACTTTTTCCCACCAAAATGCAACAGTATATCATAGTGCTGTCATTGAAGTGGTTGTAATGAATTGCCCTTTGCCTTGTTATCTGGGAACTGTAGGTGTATCCTGAGTTTGAAGATCAGAGAGCTTGTCTGCCAACTGGATCTTTTCTGACTTGTTCCTCAGACAACACCATTCGCTTCTGGAACATAAATAGCAGCCCTGACTCTCCCTGGCAGAAAAACATCTTCAGTAATGTGAGTGACTTCAAGGTGAACCATCTTTTAGGAAGAACAAAGACCTGCTTTAAGCTAGGACATTGAGACAGGAGGACGTTTTATAGGATCTTGCTATTAGACTGCACTCGGGGCAGGAACCAGAAACCAAGGCAGGTTACTTTTTTGTTTCTCTCTCTCCTTCTCTTTCCTTCTGAGTAGCATAGCTCTCTTTCTGCCAGTGAGCAGCTGCTGTCCTGGTGTGTCTACCCAGCCACTCCAGGCAACCTGACATACTCAACAGAAGAGAAATTGCTCCCCAAGTCTTCAGTTAGAGCTCCTTAGGAGAGCTCTTAGGTCCATCAACCAAGCCAGGCAGGGGCTTCCTCTGTCAACTAGCCGCCATGCAGTAAGGCCATGGGTAGGGGTGCTGGCAGGACCCCAGAGAGAGCCATGAGGTGAGGCTGGGGAGAAAACATTTTGCTGAAGAAATGTTTGGTATTGCTAGGTCACTAAGGGAGCTTCTCTGAGGAACTGAGACCTGAATCATGCATTTGTTTATTCTGCAGATATTTATTAAGGTCTGTGTATGCTACATGCTGGAGACACATCAGTGACTAAGATAGAACCTTCTGTACTCATGGCACCCACAGTCTAGTGGGGGGAGGCAGAGAGTGAACTAATAACTGTACAAATTGTGATATAATCATAAGCGTGGTAAGCACCATGAAAAAAAATTGCATAGTGCTAGTAGGATATATAATAGAGTTATCTGATCTTATTTGTGGCATCAGGGGCAACTTCCTGGAGGAAAGACAACTACAGTGAGATATGGAGGATTGGTAGGAGTGAAGAGGGGAGGGAAAAGTGTCCCATGCCAAAGGAACAGCTTGTGCAAAGGCCCCGAGGTGGGAAAGAGATTGGTGAGAAGTCAATGGTGCTGGGGAAAAAATGACCATTAATGCCCTAACCGGTTTGGCTCAGTGGATAGAGCATCAGCCTGCGGACTGAAAGGTCCGAGGCTTGATTCCAGTCAAGGGCATGTACCTTGGTTGCGGACACATTCCCAGTAGGAGGTGTACAGGAGGCAGCTGATCAATGTTTCTCTCTCATCGATGTTTCTAACTCTCTATCCCTCTCTCCCTCTCTGTAAAAAATCAATAAAATATATATATATTTTAAAAAGGTCATTAATGTAGGGAGTGTATAGCAGGTATTCCTTTACTACTCCCGTCACCCTCCACCCCAATGCTATAGTGTCTTCTCTTCTGCACCTGTGATATACATATTATATTTGACTGTATATAATAGAAAATCCCAAAACAAGAGGTAAAATTTTTTGTTTTCTGACTCATAAAAATAGTCTAGAGGTAATCAGTTCAAGCTGTTATGGCAGCTGCAGGAAGCCCTCAGAGATTCAAGAGCCTTCTAGCTCTCACTCTGCTCTTCATCATCCAAAATGGCTGCTAGAGTTCCAGTCATTATATCAGTGAGTTTCAGGCAGCAAGAAAGAAGCAGAAGGGTTCTCGCTTGCTTTACATCTCATTGACCAGAATTTATTCACAGAGCCTCATCTAGCTGCAAGGGAGGCTGGGAAACATAGTTATTATTTCTGAGTAGTGAACCTCCAAGGTCAAAATTGGAGTTCTGTTTACTAATGAAGAATGGGAGACTGGCTCTTGGGATACAAAATTTCAGAGGTGTTTCAGACCATTTCACAGTACTGACTTCAGCCCTCTCCTTCCTGCAGACCCTACTGAAGGTAGTGTATGTAGAGAATGACATCCAGCACCTTCAGGACATGTCACACTTCCCAGACCGGGGTAGTGAGAATGGGACACCTATGGACATGAAAGCCGGGGTACGAGTCATGCAAGTCAGTCCTGATGGCCAACACTTGGCTTCAGGCGACCGAAGTGGAAATCTGAGGCAAGTGGGCCCTTGTGGGTGTCCAGTGTACACCTTTCAGTTCAGGCTCAGGTACTCGGGGTGGTGGGGAGGAACCCTGGCCTTTGCACCTCCAGTTACTCATTGAGAATGAGGGGGTGTGAGTAGCAATTCTGTTACCAGCCACAACTTGGAACTTATGCAAAGAAGTGTCTTCCAAAAGCGCTGAGATGAAAGTAGCTACTGGGACCTCACTGCAGAGGTTTTTCAAGATGTTACTGGCTCAGTAGGTGCTGGCGGCATATGAGCCCTGTTAAAGGGACCAGGTTTACGTTGATGAATGACAGCTGTGACCACATGAGTACTGGGGCTGTCAAGGGATGGAAGGGGCCAGGGAAACTGGAGACACATCCTCTAAGCTGTCATGTGTTCTCATTGTCCAAGAAGAACAGAAAGTGCAGGATTTTTTCTGTCAAATTCTATTATTTCTTTAAATGCTGGCAACTGTTTTGATATCAACCACCACATGAGGCAAACAGAATGTATCAGTGGGCTGCTGTCTGCCATGAATGACAAAAACAGTAACAAGAGCTACGTGGGCATAGCACTCTTACCCCAGGCTGGCCACTCGCCTGATACTGTGTGTAACGACCAATTTAGTATTCTCATTGACCCTCGATGTAAGTGCTGCTATCAACCCCATTTTCAGATGGGTTAACTGAGTTAAGAGAGGCCAAGTGGCTAGGCTAAGATTACATAGGTATAGAGAGAGAAATTGGGATGATTGTCTCTTATTTCAACTCTGGATGACCTCTTGATTGTTTTATTTCTTTTTTTTTTTTAAATATATTTTATTGATTTTTTACAGAGAGGAAGGGAGAGGGACAGAGAGTTAGAAACATCGATGAGAGAGAAACATCGATCAGCTGCCTCCTGCACATCCCCCACTGGGGATGTGCCCGCAACCCAGGTACATGCCCTTGACCGGAATCGAACCCGGGACCTTTCAGTCCGCAGGCCGACGCTCTACCCACTGAGCCAAACCGGTTTCGGCTTGATTGTTTTATTTCATTTGGAGAGAATGAGGAAAGTCTAGATTTAAGACTCTTTAAGAATGACAGATTGGAATCAAATGTTCCCCCTATAGGTTCTATCCTTGAATATGACCTCTAACCCCTGCTCCCCCTTCCCCCCTGGGATTACCTCTGATACAGCTCTGCCCTAACCCTTGTTTTCCCCAGAGGACTGTCCTAGATCTGGCCCATGGAACCACAAAGGGCTGGGTGCTCACTGTGATACTCCCACATTTCCTTTAAGATGACATGTTTCTAGATGATAACAGTGGTTGGGTGTCTCTAAACTAGTTCTCCATGTCACCTGCCTGGCAATGGCAGAGTGCTCGGGGTGGGAGCAGGGGTGGGAGGGCCCTCCGAGAAGGGTATAGCAGTCAATGTATGTCTCCCAGGATCCATGAGCTGCATTTCATGGATGAGCTGGTCAAGATGGAAGCCCATGATGCTGAGGTGCTATGCCTGGAGTACTCCAAGCCTGAGACTGGTGAGCCCATGGCAGGGTGGCAGGGGGAAGGCAGGGGAGGCCCCCCCTGGCAGAGCCACATAGAGGGGTAATTGGTATCTGGTAGGACTCTGAATGACAGCTGGAAGTCCTGTGTTTAATAAGGGCCCCTGTCTTGGGCCCTGGGACCAAGGTGACGAGGACTCCAGTAAGCAAGGCACTGGCAGGCAGCACTGGACTTGACTTGCTTACCCTGGTGCCCAGTCCCCTGAAAAGGACTCAGGCTGAAGAGGTGAATGCCGAATGTATGAATAAGTTCATCCTCTGCTAATGAAGATAGATTGATAGTTAAACATGCTATTTTTAAAAAGTTTAATGCCTACAGAAAAATTACAAGAATATTATAATGAACACCCACATGCTCTTTAGTCAGATTCTCCACGTTTTTTTCTTTTAAATTCTGTCTGACTCTGTGACTGTATAATGACTTTATCTACTTCCCCTTTCTCCATTTCTCTCTGTGTGTTTGTGTGTATATATACACACATGTAATAAAATAATAGCATATACATTCTCTTTTTTCTTTCACTAAACTATTTGAGAGTACTAGTAAATTGTAGGTATGATGCCCATTCACCTTTAAATGCTTCTGTGAGCATTTCCTAGGGCTTATCAAACGTGGGAGTTTCATTTTGATGCTATATTGTCATCTATCTTATGGTCCTTATTCACATTTTGCCAGGTGTCCCAATATTGTCCTTTTAGCACCTTTGTTTTTCCAATCCAGGTTCACATGAGAGAAAGAGAGAGGGAATGAGGGAGGGAGAGAGAGAAAAAAAAAAGAGAGAGAGAGGAGAGAGAAACTTCAATATAAGAGAGACGCATCTATTGGTTGCCAGGATCGAACCTGTAACCCAGGTGTGTGCCCTTGACTGGGAATTGATCCCACAACCCTTTGGTGGGTGGGCCAGCACTCTAACCACTGAGAAACACAGCCAGGGATAGACCAATCATTTTATAGAGTTTCCTTCAATTTGGGTTTGTCTGTTTTCCTCATAATTTGATTTTGATGATACATTCTTGGTAGGAATGTAACTTAGACAGAGGTATATCCTCATATGTTAATGATCTTTCCCATGCTCTTCTTTCCTTCTTCCTTCCCTGGTACCCTCTATCCCACTAAACTTTCTTTGAATCTCTCTTTATTCAGTTTACCTTTCCTGAGTTCCCTTCCACCTCTAGTCGTATGTTAGACCTTAGATGTACCAGGTGACCAGCGTAGGCACTGTCTAAAGGGGCCAGCAGGGCCTAGCTGTAGTGGCTCAATGGTTGAGCGTTGACCTATGAACCAGGAGGTCATGGTTTGATTTCTAGTCAGGGCACATGCCCGAGTTGCGGGCTCAATCCCCAGTGTGGGGCATGCAGGAGGCAGCTGATCAATGACTCTCTCTCATCATTGATGTTTCTATTTCTCTCTGTCTTCCTTCTTCTCTGAAATCAATAAAAATATATTTAAAAATAAATAAAGGGGCCAGCAGGGAAGGCCTAGTGATAGAAGGAAGTGTGGCAGTGGGTTGGTAGTCAGTAGGGCCTGGACAAGGCCCATGTAGTCAGAGCTCAGAGAGTAAAGGGGCAGTGTTTTGGGGAAGCTGAGAAGTTAATAGGGCTTCACCTGGCATGCCAAGGTGTAGGAAGGAGTGCTGGGCTCTACTACAATGTCTGCTGGATTAATGCCTGGATTAATGGGATGTGAAATGCCAGGATTTGGGGGGACTGGGGAAAGATTGCACGGAGCTGAGGGAGTGTTCCCTTTCTGGGTTTGGAGCAAGTTAGCAGCAATTATGGAACCAAAGACCTGGAAAGTTCAGCCATGCTGCTCTCTAGGAGGCCAAGGCATCAAGTAGTCTCCGGGGAACCCAGGGCCACCCTCTCCACTCACAGGGCTTACCTTGCTTGCTTCGGCCAGTCGGGACCGACTGATCCATGTGCTGAACGTGGAGAAGAACTACAACCTGGAGCAGACCCTGGATGACCACTCCTCCTCTATCACGGCCATCAAATTTGCAGGTGAGTCCCTTCCCTCCCACTTCCACCACCTCATTTAATGGGTTCCTTTGGCTGCAAGTAACAGCAAAAACTCTTCAGCTTAGACCAAAAAAAGGGAGAAAAAAACTCTAAATTCAGGCACAGCTGGAGCCAAAGGTTGAATTTTTAAAAATTAAATTATTAGGACTCTTTCCCTCTGTTAGCTATGCCTTTCTCTGGAGGGCAGGATCTTGGTTGTCACTGGGCCACTGGAGAGAGATCTCCCCGCTTCCTATCCATTTTGGCAGAAATTGGAACCCACTTACCTTTTGCTGGTTTGAGGCACCTGCTCTTTACAGATCAGCTATTTGGTGCCAGGGCTTTAGAGGATTCTCTTCGGCCAGATCACACTCATGTGCCCAGCCACCGCCTACCTCCGCTCTGATCCTGGAGGACTGGCATTAGATGAGTGCTGGTCCCCAAAAAGAAATCAGGGTGCCAATCCTATGAGAGGACAGGATGAGCACTGGTGACATTGACAGGAAAATAAGTAACAGTGACAATTGCTGGAGGCTAATTCTTTGCTGGAGATTATCCTTGTGCCATCCCGGTAGTATCCCCTTCCTTAACCCATTTTATAGCCAGAGTCACACAGCTAGTAGGTGCAGGCCTAGGATCTTGCCTATGGCTATCCTTCTCCATAGCCCATGCTCAACCAGGAAATCAAAGGGATTCTTCCAAGACTGAAAAGATTCAGTATGGAGATACCTGTCCCTCAGGAGTTCCACGGGGAGGGAAGGCAGGGCCTGTGAGGTGTAAGTGATCAGACTAAGAACATGTTCAAAATTCTATTTAAGGAGTATATATTCATGGGAGAATACATTCATCTAGTCTAAGTTCTTGTCTATGAAATGTTATTTACATATAATTTTGTGACTGAGAATGTATTAATGTCCCTTGGTCCTTCCCACTTCTTGCCCTGCCTCTCTAGCTAAGGTGATAGGATGCTGAGCAAAAACAAGTTAACTATGTTTTCTGTGTCTTGATGAAGACCTCACAAAAGCTGATCAACTAAAACTTCTCAGACATCCTTAAAACCCTGCTCTTTCCATTGGCTAGAGGTAGTTAGAATAAATCAGCAAATCTGGCAGTTTGGCCCCTCACCTTTTTTTTCCCCCCCCCCTCACCTCTTTTTAAAAAATTAATGTATTGATTGATTTGAGAGAGAGGAGAGCAATGGAGGGAAGACGGGAGGGAGGAAGAGAAAGAGAGAAATATATATATAGAGAGAGAGATCTGCTGTTCCACTTATCTATACATTCATTGGTTCATTCCTGTATGTGCCCTGACCAGGGATCAAACTCACAACCTTGGTGTATGGGGATGACTCTCTAACCAACTAAGCTACCCAGCCAGGGCACTGACCTCACCTTTAATGAATGGTCTAGATCCAAGAAAGATGATAATTGGGCCAGGAGTTGGTCCTTTAGGCCACCTTCTGAAAGGTGGGCCTTCATTAGAGCCCCAGCCAGTCTGAAAGAATGAAGCTTCTAAATCCAGCTCCTAAGTGCCCCACTCTGCCAGGCTGGCTCACTTGGTTATGCTCAAAACATTGACGATAGTCAATATAAACTGGGCACCAGTCAGTCCTAACCTGTCTGAAACTACCCTGCTAAAGAAGGACTCAGTCTTCTAACTCTTTCCTGTGAGGTGTGTCCAAACAAGTAGAAGATAGTACATATAGTTTACAGAATATAAAATGTGCCATATGACGACATTTCGATCAATATCAGGCTGCCTATATGAAGGTGGTTCTATAACATAATGGAACTGAAAAATTCCTATAGCCTAGTGCAGTGGTCGTCAAACTCATTAGTCAACAGAGCCAAATATCAACAGTACAACGATTGAAATTTCTTTTGAGAGCCAAATTTTTTAAACTTAAACTATATAGGTAGGTACATTGTTATTAACTTAATTAGGGTACTCCTAAGCTGGCCTTTGCTAAAAACGTCCTCAATCTGATTGAGGTACGTTTGCTGAGGTCGGCCCCTTCCAACTCTCCCATCCACACTCGTCTTGTATACTTGTTTTGTCTATCTCCTTTCCGCAAACCGACTTCTGCGCATGGGCCATGAAGTTTCAATCGCACTGTACGTGTGCACCCGCACGTGGTATTTTGTGGAAGAGCCACACTCAAGGGTCCAAAGAGCCGCATGTGGCTCGCGAGCCGCGGTTTGCCGACCACTGGCCTAGTGATATCGTAGCCATTGTAACATCACAAGGCAACACAGATCATAGTACTCACGTGTTTGTGGTGATGCTGACATAAACAAATCTTAGCTGCCAGTCATATAAAAGTATAGCACATACATGCCCTAACCGGTTTGGCTCAGTGGGTAGAGCGTCGGCCTGCGGACTGAAGGGTCCCAGGTTCGATTCCGGTCAAGGGCCTGTACCTTGGTTGCGGGCACATCCCCAGTAGGAGGTGTACAGGAGGCAGCTGATCAATGTTTCTCTCTCATTGGTGTTTCTATCTCTCTATCCCTCTCCCTTCCTCTCTGTAAAAAAATCATTAAAATATATATATTTTTAAAAAGTATAGCACATACAATTACATGCAGTATGTAATAATAATAATGATAATAATAATAATAAACACCTAAGTTACTGGTTTGTGTATTTACTATATTTTAGCATGTACTCTTTATACTTATAAAACAAAGTTTTCTACAAAACAGTATGCCGTGTTACACTGGCAGCAGCCTTATACATCTTGTCTAACTGAGTCTCTTGATCTTATCATTTTCTCTAATGCTTGATTTAATTTTGTGTAGTAACATGCTGTACAGGCTTATAGTCTGGGAGCAATGGGCTATCCCATACAGTCTAACCATGTAATAGGCTGTATCATCTAAGTGCACTCTGTGATGTTATCACAACGACAAAGTCACCTGACAACACAGTCCTCAGAATATATCCCCATCATTAAGAGGCACATGACTGTAATACAGTGAACATCCACATCAAGGTTCATAGTCAATAGGTATGAACTAGAACACATACACCAATTTTTTTAATATATATTTTATTGATTTTTTACAGAGAGGAAGGGAGAGGGATAGAGAATCAGAAACATCAATGAGAGAGAAACATCGATTAGCTGCCTCCTGCACACCGCCTACTGCGGATGTGCCCGCAACCAAGGTACATGCCCTTGACTGGAATCGAACCTGGGACTCTTCAGTCCCCAGGCCGACGCTCTATCCACTGAGCCAAACCGATCAGGGCTACACCAATTTTTTATAGCCAGTGATTGTTCTGATTGTTCTTGGTCCTAACATTACTAAATGTTTAGATCTACCACCCCAGGTTAAAAAGCAGAACATTAATAGTAACGTGCAGGCCCTCTCTGGGTCCTTCCCATGTCACACTCCCTCCTACAAATGGCTCACTCCCTTCTGTGAGCCAGTGACTCCTGCTTGAGTAACATCTTAACTTGTATGTCAGTCCTGGGCTCTCTCAAATGTCTTGTCATGAAGGAGCAGCATCGGTTGTATCAAGCCTCTGAATATTTATTTTGTCTTTTAATTTTCACCTCAACTCTGTGAGGTGTTTGTGCTGTTATTCTATAAAGAAAGAATAATAGCCCAGGCAGTGTGGCATAGTGGTTGAGCATCAATCTATGAACCAGGAGATCATGGTTCAATTCCCAAACAGGTTACATGCCCAGGTTGCAGGCTTGCTCTCCAGTAGAGGGCGTGCAGGAGCAGCCGATCAGTGATTCTCTCTCATCATTGATGTTTCTATTTCTCCCTTCTTTGAAATCAATAAAAATAAAAAATGTATTTTTAATAAAGGAAGAACAATAAAAGTGCTTACCAGGTGGCAGCCACTGTTCCAAAGGTTTCACACAATTTCTTAGGGCAGGGGCCATTATAGGCCCATTATACAGATAGGAAGCTGAGGTTTGGAGAGGAAGCAAGGTTCAGAGCACAGCATTTAACCAGAGAATGCCAGGCTTCAGTCCTGGTCCTGTCCTGACTCTCTGTGCACCCTGGGACCAGACTATGTGACTCAGCCCCTGGGTCACATTTGTGTAATGAGTGGCTAGTGAGCAGTCAGGCAGAGGGAAGCACAGGTGGCATGGGGCCTGGCCTGAGATATGTGGGGATATTCTGATAGTTCTTGATGGCATGAGCCTCCCAGTAGTCTGCCTATCTTAGACATGGTGCCCCTTCTGTGTACTTGGCTTTTGTTTCCCTATCTGTCCTTGTTCAACAGAGGCCTCGCAGCTGCTCCACCTGTACCCCCTCACACACACCGCTCACATCTTGCAGACTCCTATCTGCACCTAGCACCCACCTCACCTCTGGAAAGCCCTCCCTGACCCCTAGCAGAATTCCCTTGCAGTGGAGTTCTGTAGCTAGGATCCTGGCCCTAGTCAGGCCCAGTGGTGACCTAATACACCACCTCCTCCTCTTCCAGGCAACAGAGACATCCAAATGATCAGCTGTGGGGCCGATAAGAGCATCTACTTTCGCAGTGCCCAGCAGGTAGAGTGAGGTGGCCTCCTTGAGGGCTGGGGTTTGGGGGCTTGTCAGAGTTGTCCTTTGAAGGCCCTGCCTGCCCTACCAGGGCTCCGATGGGCTTCACTTTGTCCGTACTCACCATGTGGCAGAGAAGACCACCTTGTATGACATGGATATTGACATCACCCAGAAGTACGTGGCTGTGGCCTGCCAGGACCGCAATGTGAGGTAAGGAACTGCGCTGGGCTCTTACTCAGCCTGGCCTTGGCTGCTTTATAAGTGGGGCCTGTATGGGACCTAGTTAAGTCTGTTTTCTCATGAGCTATCTGCTCTCCTTCACCCTGCTCATCTGGTCCCTGAGAAGCTGAGTGGGCAGAGGGACCCAGCAGGTGTTTCTTAGGAGCTGGATTCACCTAGGTTTAGCCTCCAGATTAGCAGAGGGTTCCTTCAAGCTCTCCAGAAGCCTATGTGGGGTGACTGAGAGGTGCTGATATGGCTTATAAATGTATTCTTTCACCTATATTCCCTGAGCACTTGTCTGGGATAGACAGTAGCAGCAGTGAGCAGGGCAGCTCCAGGCCCTGCCTTTACAAAGCTCACAGTCCTGTGGAGGAGAAGTGGATACTTCACCAGGCAGTGACAGCATGAAGTGGTCAGGGCTGGGATAGGGGAAGCCAGAGGGTTGGGCTCTGGAGAAATACCTGAACCCACCTGGGAATCAAGCAGGGCCTGGTGGAAGGAATGTCTGAACGGAGATTGTGAAGGACCCAGAGGACTGAGCCAAAGGAGGGGAGAAGAGAGTGTGCAGAGGGCATAGCATGCACAAAGAGGTTCTCACCTCCTTCATTTGCTCATTCAAATTGGGTGCCAGGCACTCAAGCTTGCTCTATGGCAGGGGAGAGAGGCATTAACTCAACAGACACCCTAATAAGTAATTTCCATGACTTCATCCTGAGATGGGATTTCAGTCCAGGCATCGAATGGGGGATAAGCAGTGGCAGTGGGCTTCCAGAGAGAGTGGGGGGCGGGTGGGCAGGTCCATGTTGGCCATATTCTGCAACCACCTCCCCAGAGTCTACAACACCATGAATGGAAAGCAGAAGAAATGCTACAAGGGCTCCCAGGGCGATGAAGGGTCTCTGCTGAAGGTGAGAAGCCACGGCCCCCAGGGTGAAAACTATAAACAGACCTCACACCAAGGCTCCCCTTTGTATCTGCTCTCCTGGTCAAAGGATCACTTGCTGGCCAACTATTCACTCTGGTCTGGCTGAGAGCCAAGGAGTAGCCCACACTGCTTGACCTTTATTTACTGAGCCCTTCCCCAAGTGGAGCCGTTTTGAGTGACAACAGAATGTGGTGGGAAGATTCAGAAAGGCCTGGGCTCTCTTGCCAGGCTTATCCCCTGCCTGTGTTATCCAGGCCAAGGCAAGGACCTTCTCAGAGCCTCTGGACGGGGTAAGAGTTCACACTGACTGTAACCTTGGGCAAGTGTTATCTTTCCAGTGTGGCTCATCATCTGTAAAATGCAGATACAGAGAGCTTCTGTCACAGGGTTGTTCTGTGGAGGAAATAAGTCACACAGGTGTAGTGCTAAGCACAGGGCCTGGCTGCCATCAGTACCATTGTTGTGGCTGTTAATTTCTTTATCTGTGAAAAGGGAACAGGAGTTCTTATCGAATCAGGGTGTGTGTCGTGAGGGCTATCTGGGATGAGTCCATGTGCCAAGTGTTCAGCACGAGGGTGGTCCTCAATCAGTGGGGGCTCGGAGGGTGGGGAGAAGCAGGCAGCACAAAGCATCACTTGCATCCTCTTCTCGGCAGGTCCACGTGGACCCCTCAGGCACCTTCCTAGCCACAAGCTGCTCTGATAAAAGCATCTCGGTGATAGACTTTTACTCTGGCGAGTGTATTGCCAAAATGTTTGGCCATTCTGGTAGGTGTACCTCCCTACATGAGACATCTCCCCACCTGTCCCTACATAGCCTTCTGACTCAGAAGGTCAATGCAGCTTCTCTGCTCTGTTTCTAGAAATTGTCACCGGTATGAAGTTCACCTATGACTGTCGTCATTTGATTACAGTATCTGGAGACAGGTGGGAAAGGCGTCGAGGCTGCCCCTGGCTGGCCTCCCTTTAGGAGTGGGTGGGACCTACACTGTGGGGAGAGCAGGGGCTCAGAGACTGGAAACACCAGGCTCACAACCTGCCTGTGCAGAGAGCTCTTCTGAGTGTTCCAGCTTTCTCTCTCCTTGATCAGCATGCACCTTGGTGTCACACCCAGCCCTGAGTTCAAATCCCAATCTGCTACTTATTTACTTGTGACCTTGAGCAGGTCATTTCCCTCTCTCAGCCTTAGTTTGCGCCTTTGTAAGAGAGTTGATACCATCTACCTTGAAATTATATGGTGAAAATCAAATGTGATGATCATATATGTCATTCTGATACATTTCCTTATATAAATTATATATATACTAATTTATAAATATAATAAATAAAAATAAATTTCTTACTACATGGTTGTCACTCAAGGAAGTCCCTTTTGTCACTCCCTTCAATTTACTACAATGCTTTCTCACAGCCCCTTTCGTTGGTCTGGAGGACTTCAGAACAGGTCCTGGTTAGCTGTTCTGGAGCCTATGCAGGATGTGGACCTGACATGGTCTGGAGCCCCTGCACTAAGCTGATGGGCTGTGTTTTCCGGGAGGTGCCAGGAAATTCGGTCTTGGCTGTGATGACTCAGGTGGCTTCAGAGTTAGATTGCAGCCGTAGTCATTGTTCCTCCCCCTCCACATCTCTCTTTGGCCTCTACAGCTGTGTGTTCATCTGGCACCTGGGCCCAGAGATTACCAACTGCATGAAGCAGCACTTGCTGGAAATTGACCATCTGGAGCAGCAGCAGCAGCAGAATACAAAGGATGGGAAATGGAGCAGCCACCCCAGGTCCTGGCAGCCACCTGTACATACCCCATCTGTCCTCCCTCAGAGGAATATGTTCCTGCCCTAGGCCCCAAGATGCATGATGCTGGGGACATAGCCACAGCCAAGACAGCCCCGGGCCCTGCCTTTTGTGCACTCGCAGTCTAGGATGGGAGATGGACTTTGAATACACAGTTGTGATAACACATATGAGAAGGGTTTTGGAGTGGAAAAGCAAAGTATTTGGAGAGCCTGTGAGCACTGTGATATGGGAAGCCCCAGGAGGCTCCGGGTGTAGGGAGGAAGGTCAGGAAGGGGTCCAGTGGCGTTGAGATATCTTCTACTCTTTAAAGATTTTATGCTGAAAGACCACTTTTATTTGGAGTGAATTCATGCTCTAGTTTTTTATTTAGGATTTTGGTTTGGAGGTCTCAGTTTTATTGGGAGATTATGCGATTTTTTTTTTTTTTAAATCTCTCTCTCTCTCCTGTTCCTGGAGCTGTCCCCATCTCTTTGTCTTGAGGCTTTGTCATTGCTTCCCTGTGGGGACCAGCCCTTGATATGTGCTGCTTATCCTGCAGTGTTTTTGGAGATATTGTAGATATAGGCACCTAGGGAGAGAGCAGCTACCTTTGGCTCCTGGTTTTAAGTCTCACACCCTACCTTGGGGCTGGGGCAGGTCCTGGTGCCAGTGCCCACCTCGTGTCAAGCATGTTTTTGTCTCCTGTATTCCAAAGGAGCTAAAAATCTCATCGCTACCCCCTACTTCCTAAAACAGAACCCAGCAACTCAATACTTAAGCCCCACTATCTGCTTTGCTTTTCAAAGGTCCCATTGCTGTGGCTCTTGGAGTGTTTGTCTTATTTTTTGAGTCCAGACTTTCTCATATCTCATTTATTATGGTGATATGTTCCTAGCAGAGAAGTGAGACCTCCCAGCACCATCTTTTTTTTTTTAATATATTTTATTGATTTTTTTACAGAGAGGAAGGGAGAGGGATAGAGAGTTGGAAACATCGATGAGAGAGAAACATCAATCAGCTGCCTCCTGCACACCCCCTACTGGGGATGTTGCCTGCAACCAAGATACATGCGAATCGAACCTGGGACCTTTCAGTCCGCAGGCCGACGCTCTATCCACTGAGCCAAACCGGTTAGGGCTCCCAGCACCATCTTGACCAGAAGTTAGTAATATGTTCATTTGGAACCTAGCACAGGGCCCTGGCCCTAGGCAGGTCCCTCTACTACCCTACTTACCTATTTCTCTCCTTGACTTCCTCATTCCTGGTTTTAGGCAGGAGACATATGCATCCATGCCCAACAAGATTTGCTCCCTAAGATCTGGAGAGCAGACAGAGGATGAGCTGGAAGAAGAGTGTGAACCTGAAGAATTATTGAAGACACCATCCAAAGAGAGCTTGGATTCAGGTTGGGAAAGGGGCCCATCCAAAGGAGCCCTCTTTTGATCTCTGTCAGTGTAGGGGTCATTGCTAGGTTTCACCCACTGCTTTGTTTTCATGCCTGGCACATACTAAAGTTCAATAATCATATTTTATTTTATTTTATTTTTTTTTAAATATACTTTATTAATTTTTTACAGAGAGGAAGGGAGAGAGATAGAGAGTTTGAAACATCGATGAGAGAGAGACATCGATCAGCCGCCTTCTGCACATCTCCTACTGGGGATGTGGCCGCAACCCAGGTACATGCCCTTGACCGGAATCGAACCCGGGACCCCTCAGTCCGCAGGCCGACGCTCCATCCACTGAGCCAAACCAGTTTTGGCAAATAATCATATTTTAGCCAGGACTCTCTCAGTATAATAGCACCAGACTCTCATTGGCTTAAGCTGGAAAGAGAATTTATTGGTTCATGTACCTGAAAATGTAAGAGGATTGGCTTCGTCATAGCTGGATCCAGGTAGTCAAGTGATGTTAAAGGAATGTATTTTTCTGTGTCTCTTAGATCTACTTTTCTCCATATTGGCTTTGCTATCAGGTAGACTCTTCCTTTCCTGGGAGGGATGTAAAGAGGATGTCCCAGAAGAAACAGAGCATGTTAACCAGAAGACAGAACAAATTTTATAGTTCAGGCAAAAGGGAGAGCAGTAGCTTAATGACTTTACCAAAGGCCAGGCCCTCTATAAATTTCTGCTCCTCTGCATATTGCCTTGTGACGTAGGCCCTCATGGTTGTAAGATAGTTGCTTAAGTTCCAGGCATCAGAAGCATGGTTGAATAGGACATTTCCTCCCAGAATCTTTTAGAAAGGAACCTTTTCCCAGAAGCCCTGACAGACTTCTCTTGGGTCCCCCTGGCATGATTGCTCCAGCTATGAGAGAGGCTGGGAATAGTGATTAGCACTAGGTCCTTTTAGTGTGCGTGGTGGGCTCCAGCAACAAGGGGCCAACAGGCACAGGCCAACTGATGGCTGATTGGCAGGCAACAGAATCATGAGAATTCACCTTTGGGGGAAATCAGGATAAGTTAATTTTCTTCATCACCCACCCTCACTCCTGATCCAGTGTCCTCTCCAGGTGTGACTCCTTATAGGCCTTTTCATGAACATTAATATACATATGTACGTATCCATAGGAAACACAAATTTATGTCCATAAATTGTATCATTCTGTATCTTTTTCCTCTCAAAAGTATCTTATCTACCTGTATGTTGGTGGCTACAGAGCAAAGACTTCCCTCTTTTAACCAGCACCATAGTAGGCTATTTTAAGTTATTCCCTCTGGGTGGGCATTTAGGCTGAAGGAGGCTATGCTGACCACCGCTAGTCCTCCTCAGGCATTTGTGAGAATGTTTCCCCAGGACAAAGGCTAAGGACTGGCAATGCTAGGCCCCGGGTTAGTATATTTTTTCTCTTAAAAGAGAACCCTAAGGGCCCTCCAAATCCACTTACTGCCTCACCCATTTTCCCTCTTCCTTCCCCCATGTTTTTGCCAGCATTTGATAGTATGAAGCATTTTAATTTTGGTCACATCTTATGGGTAAAACATTATATCCCATTGTGTAAATGTGCATTTCCCTGACAATTAGTGAGGTTGAGCATCTTTTGATATGTCTGTGCGTTCTATATTGTCTGCTTGGAGAATTGCCCATTTATATATGTTGCCCATTTGGTTGTTGGGTTATTTATTCTCTTTTCATGGATTCTATGTGTCTCTTCAGATCCTCAGTGCCTGCTGACCAACGGCAAGCTGCCACTCTGGGCAAAGCGGCTGGTGAGTCTGCCTAGAGACTGATACCTGGGAACTAGCACAGTAGGGGTACTCTCCTCCATGTTTTTGTTTATTTTCCCCTCCATATTTCTCTTCCCTGGAGAACCCCATCACCCTTCTAGTCTCAGCTTAGATAGCCCTTCATTCATGCAACATGTGTTTACTGAGCACCTACCCTCTGCTAGACATTGTAATGGCCATTAGACACAGCAATGAATAAGACAGACAAATCTCTGCCTTCACAAGCTCATTTTCTTACATAGGAGATGGACAAGATCCACAATAAACTATTTTTGGAGCTGGTAAGTGCTATGAAGGGAAAAAATTTGAGAAAGAAAATAATATTAGGATTGAATGGATGATTGTTATCTTTGAGGAGGGGCAGACTAGGAGCTGGTAGTATACTAGTAGAAGCTGGTAGCAGAATCCTAAACCCTAGGTTGGAGGGTTTATTTTAGGAACAATATCAGGCCTCAGATCAAAGCCTTGCAGGGAAATACTCCTGCAATCCTCTTCTCTGCAGACCAGATCAGGGCATCTGGCCATGCTCTCTCAGGCCCCCAAGCTTCCCCTTATTACTGTATACTAGAGGCCCGGCGCACAAAATTCATGTGCAGGTACGGTCCCTAGGCCTGGCCTGCGATCAGGGCCATCTTCCCCGGGTGTCCACAGCTGGCCCCACCCCCCGCCACTACCCATCTCCAGTTCCCCATTTTCCATCAGATGATTGGAGCCTGCTGGCCAGGGGAAGGGACCAAGAGGTCAGCCGTTTCTGCCCACTCGTCGGCCCTGCTCCCGCTGTGGGTCACCCTCTGTGTGTGGGGTGACCATCAGGGCGGCGGCCTTGGCCTGGCGCCACCCGCGTTCCCCGCCTCCCACCCCCAGTTCCCCGTTCGCCATCGGGCGATTGGAGCCTGCCGGCCAGGGAGAGGGACCAAGAGGTGGTCAGTGTGCCTCATAGTCAAATTGTCGTCTGGTCATTCCATTGGTAGGGTCAATTTGCATATTACCCTTTTATTATATAGGATAGAGGCCCGGTGCATGGGTGGGAGCCGGCCGGCCTGCCCTGGTGGGCCGTCGTGGTGGGGGTCCCCGCTGGGCGGCAGGGCCGCAGTCGCTCTGGTCTCTGGTCGTTCCGTCGTTTCGATCACTGGGCTTTTATTATGTAAGATTATAATTGGAATTACATTCAACAAATAATCACTGTACATTTGCTTTGTGTGAGCTTTGTTTTAAGTCTTTTACATGTGTTACCTCATTTAATTCTCATTGAGATAGGGGCTTTTCATATCCCTATTTCACAATAGGGAAATTGAGGCCCAGAGAGGTTAAGTAACTTGTCCATGGTCACATAGCTAGGAAATAGAGGACATGGAATCAACCCTAGGTGGCCTGAGTTCTCAAACACCCACCCTCCACTATCTCAAGCAACAGTCTGGGTAGCAGGCATCAGTGGGCTGGACCAGGGTGGGAGGGGAAGTGGCTGTATCTTGGATGTGTTTGAATGACAAAGCTGACAGATTTTGCTGAAGAAATACAATATGGAGTATGAGGGACAGAATAAGAGAGAGGAATGAAGGATGACCTTCAATGTTTGGGGCCTGAGCAACTGGAAAGAATAGGTGAGATGGGGAAGGCTTTAGGGAAGCAGATTTGGGGGGAAGATCAGTTTTCTTTGTGTTTGCTTTGAAATATCCACTAAACATCCATTGGAGCTGTAGGGCATTTGCATGTATACTTCTGAAGTTTAAGAGCAAGGTTCAGGCTGGAGATAGATGTCTGGAAGTTATTTCTGAGTAGTCTTTAAAGCCAAGAGACTGGATGAAGTCTGTGCAGTCCCTGGCCCTTATTGGAGTTCGTGATCACTTGGCTGGCTTCCTGACCATCTCATCATTTTCAGCTTGGAGATGATGATATGGTGGATGGCTCAGCCTTCTACACCAAGCACAGCTACCAGCCACATGGCCGCTGGGCAGAGCGGGCTGACCAGGAGCCCCTCAAGACCATCCTGGATGTCCGTGACCTGGATTGCTACTTTACCCCCTTGAAGTCCGACAGTCTGGAGGACTCCGTTCTGGATATAGTGAAGCCACAGAGCCTGGCAGGCCTGCTGAGTGAGGTAAGGACTGCCCCTGCTCCACAACTGTCTGCTTAGGACCTGGGGACTCAGTGCTCTTATTTTGAAAACAGGCCTACCTCCCACTTCAGGGGCACGAGAGGATTGCCTGAGATGGCAGAGGGCAGAAGGGTGAGCCCTAGGCCTGGTGCACAGTGAGACTTCTTAGGGCAGACCAGGAATCTAGGAGATGGGTCACTTTGAGGATTAAGAGCTTGGGCCCAAGAGCAGGCCTGTGCCTGAGTAGGGGGGCATTTGAACAAGTGGAGCTTGGCTCTACCTCTTCCCTGCTGTGTGAATTAGAGCAAGGCTTGCCTCTCTGGGCTTCAGTTTTCAAAAATATAGACATTAAAAAAAAAAGATGACTAAAAGATTTCTTAAAATGGTTATTGAAAAATAGTCCTCAGAGGCCTGGCTGGGGTGGGTGGCTCGATTGGTTGAGCATCATCCTGTGCATGAAACGTTGCCTGTTCGATTCTTGATCAGGGCACACACCTGGATTGTGGGTTTGATTCCTTGTCGCAGAGCATGCAGAAGGCAACCAATTGATGTTACTCTCTCACATCGATGTTTTTCTCTATATCTACCTATCTATCTTTCTCTCTTTCTTTCCCTCTCTCCCTCTCCCTTCCTCTTTCTAAGCATGTCCTTGGGTGAGAATTAAAAAAAAAAAAAAATAGCCCTCAGAGAACTTTTACAGGAATTCAGGCCTGGGTCCCCTTAGAGGTACTAAAGCAATTTTAGTTCTTATTTTATTATTTTGCAAATAAAATTCTTCTTTATCCTATTATATGTTTTTTTATTGTGGCATAATATATACATGCAGTTATGCACAAATCTTAGGTAAATAGCTTAATGAATTATTACCTGTGTGTATACCTATGTATATGTACCACCAAGGTAAATATAGAGCATTTTCTACCTCCAGGAAGACTTCTGTGCCCCTCCCAATCAGTACTTCCACCCAGGGTAACCAGCATCTGACCTTTTCACCATGGACTGGTTTGTCTGTTTTTTTGTTTTGTTTTTGTTTTTTTAATATATTTTTATTGATTTCAGAGAGGAAGGGAGAGGGAGAGAGAGATAGAAACATCAATGATGAAAGAGAATCGGTCAGCTGCCTCCTGCATGCCCCCCTACTGGGGGTCAAGCCTGCAACCCGGGCATGTGCCTTTGACCAGAGTTGAACACAGGACCCTTCAGTCCACAAACCAATGCTCTATCCACTGAGCCAAACCAGCTAGGGCTGGTTTGCCTGTTTTTGAACTTCATATGAATAAACACTTAGAGAGTCAGAGCCATACTTATTCCTTATTTGTAAAGGGGCTTATGATAATGCAGTTGGATACAGAGTGAGCTCAGGGTGAACAAAAGGCTTGCTCCAGGCCCTGGTGCACAGTGAGCATCCAACAGTGGGGGCTACCATTATGCCCAGCTTCTTCACTGTAACACTTAGAAACTTGGAGGGGCCCTAGTTGCCACAGCTGCCTCAGATGGCTGTGCCTCTTCACCCCACAGTCAGAGAGTCCCCAGGAAGATGGCTGTAGGAATCCTTCCTTCCTGCCTGTACAGAAGGAGTGCTCTGAAGCCAGAGAGGTCGTCAGCTCCCTGGAGGTAGAGGTGACCGTCCCAGGGACAGACAGGTGAGTATCCTTCACATCAAGGGGAACGTTAGTTGGAGAGAGGAAGCCTCAGCTGATAGGCACATTCTGGAAGAACTGCTCTTGCAGTAGGCTGTGGGAGTGGGGAGGAAGGGGTATGGCCCAGATGGAGTAGAAGCCCAGCCCTGCAGCGTGTTTCCATGGTTCTAGGTGGAGGTGCAGGGCACTCCGGGGGGAAGGGAGCCTTTGGAGGAGGGAGGAGAGGCAAAGTAGTGCTCCCAAGGGGAGCAAGGTACAGATGCTTCGGGGTTCTGGGTAGGGACCAGTTGTTTACTAAATAGTATGTTATCATTCCCTCACTCCACCCCTATTGGCACTGCAGCAAGTACGGCTCAGAAGAAGTGGAGAGGGACCCTGGAGACCAGCAAGGTGACTCCTATCTCAGGGTCTCCTCCATAGGCTCAAAGGATCAGAGCAAACTTGAGGGTGAGTGGGGGCCTGGCAAGGACCCTGCTGTAGTCTGTTCATCCCACTAGGCCTCTTTCTGGGCACTGATGATGACCTTAGCCCAGTCTTCCTGAAATTCAAGAGTCTATCGCAGAAGACAGACATGGTCCTTGATGTTACCAGAGGATTCTGGAGCCAAACTGCCCACTGACGGCAGCCCAGCTTTGCCACTTCCTCCAAGTGTAACCTTGTTGTCCATAAAAATAGGGGGCGAGTATTATCATCCCCATTCTCCAGATGGGGAAACTAAAATCCAGAGAGAGTGAACCACTTACCTGACTCACCCAAAAAGAGCCTGGCTTTGGGTTCCTGACTCTCCCATATCCCCTCCCTGCTTCTTTAGATTCAGGGGATTCAGAAGCCTACTTGGAGTGTACCTTCACCGCCATCCATTCCTCCCCTCCACAGCTGGACTCAGACCCTCAGTTTGACGTGACAGTGACCCCTATACCAGGTAAATGGGCCAGACATGAGGAAGGGCAGTGCATGGGTCTTGCTTAGAGGGTGGTCATGATACATAAACACTGGCCCCACATCAGCCCTACACTTGGTGCCCACTGAGCCTCACCTGGAAGACAGCCATCAGTCTTTCCTTCTCAGCCTGGTGGCATCAGGGTGTGTGCTGGGCAAGTCCAGCTTTCTCCATTGTTAAGTGTCTTTGTCAGGGTATCTGCCATGACTAAATGTTGAAGGTTCTCTCCCACTTGCCCCCTTTGCCTCTCACAGCATGCCCAGGAACTGCAGAAGAGTTGTCTCGGCCTGAGCTGGCAGGCATATCCAATGGCTCCTTGCCCCAGACCCCTGAGCAAGAGAGGTTTCTCCGCCATCACTTTGAGACGCTTACTGACACCCACCATGAGGGTAGGGCCCTGCTCCTCTCAGCCCTACCTAGGCGGGCCATCTTGTGCTAGGCACTGTGTGGGCATCTCTGGGTTAGGGCTTTCCCTAGCAAGGCTGACGAGAATGGTGGGAGGGCATACGTTTTATCTTCAGGACTGAGCTGCACAGTTTCTTCTTCCTGCTCCAGTTGCTCTGTGTTGTCTATTGATGGGGGTTTCGGATGATTTGCCTGCTGCTTTGTGGGTCTGTCTGGACCTAGGACTAGTTGGCTAGAGGGATTCTGAGGTCTCCCTTGGCATCTTCCCCTAGAGCTCTTTCGCAGATCTCTAAGAGATGTGACGGCCTCTGCGGATGAGGACTTTTTTAATCCCCGGCTGAGCATCTCAGCCCAGTTCCTCTCACGTCTCCAGAAGACATCCAGGTAGGAGCTGGTGAACTGCTGAACCTTCCAACTTTCTGTATTCCTGGATGGGGCTATGTCCTCCCAAGCATCCCAGGGCAGGCACAACTGCCTGGTTTCCTCCCCACAGGCTCAACCACACCTTCCCTTCCCCGCTGCACCTGCACCTTGTGAAGTCCCCGGAGGTCAAACTCATAGACCTCCAGGGGAACCAGGCCAGAGCAGAACCAGGTACTGGCTACACCTTCCCAGGGAGGACCAATGTGAGTACTTGGGCCACCTCCTCAGGACATAGGGCTGGGAGCTGGGAAGCCTTGTCCTCGCCTCATGGCTATGCTTGCAGGTCCTCTCTAGGAGGAAAGCTAAGGAGTCGCTTGACAACCTGGAGGCCTGGTGCCCACTGAGTGAGTGTCACCATTCCTAGTAAACATCTCTGGGCTTCTCGGCAAATGGCCCTGGATGCCCAGCTGAACCATGGGTGGTGTGGGGAGGGTCCACTCAGAACCTGCAGCCATCCTGGGGTGGGGCCCTCTCTATCAATTTTGTGGCTTGAATGTGAGAGTGAACTGGCTGCTTCCTTTACAGCCCCCTGCCTCACAGGCCCACTTCCTGTGTTCCCTCCTCCTCAGCGCTGCCCACAGATAGGAAGCCTCTGGCACCCACAACCCTACCCACTCCAGGCCTCCACACCCCCTCTACCTGTTCCTATATAGAGGCCACTGCCAGTTCCTGTGCCAAGATGTCACCCAGCATTTCCCTTGAGGACAGTGAGGACCCTGTCTTGGTTGACAAAGAGAGAGGGAGACCCCTCTGCAGGCCCTCATCCCTGGGGAAGCTGGCCTCCATGGACCAGGAGCTTCAGGCCATCACCACCACGGCAGCAACCAGTTCTGACAGTGAGGGCCAAGAGCCTGGCCTGCCCTCCCAGGGCAACTATGAAGCCCGGGCCAGCTTCAAGCAGACCCTGACAGGCGTCTGTGACAGGCTCTTACTGCCCTCACCCCCACAGGAGCCACCCACTACTTGTGTCTGGTCCCAGGAACCTGTGGCCACCCAGTCCGATGTCACAGTCACAACAGCTAGCTTCCCGGCTTCCAGCCCCGTAGATATGAGCTCCCTGAGGCTCCACAGCTCCACCTTTCTCCCAAGGCTTCTGGCCGCTGAACCCCTCAACACCCCTGCACACCCCAACAGCCCCCCACTTCCAGAGGCCATGCCTGGCAGCATCACCTCCCTCCTGGAGCTCACCCCTGGTGAGTATCACCCTTGGGATAAGGGGTTGTCTCTCAAGCTCATCTCATTTAACAGCTCCAAAGGTAGGCACTTGACCTGGCCACAGGGGCTATGCCATTCATTTATTCTTTACTGAACTATTTAGTGAGCACTTTGTATGTGTTGGGCTTTTTGTTCTAGGCCCTGAGGACATGGATGGGATGAGGTGGTAAACAAGACTACAGAGAATTGACACCTTAATTGGGGAAGATGCCCAAACTAAATCTATGAGGAAAGTGTTAAGTGTATCACGAAGTGATGTGCTAAGGAGGGAAATAAAGAGAAAGGGTTTAAGGAGTTAGAAGTGGGGGCAGTTGTTACAGTTTTTAAAACATTTGTTTTTATTGATTTCAAAGAAAGAGGGAGAGAGAGAGAGAATCAATGATGAGAGAGAATCATTGACCAGCTGCTTCCTGCATGCCCCCCACTGGGATTGAGCTCGCAACCTAGGAATGTGCCCTGACCGGGACTCCTGGTTCATAGGTCGACGCTCAACCACTGAGCCACATCAGCCAGGCTGTTGTTATAGTTTTAAACATGATGAAAAAAGGCTTCAGAGAGAAAGTGGCATTTGAGACCTGCAGGAGGGGAGGAAAGGGAGGCTTGGGGACTGAGGGAAGTACATATTGCAGACAGTGGGACAATAATTGGCATCAGTCCAGTCACCATGGCCTCTCTTAGACCAGCTATAAAGTTAGAGGTGTCTTTTTCATTCCCTCCCTTCTATCCCCAGAGGCACTCAGTGTACTCCAGGACAGCCCTGGACACTGGGGAGAGCCTGGAGTGCCAGCCAGAGTCCTGTCCCCAGCTCCCCTTGAGGTGAGCAGTGTGGGGACCATTGTGCACAAACTACAGACTGCCTTCCAAGAAGCCCTGGACCTTTACCACCTGGTGAGCCAAGCCCAGAGTCAGGGGAAAGGGCTGAGGGAGTGCCTTGGGACTGTCTGGCCTGGGTGGTTCCTAACAATATTGGCACCCTTTGCAGATGGTCTCCAGTGACCAGTTGAGTACCAAGCAGCGACAGGCACGGACTGAGCTAGCCTCCACCTTCCTTTGGATCCACAGCCAGTTAGACACCAACGACTGGCTGGTTGGGAATGATGCGGCCCCAGCCCAGGCCCTCCCCAGCCCTGACCCCCCCTCCCCACCTACATTGTGCCCCCTGGCCAGCCCAGATTTGCGTGCCCTGCTGGAACACTACTCGGAGCTGCTGGTGCAGGCAGTGCGGAGGAAGGCACAGGGGGACTGAGGGTCAGCAGCCCTGCTACTTTCTGATGAAATAGGTATTTTTAAGCAAATAAACGGACAATTTGGAGGAATGGTTGCTGGTGCCTATCTTGGCACATCCACAAAGCTCCTTCAGGTGGATGCAAGGAGGGAGGGTGGAAGGCAGTGCTCTGGTGGACCATCCCAGAGAACTCTCATAAGCACTGATGCTAGGCCCTGTTCTCGGAATCTGTCAATGGGAACATGGACCACCATTCCCAAGAAGTTTGGAACTGCAGTAATGATGATCCCAGCACCTGGTTTTTGTGTTGCTTATCCCTAGCCCACTAAGCTCCTAAGGGATCATATATGGTCCTTGCCCAGTGAGACCCACCTGTACCCCAGAGAGCAGCCAGTTCTTCTTTCCTACCCGCTACTGATGCCCAAGAACCCACTGGAGCTGCTGTGATCACCATGTGCCAGACCCTGACTACCAGTACACATATTACCATACCACTGGCCCCTGGGTCAGGCCTATCCTGGATCCTCTGAGAACCAGGCTTTTGTTCCCATCTGCAGCAGGAGAAATTGAGGAGAGACAAACAGGTTTATCCATTGGACAATCCGGACAGCATTCCCAGGCCACCCAGCAGCTGGGACAGTAATTATTTCCCCAGCAGGAGGACTGTATCCAGCTACAACAACCCATGAGCTCCCAGTACTAGTACCAGCTTCCCTAGGCAGCAGGCATCTAGCTATGTGTGTATCTGCTGAGAGGGTCACTCTTGCCACAAAAGCCCCCACTGTCCCAAGTGTATAAAAAGGAAGCCAGCAGGGGTGGGGCCCTCTCCTAAAGCACAGTCCTACCATGCAGACTGCTACGGCCTGAATTCCCACTTGCCTGAGTTTCTCCCTGCTCTGTTTGATGGTCATGGCCCACCAGAAACAGGCTGAGAGAGATCCAGTGCCTTGCCCAGGGTCCTATAGAACTGAAACTCTAATTTAGGCTTTCCTGGTGGCAGAGCCAGACCCTTCAACATGAGGACATGGCCTACAGCTGCCTCCATAAATATTAATATACATCAGAACCAATCAGGCAGTTGTTAAAAAAAAAAAAAAAAAATCCTGCTGGCTGGTGCCCAGGTGCCTGTCATTGTTCTACAGGGGTAGAGTGAGGAACAGGAGAAACAAAACATCTGTCCTTGTGGTATTCACCTTCTAGAGAGCAAAACACAAGAATTAAAACAATAACTGTATAACTAGATAAGCTGAGGGAATTCACTATGCTGGTTGAAGTGTCAGGGAAGGCCTTTCTGAGGTGACATTTTAACTGAGGCTCAGTAGAGGGCACAGGCCATCTGGACATCTCAGGAAACTATACAGGCAGAACAGCCAGTGCAAAGGCCCCATGGGAAGATCAAAAGTACATGTAAGGAATGGCAACAAAGCCAGGACAGCTGGAATAGAGTGAGCTGGGACAGGCAGTGAGAGGAGAATGAGATCGCACCAGGCAAGGCCTTATTGCTTCATGACATATAAATCCAAGAAACCAACACACAATTTTCCCCCCTAAATAAAGTCCCTGATATTTGTGTTTGGGGAGATGCCAGTCTTATTTATTTTTCAAAGCTCCCTCTTTCTGCCCAGGTGGTCCAGGGCTAGTAGTAGGACTGCATCTCTGCCAGGCCAACAGGCCACCCCTGAAAGACAGGAGACCCATTCTCCTTGCTCCTGCCTTGCTTGGTCACAGTCACCTAAGAGCCCTGAAGCAAAGTTTGGCATCCAGGACCCTGGACACCCAGGAGACCAACTTGAGACTCTGTCCCTTGAGAAAATTACCCCTTCTCCCACTCTGTATTATAGTTAAGCTTTCAACTCCAAGTAGCAAACACCTGGCTTATGGGGGTGCCCGCTATAGGGACATTTGTTACTCTTGATTGTTTCTGCTCTGTCGCTCCCTATGAGCCTGAGTTTCACCCTCCAGCTTAGGTCTTCACAACTGCAACATGTCTGCCATGCACTCAGCAGCACACCCCCACCCAGCCAGTAGCAAAAGCATGAAGCAAAACAGCCTTCAGGGCGATGGGGGCAAATTGCAAAGCCTTCCTAGACACCTTTCCCTTCAGAGCAGTCACAGGCGATGGGAATGGAGGTTGCTTTGATTTGCTTGGACTGACCATCTCGCCTGTGCTGGACATGCTTAAACAAAATTGGGTTCTCAGCACAAAGGAGGTGGGCTAGTAATTCAAAAGAATCCAATATGTCTGCCACTCTCCACTTCCTAATGTCAGCTCTTCAGCCCTAGAAGGACCAGACTTTCTCTTGGACTAACCAGCTGGTTAAGAAATCACTGCTGCTGAATGTGTATGCAGGCAGTTTATGGACCAGCAGAAAGAGAAGAGCATGTTCACATGGGCTATTTCAGAGAGTTCAGTGAAGGAATAATTTGCAAAGGAGTGGGCAGGGGAGAGTGAAACCACAGCACCTCGGACGTGGTACCAAAGGAGAGCTGTCACACACTCCCACCCTACACCACAAGACACAAGGGAGTGAAAAACCCAGAAGAGCAAATCCTGGAGGACTGCCCTGGGGAGACTTGTGTCCCTGGCAACCCCACAGAGAGGGAGTTGAAATCCCCTCCCCAAATCTGCAGGGCTCCCCTTGTCCATATCCTACTGGAAGCCAGAGGGAAAGGAGCCCAGATGATGCTGCCCACTCAGGTCAGGCACCTACGACACAGCAGAGCAGAAAGGGAGCCTGAGGGCAAATAGACACCCAACCCCAGATTTCTTCCCTAATGTCTTTTCAGCAACACAGGAATCAATTGCTTCAAGAGACATGTTGTGCATGGAGAACTGGGCACCCAAGCAGAAACAGAATGGCTCCCCACTCATCAGCTCATTGTTTAGTGCAACCTGGCCCCTGCACACCACATTGACAGCTCCTAGATACTGGGCTGCCAGGCCTGAGCCAGGCATACTAGTCATGGCTGCATGAAATCCAACAATTGTAAGATGGCAACACTTAAAACCCCTAATGGAATACTGCTCAGCTGTAAAAAAAGAAGGAACTCTTACCCTTTGCAACAGCATGGATGGACCTAGAGATTATTATACTAAATGAAATAAACCAGTCAGAAAAAAATATACCACATGATCTCACTTATATGTGGAATCTAATGAGCAAAATAGAACCAGAGACACGACTGACAGATCTCAAAAGGGAGAGTGTGTGTGGGGAGGGACTGGATAAAAGAAGGTGAAGAGATTAGCCAAAGTACATATATGCATAGCCCATGGACAGAGACAACAGTGTGGTGATGGCCAGGGGGTGATGTTGGGGGAGGCAGGGACTGGGTAGAGATGGGCAAAGAGTGGGAAGATGGGGGAAATCTTTAATAGTGTCAACAATTTTTAAAAACCCATTGAGCCCTGACCAGTTTGGCTCAGTGGATGGAGCGTCGGTCTGTGGACTGAAGGGTCCCAGGTTCGATTCTGGTCAAGGGCATGTACCTTGGTTGTGGGCACATCCCCAGTAGGGGGTATGTAGGAGGCAGCTGATTGATGTTTCTCTCTCATCGATGTTTCTAACTCTCTATCCTTCTCCCTTCCTCTCTGTAAAAAATCAATAAAATATATTTTTAAAAAATATTTAAAAAACAACAACAACAACCCATTGAACAGGTGTGCCACATCGGCACAGCCATGGGTGAACCTGCGAGGGGGCAGTGAAGGATAGAGAAGACAGACAAAAGAATAAAGCTGGGGCTAGGTGGGACACTGCTTCTCTGATGGAGAGACAGCACACAGCCTGCAAAGCCAAGTCTCTTTATTTTTTTAAAAAAATATTTTATTGATTTTTTATAGAGAAGAAGGGAGAGGGATAGAGAGTTAGAAACATCGATGAGAGAGATTGATCAGCTGCCTCCTGCACGCCCCCCACTGGGGATGTGCCGGCAACCAAGGTACATGCCCTTGACCAGAATCGAACCTGGGACCCTTCAGTCTGCAGGCCGATGCTCTATCCACTGAGCCAAACCGGTTCGGCAAGTCTCTTTATTTTATAGCCAGATTCCACGAGGCAAAGTAAGGGCGTGGTCAAGATGCTTACAACGTTCTCGCGGGTTTCAAATGTACTCAATTACATGCACCTGATCAAGCTTTGTTTACTAGTTGTACCTCCTGCAGCCTATATCACTTAGCCACATGGGACCACAGGTTCGGACCATAAAGTCAAGCTTACAACTATAGCCTTTGGCTATAATTGTGCTGGGAGGGCTTTGCCCTCCAAACTAGGACTTGCATGTGGCTTTGCCATGAGAGGACCGTGCCCTCTCATTAGTCTGAGGCTTGAACCTGTCCAAACACTGTAGCCGCTCTCCACATACAGGCAGCTCAATTGAAACTCAGATGCTTGCCTAGCTACCCACCCTCAAGACTTCCTAATAACCCTTCTGTTTATATGTCTGCCACATGCCAGATCCCATGGCCAGCATTCTCCCCACATGCTCTGCATGGATCTTTAACACAAACCAGCGGTAGAGAGAGACTTACTAGTCCAAGATCCTGCAGAGACACATTGGCAAAGCTCTGGGCTAGCAGACTCAGCACTGCCTCACTTGCTTCCCCAAATGAATCAGCAGGACTGACTATAAGGAGTGTGAATAAATGTTGCTTCTTTCACCACCAAGCCTTTATATAGACTGTTCCATCTGTGGGGAACACTCTCCCCTTTCATCCCAATCCTCATTCCCTCAGGGCTCATACCCAGGAAGTTATTCCTCAACCCTTAGGCTGGATCAGGAGTGGCCCCCTCCTGATTCTCCCCATCACAGTTTAGATCACTCTGCCTCTGCTTCGTCCATCATGTCATTCTGGGCAGTCAGTCACTGGTGTGTCTCCCTCAAGGACTATGCTATGTGTTTGTTTTCAGTGCTGAGTTAGACATAGTCTGTAATTGGAGTTCATAAAATTGTTGGGTGAGTAACAATGGCATGAGGAATGTTCAAAATTCTTAACCCCTGGTTAAGAGTCCAATGACCTATCTAGAATACAGCTTAGCCAGAGTGCTGAGGTAAGGTCCTTGGCAATGGTTTTGAAATGTGCGGAGACTGAAGGAGAGCTGTCCCAGGCAGTCACTAGGAGCTGGATATTAACCAGTATTTTAATGTCTGCTACACCTTAACAGTGTGCTTCTGGTTGAACATCAGTTCTAGGCATCTGAGGATCAAAAAGGTGGAATTCCTGCTTGAAAATGCACAGCCTGGAACCTCCCTCTGTCCTTACTTATTAGATCCTGCTGTCCCTCTATCCTCTGGAGCAAGTCATCAGTCACCCCTCCCCTGCTTCCTCAGACAGCTACTGTGATTTGAATAACTAAGTAGGATGTTGCCTGGCAAACAGACCCTTAGGTCTTCGGCCCTGTTGGTACTATGGGAAGACACTCAAAACCCCTGGGGTCTCTCTTTCCTCTCCCCATCCCCAAGAGCTTCCTAGGCTACAGTCTTGCCCTTGCTTGACCTACTTGGGGGTCCTAGAGCTTGTCTGTCCCTGGAGGCTGGAGAGTACCTTTAGGAATCTGTCATAGAAGGAAAGGAATGGTAGGCCCCAAGACAGAGGTAACTGGAAGGCTGCTCCCTTGGCCTGTCATGAAATTTGCATTGAGAGAATGAAGCTCCTTCATGGCTGCCCCCTCCCTTTCCACCTGGGATAATCATGCTGGTGAGGTCTGACAGCAGGTGAAAGAGGCAGCCCCAGTGTGTGTGTGTGTAACCATCTTACCATTCCTGGAGGTGATGCCCCATGTCTTCCTGGTCAGGAGTAGGCGTCTGCAAACACCTAATTGGGACTACCTGCCTGACCAACTCTGGGGAGATGCCTATGTCCCAGGTGGGCCCCTTGCTAAGCCTGGAGGTGAGGGGCAGTGAAGACACAAAACATCACCGTCTGGCTTCTCTTCCCAGACTGCAGCAGCCTGGAGGGGCTACCAGCACATCTTCCAACCTTGGGGAGTCTTGGGCAGCAGTGAGTCTGCAGGTGGCCCACAATACCCTGCTCAGTTTTGAAACGGAATTTTTGGACTGGAATTCAGATTCTTTGTCCGCCGGAGTTGAAGAATGAATCCACGGACAGTGGGTAGTATAGCAAAGGTGGAGATTTATTGATGAATAAGTACAGACTCCCACGTGGGGAGAGGGAAAGAGTCCCACAGAATGGACTCCCATGTGGGGAGGGGGAAAGGGTCCCACAGAATGGACTCCCACGTGGGGAGGGGGAAAGGGTCCCACCGACTTCCTGTTTCCATGGTTTATAAAGGCTGCAGTTCTTGTGTCCTGATATCCCCTCTGATTGGTCAATATTCCCTTTCAAATTGGTTACTATAGTGCAGGGGTCCTCAAACTACAGCCCGCGGGCCACATGCAAATACAAATATTGTATTTGTTCCTGTTTAGTTTTTTTACTTCAAAATAAGATATGTGCAGTGTGCATAGGAATTTGTTCAGTTTTTTTTTAAACTATAGTCCGGCCCTCCAATGGTCTGAGGGACAGTGAACTGGCCCCCTGTTTAAAAAGTTTGAGGACCCCTGCTATAGTGACTTCTGAGGCCCTCCTCCCTCATTGTCTCCTAGGCATTCTTCCTTCTTCTTTATAGACTTTTGGCTAGTTCCAGTTTCCTTGTCTTATGGAAATGTAACTTCTCCCCCATCTGTAGCCCAATGTTTTTTCCATGGACCCCAATTCTAAAAATTTCCTAAACCTGCCTATGTTCCCCTAAAATTCCTGTTTCAGTCTCACCCCTGTCCACTCAGCCTCAACAGAACCTGACTACTTACTCCCCAAGCCCATTGCATATGTCCTTCCAGCCTCAGGACCTTTCCATCCATTGTTCTCTCTGCTGGGAATGCCTTTTCTTTCTTAGTAGTGAGCTGTTAGGCTTCATCCCAAGCACAATTTCCCCAGGGTGGGCAGCCCTTAGGGATCTCTGTCCTGTGGGGCATAATTCCAGCCAACAAGTGGATAGTGATTTGTTGTGGTAAGGGCTTTCACACGCCTCACGTGCCACATGAGGGTTCACACCAGTGAGCAGCAACAAGGACATAGAGGGGCTACTGGATCCTGGATGGGGATGGAACAAAATAGAGGGAGGTGCCCTGGATATAGAGTTTTCATTTGTTTGTGTTTGTGGAGGAGAGACTCAGCTTGGAACATCACATACTTAATCAGATGGGTGTAATGTAGCACCAGGGTAGGGGCCTGCTGAGGGGTGTAGGGTGAAGACAGGTACTGGTTACAGGATTGAGGTCCCAAATTGAAGGGTGCAAAGGGAAGCCTCCCTCCACCCTCCTGGCTCCAGGGGAACATCCTGGCGAGGAGGACACAGGTGCCTGGCCCAAGTTTGTACTGAGGCTGCAGATGGTAGGGTAGAAGCTGCACTTGGAGTACAAATAGGGAAACACTCAGGGGGCAACGTGAGTTGGCTTTGGTCAGGTGGTCATTTCCCTGTCTGTCCTGTCTGCCCAGGGATCCATCCATTCCACTGCAGAGTTTGTGGGAAAGCATTTACATAGCACTGATAGCTTGAAACGCATCTTGCCAAGGTGCACGGTCGGTCAGCCAGCCAGCTACGCTTACTGCTTACCGTGAGCTGCGTGAGAAGTTACATGTGTGCAAGATCTGTGGCTTCACTAGTTCGAGGCCAACACTTTTGCGCAGCACTGGGCCCTGCACCGCGATGCTTGTGACTGTGCACCCGGTGTCCAATCCATGAGAGGCAAATAAAATAAACACAGCATAGGCACTCACAGAACACAGCATTTATTCCACGAGGGGGAGGGTGGTTCACTCGGTCCAGCGGTGGCCGCAGTGAGGGGCGGTGCACACATAGTACAAGCGCATGGCGTCCTGGCAAAAAGGAGGCAAGGTTAGGAAGGTTCTGGATCCAGGGGAGGGCACAACATGGAATGTCCATCCAGCAGAGCCTCACCCCCAAAAAACAGACAAGGGAGCCTTTCCCACTAGTAAGGGCCCAGCTCAGGACGCCAGGAAGGGCGAGCTCCCCTCAGTATTGGTATTCCCGCTCCCAGGAAGGACCAAGGACACAGGATAGACAGAAAGCCTTCTTCATGCCACTCACCTCCGCACGGGCACTGTGCGACTGGAAGAATACCGCCTCCTTGTGGCCGCACCTGAGGGGACAGTTAGCCACTCAGTTACCAAACCCTTCCCTCCCTCTTCCTCCCCTTTCTGCCGGGTGAGGACGAGCCACTCTCCCTCCGGAATAGACAGCTGCGCGCTCACTTTTGGCACGGGTGGTCCTCGGTTCGCGGCAACGTGGGGTCCTGGGACACGTCGGCGATGATCTGGGTCAGTTCGCTGAGCGAGAAGAGAAGAGGGTGGATAATTATGCTCTGATAGGGGCTCCAAGAACCCCTTCCCTAAAGTCCGGTCCTGCACTCACTCCACTTCGTGCGTAATTTTGTTGACGTAGATGCAGCTGTTGTCGGCTTCCTGCTGGTAGTCACAATTCCGGCACTGCGGGAGGGCGAGTGGGGCAGGAAGGGGCCACTGAAAGGGAGGGCAGGGGCTTCCCCGGAGAGGACGACCAGGGGATGGAGTCTCAAGGTTGGGATAATGGGGTGTATCGAGAATCACCTCGAGAGAGGGTAAGACGGGAAGTCGGGTTCATTTTGGGATAGAAGAAACCAGGACAGTCGGGCGGAACAGGGAGTAGCGGCCATGTGGAGCAGGGCGGGGCCACGATGGGGACGGGTGGACCCGTGGGAAGACCGGGGCACCCGCGAACTCGTGCTCACCGCGTAGAGCAAAATGCGGTTCTCCTTGTCCTCCTTGGGGTAAAGCATGTTGTTACTGTGGGGACGGGAGGCCAGAGGTCAGTCTGGGGCCATTACTTGCTCCCCTTCCACACCTGTTGTTCCGTCTCACCATTCCTGGCAGAATCGAATACCCACGAAACCCGGCTCGTAGGTCCCGTCCGGTTCCATAGCGCAGCACTACCGGCCAAGCCTCCCGCGCTCGCGCGCTCCGCCTCACGACCGGTCGCGGGAAGGGTCAGGCTTAGTGGCTTCGCCTCGAAAGGGGCGGAGCTGCACACAAGCACTGGCTGCTAGCGGTTTTGTGCTCGGCTCTCTGCGTTTAGATTTGATTAATTACTTGCTTCAATCTTTTGATATCCTAAAGTAATTGCTTCCGACCTGTGGGCCTCGCTTCCCCAGTTTATAGAATAGTATGGGACGAGAGCCGGGAATATGACGCGTCACGTAACGCGAAAAGCATTTGGCATACTTCTAGAAGCCATTGCTCTTGAGGAGCCGAAGGCCAGTGCGCATGCGCGCGCTACCCTCCGGGCGGGTGAACGCCTGCCAGTCTTTTCTCCCGGCTTCACCTTCGCCGCCCGGCCGTTTCCCGGGCTGCTATTGGAAGAACTGCACCCAGTCCGGCCTCTCAGGATTGGCTGGACCTACCTAGGAAAACGGGAGCGCTTCCGGAGCTGAGGAGACAGCGGCGATTGGCGGACCTTCCTGCAGGAACGCGCCGATTGGCCAGGTCGGGAGCAGGGAGAGGTGGATATCCCCGTAGTGGCCGCGGCGGAGCCGGCGTGAGGTAGCTGACGGGGTACAGACTCCCCCCTCCCCACACACACCCCCCACCCCCAGAGCGCAAGATGGAGGTGACGGGGTTATCGGCGCCTACTGTGACCGTTTTCATCAGCAGCTCTCTCAACAGCTTTCGCTCCGAGAAGCGGTACAGTCGCAGCCTCACGATAGCTGAATTCAAGGTGTGGCCGAGGGGCGGGGTCCGGAGGGGACGGGCAAGGGAGAAATGGATGGGCTTCCCCATCGCAGGGAGGGGCCAGAAATAAGCCAAGGTTGCAAGGATTGGGGACCCGGCCTCAGTGGGGCGAGGCCAGAAGGAACCGGAGGTGCCAGAGAAGGGGGCAGGGCCTGGGAAAATCAGAGGTTTCAGGGGCGGGCACAAGAGCAGAGGGGGCAGGGCCAGGGATAACCACTTGAGTCCTAACATGATGGCTCTCTTGGAGGAGTAAGGAGGGGTGATGGTTATTGATACAAGGGCGGGGAGTCTGGGTAGGGGGTGGAGCCACTGACAGCCTTCCTCCTCTGCAACCTCTCCACACCCCCTACTCCTCGCAGTGTAAACTAGAGCTGGTGGTGGGCAGCCCTGCGTCTTGCATGGAACTGGAACTTTATGGAGCTGACGAGAAGTTCTGCAGCAAGCTGGATCAGGAGGATGCGCTACTGGGCTCCTACCCCGTAGATGACGGCTGCCGCATCCATGTGAGACCTCCCTACCTGGGATCCCTCCTCTCCATTCATTTATTTATTTTTAATATGTTTGTATTGATTTTAGAGAGAGGGGGAGGGGGAGGGATAGAAAGATAGAAACATTAATGAGAGAGAAACATCGATGGGTTGCCTCCTGCAAGCAGGCCTGTGCCCTGGGAATCAAATGGGTCGTTGGCTAATCACTGAGCCACCCTGGCTGGGCCCCATTCATTTATTTATTTAACAAATGCTTGCCATACTTTGTCCTGTGTGATTACCAAGATAGGCCCCCATGAAGCCTGTAGTCCAGTATGGAGAGAGACAGACCCTCACCAGTGACAGCCAGAGTGGTTTGGGCTGGGGCAAGCCCAGGGGACTGGGGACACCCAGAAGAGGTGCTTGACTCCATCTGGGATTATCAGAAGGGGCTTTCTGAAGGAAGAGATGCCTAAGCTGAGACTTGAAGGATGAGGAAAGGACGACTTAAGAGAAGAGGTCGGAAGGGATGCCAGCTGGAGGAAGCAGAGTGTACAGAGGCCCATAGTGTGAGGTGGGTCAGGGTGAGCGATGAGATGTGTTGGGAGAAGCTGGAACACAAAGGACCTCTGCATGCATCAGCTGATATCATCTTCTCTGTCCTCACACCCACCCCCGACCCTCTGCCATATTCCTCAGGCATCTCAGCATCCCAGGTGCGGTTACCTTCAAAGGTGCTATACATTGAATGTAACCTGAGCCTGATGGCTCTTTTTCTATGCTCACATGGCTTACTCTTTCCTTCCAGTCTTTACTTAAATGTCAACTTTTGAGTGTGAGGCCTTCATTGGCGTCAGTGTAAAATTTAAACCTCCTTTATTCCTTTATTTGATTTTTGTCCATGGCTCTTATCATCCTGTGACATACTGTGCATTTTTCCTTAGCACCTGGAACAATGCATGGCACAGAGAGGATGCTCAGTGAATCATTGTTGGATGAGAGTTGAGTCCATAAAGTAAGACTTGGAAGATGGTATAATTAACTTTATTTTGCAGAAGAGAAAACTTAGCTTTGCCCAGCCAGTGTAGTTCAGTGGTTGAGCATTGACCTGTGAATCAGGAGGTCATGGTTCAATTCTGGGTCAGGGCACATGCCCAGGTTGTGGGTTTGATCCCCATTGGGGGGCATGCAGGAAGCAACTAATCAATGATTCTCTCTCATCATTGATGTTTCTATCACTTTCTCCTCCTCCCTTCCTCTCTAAAATCAATAAAAATATATTAAAAAATAAAAACAAAGAACAACTTAGTTTTAAGATGGAATATACTGTCCTAAAGGTGAACTATAGCTACATATTTTACCTCAGTCTACATGACTAGAATTCTAGTCAGTGTGCCCAGAGAACGGTCCTTTTTTTTTTTTTTTTTAACTTTTTAATATCTTTCATTTTATTTAGTAACTGTTCATTGAGCATCTGTGTTACACCAGGGGTATAGCTATGAACCAACTCTGAGAAGGTTTCTGTTTAGCTCTGTTCAATCTGAGATAGATTTTAGCTAAATATTCACAAGAACAAATGTGAAGGGTTAGTGAGGTGAAGACCATGCAGAAGGAGAACAAAGAGCTGGAAATCCTATACCAAGGGACATGACCCATTAATGAGGACTTCTCAGAGGGGGTGCTGCCTTAGCAGAGACCTGAATAGGAAGAGTTAACTGAAGAAGGAAAAAGAGTGCCCCAGAAGAAGGGTACAGCATGTGCAAATACTCTGAGATGGGAGGTGTAAGTGGGTACAAGAGACTGAAGAGTGTCCACTCCTGTGGCAGAGGGGAGTGGGAGCCAAGGGAAGACTCTGAGTTAGGAGAGCCCTGGTCTGACTGAAGGGTTCACAGGCCCTCTCTGATTATGTGTGGAGAGCAGACTGTGGAGGGTAGAAGGAGTAGGAAGACAAATGAGGAGGCAACTTCCATAGTCCAGATGATGTGGTGGCGGGGGAGTGGGCCAGGACTGTGGGTCAGCATTGTATGGAAAGACCACAGCACTGAGACTGGGCTGCCCTGAGCAGCCTCAGCCTAGGGATGCTGGTAGGCCAGGCATGGACAGTGGCATCCTCAAACAGGATGTTTTCACACATGAATTTGGGTATAGAGACAGACTGACTTCTGAGGCCATTCAGGGAAGATCCTAGAGGTGGAATCTCTGGGGAATTTTTATTTTTTCTAAAACTTTTTCTGTTTATAAATATTACCTATATTCGTTGTTTAAAATAACAGCAACCTCAAACTTACAAAAATCCCTAATATAGAAGTAGAAATTCTTAGTGACCCTTGACCAGAGATAAGAGCCATTTCTCTTTTGGTATGTTAGCCCAGTGGTTCAGTCCAAACACCTCAGAGTGTTTCCTGAGCCCTTTATTTCCCTCACACCCACATCCAGTCCGTCCCCAAACCCTGCGGGCTCCACCTACAAAATCCGTCCAGAATCTAAACTCTTCTCCCCCTCCAGTGCTCCACCCTGGCTCAGCCTCCATCCTCTCCCTCCTGGACATACAGCCACCTCTATCTCCTGCTCCCATATCCCTTCTTGCCCCCCAGTCTGTTCTCCACACATAGCCAGAGGGAACCTATGAACTCTCCTGGCTCATAGCCTCCCTGGCTGCACCTCATTCCAGGTAAAAGCAAAGTCTACAGTGATCTGTTGTGTCTACCATATCCCTGGCTCATTCCACACAAGCCATGCTGGTCTCTCTGATGTTCCTCAAAAGGGCTAAGGACAGTTCTACATCTGGGACTTTGTGCCTGCTCCTTTTCATCCTTTAGGCTTTGGGTCAGACATTCCCTCCTTTTAGAAGCCTTCCCTGACTACATTCCCAGGCTCCTTAAGCTTCTTTGTGGTATTTTTTTTACATCAGACCTTCTTATCTTCTGGTGTTTAATACACATACCTGTGTATTTGTATATGGTCGGTCTCCCAGCAGGCGTTTATCTGTTTTTGCACTGCATCCCTAGCACCCAGCACAGGGCCCAGCTGGGCGCCTTGGAAGAGCTCAGCAAGCAGTGAGTTAATGAACCTTGAGGGTGGTACAGGAAGAGATGCCCCAGGGTCTGGATGTTGAGGCCGCTTAAGAGGCTCTCAGAAGCCCAGAGAGGACAGATGTGCTGCCTAGAGGTTTCACGTGCAAGACCTGAGCTCCACTCTTTGGTTCTTGTGACTTGGGGGCAAGCAGTGATGTTGACGCCAGCGTTCAGGGTTCGTATAGGGGTGAGGAAAGGGAGATGACTAGCGCAGACACCTGCTCTCATCCCTTCTGCCAGGCTCAGGAGATGAGAAAAGGCTGGGATAAAGTGAGGATAGAATATAGTTTTTCCTAGACAGGAGAGACTTAAGTCTATGAAATGCTCCACTGTGCAACTGTACCTCCACTCCCAGCACCCCAAGCCTCCGTGACCAGACCCTGATCCCCTCTGTCCCCTCCTGTTACTATAGGTGATTGACCACAGCGGTGCCAGCCTTGGGGAATATGAGGATGTGTCCAAGGTGGAGAAATACAGCATCTCACAGGAAGCCTATGACCAGAGGCAAGGTATGGGGCACTTGGGGATAAATGGAGCGTGTGGGGGCCAAAAAGAGTGTGTGCAGGTGGGTGGTGATATTGGGGGACAGACAATAGACAGGGACATTGAGGGGAAGCTGGTGGTGAGGGCAGTGAGGGGGCAGATGGCTGGGAGGTGTGAGGGACTGTGGGAGGCAGATAGGTACATGGGAAAGCAGAGGGGGCATTAGAGGGATCAGGTGTTGAGGGATCGGGTGTGGGGGGAGTGGTCAGGGTCACATGGGGGCAGAGCGTGGTAGAATGTGGAGTGGGTAGGGCAGTGAGGTGATCAGTATAGATGTGGGGAAGATGAGGGATTCAGGGGACAGATGGAGGTGAATGTGATGCTGAAGGGATATGGGAAGATGGGGTGATGTGAAAGACTGGAGACAGGAATCTTTCCTTTAGTTTCTGGATTGTGGGGAGGCCCCAGGAAGCCTGGGGAGAGGCCAGGGCTGTGGTGGGAGACTTGGGGGACTTGCATGATAGCCCTTTGACACCTAGAACCGAAGAGTTTCTCTGTGAATGTTAGCCCTGTGAGAGTGGAAGGTTATCTCATTAGGCCAGAGGCCCCACTAGGTAGACCGTGTCTGACCCTCACCCCCTACTCCACCCACAGACTCAGTCCGCTCCTTCCTGAAGCGCAGCAAGTTAGGCCGATACAATGAAGAGGAGCGGGCACAACAAGAGGCTGAGACCACCCAGCGCCTCACGGAGGAGAAGGCCCAGGCCAGTGCCATCCTTGTGGGTAGTCGTTGTGAGGTGCGGGCACCTGGGCAGCCCCCTCGCCGGGGCACCGTCATGTATGTAGGTATGTGGCCACTGAGGCCTTATGCCCTGCCCTGCCTGATGTGGGCAATGCTGGGGACCCAGCCCTCAAGGAGATCCCAGTTTAGTAGGAGAGACAGACAAAGCAGCTGACAGGGACAACCCAGAATGTTCATGGCAGGGAATTGGGAAGCAGAGGCAGAATGTCTGGGTTGTGATAGAAGAAGTGGAGGCCAGAGTAGTTAGTTCTGAGGCAAAAGTGGTCAGAGCTAAGATGAGGAAACAGGCAAAATTTTTAGAGCTGTGTTGGGGAAAGCAAGGCTGAAGTGATAAGGGCAGTGATGAGGAAAGCATAGGAAACTGTGTGAGCTGAGAGGAAGTACCAGATCTCTCCTTGAGAGTAATCCAGAGTGCTTCTTTGGGGCAAGGACTATTTGAAGGAAAGGGAGAAGTGAGCCAGGTGAAAAGGGGGCTGAGTGTTCCAGCCAGAGGGAGTAATGAGTGCAAGGGCTGTGAGCAGGAACAAATTTGATCAGTTTGAGGCAGAGAAAGGAAGTAAGCATGGCTAGTGGGGAGTGAGCAAAGGGAGCATGGGCAGGCCTGAACCATGCATGACTTTGGAGATAGTAGAGAGGAGTGTGGGTTTTATTTCTTTTTTTTTTTTAATATATTATTTATTGATTTTTTTACAGAGAGGAAGGGAGAGGGGATAGAGAGTTGGAAACATCGCTGAGAGAGAAACATCGATCAGCTGCCTCCTGCACACCTCCTACTGGGGATGTGCCCGCAACCAAGGTACATGCCCTTGGCCGGAATCGAACCTGTGACCCTTCAGTCTGCAGGCCGACGCTCTATCCACTGAGCCAAACCGGTTAGGGAGGTTTTATTTCTTATAACAACTTGATTGAGATACTAGAGGCCGGTGCATGAAATTTGTGCACGGGTAGGGTCCCTAGGCCTGGCTGGCAATCAGGACCGATCGGGGCCTTCCTTCCGGCTGCCAGCCAGGGCTTTCCTTTGTTCCATGCCGCCCCCTGGTGGTCAGCGCATGTCATAGCGAGCTGTTGAACTCCTGGTCGAACTCCCGAGGGGACACTTTGCATATTAGCCTTTTATATATATACTAGAAACCCAGTGCATGAAATTCATGCACTCAGGGAGGGGGATGGTCCCTCAGCTCGGCCTGCACCCTCTTGCAGTCCAGGAGCCCTCAGGGGATGTCCAGCTGCCGCAGAGGCGGGAAAGGCTCCCACCACTGCTGCTGCACTTGCCAGCCGTGAGCCCGGCTTCTGGCTGAGCAGCACTCCCCCTTTGGAAGCACACTGACCACCAGGGGGCAGCTCCTGCATTGAGTGTCTGCCCCCTGGTGGCCAGTGTGCATCATAGTGAACAGTTGTTCTGCTGTTCAGTTGATTTGCATATTAGCCTTTTATTATATAGGACTAGAGGCCCGGTGCATGAAAATTCATGCACTGAGGTGGGGTGAGGTCCCTCAGCCCAGCCTGCCCCCTCTCACAGTCTGGGAGCCCTCAGGGGATGTCCTACTGACAGCTTAGGCTCCCTCCCCGCGGGGAGCGGGCCTAAGCCGCAGTCTGGCCTCCCTCTGCGGGAGGCAACCGGCTGATCAGGGGAAGGCGATGCCCCCATCACACCTCCGCTGCTGCCACTGCTGGCCGCTGCGGCTGCCTGAGCCTTGGGCCCTTGCAGCAGCAGCTGCCATCCGTGGCTTGCCTGAGCCTTGGGCAGCCGCTGCTGCTTTGTCCAGAAGATGTCTGCCCTAATTAGCATATTACCCTTTTATTAGTATAGATATATAGATAATTAATATATCATAAAACTCACCCATTTAAAGTGTACATTATTCATTCATTGGTTTTTAGTATGTTCACAAAATTGTGTAACCAACACCACAATCAATTTTAGAACATTTTATCACCCCCAAAAAAACCCATAATCACTAGCTCAGTAATGGCGAACCTATGACACGTGTGTCAGAGGTGACACGCGAACTCATTTTTTTGGTTGATTTTTCTTTGTTAAATGGCATTTAAATATATAAAATAAATATCAAAAATATAAATCTTTGTTTTACTATGGTTGCAAATATCAAAAAATTTCTATATGTGACACGGCACCAGAGTTAAGTTAGGGTTTTTCAAAACGCTGACACGCCGAGCTCAAAAGGTTCGCCATCACTGCACTAGCTGTCACTCTTCATTTCTGAAACCCTGACTCTCCCAGTCCTAGGAAGTCATATAGATTTATCTTTTCTGGATGTTTATATAAATGGAATCATGTTATATTATGTGGTCTTTTGTGACTGCCTTCTTTCACCTAGCATGTTTTCAAGTTTCATGTATTAGAATAACGTTGCTATGTACATTTTTGTATAAGTTTTTGTGTGGACATATATTTTCCTTTCTCTATACCTAAGAGTGGGATTGCTGGGTCATATGGTAACTCCATATTTAACCTTTTGCGGAACTGCCAGATTATTTTCTACAGTGGCTGCAATTTCTCCACATAATAGTTATTCTAATGGGTGTGAAGTGGTAAAGCATATGGGTTTGATTTGCAGTTCTTTGATGGCCAATGATATTGAGCATTTTTTCACGTATTTAAATGGCAATCTGTATATCTTCTTTAGAGAAATGTCTATTCACATCCTTTTGCCCATTTTAAAATCGAATTGTCTTTTTGTTGTTGAGTTGTGTATTAGTTTGCTAGGACTGCCATAACAAAGTATCACACACTGGATGGCTTAAACAGAAATTTATTTCTCATAGTTCTGGAGGCTGGAAGTCCAAGATCAAGGCCTTGGCAGGTTTGGCTTTTTCTGCCTATCGTTGGTTTGTAGAAGGCCATCTCCTCTCTGTATCTTAATATGGTCTTTCCCTCTTTGTGCATTGACTCATTTCTGGTGTCTCTTTGTGTCTCCAAATTTCTTCCCATAAAGGACACCAGTCAATTTTAATCACCCATTAACTTAATCAAAAGCTCTTTATGTATTCTAGATACAATTCCTTTATTAAATATATGATTTGAAAATGTTTTCTCCCATTCTGTGGGTTGGTTTTTGTTTGTTTGTTTTTAAATTATTATTTATTTAATCTTTATTGTTGAAAGTATTACATATGTCCTCTTTTTCCCCCATGGGTTGGTTGTTTTTTTACTTTCCTGATAGTGTCCTTTGAAGCACAAAAGTTTTTTTATTTTTATGAAGCTCAGATTATCTGTTGTTTTTTTTTCTTTTGTTGCTTGAGCTTTAGGTATTATAGCTAAGAAGTCAATGCCTAATACAGGGTCACAAAGATTTATGTCTTTATTTTTTCTAAGAGTTTTATATATATTTATATATTACAAATCTCAGCTGACTTGTTTTTTCTCTCTTCCCCCCCCCCCCATCACCATTTATTCCCCCATACCCTCTTCTACCTTCACCCACCCCCCTCTCCTCTTTCTAAGACTTTTATAGTGTTACATCTTACATTAGGGCTTTGATGACCTTATTTTGTGTTCATTTTTGTGTATAGTATGAGGTATGAGTCCAATATCATTCTCTTGCATGCAGATATCTTGTTGTTCCAGCATTATTGTTATTATTATTATTTATTATTGATTTCAGAGAGGAAGGGAGAGGAAGAGATAGAAACATCAATGATGAGAATCATTGATTGGCTACCTCCTGCACACCCCCCACTGGGGATGGAGCTGGAAACCTGGGCATGTGCCCTTGACCAGAATCGAACCTAGGACCCTTCAGTCCACAGGCTGACGCTCTATCCACTGAGCCAAACCAGCTAGGGCGTCCCAGCATTATTTGTTGAAAAGATTATTTTCTCATTGAATTGTCTTGGAACCCTTGTCAGAAATCATTTGACTATAAGCAGTGTGGACTTTATGCTGAGTGGGATTGGCAGCCTTTGAGGAATTTGGATCAAGATAGTGGTGCTATTTCCCTTTGATTTTTACAAAGATCCCTTTGGCTGGGAGTGTCAAATGAGTAGGGAGTAAGGGGTAGGAGCAGAGCGACCAGTGAAAGCGGCTACCACATTAGTCTGGGCAGGAGATGGCAGTGGTCTTAGTAAGGAATAGTTTTCCTCAATGGGCAGGCACAAAGCTGGGATGCGCTGTGTCTGGAGTTTATTGGGATTTCTCCTCTGGGCAGGACTTACAGATTTCAAGCCTGGCTACTGGATTGGCGTACGCTTCGATGAGCCACTAGGGAAAAACGATGGCAGGTAATAAGTATTCCCACTCAGGTGTCTGTGTGTGTGTCTGTACCTGTGTCTGTGCTTGCATATGTGAGCATATATGTGTAAGTGCATGCATATACTACTGGGCGAGCCTATCCATCCTAGCATCTGGGGAGGGAGCCATGTTGGGAGCTGTCTGACCACCAACTTTTCTATCATGCCCGGCAGTGTGAATGGGAAACGCTACTTTGAATGCCAGGCCAAGTACGGTGCCTTCTTCAAGCCGTCAGTTGTGACCGTGGGGGATTTCCCTGAGGAGGACTACGGGTTGGATGAGATGTAATGCCCAAGGAAGGGCATCCTCTTGCTCCAGCTACCTTGCCCACTTAATTGCCCCTCCCTATGTGTGCCCATGACTCTCTTCCCCTGACCCTGTTTTTATTTTACTCACTTTGTTCTTGCCATTGACTTTTGAGACTTGTGTATTAAATTTGCTGGACCTAGCCCTGGCCAAGTAGCTCAGTTGGTTAGAGTGTCGTTCCTATATGCCAAGGTTGTGGGTTCAATCCTTATCAGGGCACATACAAGGGTCAACCAATGAATGCATAAAGAAGTGGAACAAATCAATCAATCTCTCTCTCTCTCTTTCTCCTCCCATCCTCTCTTTTCCTCTCTCTCTAAAATCAATAAATTAAAATTTCAAAAAAAATTGTTAATTGCCAGACATGGGAAGGCTTTGGAAGACTTGGTGATTATAGAAAGGGCTGGGGCAGCTGGGTACGAAAGGGTGAAATAGGAGGTTGAGCAAAGTAGAGGTAGGACAGGGTGAGGCTTTATTCCCTAGCTGGTAGCTGGAGGCTCATGAGACTCTTTTATGTCCTTTATTGGTTAATATAATATTCTGCTGCTATGACAGATAGGCCCACAATACTAGTGGCTTTCGCAAAATCGAAGTTCATTTCCATGTAAGGACTTATTCAATCATAAGAACTAATGTGACCCCTCCATGTCAAATGCCAGTCTTCCATCTCCATATATCTTGTTGCTCTCCCATCTCGTCCTCCTGATTCCTACCTCATCTGCTCCAGGCACCCGGAGCAGAGAGGAGGGGATACCCCTTGTTTTTAGGAATATATATGTACAACTCAAAACTTGTTCCTGTTAGGTCTGATCAAATAATTGAATCGATACCCCCTCCCCTGGGAACTGACCTTTAGACCGGCGGTTGCCAACTGCTGGTCCGAGGACCACTGGTGGTTCATGAGGTCTGAAAGGTTGGCGACCGCTGCTTTAGACCACTTCACAACCGACATACCCCCCTTTTTTATATATATATATTTTATTGATTTTTCACAGAGAGGAAGGGAAAGGGATAGAGAGCCAGAAACATCGATGAGAGAGAAACATTGATCAGCTGCCTCCTGCACACTCCCCACTGGGTATGCGCCCGCAACCAAGGCACATGCCCCTGACCAGAATCGAACCCGGGACCCTTGAGTCTGCAGGCCAACACTCCATCCGCTGAGCCAAACCAGTCAGGGCCCAACATACCCTTTTGTTTAGACCACGTTCCATTTGCTTAGACCAAATTCCATTTGCTAAGACCATTTACCTTCCCCCCTCCCGACCTTCCCAGGATTTGGACCACCCAGAGAATTCTCCGCCCAGAAAAAGCCCACCTAGAGTCCTTTAAAACCTCTGACTCCCCATTCCTGGCTGCTGGCACCATTTGGGGGCTCGGCCCATCTGGGTTTCCAGATGACCTAATAAATTCATAATTCTTTACCACTTTCAGCCTCGTATGTACTCCTTTGGCAACCCTAATAGTCCTATTTCGTTGGCTAGAATTCTGTCTTGTGGCCATTTGTAACTGCAAAGGGGGCTGAGAATTTTTTTTTTAACTTTTTAAAGAAGTCTGTTTATTGAAAGGATCTGAAAATAGTAATAAGACTTTCAACAACATTTAATAAATTTTCAGGATATTAACAATATGAAACATTAAGAATTTACTTAAAAAACTCATAGCTTTCTAGACCATCCCAACATCATGTTGCTTCAGGGCGTGGGTAACGCTGGAATTTTGTCTACACAAGTGAAGAAATTTCATTTTTATTCTGGGCAGCCATGTTCCTAGCTAAATATCAGATGTTCTTATACTATAGAAGCTGGGGAGAAGGGATGTTGCGGGTCAACAAGTAGTTCTACCATAGTCCCTGTGGGTGGGGGAACCGTAGCTGTTCACTTAATACGGTTGACCCTTGAACAACATGGGTTTAACCTGTGCAGGTCCACTTATATGCAGATTTTTTCAATACATACTGTAAATGTATTTCCTCTTCCTTATTTTCTTAACTTTTTCTAGCTTACTTTATTGTAAGAATACCATATATAATATATATAACATAAAATATGTGTTGTCTGGCTCAGAGCATATATAATATATAATACCATATATAATATATAACACATAAAATATGTGTTCCAGAGTAGCTCAGCTGGTTGAGCATCATTCTGTGCACCCAAAGATTACCAGTTCAATTCCCAGTCAGGGCAATGGAAGAAACATTCAAGCCTGTAGAGAATTTTTTTTTTTTTGAGAATTTTTAAGGGCTTATTTGAGCAAAACTGATGACAATTGCTGGGAAGGAAAATTCCAACAGATCGAGAAATGCTCCAGAAAATGGCAGTTTTGCACCTTATCCTATCTAATAAAAGAGAAACATGCAAATTGACCATAACCCCGACACCCTTCCCATTGGCTAATCAGCATATCCTTATGCAAATTAACTGCCAACCAAGATGGCGGCCAGCAGCCAGTCACTGAAGCGAACAGGAGGCTTGCTTGCTCCAGTGATGGAGGAAGCCAAAGTTCCCTGCCTGCCACTGCCGGCCTCTGAGCTTTCACTCTAAGAAACAATGTTACAAGTATAGAAGCTAAACCAACTCCAGAAACCTGCTTTCAGCCAGCAGGACGCAACAGTGTTTCAATTATAGAACCCAAACAAACCCAGTACCTGCTTTCAGCAGCCGAGGTCTCAGAGCTGCAGTTGGCCTCAGAGCTAAAGCCAGCTCTCAGCTCCAGTGACAGCCATAGAAGGTAAATAAATCCCAGAATAAAAGAAAAAAGAAAAAAGGAGAGGTTGGGAGCTTCAGTCGCCCGCCAGCCTGAAAACGGCCCTCAGCCCCTCACCCAGACTAGCCAGGCACCCCAGTGGGGTGTGACCAGCTGCAAACAGCCATCATCCCCTCACCCAGACTGGCCAGGCACCCCAGTGGGGACCCCCACCCTGAAGCAACAAGATGGCGGCTAATTTGCATACTGAAGCCGGGTGGCAGTGGGCAAGGCTGTCCTCGGTCCCAGGACCCGGATCTGTGACCCTACTGGGCAGGAGGCAGTGCTTGAGGCTGTCGGCAGTCTGGGACCCGGATCCGTGACCTGGGGGCAGGGGGCAGTGCTTGAGGCTGTCCGTGGTCCCGGGACCCGGATCTGTGACCCTGCCGGGTGGGGGGCAGCACTTGAGACTGTCCACGGTCCCAGAACCCGAATCTGTGACCCTTCCCGGCAGAGCGGCAGCTCGCACAGGGGCGGATCGGCAGGGGTGGGCAGGGCAGGACGCCTGGCTTCCGCCCAGCCCCAGTCACTCCGGACAGGTGAGCAGCGCAGAGAGCCTCTGGACAGGGGAGGCAGGCCGGCGGAGGGTGGCCTGTACTCCCCACATGGCGGTGGTGACAGCTGCGAGCGCGCCTGCAGGCCATCAGCGCCCAGGAGTGGCTGCGCAAGATCTGCCTCCTGGCCCAGAAGGTGCAGGATCGCAGGGACAGCCACCGTGGCGGGCCAGACTGACGTCCTCCTGGCCGCACCACGGGGGTTTGCAGATCTGCAAAGCCAGAGGCCTCTGGTGTGCACATCCCCCCCTGGCGTGCGAATATCTCCCAGCACACTGTCACCCTCCAACGCCTGCAACAGTTGCAAACCAAGGCGTGCACAAGTTCCCCCCACCTCTCCACCGCACTTCCATCAACCCGGCATGCCTAACACCCCCACAGGATGTGCACACATCCCCTCTGATGCGCTCACATCCTTTGGAGAGTGTCTGGGTGTTCTGGGTGCTGAGAGTGGGCGCCTGTGAGATGACAGTGAGAGGGTGGAGTGGTGATGCCCTGTTCCCACGGAGGCCAGTGCAGCTACGAGATCACCTCTGGGGGGTTAATGCAGGTGCTGAGGCAGGAGCAGGTGCAGATAGACACACCTGGTGGGCACGGGCGGCCCTTGCTGAGGTGCCTTCGGTCAGCGTTCAAGATCAAGAACCCAGAGGTGGAGAGGAATTCCGTCCTCTCAGTGAAACAGTGGATAGTTGGGGCAACTGTAGAGGAGGAATGTGCACTTTGGGTGCCAGCACCCATGAGCGAAGGCTGCCCTGACTGAGCCTCGCTTGCTTGGGGCCTAGCTCACTCCTGCCGGGCAGCGGGTGACAGGATGTGGTTTTCCGAATTAATGAGAGAAAACGTTGGTTCTCCTGCTGCCCACGAAGGTGGAAAGTGAAGTGGGGAGACATGTGGGGAGTGAGCGAGGTTCCCTGTCTGGGGGTTCCAAATCTGCTGTTGGTTTCTTTCACTGCTGACTAGAGATATACAGGGTGTCCCCCCAAAATGTATACACACTTTGAATACCTACTAATTCCAATGGTTTTAAGCATAAGAAAGAAACAACAATGGAGCTGTTATCTGTTAAAAGTGTGGGCACAAACAGGTAGTTGGACATTCCCTGAGGGGTCTCAGATTGGAGAGGGTGAGGGCCAGACTGAGGGGCCCCTTTCCCCCCTACCCCAGTGCACGAAATTCGTGCACCGGGCTACTAGTTTTATATATTACAATTAAAAGAGGAGGCATAGCCCTAGCTGGTTTGGCTAAGTGGATAGAGCGTCGGCCTGAGGACTGAAGTGTCCCGGGTTCAATTCCAGTCAAGGGCACATGCCCAGGTTTCGGGCTCGATCCTCAGTAAGTGTGCAGGAGGCAGCTGATCATTGATTCTCTCTCATCATTGATGTTTCTATCTTTCTCTTCCTCTCCCTCTCTGAAATCAGTAAAAAATATATATTTAAAAAAGGCATAAGTGGGTTACATGAAATCCATTGGTGATAGATTAGGAAGTGGAAGAAAGCAAAGGGTTGGGGAAACCTCTGAGATTGGATACAAAGTAAAATCATAGACACAAACTTCTTTTACATAGATCAGTGGTTCTCAACCTTGGCTGCACGTTAGAATCACCTGGGAATCTTTATAAAATCCTGATTTCTGGGCCTCATCCTGCAGAAATTCTGTTTGTTACTAATGATGAGGCCCAGAAATCAGGATTTTAAAAAGATTCCCAGGTGATTCTAATGTGCAGCCAAGGTTGAGAACCACTGTTCTAAAGGTATGTTAACCTACATGCAAAAAGATAATAAACAAGCTCAATTAAGATAAAGATTGACTTGTCAGGGAAGATTCTAGTCTAGGATGTAACTACCTGCCATGAGCTGCTTTCAGTTAAGTTTTAATTTCAGACCATCCTATGTGGTTACTTTAGGTCTCAGTTATAAGCGACGGAAATGGCACCAGGTGTCTGATTGGCAGGGTCAGACCAAGTCTGGGTTCAGCAACCTCAGTACTTCTGGCTAGGAAAGAATTCAGAGCCAAGACCCAAACTGTAAGAGAACATTTATTTGGTAAATCACAGAGGTAGAAGAAGCAATTCCTAGAAGAAATGGGCTTAGGAAACAAGTTATTTCCGGGAGGGAAAGCAAACTGGCCCCTCAGTCCTAAGGGTTTTAAGGGTGGAGATTTTAGGAGAGGTCCCAGGCAGTGGTCGGCAAACTCATTAGTCAACAGAGCCAAATATCAACAGTACAACGATTGAAGTTTCTTTTGAGAGCCAAATTTTTTAAACTTAAACTATATAGGTAGGTACATTGTTACTAACTTAATTAGGGTACTCTTAAGGCTTAGGAGGAGCCTCACTCAAGGGGCCAAAGAGCCGCGTGTGGCTCGCGAGCCGCAGTTTGCCGACCACGGTCCCAGGGGAAGATCTCAATAGAATATTCAGCAGTTTTCCTGGTGTGTCCTTTCAGGGTTGTGGTCTCCACTGGTTAAATGGCCAGCACCAGGGGGGGTCATTATTCAGTGCAGCTGGTCCTTCAATGAGGCTGGTTCTTATGTCAGCCTTGGCTGGTGTTGCTTATTTGGGCCTGGAGCTGAAATACAACTGAGGCATAGATATTATCTCTAAGGAGGAAAGGTCGGGGTCCAAACTGATATGCTAGGGGAGGAACAGTCACTCTGGGGGCGAGGTTCCACCCTACAGTTGTCCTTTGCTAGGTACCTGGGGCTTTCCACCCTCGTCCTTGCTCTGCTCATGTCTGTCTAACTGCCTACAACATGAAAGCCACTATGCAGGCCTTCCCTGAGTTTGTCAGGTTTAGTATGTGGCCCCTTTTCATCCCCAAAAACCTATACCTGCTATGTGAAAGTTGACCACAGTTAGGGATTAGAGACTCACTTTACAGAATGACCTGGTGCTTAAGCTTTAACAGTATCAGGGGGCCCAAAAAGGAAGGGTCAGTGTGTTGTGGTAATACCAGCTGCTATAACAAATACCCCCTCCCCCACAGTCTAATACAGGGATTCTGGTTGATTGGCAGCAACCTCCATGCGGGGATTCATATACCCAGTCTCCATCTTGTGGCTCCATCATTTCCATGGGCTAAAAATTATCTGCTGCCAGCTAGCAAATAGGAGAGGACAGTGTGGAGGAAGTTCACCATATTCTTTAATAACCTGTTGTACACATTTCACTTCTGCTCATATTTTAAAAAAACACACACAAATTTTTATTGATTTCAGAGAGGGAGAGAAATAGGAACATCAGTAATGGGTGAGAATCATTGATTGGCTGCCTCCTGCACGCCCCACACTGGAGATCGAGCCTACAACCCAGGCATGTGCCCTGACAGAATTGAACTGTGACCTCCTGGTTCATAGGTCGATGCTCAATCACTGAGCCATGCCGGCCAGTGCAGCCACCCTAGATGCAAAGTGGGCTTTGGAACATACTCCTGTGCTGAGCAGCTACCTCCCAGCCACTACCATGAAAAAGAACCATGGGCCCTAGCCAGTTGGCTCAGTGGATAGAGCATCAACCTATGGACTGAAGGGTCCCGGGTTCGATTCCAGTCTAGGGCACATGCCAGGGTCGTGGGCTCGATCCCCCATGGGGGGTGTTGCAGGAGGCAGCTGATCAATGATTCTCTCTCATCATTGATGTTTCTCTCTCTCCCCCCTCTTCCCCTCTGAAATCAATAAAAATATATTTAAAAAAAGAAATAAAGGAATCATGGATTTTGGTGGGCCCAGCATTGACGCATTGACCTCTGCCTATTACCAGATTCATAACTTCAGGGGAAGCAACAGGAACAGGTGGGATTTCCTTCCACCAGACCCATTAAGTCCTCCCGTCCTCCCTGACAACTGCCCTTGCCTAATTTGCACCCTCCACCACCCTCCTTTTAATCCTCAGGTCAGTGCAGATGGAAGACAGTGAATGTCCAACCCTCCCTACATTTTTTGAGCCTCTGTTGTATGGCAGGCCTGATGCTGGGAACACATTCATGAATTGGACATAGTCCTTGCTAGAGAGTTGAAGGCAGACAAACATAATTACCAAACGTTGCCTTTTTATCCACTTTTGGTTGTTATATTTAATTATGAGTAAGAATGCTGGTAGTGGGGGAGAGAGAACAAACCACTAAATCTGCAGGGTGGTTCTGGTACTAAGGATCGGAGGGGAGACACGTGAGTAGGAGTCACTGGAACAAAAGGGCTTTGTAGGTCTGAAGTAATCCCTTCTTTGATTCCTGCTGATCAGAAACTTGATCCCCGAGCTAAACACAAACTTTGGCTGAATGCAACCTTTGCCCTGTAGCAGGGCTAAATTACCAACTCAAACAAGCTGATGGTCCACTTAAGTTGATTCCTGTACCAATTTACAGACTTGGGATAATTCACTAGGCTAAGAGGTGTTGTAACCTTAGTAAAGAAGAGCACAGATTCTGAAACTAGACAGCCTACTTAGGTCAAACCCCAGCTCTCACTCAGCAGCTGGCAGGCGGAATAGTAACTATTCCTCTTTGGGTTTCAGCTTCATTTCTGTAAATTGGGGCCAATAATAGTATCGACCCCAAGTGATTGTGTGAGCATTAAATGAGCTAATAAATGTAAAGCGCTTAAATTCAGAGCCAGGCACATAGGTAAATGCTTCCTCAGTATTAGCTGTATAAAAACGACTACATAGCCCTAGCCAGTTTGGCCCAGTGGATAGAGCGTTGGCCTGCAGACTGAAGGGTCCCAGGTTCCATTCCGGTCAAGGGTACATGCCAGGGATGCAGGTTCTATCCCCAGTAGGGGGCGTGCAGGAGGCAGCCAATCAATGATTCTCATCATTGATGTTTCTATCTCTCTCTTCTTCTCCCTTCCTCTCTGAAATCAATAAAAATATGTTTAAGCCCTAGCCGGTTTAGCTCGGTGGATAGAGCCGTCAGCCTGCGGACTGAAGGGTCCCAGGTTCGATTCTGGTCAAGGGCATGTACCTTGGTTTCGGGCACATCCCCAGTAGGGGGTGTGCAGGAGGCAGCTGATCGATGTTTCTAACTCTCTATCTCTCTCCCTTCCTCTCTGTAAAAAATCATTAAAATATATTTTTAAAAAATGTTTAAATAAAAACAATATATATTACAGTCAACAGTTACCATGCTGACTATATATAATACAGTCAACAGTTACTATGCTGGCTTTCACAGGGGCCTGCACCCAATTTCTTCACTTTTTCTCCTCTTGTCGCACCTTTCCTGGCCCAAGTCTTAGTCACCCTCTCAGAAAGGGATTCCCTTATTTTCTTTTTCATCTTTTTTGTTAATCCTCCCAACAGGATACTTTTTGTTAGGCACATTCTTGCGCTCCATACTGCCCCGCTTGGGGCTCTTGCCCCTCCCGGCGATTTTCCTGTTATCCTCATTATAGGTTTCATGGTTAAAGGCCTTCAGTTTCCAGTGGACCAGCTACATCTGGCCCCCACCTGCACCTGGTCTGACCTGTTACTCTGACTGACCTGTATAAGAGACATAAATATCCCGCTCCCTCTACTCTGCCTGCTGATGTGATTTTGGACTCAGCCCCTCTGCTAGCAGAAGTAACAATAAATTTATAATTCTTTTCCCCTTTCAGCCTCATGTGTACCTCCTTCTGTTACTAGGAAACCCCCGGGTGGGCTCTGGCTGCCTGTCGCAATATCCAATAACGAAGGCAGGGTTGAATCATATAAGGCGTTTATTGAGAAGGCTAGCCAACCAAGAAGATAGGGAGCTTACAGGCATCCAAAACCTGTATTACAGCAAGGTGCAGGGGACAGGATTATATAGGAAAAATGGACTGGGCTGAGGTTGGGAACAGAATGCGATTACATGCAGTCCTGGACGTCAGCAGACGTCAACCGTTGTTGTCGGTTGTCAGGTAATGAGATGATGGTTTGGCTCCTGGTGGGGTTGGCCTGAAAATGCGTAATGGTTCTGCTTGCTTGTTGGGTACAGTATACATTGTCCATAGCTGAATCACCTCCCCAATCACTTTGTTCGAGATCAAAGGGAGTATGCAAGTGCACCGGCCTGAGAAATGAAACTTAGAAAAGAAAAAAAACTTAACCCTCTGTTCCATATAAGAAACTTAACCCTCTATTCCTATATAAATATGTATTTCAGAATTAAATAATATGATTATCTTTCAGATTAATTCAGGTGCTCTATCAGATTATAACTCCTATTACTTTGGCAGCCCTAACATTTGGTGCCAGGTTTTGGGAGGGTTCCATGGGGAGGGGGAGTCATCACCCGGGCTTTGGTCACCCGGAGTTCGCTACTTGGAGAGCAGTAGGCAACAGCAGCTCAATCTGGGTTTACCTCCCAATTCTACTCATGATCTCGGCCTTGATTAGGGCTCTCCTGAACCAGCCAAGGAGGACCTCTCCTTCCCATTGCTGACCCCCCACTCAACACTGGCTCATTTAATCTCTGGTAAGTGACAAATGGATCATCCCTCCATTTTCTTGCTGGGTACATGATTTTTATGTATTACTTTCCTTAGAGATTTCTGATTTGCCATCTCAGACAAAGACGTAGTGCTAGGTCTGAAATCCTCTCCAGTTCGGCCTCGACCCTAGGACAGGTCCCACAGTCTTTCTCCTCCCAAGGGATGCCTGCCATGTGGATTAGACTGTCCTCCCTCCAGAGCCTGACAAAACAGTGGGGACGCCCTCCCTCTAGTCTAGCTTCGCAGGTCTCCCTTTGTTCCTTACCTTCTCTTTCTAATTTACACCATGGGGAATTCTTTTTCTGTCCCCCCCCCCCCCCCCCCCCGAAAAAAACATGCCTCTGGGATGTCTCCTTCGTCCTTTCTACGGAGGTCCGGCCAAAGTACCTTATCCACAATATAAATTAGACAATGATTCACACTGGCCAGAGCATGGAACTTTAGATTTTAATATTCTCCGGGACTTAAACAATTTCTGTTACTGCAATGGGAAAGGGTCAGAGATCCTCTACTGAAACCAGAAAACCAATGGGTCCAGGCTGCCTGTCACTACCTGAACCAATTAAGCCAATTAGGAGAAAGGGTTGAATCATATAGGAGTGTTTATTCCAATAATGTTGGCAGTATGGGAGAGCAGCAGGTCATCCACAAAAATCTGCTCTGCCTCTCCCCATAAGCCAGCCACTTATATTAGGTGAAGGACAGAGATTATTTGGGGAAGTAGGAATTACAGGCATAGGAAAGTAGGCACGGGACAATCATTACAGGTTACAAGTCATGTGGACTGGGGGGTGGCAGAGGGCGGGTACCTCTGGGTACCCCTGGACTGGATTACAGGCTATAGGAGCTGGGGTTGTTAAGAGCTGGTGCCTCTGGGACTAGATTGTTTCAGCCATGAGGTTGTAAATCTTTCCATAATGATAGGCAGTTCTTGAGACAAGAGGATGGACTGCATTCCGATGTTAGCTCCTGTGTCCCAGGGCGTACAACTCCCAGCCAGGTAAAAATGTGCTTTCCTTCATCAGAACAAAATCATCATGGTTAACAGCATGATTAATATTTCTTATTTTATTTCTCATAACTAATAGCTAGTCCCCAATACAGTATTATATTTCTGCCCCTAACACTATGTCCAGGCCTTCTTCCTTCTCCACAGTCGCCCTTCTCTCTGTCAGGACTGCATCACTTACCAAATTCTTCATTCTAAACCTTCCTGCGTGTAGTCCCTTCCTGAGGAACTCTTTGACCAAGCTGACATTTGGTCCCAAGAACCTACTGCTCCTCTCTTAACTATAGCACCATTCTCTCCTATAATCTCCTCTCTTCTCTTTCAAATAGAAAACCACAAAGTTTGTCTCTTAAGTAATTAGAAAAATCTGACCCTCAAACTTTAAAAAGAGAGATTGATTTTCTTCCCCAATATCAACTCGGGGACAAGGAAGTCTAGCCTGTAAATGAATCTCTAAATTGTAGCACTGTTCTCCAATTAACTGTTTTACTAATACTTATAGCCCTTTTACCAAGATAGGGATTTAAGGAAAACTTTCCTCACAGCCCCATCAAACTGCCTGCCTCTCACAAAGGCAGAACAGCTGCTTTCCTCCATCCTCCACACACCTCTTTCCCAGGGAGCAGCAGCTGTTTAACCCTTTCTTTGCTATAAGACTGCAGACACTTGTTTGCAGAACTGTAGGCACTTGCCTGACAGTCCTGCCATTACCAAGAGTGGAACTCATTATTACCCAAACCATAGCATGTTATCTCTAAGGAAAGTAATACATAAAATACATGTTAAAGAAATTATTTGGGCCCTATCCGGTTTGGCTCAATGGATAGAGCGTCGGCCTGCGGACTGAAGGGTCCCGGGTTCGATTCTAGTCAAGGGCACATGCCCAGGTTGCAGGCTCAATCCCCAGTAGGGGGTGTGCAGGAGGCAGCCAATCAATGATTCTCATCATTGATGTTTCCAATCTCTCTCTCCCTCTCCCTTCCTCGCTCTGAAATCAATAAAAATATATTTTTAAAAAAATTATTTGGGTCTGTTAAGGGCCAAGAATTTGGGGGATACTTCTTATCCAATAAACAGCCTCGGGCATTAGAAAAAATGACCAAAACAAGCCTTAGGACCTTAGACCCCCCCCACTGAGCAATTAACAAGTAACTTTCAGTGTTTTTAACACCTTAGGGCAGAGGAAAAGCAAGAAAGCCATCCCATAAAAACAAATGACTCAGTTTAAAATATATATATATATTTTATTGATTTTTTTACAGAGAGGAAGGGAGAGGGATACAGTCAGAAATATTGATCAGCTGCCTCCTGCACACCCCCTACTGGGGATGTACCCGCAACCAAGGTACATGCCCTTGACCGGAATTGAACTTGGGACCCTTCAGTCTGCAGGCCCACACTGTATCCACTGAGCCAAATCGATTAGGGCCAAATGACTCAGTTTTAAGCTATATGTCACCTCAGGGCTGTGCCCCCTCTGCTACAAGTTTAGCCACTGGAAGAGGGACTGTCCCTGGGAAGAAAGGTCCCCAGGGCCAGAACCTACCCACACAATGGCCTTAAGCTGATGGGGCCCAACACTCCAGTCAGCCCTCTCTAAGAGCATCACCATTAAAGGGATGGAGCCAAGGGTGTGACGGGTAAGAAGTAAATTTTTCTTAAATATGGGGCTGCATATTCTCTCACCAAGGCCTCTTCCAAACCTGTTTAATCACTGGGGTGAATTGACATCCCTAACACTACCCTTTCATTCTACCCCTTCAACTGCAGGCTTGAGAATCTTACTTTTAGTCATGCCTTTTAGAAACTACAGGGAGGAATACTGCCCCTCCCCTTGTAAGGAAAGAATGTGGCACTTTTGAATCCAAGTGGCTGGCAAGGGTTCAGGGCCTGCCTCCCCCACCCCACCCCCCTTTCTTCATTCTAAACATAAAGGCTGCCCATAAGGCAGTCAACTATGACAAACAATGAAATCATTCAAGGCCCTGATTAAAACCCAGCTCTCTTCCTCTTCTGCCTCATGGAAGCCTTACAGAAATTTACTACCTCAGACCATACCTCTCCAGAGGGAACCCTTCTTCTGAACACCCATTTTATATCCCAATCAGCTCCCAACACATCACGAACTTCAAAAAATAGACACAGGTCCACAAACCCCTCAAAAAGACCTCGTTAACCTGGCCTTTAAGGTCTTTTAAAAAAAATATACTAGAGGCCCAGTGCATGAAATTCGTGCACGGTGTGTGTGTGTGTGTGTGTGTGTGTGTCCCTCAGCCCAGCCTGCACCCTCTCCAATCTGGGACATCCCATCCCTCTCACAATCCAGGACTTCTGGCTCCCAACTGCTCGCCTGCCTGCCTGCCTAATTGCCCCTAACCGCTTCTGCCTGCCAGCCTGATCACCCCCTAACCACTCCCCTGCCAGCCTGATCGACGCCTAACTGCTCCCCTGCCAGCCCAATTGCCCTTAACTGCCCTCCCCTGCCGGCCCGGTCACCCCTAACTGCCCTCCCTTGCGAGCCTGGTTGCCCCCAACAGCCCTCCCCTGCAGGCCTGGTCCCCCCCAACTGCCCTCCTCTGCAGGCCTGAGTCCCCCCCAACTGCCCTCCCCTGCAGGCCTGGGTCCCCCCAACTGTCCTCCCCTGCAGGCCTTGTCCCTCCCAACTGCCCTCCCCTGCTGGCCATCTTGTGTCCACATGGGGGCAGCCAACTTGTGTGTTGGAGTGATGGTCAATTTGCATATCACCTCTATTATATAGGATATATTATTTTTTTCTTTTTTTTTTTTTTTTTTAAAATATATTTTATTGATTTTATACAGAGAGGAAGGGAGAGAGATAGAGAGTTAGAAACATCGATGAGAGAGAAATATCGACCAGCTGCCTCCTGCACATCTCCCACTGGGGATGTGCCCGCAACCCAGGTACATGCCCTTGACCGGAATCGAACCTGGGACCTTTCAGTCCGCAGGCCGACGCTCTATCCACTGAGCCAAACCGGCTTTGGCTATTATTTTTTTCTTTATTCTTTTTTTGTTTTTAAGTTTTGTTGCTTTTGAGGAGTAGGATATTCTTTTTTTAATATATTTTTTATTAATTTCAGAGAGGAAGAGAGAGGGAGAGAGATAGAAATATCAATGATGAGCCCTGGCTGGTTTGGCTCAGTGGATAGAGCATTGGCCTATGGACTGGAGGGTCCCAGGTTCGATTCCAGTCAAGAGCACATGCCTGGGTTGTGGGCTCGATCCCCAGTGGGGCCCGTGCAGGTGGTAGCTGATCAATGACTCTCTCTCATCATTGATGTTTCTGTCTCTCTCTCCTTTCCTCTCTAAAATCAATAAAAAATATATTTTTTAAAAAAAGAAACATCAATGATGAGAGAGAATCACTGATTGGCCACCTCCTGCACTCCCCCTACTGGGGACTGAGCCCGCAACCCAGGCATGTGCCCCTGACCAGAATCAAACCCGGGACACTTCAGTCCGCAGGCCAACACTCCCTCCACTGAGCCAAACCGGCTGGGACGGATATTCTTTGGGGATCGAGCCTTCTTCTTTTTTTTTTTAATTTCTTTTTTTATTTTTTTATTTTTTAATTTTTTTAATTAAATCTTTATTGTTCAGATTATTACATTAGTTACTCTTTTTTCCCACCATAACTCCCCTCCACCCAGTTCCAACCCCACCCTCTGCCCTCACTCCCCACCCACTGTCCTCATCCATAGGTGCACGATTGTTGTCTAATCTCTTCACTCATCCCCACACCCCTTTCTCCCCCCACCCCCAAGAATAGTCAGTCCATTCCCTTTCTATGTCCCTGATTCTATTACAATCACCAGTTCATCAGATTATTTATTCACTTGATTTTTAGATTCACTTGTTGGTAGATGTGTATTTGTTGTTCATAATTTGTATCTTTACCTTTTTCTTCTTCCACTTCTTACAGGATACCTTTCAGCATTTCATATAATACTGGTTTGGTGGTGATGAACTCCTTTAGCTTTTTCTTATCTGTGAAGCTCTTTATCTGGCCTTCAATTCTGAATGATAGCTTTGCTGGATAAAGTAGTCTTGGTTGTAGGTTCTTGGTATTCATCACTTTGAATATTTCTTGCCATTCCCTTCTGGCCTGCAAAGTTTCTGTTGAGAAATCAGCTGACAGTCGTATGGGTACTCCCTTGTAGGTAACTGATTTTCTTTCTCTTGCTGCTTTTAAGATTCTCTCTTTGTCGTTTGCTCTTGGCATTTTAATGATGATGTGTCTTGGTGTGGTCCTCTTTGGATTCCTTTTGTTTGGGGTTCTCTGCGCTTCCTGGACTTGGAAGTCTATTCCTTTCACCAGGTAGGGGAAGTTTTCTGTCATTATTTCTTCAAATAGGTTTTCAATATCTTGCTCTCTCTCATCTTCTGGCACCCCTATAATTCGGATGTTGGTACACTTGAAGCTGTCCCAGAGGCTCCTTACACTATCTTCATATTTTCGGATTCTTTTTTCATTTTGCTTTTCCGGTTGGGTGTTTTTTGCTTCTTCGTATTTCAAATCTTTGACTTGGTCCTTGCGACCCTCTGGTCTGCTGTTGGGAGTCTGTATAATATTCTTTATTTCAGTCAGTGTATGCTTAATTTCTAGTTGGTCCTTTATCACAACATCGAGGGTCTCATTAGATTTCTTGAGGATCTCACTACATTTATCGGCGGTCTTACCAGTCTTTTCGAGGGCTTCTAAACAGTTCTTTAAAGACCTTAAAAGTGTGGTTTTGAACTCTATATCCAACAGTTTGCTTTCCTCCAATTCTGTCGTTTGTGTCCTGTTTCTTTGTCTCGGCATTATTTTATCCTTCGCTGTGTCAATAGAGTGCCTTTCTGTGCTAAGTGTCCCAATTACCTAAGGTAGACACTCTTGGTGCACCCCCTTGTGGGCTTTGTGCACAGTCTTGTTGTGGTTAAGCCTTGATTGTTGTAGTTATCACTGTGAGGAATTGACCTCCAGGTCAATTGGCTGTGAGAATCAGCTGTGTCTGTGGTGGGAGAACTTCTGTGCTGGAGACACCCCTCTGGGGCTAGACTTGCTTCGATGGGGCTTTGGTGCTCACTGAGTCTGCCTCCTCGGGGATCGAGCCTTCAACCCAGGCATATGCCCCTGACTGGAATTGAACCCACGACCCTTCAATCTGCAGATCGACACTCTATCCACTGATAGAGTGAAATCAGTTACTTCATAGTGTAACCTAAGCCAGCCAGGGTTAGCCTTTAAGGCAGTGGTTCTCAACCTTCAGGCCCTTTAAATATAGTTCCTCATGTTGTGACGCAACCATAAAATTATTTTCGTTGCTACTTCATAACTGTAATATTGCTACTGTTATGAATCATAATGTGAATATCTGATATGCAGGGTGGTCTTTTTTGTAATTAAATCTTTATTGTTCAGATTATTACAGCTGTTCCTCTTTTTTCCCCCCATAGCTCCCCTCCACCTGGTTCCCACTCCACCCTCTGCCCTTACCCCCGCACTGTCCTCATCCATAGGTATACAATTTTTGTCCAGTCTCTTCCCGCACCCCCCACACCCCTTTCCCCTCTGAGAATAGTCAGTCCACTCCCTTTCTATGCCCCTGATTCTATTATATTCACCAGTTTATTCTGTTCATCAGATTATTTATTCACTTGATTTTTAGATTCACATGTTGATAGATGTGTATTTGTTGTTCATAATTTGTATCTTTACCTTTTTCTTCTTCTTCCTCTTCTTAAAGGATACCTTTCAGCATTTCATATAATACTGGTTTGGTGGTGATGAACTCCTTTAGCTTTTCCTTATCTGTGAAGCTCTTCATCTGATCTTCAATTCTGAATGATAGCTTTGCTGGGTAAAGTAATCTTGGTTGTAGGTTCTTGTTATTCATCACTTTGAATATTTCTTGCCACTCCCTTCTGGCCTGCAAAGTTTCTGTTGAGAAATCAGCTGACAGTCGTATGGGTACTCCCTTGTAGGTAACTGATTGTTTTCCCCTTGCTGCTTTTAAGATTCTCTCTTTGTCTTTTGCTCTTGGCATTTTAATTATGATGTGTCTTGGTGTGGTCCTCTTTGGATTCCTTTTGTTTGGGGTTCTCTGCACTTCCTGGACTTATAAGTCTATTTCTTTCACCAGGTAGGGGAAGTTTTCCGTCATTATTTTTTCAAATACGTTTTCAATATCTTGCTCTCTCTCTTCTTCTGACACCCCCATAATTCAGATGTTGGTACGCTTGAAGCTGTCCCAGAGGCTCCTTGCACTATCTTCATATTTTTGGATTCTTTTTTTCATTTTGCTTTTCCAGTTGGGTGTTTTTTTGCTTCTTCGTATTTCAAATCTTTGACTTGATTCTTGCGACCCTCTAGTCTGCTGTTGTGAGTCTGTATAATATTCTTTATTTTAGTCAGTGTATGCTTAATTTCTAGTTGGTCCTTTTTCATAACCTTGAGGGTCTCACTAGATTTCTTGAGGGTCTCACTAAATTTATCGGTGGTTTCTAGAAAATCCTTGAAAAACCTTATAAGTGTGGTTTTGAACTCTCTATATCCAGTAGTTTGTTTTCCTCCATTTCTGTCATTTGTGACCTTTTTCATTGTCTCCACATTTTTTATGCTTCCCCGTGTTGATAGAGTGGCTTTCTGTGCTAGGTGTCCTATAGGGCCTAGTGGCTCAGCCTCCCCAATTACCTGAGGTGACACTCTTGGTGCACCCCTTTGTGGGCTTTGTGCACAGTCTTGTTGTAGTTAAGCCTTGATTGTTGTAGGTATCACTGGGAGGAATTGACCTCCAGGCCAATTTGCTGTGAGAATCAGCTGTGTCTGCAGTGGGAGAACTTCTGTGCTGGAGACACCCTTCTGGGGCAAGACTTGCTTCAGTGGGGCTTTGGTGCTCACTGAGTCTGCCCCCTGAGTGTGTCCCTTATGGATCTGAGGAGTTGTAATCTGGATGGTCCCACTCTGACCACTGGGTACACTGGCTCTTGGATCTCTAAGGAGGTGCTAATTTAGCCTCTTCCTGAGGCTACCCAGCAGGAGCTGTGGAGAGATCTGCAGATTCCTCTTCTTTTTGGGGGGTATGGAGGTGCCCAGATGCGGCACAACTGTGAAGTAATGCAAGCTGCTGTGGGGCCTTGGGCCTTCTTTTGGAAGTTCTGGGTCTCTCTGACCCAGCTGCAGTTTGTTAGGTAATTTTCAGATTGCAAAGGGCTAGGCCTTTCATATGCAAAAGCCTCTGCACACAGCTTGGGTGGGGCGGGGTCTTAGGGGATCAACAGGGTGGAGCAAGCAGCTATGGCTGCTCCTCAGTCCTACCCTAAGAGGCCCCGCGACTCAGTGTCCCGGTATTTGCTGCAAGAACCTCTGAGAGAAAGCTGCTCCTGCATTCCTGCCCTGATGCCAGACAGTCCAGTTTCTCCCCGTATGCGTCTGGGTCCCCAGAGACTCGCCCAGAACTGGAGTTCAGAGCAGTTGGGAGCTTGAGACTCCCTCCTGATTGAAAAAGACACCGGCATCCTCCGTTGCCAGCCCTTTCCACACGCGAGCCTCCGTACCTCTGCACTTTACTTCCGTACCTCCTCTGAGTCTCAGTGTGCTTTTCTCTTTCCTTCTAGTTGTAGAATTTCCACTCAGCCAGCCTTCCTGTGGTTCTGGATGATGTCCGTTTTGTCTTTTAGTTGTATTTTTGAAGTGGTTGTGCCAGGCAGCAATTTCCGGTGTTTACCTATGCCACCATCTTTTTTTATTTTTTAATTTTTTAATTAAATCTTTATTGTTGAGATTACATTTGTTCCTCTCCCCCCCCCCATAACTCCCCTCCTCCCAGTTCCCACCCCACCCTCCACCCTCACTCCCCACCCACTGTCCTCATCCATAGGTGCACGATTTTTGTCCAGTCTCTTCCCGCATCTCCCATTCCCCTTTCCCCCCCAAGAATAGTCTGTCCATTCCCTTTCTGTGTCCCTGATTCATTATAATCACCAGTTCATTCTGTACATCAGATTATTTATTCACTTGATTCTTAGATTCACTTGTTGATAGATGCATGTTTGTTGTTCACAATTTGTATCTTTACCTTTTTCTTCTTCCTCTTCTTAAAGGATACCTTTCAGCATTTCGTATAATACTGGTTTAGTGGTGATGAACTCCTTTAGCTTTTCCTTATCTGTGAAGCTCTTTATCTGACCTTCAATTCTGAATGATAGCTTTGCTGGATAAAGTACTCTTGGTTGTAGGTTGTTGGCATTCATCACTTTGAATATTTCTTGCCATTCCCTTCTGGCCTGCAAAGTTTCTGTTGAGAAATCAGCTGACAGTCGTATGGGTATTCCCTTGTAGGTAATTGAGTCTCTTTCTCTTGCTGCTTTTAAGAGTCTCTCTTTGTCTTTTGCTCTTGGCATTTTAATTATGATGTGTCTTGGTGTGGTCCTCTTTGGATTCCTTTTGTTTGGGGTTCTCTGCGCTCCTCTTTGGATTCCTTTTGTTTGGGGTTCTCTGCGCTTCTTGGACCTGTAAGTCCATTTCTTTCACCAGGTGGGGGAAGTTTTCTGCCATTATTTCTTCAAATAGGTTTTCAATATCTTGCTGTCTCTCATCTTCTGACACCCCAATAATTCTGATATTAGTGCGCTTGAAGCTGTCCCAGAGGCTCCTTACACTATCTTCGTATTTTCGGATTCTTTTTTCATTTTGCTTTTCCGGTTGGGTGTTTTTTGCTTCTTCGCATTTCAAATCTTTGGCTTGATTCTTGCGCTCCTCTGGTCTGCTATTGGGTATAATATTCTTTATTTCAGTCCGTGTATGCTTAATTTCTAGTTTCTTTATCATAGCATCGAGGGTCTCAGTTTTTGTGAGGCTCTCCTCAAGTTTATTGCAAGCCCTCAAAATTGCGTTTTTTAGCTCTATATCCTCCATTTCTGTCATGTTTTTTTGTCTCTGCATTTTTTATGCTTTCTTGGTGCACCCCCTTGTGGTCTTTGTGCGCAGTCTTGTTCTAGTTAAGCCTTGATTGTTGTAGTTAATACTAGAGGGATTTGACCACCAGGCCGACTGGCTGTGAGAATCAGCTGTGTGGAAAACTTCTGTCCTCTGGGGAGGTGCTAATCTAGCCTTTGCCTGAGGCGATCCGGCAAATGGCTCTGCGCAGGGCTTGGGCGGGGCGGGATCAACAGGGCGGGTGGAGGGAGCAGTTATGGCTGCTCTCAGTCCCGTTCCTAGAGGCTCTGCTTCTCAGAACCCCGGCAGCCACTGCAAACCTCGGAGAGAAAGCTGCCCTCAGATTCCAACTGATGCCGGACAATCCCGCTTCTCCCGTCTGAGTCTGAGTCCCTAGAGACTCGCCCGGATCTGGAGCCCAGAGTCTGAGACTCCCTCCTGATTGAAAACGACAACCGCGCCCTCAGCCACCAGCCTGCTTCGCGCGCGCACCTCGGTACCTTTAAATTTTCCACACTGCGCCTCCTCTGAGCCTCGGCATGCTGCTGTCTTTCCTTCTAGTTGAAGAGTCTCTCCTCAGCCAGCCTTCCCGTGGTTCTGGGTGATGTCTGCTCCGTCTTTTAGTTGTATTCCTGAAGTGGTTGTTTGCGGCAGCAGTCTCCGGTGTCTACCTATGCCGCCATCTTGGTTCTCCCTATGCCACCATCTTGGTTTCTCCCTGCAGGATGGTCTTAGGCGACCCCTGTGAAAGGGTCATTCGCCAGCCAAAGGGATCACAACCCACAGGTTGAGAACCGCTGCTTTAAGGTCTTTAATAATAGACAAGGAGACCCAAATCCAAAAACAAAAGAGAGATCAGGCCAGGGCTGAGGCCCAGAAGGAGGCCTATCAACTTCCTAGCCATGGCTCTCACGAACCCCAAACGAAGTGCCAGTCTTCTAACCAAGGGTAAGTCAGGGGCTAAGCTCCCTCCGGGCTCATGCTTCAAATGCAACAAGGATGGACACTGGGCCAAGTCCTGCCCAAATCCGAGACCCCAGGCTGGGCCCTGCCCAAGGTGCAGAAGTCTGGCCCCTCCAGGTCGAACCTCAGCCAGTCCAGCAAGGCCACCCTCCAGATCTAATTCGGAGCTCCCAGATCTCCTGGGACTGGCCACTGAAGTTTGAAGCTGCCCAGGCCCTGACAAGGCTCCACAGAACTTACCTAGTACATCACCAGGACAGAGTCTTGGGTAATATTTGTGGTGACAAGTGAGCTGATCTCCCTTTTAATTGACACAGGGTCCACTTACTCTGCCCTCCCCAAATTCGCCGAGACCCATGTCCCCTCCTCAGTCTCTATTATGGGGTTGATGGACTGCATTTTAGTAGACACCCCCTATACCCACTCTTTTTTCATTCTATCTTGGTGCCTGACCAGGGCTACCGCACATCCCTTCATAAAGCCCAGTTGTTTCGAATGACAGTCACCTACCTCAGTTTCACTCTCACCCCACCAAGCCGAGCCATTACCTAGGACCGTAAACGCCTTATTTCCTCTATGACTGTCCCCTCCTCTAGACAAGAAATACTCTCCTTGAGCTCGCTAGGTTCTTTTGCCTCTGGGTTCCCAACTTTAGTCTTCTCGCAAAGCCCCTCTATAATGCAGTGAAGGGTCCCCCCAACTGAGCTTTTAGATCCCAAGGCCAGCTCTTCCTAGCCCTCATCTTTGGCCCGTGCATCCTAAGAGCCCTTTCCTTCTTCCTCCAAAACTGCATTTAGGCAATTACCAATAGCTCCATAAGAGAAATGACACCATTCCAGACCTACACTAGATATCATCCCTTCCCTCAATCACAGATTAATTAGGGACTTCTCTACACCACACCTAAACATGAAGAAGTTACAGAAGAATGAGATTGGCCTCCCTCATCAACCCCAGCTTGCAGGAACCCCAGCTGCTAGGAACCCTAGGTTACAGGGGGAATAAAGAGAGAGAGGCTTGAATGTTAGGCCAGTCTTGCACTCCATTATGCCTTACGTGGGGCTAGTGCCCTCCTGGCGATTTTCCTGTTATTCTCATTATAGGTTTCATGATGAATGGCCTTCAGTTTCCAGTAAACCGCCTCACTGTTTCCAGTGGACCAGCTACACCTGGCTCCCACCTGCACCTGGTCCGACTTATTATTCTGACTGACCTGTACAAGAGATATAAATATCCTGCTCCCCGTAATGTGCCTGCTGGTGCCATTTTGGTCTCAGCCCTTCTGCTAGCAGATGTAACAATAAATTTATAATTCTTTACCCCTTTCAGCATCATGCGTTCCTCCTTAACACTTTTCCCATTGATTTTTTATTTTTATTTTTAGAGAGAGTGGAAGGGGGGGGAGAGACAGAAACATGGCTGTACAAGAGACATAGATTGGTTGCCTCCCTCTTGCGCCCTGACGGGAGCCATTGATAGAACCTGCAACTGAAGTACATGCCCTTAACTGTAAACAAACCTGAGACCCTTCGATCCATGGGCTGACGCACTAACCACTGAGCAAAGAGGCTAGAGCAGATTTCTGTATTTTCCATGGAGGACACTAGCCTCCCAAATCCCTGCAACCTCAGCATTCTTAGTCTCCACACAGTCGCAGTGGCCACATGGGGGCAACAGCACTCCACGCTGACGCATTGTCTTGCATTGGGCTGTGGCTCCAGCTTGGCAGAGGAACTGAATTTTCTATAGAACACTCGCAGCCTCATCTGGCTCAAGTTTAGAAGCAGAGGTCTTGCTTCCCTCCCTGAGGCCCTGGAAATTGTGGGGTGAAGGAATTTGGCTCCCTCAGGTGAGGAAAGGAGGGGGGGTCTATGCAAAGTTGGTGATGCACAGATGCTGCCAGTCAGTGAATTAATCAGAGAGGGGGAACCGATGTCCTGGCTGGGGAGCCAGGGCTGACTTTTCCGGTCAAAGTAGAAGCTGGCCCGCCTGTGCTCCCTCCTGCTTTCCTGCATCTCAACCTTTCCCTCTGCTCGGGCCCTGGTCAGCTCTCAAGCAGCATTGAAAAGCTCCCATTTTTTTAATTTTATTTTTTGCTTTTACATTTTAAAAGATTGATTTTAGAAAAAGAGAAATACACACACACACACACACACACACACACACACACACACACACACCATCAGACTCCACATAATTAGACACCCACTGGTTGCATCTTGTATGGCCCTGACCAGGAATCCAGGCCACAACCTTGATGCAACCAACTGAGCTACCTGGCCAGGGCAGCTTTTACTTTTATTAGTATTTATTGTATTCTGAATTTACTTCCAGGCCATAAGTTTTTGTGTCTCCAGTTTCTCCTGGGATAACTTTTCTTTCTCTGCAGCCTCCTCTTCTGGTTTAGGAACAATCTGCTCTTTTCCAGTAAAGATCATCTCCATGTGGCAGGGAGAGCTCATGGGTGGGTTAACCTGCCCATGAGCTCTGTACGTTCTGCGCTGTATCTTGGGAGCTTTGTTCACCTGGATGTGGTCAATGACCAGAAAATGTACACCTAAACCCTTGAGTTCAGCATTGCTCTCTGCATTTTTAAGCATGTGCAGCAAAAATGGAGCACTGTTTTTGGGCCATCGACCCCTGTGTCCAGCGTCACTGTTTGGCCTGGGCATACCTACCAACTCCACCATAGTAACGATAGAATGGCACACAATGCTTCTGTAAAGTGACATCCTTCAGATACTTAACACTTCAGAAAAGTGTTAGGGTTGCTGAAGGAGGAACACATGATGCTGAAAGGGGTAAAGAATTATAAATTTATTGTTACATCTGCTAGCAGAAGTAACATATTTTTGAATATGCATACCCTTGATGGCCTGGGCAGTTTCATGAGTGTTTTTTTTTTTCTCTCATGAGTGTTTTTAAAGTGAATACTAAGATTTGAACCTCTTGATTGGCATGATTTTGTGGAATTTTCTGGGTCAAGTGTACAGTGAACCATTCTCAGAGGTCATGACCTCTGGTCACTTTCCAGGAGAGCGAAGCACTCCCATCTTAGAGGAAAAAATGTCCCTTTCTCTTTTCTCTCTTCTTCACAATTAAAATAAAAAAATAAAAAAATATATTTTTTAATTTATTGAATATATATATTTTTTAATTTATTTATGTTTTTTGTATGGGGGGTATCGATGTGTTGTTCCACTTATTTATGCATTACTTGGTTGCTTCTTAAATTGTTTTTGTTTCATCTTTTTATCAGGTAGTCTTCTTATTATTGATTCATGGGAGTTTTTATTGTTTTTTTAAATATATTTTTATTGATTTCAGAGAGGAAGGGATAGGGAGAGATAGAAACATCAATGATGAGAGAGAATCATTGATCAGCTTCTTCCTACACGCTCCCCACTGGGGATCTAGCATATAACCCGGGCATGTGCCCCTGACCAGAATCAAACCAAGGACCCCTCAGTCCACAGGCTGATTCTCTATCTACTGAGCCAAACCAGCTAGGACACTTGGTTGCTTCTTGTATGTGCCCTAACTAGAGATGGAACCCACAATCTTGGAGTATGGAGACAACACTCTAACCAAAGAACTTACCCAGCCAGGGCCACAATTAAAAATTTTTGACATACTGACAGAATTTAAAATTAGAATTGTTACAGGAACCTCTCACAGACACCAGACAGGTGTTATCGGACAGCCCCCTGAGTCAGTGGGAGAGGGCTGTCCCCATCTCTATTCTCATTCTCGTAGGAACAAATTCAAAGGAGTGACCCTGATTGTGTTGTGATAAAGCCAATTTATTAAAGATATTAAAGCAAACAAATTTATTAAAGAAGCAAGGCAAGCAATTCTGCATCTGAGCCAGAGCTCAGATGGGCTTTCCTATTTAGCTTGAAAAAGCCAGTTTGGTGGGGATTTGAGGAGTTATATACCCTCCTGTCTGTAAGTTTTTAAAAAATTCTTCTGCTAGATACCCTGGTAAAGATGAACTCCCTTCTTTTTTTTGTTATGGCTTTCCCAGAATTTATGAGAACCATCTGGTAACTTTATGTTGACAAACCCAAGACTGCTGGCTTCACTGTTTAAATAGTAAGATGAAATAAAACTGTCCCCCCTTCTTCCCTTCCCCCTTCCTTCCTGCTTAGTTCCAGGGTGATTTATACTAAATAGTCTCTGGTTAGTGAGAAGTTGAATCAAGATTCCTCCTCCTCTCCTTCCCCTTTCCTTTCCTTCCTCTCCTGCATTTTTTTGTGAGGAGTTTTAACCCTTTGTTCTCAAGATAAGTTCCTGCTATAAGTGGTCTGCAAAACTTTTTGGCCTTGTCTAATTCTCCTGTCTCAGTCTCCCTATTTCTTGTCTTGGAATTTTCCTAGATTGTCACTATCCTATAACATCCCCCCCTCAGAGACTTCCATCCCTAAAATCTTTTAGGGTTGATGAGGGAAAGCAATCTGTTTTCAGTAACTGCTTCCTGCTGACAATTGGTCATTGTCCCTGGCTGTGTTAGAGTATGGAAGTCCTCTCCATGCCTGATCTAAGATAGACAAAGGAATGGGATTTGAGACTGGAATAGAGAGGCATTGGTTGATTCTTTTAAAATAGGGATGGACTGGAATTCCCGAAAGGCCATCACTTTGACATGGAGTCTCACTTTAGGAGGTGGTAAAGCAGATAGGCTTTCAAAGTGTGACCTATCTACACTAATAAAAGACAAACATGCAAATTGACCATACCTTCGCTATGCCTTAAACCACGCCCACCAGCCCATCAGAGTGACTATATGCAAATTAACCCAACCAAGATGGCGGCTGGCAGCCATGGAGCTGGAGCAAGCAGGAGGCTTGGTTGCCCCAATGATGGAGGAAGCCAAGCTTCCCGCCTGTTGTGGCCAGGCTCTGAACTCCACTCAAAGCAACAAAGTTTCAATGATAGACGATAAATAAACCCCAGATACCTGCTTTCAGCCGGCCGTGGCCACGGAGCTGGAGTGAGTAGGAGGCTGGTTGCCCCTGGTGATGGGGGAAGCCAAGCTTCCCTCCCGCCTGCCCTGGCCAGCTCTGAGTTCCTCTCAAGGTTACAAAGTCTCAATTATAGAAGGTAAATAAATCCCAGAATAAAAAAGAAAAAAAGGAGAGACTGGGAGCTTCCATCGCTGGGGGGGCTTGGCCAGCCTGAAAAAGGCCCTCAGCCCCTCACCCAGACTGGCCAGGCACCCCAGTGGGGACCCCCCCACCCTAAAGGGGGTGTGGCCAGCCTGAAAACAGCCATCAGCCCCTCACCCAGGCTGGCCAAACCTCCATGGGGTGAGGGTCCCCACTGGGGGGGGCTTGACTAGCCTGCAAACAGCCATCAGTCCCTCACCCAAGCTGGCCAGGCACCCCAGTGGAGACCCCCACCCTGAAGGGGGTGTGACCAGCCTGCAAACAGCCATCAGCCCCTCACTCAGGCTGGCTAGGCAGCCCAGCGGGCCCCCCACACTGATCCAGGACACCCTTCAGGGAAAACCAGCTGGCCCCCACCTGTGCACCAGGCCTCTATCCTATATAATAAAAGGGTAATATGCAAATTGACCCTAACGGCAGAAAGACTGGGAATCACTGGTCATTATGACACACACTGACCACCAGGGGGCAGACGCTCAATGCAGGAGCTGCCCCTGGTGGTCAGTGTGCTCCCACAGGGGGAGCTGTGCTCAGCCACAAGCCAGGCTGACAGCTGCCAGTACAGCGGTGGTGGTGGGAGCCTCTCCCGCCTCCTCAGGAGCGCTAAGGATGTCCAACTGCAGCTAGGCCTGCTCCCCGCTAGCAAGTGGACATCCCCCGAGGGCTCCCGGGCGCCAGAGGGATGTCTGACTGCCAGCTTAGGCCCAATCCCCCAGGGAGCAGGCCTAAGCCAGCAGGTGGTCATCCCCTAAGGGGTCCCAGACTGCGAGAGGGCACAGGCCGGGCTGAGGGACCCTCCCGAGTACACAAATTTTTGTGCACCGGGCCCCTAGTATTGTATAAACAAGTAATTAGGTATTTAATTAGGAGTATGCCTATGAAAACAGAAGAAAAAAAGCCTGGCCAGCGTGGCTCAGTGCTTGAGCATTGACTTATGAGCCAGGAGGTCATAGTTCCTGGTCAGGGCACATACATGCCCAGGGTTGAGTGCTAGATCCCCAGTGTGGGGCATGCAGGAGGCAGCCGATCAATAATTTTCTCTCATCATTGATGTCTCTCTCTCTCCTCTCCTTTCCTCTCTGAAATATATATATATATATGGCATAAAATATTAAAAGACAAATAACATAAAATACAGAAAAACCACCCTGGAAACTCAACAGAATAGCTGGAGAGAACTCTGATAACCAAGGACAAAAAGTGGAGACCACATAGAGACTGGTAGTAAGTGTGGAAGCACAAAAGGGGTGGCCGGGCTCCCACAGACAGCAGCTGAAAGTCCGGAGGGATATTTCAGCTATGGAGGGTTCCCACTGAGAACTCTGGGATCTAAACCCCAAGCTGGGCTCCCCAGCCCAGAGCACTAGAACTGAGAAAGGTGCCCAGATAATACCTGGCTGTGAAAAGCAGCAGGGTTGCTGTCTGCCAGGGAGAGACTACAAATGCAGGCACCCTCTTAAAGGACCAACACACAAAATTTCCTGTGCAGCCACTCACCTTGAGCTCCAGCAGAGGGAGGGCAGAGTGTACTGGAGCTGTGTGAGGAGAGTCCAGAGTTGGGGGCTCTAGGGTTGGAGTTTGGAAGGCAGCCACCCCAGTTTCCTATGCTGAGTCATTCCCTCACACTGCAGAGGACATCTTTCTCCTACAGACCTTAGCTATCCAGGTGGTTTTGACCTAGGGCAGTGGTTGGCAAACTGCAGCTCTCGAGCCACATGTGGCTCTTTGGCCCCTTGAATGTGGCTCTTCCACAAAATACCACGTGTGGGCGCGCACATACAGTGCAATTGAAACTTCATGGCCCATGCGCAGAAGTCGGTGTTTTGTGGAAGAGCCACACTCAAGGGACCAAAAAGCCGCATGTGGCTCGCAAGAAAAAGCCGCATGTGGCTCACGAGCCACGGTTTGCTGACCACTGACCTAGGGGAAAGGCAGTCAACACACCCTATTGGAAGAATCCTCACCCCACTCTGTGATCAATAGCCTGCGGCCAATCAAGGTTGATAACAATCTGACTAGGAGCAGAGGCGGATCTCTGGAGGCTTTGAGACTGCCTGATCTCCTTCTGGGCCTGGGGGTAGGAAAAGCAGGCCCTGGTGCATATCTTGGTCCTTTCCAAAGGCATCCGGCCCCAGCAGAGGGAGCCACAAGCTGTGGATTGCTGACAGACCCAAACAGGATACTCAGGGTCAATCAGAAATAGGGTCTGACATTGTCCTGCACTAGAGATTGGGAGGTGTAGCAGATCTACCTAATATAATATGTAGACACAAACTCAAACAAGCAGCCAAAATGGGGAGACAAACAACCCCCAAATGAAAGAACAAGAGAATTCTCCAGAAGAGATAAATAAAATGGAGATAAGAAATTTATCTGATATAGAGTTTAGAATAATGATGGTAAAGATGCTCAACCACATGAGAAAAGATATAGTAACTAAAAAAAAAAAAAAAAAAAAAAAAAAAAGAACAATCAGAAATAAAGAGTGACATAGCACTAATAAAGAGCACACTGGCCCTAGCTGGTTTGGCTCAGTGGCTAGAGCATCGGCCTGCAGACTGAAGGGTCCCGGGTTCAATTCCAGTCAAGGGCACATGCTGGGGTTGCAGACTCGATTCCCAGTAGGGGGCGTGCAGGAGGCAGGCTATCAATGATTCTCTCTCATCATTGATGTTTCTATCTCCATCTCCCTTCCTCTCTAAAATCAATAAAAACCTTTTTTTTTTTTTTTAAGAGAACTCACTTGAAGGAATACACAGCAGATTAGAAGGGTAGAAAAATCAATCAGGGAACTAAGATGAAAAAAAACACAATTAAAAAACAAGAGGACAGCTTAAGGGATCCCCTATGGAAATGGTGAATAGGATGCAGGAACCTGTAAATATCTGGACTGAAGATAGAAATTTGGGTATTGATAGCCTAGAAATGGAATTTAAGGTCAGGCAGACAGACCTGGATAACAATATGATTGTAACTGGCAGTGAGTGTTGTGAGAAAATGCAAGTTACAAGTATGTTAACTGGAAGCTGCACCTAGTCTCAGATGGAGGTGGAGACACGAAGGGCTTCCCTGAAGAGGTGACTCCTGATACCTAAAGCCTGAGTAACTACAAAACCAGGAAAGCAAAAACAAGCAAGCAAGCAAATAAACCAGGGGTCCTCAAACTACGGCCCGCAGGCCACATGCAAATACAAATATTATATTTGTTCCCCTTTTGTTTTTTTACTTCAAAATAAGATATGTGCAGTGTGCATAGGAATTTGTTCATAGTTTTTTTTTTAAACTATAGTCCGGCCCTCCAACGGTCTGAGGGACAGTGAACTGGCCCCTTGTTTAAAAAGTTTGAGGACCCCTGAAATAAACAAACAGAGATGGAGTATTCTAGGTCGAGGGCACAGCCCATGCGAAGGCCTGGCAGCAAGTGAGCCCTGGAGGGCAGAAAACAAGCTGCTCAGTCTGGCATGGGGTGTGTGTGTTGAGAAGGGAATCTGAATTAGTCATCACCAAAAGTTTTGGGATAGCTAAACCCAGGTTCCGACCTGGTCCTGACACCCTCTGTGACCTCAGGTAAGTGACCCTGCCTTCAGAGCCTCCATTTTCTCTCCTGTTAGTTCCTGTTCCATAGACAAGGCTTGGGTAGCAGTTCCTTGCCCTGCCCCCAACAAGCCCTAAGGTAGCATTAGCCTTGACTATGGGTTTCATCTGTTTTGATCTTTTTATGTGAGGTAGTATCATATTATATTATTTAAGAATCAGTGCATCAGGTTAATAGTTAAGAGTACAAGCTAGGGAGTTTGACCTCACAGTCACTTTACTTATTTCTAAAATGGAGAGAAAGACCGTTATGAAGATATATGAGCTGATATATTGAAAGTGTTTAGGAGAGTTATTTTTATCAGTATTACCTAAGAATGGGCAAGAGTCAGCCACCTGAGGAATCCAGGTGGGCTCCAGGAGGAGGGAACAGCATGGGTACAGAAACAGAATAATAGCTACTACCAGCCGTGGGCCCGTTTGAAATGAATAAAACTAAAAAAAAAAAAAGATCGTACCGTTTTATGTAATGATGTTTACTTTGAATTTATATTAGTTCACACAAACACTCCATCCATGCTTTTGTTCCGGCCCTCCGGTCCAGTTTAAAAACCCATTGTGGCCCTCAGGTCAAAAAGTTTGCCCACCCCTGTAAGCTCTAATCCAGTGATGGCGAACCTATGACACGCATGTCAGAGGTGACACACGAACTCATTTTTTTGGTTGATTTTTCTTTGTTAAATGGCATTTAAATATATAAAATAAATATCAAAAATATAAGTCTTTGTTTTACTATGGTTGCAAATATCAAAAAATTTCTATATGTGACACGGCACCAGAGTTAAGTTAGGGTTTTTCAAAATGCTGACACGCTGAGCTCAAAAGATTCCCTATCACTACTCTAATCACTTATTTTTTTTAAAAAAATATATTTTTATTGATTTCAGAGAGGAAGGGAGAGAGAGACAGAAACATCAATGATGAGTGAGAATTATCATTGGCTGCCTCCTACATGTTCCTGCCCCCCCCGCCCCCAAGCCTGAAACCTGGGCATGTGTCCCACCGGTAATTGAACCACCTCCTGGTTCATAGGTTGGTGTTGAATCACTCCACCATGCAGGCTGGGCTAATCATCCTATATAATAAAAGGCTAATATGCAAATTGTCCCCTCCACCAGGAGTTCCACTGGAGTTCAACCAGGGGGCGTGCCAGCCAGCCATACGCAGGCAGCCCCTCCCCCCATCCGGCCCCCCTCCGCAGCCACACCTGCATCAGCCCCGCCTCCAACCAGCCTCCCCTATCACATTCGGGGTGGGGCCCGGCCAACCTCCTGTGTCCCCTACCCCCAGCCGGCCTGATCAGCCCTAATGGGGCAGGCCACCCCCACCCATGCACCAATCCGTGCTCTGGCCTCTAGTCTACACTAATAAAAGAGAAACATGGTAATTAGCGTACGACCGCTACCCTTTTCATTGGCTAATCAGTTGGTATATGCAAATTAACTGTCAGCCAAGATGGCGGCGGGCAGCCAGGCACTGAAGCGAGCATGAGGCTTGCTTGCTGCGGACTCCAACGTTCCCCGCCTCACTTGCTGGCCTCTCAGGTGCAACTCTAAGCAACTATGTACTATGTTGCAAATAAGAAGGTAAACAAAACCCCAGAAACCAGCCGGACTGAAACCCAGCCGGACCGAAACATTGTATCCATGTTTTCAGCAGCGAGGCCTCAGAGCTAAAGCTGGCCCAGAATAAAAAAATAAAAAAAAAGAAGAAGAAAACAAGGAGTGGTTGGGAGCTTCAGTCACTCGCCACCCGGAAAACAGCCCTCAGCCCCTCACCCAGACTGGCCAGGCACCCCAGTGGGGACCCCCACCCTGATCCAGGACACACTTCAGGGCAAACCAGCCGGCCCCCAGGCCTCTATCCTATATAGTAAAAGGGTAATATGCCTCCCAGCACCGGGATCAGCAGAGCAGCGAGGCTCCCAGCACCAGGATCAGCGTGACAGGGGGCAGCGCCCAAACCCCCTGATCGCTCTGCGGCTCTGTGTGTGACAGGGGGCGGGGCCACAACCTCCCTATCCGCCCTGCTCTGTTCGTGACAGGGAAAGGCGCCCCAACCCCCTGATCAGCCCTGTTCTGTGCCTGATAGGGGGGAGCTCCCCAATCCCCTGATTGCACTGGGGCTCTGTGTTTGACAGTGTGTAGCGCCCCAACCCCCCCCCCCCCCCCCCCCCCCGCCACGGGCCCTGCTCTGTGCCTGATGGGGGGAGCTCCCCAATCCCCTGATCGGCCCTGCTGTGTGTGTGACAGGGTGCGGCGCCACAACCCCCCCCCCCCCCGCCCCCATGGGCCCTGCTCTGTGTGTGACAGGGTAGAGCCATAACCTCTCCATCGGCCCTGCCCCGAGTGTGACAGTGGCAGCGCCCCAACCCCCTGATCCGCTCTGCTCTGTGTGTGTGACGGGGCGGTGCCCTAACTCCCCTATCGGCCCTACTCTGTGAGTGACAGGGGGGAGCTCCTCAACCCCCTGATGGGCCCTGATCTGTGCATGACAGGGGGGAGCTCCCCAACCCCCTGATTGGCCCTGCTCTGTGCGTGACAGGGTATGGAGCCCCAACCCCCCTGAAGGGCCCCTGCTCTGTGCAGGGGGCGGTGCCCCAACCCCCCAATCGGCCCCACCCTGAGTGTGACTGAGGGTGGCATCGCAACCTCCCAATCCACCCTGCTCTATGCATGACAGGGGGCGGTGCCCCAACTCCCCAATCAGCCCTGCTCTGAGCCCGACCAGGGGCTGCACCTAGGGATTGGGCCTGCCCTCTGCCACCCAGGAGCAGGCCTAAGCCAGCAGGTCGTTATCTCCCAAGGGGTCCCAGACTGCGAGAGGGTACAGGCCGGGCTGAGGGATCCCCCCCCCCCCCCCCAGTGCACAAATTTTTGTGCACCGGGCCTCTAGTTTAATTATAATAGGGACTTAGTGAGGGGGGCACCGAAGTCTTTGTTCCCATTTTACAAAGTATATAACTGCTCAGAAATTTCAAGTCACTGTTTTTGGAATGTCACAGTTATTAAGGGGCAGAGCCCAGATTCAAACTCAAACCAAGCCAGCCACCAAGGGGAGAGGCTAAGGGCCAAACAAGTCAAACAGCCTGGTAGCTAGATTTAGCTCCTTATAAAAAGCCTGAAAAAATACTGGGTGTGCACAGGTTGGAGACCGGAACCAGAGAGCAAGGGAAGCCTCCAAAGGCAGCTGGAGTCGCCACTTTTTCTCCCAGTTTTGGCATTCCCTGCCCACCCCCCAACCAGGCCTTGGCCAGTGGACTCGTCCTGTGCCAGACCCCCTCTTTAGAGATGGGAAGTCTGAGATGACACTTTGGGCCCGTCCAGGAAAAATGACTGGTGACCCTGACTCAGAGGGTAAAGGAATGCGGGTGGAGGAGGCGTCTCACAAGGCAGTTTTGGTAGGCGGCAAAACCCTACCCAGTTTGACCGCCATTCTGCTGCTGCAAGGTCCCGGGAAATCTAGACTAGCGGTAGTCCCCGCACAATGCGGGCGCTTGGCCCCCGATCGCGAGCTAAATAAAATTCGGGGCTTCCAGATCCTGTCGCGACAAGACCAGGATAGGGGCCGAGAGCCAAGAGTCGCGTTTCTGGCGGGCCGAAAACCGTATCCGTAGCCGGGAGAAGACCAGTTTAGGGGGAGAAAACTCACAAAACCTATGGGGTCACCTTAGAGGTCTTGACCCGGGTTGGAGAGGTGTTGGGACGACCTCAGACCTGTGAAATCAGCGCGGGGACTCGGTCCGGGCGAAGCCCGAGCGGCTACAACCAATGGACGAGGCCGAGCGCGCGCGCAGGCGCAGTGGTAGAGACGGCAGTAGGACCGCGCGGAAGCGGGCGGGGCGCCCGGCCTGGGCTAACCAGAGGCGCCGCCTGAGTCACGCGCCCCGCCCTACGGAACCGGCCTCCGCCAGAGGCCCGGGAGCAGCGGAGACGAGCGGACCCGCGGACCTGCGAGAGGCGGTGAGCGCCCAGCCACACTACCCTTGTACTTCGTACGGCCCCAGACCCGACGAGATCCTAAAGTCCCGGCTTCAGAGGTCCCCAGACTGATGATCTGAGATTCGAACCTCCAGACCTGTCCTGCCCGCGTTAACTCGCCCCGGACACTCTTCCACTCTCCGTCCTTGGACTTGAGAGGTACCCCGTAAATTATGCTCTCGTGCCCCCCCATTCTAATGGGAACCCCGTAATCCCTGGCCCGGGTCTTACTCCCACGATCTCAGACCCGAGCCCACAGACGCAGCGGTGACACTGTGATCCCGCTGCGGGGAGTATCTGAATTTCCAATCCCACATCCTGAATTTCCAAAACCCTGTCCCGGGGGCCTCCAGGCCGAGAATCTGACCCGCCCGAGACCCATAGTCCAGTTCTGGGGCCCTGACTCGAGCCCCCAGACACATCCGGGATGTCTTACACTAACTTGGCGCTCCCGGGAACCCACCAGACCCGGACCCCCTACCCTTAATGATGCCTAAGCGTAGACTCACCCAGAGTCATTCAAGGCTGACGAGGACCCTTTGAATCCAGAAGGGGTTTCAAATGTGATCATCAGTCCCTACCGCACCCATCCGAGCACTGCCATCCCCCAGCAGCCCGGACCACCATTCTGAACGGACTCTTTAAGCCCAGCCAGAGGCCTCACTCCCCCACGTCCAGCTGCCTGAATTTCTCATTTTTATGGGTTGGGGTGGGTTCGCGACCACCTAACCACTTTTTTCTCTTTAGGAACCTAGAGTCGCAGCCATGTTCCTGGTTAACTCGTTCTTGAAGGGCGGCGGTGGCGGCGGGGGAGGCGGGGGCCTGGGCGGGGGCCTGGGGAATGTGCTCGGAGGCCTAATCAGCGGAGGCGGAGGCGGCGGCGGCGGAGGCGGAGGCGGCGGAGGCGGAACTGCCATGCGCATCCTGGGCGGGGTCATTAGCGCCATCAGGTAGGGCGGGGCCTGAGGGGGCGGGGCCTTACGTTGGAGACTGTCGGGCGAGAATAGAATGGGGTAACCTGGAGACTGACCTGGAGCCTTCATTAGGCTGGGCCGGGCCTGGGCCTTGAGGGGCGGGTCGTAAGGAGGCGACTGCAGCTCGTGGGGGCGGGGCTACACCTGGGGGGTTGCCCTCTGTTGGATCATCGTTGGGTCCGGGCGGAGCTTTGGGAGGTGGGGCTTACTCGGGCTGGACCCCGCCGGCTTCCGCTAACCTGAAGATGAACGTTAAGGGGGCGGAGCCAGCGAGGCTGGGTGTCACTTCATGGGGGCAAGGCTTGTGTTATGCGCCCGGCGCGGCCGTCCTAGGTGGGTCCATGAGAAGGTGCCCCCAGAAGAGGCCGAACCTACTGGGATAAGAGAAATGGCCTTGAAGGGGCTCAGCCTGGCTGGGAACTAGCTGGATTAAAATAGAAAAATGTCCTGGTGGAGGTAGGGCAGATTTTCTAATTAGCCTAATTAGAGGCCTAATTAGCCTTGGCCATTGAGCAGTGATCCCTCCAAAGAGCTGGAACTAATGGAGCTGGGGCGGGGTGCTGGGAAGACACAAGAGTTCAGGAAGCCGTAGCGATTAACTACGTTCCTAGACAGATGGGATCGGAGGGGTTTGGGGCCCCGAGAAGCCGGGGCAGAACTTTTACGAAGTGAGCCCTCGGAGGGGCTGAGTCTATTGAGGGAGCTGCCACTGGGCAGGTGTGCTCTGGTAGGAGTGGAGCCTACCTTAAGGTCAGGCCTCTGAGTTTCCTCACGGGCGCAACCAGGGCAGCAAGGATAGGGACAGGTGAGGACAAAAGAGATAGGGCAGGCGGAGGGAGCAAGCAGGGAGGGTGGCAGTCTGGGTTTGCGCGGGGTGGGGTGTGGGAGCTAGTGCTAACTCCCCTGTTTCCCTCCAGTGAGGCGGCTGCGCAGTATAACCCAGAGCCCCCGGTAAGCTGCCCTCCACAACTGAGACCTTGCTTCCACTCTGAGGCCTTTTCCAGCACTTCTCCTTGTCCCTTTGGAGAAGCTCACCCCTTCCATATCCCTCTCATTAAGTCTCTCCCTTGTCATGTCCACAAACAGCTATTACCCACTCCTTATTCACTGACCACCTCTCATTCCTTTGATCACTCAACTACTCAGTCCACTCTGGGTGGCAATCGAGGGCTGTACTGGCCAGGGCTCCCCTCCCCACTTCTTACTCTATCTTCTACGAGATCTCCTCCCTCTGCAGCCCCCACGCACCCATTACTCCAACATTGAAGCCAATGAGAGTGAGGAAGTCCGGCAGTTCCGGAGGCTCTTTGCCCAGCTGGCTGGAGATGTAAGTAACCCCGTCCTAACTCTTCCATAATTTCCCTTGGGTGGCCCTTGTACAAACATTCAACCATGGCTATCCCAAAGTTCCTATCCTCCTTCATAACACACCCAGATCCCTTTCAGTCACCCCTGACCCACCCCAAACTTCCCTGTAGGACATGGAAGTCAGCGCAACAGAACTCATGAACATTCTCAACAAAGTGGTGACCAGACGTGAGTGACTGGGGTTAACACATTGGGCAGGTTTAGAGGTATGGCAGCTGGGGTAGTAGAGACCTCTGGCCTCTGACCTTCAACCTGTCCCCCACAGACCCTGATCTGAAGACTGATGGTTTTGGCATTGACACATGTCGCAGCATGGTGGCCGTGATGGATGTATCCTTGAGGGCACTCTGGAAGAGGCCTTGAATGAAGAAGGAATTTTCTGAGAGCATGAGTGGGAACGAGGGTACAGCTTGCATACCCACAGATGTGGACAGGAATACATTAGAACACACCCACCTATAGACATGTGGCAATTAATAATAATATCAGCTATCATAGCTGGCACTTACTTGTACATCAGAACCAGTCTGTTAGACACATACAATTATTTTTTATTTATTTATTTATTTTTTACATATATTTTATTGATTTTTTACAGAGAGGAAGGGAGAGAGATAGAGAGTTAGAAACATCGATGAGAGAGAAACATCGGTCAGCTGCCTCCTGCACATCTCCCACTGGGGATGTGCCCGCAACCCAGGTACATGCCCTTGACCGGAATCGAACCTGGGACCTTTCAGTCCGCAGGCCGACGCTCTATCCACTGAGCCAAACCGGTTTCGGCCACATACAATTATTATATTCCATTCTATAGGTAAAGAAACAGACTCAGAGAGAGGCAGTCATCTGTCTGAAGTTATAAATAAAGAGTAAGTGGCAGGATAGGAATTTGGACTCCAGGTCTTTTGGACTTGAGAACCCAAGCTTATAATTTCCCTTGGGTGGCCCTTGTACAAACATTCAACCATGGCTATCCATAGGTATGCCTACATGCACATATATACATGCACACACAAGGGCACACCCATATACACGAAGATATGTGATGGCATATGCACAGGAACACATATGTCTATTTGCACATGGCCAGTCATTAGCTGATCTTGTATATATGCACACTCAGCACATAGGTCAGTGCAGACACACATATTTTCATGTTGTGTGATCATGTGATTATATAAGAGTTACATGCAAAAGGTTTAGCATAGAGAGTGGTCTGTACATGTTTGGTGTTACTATGATCATATGCAGGTAGTTTTTTTGTTGTTATCCACATCAGAGGATATTTTTTCCATTGCTTTTCAGAGAGAGTAGAAGGGAGAGAGACAGACGTGTCAATATGAGAGACACATATCAGCTGGTTGTCTCCTGTACTATTGGGAGATGGGAAGTGAATCTGCAACTCAGGTATGTGCCCTTAACTGGGAATTGAACCCACAACCCTTTGGTGCGAGGGCCGATGCTCTGACCACTGAGCAATGTCAGCCAGGGCTGCAGGTAGATTTTTCAGCTCTAAATCTATTTGTCTCTGTGATTGGGAATATTACTTGTGGGACTGGTGTCTTGAGGATTTAGTAAGCAAAGTTATGATCTGAGAAGCTTAAAACTGGTGTGTGTACTAGGTAATCTGGTAAGTCTTGGTAGGTTGTTACTGAGAATTTATCAAGTGCTAGTACCGGAGGTAAGAGCTTTCTGCCAATATCTCATTCTGTTCTGATCACAAACCCATCATGTATTCACTACTGCCCCCTCATTTTCTTAGAGCTCTAAGGTGCCCCTGTTTTTTTTTATATGTTCTAACATTTAGGAAATCAAATTACTATCAAGGATTTAATAAACGAGGAATTAGTAACTATTCAGGTGAGAAATTTATAGTTTGGAAAAGTTTATTATAATTCCACAAGGTTATGTTTAAAGAGAGTCCTAACCATTTAGAAACATAAAGTGGCCCTGGCCGGGTAGCTCAGTTGGTTAGAGCATTGTCCTGATAGGCCAAGGTTGTGGGTTCAATCACTGGTTAAAGCACATAAAGCAACCGAGGAATGAATAAATAAGTGGAACAACAAAATTGATGTTTCTCTCTCCTTCCCTCCTTTCCTCTTTCTCTAAAATCAATAAATAAAATGAAATGAGAACATAAAGTAAAATTTGTATGGATAAAACAAGAAATAGCACCACATCCAAGGTAACATGACTAGGGTGAGATAGGAACTGGGGTTTTAGCCCATGTTTCCCTGCTTGGCAGTTACCATTTTGATGTACACAGGGTGTACAATGCACACATTTAGTACAGCTATTCTTAACACCCTTCTGCCAGAGTGACACAACAGGCAAGCTGGGTTTCGAGGAATTCAAGTATTTGTGGAACAACATCAAAAAATGGCAGGTGTGTGGTGACCTCTGAAACTTAGCATGAAGACTTCTAAGCCATGGAGATGCTGTGCCCCATGATGCTCATTTGGTCCCTGACCTCCCTGTCCCCACAGGCCATATACAAACAGTTTGATGTTGACCATTCAGGAACCATTGGCAGCAGTGAACTTCCAGGGGCCTTTGAGGCAGCAGGTATGGCTGGTGGGGACATGGTGGGGCTGGGGGTAGGATTGGTGATACAGCCCCACTGAGCTGGTCTGAGTCTGAATCTGGGAGTGGGTTGGGCTTCATGGCCCCCACACCTGAGAGACTAAATCATTGTCAGGGTTCCATCTAAATGAGCATCTCTACAACATGATCATCCGACGCTACTCAGATGAGGAAGGGAACATGGATTTTGACAACTTCATCAGCTGCCTGGTCAGGCTGGATGCCATGTTCCGTGAGTGACACTGCAGCTCTCTTCGGAGCAGGGGTGAATTTTATTTGTTCAACATCCAAGAAATTAGCCAAGGTCTTTGAGCTTAACCCTGAGGTGGGCAATGGTAGGGGCACTGCAGTGACCAAAACAGCCCCAGATCCTGCCCTCACATCACTCACAGTCCAGTGGAGGAAAGGCAAATCATCAGTGACAGCTCAATGGTTGCTGCTGGGCTAGAGGAGGTTCAGGGTAGAGTGATGGGGGCTCTGAGGGGAAGCTCAGGGCAGAGTGAATTTAGATTTGTGATTGTGGAATCTCTGAGGGCTTCAAACTAAGAGGCAGCCTGGAGGGTCAAGGAGGGCTTCCTGGAGGAAGGCACATGTGAGCTGAGACTTTAGGGGTGAGGAGGAGTGATCCCATGAGAGAGTGGGGATGAGTGTTGCAGTGGAAACAGCCTGTGTGAAGGCCAAAAAGGAAAGAGAAGATGATAGTTTTGGTGTTTTTTGTTGGACTCAGTTCAGCATGCTGAAGAGGGGGTGGGATGGTGAGACGAAAGGCTGTGAGGAGGGGATAGCAGGGACTGGATCATAAAGGTTCTTTTGAACATTAATGCACTGAATCTTTAAGATCACCCTGAGAATTGGGAATTATTGTCCCCATTTTATGGAGAAGGAGCCTAGGGTTCAACGAGACAAAATAGCTTGCTCACAGCCACTCAGCAAGGAAATTAATTCCAAAGCCAGAATTTGAACTCCGACCTGTTTGAGAGAGTTAAGTGAAAGGAAGCAAGAACAATGGGCATGTAGGGCTGTGAATGCCACTTTTTAGGGGTGCTCAGAGAGTGGGGGCAATGGAGAGCTACAGTAGGTTCTAGGCAGGGGAGGGATGGTCAAATTTGGCTTTGATCCCTTGGCCTCCCAAGAGACTAGGGAGGACCACACATTAAGAGCATGGGTAGAGGAAAAGGGACAGGTATGCCAGGGCTATGAAGGGAAGGCAGGAGTGGACATTAGGGCAGATGATGCCAAAAGTCATATGTGAGAAGGCCCAAGAAATGTCCACTGGAAGAGGGTCAACAGTAACTGCTGTGAGTGCAGCATCTAGGACACCAGGTAGTATGTGGACATCTGAGGGTGGTAACAATGTAGAATGAGAGAGAGGAAGCAAAGGCAGTGTGGGCACCTGTTTGCCCAGGTTTAGCTGTGGGTGGAGAACATGGAGGGGAGTTTCAGGGCAGGAGTGGGAAGCATGCCAGACGGTAAGGCAGAAGTGAAGTCTGTAGAGTCTCTTTCCAATAGTCTGTTTAAGCTAGAACTGGAGGGCTCAGAAGTCAGTGGGAAGCTGGGACTTGGGCAGAGGGTGATGGTACATGGAGGCCATTATTGAGGTGGGTAACAGCCTGGGTTTCAATCCCAATTTCCTCACTTTCTCACTGCGTGACCTGGAACACATCACTTCTCTGTGCCAAATTTTAAAATGACACATCTCTCAGAATTGGATTAAATTAGTTAATATATGAAAAGCACTTTATACAGTGCTTGGCACAAGGTGTTAAATCAAGTACTAGCTACTATTATCATCATCCCATATATTAGTATATTTTTATTCTAAAAGCCACCCCTTCCCCCCTTCCCCAACCCTTCTCTTCTCCTCTAGGTGCTTTTAAATCTCTTGATAAAGATGGCACTGGACAAATTCAGGTGAACATCCAGGAGGTAAGAACTCCCATCCTGCCCTCCCTTTAGCTCTGAACTGGATTCCCTCCCTCCTATTTTCCCAACAGTCCCTGGGGAGGGCAGAGAAGGGCTCCTGGTATTCTAATCCCAGTTCTCCTCCTCACTCTCTGTGCCTTTCTCTCCCCAGTGGCTGCAGCTGACTATGTATTCCTGAGTGCGAACCCCAGACCTCTCCCTCATCACCTCACATTAGGTGTCACCTTGGACATTTTGGTCTCTCCCAGGGCTGATCCTGTCTGCAGTCATGTCTTTGTGGGTCCTGCTGACCCACCAGCTTTTCCATTTTCTGTTGGCAACTAGCTTCTCAGACAACAGCTAGGGCTCAATATGTCCCAACGTGCCATGCCCCAAGTTACATCTGGCTCTAGGACACTCTAACACCCTGCCCCATGGGTCGCTTCACCCTCGGCATGCCCACTCCACAACCCTTCTCACACATCTATGCTAAGTTGTGTCACTTCCACACCCCAAGGGCCCTTCTCTAAGTTCTGGGAGAATCACCCTATGCCCTATGCACCCTGGCACACCAGTTCAGTTAACCACCAAGCCATCTGAACTCCAGGTCCTAACAGGCCACATATGCCCCAATGCCTTTGTATTCTGCCCCAGCCTGCTAGACCCAGGAGGAAATAAATGCACCCCAGTTGCTGCTCTAAGATCTGCCTCCTGTTCTGAGAGTTGAAGGGTGGCTTAGGCTCTGTCTGGGGCAGAGGGAGTTTTGGTCCTGGTGGTGGAGTGGGAGTGGTTTTGTGGGTCTTTGTGTCTATCCCAAACGCTGGATCTGCATGTCTTTCTCACAGTGGATCCCAGTCGAGTTATATCCTCATTCTTGCCAAGACACTTGAGAGAGTCTGTGGAAGTTGAGAGTGGGACACAGAGGCCTGGGCACTCCTGCTCCTGCTGCAAGAGCAGGGCTGGTGGGAAGTGTCAGTGTCACCCCTGGTTCTGTCTCCCAAGGTCATGTTTGTCCGCTCTCATCTGTGCATGAGTGAGTTTGTTCTTCACTTGCCTCTTAACTATTTCACCATAACCACATTTAGCATCTTTCTTCCCACCCCCCAGAGCCTCTGAAGGGAGAGGAGGGCTGCTGTCCTAGGATACATATCCCTGTCCCACTCAAGGACACCACCCTCGGTCATCAAAGCCTGAGGGACAGGGGCAGCCCAAGGGTACTGTTTGGGGTCCCCAACCCCCCTGGGAGGGCTGAGAGGCAGTGACATCTTAGGAACAGTCCAGGTCTAGAATGAGGGACTCAAGGCTGGGGCAACGGGCTGTCCATAGGACAGAGATTACTTGCTAATGGGAGGACGGAGTGAGGGGTGCACATAGAGGCCAGGGCGGGGCTGGGTTCCCCAATAAGCCAGCACATTTATTGATGCTTGTTCAAGTCCTTCAGGTCCTGCAGGCTTCTTGTTCTCACTTCTGGTGGGGGAAGGAAGCCCAGCCAAGGCAATACAGACTGTAGACCGTGCCTGGGGAGGGAGTGTAGGGGATACAGAATGAGACCCTAATCGCTTCCTTGAACCCCATATTGGGTTTTTAAACCCACCTGCAGACTCACCAACCACCAGTCTGGATCCCAGCCCCAGTTCATGGTTCAAACTCCCTCCTCAAACTGCACTTCAGTGGGGAATCCCTGGTCTTTGATCCAGACCAGGCCCTGAGCTTCTACCCAGCTCCTGCCAGGGCCCCAGGGCCCCTCCTGGGACAGAAGCCCAAGTCCTAGGGAGCTCCCCCGTACCCCCTATATGCTGGCCTGGACGCCAGTACAGTCCCCAAACCTGGCCAGCCCAGAACCCAATCCCCTCCCTAAATTCCAGCCCGAGAACCAGTCCCCTTCCTCACTCCAGCTTGGGCCTGCCTCCTGCAGTTCAGTCCGAACAGGCCCTGCACTCACCTCCCAGACACAGTCCCATGGTCAATCGGTAGAGAATGTTGTCGGTTCCCCCGCCCTTCAAGTGCACCGGAAGGTCATTGTCCGCCTGATGTTGGGGGCGTCCAATAAGAAAAGGGTGCTGTTGTCGCGAAGACGGTCTCCCCCGCCTCCCTCTGGATCGAGCTTACGGCCCCCGCCCCGCCTACCTGGAAGAGTTTCTGTTTCTCCGCCACTCGGTTTTCCAAGCGGTTCCGAGCTGTAGAACTGAAGGAGCGAATCAACGCCTGGGAAGCCTGGGGGAAGGCGGTGGGTGGGAATTAGAGGCACCTGGAGAGGCGTCTCGACGTCGGTCCAGCTGGGGTTACGGGGGCGGCCCTAGGACTTGAAAGCTTCCCAAAGGCAAGATCAGAGTTGCCAGCACGAGTGGGGGAGGGTGGACTGTCAAGAAAGAAGACCCCGAAGGTGACTAGCGCCTGGAGGGTCTGACTTGGAGGTTACGGTAACCTCACTGGTGGTCCGTGAGGTCCGAAAGGTTGGCCACCGCTGGACGGTCCTGGAAGAGGAGCGGACCCAAAAGGGAGGCGCAGTCCCCTGAATTAATGGTAGAAGCCCAGGTCCCGGAAATACACCCGATGGAGTTTCCAGACAGCCTGAGAGGTCCCGGGAAGGGAAAGGTGTTAAATTCCCAGTGCCTGGGTCCCGAGGTGTTAGGAGCCCTGGACGAAGGGAAGGTCAAACCCGGGACTCTGGGCCATGTTAGTGTCCCCGGCTATCTGAGAAGCTCTTGGCTTGGGAGGTGAGGGTGGGGGTCCCAGGCTGTTAGGCGGGAGACTCGAACCCTGAATGGGCTCACGTTCCAGTGCCCCAGATCCCCGGACGTTTAGAGAGTCTCGTATTGGGGTGAAGGCTTCCGGGATGGGGGGACCGGCCCGTGGGGGCCCTCACCCGCATGGCCCTCATTCTGCGTCCTCCTCTGCGGCTGGAGTCACCTCCCTCTCCGGCAAGGACACACAGCGGCCTCCGCTCTTGGTGCATCCCAGGCCACGCCCAGCTACATCACAAGACAGGTCAGTCTCCGCCTCTGCAAAGTGGGGTGGAGCCGGAAAAAGCCTGCGGCCAGATTCGCCCAATAGGCCCGCGGAGGAGACTCTCCAACCCCACCCCTGCGCCGAATGGTTGAGGCATCCATCTATTACTCATCTCGGAATTTCCATTGGTCCAAGTGGGGAGGAAAGCGGTTCCAAGGAATAAATGTTTTGGTTTGTTTCTGAGGAGGAATTGCGCCTGGGGCAAGTGCATTTTCTTCAAGTCTTCTCGGATCTCCTACCCTGATTGCTACTGCAGAGCGAGTGAGGTTGGGATGACACCCAACCAACTGAGCAACACCGGCCAGGGCTGGATGAATTTAAAATAAGGTTTGTGGATTAGATAACATTATACCAGTATTAATGTCCCTATTTTGATGATTGCATAATGTTTATGTAACAATGTTTTTAGTATTGGGAGGTAAAAGGGTATCATATCTGTAACTTACTGTAAAATGATTAAGAAAGAAGATATATATCCATATTCTGTATGATTCTACTTCTATTTGATTCTGATGTGCAGCCAGGGTTAAACATAGTTTTATCAACCAGTAATAATCCTGGCCTAGTCTAACAATTCTCTTTTAAAGAGGGCTTTTATAACAATCAAATTCCCTTAACACTTTCAGCCCTGGCCGGGTAGCTCAGTTGGTTAGAGCATTGTCCCATTACACCAAGGTTCTGGGTTCCATTGCACATACAAGAATCCACCAATGAATGCTGTAGGGGAGCTAGAGATGTAATATGTCTCCAGCAGTAAAGGCGTGGGGGAAATGTTTAACTTTCTGTGACTGTAACTCTCTGTAGCCGCAGGTTTGACCGATTACCCAGAAAGCCAGAATACCGCCCGAAGGTAAACATCATGCCCCAAGAAGGTTAATGAATGTATAGGGTGTGGATAACTGCCTGATGTTATCTGTTAATTTAGACTTGCATTGTACTTTCTGGTGGCCCGCCAAATGCTTTTAATATGAACCCTCTATAAAACAGAGACCCTGTCCTGGGATGGTGTGGATATATTCCTGATGGCCACTGTTGGAAGCAAGCAGCTGCTTTGCCTGTTTATGTGTTTCTCCTATTAAGCTCTAATGAATTTGAATAAAGTTATATGTCAGTTCCTCGGAATCCATCCTGAATTTAGACTTTTGGGGCTTTCCCTCAACAAAAGCATAAATAAATGGAACAAAAAAGTGATGTTTATTTCTCACTCTCTCCTTTGCTTTCTCTCTAAAAGCAATCCATCAATAAAAATTAAAGAAAACAAAATCTCTTAACACTTTCAAACTATGCTTGTAAATTGAATATGTTAGATTTTTTCTATTTATAAACTACTAGAGGTCCAGTGCACAGATTTGTGCACCAACGGGGTACCCTGGCCTGGCCTGCACCCTCTCATAATCTGGGATCCCTCAGGGGATGTCAGAGAGCCAGTTTCAGCCCGATCCCTACAGGCCAGGCCAAGGGACCCCACCCGTGCACAAATCCGTGCACCAGGCCTCTAGTATGCATATAAGATCTTTGGTTAATCTCTTCCCACCCTCAACCCTCACCCCTTCCCTCTGAAATTCATCAGTCTGTTCCATGTTTCCATGCCTGTGGTTTCTGCTCCTGCGTTGAGCATCTTCCCCCTGGTGGTCAGTGTGCATCATAGCTACCAGCCTGTCGGCTGGTCAGCCAGCTGCTTAGGCTTTTAAATCTACACTAATAAAAGAGAAACATGCAAATTGGTGTCACTCCACTATGCCCACCAACCAATCAGGATGAGTATGCAAATTAGCCCAACAAAGATGGTGGTCAATTTGCATATGCAGGCATGGAGCAAAGATTGAAGGCTCCGGCCGGAGTGAAGACTAAAGACTGAAGAGGCTTGACTTCTCCGCTGTGGCTGGACCAAAGGCCTGGGTCCCGGGTGCCGGAGGAAAACCGGTGCCAGCAGCCAGGGGAAAGAAGGCCTATTGCACGCATGCAATGGGCTTCTAGTATTAGTATATAGATGGTAGGCTTGAAACTGGACAATCAATGAGTCGTGGCTGCCTGTCACTACTTGAGCCAATTAAGCAGAGACAGGGTTGAATTATATGAGCATTTATTTCAATACTGCTAGCAGTATGGGACAGCAGCAAGTCATCCACAAAAATCTCTCCACCCCCACCCCCATAAGCCAGCTGCTTATATTGGGTAGGGCAAACATTACATGAGGAAGTAGGAATTATAGGCCTGGAGAAGTATGCAATGAAGGCTGGAGTGGGACACTATTGTTTGGGCAACAAAGTTGTCAATCTTTCCATGATATTAGGCAGTTCTTGAATGAGAATGGACCTCATTCCAAGGTTGACTGCCAGGTTCAAGGTTGACTCCTAGGTCCCAGTGGTGTACAACTCCCAGCCAGGTTAGAATGTCCTTTCTTTAATAAGAACAAGGCAATCACGGTTAATAGAGCATGATTAATATTTCTTATATTATAGCTAGTCCCCAATGTTCTATTTTTGCCTCTAACATTTCCCCACTGCTATTTCTATCATCTCATATCTATGAGATTAGTTTTAGATGAAAAATCTCATCCTGCTGGACTGCATTTGCTTCTGCCTTGAAAGCAGTTCACACATGGAACACAGTGAATGCAGGATCTAAAAAAGAGGAAGACATTGAATACAGCAGCAAGCAATTAGGCTACAAAAAATAAACAGGAGAAAATTTAAAAAGAATTCCTGCATCCCAGACAGGTTGGGTAGCCAGGAAGTTAATGTGGATAAGTCAAATAAAAAAAAACACACACACACAAAACCACACCCCTTCTGATTGTTTTATCTTGAAGATGGTTTCCCTAATTTGTTGAATGTTGTTTTCTATCAATTGAGAATTGTCAGAAAGATTAAAACAGCACATTCCTTTAAATTCCTCACAACCGTGGTTATGCCACAACAACCAATAATCTATTGCTGCCTGATTCTCTAGAACTACCTTCCTGACCTGGCTCAGCTCTTGATTTATCCCCTGTTTAGCCCTGGAAGTGGCATTCATGGCTTTTATCATGCCACAAGCTAGCCAGGTCACTTCTACATTAAGGAAGCCTACCATTACCAGCATAACAAAAATGGTTAAAGCAATATAGTCAACAGGGCTCCACAGGTGGAGATCATCATTGTAGTCCAGTGCCACGGCCCTGAGAAGGTCTCTTTTGGTTCGGATCCTGTGATGTTTCTGAGGCATAAAAAGACAGTCACCCAAAGGAACAGGGCCCCCTGGGGCTGTTGGCAGGGATATATGAATAAACAGTTACCCCACATATCAGAAACCACCCAGCCAGCAGCTTAGTATGTCCATTACTATAATGGAAGGTGAAATTATCAGAACAATTTATATTATAGTTATTACATACTGAAAGACAATAGCTAGAACACTCAGTAAAATTTTGACATTTGCCACAGGGAACTACTGCAGTAACCTTTAGAGAAAACATCCCTGCATCCTTTTCCCAGACAGTGGGTCCCAACATATAAAGGTCCCCATATGTGACTTCCCAAAATGAATGGAATGATTCCATATATTATCAATCGGTGTTCCAACTCCTACTTGGCAAAAATGTAAAGGTCCATTCTACAGAGGTTCCTCCGTTGTCAGCTTTAGAGCACTTAGAGTGGTGAGACACACATCTCAGGATCCTGTCCATTTCTCCTCCAGTTGGCCCATCATCCTTGCTCTGCTTATGTCTAACTGCCTACCACATTCTCCTACTCAAGGATGTTGGCTTTGAATTCTTTCAGAGAAAAGGGGCAAGGGTCTGATGTGTAACTGCTTCATGCTGAGGAGAGAGGAAGTTTTCCTTCAGAGGCAAGAGATCCTTGCTCTCTGTCAGAAGAGTGATGAGGTTTGGGCATGGAAGGAGGGAGCAATGGTGTCTAGAGGTGGTATTCCCTGATACGAGTAGGACTTGTAACCTGTGGAGGCAAACTGTGTTATGAAATTTTGTATATTGGGGTAAAAGCTAGAGATGAATTCAGGATCCAGTTCAATTCATAGGTGAAAAATAAAGTTTGAGTCTAATATTCACAACTATGTGTTATAAAATCTACTGAAACACAATCCCCTCCCCCCCCCAATAAAAATCACCCTTGTTTTTATTAAGGAGCCAAATTAAGACCAATTTATTTACTGTATTGTTATGGTTTCAATTTGGTCTGATCAATTGTGTGAACACAATAAGAATAGCAATTGATCATATAGGCCTTTTTTAAAAAAAATTTTGCTTTGCTGGAATTTCATGATTGAACTTTAGCCCCTCAGGGCAAAGAGCTGAGCCACCTAGCTGCCCTCAGGTTTTCCTGCAATACCTGTAGACTTGGGTGAATTCCTCACATTCTTGAGGTTCCCAAAATGTCTTAAGGTTCCTTCCTTGCCATCTCTCAGGAAAGCAACCTTGCTTCAATCCTTACCTGGGAAAGCTGCTATGAAACACGTGATCAAGCAAGGTACCACACTTTTATCCAAGGGGCTCTTATTTGGCTTCATTCTTTAAAGCTTTCTGGTGACATCCAGAGTCCGGGCATGTTAGACACAACATGCCAAAGTGTTGGTTAATAAAACCACAATTGGAAACTGGTCTTACTGAATTCATGCAAAGAAACGTATTGCCAAGACGCATTCATTAAAAATTGCCAAATTCGCCCTATCCTGTTTGGCGTCAGCCTGCAGATTGAAAGGTCCCAGGTTCAATTTTGGTCAAAGGCACATGCCCGGGCTGCAGGCTCAATCCCCAGTAGGGGGCGTGCAGGAGTCAACCAATCAATGATTCTCTCTCATCATTCATGTTTCAATCTCTCTCTCCCTCTCCATTCCTCTCTCTGAAATCAATAAAAAATATATATATTTTAAAAATTGCCAAATTATAAGAAATAAGGTAGGGAAAGAAACATAATTTACCAAACTGCTTTGAAAATGCTTCCTTATATCTAAAAAACAAAGATTAAAAATCAGCAATACTTTCAACAAAAGTCACAAAAACTATAATTATTTTTAGTTCATTTAGTCCCATAATCAATTTTTTCCCCCTGATTTGACTTGCCAGTACTTCTATAAATCCAGATAAATTTATAGGCTCCTGGAGATTTTTAAATTTTAGTTATATGCATATATAAGTAGAATATAGTTGTTAGTTCTTTATTTAATAAATCTTCCAGCAGGCGTGGCTAGTGGTTGAGTGTCGACCTATGAACCAGGAGGTTGCGGTTTGATTCCCAGTCAGGGCACATGCCCAGGTTGCGGGCTAGATCCCAGTGTGGGGTGTGCAGAAGGCAGCCAATTGATGATTATCTCTCATCATTGATGTTTCTATCTCTGTCTCCCTCTCCCTTCATCTTTGAAATTAATAAAAATACTTAAAACAAAACAAAACATGAAACAAACAAAGCCAGCAACAACACTGTGACAAAAGGGTGATAAAAACAAGCATAGGCTAGCAAAACTTCAGTTCCCACAATTAAGAAGATAAATTTTTAAAAATATATTTTTTATTGTTGATTACAGATACTTCCCATTCTCTCCCCACTCCCCCACCCCTGCCACCTTCCTCTAAACCCATAACCACCCACCCAGGTCTTCACTACCCTATTGCTTGTGTCCATAGGCTATGCATATCCTATCTAATAAAAGACAAAAAGGGTAATTAACCATACCTCCGCTACTCTTCCCATTGGCTAATCAGTGAGATATGCAAATTAACTGCCAACAAAGATGGCGGCTGGAAGCCACGCAGCTGAAGCGAGCACGAGGCTTGCTTGCTCCAGTGATGGAGGAAGCCAAGGTTCCCTGCCTGCCGTGGCCTGGCTCTGAGCTCTGAAAGCAACAGCTCCAAAAGCAACAAAGTTTCGATTATAGAAGCTAAACAAACCCCAGATACCTGCTTTCAGCCAGCCGCGGCCTCAGAGCTGGGAGTGCCAGTGAAGGCAACAGAGTTTCAATTATAGAAGGTAAATAAATCCCAGAATAAAAAAAGAAAAAAAGAAAAAAAGGAGAAGCTGGGAGCTTCAGTTGCAGGCCAGCCTGAAAATGGCCTTCAGCCCCTCACCCAGACTGGCCAGGCACCCCAGTGGGGACCCCCACCCTGAAGGGGGTGTGGCCAGCTGCAAACAGCCATCAGCCCCTCACCCAGGCTGGCCAGGCACCCAAACGGGACCCCCACCCTGATCTGAGACACCCTTTAGGGCAAACCAGCCGGCCCCCACCTGTGCACCAGGCCTCTATCCTATATAGTAAAAGAGTAATATGCAAACTGACCCTAACAGCAGAAAGGCTGGGAATGACTGATCACTATGACACACACTGACCACCAGCAGGCAGACACTCAATGCAGTAGCTGCCCCCTGGTGGTCAGTGTGCTCCCACATGGGGGAGCTCTGCTCAGCCACAAGCCAGGCTGATGGCTGCCAGTATAGCGATGGTGGTAGGACCCTCTCCCACCTCCTCAGCAGTGCTAAGGATGTCCAACTGCAGCTTAGGTCTGCTCCCCGCTGGCAAATGGACATCCCCCCCAGGGCTGCCGGGCTGCCAGAGGGATGTCTGATTGCCAGCGTAGGCCCAATCCCCCAGGGAGCAGGCCTAAGCCAGCAGGTGGTCATCCCCCGAGGGGTCCCAGACTGCAGGAGGGCACAGGCCGGGCTGAGGGACCACCCCCCCGAGTGCACAAATTTTTGTGCACCGGGCCTCTAGTCTATACTAATAAAAGGGCAATATGCTAATTAGACCAGGAGACCTTCCAGACGTCCTTCCAGACATCCTTCTGGACAAAGCCATGGTGGTGCATCCAAGGCAGAAGCGGTTAGGGGTGATCAGGCTGGCAGGGGAGGGCAGTTGGGGTGGATCAGGCCAGCAGGGGAGGGCAGTTGGAGGTGAGCAGGCAGGCAGGGGGGAACAGTTGGGGGTGAGCAGGCTGGCGGGGGGGCGCAGTTGGAGGTGTGCTGGCCAGCGGGGGGGCAGTTGGGGGCGAGCAGGCTGGCAGGGGGCAGTTGGGGGCAATCAGGCTGGCAGGGAGGGCAGTTGGGGGTGATCAGGCTGGCAGGGGGGCAGGTGGGGGCAATCAGGTCGGCAGGAGGGGCAGTTGGGGGCGAGCAGGCTGGCATGGGAGCATTTGGGGGTGATCAGGCTGGCAGACAAAGTGGTTAGGGGCGATCAGGCAGGCAGGCAGGTGAGCGGTTAGGAGCCAGCAGTCCCGGATTGTGAGAGGGATGTCCGACTGCCAGCAGTCTGACATCCCCCGAGGGGTCCCAGATTGGAGATGGTGCAGGCTGGGCTAAGGGACAACCCCCCCCTCCCCCCCGCCGCACGAATTTCATGCACCGGGCCACTAGTCCTATATAATAAAAGCCTAATATGCAAATTGACCAAACAGCAGAATGACCCGTGGAATGACCAGTCGCTATGACAGGCACTGACCACCAGGGAGCAGACACTCAATGCAGGAGCTGCCCCTAGCCTGCAGACCCCAGGCCAGCCAAGGCAGGTGCCAGCAGGGGCTCCCCAATCACCCTGCCGGTCGCCCCACAAATCGGTCCTTATTGCCAGCCAGGCCTAGGGACCATACCCATGCATGAATTTCGTGCACCAGGCCTCTAGTAAGTATATAAATTCTTTGGTTTATCTCTTTTTGTCCCCCTAATCCCACATCTAGGTATGTCAGTCTGTTCCATGCCTCCATGCTTCAGGTCTTACTTTGTTGGTCAATTCATTTTGCTCATTAGATTCCACAAATAAGTGAGATCATGTGATATTTGTCTTTTTCAGATTGGCTTATTTCATGGATTGGAAGAATTAGCATAATATTTTCTAGGTCCATCTATGCTGTCCCAAAGAGTAAGAGATCCCTCTTTTTTACAGCTGCATAGTATTCCAAGTGTAAATGTCCCACAGTTTTTTTTATCCACTCATCTACTGATGGACACTTGGGCTGTTTCCAAATCTTAGCTATTGTAAATAACACTGCTATGAACATAAGGGTGCATGTATTCTTTCTGATTGGTTTTTAGGATATATTTCCAGAAGTGGGGTTGCTGGGTCAAAGGAAGTTCCATTTTTACTTTTTTGAGGAAATCCTATACTGCTTTCCATAGCGACTGCACCAATCTGCATTACCATCAGCAGTGAATTTCACATCCCTTTTCTCCACATCCTCGCCAGCACTTGTTGTTTGTTGATTTTTTGATGGTAGCCATTCTGACAGGTATGAGGTGATATCTCATTGTGGTTTTAATTTGCATTTCTCTGATGATTAGTGACTTTGAGAATTTTTTCATGTGTCTCTTGGCCATCTGTATGTCCACTTTGGAGAAATGTCTATTCAGGTCTTCTGCCCATTTTTTGATTAGATTGTTTGTCTTTTTTGTTGAGTTGTATGAGTACTTTACATATTTTGGATATTAACCCCTTAACAGATGTATTATTGGCATTTGGTGGGTTTCATTTTTAATTTGATGGTGGTTTCTTTTGCTGTGCAGAAGCTTTTTACTTTGATGTAGTCCCATTTGTTTATTTTCTCCTTAGTTTCCTTTGCCCTAGGAGATGTAATGTAAACATATTGCTATAAGAGATGTTTGAGATTTTGGTGCCTATGTTCTCCTCTAAGATTTATATGGTTTCATGCCTTACATTTAAGTCTTTTATCCATATTAAGTTTATTCTTGTGTATGGTTAAGTTGGTGGTCTAGTTTCATCTTTTTGCATGTTTCTATCCAGTTTTCCCAGCACCATTTATTGAAGAGATTGTCTTTACTCTATTGTATGTTCTTGCCTCCTTTGTCAAATATTAATTGACTGTAATGGTGTGGGTCAATTTCTGGGGTCTGTCTCTGTTCTGTTCCATTGGTCTATATGCCTGTTCTTGTGCCAGTACCAGGCTGTTTTGGTTATAATGGCTTTGTAGTATAGTTTGATATTCGGTATTGTGATCCCTCCTACTTCCTTCTTCTTTGTCAAGATTACTGCAACTATTTTGGGTCTTTTTTGGTTTCATATAAATTTTTGGAGTATTTGTTCTAGCTCTGTGAAATATGCCACTGACATTTTAATAGGGATTGCATTGAATCTGTAGATTGCTTTGGGTAGTGTAGACATTTTAATTATGTTAATTCTTCCCATCCATGAACATGGCATACACTTCCATTTGTTTGTATCTTCCTGTATTTCTTTTTCAATGTCCTATAGTTTTCTAAGTACAGGTCTTTTACCTCCTTGGTTAAGTTTATTCCTAGGTATCTTATTTTTTGTTGTTGTTGTTGCAGTGGTAAATGGGATTGCTTTTTTAGTTTCTCTTTCTGAGAGTTCATTATCTATAATAATCTATAATAATAAAAGTGTAATATGCTAATTAGACTGGACGTCCTTCCAGATGACCTTCTGGACGAAGCCAGGGCTGCGAGGGAAGCCAGGGTCCCGGGTGCCAGAGGGAAGCTGGTGCCAGCAGCCGGGGGAAGGAAGGCCTACTCTTGCATGAATTTTGTGCATTGGGTCTCTAGTCGGTCTATAAAAGTGCCATCAATTTCTGGATGTTGACTTTGTATCCTGCTACATTGTCGAATTCATTTATTAAGTCTAGTAGTTTCCTGGTGGAGTCCTTAGGGTTCTCTATGTACAATATCATGTCATCTGAAAATAAGGACTGTTTTACTTCCTCCTTTCTAATTTGGATGCCTTTATTTTATCTTATTTTTTCAAATTTAGTGGCAATTATTATTATTTTTAAATTCTTTATTGTTGAAAGTATTACATATGTCCCCTTTCTCCCCCATTGACTTCTCCCATCCTTGCCCCCCAGCACAGGCCCTCACCCCCCCATTGTCTATGTCCATTGGTTATGCTTATATGCATACAAGTTCTTTGGTTGATCTCTACCTGCCCCACCCTCCTCCACTGCCTTTCCTCTGAGGTTTGATGATCTGTTTGATGCTTCTATGTCTCTGAATCTAGTGTTGTTTTTTTAATTTGTTTGTTTGTTCATTTGTTCTTCGTTCTGGATCTATTTTTGTTCATTAGTTTATGTTGTTCATTATTTTCCACAAATGAGTGAGATCATGTGATATTTATGTTTCTCTGACTGGCTTATTTCACTTAGCCTAATGCTCTCCAGGTCCATCCATGTTATTGCAAATGGGAAGAGTTCTTTCCCTTTTCAGGGGTGGAGGAGGGACTGACTGAAGAGGTGGGAGAGAGGAGGAAACCAGGGGGTAGGGGAGGGCCGGGTTGGAAGAGTTGAGTTGTTTTCATTTAATATTCATAAGGGGGTGTAGTGCCTGGACTGCAGCAAGTCAGAGAGGATGTCACAGGACTTCTAACTTGGATGTGAAAACCATCTAATGATACCACTGCTTTTTGTGCCACCAAGAAATGTCTCAAAACCTTACATTTTAATTTCTTTACCAATTTATTGAACACGTACTTTGTGCAAATCATTAACATGCAAATCACATTAAAATGTTTTCTAAAATTAGCTAAGTGTCTCTGGTCACAGGTGTGATATTTTGCAAACTTTACAAACTATTACACTGAAGTTAAAGTACCAATCCATTTAATGTTTTACTTATCATTGTATTTTTTTAATGTGTTAAAGGAAAGTATTTTTTATTACTTAAAAATCATAGTTATTTCATTCATTCATTTATTCAGTGAATATGTACTGAGCACTTACCATACTTTAGGCTTGGTACTAGAGACATGTCTGTACCTTTATAATAAAGTACTAGGGGCCCAGTGCACGAATTCATGCACCTTGAAAGGAACTGTGGTCCGTGAGGCTGCTGTGAGCACAGGGGTGGGTCTCAGCCCATCCTCTGCGCCCCCACCCGGCCCCTCCTGCCGCAGCCCCGGTCCCCTGTCTGCCAGCAGCCCTGCTCCTGCCGTCGCTGCTCCCATGCGCTGACGGTGTGGAGTGATTGGGGCCAGCGCCAGCAGCGGGTGTGAGTGGGGCCAGCACCATCAGTGGGTGCAAGTGTCGGCTGTTGTCCTGATCGCCCCTCAGGAGCAGGGGGAGGTGGAGAAGTCCTCATTGGCGATCAGGGCTGGCAGCCACCACTTGCACCTACTGACAGTGCTGAGTGATCGGAGCCGGTGCCGGGCGCTGGCAGCGGGTGTAAGCGGTGGCTCTGGAACTGGCAGCGGGTTCGACGAGGCTGGCACCAGCAGCAGGTGCGAGTGCCAGGAGGGACCGCAGTGCACAGGAGCAAAGAATTTTCAGTAACCACCAGAGGCTTGCCGTGATGACAGCGACCGGCGCTCCACCTTGGTCTGGTGCCCCCGCTCACCTGCTCCACCATCCTGCCACAGCCGATGCTGCCATGTTCTGCGCTCTGCTGCCTGCTGCTGATGCCCTCCATGTTCCATGCATGCCCCCTGGTGGTCAGTGCACGTCATAGTGACTGGTTGTTTTGTTGTTCGGTTGTTCTGCCGTTCGGCCTATTTGCATATTAGGGTTTTATATATATAGATGTTAAGCCCTCACCAGCGTCTCTCTGTGGTTAGAGCACCAGCCTGAGAACCGGAGGGCCATGGGTTCAAATCCCAATCAAGGCCACATATATGGGTTGTAGGTTTGATCCCTGGCTCAGGCTGGGGCACGTGAGGAAGGCAACCAATCCATGTGTCTCTCTCACATCTCTCTCTCTCTCTGTCCCCCTCCTCCCCTCTCTCTAAAAAAGTCAAGAGAAAAAATATTCTTGGGTGAGGATTAAAAAAGAAAAAGTATGCTAAGTGCCATGATGCAGGAAGTTTCAGAGCATGTAGAAGAGATGTCTAATCCAATCTTGGATAGTTAAAAAAGGCTTCCTGGAGGAAGTGACATCTAAAAGAACCCTAACTCTCATTCATTAGCTAGACCAAATTGATTAGAAAGGGGAGGGGTGGAAAGAAAGTATTCTATGGGAAGAAACCGATTCTTTAAAAATGCCAAGAGGCAAGAGAGAACTCTGCTCAAGAGTTCTCTCTTTTTTACAGCTCCGTAGTATTCCATTGTGTAGATGTACCACAGTTTTTAATCCACTCAACTGCTGATGGGCACTTAGGCTGTTTCCAAATCTTAGCTATTGTAAGTTGAGCTGCTATGAATATAGGGGTATATATATTCTTTCTGATTGGTGATTCTAATTTCTTGGGATATATTTCTAGCAGTGTGATTACTGGGTCAAATGTGAGTTCCATTTTTAATTTTTTTAGGAAACTCCATACTGTTTTTCACATTGGCTGCACATTCTGCATTCCCTCCAGTAGTGTATGAGGGTTCCCTTTCCTCCACATCCTTGCCAGCACTTGTCATTTGTGGATTTGTTGACGATAGCCATTCTGATAGGTGTGAGGTGGTACCTCATTGTTATTTTGATTTGCATCTCTCTGATGATCAGTGACTTTGAGCATTTTTTTCATATGCCTTTTGGCTTTCTGAATGTCCACTTTGCAGAAGTGTCTATTTAGGTTCTTTGCCCATTTTTTTTTTTTAAATACGTTCCATTGATTCTCTACAGAGAGGAAGGGAGAGAGACAGAGAGTCAGAAACATCGATGAGAGAGACATCGATCAGCTGTCCCCTGCACATCCCCCACCGGGGATGTGCCCGCAACCCAGGCACATGCCCTTGACCGGAATCGAACCTGGGACCCCCCCAGTCCGCAGGCCGACGCTCCATCCACTGAGCCAAACCGGCCTCGGCTCTTTGCCCATTTTTTAATTGGATTGTTTGTCTTCCTTTTGTTAAGTTGTATGAGTATTTTATAAATTTTGGAAATTAACCCCATATTGGATGTATCATTGGCAAATATGTCCTCCTATGCAGTGGGCTTTCTTGTTAGTTTGCTGATGGTTTCTTTTGCTGTGCAGGAGCTTTTTATTTTGATGTCGTCCCATTTGTTTATTTTCTCCTTAGTTTTCATTGTCCTAGGAGATGTATCGGTAAACATATTACTACAAGATATGTTTGATATTTTCCTACCTATGGATTCTTCTAATATTTTTATGGTTTCCCATTTTATATTTAAGTATTTTATCCATTCTGAGTTTATTTTTGTGTATGGTGTAAATTGGTGGTCTAGTTTCATTTTTTTTGCATGTATCTGTACAAACTTCCCAGCACTGTTTATTGAATAAACTGTCTTGACTCCATTGTATGCTCTTGCCTCCTTTGTCAAATATTAATTGAGCGTAATGTCTTGCATCGATTTCTGGGTCCTCTGTTCTGTTCCATTGGTCTATATGCCTGTTCTTGTGCCAGTACCAGGCTGTTTTGAGAATAGTGGCTTTGTAACATAATTTGATATCTGGTATTGTGATTCCTCCAACTTTGTTCTTTCTTAGGATTGCTGCGGCTACTTGGGGTCTTTTTTTATTCCATATAAATTTTGGAGAATTTGTCCTAAGTCTGTGAAATATGTTGTTGTTATTTTAATAGAGATTGCATTGAATCTGTAGATTGCTTTGGGTGGTATGGACATTTTAATGATGTTGATTTTACCAATCCATGAACACGGTATATTTTCCTACTTGTTTATATCTTCCTTTATCTCTTTTTTCAACGTCCTGTAGTTTTCCGAGTACAGGTCTTTTACCTTCTTAGTTAACATATTGCGGACAGATCATGAGAATTCTCGTGTTTTCATATTACAAAGTGTTTTACAAAGTATCATACTTTAAAAAGATATTAGCTTGTAAGAACATGTAATAAATAACTTCAAAATGCAATGGATAGTTAATTTTAAGTCATGCCTTTAACATTTATGTAAAACGTTTTTTGTACTCATTCAATAGAAACTTATCTGGCCACTGGATAAAGCTAGCAATAAAACTACTGTGTTAAATTTATTCCTAGGTATTTTAATCCCATGGTAAATGGGATTTTTTTTTTTTAGTTTCTCTTTCTGTGAGTTCATTATTGATGTATAAAAATGCCCCAGATTTTGAGGTGTTAATTTTGTATCCTGCTACGTTGCCTAATTCATTATTAAACCTAGTAGTTTTTTTATGGAGTCTTAGGGTTTTCTATGTACAGTATCATGTCATCTGTGAATGGTGACAGTTTTACTTCCTCCTTTCCAGTTTGGATGCCTCTTATTTCTTCTTCTTGTTGGATCGCTAAGGCTAGCACTTCTAGTACTATATCGAACAGGAGTGGTGAGAGTGGGCATCCCTGTCTTGTTGCTGTTCTTAGGAGAAATGGTTTTAGTTTTTGCCCATTGAGTATGATGTTGGCTGTAGGTTTGTCATGTAGGGCTTTATTATGTTGAGGTATGATCCCTCTATTCCCACTTTGATGAGAGTTTTTATCAAAAAAGGGCATTAGCTTTTGTGAAATGCTTTTTCTGCCTCAATTGATATGATCATGTGATTTCCGTCTTGCAGTCTGTTAATGTGCTGTAACACATTTATTGATTTGTGAATATTGTACCAGCCTTGCATCCTCGTAATAAATCCCACTTGGTCATGGTGTATGATCTTATTAATGTATTGCTGGATGCGATTTGCTAATATATATATTTTTATTGATTTCAGAGAGGAAGAGAGAAGGATAGAGAGATAGAAACATCAATGATGAGAGAGAATCATTGATCGGCTGCCTCCTGCATGCCCCCTACGGGTATCAAGCCCGCAACCCAGGCATGTGCCCTTGGCCAGAATTAAACCTGGGACCCTTCAGTTCGCAGGCAGATGCTCCATCCACTGAGCCAAACCGGCTAGGGGCATGGTCGGCAAACTGCGGCTCGCGAGCCACATACGGTTCTTTGGTCTCTTGAGTGTGGCTCTTCCTAAGCCTTAGGAGTGCCCTAACCTAACCTAATAAAAGATAAACATGCAAATTGACCGTACCTTTGCTATGTCTTAAACCACGCCCACCACCCAATCAGAGCGGCTATATGCAAATTAACCCAACCAAGATGGCGGCCAGCAGCCACAGAGCTGAAGCAAGCAGGAGGCTTGGTTGCTCCAGTGATGGAGCAAGCCAAGCTTCTCGGCCGGCTTTGAGCTCCACTCAAAGCAACAAAGTTTCAATTATAGACGATAAATAAACCCCAGATACCTGCTTTCAGCCGGCCGTGGCCACGGAGCTGGATCGAGCAGGAGCCGGCTCTGAGCTCCACTGAAGGCAACAAAGTTTCAATTATAGAGGGTTAACCATTTGATTCCCAAGCAGCGCAATTGCGCTGCTTGGTATTTCTCGACATAAAATAAAACAAGCGCTATCACGCTGTTTGGGTCTTTTCGTACTCATTTAGAGAAAGCGCGGTTGCGCTGTTTGGGATTCTTCAACAGTGTTTTTTCAATACCCACTGGGACTCAAACGAATCATATGTTTTATCGACATAAAATCTCAGCAGCGCAATAGCGCTGCTTGGGACTCAAACGGTTAAATAAATCCCAGAATAAAAAAGAAAAAAGAAAAAAAGGAGAGGCTGGGAGCTTCCGTCACCAGGGGGCTTGGCCAGCCTGAAAATGGCCCTCAGCCCTCACCCAGACTGGCCAGGCACCCCAGTGGGGACCCCCCACCCTACAGGGGGTGTGGCCAGCCTGAAAACAGCCATCAGCCCCCACCCAGGCTGGCCAAACCTCCATGGGGTGAGGGTCCCCACTTGGGGGGGGGGCTTGACCAGCCTGCAAACAGCCATCAGCACCTCACCCACGCTGGCCAGGCACCCCATTGGGGACCCCCACCCTGAAGGGGGTGTGACTAGCTGCAAACAGCCATCAGCCCCTCACCCAGGCTGGCCAGGCACCCCAGCGGGATCCCCACCCTGATTCAAGACACCCTTCAGGGCAAACCAGCCAGCCCCCACCCATGCACCAGGCCTCTATTCTATATAATAAAAGGGTAATATGCAAATTGATCCTAACAGCAGAAAGCCTGGGAATGACTGGTCACTATGACACACACTGACCACCAGGGGGCAGACGCTCAATGAAGGAGCTGCCCCCTGGTGGTCAGTGTGCTCCCACAGGGGGAGCTCTGCTCATCCATGAGCCAGGCTGATGGCTGCCAGTACAGCGGTGGTGGTAGGACCCTCTCCCACCTCCTCAGCAGTGCTAAGGATGTCTGACTGCAGCTTAGGCCTGCTCCCCGCTGGCAAGTGGACATCCCCTGAGGGCTCCCGGGCTGCCAGAATGATGTCTGACTGCCAGCTTAGGCCCAATTCCCCAGGGAGAGGGCCTAAATCAGCAGGTGGTCATCCCCCGAGGGGTCCCAGACTGCGAGAGGGCACAGGCCAGGCTGAGGGACTCCCCCTAGTGCACAAATTTTTGTGCACTGGCCCTCTAGTTAAGTTAATAACAATGTACCTACCTATATAGTTTAAGTTTAAAAAATTTGGCTCCCAAAAGAAATTTCAATCATTGTGCTGTTGATATTTGGCTCTGTTGACTAATGAGTTTGCTAATATTTTGCTGAGGATTTTAGCATCTATGTTCATTAGGGATATTGACCTGTAATTCTTTCTTTGTAGTGTCTTTATCTGGTTTTGGGATTAGGGTAATGCTGGCTTCATAGAAAGAGCTTGGAAGTGTTCCTTCCTCTTGAAATTTTTGGAATAGTCTGAGGAGGATAGGTGTTAGTTCTTCTTTGAATGTTTGGTAACACTGCCCTGTGAAGCCATCAGGACAGGGCTTTTGTTTGCTGGAAGTTTTTTGATTACTGCTTCAATTTCATAAGTAGTTATCAGCCTGTTCAGTTTTTCTTATTCTTCCTGTTTGAGTTTTGGAAGGTTGTATTTTTCTAGGAATATGTCCTTTTCATCAGGGTTGCCCAATTTGTTCTAACAGAGTTGTTCATAGTATTTTTTTTTTTTTTTTTTTACAATCCTTTGTATTTCTGTGGGGTCGGTTGTACTTCACATCTTTCATTTCTGATTTTGTTTATTTGGGTCCTCTCTCTTTCTTTGTTGGTAAGCCTGGCTAGGGGTTCATCAATCTTGTTTATCCTTTCAAAGAACCAGCTTGTGCTTTCATTGATTTTTTTATTGTTTTCTTTTTTGTCTCTGGTCATTTATTTCCATTCTGGTCTTTATTATTTCCTTCCTTATGTGTACTATGGGCTTTTCTTGTTGGTCTCATTCTAATTCTTTAAGTTGTAGGGTTAGATAACTTATTACAAGTTTTTCTTGTTTTTTTTTTGAGGTTGGCCTGGAGTCCTATGAACTTCCCTCTCAGGATTGCTTTCACTGTGTCCCATAGATTTTGGATTGTTGTGTTTTCATTGTCATTTGTTTCCAGGATGTTTTTTTTATTTCTTCTTTGATCTCTTTGGTAACCCAATCATTGTTTAATAGCATGCTATTTAGCTTCCATGTGTTTTATTGGTTTTGAGTGTTTTTATTGTAGTTGATTTCTAATTTTATGCCACTGTGATCTGAGAAGATCCTTGATATGATTTTAATCTTGTTGACTTTGTAGAGACTACCACGTTAGGTAGTCCTAATGTGGGCTACCTTTGAAAACGTCCCATGTGCATTTGAGAAGAATGATATTCAGTAGCTTTGGGGTGAAATGTTCTGAATATGTCAATTAGTTCCACCTGATCTAGTGAGTCGTTTAGGATTGCTGTTTCCTTGTTGATTTTTTGTTTAGAAGATTTATCCAGTTATGTCAATGGGGTATTAAAGTTCCCTACTATGATTGTATTGTTGTTGATCTCTCCCTCAATATCTTCCTGAAGTTTTTTTTATGTATTTGGGTGCTCCTGCATTGGGTGCATATATGCTTACCGGAGGTATATCCTCTTGTTGTATTGATCCCTTTAGTATTATGAAATGGCCTTCCTTATCTCTTGTTATGGCCTTCACTTTGAGGGCTATTTTGTCAGATATAAATATTGCTACCCCAGCTTTTTTTCCATTTCCATTTGCCTGAAAAAATTATACCACCCCTTCACCTTCAGTCTGTGTGAGTACTTTGTTCTGAGGTGGTAGTCACCATATATATGGGTTATGTTTTCTTATCAATTCAGCCGCTGTATCTTTTGATTGGGGCATTTAATCCATTTATGTTTAAGGTTTTTTGCCATTTTTATTATTTATTTAACTTTTAAATTTTTTATTGATTTCAGAGAGGAAGGGAGAGGGACAAAGAGATAGAAACATCAGTGATGAAAGAGAATCATTAATCGGCTGCCTTCTACATGCTCCATACTGGGCATTGAGCCCACAACCTGGGCATGTGCCCTGATCGGGAATCGAACTGTGACCTCCTGGTTCATAGGTTGATGATTAACCACGGAGCCATACCAGTCTGGTGCCATTTTTATTCTTTTTTTTTTTTTTTTTTTTTTTTTTTTAGCAGCAAGGAAATTTATTATCTCACAATAAGAAAGTAAAAAAAATTAAGAAGTCTACGGGATGCCGAAACCGGTTTGGCTCAGTGGATAGAGCGTCGGCCTGCGGACTGAAGGGTCCCAGGTTCGATTCCAGTCAAGGGCATGTACCTGGGTTGCGGGCACATCCCCAGTGGGAGATGTGCAGGAGGCAGCTGATCGATGTTTCTCTCCCATCGATGTTTCTGTTATGCCCAGATTTCAGGATTCCCAAGAAACCACATCAGGGAGCCAGCCAGTCCGATGAAAAAGCATAAGAGTCTTTATTCGAGCTAGCTCGGCTCCCCCACCTTGCCGACACAGCGACAGGAAGCAGAGAGAGATAACTCTGTGTGGAGACGGGTTATATAGGGGGAGTTGGAGGAAGGGGAGGAGAAAGGACTGTGCTCTGCCGATTGGCCAGGCACAAGTCTGTGTCTTGTTCCTGGGTGTGGCTTGCAGAGGCTTAGACTTCCGGGAAGAAGCTCCTTGCCAAGCACGTGGCCAAGGTAAGATGGAGCACTTACCCTGGGGCAAGGTGGAGGGCGTAGCCCTTACCCTGGGGCAAGGTGGAGGGCCTAGCCCTTGCCCTTTCATTCCCCCCTTTGTCTTGGAACTTCCGGCTCAATCATGAGACGGACTGCATTTCTATTCCACCGTTGCTAGAGGCCCGTACTGGGCATATCTTAACAAATGGTCTGGTGGAAGGGGAAGAAACCATTTTAGCTTTAACAACTTCTATTGAAATAGGATTTTCTCCTTAAAATTCCTCCATGGCTATCAAAAAGCCAAATCAAGATTAATTTATCTACTGTCCTGATGTTTGCATAAACACAACAAGAATGGTAACTGACTACCTTTGCTGGAATCTCATGGTTGAATCTTAATATGCCCCGTAGGGCCAGGAAGCCGCACCACCCAGCTGCCATCAGGCCCGCCTGCAGTATCTGCTGAGTTAGGTGAATCCCTCACCTGTAGCAACTCCACCTGAGCCCATGCTCTAGGCTTTAAGCCCATCTCAGTAGCCCTCCTACTTGTTGCGGCCCAGAGTGTGTGGGGGTTCCGCAGGAACGCAGAGGCATCCCTACTGCTCCCCTTCTACTCTTACCAACCGCCAATAATGGTAGGGCATGGGCCAGACGCTCCAGCGCCAGCCATCTTCAGGGCTTCCAAGCAGGATACCAGGCTTTCTTCGTGGCATTTTTACTGGCTTCAAGTCTTTAGAGCTCAGACAGGGCTCTTTAAAACATGACACTCCAGTCAAAGTTTTCCATTATAAAACCACTATTAGGAACCAGTCTTATTGAATCTATGCAAAGAAATGTATTGCCATGACTTATTTAGCATTGCCAATATTTCAGAGGAATTATGTAAGGAGAAAAACATACTGATCTGCTCTAAGATTTTCTGATTTTTCCTTGCCAATTCCTTTTCATAGAGTTATAACAAAACAGTAACTGTTGGCATTAAACTTTCTTTCTATGCATAACCATGCCTTAGACCTTCTATTCCAAACAGGCCTTTCCCAGCTTTCTACAGTTGAGGTTTGTACTACCCCTGACATGGGCATGGTTATGCAGGCCTGCAAGACAATATACAGGCTGCCAACCATCAACTGTCTCTCAACAGAGACCAAAACCTGATGGGCACCCTTCCCTGCCCAGTTGGGCACCTGCCCTCTTGGCAGCCAGACACCCTCTACTCTTGGGGTTCACCCCACACAGTCCCCTTCCAGGACAGCCAACATACATTCAAACCTGCAAGAGAATCAAAGGTCAATATAACATATCAATACAATGAAACATAATATTGGCATCATGGCCGCTTCAGGCAGCCAAATCCTACTAAAGCCTATTCTTGACCTTCCTATGAATTATCCTTGTCTCTTTGGAGCCATGTCCATGAAGATGCAGGCATCATCTAAGTCTATTACACAGTATTGTGGGGGCTCCCGGTAGCAGGAGTGATCTCGAGCAATGTTACCAGCATCAGGCAGGTCGAGCATGCTGTAGCTTGAGCTTGAGCGGGTTGTGTTGATCTCGATCGACGCTCCATTTGGTGACGAAGTCTTCCCAGATCACGGATGGGTCCGCTGACCAGACGTGAGTGTGATGGACCCAGGTCGCTACGCCGTCTACCTTGAGAGCGGTGGGGGTCGTCAGCACCACAGTGTAGGGACCCTTCCAACGTGGTTCGAGGGTCTCCTGGCGGTGCCTTCTGTCGTAGACCCAATCTCCTGGTCTGTGCTGATGAAGAGTTGGGGTTGGGCTGGTCTCGTACAGATTCTAGGGCCCGTTGCCTTCCTTTCACAGGCAGGGGGAAGGGCCCATGAAATCTCTGCCCTGAGGAACTGTGAGCCCCACCCTTAAATGTCCCAATCAGACTAGAAAATCCACAAATACCTTTTAAATCTACCCCAGAATTTCAAAATCCCAATCCAGCACAGAATATCACATAGCAAATCAAAGTTCTCAGCAAACAAACAGACAGAGATGTTTACTAGTTAGGCGGGCCGATTCCACCTCTGACAGAGAGCAAGCACCCTTAGGGAAAGATCCCAGCGGCCGCTCAGGGTACTTTGCTATCGGTCAGAGCACTCAGCCTCAAATAAATCAAGCCTGTGGTTGTTTTGTGTTTTTTTTTTAGACACAAACAGAAATTTCACTAGCTAAACAATTTTCAATAAAGACAGATAACATTTCCCATTAAAAACTTTGAATCACCACAGGAGAAAACAAAACAAAACAGGAATAAACAAAAACACTTTTACACAGGCGCATGCCACTTTTACAGCACAAAATACCAACAGGTAACCTAGTTTGATTAACATATTATCTAGAGCCCTTGGGTAACCTGGGTTAAACTTAGGCATGTTATCTAAATTACAGTCCTGGGTCTCCAGAACACTGAGTTGATAAGTTAACTGGAGCCCTCTGATCCTGGGACAGCTATGCTGTCCCTCCCAGGCAAAGGAAAAATGTGCCCTCTAAGCCCAGTATGAAACCAGTTTCTACCTGAAATAATACTTTAGAAATTGGATTACTGCTATCAGTCCCTTCTAAGACTTTGACATAAGCTATTTAACTTTTTTTTAGGGAGGGAACATATAACCTTTAATTGCCCTTAGTTTAAGGAAAGCAGGGTTTTCTAGATTTAAGAGATTAGCTTAAAAATAGTATTAAATAAATCCGTGAGGCAAGCACACTTCCTGCCCCATAAAACTCCACCTTAAAGCTCCACCCTTGACTAAATCAGAGGGAGGGGCCTTTGCTGTTTCAAGATGGCGGCCCCCAGGGGAGCAGCAAGTCATGTGGCTGACATGGCGGCAGCCAAGTCATGCAGCCCAAAATGGTGGCTGTCTACACTTTTTTTTTGCAAATCAGGATCAATAAGCAAAGGCATTTAGTTACCAGAATTACACAAATTTTCCCAATTCAATCCAAACCTTAAACTTTTAGCTGGCAAGTCAAAATATTCAGCATTTCTCAATCAGTCTAGAATCTAGCTAGCATCCCTTTTTTTTTTTCCTTTGGGTAAATGATCAGTCTTGGGCCCCATCCTGCACATCTGCAAAGAGACTCTAGCTCAAAACTCTATCCAAAATCGGACAGTGCGCGCATTAGTTTTAAGCCAGCTTTTCTCTCGACACATGCACAGAAATCCCAGACGCATTTACTTGGGGAGGGGGTGACCTGTTTTCACAGATCCTCACTCAGATGCCCACCTGACCGAAGTCGTGGAGCCACACAAAGGAGGGGAGAGGGCAGGCCCCCTCCCTCCACACTCACACACTTTCACCAGACATTCACTCAGAGTTTAAACAATAACAACTTCCCAACTCCTGAGGGAGCTCTACAGCCTCCCCCAATCTCCTTGAAATGATCAATCACAATACCCAAAGGAGCAGTCTGAGTCCGTCCCATAACATCCATCCAGTAAGTCCACAGAAAACAGAAAAACACAGACACAGACAAACAGAGGGCCCCAAAGAACAGCCTTCCAACTCCATGGAAGCAACTAGAGGATGGCCTT